>NC_091737.1:1342907-2685815 GCF_030179905.1 Drosophila bipectinata | reverse complement strand
TAAAAACAAAAAAATTTAATAATCAATGGATCTCAGTTTAATCAATCTGATTAATTTAACTACCCTTGTTATGGGTAACAGTGTTGTCTCCAACTTTTATATTTAGCCCTTCCATGGATATTTAGGAAATTATTGTAATTTTTTTTATTATGATATATTGGTATTATTTAATTATATATGGAACAAAATATCGGCCAAAAGAGCGCCGCGACATCCATATCACATCCGTCCACATCCATGTCTTTCAATTCGGGCCATAAAAAGTTCGTTATCATCTCACGATAGCGAACACCATTCACAGTCACTTCCTGACCAGCCCGATGATGCCGCCAGACAATAAACCGAGCTGTACGAGCATGCACTGGTGTTCTCACATCTTCTACAGACCCAGTTTGCTTGAATTTTTCCACGATTTTTGCGATTGTACGCATATTTGAACGATCAAATTGACCAAAAAAAAACGAAGTGCACGATATGCAAGTTAAATTGTTTGTAGTTCGGTGAATTAAAAAAATGTAAATTTTATTTTTTAATTATACAACTTGGTGTTAAACCTTTTTTTATTAAACTTAATTATTACAAGACACTTTTTTTTTTTTTTTTTTTTATTTTAACGTTGCTTTTATTTCTTGAATCTTCTCTTTGCGAGACTAACAAGAGGTGTATCAAATCTTATATTTTTAACTTAACTAACAGTCATATTGACTGATACGGAGTTAGACGGCCCTAAAAATCGATTGCTGGGTTGGGAGGTCGTTGCGTCTAAGGCGGGATACGCTAGAAACCCGAGTCAATCCCCGAGCGAGAAAATTTGGGTGCGAAGACAGTTTTTCTTTGTATGACTCTTTTTGCTTCTGGATTTCGTCTTTCACTGCGAGGATGCCCAGATCCCGGTGGATGTTTTCGTTGCGAACATACCAAGGTGCCCCTGTGATAGTTCTCAGGATTTTTGATTGTGCGCGCTGTATGATGTCTATGTTGCTGCTGCTCGCGTTCCCCCACAGCTGGGAGCCATACGTCCAGATTGGCTTTAGGACTGAATTGTACAGTAGTAACTTGTAGTCTAGGCACAGTGGCGATCGTGAGTTTATGATCCAGTGGAGGCTGCTGGCTTTCAGTTTTAGATGCATCTTTTTGCATTCGATGTGCTTACGCCAGGTAAGTCGTCTATCAAGGTGAACGCCAAGGTACGTTACGTCGTTAGCTTGAGGGATCTGCATACCGTTTAGTAAAAGCGGAGGGCATGTTTGTCTATTAAGAGTAAACGTTATATGTTTACACTTTTGTTCGTTTATTTTAATGCGCCAGTCGGACAGCCACCTTTCCACTATTGTGAGATGATTAGCCAGTTGGGTTGTTGCCTGCGTTGGGCATCTGGAGCGACTAAGGATAGCGGTATCATCGGCGAACGTTGACGTTGTTAGTTGTGCGCTCGTAGGAATATCCGCAGTATACAAAACATATAGACACGGCCCGAGTGCGCTTCCCTGTGGAACTCCAGCTTCGATGGTGTAGTCGCCCGAAGTAGCTGCGTTGCATCTCACTGAGAATACCCTATTGAAGAGGTATGATTCCAGTAGCTTGTGGGTGTATGTTGGCAAATACGTTTTAATTTTGTGCATGAGTCCGATGAGCCAAACTCGGTCGAAAGCTTGAGATACGTCGAGGAAAATAGCGCTGCAGTATTCTCGTTGTTCGAAGGCTGAGCGTATTTCGGATGTTAATCTGTTCACTTGTTCGATGGTTCCATGGTTTCTTCGAAAGCCAAATTGGTGTGCCGGGATGATATTGCAAGCTTCCAAATGTGGTATTATGCGAGTTAACAAGCATTTTTCAAACAGTTTAGACAAACAAGATAGAAGGCTTATTGGTCTGTATGATGACGGAATTGTGTGGTCTTTTCCAGGCTTCGGAATCATTATAATAATGGATTTCTTCCACTTTTTTGGGAAATAGCCAAGATTAATGATTCCATTAAATAGTTTGCAGACGACCTCTATAGCGCATTTTGGAAGTTCGATCAGCATCTTTGGGGTCAATAGGTCACCACCGGGAGCCTTTTTTGGTTTTAGCCCTCTTATGACTTTTTCGATTTCGTTCGGCCGGAATGGAGGTGCGGCTGGCTGAGGGGAGGACTCTGGCTGAATTACTGGCAGGAGGAATGAATTTGAGGCTGGGTTTGGCTGGAAGACACTTTGGAGATGTGTGGCGAATGTTTCAGCTCGGTCTTCGTTGCTGCGAGCCCAGCATCCCGAAGAGTTTCTTATCGGGGTGGTCGTTTCAATTGGGGCACTAAGATTTGGGTGGGCCCTCCACAGGGGGTACTTTGTGCTTGTTGGCGAGAGATTCTGGATGTACCTCAGCTGTGCATTTTCTTCCTGTTGGTGAAGAGCCTGGTCGAGTGATCGGGTTGCTTCCTTAAGGCGTTGTTTTGAAGCTGGTGATCTGCTGTTTTGCCAATCACGACGCGTGCGCCTCTTTTCTCGCACGAGCTGTTCGATTTGCTGATTAGATTTGAAGTGTTTGTTTCGGTCTACTTCTTTCCTATGAGGAGTAGAGATTTTAGCTGCCGCAACGAGTACTTCTTCCAGGGCGCTCGTAGTGTAGTCGATGTCCGATTCCATGTTAAAATCCGGGGCGAGTTCTATGTGGGCACTCACGTACTTTTTGTATTTTAGCCAGTTTGTTTTTGTCGTCGTCAGACTGAAGGGGTGTTCGGTTATTTCTGGGCTTTGAAGAAGCGTTAGAAGCACAGGCGAGTGGTCTGATGATAAGTCCGAGACTGCTTTGGCACTTATTAGATTGCGAGGTATGTTTTTTGTCACTGCAAAATCAATAAGGTCTGGGAGCTTTCGTGAGTCTGTTGGCCAGTATGTGGGACTTCCAGGGGAAACGTAGTCCAGTTTATTTTTCACATTTATAATTGCATTGTACAATTGTCTTCCTTTGGGAGTCACTAGACGTGATCCCCAGTGCGTATGTTTGGCGTTGTAGTCTCCTGCGGCTATAAATCGATCCCCAAGTGAATTGTAGAAGTCCATAAATTGTCCTTCCGAGATTGAGAAGCGAGGAGGGCAGTAAACGGCAGCAATTGAAAGGATTCCGTTGCTTGACTGAATTTGTATCGATGTGGCCTGCAAGAAGTTTGTTGCAAACCTTTTGTGAAAATGGTGTTTAATTCGTTCTCTGATTAGAACTCCAGTTCCGCCGTGGGCTTTCCCATCTGGATGATCTGTGCGGTAGATTGTGTAGCCTCTTATATGAAAGTTGTATTTGCTTGTAAGATGCGTTTCCACCAGTAGCATAACGTCAATATGGTTTTCGGTCAAGAATTGTGACAATTCTAGTTTATGCCGTGAGACACCATTGGCGTTCCACATTGATATTCGTAGCGCCTGCATAGATTATTTGGACTGTTGTGCTACGAGCAGCTGTATCACCATGTTCTGGTTTTGAACAAGCGTTTGCATGGTCGTTTTCATGAATGACATAAGCTCCATCATACTTTGTTGGAGGGTAAGCATCATAGTTTCCGTTTTGCTGTGTGGCTGTTCTGGGGCCTGTTGAGCGCTTTGAGAGTTAGGCTGAATTGGAATTTCCCTTCCAGATCGTAGAGCATCGGCATAGGAGAAGCCGTTGGTGGTGTTTAGTGGACCGAATGAGGATCTCGCAGCTTTGGCGAAGAAGACGTCTGGCGTGGTTTTTGACGAAACGTACGCATTCTGTGGATTTTGGTTGCGCGTTGCGGTCGCTTGACGCATGCGACTCTTTAACTCCTTATACACAATACATCCTCTATAGTTTGCCGTATGGCTGCCTCCGCAGTTTCCACATTTCTTCACGGTACTGTCCTTGTTTGTAGTGCAGCATGCGGACTTGTGGGCGTCCCCGCAGACTACACAGACAGCCCGAAGTGTGCAGTAAGACCTTGTGTGTCCATACTCTTGACAATTAGTGCATTGCACTGGACCGTTACGTTTATGTGGCTCTTCAACAGTGATTTTCCGATGCAAAAGATATTGCAGGTTGTAGATTGGGTGGACTTCGTTCTTCTTCAGCGACCTGCTTTCAGGCTCGAGCTCGACCTTGAAGAGGGGTTGTGGCTTTTTATCTTTATTTAGAATGTTAATAACATTCTTGGCGGCGAAGCCCTTTTCTTTAAGGGCGGTTTTTATTTCCTCGACGGTAACATCAGGTTCTATTCCCTTTACTACCACTTGTAGGCCCTTACTGCTTTTCAGCTGGTACGTGTAATAGTTTTTCTGTACAGTGTCCAGATATTTTGACACTATTCGGAAGTGCTCTTCAGTCTTGGTTTGCACCTTTGTTTCATGGATGTTCCCTTTGATAAGCGGAACAACATGAAAGTTTTCACCGTTCCCGATCAACGACGCAATTTTGTTGACCAGGGCACTCGAGCTTTTTTCCCTAATATAGATTGGAGGGGGCTTGGGTTTTTTTGCGGTGTCTTGGGCTGGTTGGTTTTCCTCAGCCTCCGCCAGTAGGGCAAATCTGTTAGTAGTGGATCTGTCTGGTTCATTATCGTTATTCAGGACACGGTTAATTTTTGTTTTGTTGCCTGCCGGATTACTCTGCGGGCTAAGCTTGCGCTTAATTTGGATGTAGCGATCCATTCCAGTCTGTGTGGCCGTTGCCGCTTTGGAACTTTCCGAGGTTGTTGTTTTTATACCCGCTGTAGTCGTTGACGTCGTGGTACTTTGAGTTGCAGGGGTTTTCGCTGTTGTTGCAGAAGTTGTAGCGCTGCTTGTTGTTGGTGCGAAATTTGTTTCCGATATTGGAGGGGGGGTTTTACACTGCGAACTCCATGACGCGGGAGTCGGAGTGAGCAGAGCGGGTGAGCAAGACCGTGCCCTTTGGGTTTCAGCGGTCAGTAAAGCCGGGTTGCTTTTAAGCGCCGATTTTTCCACTTCGGTATCGCGGGTTGAAAAGTAAGAGTAGAAGCCGTTTCTTTGGTTCACTGAACTTCTACGCTCGTTCTTTTGGTCGTTGCTCAATGAGCTCATTGCGTGGTACGTATTTTTTTTTTTCAACAATGCACTAGTTTTGGTTTAGCACATTACAACTGTTATAAAAAAAAAAAAAGCTTGTCTGTCGCTTTTAATAAATTGTATTTCAGTGTCTTTTCGCTTATATTGGCGAAAATATAAGAAAATATAAGACACTTTTTATTCTTAAATATTTTCCGTCAACCGTTCGCTGGCTTTTTAATTCTAAATCTGATCCAAAGAACCTCGGCCATCAGTTGTGTTTAGATTAGAGGCTTAAGATGAAAATGTCGCATCTTATTGTGAAATTCGATTAAGCTGATCGATGCAATTTGGTGGGTACCTGAAACGCAAAAGGCGTAATTGATTGGGCTTCGGAGGGAAGCTGATGTTTACTTTTGATTTTGATTTGTTTATGGGGAACCGAGATCGGACCTCAGAGCCAAAGACAAAGCCGAAGGCAAATGCAGAGTTTGAAAGTATTGTTTATAAAATTCATAAGTGGAAAGCCATAAGTGGCCTGGATTTATGGGTTGGATAATTGAGCCAAATACAAAGCCAAAGGAAAATGCAGAGATTGGATCGTCCCGATTCAATATGAAATTCGTTTAAATGATCTCTTAATTCTGATAAAAAATTTTCTTGGTTAATAGATTTTTCAGGTTCAGGCCGATGTTTTTTGGTTACAAATAATATAGCATTTTTTTATTTTATAATAAGTGAAAGAATCAAATATGTAATGACGAAAGGGTTTAAAATGTTTATATTATCTAAAGAAAGATCAGAGTTATTTGATTATATGTAATCGGATATTTCATAATTTTTGAAGTGGTTCGTTGTTACGTATTCAAGAATTTTATTTTCCAAATTGGTATATGAGATATTATTAATTTTAGTTGTACCATTAAATGTTATTAAAAACGAACCGTTTAAATGGGAGTTGTTAACAATATTGTTCCCATTTATAAGAATGGCACCATCTTGTATGATGTCTATTTTTTTATTTTTTTCTCTTATTTTTTTACAGGTTGATTTCTCACCATTTAATAATCGGGTAAAACAAGTTTTTTTGTTACTTAGAGTGCAATAATTATTAAAAAGTTCGTTCTTAAAATTAAACATTTCGTAAAAAATATTTTCGCATTTTGCGACTTGATTGCTTAATACTAGTTTTCCATCGACTTGGAAATTTATTATTGGGTATTTTATATAAATTATTAAAAGTTCTTTATGCAATGCGATTTTAAAAGAAGAGATGTCCATTAAATCAGCTATAATTACTGGTTTTTGTTCATTTTTTAATATTTCCAAGATGTCATTGTTTAAAATTTTGGTATTAAAAACGTCTATTTTTGCTAGAGTGATTGTGTCAATTAAATTTTGCAGATCAAATGTTAATAATCGCAAGCGATGTTTTCGAAGTGGTAGATCTTGATCAATAAATACTTTTTTAAAATCATCGGAAAGAGATTCTATTTATTTGAATAATCGGGAATTGATAATAGACTGCTTATTATTGTTTTCAATTAATTCATTAATTTTATTCTGAACTGTAATAAAATCATCATGGTCCGGAGTTCCAGCTAACCATTTGCAGACGGTGCCTAACTCATTTATCCCTCTTTTTGATCTAGTTGATATTAATTGCGATAAAATTAGTTCAATTACTTTTATGTCATATTTAATTTCCCATTGTGACCTTTTATTAGTATCCCTTTTAATATTATCTGATTCCAAATTTATTATTTCTTTATAAAAGCTTAAGTTAGTTATATGGAATAAATCTGCGTATGAATCGTACGTCAATACGTATTTATTGTCCTTAAATCAGAGGTCGGCACGGCCCTATCTCGGGGGCATAGGAAATTTCTCTGCCCGAGCTCTGCCACACACACACAGTATAAATGTGTGAAACGTCATGCTCACAGCGTACTTTCTGCTATTCGTTACTAACACTAATGCGGTAAAATCATATCAATGTATTGGGGTGCCGACCACTGCCTTAAATAGAAGATATTCGTGACTTGTATAGTCAATTATTTCTGATTTTGTTAATAAAATAAGGTGTAGTATGAGCACCTGATAAAACATTTTCTGGGAAAGGAAAGAAAAAAAGGATAATATATAAATACTTAGAATTTTATATTATCTTTGTGAATAATTCTATTTCTATTGTTGATTATTATTTTGTTGGGTAAATTTTCTTTAACTATTTGTTTTTTATATCTGGTTTTAAGTTTATTTCTTTCCCCGTGATTCTTTTCATAGACTACCTGTCCTACATGATATTCTTTTTCTTTTCTGTTTTCGTTATGTGTTTCCAACATTTTCTCTTGAGTATTTTTCAAAAGTTCAGGAATGTTATCGTGCTCTATTTTATTATATAATACGTCAAAAGGTTTTTGGTTCGTTGTAGAATGAATGCTCTGATTATATTCTTGAGCGGCTCTTATTATTATTTCGGAATAGTCAGTTAAATTAAATTCTTCTTTAATGCATCGAGCTAATTCTGTTAATGTAGAATGTGCCCTTTTAACCTGTCCGTTTGACGTGCTGTGCCTCGGGTTTGCGTAATGTATTGTTAAATTGCACCTTTGTGCGAAAGATTTAAATTGGGCCGAGGTAAAGCTCGGTTCATTATCGGTCATTATTACTTTGGCTTTTGGAAAATGTTGAAGAAGTTCCATTACTTTATTTTCGATATTTAATTTATTTTGGATTTCTTTTACTACTAGAAATTTTGAGTAAGCGTGAATACAAGTTATGAAATTAAGATCTTGCGCGAAATGTATGTCAATGTGTAAATTTTCTCCTTCTTTACTTGGAATTGGAGTTTCCCCAATTGGAATTTTTATTGGGTGCCTGTTATATTTATTTTCGTTACAAATCACACAATATACAATTTTTAATATACTCTTTTAATTTTTTAAAACAGTTTGGCCAATAATATAATTTATTGATCTGTTTGTAATTCTCTTCTAGCCCCTATGAGCACGGCTTTGTGTTTCTTCTATTATTATAGCTTTATCTTCCTCGTTTTCCACGTCTTGTAGAAAGATTCTTGTAAAAAGGAATGTGTTTGTGAAATTATTTTTTAATGGTAATTGAATTTGAAATAAGTCCTCTAAGGTACAATGAATTCCTACCGTAATGTTAGGTGGAAGATACTCTCTTAATATAGTTATTAAATTTTCTGGTGTGTCATATTCAATTAAATGTCGTGTCCTGTCAAAGATTTTCATGTATTGTATGACTCATGTATTGTATACCTCCCCGTTGTTAATAACAGTTGTTGTTTAAATTGATTTAACGGTTTACGGGTCTCTTATATTACATTTTTAAAACTACTTTCAGCTGAATGCAGTGTGTTCTGATCTGAGTCTGACTGGTCTGTTTGTTCTATGTCACTGTTAGTAATATTATTTATCTGAATTCGAGATAATGCGTCTGCAACTACATTTGTTGTACCGGGCTTAAATGTTATTTTCGGTGTAGAACTTTGTATGAAAGAATACCATCCTTTCATATCTACATTGGGATTTTTATCCGAAATCGTGTAAGATAAAGTTTGATGGTCGGTTTGAATTTCAATTCCAATAACTCCGTATAAGTAATTTCTTAGATTTTTAACAGCTCATACTATCGCTAAAAGTTCCTTCTTATTAGTAGCATAAGCTTGTTCTGTTTTAGACAAGGTTTTTGAAATGAAAGTAATTGGTTTTCTTTCTTGAGATAAAACTGCACCAATTGCGACGTCTGAAGCGTCGGTGGTCAAGGTAAATTTTTTATTATAGTCCGGTTGAACTAGTTCTACTTGAGCAATGAGATTTTCTTTCAGTTTCAAAAGCTTTAATTGCTGGTTCATCCAGCTGAATTAAGATTTTTGTTGACATTCTTTTTGAGATTTTGCCATTATGACCTCCAAGATATTTTGTTAGAGGTTTGGCTATGTAGGTGTAGTTAGGTGTAGTTTGAAACAAATTTTCTATAATAGCCCGTAAAACCTAGGAAACTTCTTAGTTCCCGAATATTTTCTGGAAGCGGATATTTACTAATGGTTTCAATTTTCTCTGGGTCTGTCTTGATGACGTTATAGGATACCATGTATCCTAGAATACGGGTTTCGCGTTTGAAAAACTTTCTAAAAAGATTTTCATATTTTCCCTCAATAATATATTTATAATTTTGTTTAGGTCTGTATAGTGTTGTTCAATTGAGTTTGAGAATATTATAATGTCGTCCATATAGACCTGACATGTTTTCCCTATTTGTTCTCTTAGAATATCATCCATTGCTCTCTGAAAGATTCTTGGTGCATTCGTTAATCCGAATGGCATTCTTAAAAATTCGTATTTTCCATTATTTATTGAAAAAGCTGTTTTTTCGGCATCAGATTCTTTCATTAGTATCTGATGAAAGCCTGACTCTAAATCTATCGTTGAAAAATATCTTGCTTTTGCCAAATTTGATAGAATTACTGATGGGGGTTGTATTGGGTACCTGTCAGGTATAGTACTTTCATTTAATTTTTTATAATCAATGACGAGTCTTAATTTACGGCTTCCGTCTTGATTCTCTCCTTTCTTTGGGACTACCAGAAGTGGTGAATTGTAAGGGCTTCTGGCCTTATTATTTTTTCTGATAACATTCTTTTGATTTCGCTATTCACGAAGTCGTTGACAGATAGAGCATACGGATATTGCTTCCCGTATATTGGCCTATCGTGGATAAGATTTATTTCCCCCTTTATGTCTGTTCTAAAAGGAATTTGCATATTTATCTTTGAATGCTCCTTTTCAATATAGTGAACTATCTATTCCCTCAATCCGCCTAATTGGTCGGCACTCTCAGGATTTTTAATTCCCAAGATATTTTTATTTTTATTGACGGATATTTCTACTTCGGCGTTCTCAGTATTTTTAATTCCCAAGATATTTTTATTTTTGTTGGCGGATATTTCTACGTCGGCGTTTTCGGGATTTTTAGTTCCCAAGATATTTGTATTTTTGTTGACGGATATTTCTACGTCGGCGTTCTCGGGATTTTAATTCCCAAGCTTTTCTCACTATTTTCAACAAATAATGAATTTGTGTTTTCGCTACCATTATCATCAAAATACTTTTTTATAATAAATTCTTTTAACGGAAGAATATTATTTTCTTCCATTAAACGTATTTCATTTTTCTCCTCATTATCATAATATTTTAACTTCTATATCTTTACTTCCCTATCTATATTTATTATAGCTCCAATTTTTCTTAATAAATTGAATCCAATTAGAATATCAGATTCTAAACCTTCGATTTCATAAAATAATTGTTTTGTTTCAAATATATTTATAATATGGTAATACCTAATTATTGAGTAGCCATAAACTGTTGTTACCTTCTTGTATATTGGTAGCTCGTTTTTATTTTCAAAAATTCCCCTTTTTATGTAACAAGCAGTGGCTCCTGTATCTATTAAAACTTTTAGCTGCTTCTTGGTTTTTCGATCTATCCTATTTAAATAATTTCTCTGTAGGGGTCTGGTCTAAAAAGTGGTCTTCATTGATATTATTTAATCTGGTTACTTTATTAGCTGGCTGACTTTCTGTTCCATCTGATTCCCTTTTTTGATCTTGAGTTTGCTCTCTATTTTGCTCTACCTTGATTATCGTTTGCCTGCCAGTTATTATATCTTCCTTGGTTACTATTTGACTGGCAATTTTGGCTCGGCTGCCGATTGTTATTAGATTTATTCTGGAGTTGAATCGGTGGATCAACATCCATTGGCTCGATAGCTTGTTGCTTTTGTTTATTATTTGGCTTGAAATTTCCCTTTTGTGGCCAATTGTAATTTTGGTTATGATTAAAGTTATTTCCCATTTTAGTGGTGCTATTATTTTGTCGTATGTGATCAAATCTTAAGTTGTTTCCCCGATATTTACTTTCATTTTTAAATCCATTAAACCTATTTGCGAATTGAGCACGGAAGTTGTTTGATTCTAATGGACTTGGACATTTTCCAAAGCAGTGGGTAAATCTGGTGGATTTAATGAGAAAAGAGTTTCTGAAATAGATCCATTAAGTCCGGATATAAATACTCGTAAAGCATTTCTCCTTATTGAATTGTTTGTTTCTTTGGTAATTATACTGTCCTTTCCGTATGTCATTATGGTTTTTTTTATTAGTAAGGTCATTTTTTTATTGACTTCGTTACAGAACTCAGTAATTGTCATTCGTCCTTGCCTGAGGATACTTAGTTCTGACTCGAGAACATGTATTGGTCGTTTGTCACTATATATAAAGTCCAATCGGGATAAGATTGCTTTAAAGCAGAGGTCGGCACGGCCCTATCTCGGGGGCATAGGAAATTTCTCTGCCCGAGCTCTGCCACACACACACAGTATAAATGTGTGAAACGTCATGCTCAAAGCCTACTTTCTGCTATACGTTACTAACACTAATGCGGTAAAATCATATAAATGTGTTGGGGTGCCGACCTCTGCTTTAAAGTTTAAAACTGTGCCATGATTGGTAAGAGCATCAATGGCAGCTCCCATAATTTTATTTCGTAAAATTGTTAAGGCGATAAAATATTGTATACTTTCAATTTTATAGAGACTCATTACAGTTTCTGCAGCTTCCCTCAAACCAACATATTGTGATGGTTCCCCTGTGAAATTTGGTAAGGATTTTACCACTTCAAGTGTTGTTTATAAAAGCCATAAGTGGCCTGTATTTACGGGTTGGATAACTTGCATTTTGATTTGAACGCCCATTTGCATAATAAGTCTGGATAACTTTAACACGTTGTTGGATTATGTATCTCTCCATGTTTTGAATTAAGTAAGTCTGAAAGAGAGAAATGTCAAATTATTTTCGGAAAAAAACTAGGCGTTTAGGTGTGGTTCACATTCAACATCGGCCCTTACAATTTAACCACCCTTTAGTTAGCCATAATATAGGTACAAAAAAAAAACAATGTGTCACTTTAAGAATTAGTATGCATAATGGTAGGGTTACAACCAAATTACTACACTAAAAATCCATTTAAATTAAAAGGAAAGAAGTTTTCCGATTTTTAAACTTTTGTCCGTCTTCAAACAGAATGCTATGATTGAACGGTGACAAGGGTAAAGTAAAACAACTTAAGCAATACGCATATACATATGTCGATAACTGAGATATGTTGTAAACATTTATGAAAGCATGGTTTGATTGAACAGTGACAAGGGTAGCAGCAGAACTAAAGCAGAACTTATATACATATGTCAAGAACTGAGCCATGTTGTAAACATTCAAAAAAGAAGGCTCTGAACCGAAGCAACCGTCACTTCATAAGAAAACGTCATAACGAAAAGCTCTGATACTGACACGTCCGCTTGGGCTTGGGAGTGACTTGTAGGAACGGGGAACAATTTCCGTACATTTTTTGACAAACATTGAACCTCATTTTATTGTCATCCTCATCTCAACAGGCGTTTCATTTTAAGGAGATTTTGTGGATTACACAGTGCAACAGTGATTCTGAATTTTTAAGGTGACAAAGTAGGAATTGTTTATCTGGTCGAACATAACGCAAAACCGTGTTTGAAATGTTTGTATCAGGGACCGTAATCATTATAAGTAATATTTTAAAAATTACTTTGTAATGATTACTTATCGATTTTTAATTTTTTAAATCAAGACTAATAATTATTTTTGATCAAAAAAAATAAAAATCACAAATAATGATTATTTTTGAAAAATTAGTGTTAATGAATCCAAAGAAAACCCTGAGTTTATCAATTATTAGGGTTTGCTGGACATCACCTTATTCAGCCTGATCAATATTTTGCAAAAAAAAACTGCTGCACAGTAGCTTGTTGGTGGTTGTTGTCGCTCCATCAAGCAACGTTGAATGTAAAAATGTAACTGCAACTGCAACATTGTAGTATTGCCAAAAATCGGGCAAAAGTGTCAACCATTATTTTATTGTTAACAGTTTGGTTAATAACAATCAGCTTCAAAATTGCCCCGACTGGCCTAGACTCACAAGTTACACTCTACAAAAACACAGATACATTTGTAGGCAGCGGCCTAAAAACATACCAACAGCACATTGTACGATTGGACATTATTACACCTGTACTAAATATTTAGTATTAGCACTAAACAGTGCGACAAAAAAAAAAAAATTGAAGGAACTTTTGAAGAGACCTAGTAGGAATTATTCATTAGGTCGAGTATAGTATAAAACCGTGTTTGAAATTTTTCTAACACCCTCAAAATCTTGATTTATTTCGAAAAAACGGGTTTTCGGGACTTTTTTGCTCCTAAGCAAAATTTCTAAGCGCGTAATTATTACTCATTTAAGGGGTTATATACAGTTGTACCGCGCAAAAAAATGGAATTTTATCGATTTTTTTTTTGACACCATAGGAAATTTTTATGAAAAATGTTTTACCGACGTTGTTTAAAACATGTTTCTGGGTACCTAATTAAATTTTTTCATAAAAAAATATTACATAATAAAAATGTTATAGCCGAATTCCCGGATCGTCTTTTTTCGATTGTGTCTTGCGGTGGACATCATATCCCGAAAACGGTTCACCCAAAATCAAAAATTCAAAAAAATTTAATTAGTATATTGTATTGTCTAGTCCGTGAACGATAAATTTTTAAAAATTTTGATTACAAAAAAAAATGGCGGCGGTTTCAACAAAAAATTTACTTTTTCAAGGTATAAGATTTTCGATTTTTATGCTTTAAAAAAGGAGTTTTCGAAAAAATTAAAAATCCCTCGTTCACGGAATAAATAAGTGGTCAAAATTTGGTGTTGATCGGATTAGTAGTTTTTTAGTAATCGTGTCCACCGCAAAGGTAATTTCGAAAAATCAAGATTATCAGATAATGGCGTTTGAAGTTTCACGTTTGTTCAAGTTTTGTGTGCAGGTAGTGCACTATAAATAGCTACAACTTCGGTCCTAATGCTCCGATCGTTATGAATTTTTGTGAGAGTATTCTCAACAGTTTATACTTAAAGAATATGTAATAAAAAAAAATGATTTTTTCATCTATCACAACTGTATATATACAGTTTACATATATATATATATTTAAGGGGTTATAACCCCTTAAATATTAGTGAACTCTGACTTGATCGTGTGGGCAAAGTATTTTAAAAACGTTCTAAAATAAATTTTCTCACTGGAACTGTGCCATCGCTGTGAATTAATAAATAAAACATTTACGGAGTAGGATTTTTTAAAAAGCAGCCTTAAACATTATTTTGTGTGCGCGGCAAAAATAGTAACCTCTAAAAACTGTGGTCCGTTATTCTACCGCTGCGTGTTTGCAGCACGAAAATCAAACGCGTAATAAACAATAGTCGCAAAATTTAAATTAATTTAAAAAAGAAATGAATCTTTTTTTTGGAATCTTTGGAAGTTGGTTCTTCCCAAAGTTCTTGAGCCAGAGTCTACATGTATTTTTTGTAGGCCTCTTTCATAAATATTTCCGAAGCCATTCTAAGTGTTCGACTGGGTGTCTTTGAAACTTTGGTGTCGGATTTTAAGCCCTGGGATCTTGTTTACGGGATTCCGCCCTCGAAACTGTTTTTTCATTGGAATTGACGAACCGCAATTACCACGTGGACTTTTCGTTATTAAATAAAACGTAATGCAATTTTATGTAATAAAGGTGCGTTGGTGTTGTTGCAAAAGCTGTACCTCCCTACCCTGACCAAATGGAAGGAGAAGACAAACCCCGTTTTGTCGCTGACTGTCGGTTCCGTTGGTAACTCTCTCCGCTATAACGGTCGTCATCTTGCTTATTATCTGTATTGAGTATTTATAATTTCATGAAAGCAAAAAGTATCCCTTAGGATTGTGATATGGGGCTAATCAAATTTCGTAGATCTAAGAAAGCAGAGGTGGGTTATGAATATGGTTTAATGAGCATCCAACCCCCAGAATCGTTCAATGTATGTAAGGAATCAGAGAAGGAATCATTTCCGACCCCATAAAGTATATATATTCTTGATCTGGAATTTGCTAAAATTTTGAACGCGTGAATCTTAAAGATTATAAAAGATAGACCTATCCAATTTTGAACTTGGACTCGTATGGTATCCGCAGAGATCATGTTCGTGTCAAAATTTTGCCACGACCACTCACGCCCTCAAAACAGAAATCTGGTGTTAGCGCCAGTTCGTAAATGTTTTTGGAAAATTGAAACTATAAAGGTTAGTTAAATCGGGGTGGAAGAGATGAGTTCCGGGTAAAATATAGTCTGGAAATTCGACTATAGCCGTTCTTTCTTGTTTTTCAATGTGATGGATTAATGATAAGAAGCGGCTGACAGTTCCCAGAAAAGATCCGCACAACGCCATCGCAGGATGGCAAATGAAGTTGACCAATGGACTGAAAACGGGAGCGGAAGACGCGAGAACATTTTAACATTTAATTTTTTAATACTGATAACCCCGTTAATAATGACAGCCCAGTCATGTTAACCTTTTAACAGCACAAACTGGCTCAAAATCAAAAAATTCAGAAAATCTCCAGGCTGCGATCTAATAATTCAAAATATGCTTATCAAACTCCCAATATGCGCTGCTGATACCATATGCCAGCTGTTCAACGCGATGACAATCTTATGATACCAAATCAATCATACGATACCAAAACCTGGAAAAGACATGCTCACCTTTCTCATCATCATAACATTAGAACTTCTATGTGTAATTGAAAATAGGGAATACTGCACTGCGGTATTTTTTGACGTCTCTCAAGCATTTGACAGAGTACGGCTTGATAGCCCAATGCCTAAAATCCAAATAATGCTTCCTAATAACGCGCATAAACTCTGGAGGTCATATCTTTACAAAAGGCTATTTGTTGTTAGATGCAATACTTCCATGTCAGCTGAACATAAAATCGACGCTGGTGTTCCTTAAGGCAGCGTTCTCAGGACAACTTTATAGCTGATATCCTTCTGATACACTTCTGATATCCTACGAAAAGAGAACTGATGATGTCTACGTTCGCCGACGACACCGACACCGATTTCAGCCGATCTAAATGTACACAAAAAACTTCAGCGAAACTTGCGACCCATCTAGATGTAGTTGAGAAATTGCTCCTAGACTGGCTTATAAAAGTAATTAAACAAATATGTAAAGAATTAACCTTTAATGTTCTTGTAATTTTTATTCACGATTATTGAAGAATAATCAAGAGGCGAATGTGGCAAAGACTCAGCAGTGGCGGCAGACGAAACTGTTAGGCGAGAAAGAATGTGTGTTGGAGATATACTCCCGCAATATCGGCACTGCCGTGAGTTATCGAGTTTTGAGTTTTGATGAGGGTTCCAGTTGGGATGAGATGAGGGTTCCAGAGTTCCAGTTGGGAAAGGTACTTTGTTGGGAATCTGATTCGTCGTCCTGATCTTGACACTTGCTCGGGTGTCTGGGGAGTTGGCACTGTCGTCTACTTCTGTGTCGGAGGCGTTTTGTCTTTGAAAATTTAAGCTGGTTTAAGTCGATCGATGGTAACCTTGTTGTTCTTTGAGCGACTTCAAAAGGACCCTCGTAGTTTGCGGCAACGGGGTTTTCTCTCTGACGAAGATGTGGGTACAATGGTTTAGATCCGGGTGAAAAATTCTTGCGATGTGTGCAATAGCTTAGTTGGCTTAGTTGTTGGCAGTTGCGACATGGTTTTTTGAAGAGCCTTGGTGAGCTCAGACTCGATGATTTTTTGAGTGCTTTTTTTTTTTAAAACAAGTTAAATTTTATTTTAGTCGCCGGAATCGTTCAAAACCATTTGAACATAACCGGGCGCTTAGAAGGTAGGGTGAATATGGTACATATGGGATATGGGCCTAGACTTTATACAATAATTTACAGTTATTTACATTAGTTTACAATATTATTGAACAACACGGGAAGACAGATCGCTGGGGTGAAATCTCTTTAAGCGCCTAAGAGTTTGCGGGTCGGCCAGCCTGCTAGCCAGTGGATTTGGGTGACTCGTTAGCCTGTCCGAGTACCGTCGGCTGTGTTGGTTTAGGAGGTCGCCCACCGGGACAAGGCGTAGGTCGTTTTGGATGGCCTGGTTTGTCACATATCAGGAAAGTCCGGATGCCCGTCGAGCAGCTGGCAACTGGTGCTTGGAGTTTTGAGTGCTCGGTGCAAAAAATCCGCCTGGCTCCCGTAATGTGGTGCCATAAACCATTTCATCTGGGCTCAGCCCGATGTCACTTTTGATCGTTTTGCGTAGGCCTAGTAGGATTAAATGCAGGGAACTGTGCCAACGTTCGATCATACCATTGGCCTGCGGGTGGTACGCCGACGTCCGCAGGTGCTTAAAACCACAAATTTTGGAAAGCTCTTGGAATAATGTAGACTCGAATTGTCGACCTAGATCGGTTGTGATGTGGAGAGGAATACCGTACTGAGCGAACCAGCCCGATATCAGTGCGTTGGCTACAGATTGTGCAGAGATGTCTACTAAAGGAATTGCTGCGGCCCATCTTGAGAAACGATCGATACACGTGAGGCAGTAGCGGTATCCGTTCGGTGCCATAGTGCACCAACTATGTAGATATTTATATCTTCGAAACGGGCGTCGCTAGTGGCGATTTGGTGTGACTTTGGATTTTGGCTTTCTGGCACGGGATGCAAGAGCGTACGATTTTTCCGACATCCTTCGCCTTGCGGGGCCAAACGTAGTGTTTGCCGACCAACTTGTTCGTTGCCTTAACTCCTGGATGGCTCAGCGAATGTAGGGCTTCAACCACGGTTTGGCGTAGGCATCTGGGCACAAACGGACGTATCTGGTTATTGGCGACGTGACAGTACAATTGCTTTTTTGAGCCTGAAAGAGACAATTTTGTTAGTGAGATGGTATTTTCGGCGTCAGAATTGAGTAGCGATTGTAGTTCCTCATCGTTTTCCTGTTCCAGTGTCATGGCGTTGATGCGTGAGAGAAAATCAGCCACTTTGTTTTCTTCTCCAGATATGTGCCGGATATCGGTGCTGAATTGGCTGATAAAATCTAGTTGCCGAGCGCGTCGAGGTGATGCTTTCTCGCTGTTTTGACTGAAGGCGTACATTAGCGGCTTGTGGTCGGTGAAAATTACGAAGTTTCTGCCCTCCAGTGCGTACTTGAAGTGCAAAATGGCCTGATAAATGGCAGTCAGCTCTCTATCGTAGGTGCTGTACTTCTGTACGTCGGATGCATCGGTGGTTACCGTTAATTGCGAGTTTGGGGCCGTGTAGTTCAACAAGGTAGCGTTTGAAAGCTCGTTCTTGCAGGCGGTGAATGCGTGGTCGGTTTCTGTAGACCAAAGTATCGGGGTTTTGTCGTTCTTTTCATTTCAATGCGGTTTTTCAATGTGCACGGTTTCAAGCCGTGCTGGCTGATGTCGTGTCCCAAGAACGTGAGTTGTGATTTACCGAATTGGCACTTCTCAAATTTTACGGTGAGATGTGCCTTTCGAAGGCGGTCGAGGATCGTGCGGAGGTGCATCTCATGCTGCGCCTCGGATTCTGAGGCGCTCAGAATGTCGTCGATGTATGCAAAAACGAAGTCGAGGCCCTGTATGGCTGCGTTGCGCAGACCGAACGTCATGAACAGAAATTCAAATAGCCCAAAAGGCGTAACAATTACTACGTTGCGCAGATTTTACGCAGACAAAAAAGATTTTCGAAAATATCTTCTTACCGTATAAGATGCTCGTTATATCCAGTATGTACGGAATAGGATATCGATCCGGCACTATTACTTTCATGATACAATGGTTACGTTGTTCAGTGCTCGGTAGTCGCCGCACGGTCGCCACTCTCCATTTGCTTTCTTTACCAGCGGCAATGGGCTGGACCAGTTTCTATTTGAGGGACGGCATATTCCTTTCTCGATGATGTAGGAGAACTCGGATTTTGCAGCTTTGAGTTTGTCGGGCGATCATTGGCGGATACAAGGGGGGGCGAACCTGCGAACTCTTCGCAGGTTGAAAACATGGTTGCGTACAACTATGGGTGAGGGGAGACTAACTGGCCTAGCATTGCTACATACTCATTCCGAAATGAGTATTGACATAGAGAGCGTTATAGAAAAGATTTCAAAAAAAGGAAAAAGGAAAATTGAATTCGCCATTTAGATTAAAATTAATTAATTAATTTACTTTTTCTTTACAATTACAATTTACATTAATTTTAATTTACTTTTAAATTTTAATTTACTTCAGCTACTGTAACATTAACATTAATTTGCATTTATGAATAGCGTTAGAATTTAAGTTATATTTTAGTTAAGTGCAGTATGATTTGAATAAAACTATAGTATTGTTTATTGTTGGAAAATGCGTATAATTTTTGATTATTTGCCACCTGCTACTTATTTATAATTATTATTAATTTAATTATTTAATTATTATTAATTATATTTATTTCTAATTATAACTATTTAAAAAAAAAAACAAGAAAAGAAAGCTAACTTCGGGCGGAGCCGAAGTTTATATACCCTTGCAGTTAAAACCGGATATATATCGCAAACATCGGATATAGTTGGCCGATCCTTATGATTACATCATAAAAAAACTAATTAACTAAAATATAAAAACTAAAAAAAGGTCCCAAACTTCTATCTTCAAAAATACGAAAGTTGATATTTCTACCAAGTACCATTTCCGATCGTTCAGTTATATGGCAGCTATAGGATATAGTCGGCCGATCCTAATGAAATTCGGTAGGTTGGATCAACTGGCCAAAAATAGAATCTCTATTAAGTTTCAGCTTTCTTTCTTCAAAAACACGAAAGTTGGGTCATTTCCGATCGTTCAGTTATATGGCAGCTATAGGATATAGTCGGCCGATCCTTATGAAATTTGGCATGTCGTAATGTTTTGCCAAAAATAGTGCTCGTGTCAAATTTGAACTCTCTAACTCTAAAAACACCAAAGTTATACCATTTCCGATCAATCAGTTATATGGCAGCTATAGGATATAGTCGGCCGATCCCGGCCGTTCCGACTTATATACTGCGTGCAAAGGAAAGAAGGGTGTGTGCAAAGTTTCAAGACGATAGCTTCAAAACTGAGAAACTAGTTCGCGTAGAAACGGACAGACAGACGGACAGACAGACGGACAGACAGACGGACAGACGGACAGACGGACATGCTCATATCAACTCAGGAGGTGATCCTGATCAAGAATATATATACTTTATAGGGTCAAAGATGTCTCCTTCACTGCGTTGCACACTTTTGGACAAAATTATAATACCCTCTGCAAGGGTATAATTATGATCGCCCCCCCAGGCAGATACCAGTATCCGCCCCTGCGGGCGATAGTCATCGTTTGCGTCGTTTCATATCGATAAGTGAGTCGAAATAGTGAAAAAAGTCGGATCCAATGATAGCGCAGTTGACGTCATCCTAGTGACAATGCTATGCGTTTTTCTCCATAGGTTTGTATTTTCGTGCCGCGAAAATAAAATTTTGGAGTAAGCATAGTTTTTGCGTTTTTGCAGAGTGGCATCACTGAAATGTCGGCGCCGGTGTCGATGAGAAACTGCGTTTTTGATGTCGAGTTCTTCGAATTCTTCTTCGAATTTGTCCACCGAATCCAAAGATGTCTTTAATTTTTTTTTTTTTTCATCACCATTGTCTAAGTTTGCTAGGCTGGCGTCCGATGCTTGCAAGATCGCTTCCACTTGTATTGGTAAACGCTGCAGCTACAGTGCTTTCAAGACGCAAACTTTGTTTGCAGCAAGTGCGTTTAACTCGTTGAGCAGTGGTCTAGGGCGCTTGTCACCAAGGTCGGTCTCCGATATTAACTTCAGGATTTTCTTTTGTTCGCTTTCGCAGAAGCGTTCCAGAATGCACGATTTTAAATTTTTGTACTTACCTGTGCGTGGTTGGTTGACGATGGCGTCTCCAATTCGGGCCAACACCGGGGCTTTTACCGATACAAGTCCAGCAGACGACGTAAAGAATTTATAACGGGGTATATTTGACCGATTAATATGCCAAACACTTCCGCGGTGTTTGGGAAGTTTTGGGATATAAAAATCACCCAATGCCATGGCTGGTAGCTCACATAGGTGGGTTAAAATAGTCAAAATCGGCCATGATATAGACATGGTTTATGTAGGCGATCCGGACGAAGGTGGTATGTAAATATGAACATAAGATTGTATAAAGATTGACCGGACATGATGAAAGAAGACATTTCTATTAGAGCCAAACCTGCTACGCAGGTCTTGCTTTCTACAAACTCTTATACTTCCTGCACATTACCACTAATATGCAAATACTTCAGCGTGCTTACAACAAGATAGGTAGCTAGGTACTAAGCCGGAAGAATTAATTCTAGGAAGAAAGATGTTATTCATATGCGATGCCAAGGATGTAAATGGTCTCGCGCACGGCCACCTTACCTTTGGTCCCATGCCTCTGGAGCATAGCTTTCGGACGCCCTACAACCGCCGAGTCATCGCCTCAGATAGGGATAATTAACGTTTTATAATTCAGTTTAATCCAAAAATTAAACTGCATTTGTATATTTAACATTTGTCAACGGATACGCCGTAATAATTATTTTTTGTTGAATTTGTTGAATTATATTGAATTTATTGTTTATCTCTATCTAAGTTATCTAAAAATTAAAAAAAATAAAATAAATTGTTAAACAATTGTTAAACAAAAAGGTGACAGTGACAAGGTTTTTTTTTACACAAAAAAAATATACATAATATACAGAGGGTTTATTGCTTGCGAAGGGTTCTAAGGCAAAACCGCAGGTAATTGTGCAAAAAATTAAAAGCCGAGAAGAGTCCTTTGGCGCATTCTTGGCGCATACATTCTTGGCGCATACATACTTGAAAATTAGTAGAGCTATGATAAATACAAAATTTTGAACATACATAACTAACAAGCTGTCTGGGGACCAAATTCATTATCGCTTGTTGCTTGTTAACCAAGCTAATTTTTCAGCCTTCCGATAGTTTTCCAGTCGTCTGCGACGTCGTTGAGAGGTCTCATCGACACGATATAAGGGTCATTTTTATCATAGGAGATGACACTAAAATTGCAAGCTCGATGATTATTTATTTAGTTATGAGTATAGTGGACCCAGTTACTTGACAAAAATGAAAAGGATCATTTAATTCAAGAAAATTGCCAGTGTGGGCCGATTTTGAAAAAATATTAAGTCATAGGTACCAGCACCGGTCCCCTGAAGAGACTGACAAGCCAAAGCAGGAAAAAACTGGGTTCAGTAAGCAACATTATAGAAGTGCGTTAGCTTGCTCTGCTTCCAACCATAAACAAGCTTGCAGTTATTGTTAGGCACAAGACCATAGTCTTGCCCATCTAGTATGTTCGCTCGCCTTGCTGTAATTCAACGTTTTAAGTTTGTAAAGTCAGGCACACTATGTATAAATTGTCTGCGAAAAGGTCACACGGTTGCGAAGTGTAAATCGACTAGGTGCCAAATTTGTGCAAAATCGCACCACAAACTTCTGCACCGATTTACTGTGAACGAAAATAACGTTACCACCATTAGAAAAAAATCCTCCTCCTCTTAGTTCAAGTGGTACAAACTCTTCCAAGATGGCCGGGAAGATGCCAATGACAAGCCTCGCTCTGGACGCCCAGCACGTCAGCAACTGATGAAAACGTTCAAGCAGTGTAGAAAATGGTTTTGGAAAATCGTCGAATCACTATTAGAGAAGTTGTTGAAGATGTCGGTATATTGCTTGGCTCGTGCCATGAAATTTTTTTAAACGTTTTGGGCCTGAGTCGTGTGTCAGCGAAGTTTGTTCCGAAATCGCTGAATTTTGACCAAAAGAACCGTCGCATGAGCATCGCTCAAGAGCTGTTGAATGACGTCAAGGAAGACCCAGATTTACCTAAATGGGTCATAACTGGTGACGAATCATGGGTATATAGTTATGATACTGAAACCAAAGCCCAATCGTCCCAATGGAAGAGCCCAGGTGAGCCAAGACCGAAAAAAGCACGCTAAGTTCGATCAAATGTCAACGTTTTGATCACTATTTTCTTCGATTACCATGGCGTGGTGCATCAGGAGTTCTTACCGTGTGGTCGTACGGTCAATAAACAGTATAATGTGGAAGTTATGCGCCGTTTGCGAGAAGCTAAACGAAAGAAACAAGGTCCAGAATTGTGGAAAAAGAATTCATGGCTTTTGCATCACGATAATGCCCCTGCTCACTCATATTTGCTTGTGAGAGATTTTTTGGCCAAAAACAACACCACAATGATGCCTCAGCCAGCATATTTACCGGATTTGGCCCCATGTGACTTTTTCTTGTTCCCAAAACTAAAAAGACCTATGAAAGGACTGAGATTTCCAACGATTGAAAAGATTAAGACTGCATCGCTGGAAGAGCTAGAGGCTATACCGAAAAGTGCTTATGGGAAGTGCTTTGAGGATCGGAAAAGCCGTTGGCTTAAGTGTATTGTATCTAAGGGGGATTACTTTAAAGGGGACAACATAAATATTTATAAATAAATTAATAATTTTTCTTGAAAATACAAAGTCACCTTACTTTTTAAACACACCTTGTATATAATTATTATTAATAAAAGATAAAATTATTGCTAATAAATAATATACCAACAAGCAAACATAAACATATACAAGCTGTGGCTCTTGTTAATGTGGAACAAAAATTATAAAGTTACTGAATGTAGAAGGAGCCCCGAAATAAACAGGTTTTAGTACAATGAGTGTCGTTTTAAAACTGAGTTTATTCGATATAACACTGGCATAAGAGCTTTCTCTGCCCGAGCTGTCAGTTTAAACGTATGAAACTTCATGTTCGCAGCCTACTTTCTGCTATCCGTTACTAATACTAATGCCTCAAAAGAATATGAATGTATTGAGTGCCGAACACTGCCTTACATTGTTCTTTAATGACAATATGTAGCGGACTTAATATGTGTATGTGTATTTTTGTTTTTTGTACCTTTGCAGAGGGTATTATAATTTTGTCCAAAAGTGTGCAACGCAGTGAAGGAGACATCTCTTACCCTATAAAGTATATATATTGTTGATCAGGATCACCTCCTGAGTTGATATCCTGAGCATGTCCGTCTGTCCGTCTTTCTGTTTCTACGCAAACTAGTCTCTCAGTTTTCAAACTATCGTCTTGAAACTTTGCTCACACCCTTCTTCCCTTTGCACGCAGTATATAAGTCGAAACGGTCCGGCTATATCCTATAGCTGCCATATAACTGATTAATCGAAAATACTATAACTTCGGTGTTTTTAGAGTTAGAGAGTTCGGATACGACCCACCAAATTTGATAAAGATTGGCCAACTATATCCTAAAGCTGCCATATAACTGAATAATCGGAAATGACCCAACTTTCGTGTTGTTGAAGATAGAAAGCTGGAACTTAATACAGATTATTATTTTGGTCAGCTGATCCGACCTACCCAATTTCGAAACGATCGGCTGACTATATCTTATAGCTGCCACATAACTGAACTATCGGAAATGGTTTTTGGTAGAAATACCAACTTTGGTATTTTTGGAGAAAGAAGCTTGGGACTTTTTTTTAGATATTTTATTGAAATTAATTGGTTTTTTTATGATATTCTCATAAGGATCGGCCAACTATATCCGATGTTTGCGATATATATCCGGTTTTAGCTGCAAGGATATATCAACTTCGGCTCCGCGAATACAAATAATACAAATAGTACAAATAATACAAATTTATTGTATTATTTTTTCTTCAGGAGCCAGGAATAAGTCAGGAGCTATCTACAGGTCGATGGCCCTTGTAGTTAGACAGGTGAGCAATGCCACCCACCTCTTCTCGATGCGCCGTCCAAGCGTCAGGTGCAACGGCTCAAAATAATCAAAGCCTGTGTTCTTGAATGACCATCCGTTGGCTTCAAGTCTGTCTTCTAGCATGGGACCCATTATTGGCTGCATCGGCTGTGCCTTCCGCAACTTGCGAATGCGGCAGTCGTTATCCAGAACTTCTTCCGTATCTCGCCTATGCTGGCATGCTGGTTCTGATGCTCCATCTTCTGGTGGTAGTAGCGTACTACCATCTCCGTCAGCGTGTGTCTGTGGGATAGTATATACGGCGCGGGTGGGTGCTGCTTATCCAGTGAAACACGGTATTGGAAACCGTCCAAAGTACGCATCCTTTATTTTCCATACTGTGTTCCTGTTCCACAGTGCTCATCAGCCATGTCCCTAACACGACTGCTTGAAGTTCAAGTCTCGGGATTGACATCGTCCTCATCGGAGCGCGTTTCGTTTTGGAACAAACGAAATACGAAACGTTTCTGGAAACCCGATAGTATTTGACACAGAATCTGAAGTCATCTGTGGCCGGATGCCAATCGATGTTCTCGTTGGTGCCTAGCTGATTTAAGGCTTTGACCACTCTCGCTGAGCTGGAAGAAAACCGGCACAGATCGAATCCGGCGCTTGCATGTATTTCTCTTACCCGTTTTGAAACGGCAATAGCTTCATTCTCGTCTGCGAAGCTGTCTACGTAATTGTCCACGTAGTGATACTCATCTTTGGCCAGGACCGCCCGAGAATCAGTGTGCGCATACCTTGACTAGACGGGTCTTCCCAGATAGCGTTGAATTTACAGATACTCCGTTCACTATGGCTGCTGCGTCGAAAACTAGACGGATCTTCCCAGGCTTGTTTGGGCTTTGGACCGCGAAGTGAGGCAGACAACTTGTCACTGTTGCCATAAGTGACCTCTTGTTACTCTAGTCGTTGCGCGTATCTTTTCTGGAGTTAGTCTTCCATAATTCTGTTATAAAGGATAACTCCAGGGGTTTGAGTTTTTGTTTGGTTTTAATTTAGAAGGAGCTGCAAAGGTGCCGCTCCAACATTTAGATGGAGCAGCTGAGGTGCCGCTCCAACGATCAAAATGTCTCTGTTCTTTTACAATATTTCTTAAGTCTAAGTAAGGCTTAGTGGTGTAGCTGCGCTGCTCGCAGGCGGCGGCAAAGAGACGGCTATGTACTTATGTATAAAGGAATATAATAATATACGTTGTTATGCGCTCTCAAGTGGAGGCGCGAGGGGTATGCATATGCTGACCGTTTGTTACGATTATGCTGACACTGGCACTTTCTGTGTGCGGGCTAAGCCAGAACACAGGGTTTATGACCGGAATTTGGATTATGTAAACACTGCAACAAAGTGTTACAGTGCGCACCCTTTAAGTACTCTCGGTACAGTGGGTGGTCAATATATGTGTATACTACATCTCCCTCATTTTGAAAAATAACGTAATATAATGAAGTTATTTTTATAATAAAAATTTCTAATTAACACATCTTTTATTTTTATTTTTTTGTTGTTTTATGTTGTTAGATTCATAGAAAATGAAATTATTAAAAGAATATGTGTATTTATTTATCTATGTATGTGTGGGTTTGTATGGCCATACTAAGTGCAATTTATGAAATAAAGATTTTTAATCTATCCTTATGAACTGTTTGTTTCTTATGTTTATTATTTGTTACTACTATGTTATCTCTATCTCCTATTTCCGTTACTATACACGGACCTGTATATTTAGGATCTAACTTATGACCTGTCTCGTTTTTATACCCTTGCAGAGGGTATTATAATTTTGTCCAAAAGTGTGCAACGCAGTGAAGGAGACATCTCCGACCCTATAAAGTATATATATTCTTGATCAGGATCACCTCCTGAGTTGATATGAGCATGTCCGTCTGTCCGTCTGTCTGTCTGTCCGTTTCTACGTGAACTAGTCTCTCAGTTTTAAAGCTATCGTCTTGAAACTTTGCACACACCCTTTTTTCCCCTTTTTGCACGCAGTATATAAGTCGGAACGGCCCGGATCGGCCGACTATATCTTATAGCTGCCATATAACTGAACGATCGAAAATGACCCAACTTTCGTGTTTTTGAAGATAGAAATCTGAAACTTGGTACAGATTATATTTTTGGTCCAACCTACCAAATTTCATTAGGATCGGCCGACTATATCATATAGCTGCCATATAACTGAACGATCGGAAATGGTACTTGGTAGAAATATCAACTTTCTTATTTTTGAAGATAGAAGCTTGGGACTTTTTTTAGATTTTTTATTTTAGTTAATTGGTTTTATTATGAAGTATTCATAAGGATCGGCCAACTATATCCGATGTTTGCGATATATATCCGGTTTTAACTGCAAGGGTTTATAAACTTCGGCTTCGCCCGAAGTTAGCTTTTCTTTCTTGTTTAATAAAACTTTGTCACCTTCTGATATATCTATATCCCTTACTTTATGATCGTATATTAGTTTATATCTGTTCTTATTTGCTTCAAACATAACTCTAGCTCTTTTATAGGCTACTTCTAATCTATACTTACTCTCCTTAGCATAGTCATCTATATTATATAGTGCTTCTACACTATCTATGCTATTAAAATGTTTTGGCAAATTACTTGTCTTACCGAATACTAGCTCATATGGCCAATGTGGGAGTCTGTACCTCCGGTGATCTCTGAGAGCGAGAGAGCGACCCATTATGACTCTCAATAAGGCCATACTTGGACTCTTTTCAATTCTTGTAATCTAATCTTATTCTTACAGCCGGAGTGAACAGACCACCGCGCATAAATATACATTTGAGTATAATTAACAAATGTTTCTATTATTGGTTTGGTTACCGGGTAATACATTGGCTACGAGGAAAATAATACTTAATAATGAAAGTAAAAGGAAATAAAATATAAATAGGAAAAAAATAAACGCAAAAAAAAAAGGATTCGCAATTTTCAATTTCACTATCCTTTTGGCACGCCGTTCGTCATGTAGACATAGAACTGGCGTTGACACATCGGCATACATACATATACGTGTATGCATGTTGCACAGAGGTTGAAGGTTGGAGGTCGAAGCGGACAGACGCGTAGTGTGGCGCTTCCCGAAGCGCAAGCCGCATATAGTGCCTGCGCGAAACATAGTGTTACATAAAGGTGCTCATCAGGTGCGCAAGGGTCTTACCTGAAAGGGAACATCGAGGCACGCCTCGAAACGCCCTAATCCGGGTTCATCCGACGCGTCCGGATTGATGGCGCCAACGCTAAGGTAAGAGACGGGGAGATCACTTTCTCTTCCGGTCACTCTCTTTGCAGCTCTTCCGGCTTCCGTGAGACTTTTCTCCGGAAAGAACACGAGCGTGGCCACCCACCAAAAAGAGCAATGCACTGTCAGCTGTTTACTAATGCAGCCCTGACAGTGTGGGGCAACGAAGACGGATGGGCGGTAGACGCCGATAGATGGCGCTATCAAAAAGCTCCCCCCAAATGGAGCATAACCGTCGGCGCGGACTATACCCTAGCCTAGCGTTAGGGTTATATTATATATGTATATTTATATTTATATTTATATTTATATTTATATTTATATTTATATTTATATTTATATATAATCATAATAATCATCATATTTATCATAATCTTTTTTTGAAACCCCCAAACCTTCACCCCCCTCCCGCCCGGCAACGGGAGCAAAGAATACTATCGGAACAAGCTCTGGTTTGTCGTAAGAGGCGACTGACAGTGCAGAGGGATATCCCTGCAGGTAAGCAGGGAAAGAGCTACTCGCAACCTTTCTCCATAACCCGAAAGGCATCCCCTCCAAAATAGCGAGATAGCGACCAGGGCTGAGTCCAGTAAAGCCCTGGGATAGGTAACTGGAAAAAGGATTTTGAGACGACGAACCCTGGGCTGACGGACAGCGGTATTCTGGCACCTGAGTACGCGGAGTGAACTCCCGCCGAAATGGCTGCCAGGCTAATGCAGCTTCTGCCCCCGTCCCGCTAAAATTTGGCAAGTCTCCAGGAAACGCTCCTTAGGTGTCGCCACTAAGCTGGCCGTGCAGGTTCAGATGAACCATACCTGACCAACGCGGATCTGGCTCTGAACTCTACACCTCGTAAGGGCTAGAGTCAACCCTAGCATGGACCTCACTGCGCGCAAAGGCAACCATGGGATCAAGGACGCGACTGCATAACACCTAAGGACAACGGCTCAGGAGTTGGGACCCAATAAAATGAGTATTACCACAAACCAGAATACAGTTGGAGAGGCGGCTTTCGCAAAAAGCTGCAAAATTGCAAGATCTCCCAGCAGCAAGCTGGGGGGTACCCCTCCTATTTCAGGAATCAGAGTAGACCAAAACAGGAGTAAAAACCAGAAGGCTGGAGACGCAACAACACTGCAGGACCTCGGGAAGGAGATCGCGCAGCTAGTGGAGATGCTGGAGGATGGCAAAAGGAGGTCCATCCACCAGCCAATGAGGGACACCATAGTGAGCATCCAAACTCTCTATGAGCGGCTAGCCTCTCAGACGGGCGAGCAGGGACGTAAGGAGGCGCCTAAATCACACCAGGCGTCACAAACATCGCCCCTTTTTCGACCGTTAGCGGAACCCAGGAGGAAGGGAACAGGCCCAGACCCCCCCAACAACAAGAGGAGCAAGAGGGAGACTGCGCAGGCGGCGACTCGAACGAGGGCGGAAGCCAGGACACTAGGGCAGACCGTGGAACCTGAAACTCAGGCGAGCAAGGAGATCCAAGAATGGAAGCTGGTTGGCCCCAAAAAGAAACTGCCGAAGAAGCAGCGGGCAACTAGCTCAATACCCAAGGAGAAGCCAAGGCCGGACGCACTGGTCATCACAGCTAAGGGCGAATCTAGTTACGCCGACATCCTGCGACGTGTGAAGCAGGACAAGAAGCTGCAAGGACTAGGCGAAGCGGTATCGAGGATTAGGAGGACCCAGAAAGGAGAGCTATTGCTCCAACTGAAGAAATCAGGGGAGGAAACAGCAGCTTTCAAAGCCCTGGTCTCGGAATCGGTAGGTGATCAGGTGGAAGTGCGCTCCTTGTCGCACAAGCTCGAAATCGAGTGCAGGGATCTGGACGAGATCACTACAAAGGAGGAGGTTTCTGAAGCCATTGGAAAGCTGGTGGAATCTCCAGGAGTGCCGGTAAGCGACATCCTTTTAAGGAAGGCTTTTGGCCAGACGCAGACGGCCATAATTAGACTGCCTGCAGCGTGTGCTCGGAAAGCAATGAAGGTAGGCTGGTTGAAGGTAGGCTGGGTGCGGTGCAGACTCAGGGAAAGGACCAGAGTCATTAAGTGCTTCAGATGTCTCGAGTTTGGGCACATGGCGAAACAATGTCAGAGCGCCATCGACCGCTCACGAATGTGCAGGAGATGTGGCAAGGACGGCCATATGGCAAAAGACTGCGCGGAAGAGCCAAGGTGTGCGTTCTGCAGCAACGCCGGGAAGGAAGCAGGACATATAGCAGGAAGTGGGAAATGTCCGATGTTTAGGAGCGCCCTATCACAAAGGAAAAGCTAATGAAGTGCACCCAGCTCAACCTTAACCATTGCGAGGCGGCTCAGTCACTGCTTAGGCAGGCGGTCAGAGACGAAAGGACACAGGTAGTCCTCATCTCGGAACCATATAGGAGCATCCCAGGAAACGGATGGCTGACAAGCAGCTGCAAGGGTGCGGCTCTGTGGTCAACGGAGACCGCTCCACAGGACATTAGGACATCCAGCGAAGGTTTTGTCCAGGCCAAAATAAATGGGGTTACATTTTACAGTTGCTACGCCCCGCCAAGATGGGAAATCTCGCGCTACCAAAGAATGCTACGAAGCCTGGTAGCGGATGCAAGAGGCAGATCGCCGGTGGTCATTGGAGGGGACTTCAACGCCTGGTCCCCGGAGTGGGGAAGCCGAGCACCGAACGAGAGGGGTACCAGTCTACTGGAACACTTTGCGGCACTAGACGTGGTCTTGGCCAATAGAGGACAAAAGCTGACGTACAGCAAGGCAGGGCGTGGATCTATTATCGACATCACCTTCGTTAGCAGCGCACTAATAAGGAGGTGCAACTGGGAGGTCAGTGATGCTTTTACTTTCAGCGACCACCAGGCCATACACTTTACCCTTGGAGGGGTAAGTAGGAAACGGATTCCCAAGGTGACAGGACCGAAATGGAAGGACTCGCGTTTGGATCGAGAAGCACTCTCGGTAACCCTGCAGACGCTAGACCGGACTTCATCATCCTCCCCGGAGGGAGCAGCGGAAGAACTTTCAGGATCACTATCAGATGCTTGCGACAGTGCCATGCCTAGGAGGAAACCCAGCAGAAGAGGAGCATCAGTATACTGGTGGAACCAGGACATTCAGCAACTAAGGACCGCCTGCCTGCGGGCAAGAAGACGCTTCCAAAGGGCAAGAGGCTCAGAGGACCTAACCACAAGAACGGAGGAGTTCAAGGCAGCTAAGAGGGCCTTGAAACTGGCTATAAAAGCCAGCAAACGGGAATGCTTTCAAAAAATCTGCGACGAGGCGGAGGTGGACCCATGGGGCACAGCCTACAAGGTCGTCATGAAAAGGCTTAAAGGGCAAGAGCACCTAAGACCAACTTGCCCTACACTATTAAGGAAAATAGTGGAGGCTCTGTTCCCGAAGCACCCGCCAAAAAGGGAGACTGTACCAGCCGATGATGGGGAACCGTTTACGCCAGTTACGGAGGAGGAGATCCGGAACTACGCAAAAAGGATTAAGGCTAGAAAGACTCCAGGACCAGACGGAGTGCCGAATTCCGTCCTGAGGCAGGCCATGCAGGCGAAACCGGAGGTCTTCGCTGAGACCTTCAACAAGTGTCTTCAGCACGGCACTTTTCCAAAAAAGTGGAAGAGGCAGAATCTCATTCTGCTGCCGAAAGGGAACAAGGCGACAGACGACCCATCAGGATTCAGGCCCATATGACTCTTAGACACGGTAGGGAAAGTCCTCGAGATGGCCATAGCTACTCGCGTCTCGAAATTCGCTGAGGCAAAAGGAACGCTCTCGGTCAGCCAGTACGGTTTCCGGAAGGCGCGCTCCACGGTGGACGCCATCAAAGCCGTGACCGACACGGCGGAAGCAGCCATCGCGGGAACCCGGTGGAAATGGGGAGATAAGGAGTATTGCGCGATGGTAACACTGGACATCCGCAACGCCTTCAACTCGGCTAATTGGACACGTATCCAACGAGCCTTGTTCTTGGCAGGAGCTCCTAGATACCTACAACTAATATTATCCAGCTACCTTTCAGACAGGACACTGCTGTACGACACGGACGAAGGACCAAAATCCTATGAGGTGACTGCGGGGGTGCCGCAGGGATCGGTCCTCGGGCCACTTCTTTGGAACATCATGTACGACGAAGTACTCAGGATCGAACTACCGACAGGATGCAAACTCATCGGCTTCGCGGACGACCTGGCGCTGCTCGTGGTGGCGAAGGAAATCAAGGACGTGGAAACCAATGCGAGTGAAGCAATACGGAGGATATCAACCTGGATGACTGACTCTGGATTGGACCTAGCAGCACATAAAACGGAGGCAGTTCTCTTCACGAGCAGGAAGAAGGTGGAGTATATTACCATCCAGGTGGGCAACTGCTGCATCACCTCAAAGGAGGCAATTAAATACCTAGGGGTAATGCTGGACAACAGGTTGTCCTACGGAGCGCACGTGGAGTACTCCACCATAAAAGCTGCAAGGATCCAAGGCGCACTCTCAAGGATGCTGCCAAACGTGGGAGGCCCAAAGGAAAGCAGGAGACGCCTTTTAGCCAGTGTCGTCACGTCGGTCTTGCTGTACGCTGCGCCGATATGGGCTGCGTCAGTCAGAAGACATCAGGGGCTTAAGAAAAAGCTAGGGGCATCGTACCGACTAGCGGCCCTACGAGTCATATCCGGATTTAGAACCATATCCGAGGAAGCCGCTCTCGTTCTAGCCGGAATGATTCCCATCGATATTCTGGCTAATGAAGCGGAGGAAATTTACGCAGCCAATCGGCAACGGGGAAGGAACTCATCCCGAGAGGCCATTAAGACGTCAGCCCGACAAGCGGCATTATCCTCATGGCAGGAGAGGTGGGACGCAACGACCAAAGGTAGATGGACGCACAGGCTAATACCAAACATCCAGGAGTGGATCGGAAGGAATAACGGTCAGGTTAGTTACCAGCTTACCCAGTTTCTTACAGGTCACGGGGGGTACAGAAAATACCTCTATAGATTCGGACACGACGAGAGTCCAATGTGCCCCAACTGCCCAGGAGCAGACGAGGACCCAGAGCACATATTATACAATTGTAGGAGATATCGTGCCACCGTCGGATCGCTACCAGATCCAGAGCAGCTCGTGGAATTCATGTGTAGCTCACAGGAGCAATGGAACTGGGTAAGCCAGTTGATAGCTTATACACAGGGCGACTTAAGAAGACTCGAAAATGAACGTCGCTTAAGGGAGAATGCCTAGATTAGGCAACCCTTCCCCGCGAAGTAATACTTAGCAGTGGTACCGCGGGGTCTGTGGTGTGTGCGGGGGTGTCTTTAGTACGTAGGCGCCGGCTAGACATGCCGGTGAATCGTGCATGCTATTGGTACGGGCCAATAGTATCTAGGATAGATTTTCACCTCAATGGCGCAATCCAAAAAAAAAAAAAAAAAAAAAAAATGCATGTTGCACACGATACATGTATGTACATGTACATGCAAATTGAAATAAATAAAACAAGAAAATGTGCGAAAGCGAGAGACTATCTGACAAAGATCAGAGGCAGTTATCCCCGAACTAAGCTGACAAAGGTCAGAGACAGTAATAATAATAAAAAAAAAAAAGAAAAGGAGTTATCTGAACAGGAGTTTTCAGAGGCAGTAAGCCATACATGTATGTACATACATATCGACGCATTTCCGCGAAAGTATCGTAAGTCGCCTTTTTTCGAAATTGAGATTTGAATGAAAAGTTGTTAGGCACCTAATGTCTTACTACCCTGTGAAATATTATAACTGAAAACCCTATAGTTCCGATAAAAATTAAGTTTCAATTTTATCGTATGTTACAGTGCTTTTCAATCTGCGCGCGAAATTATCGTATGTCCATACAAATTTTTTGCATGGAAATACTTCAAATGCACAAAAATAAAGAAATACAATAACAAATGTTTCTAATCCCTTAAACATCTTATGATTTTGCTTATTGTTTGTAAGAGATGAAATAAAAAAAAAGCTTCTCCTGTAAAATTGGATTTTTCAACATACGATACTTTCGCGGAAATGCGTCGATATGTACTAAGCTGACAAAGGTCAGGGACAGTAAGACTGACAAAAGTCAGAGAAAAAAAAGAAAAAAAAAAATACGTATTTACATACATATGTTTAGTAAAGTAGGTACATAGTATAGGATACGAACTAACCGGAGTCAGTGACAGAATGAAGCGAAACTCAGTTTCATTAAATAAATTACATATATATATATACATATGTGTATAGAGATATTCAATTTTTTACAGATGAACGCGGAATTACCCATAAAACCATTCCACAGTGGTCGCTGCCATAGGTCAAAAATAAAAAAATTGCTTTTGAGCTATTCAAGCGAACCCCGGTCTTACTATCAGCTGATTGTCCAATATTTATTAATTTACCAAGCAATATGGTTTGCTTGGCATTTCTAACGGATCTTTCTAAAAATAGCATGACAAAATGGTACTCATATTTATGCACTTTTAATTTGGATCTTTCTAAAAATAGCATGACAAAATGGTACTCATATTTATGCACTTTTAATTTGTCCGCAGTGGACATAATTTTTATTGTATAAAACTCTGTTAAACCAAAATCAATTGGAATGGATATGGTATATAATAGTATATATAATTTTTACAGATATATATATAAATAATTTGTTCTGCGTTGCGTGTAAATCTTTGTTAAAAATGTGCGTGTTTTTAGTTCGTATATGTTAAGTTTTAAGTATTTTCCCCCGGTTGCCCCGGGGCAACCTAACCTTTTTTTTCCATCTCTATCTAGGAGGGAAGCACGTTTTTGTTCTGTGTCTGTTATGTTGTTGAAATATTAATATCGAACATTCTTTGCAACTTACCATTGTTTATGGTAAAGTTTATAATGAATAAAGTGAAACAACATCCACAAAATGCTTCATATGCCAAGCCAACAAAAATTAACAACGAGGAGCGATTTGAGTTTAAACTGTCACCGCTTCATGCGTACATATATTCGATTTTTTGAATATTTTCTTCACCTATCGTACAAATTGGCCGAAAAAGTATGTCGAATTCGATCCTAAGAGGCTAAAGATAAGATTTCATTGTGAAAATAATTTATTCATAATGAGTTCAGGGCTAAAATGGGTCTATTAGTATAATAGATCAAACTTTTTTTTTGTGAAATAATTTTATTTTTTTGGTATCTTCAATACTAAAATGATATAAAAAAAAATTTAAAAGATTTTTTCGCAATACCCATAATATTTGGCGCACTTTTAAGATCAGCTGTTCAGTGTCGTTTTGTTTTAGCCTACAAACGCGGGAAAATTTTTATAACTTGCAGCTAGTGAGTCATTGAAAGTAAATATTTAAAGGTAAAAGTGTCTTGATGGAAAATAAAGGCCAAGGTATGAAAATTTATAATTTCTAAACGTTTTTCTTTTTTTATCTATGTTTGTGTTGTTTTGTTCAATGTGTTGCAAATGTGTTGTTCTAGGATATTCTAACAAAAGTACACGTGTTCTGTAAAGGTTTTCTTTTAAGTGCCTCCAAGTGCCTTGAAGGTAAAAATGTAATGTTGTTAACAAATGTCTATAAAATCAATTTGCCCCTTTGAAAAAACAATACATGTTGCAGGTGTTTATGAGTTCTCTCATGCACCGCTCCTCGAAGTTTGGGGGGAGAGCCGCCGGAAAGACGGCGTGTTAAAGGTTTAAATTAAATATTATAACTAATAGAACCATATTTAGTAAAAGTTGTAGTTCTTTTTATGAAAAACTTAGGTTTATGTAGAAAATGAAGTAAAAATGACAGTATGGCCAACTCTTCATGTAGGCGGCGGCCATAGGCGTGGTCAAATTTCCAAAACAATAAAATTCGAATTTTGAAAAAAAGAGTTCAAGCATATATGCAAAATTTTAGCCCAGTATCTCTAAAACTGGAGTTTCTGCCAAAAAGACGGTGTTTCGGCCCATAGTGCACTTTGCATTCTTGTGCGAAAGCATTGACAAAGCACTGCTTCGTTTGAAATGGGAGAAATGGCTGAGAGCATTTAAGATCTATGCTGAATCAGAGGAGATCACTGCGTGCAAGCAAAAGAGGACCAAACTACTCCATTTAGATGGAATACAGCTGCAATTAGTAGCGTATTCATTACCAGATGCTGTATTCGATTTCGACGAAGCTGAAAAAAATGATGTATTTCAGGTGTTGGTGGACAATTTGACAGCATTCTTCTCACCCAAACAAAACTCGTCGTTCGAAAGACACATGTTCAGGAGTTTGATTCCATCTGGCGACGAAAGTTTTGCCAAATTTGTTTTGCGCCTAGGTTAGGTTAGGTTGAGGCGGCGATGAGGGCCGGTTCTGACCCCCATCCACTTGAGCCGCTGGGGCTCCTTGTGATACCGCACAGGCAAGGATCCTACAAAAGGACCTCTCCCTTCCCACTACTTATGTGCCCAAGGGTGCTCTATCCTTCTTGAAGCGGCTCGCGGTCCCATCCAGATTTACGGATGAAGGCTACGAGTCTGTGTGGAGCAACCTCCGCGAGGTCTGTAAGGTCTGTAAGTATTGCTGCGCCCAGGAATTTGAGTCGGATGCGCCCCAACGCAGGGCATTGACACAGAAGGTGTGCGACTGTCTCTTCCTCTTCTTCGTCTCCACAGCTCCTGCAGTAGTCATAATGTGGCACCGCTAGCCTAGCCGCGTGTGCTCCTATTAACCAATGTCCCGTAATGGCCTTGATCGCCAGACTACAGTCCTGCCTATTCAGGGCGATAAGCATCGTTGACCTCTTCCTAGATCGGATTGGCCATATCATGCGGGAGTTCCTGCAGTTTTGGAGGTTTCTTCATTTCCGCAGTGATGCGCGGTCAAAGTGATCCCTGCATTTTAGCCTACACGTAGCTAAGGGGATACCTACTGGTTCCTGCTCCGGTAGGAGAGGATTGGTAGTACCTGCTCTTGCTAGTTCGTTGGCGGCGCAGTTACCCTCGTGGTCCCTATGCCCGGGCACCCATATGAGGTGTATGTCATGCTGCTCTGCCATCTCGTTAAGAGATCTGCGACAGTCATTCACTGTCCTGGAGTTGGATGAAAGACCGTCAAGGGCTTTGAGTGCCGCTTGACTGTCTGAGAAGATACAGATTGTGTCCTGATTACCAATAAGTGCTGGGGATCTGAGTGCTTCTCCGATAGCTATTACTTCTGCTTGGAAAACACTACAGTGGTCTGGAAGTCTGAAGGACTCATTTAAACACAGCTGTTCGCAATGGAAACCGCCTCCCACCTGGCCATTCAATTTTGAACCGTCTGTGTAAATATGGAGGGAACCGGCTGGTCCCGGGATTTGTGTGTCCCATTCCTCCCTTGTTGGAATGTAGACCTTGTATTTTAAGGTGGGATTATCAACAGGTACGCAGTAGTCTGTAGACCCCGTTGGCGTGCAGTGGTGCAGATCTAACCCACTATCTCTACTGGTAATAGGTCGAGTATGAAGTCTAGTGCGTCCGTAGGAGTGGTACGTAGGCTGCCCGTGATACAGACCTCCGCCATCCTTTGCGTTTTCCTAAGCTTCTCCCTGATTGTGGAGTTGGTGAGAGCGGGCCACCATACCACCACCCCGTAGAAGAGGATGGGTCTTATGACCGCTGTATAAAGCCATCTTACTATTTTTGGTGACATTCCCCATTTAAGACCAATGGCTTTTCTGCAAGTATAGAGCGCGATTGTAGCTTTGTTGGCTCTATCCATAGTGTTTGATTTCCAGTCCAGTTTCCTGTCTAGCGTAATCCCTAGGTACTTGGCGCTATCGCTAAGAGATAGTGTTTCTCCTAATAGTTTTGGAAGCCTTAAGTTTGGTATTTTGTACTTCCTGGTGAAGAGGACGAGCTCTGTTTTGGATGGGTTAACACCTAGTCCATTTCTAGCTGCCCACGTTGAGAGGACCCTAAGTTTGTCCGTCATGCGGTCACATAGAGTCTACGGAAATTTTCCTGAGAAGGCAATTGCGACATCATCCGCGTAAGCGATAACTTTGCAACCACCCCCTTCTAGGGATCGCAGTAGGCTATTAACCGCCACGTTCCAGAGTAGGGGTGAGAGTACGCCTCCTTGCGGGGTGCCTCTTCTGACGTATCTATGAATAGATTCTCCTCCTAGTGACGCCTCAACAGTCATGTTTACCAGGATCTGCTTTATAAGGCGTACGGATTGATTATCTATTCCTAGTCCTGTCAGCGCATTGGTTATCGAGCTTGGTAGGATGTTGTTGAACGCACCTTCTATGTCTAGAAAAGCAATGAGTGCGTATTCCTTATCACTAAGTGCCTTCTCGACAAAAGTAGTGATTTCGTGGAGTGCCGTTTCCGTGGATCGGCCCTTCCTATACGCATGTTGTGATCCCGAGATATCATCTGGGTTTATAGTAAGATTAATGTGGAGGCTGATTAGTCTCTCCATTGTCTTGAGAAGGAAGGACGACAGGCTTATTGGTCTGAAGTCCTTGGGGGTGCAGTGAGATGGTTTTCCCGCCTTGGGTATAAATACGACTTTCGTCCGCAACCACATTTGGGGTACGATGCCCATCCTGAAGATTGATGAGAAAGCTATCTTGACCCAAGATTTCAGGTTGGGACCGGCATTAATTAGTTGAGCCAGGACAACGCCATCTGGGCCCGGGGATTTGAAGGGCTTGAAGCTATTTATTGCCCAGCTGAGATATCTATCATTCAATAGGTATTCAAGTGGATTGTTGGTGGGTGGGCTATTCCCCTGTGTCTGCATTTCCAGGGTTGTGTCTTCTCGAGAGCATCCCGGGAAATGTGTCTCTATGAGAGCCTCTAGGGTTTCTTTGCTGGACGATGTCCAGTTGCCCTCTGAGGTTTTAATGTATCCTACATTTGGTGCAGTAGTTGCAAGGACCTTCCTGAGTCGAGAGGCCTCTGATGTTTGCTGAATGTTCGTGCAGAACTCGGCCCAGGCATTCCTTTTTGCCTTGCGAAGCTCTTTGTTATATCGCCTAAGGTCCGCTTTGTACGACTCCCAGGCTGTCTCCGAGTTTGTTTTTCTGGCAAAATTGAAGGCCTTGCGGGCCTTGGTTTTAAAGGGCGCAAGTGTTTGCGACCACCATGGTGGTTTCTTTGACTTGCTTTTGCCCGATCCGATTTTGGGACAAGCTTTATTGAATGCCCTGGCGCACGCTGCCGTGAGCGTGTCCACCATGGCATCCAGGGCTGCCCTACTATCCACATTCCCTGTTGGAGGATTTCCCAAGAAACTATCTAGCTTCTTTCTATATAACTCCCAGTTCGCTTTTCTCGGGTTGCGTACCGTTAGTCGATTAAAGTTCTCGAAGTTGACCACTAATTCTATGTAACGGTGGTCTGAGAATGAGTGTTTCTCTAGGACTCCCCATCTAACAATCCTGTCTGCTAGTGATTCAGAGTAGACAGTGACGTCAAGTACTTCTTTTCTGTTCTTGACTATGAAGGTGGGTACTGTGCCCCTGTTACCCACCAAAAGATTGGAGCCTAGGATAAAATCGAAAATTGACTCACCCCTCTCGTTTGTGTCAGTGCTGCCCCACTGATGATGATGGGCGTTAGCATCGCAACCTATGATCAGGTCGATCTTGTGCTTCCTGCTGTCTTCCACCAGCTGTTTGATTAGCGGGTGCGGGGGAAGGGCCTCCTGGTCGTGGCCCATATACGCCGAACATATCCTTAGAGGGCCATTTGGGCTCTCTACGGCTGCGGCTACGTGGTCTTCATTGCTGAAATTGGGTAGCAAAAAGAGGTTAAGGTTCTTTTTTGCGAGGATGCAGGCTCGCCTTTTACCTGTAGTGTTGGCTTTGCAGAGCCTGAACTCCGACGCCCCCAGCCCAAGAATCCTGTCTCCTGTCTCCTTTTCGTCATTGAAAAAGGAAAACAGTCAATGCTGGGACGAGAAACTGCAATTAAGTTGTATGTGCTACGGCTGGTTCTGCAGATAAATCATATTGAAGAGGTATCGGTTTTTCCGAAGTGGAAGGGCGACAGTGTCAAGTTGGCAATAAATCAGGACATAAAACCAGTACAACAGCCCATGCGAAGGATACCAATTGCATTAGAAGGAAAGGTGCGCGAAAAGATTCAGGATGCTCTAAAGCGTGATATTATTGAACCTGTAAATGGCCCTAGTGCCTGGGTCTCACCAATGGTTTTAGTTTTCAAAGAAAATGGAGACTTTCGATTATGCCTGGATATGCGGCGAGCAAATCAAGCCATTTTAAGAGAAAACCATCCTTTACCGACGTTTGAAGCGTTCATGACTCAACTCAGGGATGCTAGATACTTCTCCGGTTAGATCTCAAGGATGCATACCACCAACTCGAGCTACATGAACAAAGCCGCGCAATAACAACGTTTATAACTCCGTTAGGATTATTTCGTTACAAGCGATTGATGTTTGGCGTCAACTCGGCTCCAGAGATTTTCCAAAGGAGGCCTGAGTAATAATTGTCGGGTTCCTCAAATGTCCTACATTACATAGATGACATCATTGTTTTTCGAAAAACTGAGGACGAGCACGATGAAGCATTGAAAAGAGTTCGGGGCATTCTAAAAGAAAACAACGCAGTATTAAAAGGAAAGAAATGTGTCTACAAAGCTTCTAAATAACATTTTTTGGGTCACATTTTATCGAATCATGGCATCGAGGCCGATCCGGAAAAAATTAACACCATCACATCTTTTTGACCTCCAAAGAACAAGGAGACTCGGAGTTTTTTGGGCCTTGTAACATATGTAGGAAAATTCATTCCAGAGTTAGCAAATAAAACTGACCCATTGCGACGACTGCTCAGAAAGGACGAGAAGTTCATCCAGTATGCTACGGAACAGTATGCGTTTGATAAACTGAAATCGTGTCTGGCGAAAATTCCTAACTTGCAGTATTTCAATCCAAAGCACAAAACACAGTTAATTGCGGACGCCAGTCCGGTTGCATTAGGAGCTGTATTGCTGCAATTCCATGGAGCCGATGAACCGAAAACAATATCTTTTGCTAGTCGAAGCCTGACAGATGTCGAAAAGCGCTATTCGCAGACCGAGAAGGAAAGCTAATCATTAGTGTGGGCGGTGGAAAAATTCTTCTATTATCTAGCTGGATTAGAGTTCGAATTAATAACCGATCATAAACCACTAGAAACCATTTTTAAACCATCTTCGAAGCCTCCAGCGAGAACCGAAAGATGGCTCCTCCGCCTCCAAGCTTTCAAATTCATAGTTAAATATAAAACCGAAAAGGAGATCGTATATGGAATGTCGTGCCTGCCGGACGAATCGTGAAACGCTTCATCGCAAACAGTCTGTTTCCGTTCAGACATGAGCTTATTTATTGGATCTATTATGATGCGAGGAACCCGCATAGTTATTCCAACAGCGTTAAGACAGGCGATTCTAACGTTGGCACACGAAGGTCATCCGGGAGAGTCGGCTATGAAGCGACGATTAAGGTCAAAGGTATGGTGGGCGCAAATAGATCGAGACGCGGAGAAATTCGTCAAATCATGCAGAGATTGCAGAGATCATGCAGAACCCCACTGCTATGAAACGAACCACATTTCCAGAAGGACCGTGGATTTCTGTGGCTACAGACCTTTTGGGACCGTTACCTAACAACGAGCACATCCTAGTTTTCATCGACTATTATTCAAGATATATGGAATATAAGTTTGAAAAGAAAGATGAAAGAAATTTTCACCAGATAAGGCTATCCTAAAAAGCTGAAAACTAACAACGGGAGACAATATGTGAGTGCAGAATTTAAGGAATATTGTAAGCAATGCGGAATAGAGCAAGTAACATCGCACCCTTATTGGCCTCAAGTTGAGAATATGAATCGATCCTTATTAAAAAGGCAAAAAATTGCATACACCAACAAGAAGAATTTCAAGGAAGAAATACAATCATTTGTTATGATGTATAATGTGACTCCCCATGGAGCCACAAGGTCTGCACCAACGGAATTAATGTTTAATCGATTAATAAGGGACAAGATTCCGGGGGTGCAGGATTTAATGGGAGAATACAGTGACTCAGTAGAAAGAGACCGTGATTTGGTAAACAAACAAAAGGCAAAGAATATGCCGACAAGAGGAGAGAAGCCAAAGAAATTAATGTTGAAGTGGGAGACAAGGTTTTTCTTTAAAACGTAATTTTTCCACACAAGCTTACACCAAATTTTGACACCACCGAATACATCGTAAAAGGAAGAGAGGGAGACATTATAAGAATAACAGGCGGAGGAAAAACTTTGACAAAGAATGTGAGCCATGTGAAAAAGATTCCACAAACACAGACTCCAGCTGAGACCGAAGATCACTCTTCACACTCCCGAAGCACAGGTGACGTTCTGCAGCCTTTCAATTTCAGGACACTGGGTTAATCAAAACAGATAGAATCGACAACTGTGACGACGACGGCACCCGGAGAAGGATTGAAGGTGAAGCTCATCAATAAGGGAGGAATGTGGGAGTCTGTACCTCCGGTGATCTCTGAGAGCGAGAGAGCGACCCATTATGACTCTCAATAAGGCCATACTTGGACTCTTTTCAATTCTTGTAATCTAATCTTATTCTTACAGCCGGAGTGAACAGACCACCGCGCATAAATATACATTTGAATATAATTAACAATTGTTTCTATTATTGGTATGGTTACCGAGTAATACAGACAATATGTATGTGCCATAGAGGGGATCGTGTTGAAACAGAAGACAAAATATTGAAGCCATACGTCCCAATCAGTTTTATCAACCGATATGTAAGATCGTATGTATTCATTGAAAGTTCTATGACGTCTTTCTATTGTTCCAACTGTCTGGTGGTGGTGTGCTGTGGATGTAATATTTTCAATATTTAAATATTTGCACAAATCGTCTATAATTGAATTCTTATATTCTGTTCCCATGTCCGTAATGAACGTTTTCATTGGACCGTACTTCAGGATAAAAGATTCAAATATTGCTTTAGCGACAGTATTGGCATTTTTATTCGGAACAGGTTTAGCAACTAAATACTTAGTTAAATCACATATTAAAGTGACTGCATACTCATTGCCATTTTCTGATTTTGGCAGTGATAGTGTCGATAGTGTCCACTATCACTCTGTCGAAAGCATTTATTGGTGTGTCTGTAATTGTTAAAGGGGTCTTTGTGTGTTTAGTTATTTTGGATTTCTGGCATTATTGACATTTTCTTACGTACTCAGTTATATCTTTAGACATGCTTTTTCAGTAATAGTGTCTTTTTACTTTGGCCGAAGTTTTTGATATGCCAGTATGACCTCCTTGAATTGGATCATCATGAAATGTAAGCAAAATTGCCTCTTTTTCTTTTAAATTTGTTATTTGGGTCACCGGGTTGAGTAGCGATACTCTTAATGTTTTCAATATTTTATTGCCCATTAATTTACATTTATCTATTGAAGTATATTCAAAGATATTTTCCCACGGTGCCACTTTGAATTGGCTGATTTTATGTATACCGGTGTGTATATGTGTGTATTTATGTAGGCTTGAAATGCAAGCCTTTGGAAAAATTGATCTAAATCAATAACTCCATTAGTAAAGAAATCGCTAACATCATATCTTGCAGTAATTTTTCTGCCTTGTTTAAATAAACATAACATATTTTTTATCTGCAAGGTCACTACTTTACGTACTTCATCATTGTTTATGACATCGTTTACGTTGGGCTTAGAAGTTTTATTTAAAGATTGTATTGGCAATTCTTGTTCTTGATTTTCCGCGCCGAATTTTTGTCTACTTTGATATCTAGTAGTGGCTTTTAATATATTTCTAGTTATATTTTGGAGATCTTTGATGGTTATCCTTGATAACGCATCCGCTACATGATTATCTTTTTTCCCTAAAAAATATTCGACTGTAAAGTCGACTGCCCAGTTGCTTCAGTGCAACTATTGACAAATTTGGAAACTGCTTCGTTCAGAGTACTAAATGTGCCAGCTTGCATAATAAGTTTCATCTTATCGATTGTGCAATTTTTAGTCATTGCCTTGACTGCATGGAATAACTCCAGGCTAGATCTAAAGATAAACCATCTGATATATATGCACCTTCTAAGGCTTTCGTCATCTGCTCAATTTCTTGTTTGTATTGGTAAGCTGTTTTATTGCGCTGCTGTAGGTTTATCAGATTCGCTGATAATACCTCAACAGTTTCGCCTTTGACGTTGCTTCTTAGTCTGGAAATCACCTCAGTAATTATTGTTTCATTACCGATGAGATTCCTGGCGACACCTTTTAGCTTTGTTTTAATAATGGAAACAGCTAATTCTTCGTTCTCGCCTTTTATTGATTTTATTATTTGTAAAGCATCAATGAAACTTGTTAAATTTTCAGCCTTACCATCAAAAACTGGTATAAGCTTAGATGCTGTATTAATAAAATCAATATTTGATTGTGCCATTGTGATGGATTTACCTATTTTGTTTTCTATTACACTCGAAGTATCTGGATCTGTAAAATTATCCAGATCAGTGTATACCGCCGGAATAGTAAGATTATTCAAATCTTCATCTTCTATTTTGGGGTTTACCTTGGGAAACTCTTCTGGCTCAGACTCGTTTGTTTCTGTTGATTCCGAGCCAGGTGCAGTGTCAACTGCTATTGGAGTGTTTAGAACGGTTGGTAATGATGTTTCTAAACTGAACTTTTGTTTAATAAATATTAAATTAGATCGTAGTCGTATCAAAAAGTTTCGATACCTGTGGCCAATGATCTTGATTTAATCTTTGCCAATGATCACATATTAGCATTCGCGCTTTATTACTTTACTTTTACGATCTGTCAAAATGAGTTTTAATTATTGATAACTCCTCGTACAGTTTGTTCCAATCCATGCCTTTAGTTTAGCCATACTTTGTAAAAAGAATTACGTAATATATTTTAATATTTATTTTCTGTTAATTCATTTTCTTAGATTTTAGGTGCTTACATTTATGTGTAACTAGCGACCCCGGCAAACGTTGTTTTGGCCTTTTTTGTTTTCTATAAGGGCTAGCTGTTTTTTCTTCATTTATTTTGGTTAATAAATGTTTTTCAGTATTTCAAGTACATCCAGTATTTTCCCGTACAACAAAATTCCTCTCGCCAATATCTAACAGTTGTTTAGAGAAAGGATGGATCCTGAAGCATTTGATCGCGCATATTCTTGGTCAGTTCTTTTTCAACATTACGCCACAGTTGCGATGATTTTAAGCAAGCGTTGAATTCATCAGCGTACGTTAACCGTGAACACCTGAAAGGAGTAACAAAGGGCCGTAAAATAGTTTATCATTGTTCCTTATATCCCTAAATGACCAATCCAATTCCCCAAGCGAATTTTTACGTCCTATATGGTAGTGCATTCATCCAAAATATAGGCACTATGACGATTGTTTTTATGTTGCACACTGCATCTGGATTATTTTGAATGTTCAATGACAGCTTAAGTGCTGAATGAGCTGTTATGCCTCCATCTAATAAGGTTGCTGCAACGCCAGAAGATGCAATGGCCAACGCGTTGCCATTTTTTTTTAATCGTAACTCGGAAGGAAGAAGCGAAATAAGGAATGTTCACTTTGGAACTTTCACTTTGAATGCTCACAATAATCACTTTGGAATTAGCAGAATTTTCAACATCAGGCTCTTACTGGAATGCTAGTCGAAGAAATTGCCCAGATGTGAATCCTCGATAAACTTGTTGCCGTTGTTAGTTAATTCTTCTTGTAACTATTAATCTGTGCGCTTCTCTTCTTTGAAAAGTGGTCTTTGTTGATTATGTTCATCTCGTGCATCTTTCGATTGTGATTCACGTAACTCCGCCATGCTTACACGCGCCTTTTCATTACCTTTATAAATTTGTTCTCCTGATCTCGTATTCTTCTATCTCGCGCAGCTCTAGAATTGACTGTTTGATGACTAAAATTGGCCCAATTGCGTTTTCTTGGCATTGGTGACTGTAGATGAGTAATCGGCGGACCCCTATTTCAGGGGCATATGACACACACATAAATGTACAATACGTTACGCTCACAGCCTACTTATTCATTAGTATAAAAGCAGCCATTTCGGAGGAGTATAATTCCCGTTGTCGAACGGGATAAAAAGTCTTTGTTGATTATGTTCATCTCGTGCATCTTTCGATTGTGATTCACGTAACTCCGCCATGCTTACACGCGCCTTTTCATTACCTTTATAAATTTGTTCTCCTGATCTCGTATTCTTCTATCTCGCGCAGCTCTAGAATTGACTGTTTGATGACTAAAATTGGCCCAATTGCGTTTTCTTGGCATTGGTGACTGTAGATGAGTAATCGGCGGACCCCTATTTCAGGGGCATATGACACACACATAAATGTACAATACGTTACGCTCACAGCCTATTTATTGTTATTCATTACTATAAAAGCAGCCATTTCGGAGGAGTATAATTTCCGTTGTCGAACGGGATAAAAAGTATCCTATGAACGTCTCCTGGCTCTAAGCTACATCCCTATCAATTTTCAGCCAAATCTGTTCTGCCGTTCTTGAGTTATAAGTGGTGTAACTAACACGACTTTCTTTTATATATATAGATAATTTTTGTTTTTTTTTTTCTCTGGGTTTTTTTTTTTAGATTTCATTTGCTTGACTCTAGAATTTTTTCTTTAAGCACTTGTTGTGCAATTTATACAATTTTAACAATACGCTCGCTAACATTATAATAACGATTATCATTAACAATATTGTAATTGTTTGAAGATCGATTTTTTCGGATTCAATTTTATTAACGACATTTGCCGTTGAATCTACAACTTTTGTATCTACTAAACCCATTTTAGATATTGTATATATATTTTTTTTTTTCAATTTCTGTAATGTTATATAATTTTTCTGGGAAGTAATAGTCAGAATCATTTATTTGATCTGTTTTACTTATGCTATTATGCTGTTTTTCTCTAACATCTTTTTCATACCTATTATTTGTACAGCTATACGGGCCATACTTTCTAATTGGGCAAAAGAAGTTCCGCTCAATTTTTCAAAAATATTATATTATATAAAAAAAAATATGCATCGTAGTGCAATCAAAAAAATATGCAACGCAGTGCATGGGTAAAAAAAAAAAATTTCAGCTCGGTTGGTTTCCTTTCTTCCTTCTACGTCAGCTGGCAGGAAGTGGCGTATTCTCGCACTCTATTTGCTGCTGCTGCTGTCCGGGGCCTTTTGGGCTCAGGAGTTACCGGTGCCGGTCCTAGCACAGGTGTGGTTGCAGTGGGGCTGTCCAGTGGTCCAGGGCAATCCTTCGGGCACGTCTTTTTAAGTTTCGGTAATGGCTTGGGTGATGGAGATTTTGTTTTTATTATTTTTTCATTAATTTTCCTTATCGGCACTGAGTGAGTGGCGGCAATTTTTGGGCATTTATTTTTGTTGCTTATTAATTTTTCTTTCAGAAAATATAGGTCTGATTGAAGTTTTTGGGCTGTAGCCCACGCGGGAGGTGGAGTATTTACGTGAAGTAGCCACTTTAGGTGTGCTACTCTTTTTTTTTTATTTTTTTTTTCGCAACTCCTCCGCGATTGCTCATTGCTTTCACTCTACTCACTCAGATTTTTCTTGTCGATTTATTTTGCAATTTCAATTTTCCAGTAATTTTCCAGTTTATCCAGTTTTTTTTTGGTTATGTGTATTCCCCTGGGCATATCCTTTAATCCCTCGATGTCCTTCCATCGCTGTCACGGTCGCCATGTCATAAAGGAAAACTCCAGGGGTTTGAGTTTTTGTTTGGTTTTTATTTAGAAGGAGCAGCAAAGGTGCCGCTTCAACATTTAGATGGAGCAGCCGAGGTGCCGCTCCAACGATCAAAATGTCTCTGTTTTTTTTACAATATTTCTTAAGTCTAAGTAAGGCTAAGTCTCGTAGCTGCGCTGCTCGCAGGCGGCGGCAGAGAGACGGCTATGTACTTATGTATAAAGGAATATAATAGTATACGTTGTTATGCGCTCTTAAGTGGAGGCGCGAGGGGTATGCATATGCTGACCGTTTGTTACGATTATGCTGACACTAGCACTTTCTGTGTGCGGGCTAAGCCAGAACGATCCGTTCATATTTCGTCCACTTAGGGTTTATGACCGGGACTTTGGATTATGTAAACACTGCAACAAAGTGTTACAGTGCACACCCTTTAAGTACTCTCGGTACAGTTGCTTCACTCAATATATGTGCATACATATACAGTGGGTATTCAATATATGTGCATACTACAATTCCATTGTAGGCCCGAGCGAAGTTCGTGTCGCGCTTTATCTTCCTCTCAATATTGACGAGTCGCTGTAGTGCCATGCTGTGGCACCCTTTGGCAGCCTCATCTCATCATTCTTCCATAGCAGCCCAGTCAGCCAGAAGCAGTTGGCCTATCCGCTTGGTCGTTCCCTTCAAGATGTCCAGAGCCCGTTCGTCGTCACTGGCTGCGACCGGTGGCTGTTTCTTCACTCCGAAGTTCTCTATTCAGAAGTCTTCGCTGACCATCTTCTCCAGAGCGTCATCCTGTGTAACGGCTAGAAGGCACTATTTCTCCATCAGTGGACTCGATTGACGTCTCACTGGTCCATACACTACCCATCCTAGCTTGGTAGCTGCTGCACATGGAAATCCTGAACCAAAGCTTCTGGTCTGCGGGGGTATTCCTAGGTGCGCGGGATCCTGCTAAATAAGGATCCTTGGCACAGCGGTGTTGAACGGCGTCACTGGTAGGCGTGCGCTCGCCCTTTCCGTCTTCACATCTTCCCGACGTAAACTAAACGGAAAATTTAGATTGCTTACTGCGTACACGTTCCTTAACCCGTGTCGCTTCGGTTTTACCGCTCCACCGATCTGCGGGTTAACCATCCTCATGGGCTCTCTGGCGGATTTTCCACCAAATCACTGAACGTTTAGTTGAAGATTCACACCCTCTAGGTGTAGGCTTCGGACGAGCTCGTCGTCTATGAGCGTAACAGACGATCCCTCGTCGAGCAGTGCATACGTGTCGCCCTGTTCGTTCTCCCCATACAGCGTACCGGGCAGAATCCGGAAAAGCAGGTGACCTTTATTCGAATCGACGCAATTAAGGTTCCAGTGCGGCATCTCCTGAGTTGATATATGAGCATGTCCGTCTGTCCGTCCGTCCGTCTGTCTGTCTGTCTGTTTCTACGCGAACTAGTCTTTCAGTTTTAAAGCTATCGTCTTGAAACTTTGCACACACCCTTCTTTCCTTTGCACGCAGTATATAAATCGGAACGGCCGGGATCGGCCGACTATATCCTATAGCTGCAATATAACTGATTGATCGGAAATGGTATAACTTTGGTGTTTTTAGAGTTAGAGAGTTCAAATTTGACATGAGAGCTATTTTTGGCAAAATATTACGACATGCCAAATTTCATAAGGATCGGCCGTCTATATCCTATAGCTGCCATATAACTGAACGATCGGAAATGATCCAACTTTCGTGTTTTTGAAGATAGAAAGCTGGCACTTGGTACACATTCTATTTTTGGTCAGTTAATCCGATCTACCAAATTTCATAACGATCGGTTGACTATATCTTATAGCTGACATATAACTGTACGATCGGAAATGGTTTTTGGTAGAAATATCAACTTTCGTATTTTTGAAGATAGAAGCTTGGGACTTTTTTTCTAGATTTTTATACCCTTGCAGAGAGTATTATAATTTTGTCGGAAGTAGGAACGACAGGGATAAGCCGATTATATCCTATAGCTGCCATATAACTGAACAATCGGAAATGACCTAACTTTCGTGTTTTTGAAGATAGAAAGCTGGAACTTCGTACAGATTCTATTTTTGTTTAGTTGAAAAATCCAACCAATTTCATAAGGATCGGCCGACTGTATCCTATAGCTTCCATATAAATGAACAATAATGGTTTTTGGTAGAAATACCAACTTTGGTGTTCTTATAGATAGAAGCTTTTGACTTTTTTTTAGATTTTGTTTTTGGTTACATTATGATATTCTCATAAGGATCGGAAAAATATCCGATTTTTGCGATATATATCCGGTTTTAACTGCAAGGGTATATCAACTTCGGCTCCGCCCAAAGTTCGCTTTCCGTTCTTGTTTGGCCTAGTTTCATCCAACTCTGCAGTTTACGAACCATCCGTACTGATTTAATAGCAACTAAACCACAAGAACAGCAATTACCTTGAAGAGCTCTGTTGCCGCCGGCGCACAATGGCCGATTTGGCTGTTAAAACTGTTAAAATTCCATAAAATTTTGTTTCCTACCGATAGTCAAGTAATTGAATATCGTTAAAAAAAATATACAAAATCTATAAACTTTATCAACTAGATCAGCTGTAATCTCTCAAAGCTACAATATGGTACTATACAATTTTCAGGTGTTGAATTTGGCTTAATGTCTTTTTATATTTGCGACATTTTCTTTTAGTTTAATTTTAGCATTTTCCCAAAGTTTAAGGTATGTAGCAAACGAAAATAAAGGTTTTGTGACCTGTGAGTAGATATTGCATTCATAATTTATGTTTAAAATTAGCAATGTTTGTAGTACCCTTTTTATAACAAATTTCAACTTCTGTAGAGGAAAACTTTGTGAAGGTCGCCTCGGCTCGCAAAAAGCGTATATTTGTGTTAAACTATGGTTCGTCTAGTGTATAAATTATCCATGTTCAGCAGCCCCAACGTGCACCGGTTAAATTTATCGGTATTTTCAGCAATCATGTCGGCCTGTAAACAATCACTTTTTGCAGTATGGCATGGCATTTTCTTGTTTTTATTTTGATAATACAAATTTTCCGAGTACATCTATAGAATGTACCCTTACAGTTTTTTGCAAAACTCTTTCTAAAAGATGAAAAAATCGAATAGATGTAAGGAGCGTTTCGAGAGGAAGAACTCGGATTGGTTAACCGAACATTTGGTTCTTTTGGATGAGCATGGATATTACAGAAAAGACTTAGAAGCCCGAAACAAAGATTTAAGAAATTTTAGCTTAAGCCATACGCGAAAAAATTCTCGCCAAAACGCAATGGAGGATTTTTTGCATTTATTGTTAGTATCTTCAGATCCACTAATTACAAGCATTTCCAAAAGTTCGGCCAATTACTCCAGCAAGGCAGTTTCCTTTGAGATTGAAGGCCAAAATTTTCTTCTGGACTACAATACTCAAGAAGAAAATTCGGATTCTGACTCAGAAAAAAATTTAGATTCAGACCAGGACAATTAAAACTAATTTATTTTGTAAAACTGCATCTTAAAAAAAAATAAAAATAAAAATAAAAATATAAAAAAAAAAAAATTTAATTAAAAAAGATTAAACATACAAAATTTTACCTAATTATTTTAGTTTTACTTAAATTACTAAATTTTATTTCTTATTGGGTTAACATTCCATACAAATTTCAAACATTTAAAAATTATCATTATTTTTAATGATATTCCACATCTGACGCGTAATTACCCATATCGGCCACTGTGCGACATGTTTACATTAAAATTATACCTTTTATTGGTTTTCATTACTTTATTTTATTTCAAGGATTCTCAATGATTGACGGATGTGCCCATTGGCTCAGACAACCATTTTTGCCCTCTCCACCAAAGATTGCAATTAACAATTGATTTGCGCCAACTCCTATTGATCTAGGTCTGCTGGATTATCCTCAGATCTTATATGATTCCACTCATATGATTTTTCATGGTTTCCATCATGCGCATCATCCACTTACTGAGCAAGTGCGCTGGGCTTAATTCTAGTTTTTCTATTTTTGATCGGATTCACCCCACTTTTACTACCGATTACGATCACTCTGGATCCCTGCTTTGCATATGCTTCTGCCACATAAGCCTTTTTCGAAGTGTCTGCAAAGCAACGAATTTGAATGCACAATTCGAATTTAAAATGTATCCATCTAAGGATGCCCCAGCTCCCTTTTTTGCCACAAGCTTTAAGCTTATCTCTTCTGATGCTAACTATTTTATAATTATGGTTTTTTGGTTTTTTTTGGGGCCTTTAGAATTTTGGAAATGGCTAGCATTACTGCATTTATAATAAAGCTTAGGGGTCAAAACGACTAGTTTTAGTTTAGTGTCTAATAGGACGCCGAGATCATTAACCTGACTTAATTTCTCTAAGGCAATCACATAGAGAGTATACGTTGCCTGCAGAGGGCAAGAACGATAAAAAGAAATTATCTTGCATTTTGATCCGCGAAAAAAATGGAATTGTATCGATATTTTTTTGACACCATAGAAAATATTTATGAAAAATGTTTTACCGACGTTGTTTAGTACATGTTTCTGGGTACTTATTTAAATTTTTTCATAAAAAATATTACATAATAAAAATGTTATAGCCGAATTTCCGGATCATCTTTTTTCGATGGTGTCTTGCGGTGGACATCATATCCCGAAAACGGTTCATCTGAAATCCAAAATTAAAAAAAATTTAGTTAGTATATTGAATTGTCTAGTCCGTGAACGAGAGATATTTAAAAATTTTGATTAAAAAAAAAAATGGCAACGGTTTTAACAAAAAATGTACTTTTTCACGGTATAAGATTTTCGATTTTTATCCTTTAAAAAAGGAGTTTTAAAAAATCAAAAATCCTTCGTTCACCGACTAGCTAATATCATAATAAATAAGTGGTCAAAATTTGGTGTTGGTCGGATTAGTAGTTTTTTAGTACTCTTGTCCTCCGCAAAGGTAATTTCGAAAAATCAAGATTCTGAGATAATCGCGTTTAAAGTTTCACGTTTGTTTAAGTGTTATGTGCAGGTAGTGCGTTATAAATAGCTACAACTTCGGTTCTAATGCTCCGATCGTTATGAATTTTGTTATGTGAGAGTATTCTCAACCGTATATACTTAAAGAATATGCAATAAAAAAAAATCGATTTTTTCATCTACCACAACTGTATATAACCACTTCAATAATAAATCATTTGCTAAACACAATTTTTGAAAGTTTTCAAGATTAGACTTAAGACTGCGTTGAACAGAGATGGATTTGAACTGAAGACAAGCTTATCATCTGCATACATAAGAACCAGAAAGCTCGTTAAAGCAGGGGGCAAGTCATTAACAAAAAGAGTAAATATCATCGGGCTAAGATGACTTCCTTGAGCAATACCAGATGTAGCACGGACCAAGCGGGAATGTACCTTTTTTAATTGACACTCTTTGTGTTCTTCCATCTAAGTATCTGAAGATTCACATTGGGAGGTCTGACGGAAATCCCAGAAGATTCAGCTTACTCAACATGAGTGAGTGATCGACTGATTCGAATGCTTTACTGAAGTCCGTCCAACAGATTGAACTCGGAAATCATCAATGACAAAAGATGTCAGCTCCAATAAATAAGTGATGGTGGAGTAACGTTTAATGAAGCCATGCTGACATAGAGAGATGATCGAAGAGCAAAGGTGTTGCAAATAAGGAGTAATTAATTTTTTAAAGGAAATTGCGACAATTTAAAGTTGCCTCTGTAGTTGGCAACATCCGACTTTTTTCCTTTTTTATACCCTTGCAGAGGGTATTATAATTTTGGTCAAAAGTGTGCAACGCAGTGAAGGAGACATCTCCGACCCTATAAAGTATATATATTCTTGATCAGGATCACCTCCTGAGTTGATATGAGCATGTCCGTCTGTCCGTCTGTCCGTCTGTCTGTCCGTCTGTCTGTTTCTACGCAAACTAGTCTCTCAGTTTTAAAGCTATCGTCTTGAAACTTTGCACACACCCTTCTTTCCTTTGCACGCAGTATATAAGTCGGAACGGCCCGGATCGGCCGACTATATCCTATAGCTGCCACATAACTGATTGATCGGAAATGGTATAACTTTGGTGTTTTTAAAGTCAAATTTTAGGTGAGAGCTATTTTTGGCAAAATAATACGACATGCTAAATTTCGTAAGGATCGGCCGACTATATCCTATAGCTGCCATACAACTGAACGATCGGAAATGACCCAACTCTAACCCAACTCGTGTTTTTGAAGATAGAAAGCTGGAACTTGGTACAGATTATATATTTGGTCAGTTGATCCGACCTACCAAATTTCATTAGGATCGGCCGACTATATCCTATAGCTGCCATATAACTGAACGATCGGAAATGGTACTTGGTAGAAATATCAACTTTCGTATTTTTGAAGATAGAAGTTTGGGACTTTTTTTAGATTTTGTATTGTAAAAAATTGGATTACATATTCCTATTGCCATAAGGATCGGCCAACTATATCCGATGTTTGCGATATATATCCGGTTTTAACTGCAAGGGTATATAAACTTCGGCTCCGCCCGAAGTTAGCTTTCCTTTCTTGTTTTGTATTTATTTTTTATTTTATTTTTTTTTTTATAACAGCTTGGTACGGAAGGTAATTTTCTCCTTCATAATTTACTTCTACCATATGTCCTAAGTCCAAATATTCTTTCATAAATTTTGAATGTTCATTCAAAACATTTCATTTATATACCCGGTACTCGAAGAGTACAAGGGTATATTGTAATCGTATGAATGTACGTAACATAGAGACAACATAATAACATATATATATTCTTGATCACCATCAATAGCTAAGTCGATATAGCCATGACCATCTCTCCGTATGAACGCATGAATCTCAGAGACTATAATTTGGCATGGATATGGCATAATTTGACATGGATTTGGCATAATTTGGCATGGATCTCAGAGAGAATTTGGCACGAAGACCCCCACGCATTTCAAATTTGTTTTAAAAATTGTCCTATCCTGTCCACACAAAACACGAATTTCTGCGCTTGAACAGAAAGGTTTTCTGAAAAACTTTTGACGCCAAAATATTTCTATAGTTAATATATATATATGTGAAAACTAAACAAAAGGAGAGATTGAGGCATATTTCTACTTTTAATCGGGCTCAAATTTTGAACGCGTGGATCTCAAAGACTATAACATATAGAGCTATCCGATTTGAAACGTGGACTCGTATAGTATCCGCGGAGATCATGTTCGTGTCAAAATTTTGCCACGACCACTCACGCTCTTTAAACAGAAATCTGGTGTTAGCGCCAGTTCGTTAATGTTTTTGGAAAATTAGCCGTCGAGGGAAGTACGGGCGCAGCTGTTTTTTTGATCAAGTGCAAAAGTTTGCAACCAAAATTTATTGCTGTGAATCCATTCCGTTAAAATTTAAACTTTATAGGTTAGTTAAATTGTTGGTGGAAGAGATGGGTACCGGGTATAATATAGTCGGGGTCGTCAATTGGAATTTACTTTGGTGGAATTTGAAATTTATTTTTGGGGGAGACAAGAAAGGCTACGATTTTTAAACTGGGTTCTTTTTTGCCCAGATCGTAGGCACATTTTTCATTTTTCACATTTCTTAATCTTTGGAATTCTTATTTCCAATCGTGTTCAATGCTTAAAATATCTTGATTACGCTTGTCTGGGTAAAAATCATAATCCTTTGGGTAAAATTACACAAAGGAAAAAAAATATGAAAAAAAAAAAGTTCCAAAACTTCCAACAGAGGTATGACACACAGTATGACAGTGATTTGGAACTTTTAAAGGGACATAGAAGAAATTTTTTATTAGGTCGAATATAGCATAAAACTTTGTTTGATATGTTTGTAACACCCTCAAAAATTTGAATTATTTGAAAAAAACATTTTTCGGGATTTCTTTGCGCGTAATTTAAACCGGCTTTGAAATTTCCGAAGTTTTCCAATAGTTAAATCTTGTAGTTTTTGAAAAAAAAGGATCTTCAATTTTTATTAACAAAAAGAATAACATTTTTGCATTTTTTTCGTGTTTTTCGGACTTTGACGCCCTTTTCGGTAAAACTTACAATAAATGGTATCTATTTTGACACATATCAATATTGTCGCATTAATCCTGAATAAAACGAGACCAATTTTATTAAGAAATTATGAGAATTGTTGAAGTTATAACGCTTTTCCTAAAACAAGTCAGTGCAATCCTGCTAGCGTTCCAGAGCAATAGTGTGCCCTTCCATTTCGCTTTTTCCTTTCTTTTCCACACTTTTACTCCGTAGCGCTAGTAAAATTGCACTGACTTGTTACAACATTTAATTATTTAAAAACGTCGGAAATTTTAAAATCGGTTTAAAATTATGCGTTAAGGAATTTTTAAGAGCAATAAAGTCACGAAAACCCGTTTTTTCTACATAAATCAAGATTTTGAGGGTCTTAGATATATTTCAAACACGGTTTTCTATTATATTTGACCTAATGAACAATTCATACTAATTCTCTTTAAAAGTTCTTGAATAATCTTGATAATATTACAATTATTATTACAAAATTATAAAAATTGTTTAAGTTTCCCCAAAAAAAGTCAGTGCAATCTTCCTTCCTTGAAGCCAAAGGACATTTTATAGAGTCACACACACCTGACTTGGACGGTATTTCCCTATTCTTTCTTAAGAAGAGTATCGCTTTCCTCTCTACTCCCCTTCAACTGCTGTTCTCCTTATCACTCTCATCTGGTAGATCCCCCTTTTGGTGGAAGTTTACTTCTATCACGCCTATTTACAAAGGTGGCAGTAGGTCTGATGTTTTCAACTATCGATCTATACTTAAAATTTGCAACGTCGCTAAGATACTGGAGCGAATAGTTACTAAGATTGACGATTCTGAGTTATAATCTGGGAGGTCCATTGAAACTACTTTAGCACTCTTCTCTTAGTACTTCACTAAAGCTTTCATTGAAGCAACCGATTTCAGGTTGATGCCACTTACACTGATATCTCACAAGCCTTTGAAAAGTTGGCTGCTCTTCTGGCCAAATTATATAAATTAGGTATTCATTCCTCCTTATTCATTCGTTGGTTCGAGTCTTTTCAGGCAGACCGACCTTGCCATGTTTATATTGGAGGCGCTTAAGTCCATTTGTCACCTCCTCTTGTCTTCCACAAGGTACATAGTAGTCTGGTACCTCTCCTATTTATTATTTTCATTAATGACATCTCTTCATGCTTTCGTCATGCCTACTTCTTGATGAATGCGGATGATCTTAAAATCTGTAAGGCCATTAGTTGCACAGGACGATATATCCCGAGTTTACTCATGGTGCTCCCGTAATTTTTTTCCCTTAAACTTAGCAAAGTGTCTGTTTATCCGTTACAGTAAGCGGACTTTTGATATCTGCACGGATTCTTTTATCAATAATTATAGTTTGACATCAAACGAGAAGGTGTTAAATCTAGGTGTTTTATTCGACAGAAAATTTAAATTTTCTGGACACTATATACTGCCTAAAGCGTATGCTATGCTGGGCTTTGTGAAAAGGCACATGAACCAAACCAAACCATGAACCAAGTCCACACTAGAGCCTCAGCGTCAACGCTGCATTTGTTCGGTCGAGACTGGAATATAATTTATAGGTAGGGTGCCATAGGTAGTTCAACATTCCCAGTGATATAATCAACGTTGCAGAATGATACTTTTCGCACGGACATGGGCACGGAGACCTATGACGTTACGGCGGGCGTTCCCAAAGGATCGGTTCTACGGCCGCTGCTATGGAACGTAATATGCGACGGTATCCTAAGGCTGCAACTTCCAGCCGGATCCGACATCATCGGATTCACAGACGATGTAGCTTTGGTGGTTGTGGCCAAGCAAAAAACGAAGCGGGGAGAGCGGCAAATAGGCAATAGAGGACAAAGCCCAGCAGAAGACGAAAGCGATACTAGTCAAGAGCCGTAAGGTGCTGGAATCGGTGACGATCCAGGTCGATGGGATGGCCAAAACTTCCCAGCGGGCCATAAAATATCAGGGCGTGATGATTTTTTTCCCAGCTGTTCTTCCGTGAGCACTTGGACTACATACAGCGTAAGGCTGCATCCACTACCAGTGACCTCGCTAGGATCCTTCTGAACACCAGAGGCCCGAAGCAGAACAGGAGAATGCTCCTCCTGAGCACCCATCTGAGCAGATGCGATGAGTACGCCCAGTTACAGGAGAGGGGTAGATGCAACGTAAAGGCTGGAAACTATAAGGGTAGCGTCTGGTTTCAGGACGGTCCCCGACATCGTCATCCTGGTCATTGCTGGGATGACCCCACTGAAAGAGCGCGCACGACACCACAAAGAGCTACATGGTGGCATCATCGATTCAACTACAAGGGACGAGACCAAGGAGAGGTCACTCACAGCCTGGCAGGAATGCTCAGACACTTCAACGAAGGAACGCTGGACGTACACACTCTTTCCCAACTTTAGAAAGTAGGTGCTTCGAAGCCACGAACTGGTTGTCTTTTACCTAGCCCAGGTCCTGAGGGCGTAGCTGCTTCCAACAATATCTGAAGCGTTTCGGCCACGATGAGGAGGACTGGTGCCCGGAGTGCAGGAGCTCTGTCGTCGAGAACGTCAAGCATGTAGTGAAATACAAACAAAATTCTCGCACCTCTGCACCCCTGATCTATGGTTAATATGGAAAATATCAATGTGAATTGCATGATTCTTTCTTGTGGTATTTCTGTTACATGTTACATGTTACATTTTGGGCACCAGTGATATAAGGGAACTACTATATAGGGTTTCCTACTTTTACTTTTCTTAATTATACAATTTTTTCCACTTCTCTTATTTGTTTACTGGTTTCTTCTTCATATTTTAGGAAATTCTGAAATTTTTGCCATTTTTGCCTTTGTATTTTGCAATTTTGTCTCTAACTAAGGGTGAAGTTGTAAATGGCATTAAGGAAGCTGCTAAAGATTTAGATGCTAATTCTTTGACTATTTGTATTATTATTGCACTTAATAGGTTAACTTAATTTTCGTCGTTTTCAAAAGCTGTAAAATCTGTTATTTCTTCACCAGTGTACGTTACCTTGACATTTAGACCTTGGATACTTATATATGTTATGTTAATTATTGATTTTTGTGGTCACATTTGTTCCATCCTTGGTGGGTAATGATATTTTAAATTTCCTTACATTGCATTCTTACATTGCATTGCGTGTTGATATTAATTACTGCTGTCATTGGATTTTTGTGTTTAAGATGTTACTGAACACATGCTTCCGCTCCATTGTTGCGATGAATTCATGAAGTGTTCCTTCCTCTCCAGTAAAAGTGGGATTGTATCGTGATTCTTTTTTTATGTTTTCCCTTCGTCTTTTAGTTGTGTTTTGTGATGAGTGTCGTAGCTGTTGGTTAGCTAGTTTTTGAGTGGCTTCAATGCACCTTTGCATCTCATGTTCCTGTTCATTTGCCATTTTAATAAAATATTTTTTTATGTACATACATATGTGTATGCAGTTTAGTTATTTTTTTGTACTTTTTCTCTTTTTGTGACCTTTTGTAATCTCTCTTAGGTTGTGGAGTTTTGTCTAGTTTATGCCTTTTTTATTTACACTTTCCACTTTCCATGTTGACTATTTTGTTGGATATTTACGACTTCTGTTTAGCTTATGCAATATTTTAGTTCGTAAAAAATACTCGTCTCGTCTGAAAAATACTTACAAGGGATATATCCTCGTTCAAAAAGAGCAAACTTTTATAGTCTTAGACAATTTTTCCAAATTCGTATTCGTCAAGTTCGTTAAGAAGCTGAAAACGACGGTCGCAATTAAATACTTAAAAGAACAATTGTTTCATCTTTGCGGAGTTCCAGGAACAATGATATCTGACAGCGGTTTGCAGTTTAAATCAGAGCAGTTTCAAAACGCGTTGACAGATCAATAATTACCACGATTCGATCGAATGTGGATGTAAGTCAAAAGGACTGGGACGCAAATGAAAGTAGAATTGGCTGTGCCAGGACAGCCAAAGGGTCGTCAAAGGGTAATTAAGATCGCTTGATGTCTTGCAGGATACATTTAGCATTTAGGCATTTAGCTGAATAGACTCGCTGGAGTTAAAGCAATGTAGCTATCACAAGCGGTTGTGAGTGGTTTTGTATCTGGTTGTGTATCATAGATACTGTGATTATACACGAAGAAGTAGAAGTAATGCGATACAGACCTTCCATGTATAACACTCCTCAATTTACACAGCCTAAGCTTCTACAATGAACCAATTTTTCCCAGATTCTGGTCCAATAAAGTTATTTGTCTCACGAGTCCAAAAGTATGCAATGGTGAATAGTTGCAGGTTAATATACCTTTATTCAAGCGTTTTATCTAAAGAAAGACATTTTTTACATGCCCTTTTATTGTCCTTTGACGCGTATCCAGAAGTGAGGAACTTAGCAGCATTAAATTGAGCTCCTTTAAAGTTCAGTTCATTCAAATCCCTGTGCAGAAGGGAAAAAAAACAAGCTTCAAATCGACCAGCTCATTCTTGTCACCCCCAAAGTTGGGAGCATTTTCCGACCATATCTCGATCATAAACAGCTATAAAACAGCGTACGCACTTGTATAAGAACTCTGTCTTTCTCCCCCAATTAGCCAGTACTGGAAACGGATCTTCACAATAATCACCCGAGAGCCAGAGTGTAGATTTTACTCATGAAAGGGAGTCACTTTAGACGAAGTGATGAGATGGCGTCTATTAAAATCCAACGCAGAGTTCGGCAGTCGTCCATCAACACAAAGCCAAACAGCAACCAAGCCAACTTCCAAAAAAAAACGAAGGCCGATAGTACCAAAGCTGGGACCCAATAGCTCAGTAGGAAGAGGACCTCTGGACAGTAGATCAGCTGGATTGAATGAAGTGACGGGATAATCGGATAGAGTGGATAAAATTCAACGCAGTCGTCCATAAACACAAATCAAACCAGCATCATCTAAAAAGGGAGCAAGTGGTGCAATAGGGCTTGAGGGTTGAACAAATCTGCTCAATTTGAATAAGCTTAGCTCTTCCTTATATTCCCCTCTGGAGATACTGGATAAAAATTCCTTCATGACGGATGCGGTGGCAAGATTTGTAAACATTGGTGAATACTCTCTGCAATGCGGGAAACGAGTTGGAATCGAGCCAATAAGTTTTTCGGCCACAATGGTGATAGAGGAATCATCCTTGGAGGCACGAAGAAATGGACTACCACGGAACCAATGCTGAGAACTCAATAGTCCAGTAAAAAGAGCACCTCTGGGCAGTAGATCGACTGAGTTGAATACCGTAGGGAAATAACACCATTTCATTTCCTTGGTGAGCTCCTGTTAGAAAGAGAAGCGATTTTAAACAAACACGTTAAATCAAGCAGGTTCGTCTTGAATCTGGGATAGGACGACCGAGGAGTCACACCAACAATAATAATATTCATTATAGGTCCCAATGTCAGCCTTGCTAGTAACCCAGCCTCAGAAAGCTCCAGCTTCGGCATAATCTGAGTCTTCATGGATGCCACTCGACTTTTTGAGCATAACAGTCGACTGTCAGACCCGGATAAGAAATAAACCCATGCTTAATACGCACCCAAGCTGGCGTCACAGAATCCGTGGTCTTCCATCTTTCCTTGGTAGGGAGTGATTAATCGAAGAAACTTCATTCGCTAAGTTTGATCAAAACTGGTACAAAATTGCAGGCACTCAGAGAGAAAAGATTGGAGAAGCCAAAGCAAATTTTTCCCGTTGGAGCTTCAGTCTTCGTTGGGACCTCAAATATTTGGGCGTCCACAAAAAAATCCTGGAGGACAACACGAGAGCCAATGGGAAAACCAGCATCTAAATTCTTAGCCAGGTGTTGCATTAAGCGAGCAGATAGAAAAGACTCTGGCTTTTTGCCATACGTCACGGTGTCAAGCTTGAAAACCTCGTGGATAGAATATTGAACCGTCGACGCATGTAGACGTGTAATTATTGTGCTCCGAAACAAAGTAATAAGTAAAATTATAAAAGTGCAGTGCCTGGTTAAATAAAAATACAATAACGTGAAGAAATGATTTCTGCGAATATATATAAAACCTTACACTTAAAACTCTAATTAATTAAACCTCAATTACAATGAGCCTAAACGACGCTTCTCACACAACGTCAACGCGAGCAAGACGAGAGAAAAAAAAACAACGTGAACTTCACTTTAAAGCAGTGGTCGGCACGGCCCTATCCCGAGGGCATAGGAAATTTCTCTGCCACACACACACAGAATAAATGTGTAAAACGTCATGGTCATAGCGTACTTTCTGCTATTCTTTACTAATACTAATGCGTTAAAATCATATTAATGTATTGGGGTGCCTACCACTGCTTTAAATGTAACAGAAAAAAATGCATGCTCTAATCATGCGTGGTCAATCGACCGAATACGTAAACGTAGAGAGCGAGGGGATGCACTCTTGCTCCCCCTAGCACAGCCATTTTTGTTTTAAACGTCATCCGTAACAACAACAACATCCGCAACTATATCGAAAGCGCGTTTAGCAACTACAACAAACTGCTTTTCTGTTTTACGCTCGCAAAAATTTGCCATAGCTAACTCACACAGTTTGTAGGTCTGTTCCATGAAATTCATAGTTCTATGGGATTGCCCGAGCCCAGACGTAATGCAGATAGCCAAAAACTTTAGCATAAAGCTAGCGAGTCCAGATCGGAAGTTGGCCACTGACTGTCGCCTCCTTTACACCAAGGAAACACCGCGTTATGCGCTAGCTTCTCCTGATCGGGAGTTGGCTGATGGGTCGCTCGCCTCACGTGGGAAACACCGCGCATACGTGCTAACGAGTTTGGATTAGGAGTTACCGTCGAAGACCGGTCGCCGGCCTATCATTGTCTTACTGGTCCACGTTTGTTCGTCGCGATTCAGAAGTTGGTAAGGCTTACGCCCTTACTCGCTTCGCAGCAAGGCTACCTGCCGTGGTCGGGTATGACCCAACTCGACTCTGATACCCTGGCTTTAGAGGTACCATCCTGCAACGGATTCTTTCTAAGCTCGTCCTTCACACTCTACTCTGCCTGGGTTTTTGAACTCTCCAAAGGCGGTCTTTCAACTCAACGCTACAAGCTTCCTAAAAAGACTCGCCGTAAATAAAATTTGTATTTAATATGAACGTTATAAAAAATCTTTATTTCTGCATGCAGATGAAACCGGATGATTCGCAGATAGACCAGCTTATGGTGCATGCAGGGACTCAAGAAATATACAGAGAGGGCGGCCCGACAAGTCACCTCGAAGCTAAAGCTCTCGACAATGGAGAGGGCGGTCCGACCTAGACATTGCCGAGCTAAAACTCTCTAATGAAAGTCCGTTGAGGCGAGCGGCCGAGAGAGAGTCGGCTTGCGATCAACTAGCTTTTGTATAAACTTAAGCCTAATAAATAAACATTACCAAACATTACGTTAACATATTTAAACATTTAAATTACACCTGTGGGCTGCTGCCTGACCCGACATTCCCCCCTTCGTTGGGGCCTGTTTTCCAACTACATTCGCAAGGGGCGAGGTACAGCTTAATCCGCTTTCAGCGAAGCCTCCAGCCCGAAGAGGGATCAGCTCCATAGCTCTGGCCAGCGGCCACATCCATAGCCTCCAAAGTCCTGCATCGCTGCTCCAGAAACTCTGCCAGCGGGATGGCGTCGGAACTAGAAGACTCTCCTCCCACTTAACCTGGGTAGCTGGATCCAACCGTTAAAGAAGCACCTGGACAATGATGCAGCCGGCTATCTCATTTGTCGAACCCAAATTCTTCAAAGTTCTCATATGGGCATTGATTTGTCGGACAACCCTCGAAGACCTGTTATTAAATCACCTCCCACTAGAGTGAGGCCAAGAATCTCGTTCACATGAGCCTAAAAAATTTAACGACGGCTATAAAATCGTTTCTCCAACAAATTCAGCGCGACATCATAATTCTCATTGGAGACCTCCAAGGAGCGAACTGCTTCGAAAGCGGACTCCCGAAGGCAAGATCGCAACCCTTGCAGCTTTTCCACCTTACTGATGCTCGGATTACCGCCGACGATTGTACAGAAAATCGAGTAAAGCTCAGGCCATTCAGAGATGCCTAATAATAAGAATTACCAAACATTACGTTAACATATTTAAAAATTAAAATTAAACCGGTGTGCTGCTGCCTGACCCGACAACCCCTTTGGTCACTTTCGCACCGTCTTGACCTTCCTCTGCCCCCGGCTACCTGTCTTGGCGTGAGGGGATACTAAATCTCCTCACACTTCCCTCCTCCTTTGGGAAACGACAGAGATGGTTGTCAGATACGGCACGTTGTTCCTCCTTGTTCTACTGTGGATACCTATCTACTTCCCCCCCTCTTCGGGATCGACAGATCGTTCCCGAGATCGACAGAATGTATGTGTTTTCCTTTCATTGTTTTTTCCCCCTTTTTATACCTGTTTTTATTTTAAAGTAATTTTTTTTGTTTTATTTTTTTATTTAATAACTATAATTCTTTTTATTTGTATATTAGTTGTAGTATTGGTATTTTTTTTTTGTTTTAATGATTTTTTTATATATTTTTTTTTGTGACCGATCGACACCGACCGATTTAAAATCGGCCTCAATGGTCGCTTGTCGGGGCACGAACTGTGGCGGACCAGCGCTGGCCTCTCTGGCGCCGGCCATTTCCACGGCCCCTTCGTCCCCCCCTTCCCTTTCGGCTCCTTCTCCTTGCGTTTCATCCTTGGGCGTGGGGTTGGCTGTATCACGGGCCACGGTGCGGTCCACCTCCGAGCCTCCGTTATCCGCCGCGCTCTTGCGTCGTCTCCCTTTTTCAAGGCCCATTCCACGGACCGCCGTGACCACCGCTTCTCCAAATATGTGGCTCTTCTTTCTCGTTTTCTCGTTTTCTGAGTGGCCCTCTGCCGGACGGCCTCTGCCAATTTAGCCCTGGCTAAATATCGTCATATCGTGGCGCTAGTATTGCCGAAAATCCTTTCGCCGCCTTTGATAAGTGATGCTCCTTCGCCCACACTGTCTCACCGACCTTTGGGCTCCACTTTCGCCTCCTTAAATTATAGTACCGCGCCTGGTCCTGAGCGCCCGCTCCGCGTTCCTCCGCACTATATCGAACACCTCTTTCAGCTTTGTCGCGTTCTCCGATGGCGTGCATTGTTCCGCTCCTGTACCTAAGTCGTTTTCATCGAACATCGCTCGCGGCATCCTTGGCTCCCTGCCCTGCGTCACAAAACACGGCGAATACCCCGTGGACTCCGACACTGCCGATCAACGTCTAGACCTTCCTGTTCGCTCTTTTCGTGGGATTCTCTTGCGGCGTGTATGGTGCGGTAAACTGGTAGCGTACGCCGAGCTCCCCGAGCAACTTCTTAAAGCTTCGGCTAGGGCATTGTACGCCGTTGTCCGTCACCATTATCTTTGGTACTCCATATCGAGCGACAATTCTTTCCCGGATCGCTCTCTGTAGCGCCTCGGTCGTTGCCTTTCGAAGTGGCACCATTTCTGTCAATTTCGAAAACCGAACAATTATTACCAACACCATTGTGTTTCCATGTTTCGACCTGGGCAATGAACCTCACGCCTAGATATCCTGCCGTCGGTGCGTCATGGTTCTCCTTGAGGGCCTGCTGCCCCGTCTCCGTCGGCACGCACAATTTCCACGATGCCATTTCCACGCTTCCGGGTCTATGCGGGACGTGGTGGTAGATCAAACCACCATCTTCGACGTAATCCGGAAATTTCTGCCGGTTCGTCTTAATCTTATTCTTCAGCGCGCTTGTCCGCATTCCACATTTCAGCACGCATTATTTGTTTTCAGTCTCCGTGGGACATTTTAGTTTCTCCCATACTAGCTGGCGGGACAGCGCGTCGGCGACCACATTGAGCTTACCCGGTAGCTGATGACGTAATCATACTGCTTAAGCGTTACACCCACATCTCTATTCTCCCAAGCGGGCTCTTTATGTTGTTATGATCACGTCAAACGTGGTATTTCTCCTGTTAGGGCCTCATTTGCCTTATGGCCTATACTATGGCAAGACCCTCCTTCTCCGCCGCTGAGTAGTTTTTCTCAGCCCCAATCAAAGTCCTACCGGCGTAAGGGATCACTCGCGGTGTTCGGGTCAGGACCGCCCCGACGCCGTAGTCGCTGGCGTCCGTTTTCAGCACAAATCTTCTTTCAAAATCACTGGATCCTCTGCTAGCCGCGACTTCAATGCCCCAAACGCCTCCTGGTGCTTGGGTGTCCACTCCCCCTTCATCCCATTTCATAGCAGATTGTTCATGGGCTTTGCGATTCCTGCCAAATCTGGGTCAAAACGCCAATACCATGATGCCATCCCGATAAACTGGCGTACTCTTTTTACGTTGGTTGGGGGTTGTAGCTCCGTAATTGCGGCGACCTTTTCTGGAACCATGCCGACGCTCTAGCTCGTTATTCGGTTCTCCAGGTATAGCAGCTTTTGCCTGAAGAAATGGCAATTTCCCGCATTTATCTTTAGGTTCGCCACCTTCAACCTCCTAAACACCTCCTTTAGGTTTTCCACTCGTTTCTCCTTGGTGCATCCGATCACGATGATATCGTCCTGATATGCGAATGCGAGTGGAACCATATCCGGGCATATGACCTGGTCTAGGGCCCCCTGAAACATTGCCGTGGCTGAATGCAACCGAATGGCATCACCTTTAACTGCTACAGGCGTTTCCTTGGTACGGTGAAAGCGGTGTACTTCCTGCTTTCTTTCTCTAGAGGGATCTGCCAATACCCGTCCTTCAAGTCGGGGCCGCTGAAGAATCTTGCTTTCCTAAGTTGCTCCAAGCTAAAATTAATCTGTGCCAACGGGTACGCGTTCTTCATTGATTTTGCGTTAACCTGTCGGAAGTTCACGCATATCCTCCATTGAACCATTTTCTTCTTCACCATCACAATGGGTGAACTGTACGCGCTATTCGAGGGCTCGATGGATCCTTTCTTCAGAAGAACTTCGCGTTTACCTGTCCCTGTATTTTTGGGTTTTTGGGATAATACCTTTACTTTTTACTTTTTGGCCGACAAACTCCTCTAGCTTAGTGCTATAAAAGTACACAGTGCTATAAAAAAATGAAAGAACTTTGAAAGTGAAGTGAAAGAAAAAAAACTGACAGTTTATATTTTGTATAGGGTCAAGTTCGACACAAAAAAATCTCCATTTAAAAAAAAAACAGTTAAGGAATTCTTTAGCACACAAGTTTCTTTCGCAAGCTAGCACCGCTCTATCTTCCACGCCTGGTATAACCAGCAGGTTTACAGTCTTTTTTGTGTCACTCAAGGTTAACGGGAATTCGTCACTGTGGGGTATGTCGAAAGCCAAACCTCTATGCCTTTTTATTTTGCAAATTGTGTTTTTTCATATAATATATTTCTTTATGTTTTTTTTTAAGCGAAGAACTTTTAGCTCCGAAGAACTTTAGGAATTCTCGGACTGTCGCATTTCCGGTGGCATAAAGCAAAAAAAATCGCGTACGGTAACGGAAAGATCTGTTAGGAAAAAATAGTGTTCATCATAGTATTCGAATTTGTTCGAATGCGTGCTTGGCCTAACGAAAAGCGTAGGCCTAACTGTATTCCCTTGCTGAAACTTCACCGGGCTACGGCATCCTGGAACGGTTGGGTGATAGCATGATAGCAAATCAGACTAGGCGGAATTTCCTAACCACATTATAAAAGTTTTATTAACTAAGTTCCACACGATGCTCCATCTAGACTTATAAGTTAAATTCCATTCAAAATCTCTTATAATCTAAAATGTTGGCCTTAATTTAGAGAATAAATCAAATGTCTTAATCGCCTAATCGTAATTCAAATGGTTATTGAAAGAAAATAAAACAGAGTGCGAGACGGATTCCATTAGCGAACATTGAGGCGCCACCAATAAGGAGGACAGGGCTTCAGGGCTCTGAGTTGGAAAACAATGGATGGATTTACCTGCTCAGCCTGACGGAGCTAGCGCAGGAGGGTTATACCGAGGGTCATACCCGAATTCGGGGAATGTCCAAGGTACGGATGCCAACGAACGGACCTTTATGCCTGTTTGACACTCACCACTTTTTCCAACGTCGCAATGATGAAAGCGCTTCCAGCATGCCACCTGTAAGGGAGTTTTTCAAAACTTAAGGGTTGCCAAATGCTTCCTAAATTCGAAAAAAAGGCTTTTACAAATCTTCAAGGAAACCACACATGGACGCCCGCCTTAGGACAATCCTTCCCTCATCGGGATATTAACACGTTCGCGAATAACCTATATACGGCAACATCCGACAGCAAAAGCCAAAAAAGCCGATCAGGGTCAATGCCCTGATCGCCAAAAGTTGAGGTTAGCCGCGATCCTCGATGGGTGTTAAGGGGAAAATCGCGCCTCTACTTCTCCTGTTTCGTCCCTCCTTGCTCCTCTTGGCCGCCGCTGAAGCTACGTATCCCTCGCGGACACCTGAGCCCAGATTGTTTAGCGCTTTTCCTCTTCTCGCCCTCTCTGGGGGCTCATGAAGACAGCTACTCCAAGTTTCTCCGCTGGTGACGCACACCACCGTGTTTGCTGGGCTCCGTTACTTTTTATCCCTTCGAATTTGCGTCCGTGCCTCGCTACGAACACCACTTGCCCGGACCAAAGCACACTTCTCCTGCTGCGAACTAATATGTTTTCGCCGTTTCCGAAACTCGTGCTCCGCAATAGTCCTCGGGACAACTATCCTCTCCGTTTTTTGAACCGTTATTTCAGGGGTCGAATACCTCCTTACCTCTTCTTTAAAAGCGCTTCACTTTTCCACTTGCTCCTCTATAGCCGGCTTAAAGTGAAAAGAACACACACTTTCTATCTTTCGCCTTTTTCCACTCTCCTTTGATCAAACACGATTATAACCGTTTGCAGGGCTGCCAACTCCTGACACTTTTACCACTTTCGATATTTTCTAAGCGTTACCACCTAGTTCCTCTATCAGCCTGCCTCTGTTACAGTATCAAAGAGATAAAAGAACAGTATTTCGACTTAGACGAAAAGGATCAAAACTTGGTGGAAAAAGATGTGACTGGTAAGAGAAGATGGGCAAGAGATAGTGTCATCAAGGTGGATGTCCCTTCGATAATATTGAATTCACCGAAATGAGGCGGTAAAAAAACATAGCTGAAAAAGAGTTTGATGGTAGAAAGGTCAGCCTGAAGAAGGCACCAGTTTCATACCTTTTCTAGCAGATTCGGCTTCCCATGATCTCTCGTAACCTGCGCAGCCAGAAAGAGAGACGTGGGAAGGCAACAAACGGGTTCAAGACAGCGACGCAACATCGGCAGAAAAAGTGAGGGAATAATCGATCGGCAAGCACTCGATCGGCAAGCACTTATAAAATATTTATATACAATATTTTTCCGTTTTCAACAAATAAGCTTTTCAAGAGCATCGTTTATACTTGGAGAATCTATAACAATGAACCATCAATTTCTTTTAAAGAGATTCCGTCGTCGATGAATGCATACGTATTGACTTATATACTTTTCCCATACAAAGTCACTGGCAGTTTGCGTGGGACCAAGATTGGAAGGCTTCCGTGGTGCCACGATGTAGCAGTGGATAATTCCATTTCGGGTATCTATTCCGCAGGGGCGGACGCTGCACCTCGACAACTTTTAAGCAACTTTCGTGGGACCTTGTGGGCCTCTTTCCATTAAAATAGGTTTTTTGTTAAACAATATTCCGCCCTTCTACTGGACTTTGCACCTCCGCTACTCCAGGGATCCACCGCACATGCGCGCTAACGAGCCGGGTTGGCTGAGGACTGTCGCCCCCGCTATACCTGGAAACCGCGCATACGCGCTAGCGCCAAAATTGAGATTTGCCTGTAGCTGTCACCCCCACTACACCTGGCTTGGTCTCGATTGGTCTCTAATTGGGCGTGAGTTCGCGAGCTGGTCTATTCTTGTTTTGCAGAACTACGCCTGTTGGTTGCGATTTCAGGAGTCGGTAAGGCGTACGCCAGAATTGTCCTTTTCTCACTTTCTTGCAAGGCTGCCTGCCGTGGTCGAGAATGGCCCAACTCGACTTCGATACCCTGGGCTTGTACATCTCTCCCTTTTCGGTATCGCAATGTGGGGCTATCCTAGCACCAGACTTTCCTCCATGCCTAGCATCATCAGCAGGTTCGAAAGGTCTTTGTTTTGTCACCGAAGCTTACTCTTGCCTGGACTGCGGAGCGTGTATCCGTATGGCTTCCATTGACCAACTTCATCTGTCGCCTTGTCGCGATGCGTTGCCCGGTGATTTCCGTGCTCTCTGCTAGTTCCTCAGAGATAAAGATTGTCGTTTCTCCTGTATCCACCATGGCCTTTACTGCCGTGCCTCCGACCTCGATAGTTGCTGTCAACTGCTGCTCGTCTCCGGACAATCCTCTTATTAATTTTGAGAAGCAGCACCGTGCGATCCCTGCTCTTCTCCTTGTTGCTGGGATTGCTCCTTTCCCCTGTCGCGCTGCACTCTTTGCAGAACAAAACTCTTGGGTTCCTGCACCCGCTCGCCCATAGAACACGCCACCGAATCTGTTGCATGCTTGGCCCTGCTGCCCACTGCCGATCCGGTCGTTGCTGAGCCGATATGTGCTGGCCCTCAGGCTGACATCTGGGCATCCAACCTTAACCTGGGCTGCACTGCCTCTTATTAATTTTGAGAAGCAGCACCGTGCGATCCCTGCTCTTCTCCTTGTTGCTGGGATTGCTCCTTTCCCCTGTCGCGCTGCACTCTTTGCAGAACAAAACTCTTGGGTTCCTGCACCCGCTCGCCCATAGAACACGCCACCGAATCTGTTGCATGCTTGGCCCTGCTGCCCACTGCCGATCCGGTCGTTGCTGAGCCGATATGTGCTGGCCCTCAGGCTGACATCTGGGCATCCAACCTTAACCTGGGCTGCACTGCCTCTCCGACGGGCCTTGGCGCAGTTCCTCTTTCTGCCACCGTGGTGTCCATTGTGTGTTTTGGATGACCGGGTGATGAAACTCGTCCCTTTGTGCTCTCTGGGTCCATTGATCCCTTTGGTACACTGCTGCCTCGCCATGCTGGAGGCCTCTTCTTCCTGCGCCAACTCCTTGAACTCCTTCGCCAGGCCCATCACCTCTTTTAAGGATGCGCATGCGTCTGACCTTATAAACATTTTCATTATTGGCATATAGTTTTCAACGAGCCTCTCGATTACCTCTTTCGTGGTTTTTCCTAATGGCTACTCTTTAAACGGCTCTCCACGTCGCTGCTTCCATTGACGAGCCTGATCCACCAACTTCTCGAAGTATCCTTTCGGCAGGAAAAATTTTTCAAAGCTTGCATTGAATTCCCATGTTGGCCACTCTTTGTCGTTCATGATGAACCAAGCCCTGCCTTGCAGTAAATCGTGTTTATGTCCAGTCTATACGATTTTGCGGACCACGTCACTCAGTCGAGGAACTCCAGCGGGTCTCCTGTTCCCTCGAACCAAAACGACCACTGGAACCGGGACATACTCCCTTGACTGTGGCTTCATGCTCCTTCCTACTCTTGGCTCCGGTACCGCCAAGCTCTTTATTAGCCTTTCGGTCTCGCTAGTTCCTCTCTTCTTGAGAGTGAACCTTTAAATGAACTTCTCGTGAACCAGCACGTGGCCCTGGGACTCGTCGACCCACTTCGCCACTAGGGATCTCATGGTTTTCACGGTTCCGTCTGCTGATAGGCCGAGTTCTCTGCATACTTCGCTCAGCTCCTCCTTTCTAAGCGTGTATATGCAGTTCTTCCTCCCCATTTTTTCCTATGTTAATTCTAGACTGTGTTAGGCTTTCAGCCAACGGCTACAACAGATGGACCTATACACAAGCAATTACGTGCCGTACCGGTGTACACCAGTAGTAGTTCGACTATACTCTCCACGTGAGGGCGGCTGAACACGGATCCCGGTAAGTTCATGTCTCTGCCGAGGATGCTGGCTAATTATTGTCGGGTGGGGAGAAAAATACTCCCTTCCTTAAATAGGCTCAATCCAAGATGGAACAGCATATGCCGAAGGTTGCGTGTCCGAGGGGGGGGGACTCGGCACACCCCCCCGGGTGCCAGGCTTGTTATGGCTAAGTGGACTATGTCATGATGGACGAACCCCGCCTACTCGTGGGTCCAAAACGTGAATACAATTAACACTCGCCAAACAAAAAACCATAATGGAGAACGGAACTCCCTAAAAAAGTCCGGAAATGGGGTCAGTGACCCGTCAAACTATAAGGCCCTCAAAAGCCTAGGAGTTGCTGAGATGGAGATGCCCCCCACAGAGGGGCAACATCTGGGGCGGGCTGCGCCGGTGCGGAGGTGGTTGCCAAGGCTTCTTCTTCCTAAGCGGGGCTAGCCATGGGACCACCATCGGCTTGGAGAGAAAGACCCCAGGGTCAACCTCTAAGCCAAACGGCCCCCCACAGAGGGGCAACATCTGGAGGCGGGCTGCGCCAGTGCGGAGGTGGTTGCCAAGGCTTCTTCTTCCAAAGCGGGGCTAGCCATGGGACCACCATCGGCTTGGAGAGAAAGACCCCAGGGTCAACCTCTAAGCCAAACGGCGCGGCCCCTAAGGGCCCCAAACACTTGTTCGGCGTCTCACTCGACCAACCGAAAAGGTTGCTACAAAGACAGGAGAAGAGCAGCCTTTATTCTCATAAGGGGAGAACTCATCGGCAGAAACCAATCCGGACCAAGTCGAGATCATTAGATGAGCAAGGGACATCCTGCCCGAGTCAGGCTGGTGACGAAGAAGAAGGCTAAGGTTAACCCTGCCAAGTAGATCGCGCAGAGTGCGAAAGGCAGAGTCCAACAGAGAATATGGGTTGGCTGCTTTTCGAAACATAGAAAGTGCGTTTAACAACATTTTTTTCCAAAAAAAAAATACCAAGTTTACCGAGGAAGTACAAAACTCAAGCCTACGGGGGCTTAAGAGACTACTAAAGACTACTGTATACCTATCGATCATCCCACCATAAAAAATAAGGTCTCCATTTCATCGAGGGAGGAATGGGCCACACAAATCTCAGGACCAGCGGGTTCCCTTCATATATACACAGACGGTTCAAAGTTGAATGGCCAGGCGGTTTCCACTGCCAGCGGCTGTGTCTAAATGAGTCCTTCAGAGTCCCCGACCACTGTACCACTGTAGTGTTCCAATCGGAAGTAAAAGCTATCGGGGAAGCACATAGATCTCCAGATCTTACTGGCCACCAAGAAACTATTTGTATCTTTTCAGCCCTTGACGGATTTTCATCCAACTCCAGAGCAGTGAGTGACTGTCGCAGATCTCTTAACGATATGGCGGAGCAGCATTACATCCACCTCATATGGATGACCGAGAAAATTGAGGAATCTATAGACTACAAAGGTCTTAGCTTTTTCACATCTGATCGTTGAAGCTGTCTAGAAAGGTTGGGAGTGTCTTCCTGTAACTCATCCTCGGTGTAGGCTTGCCTGATTAGCTTCAAAACTATTCGTACTCTGTTGGCGCGCCTACGATAGATCCTGCTCAAGTTTCTGTCCAACATCTGTCCAACCTGTGGAATGTGCGCCTGAATGGCCAGCTCGGTAAAGGTAATTTCCAGAAAATCTTTAATAGCTACTGGCACTAACCATAGATCATATAGACAACCCATTTCATACAACGGAAATGGACGCAAATATTTCTTGCGACAGGCCCCAGCAGAGTTCTTACTCTCTGTTTAGGTGAGGGGCCGTTGTGCCGCTCACCTGAAGAGCGCATCCGCGCTGAAGAGCGCACCCGCGCTAAAGAGCGCACCCGCGCTGAAGAGCGCATCCACACTCGCCCCTCTGTGCCCTCTCTTCTCGCTCGTTGGTTGTCGTCGATCTCTTTTTTTTTTGTACTAGTTTCTAAGTTAAGTTAGTAATTCGAGGTAAGCAGCCCAATAAAGCTGACCGCGTTATATCCACTGGAAGACGCCCCCGACTTTTTATTCAACATTTCTACTCCTGGAATCTTTTGCGGAACCAACGCCCCCCTACAAAACATTGGTCCTTCGAGCCGGATAATTCCTGGATTTTCTTCTGCCAGCAGTTCTCGGCATTGTTCCGCCAAAAGATAAGTACATTTTTCCGTCTCCATCTCTCTGCCGGTCTTCAGCAGTGATCCGAACATTAAATTTCGTTCACACTGCTGCAAGATGGTTTTTCCCTCCGTGTCAACTCCAAGTCCGAGTTTTCCGACACAACGGCAGGTTGAGTTTTTCTAATAATCTATAATAATCATAAAATTCTGCAAATTTTTCCATCCGTCTCCGCTTTGTGTGCTGCCCATATTCCTCGCCGTTTTCGGCCTCTCCGTTATCCACTCGCTTGCCAAAGGTCGAGGCATATGTGCATCCACATATATACATACGCACATACATATTATTTTGGTGCAATTAATCCGCGAAAAATTCGCAAGTGATCAGTGAAATTGTGTGGTGACAAAAAGAAGGCATAATTAATATTGGCCACCGGTGTGAATTAGTTCCGGAATTTCCAAATTCACCGAACAGTCCGCCGCTGTCGTAATATTTGTTTTTTATCTTCATCAATCAGTGTCATTTTTTACACCACATAACTTTTCTGTTCCCCCAATTATACAGTCCACTTATCAACGCTCCACTGTGCCAATATATGCCCACATGCCCTTACATATATCCGTACCTGCATGCATGTCCATATATTTCCAAATATTTTCTGACTCCAATTTCAGGAAATATATAACCAATAAAAATTAACTTATACAGTCCACTTATCGACGTTCCACTGTGCCATCATATGCCTTACATGCCCTTGCCCTACTTGCATGCATGCCCATATATTTCTAAATATTTTCTGCCTCCAATTTCAGGAAATATATAACCAAATAAATTTAAAAAAATCAATTAATTATAAATTCATGTATTTATAATTATAACTACTAAAATTTATTAACTTCTTATTTTCCGTTCGAGCAAAGGGCCAGGGTTTTTTAATTCACCTTTCCGGCCACTCGTCGAAAATTTAATTTTCAAAAAATTATAATTAAATAATTTATTTGTCAGAGTCGAATCGCGGTTTCAATTCCACCCTTCCAGCTTCGGCATAATTAACCTCAATTGAGATTTTCAACCCCACCCGTCTGTCTCCATAATAATTAAATCCGACAATTAGGCAAAAATTAATTATTTATTTTCACTCTGTGTTAAATCCAAGCCTAGGTCAAGTCCACCTTTCCGGCTCCGCAAATTCGAAAATAGTTAGGAATTAAATATTTACGTACAAGCCATACTGGTCGAAATATACATATATCGACAGTCATCAATTATTTCTCCGAACGAGCACGAATTTTCCGGTCCTTTTCCATTTTCCGCTCCGGCATTTTGCCTAACGTTGCTCCTACTCCGCATCTGGCAACATCCGCCTAGAATCTCGACAAGCCTTGGCCCATCTGGTTTTTTTTGGCTTCCTGAAGTTTTTTCCCACATCCGAATTGTACCGCTTTCGACGTTCCTCTCGACATCGGCGCTACTAATTCCCACTTGGCCTTGCAATCGCATTTCGTCCGAGATCTCACCGGTCTCATCACATTAGTGACCGGCTACCGCTTCGAGCGAGCCACCTATTGCGCACGTCAGTCGACAAGCACTGATGTCTGAGAATGCCCACGGGAGACGACCAAAAGCCACGTCCGATCCCAACCATCCGTTTGGAGAGATCTCAATCCGCTTCTCCGCGGACGCCTCTTTTAAAGCCTAAGGCGTACAGTGCCATTCCAAGGTCAAAGAGTGACGAATCCGTCAGTACAATCCCCGGTCCTTCTCAGAGGCAGACTCATTCCGTCGCAAAAATGGCTCAAAGTGCGGTCGACGTGGCGCTGAAGAAGTTCATCGCTACAACAGATCGAGTTAGCCAATTTGAGGCCAACATAAATACTCCGGGCGCCAGAGAAACGGACGTGGGCTCCCAATACATGTGCGAAGTCCATCGGGACCAAATTCGGGCACTGTGGGAGAACGTGGAGAAAAGCTACGAGAGCTGCTCCGATTTGCTAGCCGAGTCCGGCGACAATGCGGCCATCTCGACAGTGCTGGAATCGAAGTACAGCTACTGTTACTCCGTCTACTCGAGACGGGTATTGCCCAGCTTCGGGAGAAAATTGCTTCCCATACCACTCCGGCTTCCGTCAATGTACACACGCCCGCGTCGACAGGCTGCCGGTTACCTCCGGTGGATACCGAGGACTTCGCGGGTGATTATCTTCGGTGGCCCACCTTCCGAGATTTGTTTACGGCCATTTACATCCAAAACTCGCGGCTCACCTCGGTAGAGAGGTTGTTGCACTTGTTGTTGCACAGATCGCTTTGAGAACCGGCGGCTATTGGTCAACAGCCAGTTGAAGATCCTTTTCAACATCCAGGCTAATTCCCAAGAGTCCGGGGTCGCGCTGAAGGAGCTGCAAGCCACCATTCAGAGTTGTCTGACAGCCCTAGCAATGTCCTCCATCAATGTTGAGGCTTGGGACTGCCTCCTGGTATTCATGATTTCGTCAAGGCTCCCCAAGGTCACACTCTCTATGTGGGAGCAATCCGTCCATAATAAGGCCGAAATTCCAACATGGAAGGAATTAGACAACTTCCTGACAGAGCGCAATCGCACTCTAGAGGCAATCGACGACGTCAGGCCTAGTGGCTCCGGGCAACTTCCGCCAAGGTCGGGAATTCCTATTGCCCCCGCTCGGAGGCTCAATTCACACGAGACTCGAGTGGTTCCGGGTCAAAACGGCTGGGATCTCTGTTCGAGGGAGGACCACCCCATTCGCTTATGTCCGCGGTTTCTAAATATGGATGTAAATGGGCGCTTTGACTACATTACAAGGAAGCAGTTATGTCTAAACTGTTTTGGGCGAGGGCACCAGCAGCGAGACTGCACGAGCGCCCGTACCTGTTTCACCTGCCACAGCCGACACCACACCCTCCTGCACCGCGGCAATCCGTTCACCACCGCTCCAAGTCCACCTACGCCAGCAAACGGCTCAGAGGATCAGTCAAATGTGCAGGTGTGTTTCGCTTCCGGGTCAGGAGCAGTCATACTGGGCACGGCCCTTATCAACGTGTGCCATTTGGGTGGCACCGTCCAGGCACGAGCAATAATAGACTCAGGGTCCGAAGCGACCTTCATAACGGAACGACTGTTCAACCTCGTCAAGCCTCCTTTCAAGACGATTCAAGCCCGAGTTTCCGGCCTTAATCAGACCATTTCCGCGCAGTCTACGAAATTGTGCCATTTCTCCATTCGGTCGCCGTCTAGACCCGGGCTACAATTAGAGACTGCGGCCTACGTTCTTCCGCAGTTGGCAGGAAATCTGCCATCATATCCAATTTCGCGAGATCGTCTCAAGGGGCTGCCCAATATTACCCTGGCGGACCCCAACTTCTTTGAGAGCTCCCAAGTCGATGTGTTATTAGGAGCTGACATTCTTCCGTCCATTCTCCTCGGTAATTCCAAGTCTAACATCTGCGGGTCGCTTCTCGGTCAGGAGACCATTTTCGGATGGGTGCTGACCGGCCCATTATCTCCAGTCAACCCCCGCAGCGTGTCTGTTTTTTCCGCACGAGTTGCCTGCAGCCTCGGTGACTCACTGGATCAGGGAGAGGTGCCCACACGGATCAGTTCTGAATCGGATTCAGGTTGCGAGCACAATTCTGTCTCGAGTCCTGCTTTAATTTACTCTTCGCATCACGCTGCACGGTGGCAATCAGCTGATGATCCGTCTGATCCACGCAACGCACAGTCACTGGAAAGCAGATGTACTCGAGGTACACAATCCTACCGATGCCGAGTCTGCAATGGGATCCATCCATTGAAAAAGTGTCGGCGCTTCCTACGCCTTAGTGCCGAGGAGCGGCTCCGAGGAGCTGTCGGCGTGGGGACGGCTGTAAGACGTGTGGTCAGGATCACCACACGCTGCTGCACCCCGTGACCAAGGAGCACCGGTCACCGCCCGCGGGAGACAGTACACGGGGTGTCTCGCTCTCTCGTCGGCCGTCATCAGCCAACTCCCGGCGCGGTTCGGGTGCTTCTCGCCCTGCGTTCGCCATTTTCCGGCATTCCCAAACCGATCCACGGCCGCCGACTTCCCGGCACTCTTCGATAACTCCTCGGCATTCTTCCGCCACTGGCCGGCAGCCGTCAAGTGCTCCACTGCATTCGTCCGCCACCCATCGGGTGCCGTCCACCGCTCGTCCGCCCGCGTCATCCGCGCCTAGGCAATTTTCCGCCTCTCCTCCAGGGCCCTCGCAGGACGCGGTCGCTGCGCCCACCCTATCGTCGCTGCTGAACCGGAACAGCGTCAATATCGGGACCCGGATTTTCGACACGGGGACCTTCATCGACCCGTGTACGCCCTCTAGCTGCAGTGAGGCATAGCTATCGACGAGGGATCTGTTGCAACCCGAGCTATTGCAAGGGGGGGAGAATGTTTAGGTGAGGGGCCTATGTGCCGCTCACCTGAAGAGCGCATCCGCGCTGAAGAGCGCACCCGCGCTAAAGAGCGCATCCACACTCGCCCCTCTGTGCCCTCTCTTCTCGCTCGTTGGTTGTCGTCGATCTCTTTTTTTTTTGTACTAGTTTCTAAGTTAAGTTAGTAATTCGAGGTAAGCAGCCCAATAAAGCTGACCGCGTTATATCCACTGGAAGACGCCCCCGACTTTTTATTCAACATTTCTACTCCTGGAATCTTTGCGGAACCAACGCCCCCCTACAAAACACTCTCTTTCTTACGCTCATCGTTCGTTCATCTTACGCTCATATTTTCATTGAATGATTTCTGTTTCTCAGTCTCCGACAGTAGCGCGTCGAAGAAGGTTGGTCTGGGCTTGGATTGATCTTTGTATGTATGCGTGTCACAGATTCACATACACGGGTGCATGTGGGTGTGCGATTTCGTTTCGAAGCCAGCGCACATTAAAAATCATTAAAAATCAATGCAAGACTTTGGCACCAACCATGTTTGATCGTCGGATATGGCAAAATTACATTTTACTGCACAATTTGGGCCAGCTGGGAGGAGTATACAGCGGCTATAGTGAGTTGGCTATCCTCAAAATTATTAGTGACAGATGTAACGTGTAGAAAGTTTATTGCGAATTACTTATTGCGAAGATTTAAATTATGTTTGTTGCGTATTTGCCTAATTGGTTGCGGTCCCGGCTTATGGGTTATATTTCTTAAATGAAAATTTTGTCACATAGTGGAGCTGTTCAAATGAATATTCTACGGTATAAATATTCTATTCTTCTAAATATATTAAATATACACTATATATTTTTTGTTTATCCTATAAGCGTATTTTTTGTTTCCTATAAGAACGCATAATGGTGTTCTGTAGAACGTGTTCGCTGCCTAAAACTTTTCTTAAATTATGTCAATGTCTTCTGTTTTTCAAGAGAAAGCGAAATAACCCAATGAAGGAGCCAGCAGTAAACAGCGTTGAACATTGACAAATTAAAAAAAAAAACGATCAGAATGGAGCTTGATAAAAAAATGCATTTAATTTAAAATAATATGTAATTATATTTAATTACATTCATTATTAGTGGGTATACGTTTTTTAATCCATCCATTCATACGTTTTTTTTTAAATACTGAACACGAAACTTTATTAATTTAAGATTTATTTATTAAGACAATATTTAAAATTATTTTTATATTTTTTTTATCTTTCACAGCACTTGGGAACCTATATAAACATTAATTTATTATATTAATATTAATATTTATTATTATTATATTTTAATATTAACAAAATGAACAAACACAGGAAAGGAAAGCTAACTTCTGGCGGAGCCGAAGTTAATATCCCCTTGCTTTGACCCGAACCAATGAAGCGAAAAATGCATAAAAGAAAGAGAGAAAGAAATTTTAATCTTTTTTCCCGTTTGACAGGGTCAGTGGTAGATTACCAAGACATTTTTAGAGTTATTTTCATTAAAATAATCCAGAAAATGTCAAAGTCGTTACATGAATTCGATGTGCTGAAATATATACATCTAGTTATTTAGAAATTCTTCTCGTCATTTGGTATTTTTGGGACAAACAACATTTTGATGCCAATTACATGGCAGGATTTTTAGCCAATTTGTAAAAAATAATTTTTACTATTTTTACACCTTAACAAATTCAATAATAATAAAGCACTTCCATGATAATAGATCAATTTTAATCAGTAATTTCCAACATTGTCAATTTTCAAAATCAAGCCTAGTACTGAGGTCGAAAAACATGTTTGACGAATAAAAACATTTATTCTTTTCAGTGTGAACGAATATATATAAGAGCGAAAACGCTCTTTATTCAGCTACCAGCTCTAGCTAGAGTGACCAAAAAAATTAAGAAAAAGGGTAATACTGAACAGCTGTTGTTTGTAAACAAAAAACCAAAAAGCAAAAATGAATTCAAACCGATTGGATTTTGGTGTTTTCTTTATGTTTTTCGCCGCTAAGGAGCTGATTAAGAAGAAGCAAACTGGGTCAAAATCAAAATCCAAATCAATCACAAATCATTTCAATGCCATTTTATGGAATTAAAATGCCCCTTGTGGGTCAAATCCCATATTTTGGGCTTCGCCTTACCCGCACTAATTAGCTTGACTTTATCCTCGCAGGCCGAAAATTTTACGGTCCGAAAATTTGTTCCTTTTAATTTTCGCTCCATGTTTTAGCTATCAAAAGAAATCAATTGAATTCTTTGTACACCCCAAAATCAGCTGTTTATTTGTTTTGATCCGGTAACGCCATTCAATTCGATAGCGATAATTTTCGTCGTCAGAGTACCGGAAAAATATAGGAGGCGAAAATTTCTTCTTCTTCCTTTTTTTACACCGTTTTTTTTATATAGAGTTTGACAGCTGTCACGCGTGTGATTTTCATCGTCAGAGTACTAGGCTTAAACATTAAAAATGTTTCAAACAACGGATTTTAGAAGTCCAATGTGGTCTTTAAACCTATTAGGGTGTAAAAATATTAAGTTTGAATAATTCAAATTGACGCATTCATGCCATGAAATTTCCATTTATATATATTTTTTGTCCCATATTCGGGTTGGCATCACCATGTAAATTTCTTATGGCATTATTTTATTTTCGACATGAGTTTGGATTGACGTAAGGACTCTGACAAAAACTGTTTTTCACCTATTTGCCTCTCGCTCACTCCCATAGATTGAAAACAGTTTTTGTCGATCTGAGTATGCGTATTAAACACAAATCGGCTTGTCTATAACGTAGTGCGAAACTTGAAAATATTAATTTACACTGGAAAGAGTAATTGATTTGGCACATGAAACATTTGTTCTGAGTACTAGATTAAAGATGGTGTAAAAGAAGCATTACGCGAAAATACTGCGTCTGTTTATTAAATTTTTTTAGCTACGATTATCGTTGTACAATCGTTTTACAAAATAAAAACTATTAACGCGAATTAAGAAAAGCATATTCAATAACATTTTTGGCATTGCAAAGCATGATTTGAACCGTTTAATATTATATACACTTTTTTATAAGTGAACACAATACATGGTTAAAAAAAAACTTAGACAATTATTCTTTCGTGAATAAAATAAATAAATTTTCAATAAAATAGACAATATTTTTAAAGTATGGCGGATTTGGAAGCTGTTTTGGCTGATGTCAGCTACTTAATGGCGATGGAGAAGTCTAAATGTACTCCTGCCGCAAGAGCCAGCAAAAAACTAACTTTACCGGATCCCAGGTATCCAATTTAAAAAGCTGCATGTCAAATGTACCTGTACATTTACAATTTTATGCATGTACATACATATGTGTGTGTTTGTACATACAATTGTTTACATGCATGTCTAATTCAAAACACGGACCAATTAAAAATAAAAGTAGCTTAAATAGCAAACCAAAACAAATCATAAGAAACCTCCGTAACATATATTTTATTTTTCATTTGAAAACTAAACTTATAAGAAATTTATTTATCAAATTTGTAAATATTTGTTAATTTAATAAGTTTAATTAAATAAAAAAATTTATAGAATTAAATTGCTAATAAACTATATTTTTTAAAATGTGTTTAGTGTGGATTTATTTAGTAAAATTTGATTCCTTGATGTGCGGAAAATCCCCACACAAAAGAGGAAAAACGAGAAGACAAGTGAACACGACATTTTTAAATTTTCCTTGTAAAATTTTACATATATATGTACGTACGTATGTATGTATGTATAGCAAACTACGTTTTTAAAGTAATTTTTTTTTTTTTAAGGTTTCTTTTATTTCTTAAATATTCTCCTTGCAAGACTACCACTACGTGTATTTAATCCAATATCTTTAACTTAATTAACAGCCATCTTGACTGATACAGAGTTAGCAGCCCTAAAAATCGTTTGCTGGGTTGGTAGGTCGTTGCGTCTCAGGCGGGATCCGCTAGAAACCCGAGGCTTCCCCGAGCGAGTAAATTTGGGTGCGAAGAATATCAATTTCCACATTGATATTCGTAGAGTCTGCATAGATTATTTAGACTTTTGTGCTACAAGAAGCTGTATTACCATGTTCTGGTTTTGAACAAGCGTTTGCATGGTCGTTTTCATGAATGACATAAGCTGATTCATATTTTGTTGTGAGTTAGTCTGCAGCTTTGGCGAAGAAGACGTCTGGCGTAGCTTTTGATACAATGTACATATTCTGTAGATTTTGGTTGCGCGTTGCGGTCGCTTGACGCAGACGACTTTTTAACTCCTTGTACACCAAACATCCTCTATAGTTTTCCGTACGGTTGCCTCCACAGTTTCCACATTTTTTCCCGGTACTGTGAGCGCAAATTACAAAGACAGCCCGAAGTGTACAGTATCTGCTATCTGCAAATCTGTTACTATTAATTTTGCCTGGTTCTTCGTCAATCTTCTGGACGCGGTTAACTTTTGTTATATTGCCTGCCGGAATAAGCTTGCTCTTAATTTGGATGTAACGATCCATGTATCGATGTACTCGCTGTAGTCGTTGACGTCGTGGTATTTTGAATTGCAGTGGTTGTCGCTGGGGTTGCAGAGCTTCATTACCTAAAAATTGTATATTCATAGTGGTAAAAATACCAATAAAATATCTTTTGCGTTGGCCCTGACTTTGTCAACCCATTTTTTAGACTCTGGTCATAGGTTCACTAAAGACCGTTTCGGAAGATGTCAAAAAAAATCAAGGAAGCTGTCATTGTTTCCCTCTGCTCTGCTCTCATTGCTGTTTTGCTGCGTCGCATACACTTAAAATTTAAATATGTTGTGTTTTGCCCCCCACTGCTTTGAAGCATGAACAGTTGCGAAAATGTTGAGTACATTTTGACTTGGGCGAAACAAAGGTTTTTACTGTCGAAATCTATCATAAAATTAATTTTTTTTTATATTCAGTATTTTTTTTTTAATCGAAAATACTCATCTTATACTCAAATTACTTTTTAGCATACATAACTCGCAAATAACTGTTAACCTCTTTTTTCCCTTGTTTAGTTTATAAGAACAACCGAAAAAATTTTCACAATCACTCTTTCTCAGAGCAGGAGACTTACCTTATTTTGATTTTGGTTTTCGGTTGAGTGTTTTATGTTGAGAGATTCGATAAATGCTCGCCTACTGAACATCGGTCACTGAGAGATATGATTGACGTTCGCAGAGATCCTCATTAAAAGACTGATCGACCGAAAAAGTCAATTCAAAAAATCTTTGCAACACTTGTTTATAATATTTATTTGTAGTTCATCTTAACAACTAATAAAGAGATAAGGTTGTGTAAGGAGTATTTATTGAACTTCGTCGTTCGTTTAGAATAAATTGTAAAACTGAAAATACTCTCTCAACAGATAATTGAGTAGCCGGGATAGCCAAGACTACATGTGCAAGCGAATTCAAGTTTGGCGATTTTAGTCGTACATTTGTATACAAATTTAGTATGTCGTCGTTCTAATTTTGTTTATTTCCCGTCCCATTTTCGTTTTAATTATTTTCTCTAAATATCCAAATGCCACAATAGCGACAAACCCACTAACTTTCACATACACATATACATGCAAAAAAGACTTTTTAAATCGTCTTACAAAGTCAAAGGGTCCTGAAAAGAACAGAGCAATTTTTAACAGAAAATATTGCTCGTCATTTGAGCGAGAGTAAAATTTTCATACGGTTAATAGTTATTGGCGATCAATGGTTGGTACACATACATTTCAAAAATTATATGTTCTTAAAACAATGGTGGTGAAGGCAATTACTAGACTTACATAATTCAATATATGGGCGATTCTCCAGAAAGGTCAACCGCAGCCAAAAAATTCAAAGTTCATAAAAGTATGTTTTTTTTGCATATTCGTGCAATGTATTTATTAAATGTAACTAATGTAAGCCAATTTTATGTTTACTTATAACAAATTTTGAAATATTTCAATGCAAATTAGACCAAGTGCGAAAGTTCTACTTTTGGCGTTTCTAATGCTCGTTTTGTTTTAAATAATTTTCTTAAAGAGAGTCATTAAGAATTGATATTCGCTTTTCTAAATCTCCATTTATATTCAAAGAATATGAAAAATATGTAAAAAAACGATGCGATTACTAATAAGGGCGAATTTCTTATGATCTTATTTGTCTTTACCAATGTCGCGTTCGACAGTGAAAAAGAATATTTGTTATCAGTGCATCCAAGGTTTTTGTCCCAGGAGCACCAAATATCGTGCCCAAACGTAGAACAAATTAAACAAAATTTTGGTTCAATATAAGCAGCCATTCGAGTTTGGAACTCTTTTAAAGTTTGTCGCGTGCGACATTGTATGTAAAAAATTAAAAAAATTTTTTTTTTTTTTTTTAATTTATTATTTTATTTACTAGTTTTAGTGTGAACAAATGCAGGAAACGAAAAAATCAAATCCAACTTCAAATATTGGCGAGAAAATATAAAAAAAATGAACAAAAATTGTTGAATTTATTGAAGATATTTTGTTAAGTTTGAAATTGATGTAAGAAATAATAAAAAAAAATGTTGATGCATCAAAAATAATTTAAATACATCCTTTGCACTTCTCATTACCTAAAAAGAAACAAAAACAAGAAATGAAAGCTAACTTCGGGCGGAGCCGAAGTTTATATACCCTTGCAGTTAAAACCGGATATATATCGCAAACATCGGATATAGTTGGCCGATCCTTATGAGAATATGATAATATAACCCAATTTATTATAATACAAAAACCAAACCTAAAAATGTCCCAAACTTCTATCTTCAAAAACACAAAAGTTGGGTCATTTCCGATCGTTCAGTTATATGGCAGCTATAGGATATAGTCGGCCGATCCTAATGAAATTTGGTAGGTTGGATCAACTGACCAAAAATAGAATCTGTACTAAATTCCACCTTTCTATCTTCAAAAACACGAAAGTTGGGTCATTTCCGATCGTTCAGTTATATAGCAGCTATAAGATATAGTCGGCCGATCCTTATGAAATTTGGCATGTCGTTTTGTTTTGCCAAAAAATGCTCTCATGTCAAATTTGAACTCTGTAACTTTAAAAACGTCAAAGTTATACCATTTCCGATCAATCAGTTATATGGCAGCTATAGGATATAGTCGGCCGATCAGGGCCGTTCCGACTTATATACTGCGTGCAAAGGAAAGAAGGGTGTGTGCAAAGTTTCAAGACGATAGCTTTAAAACTGAGAGACTAGTTTGCGTAGAAACAGACAGACGGACAGACAGACGGACAGACGGACATGCTCATATCAACTCAGGAGGTGATCCTGATCAAGAATATATATACTTTATAGGGTCGGAGATGTCTCCTTCACTGCGTTGCACACTTTTGGACAAAATTATAATACCCTCTGCAAGGGTATAACAACACAAAAAGTATGGTGGAAGAAAATGTCGCGTGCGACATGTAGCGTACGACAGTGATTCAAATTAAATTAAAAAAAAAACTGCTTGAACCTACGTTTGTTCTTGACTTCGGTTCTGTAAAGCCAAAAGTTTATGAAGAAGTTGATATTATTCGTTGAGATTTATGCTGTCGGTCATTGAGGTTTATCAATGACGTTAATCCACTCCAATTTAATCCGACAGTTTTTTTCTACTGAATTTGAGAAAACATATATCGTCCATATAGACGTATCAAGTTTTTCCAATCTTCCCTCTTAAAATATCGTTTGCCAAAAAAAATGTAATTGCGCGTTGGAAGATTCTTGGAGCGTAGCTTAAACCGAAAGGTAATCTTAAAAAATTCATATTACCATTATTTATACAAAATATAATAATGGTACGAATGGTTATTTTCATGGTACCCATTTTTCGGAACTACAAGAATTAGAGAATTATACGGACTCCTAGGTTGTATGATTTTTTTGCACAATATTCTTTAAAATTTTGTATCAAAAAATTCTGCTACGAATTGGCCATGTTCTAAATTTATTATACCCTTGCAGAGGGTATTATAATTTTGTCCAAAAGTGTGCAACGCAGTGAAGGAGACATCTCCGACCCTATAAAGTATATATATTCTTGATCAGGATCACCTCCTGAGTTGATATGAGCATGTTCGTCTGACTGACCTTCTGTCTATCGGTTTCTAAGCGGACTAGTTTCTCAGTTTTAAAGCTATCGACTTGAAGCTTTGCACACACCCTTCTTTCCTTTGCACGCAGTATATAAGTCGGAACGGCTCGGATCGGCCGACTATATCCTATAGCTGCCATATAACTGATTGATCGAAAATGACATAAATTTCGTGTTTTTGAAAGCTGAAACTTAGTACATATTCTATTTTTGGTCAGTTAATCCAACCTGCTAAATTTCATTACAATCGGCCGACTATATCCTATAGCTGCCATACAATTGAACGATCGGAAATGGTATTTGGTAGAAATATCAACTTTCGTATTTTTGAAGATAGGAGCTTGGGACTTTTTTTCAGATTTTTTATTGTAATTTATTGGTTTTATTATGATGTAATCATTAGGATCGGCCAACTATATCCGATATTTGCGATATATATCCGGTTTTAACTGCAAGGGTATATCAACTTCGGCTCCTCCCGAAGTTAGCTATCCTTTCTTGTTTTTTATGACGTCGTATACGTTGGGCTTAGAAGCTTTATTTAAAGATTGCATTGGTGTTCAAGCATTGAACACTATTTTGTATAGAAATTCTTTAGTTAGAGTTTCAAGGGATCGGACCCATGAAATATGAGTCAAACAGATGGTTCAAAACCGATCCCCTGCAGCCTAACACAAACAAATACATATGTAAGTGGTGCGCTTATCGCACTGGAGAAAGGGTCGCATAGCAGGTCAACGTGCAGTGCATTGACAAGTAGTTTTACATAGATTTAAGATTCTCATGTATCGTACTTATAAGAGAACTTTGACGAATAAAATCGGTTTCCAAAAGGAGCTCATTGGAGTAAGACCTATTTATTTAGGGCTCCTCTTAACAATTGGCAATTCTTGTTCTTGATTTTCCGCGCTACTTTGATATCTAGTAGTGACTATTAATATATTTCTAGTTATATTTTGTAGATCTTTGATGGTTATCCTTGATAACGCATCAGCTACATGATTATTTTTTCCCTTTAAATATCCGACTGTGAAGTCGTATTCTTCTAGTTCGAGCATCATACGTGTCAGTTTAGAACTGGGATTGGTCATTGAGAAATGGTATATTAAAGGTCTATGGTCTGCTCTTATTAAGAAATGTGTTCCATATATATGGTCTGAAATATCGCCCAGTGAATTGCAGCTAATTCCTGCTCAGTGGTACATTTGTTACTTTCACCTTTTGTAAATGCTCTCGATGCTTATGCAATAGGAAGTTGGAGACCATTATGGTTTTGAGTTAAAACCGCTCCACATGCTTGCTTACTTGCATCTGTTATAATATTATACAGAATTCTTTAGTGAAATCTGGATATTGTAGCAAGGTAGGTTCCATAAGTTTTGTTTTTAAGTATTGGAATGCATTTTCACACTCATTCGATCATTTAAAAGGAACATTCTTTTTACATAATCTTGTTATGTGCCGTAAATAGTCGGCGAAATTTTTTATAAAACGTATATAATAGTTACAGAATGCTACGAAACGTCTAGCACTGTCCGCGTCGTGCGGAACTGGGTAGTTCAAAATTACATCGTATTTCGTGCCATCTGGAAGTATTCCTTTATCAGTGCATTTATGACCTAGAAAAGTCACTTCATGCATAAAAAATTAACATTTTTCTGGATGTAACTTTAAGTTGTATTTCCTACATTTCTCAAAAACATCTGTTAAGTTCTTAAGCATATGTTTTTCGGAACAACTGATTACTATTAAGTCATCCATATAAAGAAATGCTTGAGAAGGTTCTAGACCAGAGAACGCAATAGTCATCATTCTCTGAAACTATTTTTAATCCGAAGGGTAATCGCGTGAAGCGATATGAGCCGTTGCTCGTTGAAAAAGACGTTATATCTCTTGAACCTTTTTCTAGTTCAATTTGATGGAATCCTGACATTAAGTCAAGACATGAAAAGTATTTTGCTCGACCTAGTTGATCTAAAATATCATCAATTCTAGGTAATGGGAATTTATCAGATAGTAATTTTTCATTAATCTGGCGGTAGTCAATTACTAATTGCCATTTCTTTATATTTGATCCAGGGACGATTTCTTAGGAACAAGTAACAATGGGATATTATATTCGGATACTGACGGTTCGACAATCCCGTCTGAGATTAATTTTTCTACTTGCTTTTGTATTTCGTTCACCTGACTATGTGGGCTTCGATAGTTATTTATATGGACTGGTTCATCATCTTTTAATCTCAGTTTCTGTTTATAAAATTTATTTGTGGTTATTGATTCGGTTTCCAATACGAATATATCGCTATACTGGGTGCATAGGCTAGTAAGCTGAGACTTGAACTGTGGAGGGAAGTTTTTTGATAGTTGTGATAGTACGTATTTTTTTCTATTGTCTGGATTTGTGTTGACTACATCGTAGTTCGAAAGTGATTCATATGTTAGATTATCTGTACTCACTACTTGGTCGGTATTTGTTGTGTTTAATAGTCTTATGAAGGCATTATTGGATGTTGCTATGGTATTTGCAACGTAAATACCATGTTGAATTTCTTGATTTGGAATTAATACACTGTCTGCTTTTCAATTAAGTTCAATTTTCCGAATAACTTGCGATCTTGCTGGCAGAAGTATTGAATTATTGCCAGAACTATGAGCTATTGGTACTATTGGTTGTGATTACCACGAAAACTACCTCTATAACTTCCACGTCTGCGATTTGAGCCGCGCTGTGGTTAATTCTTATAATATAGGAAGGTGTTTGACTGCCCAGTTGCTTCAGTGCAACTATTGAAAAATTTGGAAACGGCTTCGTTCATAGTATTGAATGCATGATAAGTTTTACCTTATCGATTGTGCAATTTTTAGTCATTGCTTTGACTGCATGCTGAATGGAATAACTCCTGGCTAGCTCTAAAGTTAAACCATCAGTGTATACCGCCGGAATAGTAAGATTATTTAAATCTTCATCTTCTATTTTGGGGTTTACTTTGGGAAGCTCTTCTGACTCCGATTCGTTCGTTCGATTCAATTTCTATTTTATTTTCCTTTGTGTCATACTTTGTAATGTCATATAATGTTTCTAGGAATTGATAGTCACAATCATTTATTTAATCTGTTTTACTTATGCTTTTACTTCTCATTAGAAAAGAGTGAAGAATTAAAAAAAAAATATTAGTTTTTCTCTAACATCTTTTTATACTCTTGCAGAGGGTATTATAATTTTGTCCAAAAGTGTGCAACGCAGTGAAGGAGACACCTACGACCCTGTAAAGTATATATATTCTCGATCAGGATCATCTCCTGAGTTGATATGAGCCGTCTCTCCGTCTGTCTGTCTGTTTCTACGCGAACTAGTCTCTCAGTTTTAAAGCTATCGACTTGAAACTTTGCACACACCCTATGCACGCAGTATATAAGTCGGAACGACCGGAATCGGCCGACTATATCTAATAGCTCCCATAACTGAGCGATCGGAAATGGTTTTTGGTAGAAATATTAACTTTGGCATTTTTGAAGAAAGAAGTTTAGGACTTTTTTTAGATTTTGTATTATAATAAATTGGATTATATTATCATATTCTCATAAGGATCGGCCAACTATATCCGATGTTTGCGAAATATATCCGGGTTTAACTGCAAGAGTTTATCAACTTCGGCTCCGCCCGAAGTTAGCTTTCCTTTCTTGTTCCTACCTATTATTTGTACGGCTATACGGGCCATACTTTCTAATTGGGCAAAAGAGGTTCCGCTCAATTTTTCAACATTCAACATTGCATCGTAGTGCAATCAAAAAAAATTATGCAACGCAGTGCATGGGTAAAAAAAAATTTTCAGTTCGGTTGGTTTCCTCTCTTTCTTCTACTTCAGCTGGTCGTCGCCGGTTTGGCTATGCTGACGCTCCCACGGTGGCGCAGGAGGTATTCCCGCACTCTATTTGCTGCTGCTGCTGTCCGGGGCCTTTTGGGCGCAGGCGTTACCGGTGCCGGTCCTCGCACAAGTGTGGTTGCAGTGGGGGCTGTCCAGTTGTCCAGGGCAATCCTTCGGGGATGTCTTTTTAAGTTTCGGTAATAGCTTGGGTGATGGAGGTTTTGTTTTTATTAGTGTTTCATTAATTTTTCTTATTGGCACTGAGTGAGTGGCGGCAATTTTTGGGTGTTTATTACTTATTAATTTGTCTTGCAGAAAATCAAGTTCTGTTTGCAGTTTTTGGGCCGTAGGCCACGCAGGAGGTGGAGTATTGACGTAGAGTAGCCACTTTAGGTGTTTTTTTTTTTTGAAGTGAATCTTCTTTAGGCGCGTCGGGGGTCAAATGTCGCTCCATCCCACTCTCGCCTATTCGCTCTCTCTGTCGCTCTCTCGCATCGCAAGCGCTGAACGATGTGAGAGGGCCACCGAGACACGCCGTCTCTCCCCTTCTCTCTCGAATGCCTTTCTTTCTCTCCTGTTGCTCTATAGCAAACTACCCACGCCGCGCATCAGCCGTTCAGTAAGTGTGAAACGAGGTTGGGATATTGCGTTGATCTGTGATTCGCAGTGAACGAAGCGATATTCTTAATAGTTTTTAACAATATCGCTTAGTCAAAGGAATATACGTATTACGGCTATTGATTTTTCTTTATTGAGTAACTATTTAGAGGAAATTCAGTGTGTGTTGGTGAACAATCAAGTTACGGGAAAAAGGAGTCAGAGTGAGACTGATGTGACGCAAACTTGCGCATCAGATGCGACTCATCAACAGATAGTTGTCTCCAATATGCCTGTTGAAATACATGGCAATCCAAGGTAAATATATATTAAGTAAATATATCAAATAAATATATCCAAAAACAAGAAAGAAAAGCTAACTTCGGGCGCAGCCGATGTTTATATACCCTTGCAGTTAAAACCAGAAAAAATATAATCAGTACTAAGTTCCAGCTTTCTATCCAGCTTTCCGAGCGTTCAGTTATATGGCAGCTATAGGATACAATCGGCCTATCCTTATAAAATTTGGCATGTCGTAATGTTTTGCCAAAGATAGCTCTCGTGTCAAATTTCAGCTCTAACTCTAAAAACACCAAAATTATACCATTTCTGATCAATCAGTTATATGTCAGCTATAGAATATAGTCGGCCGATCCCGTTCCGACTTATATACTGCGTGCAAAGGAAAGAAGGAAGTGTGCAAAGTTTCAAGTCGATAGCTTTAAAACTGAGAGACTAGTTCACGTAGAAACAGACAGACAGACGGACAAAGGGACAGATGGACATGCTCATATCAACTCAGGAGGTGATCCTGATCAAGAATTTTTATACCTTATTGGGTCGGAGATGTCTCCTTCTGGAGATTTTGAATACATAACCTTGTTAGCGTGTGGGTTTGAATAGAAAATTCCCTAAACTCGTAATTAATACACAGCTCCGGTAAATTGGTTTATCGCGTACTTTCTGTCATCAATACGCTTTTTAATGGAAATATAAAATTGATTGAAAAAAACAAATATGGAAACCTGAATTCAACACGAGAGAGGGGGAAGAGATCTAAACCGGGGCTCGCATGCATGGAAAATCCAACTGAGAAGTTTCACTTCTGCCGTGCGTAAGTCTTTTTCGCAGCTCCTACGCGTTTGCCCATTTCTTTCACTTTACTCACTCAGATTTTTTCGTCAATGTATCTATTTCGCATTTTCCAGCTTTAGTTTATGTAGGTGTTTTTTTTGTGTTTGTCCAGTTTTTTTTTTTATATCCTCCTGGGTATATCCATCTCGGTGTATCCTTCTAATCCCTCGATGTCCTTCGATGCCCTTCCATCGCTGTCACGGTCGCCATATATAAGTCAGTTGTTCATGTCATATATTAATTCAGTTGTTCCGTGTATTGATTATATTTCGGGTTTTTATTTAGATGGAGCAGCAAAGGTGCCGCTCCAACATTTAGATGGAGCAGCAAAGGTGCCACTCCAACGATCGAAATGTCTCTGTTCTTTTACAATATTTTTAAAGTCTAAGTAAGGCTAAGTCTCGTAGCTGCGCTGCTCGCAGGCGGCGGCAGAGAGACGGCTATATACTTATGTATAAAGGAATATACTAATATACGTTGTTATGCGCTCTTAAGTGGAGGCGCGAGGGGTATGCATATGCTGACCGTTTATTACAATTATGCCGACACTAGCACTTTCTGTGTGCGGGTTCCTATTTCGGCCACTTAGGGTTTATGACCGGGACTTTGAAATATGTAAGCACTGCAACAAAGTGTTACTCAAATGGTATTCAATATATGTGCATACTACAAATTTCTCAAAGGCATTTTCATAAAGAGTATACGTAGCCTGCAGAGGGCAAGAACGATAAAAAGACATAAGCTTGCATTTTGATCCATTAAGTATTAAATCGTTAGCTGAACACCATTTTTGAAAGTTATCAAGGTCAGACTAAAGACTGCATTGGGCAGAGATGGATTTGTATTGAAGACAAAGCTTTACATCATTTGCATACATAAGAACGAAAGTTCGTTAAGGAAGGGGGCAAGTCATTTATAAAAAGAGTAAAAAACAATGGGCCAAGATGACTTCCTTGAGAGACGCCAGATGTAGCACGGACCAGACAGGATTTACTCAACAAGAGTGAGTGATTCACTTAATCAAATGCTTTCCCAAAGTCTGTGTCATTTACATCGGTTTGATGTCCCTTACGAAATCCGATGACAAAGGATGTCAATTCCAATAAGTTCGTGGTGGTGGAGCGACGCTAAATAAAGCCATGCTGACAATGAGAGATGATCGAAGAGCAAAGGCGTTCAGATGGGGAGTAACTAATTTTTCAAATAACTTTGGAATTGCCGACAATTTAGAGATTTCCTTTTTCTTTTAAGGGACTTTTCTCCCTTTTTTATTTAAGGGAATTGTGAAAGATTCCTTCCACTTAAGGGGAAAAATCGGGGTTTCCAAAGATATGTTGAAAAGTCTTAGAAGGGGTTTGTACAAAGCCCTGGCAAAGTATTTTTGCACACAGTCTGGTACTCCATCCTGGCGAATAAACGGGGTTGACCTTTAGAAGATCAGATAATAAGATAAATTTTCCGAGAATAACGGACAGAAAATAAGATTTGCTGATTGAATGTTATATGCGTAAGGCTGATCGGTCAATTTAGGCGGAGAACAAGTTGTTTGAAAAAATTCTGCGAATAGATCGGCAAAGTCCTGATCAGAGGTTGCAGATGAATTTTCAAACGTAAGCAGTGGTGGGAAAGATACATGTTTACGCTTTGAGTTACTAAACTAAATTACTAAATTATAAAACTGCTTCGGATCTTGAGTAAATTGTATCCGGCAGCGACGAATATAGTTCTTGTAACATTCAGCGTTATGCACGGTAAGATTTGACCGAGCTAGTAGATATCTTGAAAAATCAATACTTCTGAAGGTTTTTTATATTTAAGTAAAAGCTTATTTGTAGTATTTCTAAGGTTAGTGAGGCACCTTGTAAACCAAGGAGGATTTGTTGAAGCGGACGGATATTTCCATGGCACACAGGAGTAAAAAAATGTATTTAAAGTACAGTAAAATTTTTCTAAGGTGACATTAAGATCGGTGCACGCCAGAATATCGGACCAATCATATATATCTAATAAGATATATAATAGGAAGGCTATTAAGTTTGTGAAAATCAGCTTTACGGAAACAGCAAATCTTATCTACCACGCGTGGACACATCTGATCGATACCAGGAATGGTTTCGATTGAGTCCTACAGCGTGGGGTGATATGGAACCTCTGGGGTTGAAAGAGGAAAGGCTCTGTAGAGAGCGGTACTATCAAGATCAGATACAAAACAAAAGTCCAAAAGCCGACCTAATTAATTTCTAACATGGTTAATCTGACCTAGGGACATGTCAAAAGCCCGTGGTGAAGTCATGGTGAGCTATCGACGTTGGACCACTTTTATTCTGGGATATTTAAGTCGCCCACAGCGACGAGCTGGTCACGATCAGTCATAAGATAAAAAAAACGGACTTAATAGGGGACAAATGCTGCCAATATGTGGACGATTCAGACGAAGGTGGTATATATGAACATGTAATGATTTTAATGCAAATAAATTCTATTTCACCAAACTCTTGTGATTTCACCTCTTCAGAAGCAAGAGTGGAGTCTACCGAAATGAGGACTCCACCCGGCTTTATATCGGCTTTAGTTTTGGCTTTGATATTAGTCGAGATATCAGTCTCTGAAGTATCAGGGGCAAGCCGAGAAACAAATATATGTTTCGATGGAGAAGTAAGCTATAAAGGTTTTGGTGTCGCAGGTACGAGAACTGCAGTGTCAGTCGGTGCCGGTGGTCCAGACTGTGGAATACCCTTTTGAGTAACTCTGACGGGGGCTTTTTTTGCTTAGGGGACTCAGTTCCCAGCTGAAGGCCGCTAAACTGAGTGTCAAGCGCACAGAGCTGGTCATTGATTTTACGAAAACCAGTGTTCCACTCTTCAAATCCATGATTTCATGAACGACCTCATTTCGTCTTGGACAGCACGACAATTTTCACAACCATATGGTAATGTAAACCAGACCTACGGGAAATGGCATCCGAAACTAAGGCAGTGAACCCGGCACACTTGGCGTGTACGACGTTTTCACATAGCCTGCAATGGATGGTAGGCTGGGATGAGGAGATTGTCTTGTTACAGACCATTTTAAAGTCCATATTATTAATTAACAAAACAAAATTAATATATAAAAAGTTAAAAAACACTAAACCTTGAACCACTGAGCCAAATAGGAAGCCGAAACGGGAGCTTTGGAGAGTGCAAAGGAAAAATGCTGAAATAGAGATAACCGGGGAAGAAGCAAAGCTGAGCTATGCTTGGAATTGAATTTAAACAAATTATTAGTTCGCCTCCAAATATACCACAGCACACGCAAAGCGATATGGTTTAAGTTAAAACTTAAGATTATCAATAAATTCAATTCACAAGCGAGTAAACACCGGTTTACCAGCTTTTATAAACGCAATATTTATATAAACGCAGTGCGCACAAAAAAAACACGACCGTTTGCTTAAGATGAAGAGAGAGAAGTTTTTCAGTTTCTACGCGAACATGAGGTTGTGTAGTAAAACTGCACCCCACATTGTCCTACAATTAGTTAAGGTTGGTAAGTTTATTTATGAAAGTCTGCTACGACGTATCGTAAATAAAGATGAAGATTTGCATCCCAGTTAACCCCTAAGAGCAAATGTTAGGAATTAAATTCGTTAATTTTCACTGAACGAATTTAACCCTAAAACAAAGATAGTTTTCATTTGAAATTGCCGCGTTATTTTTGATTAGCTAATTCGAAAGTAGAATTTTATTTTATATTTAGTTTTAGTTTAGTTTTTATTTATTTTTAGTTTATAATTTGGAAATGGCTTGTGCATGGCTGACACCCTGGCAGCTAAACTCGAGGCAGCGTTCATGGCGAGCATGCAGTTGAGAAGCCGCTACCGTAGAAACCACGCTCTTGCTTACTGGTGGAGCGACGAGATTGGCTCCATCCGAGCAGAGTGCATGAGAGCAAGGAGGCAGATGCAGCGAGCAAGAGGCAGCAACAACTTTGAAGAGCGGCACCTAGCCTTCAAGGACTGTCGTAAAGCAGTGAAGGTGGCCATCCGAGATAGCAAAAGGAAATGCTTCCTGAAGCTGTGACTCGACGGAGGCGAATCCATGGGGCAACGCGTATCGAATAGTGGTGAAGAGGCTGTGCGCAGGAGGCCTGTCCCCCACGGACCCGAACGTTCTAAGGACCATAGTGCAAGCGCTGTTCCCAGCCGGCAACCAGGTCATCCAGCTACCCACCCCCCCAGCAGACAATGAAGTGGCGGTGGAGGGTGTTTTTTTTGTAAACAAAAGTTTGTTTACACAAAATTTTCAGTTCAGTTACAGGGATGCATAATATGGGTGTAAGAAAAATTACCAGGGATTGAGAAAAAATACCAGGGAATGTGAAAAATTTTCAGAATAAGAACAAGGATCAAAGAACAAAGACCAAAGAACAGGAACAAAGACCAAAGAACAAGAACAAAGACCAAGGAACAAAAACCAAAGAACAAAGACCAAAGAACAAAGACAAAAGGACAAGAAACGAACAATGACCGATATACGATGTGAACTAGTTCAGATCGGTCTTTTGAGTAACCGGGTCTTTTTTTTTCGTTGGTTCGTTCAGGAACAACCCAACTCTAATTGTGATCGCTCTCTTATTGTGCATTGAAAGGCCACTGTCGTATTAGGTTTCTTTTACACTTAATTGCAAATTAATTCTTTCAGAAATAAATCTTTATTTCTGCGTTCTTTTTGATCGCCCACCAAGAAACTGGCATTAACAATAAGAAACAAACTTATTATTTTTTTTCAAGTTGCTGCTGCTACCGCTGCTCTTTTTTTTACCAGCAGCGTTAGCGGCAACAAAGACAATGAATGCAAAGGCAACACCAATTACTGCGTTCTCTTTCGTTTCCATCGCTAATCATATTTATTTTTGTTAAACTATTTTGCAAATGTTGGTCTCTACGGTAAAAGTGCAATAAAAACTGACGGAACTGCTAACTGTACACTCCGCGTGTCTTTAGGCTTGTTACTGCAAAAAATATTTCAGTACAGCACTGTGTTTTATTGTGATTATTAACCTTTATTATTAACTTTTATTATTATTAACCTTTAAATAACAGTGCATAGTCTTGTTTCATTTAGTATATTTTATTTAAAACTTTCTTAGTCTACAGCCGAAGGCCATGGCATTTCTATTAGATTTAATTTTTGTAAGTCTAATTCTATTCTATTATATATCTTATAATATAAACGATGTAATAATAATATTAATAAACTTTCTTTACTGTACATGGGTGTGTCAATCCATGTCTGCTCTCGGCTGTTTATTTATTTTTTATTGTCTGTCTACGTGATATGTATCAGAGCACGGATCATCGCCTCTCCCTGTGGGGGAGTCAAAGACGCTCTTTCGCATCGGTTCTCACACTCTGTTTTATTGAAACAAATTTTGATTTCGGCGGCGCACAGTGGCCGATTTGGGTAATTTTGCATCAGAATATCATTAAAAATAATGATAATTTTTAAATGTCTGGAATTTTTATGGAATCTATAATATAATATCTATAATATGCCATGCTCATCCATAAGAAAATAAAACATAAAATATAACGCGAGCTAAGGCTGCGGAGTTAGTTAATAATAAGTGTGTGTGTGAGTCTTTCGAATATTATTTATTAATCATTTGTTTCGCACAAACCCGTTGGGGTTAGAGTTACTGACAAATATATAATAAAATATAATGCGAGCTAAGGCTGCAGATTTCTACTTAAGATTAAATTAAAATACTATCCGGCCAGCCGTATCCGGCCAGCAACGATCACTTGTTGGGCAAGTGCCCGAGCCGATCCGCGGACAGTTGTCCTTGGAATGACTAGTCAGCACCTCTTTCGTTACGCGTGCGGGCCACCGGATCCGGTGTGCAATTTGGCACTTTTCGTAAATTCTGCCTGCGCGTGTTAACTCCTCCCTCCTATAAATGGTTGTCGTCCCGGGGACCCACTCGTTCTACATCGTCGTCGGCACTCGATTTATGCTAAATAAAACGCTCGATCTAGATACTTCTACTATTTCTACCAAACTAATATTAATATTAATAGGCTATGTGTCTTTGAATTCGCTTACGTCGGCACCATCAAAAATAGCTGGGCTTACAATGTTTAATTTTGCTAGGGTTAGGTCCATACGGATGTTTTCTATGTCTGTAATGATGACTCTATTTTTTTCTAAAATGATTTCCAACAAGTGTGTTTCTTTATTTGTTTCGTATTTCTGAATCTGATTTTTTGCGTTAGCGAGCTCATTTAGACGTTCTTGAAATTTTATATTCAATTCTGTCTGACCTTCATCTGCCCTCGTTAAGCGGTTCTGATTACCGGTTCTAACCGTTAACCGGTAAGATTAAATCTTACCTGCTCCCAATCATTAAAGTTAGGCGTACCTGCAATAACCTTGAGAGCCGTACCAATTAAATTAATGCTTCTAGTAGCCCTGTAGTGGATTTTAAGAGTGGTCACCAACTTGCGAATATGTCTAAGGTCCGATGCTATAACTGGTGTTCTGTGGTCGTCCGTGAATGTTTTCGTCATTGCTTCTGTCTGGTCCGCGTAGTCCTCGTAGGTCGTCATGTTCGTTGCGTGTTGTAGGTACCCGTAATTTTTCCAGATTACAATGTCATTGTCTTCTATCGGGATATAGTCCGCGTTCGTGTAATCGCTAAGTCTTAGTGTTGCGTCCGTCCTAATAGCCGTTAGTATGAAAATTAAAAAATAGTTCTGTAACCCAGAAAGAATAATGAAAGGAACAAAGGGGTAGGTCAAAATCTTGTAAGGAAGATTAACGTAGATTGTCCTTGTGGAGGACAGGAAAGGGAGGACCCTCCTCCCTTCAATAAGGACCGTGGTCCCAAGGTCTGCATCAATAACCTCTTCTGAGCACAGTGGTGTAAGCTTATTCCCCAGGCGTTTCTTTGCTTTCAGGAAAACCTTATCGCCCACTTGGTAAGTTTTATGAGTCCTATCTTTATATACGTGTTCGAGGGTTTTCTCCTGAGACTGTTGAATTTTTTTTGCTAATTTCTGCCTTGAATTTCGCGGATTTTGAGTGTAAAATGTCTATGGGTTTTTCGTTAGTCACCGAGTGAATGGATTTATTGTATTTATTAGTTACAAGAAGAATTTTTTCGGTAGTGTCAAAATAGATTGTTCTCTAGCTTAAAACAGCGTGCTATTTCGGCCAGGGTGCTATGAAATCTCTCTACTTGGCCATTTGAGGTGCTGTGTAGAGGTGGTGCGTTAGAAACGGTAATGTTATAGTTGTTCAGGAGAATGGATTTTATGGTCTCGGAATTTGGGGATTTCTCGTTATCGCAGTAGATCGTTTTCGTTTTTATATTTGCATTATTGGACTTTTTACGTACAAAATAGCCCTTGACGCGATCACCTGTACTGTGGCGAATTTCGAGAATTTGTCCACACACGTAAGGAAAAGAGTTCCGTCTGTGGAAAAAATGTCAATGTGTGGAATTTCCCAGTGCTACTGCTTGTTTGGATGGGTGGCGTTTGTACTTTGCTATGGAACAGATATTGCAGTTTGATGCTAAATCTGTTGCTAGTCGGAACATTTTTGGGAAAAAATAGTCCCTTAGGACTTGCTTCGCATTTTCCTGGGCTGCTCGATGCGATCATTATGTTCGATTACCATGATCTCTTTCTGTTCGGTTCCGTCCGTTATGTCCTGTACAAAGCTTTTTGAATGTCTAAAAGTAGTGTTCGGGAATAACTCCACGAGTTTGTGTTGAATAAATGCCAGTATTGGCAGGGAGCAATATATTGCGTTTACCACTTCGGCATTAACCACCTCTTGCAAGGTATTCAGTAGGTTACCGCGGTCGTTTATTTTTACTATGTGTCTAACTTTGCTTTTAAACAGAATGAACGTGTCTATGGACGAGCTGTTACTCTCTTCAATTATTATTTGATTCCTGAAACAGTTAACCGGGGTGTCCGTTGTGGCTATGGTATACGTTAGCGATTCCTCGCTATGTATGGTAGCCATATCGGAGTCCTGTTCTTTCTCTAAAGCGTTAACGTTTTGACACCGGGACAACGCGTCAGCGACAAAGTTTTCTTTGCCAGGTATATAAATCACCTTTGCACCGTGGTCGTCAATAATTTCTTTCCAGCGCTTTAGCTTAGCGTTAGGATTTTTATTAGAGGCGGCGTAAGCGAGTGGCTGGTGGTCGGTACAGATCTGTACATGTTTTACTCCATACAAATAATTGCGGAGGTTTTGTAATGCCCAGACTATGGCGAGGAGTTCCCGCTCGTTGGTTGCATAGTTCTTTTCGTTATCACGCAGAGTGCGTGATATCATTGTAATTGGGCGACCACCCTGCGATAGAACCGCCCCTAGACCAAAACCTGACGCGTCCGTTGTTAGATTGAACGGTTTCTTATAGTCTGGGTAGGAAAATAAAACAAATTCTGATGCTAGGATTTCTCTTAGTCTGCAGAATGTTTCCATCTTTTCCTTGTTCATTTCAATGCTTCTTTTTTTTGTTTGGTATTTGCTTATCTTACCGTTTTCGCCATTAAGAATGCTAGTAAGAGGCCTTGCATTTGCTGCAAAATTCTTAATAAAGCATCTATAGTACCTAGCCAACCCTATGAAAGATCTCAGCTCGAAAAGGGTCTTTGGCTGGGGAAATTGCTTGATGGCCCTGACCTTTTCGGGTGATGTCCGCAAGCCCCCTTGCATCACTATTAATCCCAAGTATTCAACGTATTTTCAAGAACTTTAATTTTTCTTGAGATACTCTCATACCTGCTTCGGAAAATTTTCCTTGGACCCATCTTATGTCATTAAGATGGTCCTCTTTCGTCTTTGAGTATATTATGACATCGTCGACATAAACATAGCATATCTTTGAAATCTTGTAGGACATCGTCGATAGCTCTTTGGAAAATGCTCAGAGCATTTTTTAGCCCAAATGGTAATCTGCAGAATTCGTATTTACCATTGTTTATTGAGAAAGCCGTCTTATGTCGGTCTCTCTCTGCCTGCTCTATTTGGTGGAAGCCGGCTTTAAGGTCGAGTGTTGTAAAAAACTTAGACTCGCTCAGGTTCGACAATATTGTCGTAATCGCAGGGATAGGGTATCTGTCGTCTACGGTTTTTTCGTTTAGCTTTCTAAAGTCGATAACGAGTCGCTTCTTCTTGCCCCCGTTCTGGTCGGTTCCTTTTTTGTCAACAACCCACGTTGGGTTATTATAAGGAGACTTGGATGGCCTTATTACGCCGTCCGCTAGAAGTTGTTTAACGTCTGCGTTGACGAACTCAGTTACACCCATAGGGTGCGGGTACGACTTTGAGTCCCCATCTGTTTTAATTGTAGCAACAGTATTTATATTGAAATGAAGTGCTTCGTCTGGATCAGCGAAGGCTTTATAATTTTCCCCTATCATTTTGTCAAAGGCAGCTTTTACTGCGGGGGGAACGTCCTCGTCATCTATTTTGATAAAGTTGACATTTTCTGCCGTACCGAACTGGATCTTTTCGTATTATTAGTGTGGAAAATATTTGCAGTGAAATCGAGTTTCGCATTCACTTGTTTAAGCAAGTCGAGACCGATAATACCGTCAAAATCTTTCAGAACTTTGAGAACGAAAAATGGTGATTTAACATTAAATATGGAAGTAAAACATTTCTTCTATGATTTCTAATTCTTTCTTTCTTTCATTCTTTCATTTCTTTCTAATTTTCTGTTGGGTCCTTGTCGATTGCCCTGCTACCCATGCCGAAGGCTGTCTAAAACGGGATGAGGTATCCACATCCATTGGCTCCGCCCTTGTTTGTTTCTGGGCGTTTCCCGTATTACTACCATATATGGTCTTTGTTTAAAAGATTCGGGTTGATTATTGCCTCCTTTTTGAGGTCTGGCAAAGAAAGGGGTCTTTTGCATTGCCTCCAAATTTCGACTTTGTTCTTGGTCTGTGGACCAATTCTTCCAACCCGCTTGTCGCTGGTTATTTGGTTTACTCACTTTTTCCTTGCTGTGTCGAGCAACACTAGCCGCAAAAACACTTCATTCGTTGCTCGATTCGGCTTCTTGAGCCAAGCCAATGCCGATGGCAAATCTTGTGGTTGTGCGGGAAATACGGCCATCTTTAATGATTTTTTTAGGCCGGATACGAACGCATGCAGGGTGTCGTTTCTGAATTTTTGGTTCAGAACGGCTGCTGCGCTAGCGTCGTGGGTCATAATAATTTTATTTGTTAGAAGCGTTAGCTTCCGTTCTACTTCATCGTAGTATTTAAGTAAGGGTAAATCTCCTTGCCTCAATAAACTTAATTCTTGTTTAATTACGTGTACCGGAGTTTTATCCGCATACGTGAAATCTAAACGTGCCAGTATGGCATGGAAATTTAACAATGTATTATATGAAGACAATGCAGCGGATGCTGGTCCTCTTATTTTGTTTCTGAGGATTGCGACTGCTTGGTAGAATCGACTGCTGCCCTCGTAAGGCTCGAACACCCTGTATGCTGCTGTGGCAGCCTGCCTCCAAGAGACGTAATTCTCCTGTTTCCCTTCAAATCTGGAACGGATTTTACTTTATCTAGCGGTTCGGAACATTATATTCCTGGTACAATTTTGATCTCCTGATACGTTTTGATATCTGGAGTTTTGATTTTTAATGAGTTTGTTTCTGCCATCAATGTGGCTACCTTCTCATCAAATTCTCGTTGTTGCTTTTCAAGTGCGCCTTTAATGGCGTTCTCGATGGCTAGAAGCTGTTTATGAGACATTTCTATTGTTTGACTGGAAAATTCAGAGGTTCTAGTTTTAAGGACGCTCTCTCCAACGAGGGTGTTAGTTGCAGCCCTACTGGTTGGTGGATAAAAGTCCTCTTGGTGAGCCCTTGACCCCCGATACTCTTCTAAAAGTTCTTCATCTGACGACGCGTAGTTTCCCGTGGACATGGGTCAAAGTTAATAATACAAATTGCTGCGGATTTTTATAAAATTTTGTATAATTTTGTTTAAAAAAAAAAAAAATTGTAATGTATTTATATTTTTTTTGTAAGATTTTGCTCGTTTAGTAAAAATGAGTTAGCTGCCAAAAGCTTTTATTCGTACTCAAATTTCAGAGAAAAATTTATTTCTTCATACTCAGATTTCAGCGACGAAAATAAAAAAATTGATTTATTTTTTTAATCATGTATTTCCTATTGTATTAATTTTTTATTTTTTATTTCTCTTGCACAATGACAAGTTTGACAAGTTTTAAACCTTTTAGGCAAAGGAAAGAAAAACAAAATTTTAAGAGGAGAAAAGAAAATAAAACAAAATAAAAATATTTTCTCTTTTTTTTTTTTAAATCGTGTAGTCACTACAGGCCTAGCGAATCGTTTTTATTTGTTAAGCTTCAACACAAACAGCCTACTTACATTTTTTTTGTATTTATTTTTTAAGATATGCTGCAAGTTGCCGTCGGCTTTCCGTCGCTTTAGCTTGTTGATTCCCACGAAGGTGGGCGAGGGTTACCCTACAGCTCTCTTTACTTTATTTGCTCCCACGGAGTGGGGCGAGGGGTATCCCTACAGCTCCCTTTACTTGAATTATTCCCGCGGAGGGGGGCGAGGGTTGTCCCTACAGCTCCCTTTTTCACTGTTTCGTTGGCTTTTTGAGTTTTATGCAAGATGCAGACTTTTTTTTTTTTTTGTAATATTATTTTTTCCTATTTCTACAACTTTTTGTCAGTGGCGGATTTAACAGGTGGACAAAGGCGCGCTTGCCCACTGGGCCCCCCGACGAAAGGCTTTCCGGGCCCCTCTTGCTGAAAGTTACACCTTCGATTTCTTTTTTTTATTTTTTTGTTGAAAAAATGTTTTGGTGAGTCTCTTGTGGACAGCACAAGTTCAATTTTCATTCAGAATATCAGAATAATTGCAATGCTTGATAACTAACGTAAAATGAATATAAAATCAAATAACTTTTGAGTGCAATCCTAGAAGAGGGGCCCCCCAGCGTATTTTCGGCAATTTTTGGTATTTTCGGCCAAATTTGGAGTTGATCGAAATGGGAAAGCCTGAGCTAACGACGTTAGCTAATCTAGAAAAAAACGCAAAAAAACCGATTGCGATCATTCCTTACCTTGTAATTTACGGTTATTTCCGGCAATGGAGGGGGGGGTAATTTTTTCCCATATTACGGCGTCGATATTAAACGTTTTGTAAGGTTTTTCGATAAGGAAAGCACCTCGACGGCAAGAACCAATCAAAAATATTTAAAAAATATGCAAAAAAAAATATGTAAATGGGGGATGGGGGTATGGGGTGACAGGGGGCCCAGAAAAAATTTTGCCCACTGGGCCTTTTCCTTAAATCCTCCACTGCTTTTTGTGTAGAAAAAATTTATTTTTGTCCGGAATGTCTTAGAAGCTTTTTGAGGGGGGTGGGTTTTCTTCTCAGCTTCTTATTTTTCACTTTATGTTTATTTTGTTTATTTTATTTTTTGACTACTTTTTCCCTGTAGCCGAATTTTGAACTTGTATTAACTTTATTTTTATGCCGTAATTTTCCGAATCGGGTGCGGATTCTTTATCACGCTTGGGCGGCAGGTTATAATAGATTATTTGTGTGTTGGTTTTACAAACAATATTTATTGATCATTTGTTTCGCACAAGCCCGTTAGGGTTAATGTTACTGACAAAGATAGAATAAAATATAACGCGAGCTAAGGCTGCGGAGTTCCACTTAAGACTAAATTAAAATACTACCCGGGCTGTACTTCGAAGCCTTCGTTGGGCTGCAGCACAGTTGCCCAGTGGCAGTGTCAGCATTCCGTATCCGGCCAGCAACGATCACTTGTTGCCCAAGTGCCCGAGCCGATCCGCGGACAGTTGCCCTTGGAATGCCTAGTCAGCACCTCTTTCGTTACGCGTGCGGGCCACTGGATCCGGTGTGCAATTTGGCACTTTTCGTAAATTCTGCCTGCGCTTGTTAACTTGTATCAATTAGAACTCTTCTTTGTGGCGTCTGCTTCCCCATGCCATACTGCAAAAAGAGCTTGTTTGCAGGCGGACATGATTGCTGAAAATATCGCTAAATTTAACAGGGGCACGTTTGGGCAGCTAAACATGGATAATTTATACACTAAACGATCCATAGTTTACCACAAATATACGCTTTTTGCGGGCCGAGGCGACCTTCACTAAGTTTTCCTCTACAGAAGTTGAAATTTGTTATAAAAATGGTACTACAAACATTGCTAATTTTAAACATAAATTATGAATGCAATATCTACTCACAGGTCACAAAACCTTTATTTTCGTTTGCTACATACCTTGAATTTTGGGAAAATGCTAAAATTAAACTAAAAGAAAATGTCGCAAATATAAAAAGACATTAAGCCAAATTCAACACCTGAAAATTGTATAGTACCATATTGTAGCTTTGAGAGCTTACAGCTGATCTAGTTGATAAAGTTTATAGATTTTGTATATTTTTTTTAACGATATTCAATTACTTGACTATCGGTAGGAAACAAAATTTTATGGAATTTTAACAGTTTTAACAGCCAAATCGGCCATTGTGCGCCGGCGGCAACAGAGCTCTTCAAGGTAATTGCTGTTCTTGTGGTTAAGTTGCTATAAAATCAGTACGGATGGTTCGTAAACTGCAGAGTTGGATGAAACTAGGCCAAACAAGAACGGAAAGCGAACTTTGGGCGGAGCCGAAGTTGATATACCCTTGCAGTTAAAACCGGATATATATCGCAAAAATCGGATATTTTTCCGATCCTTATGAGAATATCATAATGTAACCAAAAACAAAATCTAAAAAAAAGTCCAAAGCTTCTATCTATAAGAACACCAAAGTTGGTATTTCTACCAAAAACCATTATTGTTCATTTATATGGAAGCTATAGGATACAGTCGGCCGATCCTTATGAAATTGGTTGGATTTTTCAACTAAACAAAAATAGAATCTGTACGAAGTTCCAGCTTTCTATCTTCAAAAACACGAAAGTTAGGTCATTTCCGATTGTTCAGTTATATGGCAGCTATAGGATATAATCGGCTTATCCTTGTCGTTCCTACTTATATACTGCGTGCAAAAGAAAGGTATGTGCAAAGTTTCAAGTCGATAGCTTTAAAACTGAAAGACTAGTTTGCGTAGAAACAGACAGACGGGCCGACAGACAGACGGACATGCTCATATCAACTCAGGAGGTGATCCTGATCAATAATATATGTATATACTTTATAGGGTCGGAGATGTCTCCTTCACTGCGTTGCACACTTTTGACCAAAATTATAATACCCTCTGCAAGGGTATAAAAACGACCATGCAAAGACTTTTTCAAAACCAGAACGGCATGGTTCTATTTAACTGTTAGAAAAGCTTATCATTCATTTGAAGCAGTTGCGTCTAGCATTCACACGTTAGACTTTACCTACGCTTACAGTCGTTTTACATTGTTTACAGTGTAAGCATTTATCATTTTGAAGCATGAATCAAGAAGGAACAGGGTAGAATCAGGATCTGTACCGAGAAGTATGTATGTTGCGAAATGGTTCATGTGGTGTTTCAATTTCGGGTAGTCCTGATTAAAACACATCCTGAGCAACACATCCCAACTGGCTCATTTTTAAATTTGAGTGCATGACAATACAGGCATTCTTTTTCCAAAGTACCAATAATCACTTTGGAATAAGCAGAATATTCAACATCAGGCTCATCAGTGCAGCCATTTCGGAGGAGTATAATTCCCGCCTCCTGGCTCTAAGCTACCTTTTTCCAATTTTCACTCAAATCTGTTCTGCCGTTCTTGATTTATAAGTGGCGTAACATACAAAATAATAATAATATATATATAGAATAGATTACATTGATATATGATAATGAGTGGTAATTTATCCCTACGTTGAGTGTTTAGGAGACAGAAAGAAGAACTTTTGTTAAAATAAAAAAGTAAAAATCCAAAGGAAAGTGGATGACTATAAGAAATAGAACTATCTGATTTGGAGCATCGACTCGTATGGGATCTGCGCAGATCAAATTTGTGTCGACATTTTGGCACGCCCTGTTAACATTTTACAACGCCGATTGCTTAGAGTATGTTAGAGTAATCATGCACATGCCTATGGCAGAACAACAAAAACTAAAAGCAATCGGCGTTTTAAGTGACTCCGACTAAAATATACCCTGTTCTTATCTCAGTTAATTGACTATTAATAATTCATTTTGTATATATATATAATTTACTAATATATATATATACTTCTAAATAACTCTTAATCTTATTCCTAAATAAATTTAACATGTATGCTGAAACAAGAAAGCAAAGCTAACTTCGGGCGGAGCCGAAGTTGATATACCCTTGCAGCTAAAACCGGATATATATCACAAACATCGGATATAGTTGGCCGATCCTTATGATTACATCATAATAAAACCAATTAATTACAATAAAAAATCTAAAAAAAAGTCCCAAGCTTCTATCTTCAAAAATACGAAAGTTGATATTTCTACCAAAAACCATTTCCGATCGTACAGTTATATGTCAGCTATAAGATATAGTCAACCGATCGTTATGAAATTTGGTAGATCCGATTAACTGACCAAAAATAGAATGTGTACCAAGTGCCAGCTTTCTATCATCAAAAACACGAAAGTTGGGTCATTTCCGATCGTTCAGTTATATGGAAGCTATAGGATACAGTTGGCCGATCCTTATGAAATTTGGCATGTCGTAATATTTTGCCAAAAATAGCTCTCATGTCAAATTTCTCTAACTCTAAAAACACCAAAGTTATAGGATACTATAGGATATAGTCGGCCGATCCCGGCCGTTCCGACCGCGTAGAAACAGACAGACAGACGGATAGACGGACAGACGGACATGCTCATATCAACTCAGGAGGTGATCCTGATCAAGAATATATATACTTTATAGGGTCGGAGATGTCTCCTTCACTGCGTTGCACACTTTTGGACAAAATTATAATACCCTCTGCAAGGGTATAAAAATATAATATAATATAACAAATAATATAATTTTTTTCGTCATTTTACCCAATAATGAATACCCGAATTTTCTTAGGGTAGCAAGCCTGAAAAGTTCGAAAAATCAAAAATTGTGTGCGCCGGCTTCGAATCGAAATCGCACGCACGACACGCATACATACATAGATCAATCAAAGCGCGGACCAACCTTCATCATGGTGCTCCTTGCAGAGACTGAAAAACAGAAAACATTCAATGACAATATGAGCCTAAGACAACAGATGAGCATAAGAAAGAGAGTAGACTTTCTCTGTAGCGAAAAATCGTGTAGTCACTACAGGCCTAGCGAATCGTTTTTATTTGTTAAGCTTCAACACAAACAGCCTACTTACATTTTTTTTGTATTTATTTTTTAAGATATGCTGCAAGTTGCCGTCGGCTTTCCGTCGCTTTAGCTTGTTGATTCCCACGAAGGTGGGCGAGGGTTACCCTACAGCTCTCTTTACTTTATTTGCTCCCACGGAGTGGGGCGAGGGGTATCCCTACAGCTCCCTTTACTTGAATTATTCCCGCGGAGGGGGGCGAGGGTTGTCCCTACAGCTCCCTTTTTCACTGTTTCGTTGGCTTTTTGAGTTTTATGCAAGATGCAGACTTTTTTTTTTTTTTTGTAATATTATTTTTTCCTATTTCTACAACTTTTTGTCAGTGGCGGATTTAACAGGTGGACAAAGGCGCGCTTGCCCACTGGGCCCCCCGACGAAAGGCTTTCCGGGCCCCTCTTGCTGAAAGTTACACCTTCGATTTCTTTTTTTTATTTTTTTGTTGAAAAAATGTTTTGGTGAGTCTCTTGTGGACAGCACAAGTTCAATTTTCATTCAGAATATCAGAATAATTGCAATGCTTGATAACTAACGTAAAATGAATATAAAATCAAATAACTTTTGAGTGCAATCCTAGAAGAGGGGCCCCCCAGCGTATTTTCGGCAATTTTTGGTATTTTCGGCCAAATTTGGAGTTGATCGAAATGGGAAAGCCTGAGCTAACGACGTTAGCTAATCTAGAAAAAAACGCAAAAAAACCGATTGCGATCATTCCTTACCTTGTAATTTACGGTTATTTCCGGCAATGGAGGGGGGGGTAATTTTTTCCCATATTACGGCGTCGATATTAAACGTTTTGTAAGGTTTTTCGATAAGGAAAGCACCTCGACGGCAAGAACCAATCAAAAATATTTAAAAAATATGCAAAAAAAAATATGTAAATGGGGGATGGGGGTATGGGGTGACAGGGGGCCCAGAAAAAATTTTGCCCACTGGGCCTTTTCCTTAAATCCTCCACTGCTTTTTGTGTAGAAAAAATTTATTTTTGTCCGGAATGTCTTAGAAGCTTTTTGAGGGGGGTGGGTTTTCTTCTCAGCTTCTTATTTTTCACTTTATGTTTATTTTGTTTATTTTATTTTTTGACTACTTTTTCCCTGTAGCCGAATTTTGAACTTGTATTAACTTTATTTTTATGCCGTAATTTTCCGAATCGGGTGCGGATTCTTTATCACGCTTGGGCGGCAGGTTATAATAGATTATTTGTGTGTTGGTTTTACAAACAATATTTATTGATCATTTGTTTCGCACAAGCCCGTTAGGGTTAATGTTACTGACAAAGATAGAATAAAATATAACGCGAGCTAAGGCTGCGGAGTTCCACTTAAGACTAAATTAAAATACTACCCGGGCTGTACTTCGAAGCCTTCGTTGGGCTGCAGCACAGTTGCCCAGTGGCAGTGTCAGCATTCCGTATCCGGCCAGCAACGATCACTTGTTGCCCAAGTGCCCGAGCCGATCCGCGGACAGTTGCCCTTGGAATGCCTAGTCAGCACCTCTTTCGTTACGCGTGCGGGCCACTGGATCCGGTGTGCAATTTGGCACTTTTCGTAAATTCTGCCTGCGCTTGTTAACTTGTATCAATTAGAACTCTTCTTTGTGGCGTCTGCTTCCCCATGCCATACTGCAAAAAGAGCTTGTTTGCAGGCGGACATGATTGCTGAAAATATCGCTAAATTTAACAGGGGCACGTTTGGGCAGCTAAACATGGATAATTTATACACTAAACGATCCATAGTTTACCACAAATATACGCTTTTTGCGGGCCGAGGCGACCTTCACTAAGTTTTCCTCTACAGAAGTTGAAATTTGTTATAAAAATGGTACTACAAACATTGCTAATTTTAAACATAAATTATGAATGCAATATCTACTCACAGGTCACAAAACCTTTATTTTCGTTTGCTACATACCTTGAATTTTGGGAAAATGCTAAAATTAAACTAAAAGAAAATGTCGCAAATATAAAAAGACATTAAGCCAAATTCAACACCTGAAAATTGTATAGTACCATATTGTAGCTTTGAGAGCTTACAGCTGATCTAGTTGATAAAGTTTATAGATTTTGTATATTTTTTTTAACGATATTCAATTACTTGACTATCGGTAGGAAACAAAATTTTATGGAATTTTAACAGTTTTAACAGCCAAATCGGCCATTGTGCGCCGGCGGCAACAGAGCTCTTCAAGGTAATTGCTGTTCTTGTGGTTAAGTTGCTATAAAATCAGTACGGATGGTTCGTAAACTGCAGAGTTGGATGAAACTAGGCCAAACAAGAACGGAAAGCGAACTTTGGGCGGAGCCGAAGTTGATATACCCTTGCAGTTAAAACCGGATATATATCGCAAAAATCGGATATTTTTCCGATCCTTATGAGAATATCATAATGTAACCAAAAACAAAATCTAAAAAAAAGTCCAAAGCTTCTATCTATAAGAACACCAAAGTTGGTATTTCTACCAAAAACCATTATTGTTCATTTATATGGAAGCTATAGGATACAGTCGGCCGATCCTTATGAAATTGGTTGGATTTTTCAACTAAACAAAAATAGAATCTGTACGAAGTTCCAGCTTTCTATCTTCAAAAACACGAAAGTTAGGTCATTTCCGATTGTTCAGTTATATGGCAGCTATAGGATATAATCGGCTTATCCTTGTCGTTCCTACTTATATACTGCGTGCAAAAGAAAGGTATGTGCAAAGTTTCAAGTCGATAGCTTTAAAACTGAAAGACTAGTTTGCGTAGAAACAGACAGACGGGCCGACAGACAGACGGACATGCTCATATCAACTCAGGAGGTGATCCTGATCAATAATATATGTATATACTTTATAGGGTCGGAGATGTCTCCTTCACTGCGTTGCACACTTTTGACCAAAATTATAATACCCTCTGCAAGGGTATAAAAACGACCATGCAAAGACTTTTTCAAAACCAGAACGGCATGGTTCTATTTAACTGTTAGAAAAGCTTATCATTCATTTGAAGCAGTTGCGTCTAGCATTCACACGTTAGACTTTACCTACGCTTACAGTCGTTTTACATTGTTTACAGTGTAAGCATTTATCATTTTGAAGCATGAATCAAGAAGGAACAGGGTAGAATCAGGATCTGTACCGAGAAGTATGTATGTTGCGAAATGGTTCATGTGGTGTTTCAATTTCGGGTAGTCCTGATTAAAACACATCCTGAGCAACACATCCCAACTGGCTCATTTTTAAATTTGAGTGCATGACAATACAGGCATTCTTTTTCCAAAGTACCAATAATCACTTTGGAATAAGCAGAATATTCAACATCAGGCTCATCAGTGCAGCCATTTCGGAGGAGTATAATTCCCGCCTCCTGGCTCTAAGCTACCTTTTTCCAATTTTCACTCAAATCTGTTCTGCCGTTCTTGATTTATAAGTGGCGTAACATACAAAATAATAATAATATATATATAGAATAGATTACATTGATATATGATAATGAGTGGTAATTTATCCCTACGTTGAGTGTTTAGGAGACAGAAAGAAGAACTTTTGTTAAAATAAAAAAGTAAAAATCCAAAGGAAAGTGGATGACTATAAGAAATAGAACTATCTGATTTGGAGCATCGACTCGTATGGGATCTGCGTAGATCAAATTTGTGTCGACATTTTGGCACGCCCTGTTAACATTTTACAACGCCGATTGCTTAGAGTATGTTAGAGTAATCATGCACATGCCTATGGCAGAACAACAAAAACTAAAAGCAATCGGCGTTTTAAGTGACTCCGACTAAAATATACCCTGTTCTTATCTCAGTTAATTGACTATTAATAATTCATTTTGTATATATATATAATTTACTAATATATATATATACTTCTAAATAACTCTTAATCTTATTCCTAAATAAATTTAACATGTATGCTGAAACAAGAAAGCAAAGCTAACTTCGGGCGGAGCCGAAGTTGATATACCCTTGCAGCTAAAACCGGATATATATCACAAACATCGGATATAGTTGGCCGATCCTTATGATTACATCATAATAAAACCAATTAATTACAATAAAAAATCTAAAAAAAAGTCCCAAGCTTCTATCTTCAAAAATACGAAAGTTGATATTTCTACCAAAAACCATTTCCGATCTAGTTGATATAATATAGTTATAGTTGGCCGATCCTTATGATTACATCATAATAAAACCAATTAATTACAATAAAAAATCTAAAAAAAAGTCCCAAGCTTCTATCTTCAAAAATACGAAAGTTGATATTTCTACCAAAAACCATTTCCGATCGTACAGTTATATGTCAGCTATAAGATATAGTCAACCGATCGTTATGAAATTTGGTAGATCCGATTAACTGACCAAAAATAGAATGTGTACCAAGTGCCAGCTTTCTATCATCAAAAACACGAAAGTTGGGTCATTTCCGATCGTTCAGTTATATGGAAGCTATAGGATACAGTTGGCCGATCCTTATGAAATTTGGCATGTCGTAATATTTTGCCAAAAATAGCTCTCATGTCAAATTTCTCTAACTCTAAAAACACCAAAGTTATAGGATACTATAGGATATAGTCGGCCGATCCCGGCCGTTCCGACCGCGTAGAAACAGACAGACAGACGGATAGACGGACAGACGGACATGCTCATATCAACTCAGGAGGTGATCCTGATCAAGAATATATATACTTTATAGGGTCGGAGATGTCTCCTTCACTGCGTTGCACACTTTTGGACAAAATTATAATACCCTCTGCAAGGGTATAAAAATATAATATAATATAACAAATAATATAATTTTTTTCGTCATTTTACCCAATAATGAATACCCGAATTTTCTTAGGGTAGCAAGCCTGAAAAGTTCGAAAAATCAAAAATTGTGTGCGCCGGCTTCGAATCGAAATCGCACGCACGACACGCATACATACATAGATCAATCAAAGCGCGGACCAACCTTCATCATGGTGCTCCTTGCAGAGACTGAAAAACAGAAAACATTCAATGACAATATGAGCCTAAGACAACAGATGAGCATAAGAAAGAGAGTAGACTTTCTCTGGGGCCTGCTGGGACCTGTCGAAAAAAATGTTTGCCTCCATTTTTGTTGGATAAAATGGGTAGTCTATATGCTGTATGGTTCGTGATTTTACCATGCTGGGTGACTCTTAAGATCCTCTTAAGAATCGTAAACTGAAATAAAATTGATGTTAAATTTTAAATTGGCAGTCGAATACGGGTGGAAGATTTTCAACATTTTATTTTGGTTTGTCCGCCAAGATTTATTCATAAATGTTTGTTAGATCCTTGCAGATTGTGTTATAATTTTGGTTCTATAGTCCTATATTTTAGAAAGATTCTTTTAGATTCTTGATCAGGATCACCTCCTGAGTTGATATAAGCATGTCCGTCTGTCTGTCTGTTTCTACGCGAACTAGTCTCTCAGTTTTATACCAGTCTCAGTCTCTGCCCGAGCTCTGCCAACAGGTACTGCAAATAAGACTTATGAGTTCAAAAAATTGAACCACAAAAAAGCCTTTGTGCCTTTTAACGGTGAATCCGGAAACACAATAAACTTTCCTATGTCCTTTAAGGACTTTCGATACATCATTTGAAAGGTACTGCACCACAGATCATAAATATGTTAACCGTTTTTTAATAGTCCACTCGGTTCAGAAGTTATTCGCATTCAATTTTTATTTTCAATTTTTATTATAAAAATTGAAATATAACTCTTATTTTCAATTTTTAAATAAAAATTGAATCATAATTTTTATTTTTATTTCTATAACCTTTGCAGGGGGTATTATAATTTTGTCCAAAAGTGTGCAACGCAGTGAAGGAGACATCTCCGACTCTATAAAGTATATATTCTTGATCAGGATCACCTCCTGAGTTGATATGAGCATGTCCGTCTGCCTGTTTCTACGCAAACTAGTCTCAGTTTTAAAACTATCGTCTTGGAACGGTCCGACTACATCATATAGCTGCCACATAACTGATTGATCGGCAATGCTATAACTTTGGTGTTTTTAGAGTTAGAGAGTTCGGACAAAATAATACGACATGCCAAATTTAATAAGGATTGGTCGACTATACCTTATAGGTGCCATATAACTGAACGATCGGAAATGGTATTTGGTAGAAATTCCAACTTTGGTATTTATGAAGATAGAGCTTGGGATTTTTTTTTAGATATTTTATTGTAATAAATTGTTTATATTATGATATTCTCATCAGGATCGACCAACTATATCCGATGTTTGTGACTATATCCGATCAACTTCGGCTCCGCCCAAATTTAGCTTTCCTTTCTTGTTCAGTAATTTGTCGTTCATCACAAGTTTCACAACAGATCACAAGTTTTCTCTGGCACCCCTGATAATTTTTTATATTTGGTCCGTCCAGTATTTAAACTTTGATCAGAGTCTGGAGTCATCAATACGGAGAACGCCAAAATCACAATCTGTAAATAGAAAACTTTATGATTTCGCCCTCAATGGTCTATGTCGGGTCAGGCAGCAGCACAGCGGTATAATGTTAATGTTGAAATAATGTTAATGTAACTTTTAGTGTTATGTTTATTTATTTAGGCTTAAGTTTGTACAAAGCGCTAAGTTGGTCGCAAGCCGACTCTCTCTCGGCCGCTCGACTCAACGGGCTTTCTACTATAGAGAGTTTTAGCTCGGCAATGTCTAAGTCGGGCCACCCTCCCGTATGACTAGTCGGGCCGCCCTCTCTGTACATTACTTGAGTCTCTGCATGCACCATAAGCTGGTCTATCTGCTAATTATCCGGCTTCATCTGCATGCAGGAATAAACAACGTTTATAACGTTTTAAAATTACATAAATTCGGCCTTTTATTTTGGTACGGATTACGGCAGTGGGTGGCAAAACGAACACAGTGCGCCTTGGTCGATTGGGTGGTGTCGTTATGATGAATCCTTTGTAAATTTTCGTATTCATATCTTGATGAAAGTATGTGCCAACAAGCATTTATTTTATTTGAATAAATTATCCTAACGAATACTTCTTTTGTATATATGCTAACATATGTACGCAAACACATAGTATCTGGGCTACACCATGTTAATATCTGGGCTTAGACTATTTCAAGATTTTTGATTTGGTGAAATTTTATCTCTTGAAAATACTACACAAAAACTTTTAATTTCAGTGTCAGAAGCGTAATGTATAAATATTTGGAAAAGGAAAACGAAATGAACTTTCATAAAATTTTTAACGAAGTCTTGGGTATGTATTAATTATCTAAAATTATTTAAATATAATATATCTTTTTAGGTTATTTGCTGTTTAAGGATTTTTGTGAAAATGACTCTGATGAACCCATACAACAACTTAAATTTTACGAACAAGTATGGATAAGTTACTTTTTGGGCCAAATACTACTTTTCTATACTATACTATAATACTTTCAGATCAAAACTTTTGAAAAAACCGAATGCTATGACGAACGAAAAAAAATTGCGAGAGAAATTTATGATAATTTTATAATGGAAGAAATGCTTTCGCATACATATGCAAGTATATTTTTTTTAAAAGTACGTTTTGGTTTCTTATAAGTTCCAGTTTATTTGTAGGAATACTCCAAGGATGCGGTTGCGAGTGTTCAAAAATATTTGTTAAAAAATGAAGTTCCAGTGGATTTGTTTGAAGTAAGTATTACATACATTTGTACAATGTATTACATACATTTGTAAATGGTGGTTGTAAAGATTAGAGAATTATATATTTGTCGAATTTCAGAGAAACTTAAGATTTATATCCAGAATTAAGATTTTTTTAATGTTTATTTTCTTTGGAACTCAATCCGATACATATTTTCAAAGTTTTACAATAATTTTTATGACCAAGGCAGAGTGCCAGCAAGTAATTTTAAATCGGTAGGGCATGCAAGCACAATTCACATACAGAACAACAACAACTTAAAAGCAATCGGCGTTTTAAGAGACTCCGACTGAAATATACCCTGTTCCTTTCTCAGTCTATTGATTTTTAATGTTTCGTAAGAATATATATATGCAAAACATTTTGCTGCTTACACCTGATCTTATTCCTAAATAAATTTAAAGTGTATGCTGAAATATTAAAAATTTAATATAATTTCTTTCGTCATTTCATCCAATAACAAAAACGGGAGTTTTGTTGGGGTAGCAAGCCTGAAAAGTTGGAAAATTGAAAAATTGTGTGCCCTGGCTTCGAAACGAAATCGCACGCACAAATGCACCTGTTTATGTGAATCTGTGACACGAATACATACAAAGATCAATCCAAGCGCAGACCAACCATCTTCATCGCGCTCCTTTCAGAGACTGAAAAACAGTAAACAGTATTCAATAAGAATATGATCGTAAGATGAACGAACGATGAGCGTAAGAAAGAGAGTAAGAACTCGTTCTGGGGTCTTCTGGGGCCTGTCGCAAATAAATTTTTGCGTCCATTTTTGAATCTGTCCAAAAGCAGTTTCTGTTATTTGCATTAAAAAGTTTAAACTGGGATACTGTGACTTGCCTTCCATCGTATCGTTGCCGGTCAAAACTATTAAACCTACCTCCATTAAAAAAGCGCCGTACTTGTGCTGGGGTTATGCTACTTCATGTGCTTATTCTTGGAAAGGTGGACTCAAAATTACTTCTTGAAAAATTATTGTTTTCTGTACCTAATAGATTAACTAGATACTTCCGACCCTTTTGGCTACCAATTTCTAGGTCTAATTCTGCTGAACACGATCCATTTCGCGTTATTTGTAAAAATTACAATTCATTGTCCCATTTATTATCCCCGGAACTATCCCTAGATGTAATTAAATCAAAAATTATGGAATCTCTTTTAGCTTAATTATCCTTACTTTTAGTTATAATAATATAGATTCTAGCATATCAGATCATTGTTAATAAATAAATAAGTAAATAAATTTTCGTTGTATGAAATGGGTCGTCTGTATGCTTTATAGTTAGTGGTTATACGCAGTTGCGTAACCCAGGCGGCATTTTAAAAGTGTCTTAAAAAGATAACTTAAGATGTTTCACGACAATTATTATATACTTAAGTAGAAGCTACTTTTAAGCTGATAATAGCTTGCCGATCTTGAAAAAATATTTTCTAATTATACTTCTGTAGCCATTGAAAGAATCGTCTGCAAAAAATGGAGCTTTGCGGATTCCCATTTTTGACAACGTGATTTCGTTTTTTGAGGAAATTTTTCCATTCTTTCTTTTAACAAAATAGTACTACATTTTGGAAAATAAATTTCTTTGTTCATTTCCTGCTAAATATATCCACAAAGATTGTTTACAAATTTGACACCGATCTGTTTGAGAAAGAGAGATCTTCGACTTTAGAAACACGGGTTTGAGAAAAACACGTTCTAAGTTATCAGAATCTCTTTATGACACTTTGAAATGGGCATACAAATTTATATAGCTCCGAAAGTATTTATTTAAGAGTGTTCAAATTTTGTAAGGACATGCACATATGTATATGTGTACATTAAATTAAATTAAAAAAAAATGTTAGATATTTTGAAAATCCTTACTGCTTATAAACCCCTAAGTCATCCTTACTCCTTATAAACCCCCAAGTCAAAAACAGAAAAACCGTTGGATAGTTTTATAGTTATAGTTATAGTTTAGTTTCAAAATTATTGTTTTGGTCAAAAGTGTGCAACGCAGTGAAGGAAACATCTCCGACCCTATAAAGTATATATATTCTTGATCAGGATCACCTCTTGAGTTGATATGAGCATGTCCGTCTGTCCGTCTGTCTGTCTGTTTCTACGCGAACTAGTCTCTCAGTTTTAAAGTTATCGTCTTGAAACTTTGCACTCACGCCTCCTTTCCTTTCACGCAGTATATAAGTTGGAACGGCACGGATCGGCCGACTATATCCTATAGCTGCCATATAACTGATTGATCGGAAGTGGTATAACTTTGGCTATCGACTGAAACTTTGCACACACCCTTCTTTCCTTTGCACGCAGTTTATAAGTCGGAACGACCGGAATCGGCCAACTATATCCTATAGCTGCCATATAACTGATTGATCGGAAATGGTATAACTTTAGTGTTTTTAAAGTTAGAGAGTTCAAATTTTACAAGAGCGCTATTTTTGGCAAACTAATACAACATGTCAAATTTCGTAAGGATCGGCCGACTATATCCTATAGCTGCCATATAACTGAATGATCGGAAGTGGTATAACTTTGGTGTTTTTTGATTTAGAGAGTTCAAATTTTACATTTTTGGCAAAACTTCACGACATGCTAAATTTCATAAGGATCGGCCGACCATATCTTATAGCTGCCATATAACTGAACGATCGGAAATGGTTTTTGGTTGAAATACCAACTTTGGTATTTTTGAAGATAGAAGCTTGAGACTTTTTTTAAGATTTTGTATTGTAATAAATTTGATTATATATTCATATTCCCATAAGGATCGACCATCTATATCCGATGTTTGCGATATATATCCGGTTTTAACTGCAAGGGTATATAAGCTTCGGCTCCGCCCGAAGTTAGCTTTCCTTTCTTGTTTGATTTTCGGTTGAGTTTTAATATGAAACTTTTAAAAACGGTTACTAGTTATATTTATAACTTTATTAAATAACTATATTTTTATATTTTAGGTCATAGCGAGACGTAAATATATGATATGTTTTTTTTTTTTAAAACATGGCATGTTTTGTTAAATTTTGACTTATTATGCAAAAACAAATTATGCAAAAATGGCTATGGTTATTAACTTTAATGATACTTTTTAAATATATAATAATACGAAATAATAAATTTAAATTATTATTTACTTTGTTTTTCAGCCTTATATGGAAGAAATTTTTACACAACTCAAGGGAAGGCCATTTAAAAAGTTTTTAGAGAGGTAAGTTTTCCAAATAAAAACGTTTTTTGATTGAGTTTAGCATGGAACGCATCGAATTAAGGGATTTTTGATCCCTTAAAGCTGTTTTGATAAACCCTAGTATTAAAATTCGGATACTTACCGCAAACATCTTAGTTGGTAGGCGAAAATGACAATTTTATTATAAAATACATTTAAAAACAAAAAAAATAGAGGAAGGTTATACTAGTCGAGTTTCCCTACATTTCAATGAAACTTTCCCTGCGCTTTCCCAAATCCTATAGAGCTGTCTCTTAGACTCTCTCGACTCGGCTCTTGATGCTGATCAACAATATATATACTTTATGGTCGAAGATGATTCCTTCTAATTGTACGTAAAACATTCACATAAATACAATATATTATTGTACTCAACGTGTACCAACGAATCGGAGTATAGTTACAATGCGGCTATAAAATTTAGTTATCGACATATCGGATAAAATATAGACATATCGGATCAAATGTCAAAAAATAGAATCTGTAGGCTGTCCCAATCTGCAATGTTCCAAAACATGCCGGTTAAGGAATTTCGGATCCTTAATTTATTTGGCAGCTGTAGGGTATAGTCGATCCCTATAAAATTGGGTGGGTCAATACAATTGGGCAAAAAGAATCCTTAGAAAATTTCAACTTTCTTAAGATCGAACTTTATATCCATTTCCTGACAACCAATCAGTACATTCGAGGAGAACACATCAAACAAGTTTAAGCACAAACTCCAAACACATAACATATTTTATAAAACTTTTTTTTATTCCGTGCTTATAAACTTATGACCGTTGTCAAATGGCAACGAAACTCTCATTTTCTGTTGGCGAACGAGATAATACGGTGACCCTTATCTTTGTTAAGTTTCACCAAAACTACTCCTAATGCGTCGGCAATCAAACTAGTCTGATTCGTTAGAATAAAATAAGACACCACGGGGACTACCGAATCCTTTCTTTTAACTGTTTAAAAGCTAACCTGTTTAAAAGCGCCTTCCTCATTTTGATTTAACATTTAATTTGAGAGATCCTCTCAATAGTTCTGTAGTATCTGCCGAATCCTCTATAAAATTTTCACGTGAACAAGCTTCAAAAGTTGCGGACCCCATCTTTATTTTGTCGCGTTTATCGAGGGTAAAAAAAAGCTTTTTGTAAAAAAGTACAAAAAGCTCGAGGGTATCGAGCTCTTATATCAGGCTTTTGAAAATTTTCTGAGCTGAGTACACTCTAAATAAAATATAAGGCTTCATCTAGCTGGGTGTTTTCCTTATTCCCTTTTTTACTTTATATCCGCCGGGACTCGCGCTAAGGGATGTTTGACAGACACCACGTATCTGCTTAATTCGGATTATGTTTAAACCTAGTTTTAAAATGTATAGAAAATTCGGCGTATCACATACTAGTAGTTATTTTCTGCTGTTTTCTATGAAGTAAAACCTTCTTGTCCCTCTTTACGCCTATTGGAGCATAAAATACTTTCATAGCTTAAATATTTTAAACAAATATTTAGAAATCAAGGTAAAAACTTTTTAAGGGTGCTGAAAAAATCTCCTATTTTTAATGGCTTCTTCATGTAGAGCACGCACAAAAATTTTTGTTCAAACTTTTTTATTTATTATTGTTATTTTTAATGAATGGTGATAAAAATTTAATGTTGTTGTTTTTTCAAAAGTCCAGGATTTTAAAGATAATCAGACTGGCGAACAACATTTTATTAAAAAATTTTTTTCCGATTTATTAAATATAGAAGGCTATGTTAGGTTTGATTATGTTTAATTATGTTTATGTTATTATGTTTAATTATTATGGATTATAGGATTATAATCCTATAGGATAGGATTATGTTTAAACCTTGTTTTAAAATCTATAGACTAATCGCCGTATCACATACTAGTAGTTATTTTCTGCTGTTTTCTATGAAGTAAAACCTCCTTGTCCCTCTTTACGCCTATTGGAGCTTAAAATACTTTCATAGCTTAAATATTTTAAACAAATATTTAGAAATCATGGTAATGGCTTTTTCATGTAGAGCACGCACAAAAATTTTTGTTCAAACTTTTTTATTTATTATTGTTATCGTTAATGAATGGTAATAAAAATTTATTGTTGTTGTTTTTTCAAAAGTCCAGGATTTTAAAGATAATCAGACTAACGAACAACATTTTATTAAACAATTTTTTTCCGATTTATTAAATATAAAAGACTATGTTAGGTTTGAGATAGAGAACTTATTTCGTATTTGTTTTTGTCTTAGAGATTAAAGGGCCGGGCAGTGGCAAAAAAAATGTTTTACGGTTTTTTCTTCGCCCTCGTCTCTACATCTGCTGCCGTAGTCTTTTTGGGGGGAATTCAATCGCCTAATATGTGTTCCCACTTTTCAGTGCCCCGTAATGACTCTGATAGCCATGCTGATACGGGTTCATCCTTGGTGGGCCACCCGGAAATTTGATAGGGAGTCCCGCCTGATTAACTGATTTGGTTCTTTCGTTTGCGACCTCCTTCGAGTTGAAATTTATATGAGGCTATTGGAATACCAGAACCCTCCATTTCGGACTGGAGCGGTGTGGTAGTGCCACCTAGTTCTGGATTGTGTAACTTTGGTATGGCGTTAAGGGCTTTATTTGGGGTGGTTCTGAGAGCGCCACAGATACATAAACCTAACTTCTTCCCCCAACTTATTTCCTCCGAGCCTAAGAGCCTAAATTCTTCCTAAGAAGGACATAAGCATATTCTTGATCCATAATTACAGTGAGGCAAACAGCGCGGCAGTAACCGTGGAGCTTCTTTAATCCGGGTACTGTTGTCATATATGGGCTACATAAGGTCTGAATCGCCAGACTAGCTAGTGGTAGAGCTGGCGGAAGACAGCGAAAAGCTCGATATACATAGGCCTCTTAATAGGATGTGACTCCAAAACCTACCTACCCGCAAACCGGAGAAAATCTAAACCAGCGGTGCCAAAGCTTAGCATGCGGCAGAGCAAACTCCAATACCAATGCAAAAGTCATGTCGGTACACTGAAAAAAATTATAGTACCATTGTACCATTGCAAAATTGTTTTTGTATTTGGCCTTTGCCTTTGCTGAGAGCAACACACGTACATATATGACATTTAATTTCCCATATGAAAGAGCAATTCCATCAACAAGAGAGAACCGAGAGCAATAAGGCTGGGCACCCCTGGTCTAAACACTCAACAAAACATTGTTTCAACAATTCACTTAAGCCTGCAATAATGCTTTTCAAGCCAAAAAAACGAAACAATCCCTGTCAGAGCTAGCTACTCAAACGGAAAGCAGAACCTTGTTCAACAAAGGGCGGAAACGAGGAAAGCCTATCGACCGACTATAAGGCCTCCCTGGTTACCTACAAAAAGCCAGAACTTTTTCTGTCACTTTCTGGGACACAGAAAACACAGCTCAAGCTTCAAGGTTTTGAAAAATCCGATCCCAATCAGCCACAAATTTGCAAATGTATCAATGAGTGCTACCAAGTAGCCAACTACTCCAAGAAACGTTGGTTATGGTGTTCGGCTTAAATAGGCCGCGAGAGCGTATTCTATTCAAAAGTTTGCTCTTTTAATCTTAAGGTGTAGGAATATTGTGCCGTGGATATAAGGGTTGGGATAAGAGTTAATCTTAGGTGGAGGCTTAGGACCTTTTCAAGGGCTTTAAGCAGAACAGTTGACAGACTGATTGGTCTGAAGGCTTTGGGAGCCCCTATGAGAGGTAGCAAATCTTTGGATAATTTTTAGACCTATTGGTTGGTCGGTCCCTCCATTTGTTTCACATTCGCCAGTCCATTTTGAAAAGGTGTAGATTGTGTCTTTGGAGCATGGCGTGAATCTGGCCGGCTCCTTTATTGATGCCGAAATCTAGATTCTCGCTCAGGGCCCGCAAGGGACGTCGCACCAGCTCAGCGCTACAAGGTGCCCTTATAGGCCTCGCGAAGCACCCCTACCGCAGCGTTGATAAGTTTCACGGATCGCATATCATCGCTCGCACCACCTTCACGGAGAACAGAGAAAGGGTGGTCCATCCCGACGAAGATTCAAGGCTGCTTCTACCCTAAATACACCTATTCGGTAGCCTTAATCCTCGGAGTTATCTCACAAACTATTCGTAACAAACCAAAGTTTAAAAAAAAATAAGATTTTTGAAATTTAATCCCAAAGTAGTACCACTAACCATAGAGCATATAGACAACCCATTTCATACAACGAAAATGGACGCGAAAATTTCTTGCGACAGGCCCCAGCAGGCCCCAGAGCGGATTTCTTACGCTCTCTTACGCTCATCGTTCGTTCATCTTACGCTCATTCTCGCATTAAATGTTTTCTGTTTCTCAGTCTCTAAACGGAGCGCGATGAAGAAGGTTGGCCTGCGCTTCGGTTGATCTTTGTATGTATGCGTGTCACACATTCACATACACGGGTGTATGTGTGCGTGCGATTTCGTTTCGAAGCCAGCGCACAAAATTTGGATTTTTCTTACTTTTCAGGCTTGCTACCCTAACCAAATTCGGGTATTCGTTATTTGATGAAATGACGAAAGAAATTATATTATTTTTTATATTATATTTTTTATTATTTCAGCATACGTTTTTAATTTATTTAGGAATAAGATTAAGTGTTAGTAGTAAAATGTTTTCTGTATATATATTTTTACGAATCATTAAAAATCAATATACTGAGAAAGTGTCAGAGTATATTTCAGTCGGAGTCACTTAAAACGCCGATTGCTTTTAAGTTTTTGTTGTTAAAAAAAACTTTGTTGTCCCATAAATCTCTTCTATGCATTTTATAAATCTCTGTGTAAGCTATCTTTATTTATAGTTTTTGTTGTCACATTCGTGTTGTCACAGCTATTGACAACATTCGAATTAGAATCAATGAGTGCAAGTTACCCAACAAATTAAATAAGTACATGGCTGTGTATGACTCTGCTTTTTTTGGTATTATGTGCAGAAATTTTTAATCAATATTATAAAAATCTATATTATAAAATTTAAAAGAACTTAATTCCTTTTGTTACTTCCAGCGAAAAATTTACTAGATTTTGCCAGTGGAAAAATTTGGAACTTAACATACAAGTATGTATTGTAATACTTTCAGAAATTTGTTTTTTAAAATTATTTATATGTACTTACATACATATCTGAGTGTTAAAAAAGGTGCATAAAAGCAAGAGCGCCAATAAATCTTAGAATAACAAAGAACTCGGCTGCACAGTTGATCATCAAAAGTAAAAATTTCAGGAGTCCTGATTATCTGAAAAAAGGAGTAAAAACAAAACAAAAAACGGCCTTTATTTTTCCTCATCAGGTGCTTTTATACCCTTCCAAAAGGTATCAGTAACTTAGTTTAAAATTTTGAAGATCGGGGTTTGAATGACTTTATACTATGGTTCGCATATAACTGTTAAATTGTTAAAAAAAACCTCATAACCTTGGTGATTATACCCGGTTCTCGATTACAACGGTATATTATAGTCGTTTGAATGTATGTAACATAGAGAAGGAATCATCTCTAAACCCATAAAGTATATATGTTCTTGATGATCATGGTAGATGATCAGCTGAGTTGATATAGCCGTGTCCGTCTGCCCGCCTGTCCAAATGAGCGCGTGAATCTCAGAGACTATACGAGATAGAGCTATCTTGACTATAAGAGAGATTCTACAATGCCCATGCAGTTTGTCTCTGTACCGCCAGTACAGAAAGGTTTTTTAAAAAATTTTTGAAAGCCGATTTTTTATTTTTTTTTTTTTTTTTAGTGAATATGTGTCTAAAAAAAATTTCATTCAAATCGAATTTTTAGAGGAGAATTTTTTTAGGATATACCCATAATTATACCATTTCCTTTACAAATGGGCTAAAATTTGGAACGCGAAGACTATAAGAAATATAACTATCCAATAAAGGTTTTTCCCGTTTTTGTAAGTTTGTTCTTGTTGTTTTACTCAAGCGCAAAATTATGCAACAAAATTTGTACCGGTAAGTTTAAACTTTAAACTTAAACGAAGAAACCATCGACCAAGTAAACAGATTAACATCCGAATTAACAAGCGAGAATACTGTAACGCTATTTTTCTCGACGTATCTAAAGATTTCGATTGAGTTTGGCTCAATGGACTCATGCTCAAAATTAAAACGTATTTGCCAACATACAAGCTACTGAAATCATACCTCTACAATAGGGTATTCTCAGTGAGATGCAACGCAGCTACTTTGGGCTACTAAATCATCGAAGCTGGAGTTCCACAAGGAAGCACACTCGGCCCTTGTCTATATCTTTTGTATACTGCGGATGTTCCTACGAACGAAAAACTAACAACGTAAATGGTCGCTGACGATACCGTTATCCTTAGTCGCTTCAGTAATCCTATCCTTATCCTTAGTAATAAACCAACAATAATCATCTCATAGTAGTGGAAAGGTGGCTGCCCGACTGGCGCATTAAAAAAAATGCACAAAAGTGTAAACGTGTAACGTTTACTCTTAATAGTAGACAAACATACCATTCGCGTTCACTAAACGGTATACAGATCCCTCAAGCTAACGAAGTAAGGTACCTTGGCGGCCACGACTTACCTGGCGTAACCACATCAAATGCAAGAAGATGCACCTAAAAGCTAAACTAAAAGCTAGCAGCTAGCAAATGATATTCTGGAAAAGTCATCACTTCGCTCGCAGTCTTGCAATAAGAGCGATATATTTGAGAAGATGAGTTCCTGGTGCAGACCCTGAAAAAATAAGATTCCAAATCCGCGCCCTCCATTCAGATCAATGTGCCTACCTTGCGGCTATGCCTAATCAATCAGCGATCACCAGTTCCATGGTGACAACTAGCAGTAACTCTACTACTAGTGTTTTTTTTTTTATTTATTTTTTTTTTATTTAATTTTTTAAGAACTAATATATTGTATGCTGATATAGCTCGACCCAAAGATATGCAAGAAAGGACGGGCTGAACTGTGCAGATTGATGTAGGCTCTCCTTCGGACCCTAGGCTCAGTCACAAGTTCACAGCAATATATATTGACACCCGAAACTTCACTACCAATCTGGACACTCTATTTAAGCTGATGTAGGAAAATGCAGATTCCAACAAGGCTTTCATAGAGCTGGCCCAGGTTATCATTGCGCGATTGCCAAAATGATTCAACCATCACTAAATATTTGATTGTGAAACGCTCGTGGATTATCCAGAGTATCTGAAAAGCTTCAATTATTCCTCAGCGCTTATAACATAGACATAATGCTTGCCACAGAAACACACATGTGCGCTGAACAGCGCATCTACTTGCCAGGCTATCTCATCTACCATGCTTATCACCCCAATGACAACAGCAGAGGTGGGTCTGCAGTCTTTATAAAGGGTTTCCTGTCCTTCTGCCCTCCGCCTTTAGCAACGACAGACAGATAGCGAGAGTTCAATTACAGAGTTCGGAAGGGAATGTCACATTAGCGGCTATATACCTCCAGCATCCAGTTTCCAGCAGAAACATGGGTTCAATCAGAATTTAAATCCTTGATGGCCGGATTTGGAAGTAATTTCATTGTTGGCGGGGATTGTAACGCCAAACATGCGTATAAACGATTTAAAAGTCCACATAAAACAGCTGAGCGAGGTTCCGGAACCGTCTGACATCTAGACATCCCCAGCTACCACCCAGAATTGGTGCGCTCCTCAATCTAAAGCGAAGAGTAAGAAGAGAATATACAAGAACGGGAGACGCCCGAATCCATCAGATGTATAATCGGCTGGCTAACTATCTAAGCAAGGCGCTCGCCCGAAGAAATCAATAATCTAACTACTCGCTGTGGCAAAATGGTATAAGGCTCAGCGCACCCCAAAATCAACCATTAGAAATACTTCAGGTGTCTGGTGCCGTACGAGCCTAGAGAAAGCTGTCTTACGAATACTCGCCTGAAAACATACGTCGAAACAAACATTTCAAATGAGTCTGCCTGCTAACCCTGTCTGACTGACAGAAGTGAACTTTCGCCAAACTCCCTGTGAAGATCAAGCCTTATAATTCCTGGTGACGTTGTTCAACAGCGTACTATCTGCGAGATACTTTCCGAAAAATTGGAAATCGGCGAATATACGGCGAAGGAAAGCCGCTAACTGACGTGGACTCATACAGGCCCAGTAGTCTCTAACCATCTTTGGGAAAAATCATGATCCTGATCCTGCACAGGCTACTTACTTAGAGAATGTCACCAGTGCGATCCTGGAATTCCAGTTCGGCTTTCGTCATCAACATGAAACTCCTCAGCAATTGCACAGAGTTGTTAACTTTGCTTTAGAAGGCTTTGAGAAGAAGGAATATGCAGTTGCTGCCTTCCTTGACATTCAGCAGGCTTTTGACAGAGTATGGGACCAGCTTTTCCAGCTCTTGAAAAGCTTCCTGGAAGAACGCACATTCCACGTATCTGCTGATGGATCCAAGTCCTCCACCAAACCGATCTCTGCTGGTGTTCCCCAAGGTAGCGTTCTCGGCCCTACTCTATACTCTATCTAAGCTTCAGATATGCCTACAAAAACAGTACTGCTTGGAGACCCCTTCCACCTGTTTCCCGCTATAGTTACGTGGGCTCAAGTCGTTAGCTTAGAACTAAGAGTTTAGTTTGCGAAAAAAACAGACCGACTGACAGACGGACGTTCTAATATTAACTCAGAAGGTGATCCTGATTATATACTGTTTAGGGTCGGAGATGTCTCCTTCGCTGCGTATTAAAGTATATTCCTGCCGCTGGGAACAGCGCTCGCACTATGGTCCTTGCAACAGCCTCTTTCCTCTCTTGCACTTCGCTCAGATGGAATTTATCTTGTCGCTCCACCAGAAAATGGGAGCATAATGTCTGCGGTAGCAGCTTCGCAACTGCATGCTCGCATGCACGCCGCCTCGAGCTTAGCTGTAAAACTGTCAGCCATTTTGTTGGCTCTGCTTGGTGGGATTTGGCCGATGTCGCGCTCCTTCGGTGAAATTCCTCACCTGGAGCGTACCGACTCTGTAGCCCCGTGTGTTCGGTTCCCTCGGTCGTTTTTGCGGGTTCCCAATTGAGCACAATATTGCTCCGTGGTCGCTGGCCGTGGCCAAAGAGCGGCCAAAAATACTTCTAGTTGAGGTAGGGACTGGAAACTTTGCACAAAATATTTATATTTATACCCTTGCAGAGGGTATTATAATTTTGGTCAAAAGTGTGCAACGCAGTGAAGGAGACATCTCCGACCCTATAAAGTATATATATTCTTGATCAGGATCACCTCCTGAGTTGATATGAGCATGTCCGTCTGTCTGTCTGCACACACCCTTCTTTCCTTTGCACGCAGTATATAAGTCGGAACGGCCCGGATCGGCCGACTATATCCTATAGCTGCCATATAACTGATTGATCGGAAATGGTATAACTTTGACGTTTTTAAAGTTAGAGAGTTCAAATTCGACATGAGCATTTTTTGGAAAAACATTACGACATGCCAAATTTCATAAGGATCAGCCGACTATAGCCTATAGCTGACATATAACTGATTGATCGGAAATGATATAACTTCGGTGTTTTTAAAGCTAGAGAATGCTATTTTTGGCAAAATAATACAACATGACAAATTTCATAATGATCAGCCGACTATATCCTATAGCTGCCATATAACTGAAAAAACGGAAATTACCCAACTTTCATTGTTTTTGAAAATAGAAAGTTGGAACTTCGTACTGATTCTATTTTTGGATTCTATCAGTTGATCCGACCTACCAAATCTCATAACAATCGGCCGACTATATCTTATAGCTGCCATATAACTGAATGATATACCCATATAACCAGCGCGGTGGTTCCCTTTTCGCCGCACCATAAATTACAAATATAAGATCGTGAAAACACACCCATATAAGAAGAACCTCTTAAATTTTAATGCAAGGGAATATCAAACAAAATAAAAACTATTAGTAAATGAACAAATAGTTTTGGAAAGGTAAACACAAGCATGACACACGAAGACAGAGCAACAGCATTACAAGTAAATATACGGTAAAAGTGACCCTGAAACAGTTAAGATGGTGATAGTATTTTTACGATATTAGTCACATAGGCAAATTTTGGCAAAAAATTGTTGCACATTTGTTACCCTTGGAGACCGACAAACACATTGGTATATAAACGAATTGTAGAATTTTGTGGGATCACTACTAAAACTTCAGCTAAACATGAAAAATAGGTTTAAAACAGAGGTCGGCACGGCCCTATCTCGGGGGCATAGGAAATTTCTCTCCCCGAGCTCTGCCACACACACACATTATACATGTGTGAAACGTCATGCACACAGCCTACTTTCTGCTATTCGTTACTAACACTAATGCGGTAAAATCATATCAATGTATTGGGGTGCCGATCCCTGGTTTAAAATATAGGCAAAAAACATGGATTAGTTCATAGTAATATAATAATAACAATAATTATTATTAATATATCAAATTGTATCTCATTTTATAGAAAATACCTTCAACTTCAAAATTTACTACAAATAATTTGAATTTGAACACGTAAATAATGATCTGACCACTTTAAAGTTCGGTATAGTTGTGAAATATTCGTCATGCACATTCGAACAACTCTTCACATCTTAAAATTAACTTTTAGAAAATCCCGTTAGATTTTTAGAAAAATCGGGTTTGCCATGAAGAAGCTTGGACATTTTAGAGGCGATTTGTTTACTTTTCGTACATTTTTGCCATTTTTTCGTTGTATTTCAGAATCTTTGAAATGGCTTGTGCATTAATTAGAGCATCAGTTGCATTTCTGTATTCATCATAAAGCTTAGAGACCCAGACGACCGACTGGCGCTCGAGAAACGAATAATTAGTATATATTAAGCTAGAAATTTAAAATTCTACCCGTTAAATTTGAAGGACACGAGAGAGATGTTATAGATTAGAGACCATTGTAGTTCGAACATAAGACCCTAAAAGGGTCGTGCTGTGCAAATGTCGAACTACAATAGCTAAGGAATAGAGGCCTAAAGATTCTAGTCCTTCTATTAGGAATGTTAAAATTTAAGCGTGTTAGTAAATGCTGGCTATCTACATCCCCGTTAATAAGGTTATGCAGAAAGACTACACCGAGCATTGTCCTACGATTTGTTAAGCTAGGTAAGTTTATGAGTAAGAGTCTACTACTATAAGATGGAAGTTGAAGATTTGCATCCCAGTTTAGACCTTTAAGTGAAAAAGTTAGGAAATTCTTTTGTACGGATTCTATGCGGTCCTGATGTACTCCATATTGGGGACTCCAGATACATGAACCGTACTCCAGTATAGGACGGACCAAAGAAATGAATAGTGTTTTGGTTATATAGGGGTCATTAAATTCTTTTGACCACCTTTTGATAAAACCCAGGACTCCTTTAGCCTTATTAACCATTAAGGAAATATGGTCGGCAAATTTAAGTTTGATGTCTAATAGGATGCCGAGATCATTAACGTGGGTTAATTTTTCTAAGGCAATCCCATTAATAGAATAAGTAGCTTGCATAGGGCAAGAACGATAAAAAGACATATGTTTGCATTTAAATCCATTAAGTATTAGATCATTAGCTAAACACCATTTTTGAAAGTTATCAAGGTCAGACTGAAGACTGCATTGGGCAGAGATGGATTTGTACTGAAGACAAAGCTTTACATCATCTGCATACATAAGAACTAGAGAGTTCGTTAAAGCAGGGGGCAAGTCGTTTATAAAAAGCGTAAATAATAACGGGCCAAGATGACTTCCTTGAGGGACGCCAGATGTAGCACGGACCAGACGGGACTGTATGTTTTTAAATAAGACTCTTTGTGTCCTTCCATCTAGGTAGCTGGAGATCCACGTTAAGAGGTCTTTAGGAAAACCCAGCATATTCAGTTTACTCAACAAGAGTGAGTGATTAATTGAATCAAATGCTTTGCTGAAGTCTGTGTAAATTACATCGGTTTGATATCCCTTACAAAAGCCATCTATGACAAAGGATGTCAACTCCAATAAGTTTGTGGTGGTGGAGCGACGCTTAATAAAGCCATGCTGACAAGAAGTGATAATCGAAGAGCAAAGGTGTTGCAAATGAGGGGTGATTAATTTTTCAAATAACTTTGGAATTGCCGACAACTTAGAGATGCCTCTGTAGTTGGCAGCCTCAGACTTTTTCCCTTTTTTATGTAGGGGAATTATAAATGATTCCTTCCACTTAAGGGGAAAAATCTAGGTTTCCAAAGATAAGTTGAAAAGTCTTTGAAGAGGTTTGCACAGAGCCTTGGCACAGTATTTTAGCACACAGCCTGGTACTTCATCGGGGCCTGGCGAATAAATGGGTTTGACCTTTAGAAAATCAGATGATAAGTTGTTCTCAGAGAAAAACCGACAGAAAATAATATTTGCTGATTGAATGTTGTATGCGTAAGGCTGTTCGGTCAATTTAGGCGGAGAACAAGTTGTTTGAAAAAATTCTGCGAATAGATCGGCAATGGCCTGATCAGAGGTTGCAGATGAATTTTCAAACGTAAGCAGTGGTGGCTTTGAGTTTACTAAATTATAAAACTGCTTCGGATCTTGAGTAAATTGTATCCAGCAGCGACGAATATAATTTCTGTAACATTCAGCATTATGCACTGTAAAATTTAACCGAGCTAGAAGATATCTTGAGAATTCAATACTACTGCAGGTTTTTTTATATTTTAGTAAGAGCCTATTTTTAGTATTTCTAAGGTTAGTGAGGCACCTTGTAAACCAAGGAGGATTTGTTGAAGCGGACGGATATTTCCATGGCACACAGGAGTCAAAAAATGTATTTAAAGTACAGTAAAATTTTTCTAAGGTGACATTAAGATCGGTGCACGCCAGAATATCGGACCAATCATATATATCGATAAGGCTATTAAGTTTGTGAAAATCAGCTTTACGGAAACAGCAAATCTTATCTACCACGCGTGGAGACATCTGATCGATACCAGGAATGGTTTCGATTGAGACCTACAGCGTGGGGTGATATGGAACCTCTGGGGTTGAAAGAGGAAAGGCTCTGTAGAGAGCGGTACTATCAAGATCAGATACAAAACAAAAGTCCAAAAGCCGACCTAATTAATTTCTAACATGGTTAATCTGACCTAGGGACATGTCAAAAGCCCGTGGTGAAGTCATGGTGAGCTATCGACGTTGGACCACTTTTATTCTGGGATATTTAAGTCGCCCACAGCGACGAGCTGGTCACGATCAGTCATAAGATAAAAAAAACGGATTTAATAGGGGACAAATGCTGCCAATATGTGGACGATTCAGACGAAGGTGGTATATATGAACATGTAATGTATAAAGATTTCGCGGACAAAATGATTTTAATGCAAATAAATTCTATTTCACCAAACTCTTGTGATTTCACCTATTCAGAAGCAAGAGTCTACCGAAATGAGGACGCAGGCTACCGAATTGGTGTCGCAGGTACGAGAACTGCAGTGTCAGTCGGGGCCGGTGGTCCGGACTGTGGAATACCCTTTTGAGTAACTCTGACGGGGGTTTCATTTACTACGACATGTGGTATCACTTGAAGGGATACCACGGGGGACTCCTCAGAAAATTGTTCATTTTCCTTGAGAAATTCGGACGGCGAATAGTTCTCAGTTCTAGCCCTTAGGGTGGCTAATGATATGACTTTATAATTTTATATTTCATCGTATATGTTAACTCCTCCCCCATAAGACTATCGTTGTCCCTGGGAATACCCAACTAGCTGAGATTAAAACTTAGATTAAAGTTTCATAGATGAGCCACAAAAGGCTCTAGCGATTGCAATAGGATGAGACCGCAAAGGTCGGCGCTGACAGCGACGCCTGCTGTGACATCGTACCGTAGTTCTTGTATGATTTGTAATACAAATTTTGTATGTTATGTTCGTTCCTTCGTTTTAATAATGGGACGCTTAGGATATTGTCATGTCTCTTTATGTTTAGTAGAGGTGAAGCCGCGATGACTGGTATCTGACCCACTGTTTTATGTTAATTATGACATTCATCTTGAATGTAACGACTGAATGAATGTGAATGGAACGTCATATACGCTGACTACGGCGGAGCGCTCATTGATAATGATTTTACCCTCCACATTGCTCGTTTCTGGGCAATATGCATCTTTTTTTTTCCACCAATATACAGTGAAATCTTAATTGTTTCAGTATTAAAAGAGGCTACATTATTTCAACAAATAGTTTTAGTGTTTGGATTTCTTTTTGTGTTCGTGCGGGTATATTTCCCTTGGAAGGTAGGGAAATACCATATAAAATTTGGAGAATTTTTTAATGCATGCTAGAAAAAAATTTTTTCTCTGTGGAAAAATGTCGATTTTTATTTATTCGAAAGTTGATGCGTTGTATGATGGGATCGGTGTGACTCCTAATTCTTTTTAGGGTTTTAAAGGTGTCTATCAAAGTTCGTATTTTGTGCAGGTTTTGCCTCGTCATTGGGCAAATATTATTCCCGAAGTATTTGCTCGACTTTTTCTTGTGATGATTGTGATTTCACTCACAACAGGTTTTGAATATCAAAATTTGGTTGCTGGAAACAGCCCCAAAAGCTAGTATTGGATATAAGCTAAGGTTGGAAGGTCCCAGTAAAATGCGTTTATCACGGCTTTTATTGACTTAATGGAGGAAACTTTATTATTGAATCTACAATAATATTAATTATAATTTTTCCAGCCAAGAATCTAGAATAAGCTGAGTTTTTAATCCATGTAATGGCTTATCAGTCGTTTCGATAGTATTTAATCACTAGATTTTTCTAGGCTCGGTGGCTATGTTTGATTTTGCGTCACGATATAAAGCAACAATGTTCTGCCGAGACACGGCATCCGCAACAATGTTTTCTTTTCCCGCTATATAATGAACTTTGGTTCTATTCTGGTATATAAAAGCTTTTTACCTTTTTAAACCCTTGCAGAGGGTATTATAATTTTTTCCAAAAGTGTGCAACGCAGTGAAGGAGACCTATAAAGTATATATATTATTGATCAGGATCACCGCTTGAGTTGATATGAGCATGTGTTTTTGAAGATAGAAAGCTAGAACTTGGTACGGATTATATTGTTGCTCAGTTAATCTGACCTACCAAATTTCATAACGATCGGCCGACTATATCTTATAGCTGCCATATAACTGAACCATCGGAAATGGTTGGTAGACCATTTGGTAGATCAACTTTGGTATTTTTGAAGATAGAAGTTCGGGACTATTTAAGATTTGGTATTACAATAAATTGGGTGATATTATCATTCTCATAAGGATCGGCTAACTATATCCGATGTTTGCGATATATATCCGGTTTTAACTGCAAGGGTATATCAACTTCGGCTCCGCCCGAAGTTAGCTTTCCTTTCTTGTTATTTTTTATTTTGCCAGACGGGATGGTAACGTAGGCAGAACTGTTACTTATTATGATGGCCTTGTCATGATATATTTCGACAGTTTCAGGATTTCGCTACTTTCAAACGTGGCTACGTCGGGATACCCCACGTTGGGGTATGTGTATGATTTTAGATACTTTATTAGTCTTTTATAGGAATAATGTAATTTTTAGCCGTACCCGTATCTATGAAAATTTGTAGTTGTTTTTCACCAGTTGCCGCTAGATGTAGGGCAAACTTGGTCGTCCTCTTTAAAAATAAAGTAGACAATATCGTTGGTGGAATCGCTTTCGGTCTTAATTTCTACGTCTGCGGCTTCGGGGTTGCTCTACTATTCCCGCTCCTCTGCACCTCCTCGCTAATACGCGTTAGCGTCTCTTACCAGCGACAACCGTTTCGACGTATTGGGTCATTTATGGAACTCAGCGTGTGTGACGATGTTTTATGGCTTTCACCAGCTAGTTGGCTTACTAAGCATTGACATCGAGAGATCGGCATCCATATGCTCATTCTGGTTTAAATAAATATAACTGAATATATAGCTGCAATATAACTGAACGATCTGATATGACCCAACTTTCGTGTTTTTGCAGATAGAAATCTGGAAGTTAGTACAGAGTATATTTTTGGTCAGTTAATACGACCTACCGAATTTCATCTTATAGCATATAACTGAACGATTGGAAATGGTTTTGGTAGAAATACCAACTTTGGTATTTTTGAAGATAGAAGTTTGGGACCTTTTTTTTAGATCTTTTATTATAATAAATTGGGTTATATTATCATATTTTCTTCAGGATCGGCCAACAATATCCGATGTTTGCGATATATATCCGGCTTTAATTGCAAGGATAAATCAACTTCGGCTCCGCCAGAAGTTAGCTTTCCCTTCTTGTTTTAAGATATTTTATTGTAATTAATTGGTCATATTGTGATATTCTCATAGGGATCAGCCAACTTTGTCTGGTTTTTGCGATTCTTTTCCATTCTTGTTTTAATTGTGAATATCGTCGCCATTTTTAAAATAATTTTTCAAAAAAACTTTTTTGGTTTTTAATTCGAAGAGAATTTGATTTCTAATTCTTTTCACAAAATAGTTAATACTAAGGGTCTAAACAACACAAATCTTACTGCATTAAATAAATTAATTTTTTTTTCATTATTAATTTGCGAAATATATAAAACCATATTTATTGAGGCACCAAATTAAGATTGTCGGTAAAAAAGTATTAATTGGTTTTTCGAACAAAAAGTTGTGAGCGTGTGTGTTCTACATGGAGATACTTAACAAAAAAGTGGGAAACCCAAATTTGTAAAAATTCATTTTTCCAAGTGGCCCACTTAGCATGGCGCGAGACTTATGGAGAACAATAAAGATGGTGAACATTGCAAGAACACACACACATACACTCATTTATATGTAATTCTTCACAATAAATATTCATTCTTATTTGATACTCCAAGCAACACAGTCGTTTTGTTTACAAGAATCCTTCAAGCATTTTCTCGCATATGAGACCTCATCTACTCTCACGGTCACAGAACTGTAACTCGCGACCATAAAAATGATTATCAAGTTCCACACTGTGCCCTTGGCACTATCACTCTGTTTTTTAATTTCATCACTAAACTAATTTTTCCAGAGAGGTAGAAAAAGTCGACAACTTATACCCATGTCCCATAATACCCATATCCCATAATTCCCATATCAATCTACCCCAATTAGACCCAAAGTTCAGTGATAAGCGGAGCAGAATCAAGAACCGCATCGAATAAGTAAATTGCTTAACATAAGCCAAACATTCAAAACTCGAGAATACTGCGCATCAATATTTCTGGATGTTTTTCAGGCATTCGATTTAGTGGCTATCTTATTCATCTGATCTAATGTATAGGATATAAAGAATTCTCCTTAAGTATATATATAAGGCGCTCCCGGAAAACGTAATTCGCAGTGAAATGTAATTCATCTATGGTACATATGAGGTGTGCTCAAAAGTAAAGTAAGATTCATCAATATTTATGTTGTTCCATTCAAAGTAATCCCCCTTAGATACATTACACTTATGCCAACGGTTTTTCCAATCCTCAAAGCACTTCCCATAAGCGCTTTTTGGACTAGCCTTGAGCTCTTCCAGAGATGCAGTCTTTATCTCTTCAATCGTTGCCAATCTCCGTCCTTTAATAGGTCTCTTTAGTTTTGGGAACAAGAAAAAGTCACATGGGTCCAAATTCGGTGAATATGGAGGCTGAGGCATTATTTGTTTAAGGTGTTGTTGCAAAGATGGGTGAGCAGGGGCATTATCGTGATGTAAAAGCCATGAATTCTTTTTCCAAAATTCTGGACGTTTCTTTCGTTTTGCTTCTCGCAAACAGCGCATAACTTCCAGATAATACTGTTTATTGTGACCGTACGACCATATGCACCACGCCATGGTAGTCGACGAAAATAGTTATTAAAACTTTGACATTTGATCGAACTTAGCGTGCTTTTTTCGGTCTTGGCTCATCTGGGCTCTTCCATTGGGACGATTGGGCTTTGGTTTCGATATCATAACCCATGATACGTCCCCAGTTATGACCCATTTGAGTAAATCTGGGTCATGCGACGGTTCTTTTGGTCAAAATTCAGCAATTTCGGAACAAACTTCGCTGCCACACGACTTATGCCCGAAACGTTTGAAAAAATTTCATGGCACGAGCCAAGCGATATACCGACATCTTCAGCAACTTCTCTGATAGTGATTCGAAGATTTTCCAAAACAATTTTCTTCACTGCTTAGCGTTTTCATCAGTTGCTCCCGTGCGTGGGCGTCCAGAGCGAGGCTCGTCATTGGCATCATCCCGGATATCTTGGAAGAGTTTTACCACTTGTAAACATTTTTTTTTACTCGGAAAGGTTTTACTGTATGCCTCTGTCAACATTTCAAGTGTTTCGTAGCACTTAATTTTCATTTTTTACACAAAATTTGATGCAAATCCTTTGATCCATATTTTGCGATGGAAGAAAATCTCCGAGCACGCAAAAAAACTTTTAACCTTTATGCCTCTCACAACCAAACAAAAAAGGGGAATCAATTGAAACATAATATAGCTTTTAGGGAAGAGTGTACCAACATAACAAAAGAAAAAAATCGATAATCGAAAATATGCTGCCCGCAAAATTTGAACACTTTTTGAACACACTTCGTATATTCACTAACACTATTCTCTTCGCAGCTGACATCCCAACCAAAAAGTAAACTAGCAACGTCAACCCTTGCAGACAACCGATCTTTACGCAGTTACTCTACATGCCCCATGCAACGACTAACTAGCCCGTCACCTTGTCAATGTACACCCGTCATGTTCACCCTAAAAAATCATCATTTTTTCCGCTGCCACTAAATAAAACCTCGGTCCCGCAAGCAAAAGAAATAACGTGCTTGGGAGGATATCTCGACGAAAGACTCACAAGGCGCAGGCATATCGACACCAAAACAAGAAAGGACGGCTATAGTCAAGTTTCCCGACTATATTACACCCGATACTTATCTCTTCCACCAACAATTTATCTAACCTTCATAGATTTAAGCTTAGTACTGAGTTGACGAAAATCCGCTGTCGAACGAGTGACAGCTGTCAAACTCCATATAAAAAAAAAGGTGTAAAAAGGGAAAGAAGAAGAAATTTTTGCCTTCTAGATTTTGCGGGTACTGAGTTGACGAAAATTTTTGTTATCGATTTTAATCGTGTTGCCGGATCAAAAAAAATAAACAGCTGCTCTCGGGGTGTTAAAAAAAATATTTGAATTTATTTTTATTTTATTTTTTATGGATTCTCAGCGACAAATTTTTGATGCATACTTTTCCGCTTGGGCAAAACAATAACAACAAAACTAAGGCAATAATACCGATTCAGTATTAAGCAGACTACAAAGTATATATAAATCCTCTAAAAACTATCCAATTTGGCTGCTTTTTTTCATAAGAGTATTCATAAGGGGTTAAGATTAGCCATTGGAACAGTTTGGCCTTAAAATTTTTTTTTCAAAAACATTAACGAACTGGCTCTATCAACAGATTTCTGTTTGGGGGCGGGAGTGGGAGTGGCAAAATTTTGTAGTAAACTTGATCTGCGCAGATACTACACGAGTCCAATTTCCAAATCGGACAGTTCTATCTTTTATAGTTTTCGAGATTCACGCGTTTAAATTTTGAAATTTTTTTTTCAGATATATATTAGCTTTAGAAATAATTTGGTATCACAAGTTTTTCAAGAAACCTTTTTACTGGCGTTACAGAAATTCGCTATTTGTGGAGGCGGGAGGAGACGTGGCAAAATTTTGAAACTTGAACTGCGAGGGCATTGTAGGAGTCTTCATGCCAAATCTTATAGCTTTATCTCCTATAGTCTCCGACATTCACGCGTTCATACGAACACACGGACATGGCTATATCCGCTCTATATCTTTCTCTATATTACTCTTTCTCTATATTACATTCATTCACACAACTACAATATACCCTTATACTCTACGAGTACTGCATATAAACACACAGCTTAAACTAAAATCCAATAGCTTCCAAAAACATACAAAAAGACGTAATACTTGTATGTCGAGTCTAAAAATAACCGAAAATTTATCTTTGCCTTAGCTAGCTCACTGTTACTTATGTAAGCTGGTGGCTTTAAGGTTTTCTTTTAATAAAAATTTACTATTGCCCAACTAAGTTGTAACGAACAGTCAACCTGGTGAGGTGGCATCCTTGGATCAACGGCTGAGAGAAGGGGTTGCACGCGGTTGCCAGCTAGGCCTCGTCGGCTAATGGGTGGGTCATCTGATCGAAATGATCGAAATTGAAAAACCTAAAATAGTTGCGCGGGGGCAATGAATTCGAATGTAATATATCTTAGAGTTAGCTTAAATTAGGGAATTAACGAATATTGTTTCATTTCATGTAACTCTTTCTTTGCTCTCAAAATAATAAAATAAAAATTACACCCTTAAGCTCTTCTGCACCGCTTCGTGGTGAAAGGCTTACTGCGCCTGGCGTATGTGGATTCGCTGCGTATCTGCGCGTTTTTCTATAATGGACTCAGCCGTCTTTTCCGCGAGCTAGCATTACATAAGAACGGTTCGGCGATGCCCTTGTTACATTTTAGGATCGGGCTCTTTTTGGATCGCTCGCGGTGTCTATGGCGAAGGCAACCGTCCACTTGGTGAACCCCTTCGGCCGGGAATCGGACGATGCGGTAGATTGACAACCGGAATGTTCCGCGTCGCTTCGTTTGGCTTTATGTAAAACTACTCGTACTCACTCACCCCTTTCATCCGCGACGAGCTGGTTGAAGCGCTTCCACGTGCTCGAAGCTGGAAAGGAAATATTTCGGGAAAGCTTTCGCTAACCCGTTCACAAAAAAAAAATATTAACTTAGCTAGCCAATCGAAATCTTTATTCGGAGCGGAATCCTCCGCTCACCAACTCCACACGGTTCTTTGTGGCACCACGAGGCCACCAGTTGGACCGATTACGCTCCCCTTTTTTTTGCGGCGGAGCGTTCCTTAAAAACGCCGCAAACGCTCCGAGCCTAGCTCCCGATCTCGCTCGCCTCGGACCACAATCAGCTCTAGCTCCTCCGGCGACTGCTCCGACCGTGCTCTCCGGTAGGAACCCAGTCCTTTCGCGGCCGCGCCTTGTGGGCGGTTTCGCGCCGCGCACCGTCTCGATTTGCGCCGTCGACTGCTCCACTGGGAACCTCGCACAACTCCAACGTCTCTCCTTACGACCGCCCCGTACTCCTTGTACCAGGCCCTCCGTACTAAAAAGCCAAAATTATACATCAGACCCGATCGACCCTGACCTAACCTAACCACTCACCGCCACTACGATCCGTGACCTGCCTCACTTTAGCGCCGACCCTTTGGCGCGTCTGCCAACAAGCTGCGCTTCGGTTTTGCTGCTGTGATTTGCTGGTGACTTCCGAAGGTGCTTATTCTCCACCTTGCTTGTGCGTTTCCCACGTAAATTTTTCGGCTTCTTTAATTGGATGAACTTCCTTGGGTCACGCCAGAAACGAAAAAGAAAGTGCTGTACCCGCTCGGATTTCTGCTTCTAGCTTCCAGCTTCCAATAACGGTTTTACACCGGTTGCCAGACCTCCGGACATTGGAAACGCCTAACTCCTTGCTACGGTCCTACTACGGCAAAAGGTTCCCAGATCGGTTGCCATCTACACTGATCTAACGCCGACGTTACAAAGTGCCCTCTTTGCAAGAGCTAGAACAGGGTCTCACACGATCCTGTTTAGCTATACCACGGAGGCGTATACTATTGTTTTAAATCTTTGGCGTGGTAAGTGCCTATTGCTCTCCCTTGCATGTCCTCCAGCTCGTAGGTTGAATAACCCGTTCTCTTACGAACTTTCGCCTTAATCTTGTACGATCCTTATCTTGGGCCAAGCTTGGCGTTGTAACCCGCCGCAAAGTGGCTTTGTTTGAAGTTCCTACGAAAAATCTCTTGTCTCCTTCTCGATACGTCACCTCTCTGGACCGTGCGTTGTACCGCCTTTCATTCTTCTCCGTTTGCTTCGCTAAAACCTTCTGAGCCTGGGCCCGTACTAAATCCAACGAATCCTCCCGGGATAACCGAATCTCTCTATCCTCCAAGAGCCCTAGCTCCCTCATGAGCTTGAACGATCCTCCTGATCCCACAAACTGTTGCCCGAACACTAAATAATATGGGGTTGCACCCGTACCGGAATGGACTGAAGTCCTTAACGCGCAGCAGATCTCACTGAGGTGTTCATCCCAATTCCTTTGGTCTTCTCTCACGTAGGATCTTATAGCTGCGATAATAGACCTATTCACCCTTTCGGTTGTATTAGCCTGCGGCGAGTGGACGGCTGTAAAAATCTGCGTCACCCGATTCTCCCGCATTAGCGTTCTAAACGCTTCGCCCTTGAATTGTGTCCCATTGTCCGAGAACACCGTTTCCGGAACTCCAAACGTATGGAACAATTCCTGGCTCATGTACTTCACTACTACATCGGCCGACAGCCTTTTTACCGCCTTACACGCTTTGCAAACCTCACAGTTGCCTACGTAGTCCTTCACGTCCCTAACTAATCCTGGCCAGTAGTACATCAGTCGAATCCTCTCCAGCGTTTTATGGATCCCTCCATGGGCTGCTGTGGGACTGTCGTGGGCTTCTTTCATTACCTCCGGGATCATCTCGTTTGGCACCCATAATTTTCACGCGAAACTCTCGCCTAGCCCTACTTCCTGATCTTGTTTCGCCCGCCGGAAAACCTTCCCTTCCATGACTTTCAAGTCTGGCACCGTTTTCCTATTAGCTTCGACCGTGTTCCTTAGAGTCTTATACGCATCCGTCTCGAAAAATGGAGATTCATAGTCCATCCCTAACCCGGCGACTACCTCCTCTTCTGCTTCTCCTTCATACGCCCTAGACAACGCTTCAGGAACGACATGAAGTTTGCCTTTCCGATGTTCTATTTGGAATTTATACGCCTGCAGTTTCGACGCCCATCGTCCCAGCCGAGACCTTAAGTCTGGTTGTGCCATGAGCCACTCTAACGAGGCGTGATCTGTAATCACCGTAAATTTGTGTCCCTCTACGTCTGAACCGCTTAATACAAATAATCGCGGCCAGGCATTCCTGTTCCGTGACGGAATAGTTCCGTTGGGCCTAGCTCAACTTCTTCGAAACGAAGGCAATTGGGTACTCGTCCCCTTTCTCTCCTTCTGAACCAATACTCCGCCGATCTCATAACTGCTTGCGTCGCAGTGAATGTAGAACGGCTTCCTAAAATCCGGACTATGCAAAACCGGAGCCTGACACATTGCGTTTTTAAGTTTTAAGAATGCCTCCAAACCCGCCTGCGTCATCGTAAAACGACATTTGGGTCTCATCAAATCGGTTAGAGGATCTGCTATATCCGCATAGTTACTTATAAATTTGCTATACCATCCGGTCATGCCTATAAAACTGCGTAACGCCTTCAATGTCCGCGGAACAGGGTAATCTACCATGGCAGATATCTTCTCGGGATCTGTTCTTATGACGCCTTCCCCGATCACATGACCTAGATACTTAACAGTTCTCATGCAGAAATGGCTCTTTTCGATATTCAGCGTTAGCCCCGCTTGCTTTATGTGCTTCGCCACCGTCGTCAGGACCGCTAGATGCGATTCGAAAGTATCGGATACGACGAGCAGGTCGTCCAAATACACGAATACCTCGTTCCGTAGCGCAGCCGGAATAACTTTATCCATGAGTCGCGTCATGGTTTGAGAAGCATTCATGAGCCCGAAAGGCATGACCCTAAACTGGTAAAGAGGCTTCCCAGGAATGGTAAACGCGGTCTTATCGCGTGCAGCTGGTTCCAGCGGGATCTGCCAGTAAGCGTCCTTCAAATCCAAACTCGAGATGAACATCGCTTTGGATTGCGTCTATCTGTGGTAGTGGATAGGCATCGCCTTGAGTGAAGCTATTCACCTTCCCACAGTCCAAACATAACCGGACTTTGCCCGGCTTCTGCACTAGCACCACCGGCGACGACCAAACACTTTGCGATTCTTCGATCACCCCTAGCTTCATCATTCTCTCGACCTCTCCGTAGAGCAGCTTCTCTACTGCCGGAGACACCGGATAATGCCTCTGCTTTACCGGTTTCGTCTCTCCGACGTCGATACTATGGCTTATCAAATGGGTTTTGCCCAAGCCTAGAGTGGCGAAGGATGGAAACAGCTTTATCACCGCCTGTAAACTCGTTTGCTGGGTTTCGGACAACTCCTGCCTAACCGAAATCTCGCCGTCCTGGAACTCCAAGGGCAAAAGTTCGAAACTCTTCCAAAAATCAATACCTAGATACGTGGGCTTGGCTTAACGTGGGAACTAGGTAAAAGGTATGAGTTTTGCTTAGGCCTTTGAACTCCACATCCGTCGTCAGCTGTCCCACAACCTGTTGTCGCTGACCATCAGCCGTGCTCACTGTTGTTCCTTTCCGCTTGAAGTCTGCCTTGCTTTTTATGAACCTTTCTGCGAAATTCCCTCCGATACAACTGACCGCTGCCCCGGTGTCAAGCAGACCCAGGACTACTTCTCCTAACAATCTAACTTCTGCAAATCGACGCTTGTCCGAAGTTTTATACCTTATTTTTTCTATTTTCCTTAACGAATTCCAATAGTGCCTTAACCTGTTAGTGTTTCTAGACCTAATCTTATCGTCTACCTTGGCCTTACTATGCTCTCCTTCGCGACGCTCGTTGTCGCTCTCTTCCTTCTCTCCTACTTGTCCTTGTTTGAGCCTAACGGAATGCGCTGGGGTGGACGGTCCGGTGCATTCGCTTTCCCGTTTTTTTGACATTTCGGACAAGATGGCTTATACACATTAGGTGACCCGCATCCAAAACAGAAGATTTTCCGCTTTCCCGCGCAGTCGTGATACATGTGACCCTCCTTCCTGCAATTCCAGCAGATAAGAGCCACCGCCTCCACTTCGTCTGCTTCTTCGTCCGTGAACTCTTGGGCCTCTTCCCTTTCCAGATCACTGCCTAATTCCGCTACCGCTTTGCCGGAGGCATAGCCCCTATGCGAGCCTTTGTCTTCTCGTCTCTGGGTTTCTCCATATGCCTTCTTTGTCCAACCCGGCTTTGACGCGCTGCTATCTCGAAGCACTTCCTCTAAGAATCGCTCACGACGCCTGCAAACTTCTCGTAAGTGGCCCATCGAACGTATTGATACATTCAGCAACTCGTGGCGGATCTCGGACCTGAGATTTCTTCTAACCATTTCTACTAGGGTGGCTTCGCTCAAGGGAATACTCAACCCATCCATCAGTTGCTCTACCGCCTCGTGAAATGAATCGAAATCCTCTCTTTCGCGTTGTTTTCGGTCTCTTATTGCTTCGCGTATGTCCTCATCCGTTCTATTGTCCCTATTGGGGCACAACTCGCCCCATCCCTCATCCCTCTCATCCCTCTATTCAACTTATGGAAACGCCAGTCAAATTCTCCCACTTTACCGTCGAACAGCAAGCTCGCATTGCCGCACAGAGCTGAGAAATTACTATCCAGTGTTTGGTGGGTCAATGCTTCTATCCGATAGATGAAATTATCGACAGTCATCCCCTCTGGATGTCCACTAAACCGAATCTTCCAATTGTTTATAATGTGGCCCACCTTATCTGGTCTGTACGCTAGGCTTTGTTCTGCTTGTTGCCTTATACCGTTCCTAAAACTGTGACTTTGATCTTGAATCGCCCCTTCATTATCGTAAATCCCACCGGGTTGTTCGTGGACTCCAGCTCTCACTTCTTCATCTCTTTCTGGACGCTCCCTTTGGTGGAATAGTCTGTCCACCTGTGCCGACAGCTGTTCCAGTAATGTCGCCTGCATGGCGCTCACTGATTGGGACACAAATGCTTGCAGCTCCGCTGTGCTTCCTAGAGATTCTGCCTGAGATCCTGCTTGGCTAGTCCCGCAGGGTGAGTCTGGCCGGCGAGTCTGCTGGCTCGTACTCGCAGCGGTCGTGTCACTTGCCGCTTGGACTTTCTCAAAGCACACTACCTTGCACGTCGGGCATGACGACTTCGACCTGGCATGTGTTGTTATGCATGTCTTGTGAAATTCGTGCCCGCACTTGGTCCTGGCTCTGCCAGTTGCCATTTCTTTTTTGGATATCATGCAGATGGGCATCTTCATGGGTGTCGCTGCCCCCCTCTCTGCCTCTGCCGGATTCATCCTTTCCTATTTTCTTTCTAAATCTGAAGATACACTAACAGATGCTCTCTCTTCGGCTACCACAACTCTGACTACTATCAATATGAAACCAAACTTCGCCCTCGTTTAACTTGCCTACCGCCAATACACGCTGCCTTTTGTTCCTCTTTTTTCTGTTTTGCTCCTTCTTCTGATCTGTTCGGGAGGTGGCTCGAGCAACTCCCCTCTACGCCTCTTCGTCGCCCCTGCTATTCCCAGGCACCGCGAGTCAACTACGCTATCTCTTAAGACGTGGTCATTCGTAGCTCCTACGACTGAATTCCAAGCGTCCATCTTCTCTACTAGGGGACGACGGGTCCTAACTGCCAATCTCCAGGCGTGGTCAGACATCAGTTTGCTGACTGATCCTGCTCTCCAAGCGGCTGTAGCGCCAGTTTTCCCGTCCCTTTGCTCTTGTGAACCACTCACCAGTCATAACTCGTGGTCAGGTTGGTCCTTTCCCTCCTGAAATCCTACGCGAGATACTGAACTGCTAAGCTCTACTCCAAACTATTGCTGCGACTGCTGTGGCACCGTAGTCTACCCTTTCTCTAAGTGTAGAATTCCAGGCGGAACCCGCACCGCTGCTGAGGCTTTTGGTCTGGTTACTCCCATGCTACTCTAACCAGCCGAAATGATTTGACCGCAAAGCATGGCTGCGTTTAGCCATACTGAAAACATGGCCCCACGTAGGGCGCCAGAAAAATTTATGATAATTATTACTGTAACGAACAGTCAACCTGGTGAGGTGGCATCCTTGGATCAACGGCTGAGAGAAGGGGTTGCACGCGGTTGCCAGCTAGGCCTCGTCGGCTAATGGGTGGGTCATATAGGGCCCTTTCTCTCTCCCTGATGCTTACCTCGAAGATCATAAATTCTATCGTTAATCGAATGCGTGCACGGCCTCTCAAACTGCGAAGGCCAAACATAGTCCTCTCAAAACAGATTTTATTTGGATCCTCAAGATCCTCAAGAACGCAAAAGTTGGTGGTTCAGCGGCAAGGCGGTGGCGAATTATTTTTCGTTTATCTCATTATAAAATTCATGTTTATTAGGCTAAAGTGTTCTTATACATTTACTGCTTCCCCATCCCTATTTCCCCTTACTTCACTAAAAATTCAGTTTTCCTTCTTGGCTTACGTATCTACTAACTAGATGATAGGTTAAATGATCGAAATTGAAAAACTTAAAATAGTTGCGCGGGGGCAATGAATTCGAATGTAATATATCTTAGAGTTAGCTTAAATTAGGGAATTAACGAATATTGTTTCATTTCATGTAACTCTTTCTTTGCTCTCAAAATAATAAAATAAAAATTACACCCTTAAGCTCTTCTGCACCGCTTCGTGGTGAAAGGCTTACTGCGCCTGGCGTATGTGGATTCGCTGCGTATCTGCGCGTTTTTCTATAATGGACTCAGCCGTCTTTTCCGCGAGCTAGCATTACATAAGAACGGTTCGGCGATGCCCTTGTTACATTTTAGGATCGGGCTCTTTTTGGATCGCTCGCGGTGTCTATGGCGAAGGCAACCGTCCACTTGGTGAACCCCTTCGGCCGGGAATCGGACGATGCGGTAGATTGACAACCGGAATGTTCCGCGTCGCTTCGTTTGGCTTTATGTAAAACTACTCGTACTCACTCACCCCTTTCATCCGCGACGAGCTGGTTGAAGCGCTTCCACGTGCTCGAAGTTCACAAAAAAAAATATTAACTTAGCTAGCCAATCGAAATCTTTATTCGGAGCGGAACCCTCCGCTCACCAACTCCGCACGGTTCTTTGTGGCACCACGAGGCCACCAGTTGGACCGATTACGCTCCCCTTTTTTTTGCGGCGGAGCGTTCCTTAAAAACGCCGCAAACGTTCCGAGCCTAGCTCCCGATCTCGCTCGCCTCGGACCACAATCAGCTCTAGCTCCTCCGGCGACTGCTCCGACCGTGCTCTCCGGTAGGAACCCAGTCCTTTCGCGGCCGCGCCTTGTGGGCGGTTTCGCGCCGCGCACCGTCTCGATTTGCGCCGTCGACTGCTCCACTGGGAACCTCGCACAACTCCAACGTCTCTCCTTACGACCGCCCCGTACTCCTTGTACCAGGCCCTCCGTACTAAAAAGCCAAAATTATACATCAGACCCGATCGACCCTGACCTAACCTAACCACTCACCGCCACTACTATCCGTGACCTGCCTCACTTTAGCGCCGACCCTTTGGCGCGTCTGCCAACAAGCTGCGCTTCGGTTTTGCTGGTGACTTCCGAAGGTGCTTATTCTCCACCTTGCTTGTGCGTTTCCCACGTAAATTTTTCGGCTTCTTTAATTGGATGAACTTCCTTGGGTCACGCCAGAAACGAAAAAGAAAGTGCTGTACCCGCTCGGATTTCTGCTTCTAGCTTCCAGCTTCCAATAACGGTTTTACACCGGTTGCCAGACCTCCGGACATTGGAAACGCCTAACTCCTTGCTACGGTCCTACTACGGCAAAAGGTTCCCAGATCGGTTGCCATCTCCCCTCCCCGGGGTTGCCACCTACACTGATCTAACGCCGACGTTACAAAGTTTCAACCCGATTTGGATTACTTGCAAAATTGGTGTTTAGCACTATTATTAATTATTAAATATTAAATGAAATTTAAGCCCACGGAAGATTATCTTCACGATTTGGGTGCCCTATTAGAATGAAATTATGATTTTTCACCCATTTTTACATCATGGTTCACTCAGTTATATGGCAGCTATAGGATATAGTCGGCCGATCCCGGCCGTCCCGACTTATATACTGCGTGCAAAGGAAAGAGAGGTGTGGGCAAAGTTTCAAGTCGATAGCTTTAAAACTAAGAGACTAGTTAGCGTAGAAACAGACAGACACACGTAATTGCTCATATTAACTTAGGAGGTGATCGTGATCAAGAATATATATACTTTATAGGGTCGGAGATATCTCCTTCACTGCGTTGCAAACTTTTGACTAATACTGTAATACCCTCTGCAAGGATATACACAAATTTTTTTTATTAAACTAGTATTTAGGTCGACTAGGGATCGGTTCTTGGTCGGTCGAATATATCCTGTAGCAGCCATATAACTTTTAATTAGAATGAGTGCTATTTTTAGCAAAATAATACGACCTACGAGGTTTCATAAGGATCGGCCGACTATATCTTATAGCTGCCATATAACTGAACGATCGGAAATGGTATTTTTTTTACTAAACAAATACCAACTTGTTTTTTTTTTTTAAGATACAAGTTTGTAAAGTACTCTTGTAATAAATTGGTTGTATTATGATATTCTAATAATGATCGGCCAACTATATTCGATTTTTGAGATATATATCCGGTTTTATCTGCAATGGTATATCAACTTCGGCCTCGCCCGAGGTTAGCTTTTATTTTTTGTTTTTAATTATTCTTTGACTTATTATTTCAGTTGTCAATGAACGATTTTAGCGTACATAGGATTATAGGAAGAGGAGGTTTTGGAGAAGTTTACGGATGCCGAAAAGCAGACACCGGAAAAATGTACGCTATGAAATGTTTAGACAAAAAAAGGATAAAAATGAAACAAGGTGAAATGTTGGCTTTAAATGAGCGCAACATGTTACAAGCCGTAAGCACCGGAGTAAGTCACCAAATAATTTGTTTTTGTTATTTATAATTAACTTCTATATCTTTTAGATTGACTGTCCTTTCATTGTTTGCATGACCTATGCTTTTCATACACCAGATAAACTTTGTTTTATACTGGACTTAATGAACGGTGGTGATTTACATTACCACTTATCTCAACATGGAGTTTTCAATGAGGACGAAATGAAATTCTATGCTGCTGAAGTAAATTTAATTTGTAAAAATATCTAACACCAACAAACCTCCACACAAAGTTTTACCTCTACTCTTATCTTTATACTGCCCCTTTCAAAGCTAAAATAAACAATAGTTCCATCCCGATCCCGTTGTGCATGGTTCATCTAAAAAGAAATCAATCAAGTTTTCTATGTAATTATGTATTAATTTTTTTTCTATTACACATGTTTGAGACCAAAAAAATTAAAAAATGGTGGGTTCCGTTCCAGTTGCTATAACTTTAAATTAACCATTCAATTTTAATGCATCATAATTCAATTCAGGCCTACTTGCAAAAATACCCAATTTTTCGGGAAAAATTTTGTTTATCAAATCTGTACATATGAAACACTAATTGCATCTATTTATTGAGATATCGACCTGTCAATTATAAAATAGGCGACAGACGCCTATTTCAGTGTCTGCGAAATTGATTTAAAAAACACCTCTTCCGTAAAATTTGGATTTTGGCGCTTACGTAAATATTCAAAAATAGAGCTCGTTTTTTTTGTTAGATAAACCACAGACCGTTTTACTGTTTCCGTTTGGGGTAAAAGAAGGTAAAACTCTTAGTGGAGTAAACAAATTGGGTTGTCTTGGAAATTTGAACATTTTTTTAACAAAATGCTCTTTTTTTTAGGTTATTTTGGGTCTGGAACATATGCATAAACGCAGCATTGTTTATCGTGATTTAAAACCAGCTAACATATTGCTTGATGAAAATGGACACATACGAATTTCTGATTTGGGATTGGCTTGTGACTTTTCAAAAAAAAAACCACATGCTTCAGTGGGAACTCATGGATATATGGCACCAGAAGTATTATCAAAAGGAACGTCTTACGATTCTTGTGCTGATTGGTTTAGCTTTGGGTGCATGTTATATAAACTTTTAAAAGGGCATTCTCCATTTCGTCAACATAAAACAAAGGATAAGCACGAAATTGATAAAATGACTTTAACTATGGTACGTGAATGGTTTATTAAATACATTTAATATTTTATATTGCCCACAATTTTATTACAATTTTTAAATTTTTTTTGGCGCCCAAGGGTATTTTTATACCCTTAAAAAGGTATTATAATTTTGTACAAAAGTGTGCAACGCAGTAAAGGAGACATCTCCGACCTTATAAAGTATATGTAGTGAAATGCTTCGTTGATTTCATTAAATTATTAGACACGATTTTTTCTTCGATGAAAACAGTTTAGTTTACTTAGTTAGTTTACAGTTTACTTAGCTTAACATTTTAAATATACTGGAGATACACGCGACCTTCCTCTGCTGATGCTCAATCTCTACCCCTTCCTCATTTTCCACGTTTTTTAACACTTAAGAAAATTGTGATGGAACAGAACAACTTATCGATTATAATATAGGACTGTCAATAGGACTGTTTGTTTTATTTGGACCTTTATCGTCTCCTACTTTTTCGACGAGGTGTCGACCATGTCTTAACTTACGGATCACGGCGTACGGCCCTAAGTACTTTTTCTTCAACTTCAACCCTGCAGCAAACTGCGTTCTTTTAATAGCTACTAAATCTCCGAGTTTGTACTCAGACTCTGGCTTTCTTGATTTGTTGAATGACTTGAGATTCTCGTCCTGAATCTTTGCGATGTTCTCCTTAGCTTCCTCTCGAATTATCCCCTTCTCTTCCTGTTACTCATTTAGGAAATCTTCCTGTAACAGCTTTTCTAACTCTTTATCGTACTTAGTCTTCATATTGATCCCAGTAAGAATCTTGAATAGAGCTATCTTGGTACTTCTAGGTGGGGAGGACTTAATAAAATGTTGAACCTTGTCTACATGCTTATACCAAGCTTTCGGGTCTTCCGCACAAAGTTTTGTCAATATGCTGAATATTGTGATCCTTACAGTATTCCTGAAAAACATTGGCTCTGAATGCCGTTCCACGATCCGTGATTATACGACTTGGGTTACCGAAAACTTAAGCCTGCCTTTCCATTCTATCCACTACTTCGTCAGCGCCAGTATTCTTAGTGGGTAAAGCCACACAAATTTATAAAAAAGCGTTGACTACTACTAAAACATGATTGTATTGTTTTTTTGTCATGTCCATGGTGCCAATTGGTCTGTAACGGCTCGTCTGCCTTGTTTATTGCTTTTAAAAATCCCTCTTTTTTAAGAATCCCAACTATGCACTCTACACAGGACTTCACTATAGTTTAAGCTTTCTCTAAATCTGGGATGTAATAATCGCGCTGCACCAAGTCAATGGACCTTACAAATGGCTTTTATCCATTCTTCCTTACGTTGAGTCTGCCGAATTCGATGTCTGACTGAATCTTGAAGCAACAAGATATGTACTCGGCTTAAGGCGTCGACATGTTTCATCCTTATGCCTGGACGATGCTCTATTATGTACTCAAAGTCTTTTAAAAACATGGCCCAACGAGATACTTTTACTGGAACATCATTCTCCGCATTGTCATAGCAAACGCATTGCAGTCAATGACGATCTTAATCTTTCTCCCCAGCAAGTAGATTCTCCACTTCTTTAGAGCTTGTACTATAGCGAGTACTTCTAGCTCATAAGAAGGATATTTCTCCTCGGCATCTGTTGTCTTGCGGCTCATATACTTTACCGGGTGGAATTCTTGATCAGCTGAATCCTTTTGAAGAAGGACTGCTCCATATCCGTAAATGCTTGCATCACAATGGACTTCTGTTGCACTCTTTTGATCGAATAACTTCAGTACAGGCGAACTTGTCAGGGATACTTTCAACTGCTTAAACGATGCTAACTCTTCCTCGCCCATCTTAAAGGAAGTGCCCTTTCTAAGCAAGTTCGACAATGGTCTGGCAATAATAGCGAAGTCTTTCACAAACCTTCGGAAATTGGATGTTAAACCAAGACATCGTTGAACTCCTTTTTTGTCTCGCGGGACTGGGAAGTTTTCGACTGCACCAGTCTGCTCTGCTGATGGTTGAATAGTTGCGGTTTCGACTATATAGCCCAGGAATTGAACCCTCTTCTTTAAAACCTGACACTTTTCCCACTTAATACGCAGACCTGAACGCATTGCGATATCGAAAACTGTCTTTAATTTCTCCAAACCTTCTTGTTCGGTTTTTTAATGGAATAATCAAATCATCCATGTACAGGATTAGGGTACCGTCTTCAATCAATGGACTGAGCACTGCAAAAATGTATCGCTTAAACACCGCAGGGGAATTGGAAATTTCGAATGGTACGAAGCGGAATTCGTATTGACCGCTTTGGGTGACGAACGCGGTGTATTTGCGAGAGCTTTCCTGCACGGGAACATGGAAAAATCCGTTTGATAAGTCTAACTTTGTAAATACTTTTCTCTTCTGAAGCTTATGTAAAACATCGTCAATCAAAGCCATAGGGAAATTATCACGAATAATCTTCTGATTCAATTTGCGGTAGTCGCAGCAGAGTCTTTTGGTGCCATCCTTTTTTGCAACCAAAACTATGGGTGAAGCGTATTTGGAAACACTTTGACGAATGATTCCTTCCTTCAGCCAATCCTTAATCTGCTTGTCAACTTACTCAGTTTCCTCGTACAGTAAGCGCCTAGGTCTCTGATAGACTGGGATTTCATTTCTACGCATGGTCGCATCTACGGCCACATTTTGATTGTCACTATAATGAGTGAGATCTATGTCGTGGCTTGGACTATTTTCATCTCTACCTAAGGTGGGATCGGAGATATGGTCAAGATCTACTGAATGAACTGCGTGGAAAACGACTTCTTTTGCTCCAATTGTTGCGGTTACCATATTAAGGACAACGCTACCGATCACACCTTCATAAAGGGTATCATTGTCACGTATTACATAAAAGCACATGTCAACGTCAGTGTACGCTGTCTCAGAAATGGTACAAATATCGCTGCCAGAATCGAAAAACGCCGTTATCTGGTCGTTTCCAATGTTAATGTTTTTAAACGCTCTGTTAAAAGTCTTGGTCGATATTTTCACCCTCAAAAAAGAAGATGAGTCTTTTAGCTCCGCAACAGAAAATCACTTACATAACTTATTTTATAATACTTTAGATTAGATACTCTTTGATTTATACAAATGAACAATTTAAATGGGAATAAAATATTGTTTACGTTACAATAAATTGTTTTGTTTGACCTCAAATTCGTGGTATCAATTCAATAATGATTGTATGGATTTATACTTGCGAACCGCCTGCTGTCTCTCGTCTTTTGTTGCTCATCTCTGACATTTGCCACTGCTTTTCAAATTCATCTCTGGTAAATCGTTGAACTAAAAGCTGCCAGCGTTGTCTTCTTTGATGACTGCTTTTCAACGTCGTCTTCACTCGCGCCTTCAATATCGCCTTCAACTCCAGTGACGTCACTTTGCCGCCTCGTCTCAATACTCCTCTCTGGATCTCTGCTCCGTCGTAATCTCCTCTAGATTTTACGTTTCCAAGTTCTCCTCCTGGTCAAGTTGGCCATTATTGTCGCTCTCTGCGACAACGGATCGTATAAGCGCCTTTCGTCGTCTTCCGTTAGGAATTTACTTGTCTCCACAGAACCAATTTTGCTCTCACACTCGCAAACTGCGTAGTTTGTAGTTTTGTAGTTGCAGGATTTCACAATACTTTGCAAAACTTGGTGGAACTGCGCAACATGAAAATTCTCAGCTCTTCTGGGTGGTTTTTTGTCTCATAATCTCTTCAGTTTTATAACTTTTATTTTCTCCGTTTAACTTTAATTATTAAACTGCGATCGATGGATTCTTAGCACAAAAACTTGATGGTTGTTTGGCCGCGTATCACACTCAAACTGGCATGTTTTTGGATTGATCCCGGACGAGCCCCCAAAATTGTAGAGAAAGGCTTCCGTTGACTTCATTAAATTATTAGACACGATTTATTCTTCGATGAATACAGTTTAGTTTACTTAGTTAGTTTACAGATTACTTAGTTTAACATTTTAAATATACTGGAGATACACGCGACCTTCCTCTGCTAATGCTCAATCTCTACCTCTTCCTCATTTTCCACGTTTTTAAACACTAAAGAAAAGTGTGATGGAACAGAACAACTTATCGATTATAAAATAGGACTGCCAATCCTACATATATTCTTGATCAGGATTACCTCCTGAGTTCGTCTGTCTGTTTCTACGCAAACTAGTCTCTCAGTTTCAATCGGAACGGCCGGGTTGGGCCTATTTTATCCTATAACTGCCAAATATAACCCTATACTACCAAGACGTGGGTCATAATAGTTTTATTTGTGAAAAGCGTTAACTTCCGCTCTATTTCGTCATAATATTTAAAAAGGGGTAATTCTCCCAGTCTTGACAAGCTTAATTCTGGCTTAATTACATGCATCGGAGTTTTGTTCGCGTATGTGAAATCTAGACGTGCCAGTATGGCGCCGAAAATGAATACTGTGTTAAAGGAGGAGAGGGTGGGAACTGTTCCCCTTACTTTATTTTTATACCCTTGCAGAGGGTATTATAATTTTGTCCAAAAGTGTGTAACGCAGTAAAGGAGACACCTGTAGACACCTACGACCCTGTAAAGTATATATACTCTCGATCAGGATCATCTCCTGAGTTGATATGAGCCGTCTCTCCGTCTGTCTGTCTGTTTCTACGCGAACTATTATTTCAGTTTTAAAGCTATTGACTTGAAACTTTGCACACACCCTTCTTTCGTTTGCACTCAGTATATAAGTCGGAACGGCCTGGACCGGCCGACTATATCTATAGCTGCCATTTACCTGATTGATCGGAAATGGTATAACTTTGATGTTTATATTTTATAGCTGCCATATTATGGAACGATCGGAAATGATTTTTGGTAGAAATACAAACGTTGGTATTTTTGAAGTTACTTGTTTCTTTTTTTTTAGATATGTTATTGTAATTAATTGGTTTTATTATGATATTCTCATAAGGATCGGCCAACTATATCCGATGTTTGCGATATATATGGGGTTCGAACTGCAAGGGTATATCAACTTCGGCTCCGCCCGAAAGTAGCTTTTCTTTCTTGTTTTTTTTTTTTTAGATATTTTATTGTAATAAAATAGTTATATTATGATATTCTTATAAGGGTCAACCAACTATATCCGGTTATATACATATATTTTATACTTTATATAAAATCGGTTTATATAGATATCCGGTTTTACCTGCAAGGGTATGCCAACTACGGCTCCGCCTCAAGTTAGCTTTCTAGTTACCTTATAACAAAAAAACTTATAAAATTAAACTTATAATGGTGACGTAGATTTCCAGCATTTACTAACACGCTTACTTTTTAACGTTCCTGGCTTCCAAAAAGTTAATATTTTAGAGCGCGCGTTGAAATCATGACCGACGATTAGTTTGGGTAGTATAAGGAAGCTTGTATCCAAAATAGCAATTCGATATCTGCAGCACAACTGGTGAGTTTGGGACAATTGGCATGAGCAATGATCGACCTACCAAAATTTACCAGCAATAATCCGCAGCTGTAGTTTCCCCAGGTGTAATTATAACCTTATTTGTACGGCGTCAATCAAGGACGAATTTGATCACATCACCGTGAACATGGATTCAGATGTTGTTCTGACCGTAGAGAATACAGATATGACGCACTAAAAGACCGTTTGCGCGACAAGTTTGCAGTGTCCAGTGAGTCAAAACTACGTCGATTGCTGCAAGGCGTTAGCGTCCATCAAGAAACCCTCGCAAATTTCTCACCTACAACTAGCTCTTATGTAAACTAGGATGAAGTCCACTAATCGCTTGCGCAGCCAGACTCGTAGATCATTCCAAACGCGGTCCTATTCACAGCGTCTATCCAAATCTTCAACGGCCACAGATGGTCAAACGCAGCAAATAGATCAACGAGCAAAACTTTACTACTGTCATCGCCCTTTTGTGAACGAAGCTCGTAAGTGCAGGTCTACCTTCTCTGTTTTGTACGGTGCAAGCGCACCATACCTATGAAAACATGCTAATTGACGTAAACTTTGAATTCCGGCGTTCCCTTCTTCTCGTCCAAATTTTTCGTCTCACTTCAATCGTTTTGCAGGTTTTAACAAATCGGGCAGCTCTAACCAATCTTGGCGCATTAAAGAGCTATTTGATTCAGTTATAATTAGATTATATGTATGTATCAAACTTCTGCATGAATGTACTCATTTGTGAATGTACTTAAGACCTTCTATGTTTACAAATCAATTACTGCTCTCAACGAACTCTGCTCCGGGTATATATATATATATATATGTATATATGGCCTTAGGTCTTGCTTGACCTTAGATTTTTAAGAATGGAGGATCTCTAAGAATCGCAAATCCCATATTTATGATAGACTTTTTTGGCACAATTGTTGGTTTTGTCTTGGATGCATTCGTTTTTTAATTTATATACATTTTCAAGACGATGCTCAAGACGCTATCCCAGCGACGATAGCCGACGCTCATCATGTTGTTGTTATAGACGTTGGCTAATTTTCTTACATAGCTTAAGTTCTTACATTTTTTAGGTGTTACATTAAATTGTTGTTTATAGTTTGATAATTTTCATGGCCACCATAAGCACCTCTACTCACGATTTAAACCGGCCTTTTCGCATATCAATTAAAAAATTTGGCTGCGTTTTGATTACGCCTAAGAGTTATACAAAAACTTTAAAAACATGAATCTTTTTAACAACAGTACACCACAGTCACAGACTATCTTAAAACACGGAGTGCTTGAACACTCTGGCAAAAGAATTAACACAAAAATGTAATGCAATAATAAAAGGTCATGACCAAAAATTAGCATCCTCTGTGAGAAAAAGTGATACCCACCCTCTAAAAGGAAACTAGGACCTATTATTTATTTCTTCAATATGTGCCTCATAGGACTATTTTGCTTGGACATAGAAACACAGCCCAAGCGCCAAGGCTTAGGAAATTCTAGTGGGAAAATGCTTCTGCTATTGATTTTAGCTATGCTGCTGAATACTTTGTCGCTCCAAATGACGTCTCATATTTTAATTTTTCTTTATATTTTTTATTTTAATTTCCTTATTTTTCGTTATTTTATTTTACATACTATATTTTTAGTTACTTAGTCTGTTAGTTAGCTGAGTTTGAAAGTTAAGTAATCAGGGAGGCTCCGATACTTTCTTCTACGAAGGGAATTTTTTAAATAAATAATCACCTTTCTTTAAACCATTGTCAATTGGATCGATAGAAAAAACTTAAGTTTATAGCTACATTTACCATTCCAAATCAATCGTTTCAATACCCTACAAACATTGATACTTCATAGATAGATACTTATAAATCTTATAAATCTGATCCACAGACCCTAAAAACGAAAAGTAAATTGCCAGGCTAAGTAGCTGAATAAGTATTCAAAATCCCTAATTAACTATCCTAACTATCCCATTGAAAAGTTGGACTTTGTGTCTATAAACGGAAACCTCATATATCATTATCTCAATGTATTTATAGTATTTATGACACAGCAGAAAAAAAAATTCTGCGACACGGAGCAATAACTGAAGGTTAGAAATATCTACGCGCGACACCATGTCGGGAATAAATACGCGGTAGAGTTTGGCTGATGTGTAAAGGGTACTGGTTTCCAGCCGAGCTGAGTGTCGGGTCAGACAGCAAACAATCGTAAGGTTTAAATAATTAATAATTTATGTACGCATTGTTGGTCGCAAGCCAATTCCTTTTCGGCCACATGGCTTCAACTAATTTGGCATCTCAAGCTAGCGAGCATCCGCTCAGTCTTGTCTTTTTATTTACCGGCATTGAAAAATATCAATGACCAAACATTGGTGACCCCTGACGTGATAGGTAATATTTATTATTTATTTATTTAACAAATTACTAAAGTCAAACTAGACCGGCTAAACCATATGTGGTGTAAAACAAACATTTCATAAGCAGTGTTTTCCGGTCTTTCAGAATTTGGAAATGGCTTGTGCATCAATAAGAGCATCAGCTAGCATTCCTGTATTCATCATAAAGCTTAGAGGCCCAGACGACCGAGGGGCGCTCAAGAAACGATTTGTTAGAATATATTAAGTTATTTGTTAATTATTAAGCTAAGAGGAGTTAGTAAGGAAATTTAAAATTCTATATTTTAAGTTAGAGGGACAGGAAAGAGATGTAATAGAGAAGAGACCATTGTAGTTCGAACATAATACCCTAAAAGGGTCATGCAGTGCATATGTCGAACTACAACGGCTAAGGAACAGAGGACTAAAGTTTCGAGTCCTTCTATTAGGAATGTTAAAATTTAAGCGTGTTAGTAAATGCTGGCTATCTACATCCCCGTTAATAAGGTTATGCAGAAAAACTACACCGAGCATTGTCCTACGATTTGTTAAGCTAGGTAAGTTTATGAGTAAGAGTCTACTACTATAAGATGGAAGTTGAAGATTTGCATCCCAGTTTAGACCTTTAAGTGAAAAAGTTAGGAAATTCTTTTGTACGGATTCTATGCGGTCCTGATGTACTCCATATTGGGACTCCAGACACATGAACCGTACTCCAGTATAGGACGGACCAAAGAAATGAATAGTGTTTTGGTTATATAGGGGTCATTAAATTCTTTTGACCACCTTTTGATAAAACCAAGGACTCCTTTAGCCTTATTAACCATTAAGGAAATATGGTCGGCAAATTTAAGTTTGATGTCTAATAGGATGCCGAGATCATTAACCTGGGTTAATTTTTCCAAGGCAATCCCATTAATAGAATACGTAGCTTGCAGAGGGCAAGAACGATAAAAAGACATATGTTTGCATTTAGATCCATTAAGTATTAGATCATTAGCTAAACACCATTTTTGAAAGTTATCAAGGTCAGACTGAAGACTGCATTGGGCAGAGATGGATTTGTACTGAAGACAAAGCTTTACATCATCTGCATACATAAGAACTAGAGAGTTCGTGAAAGCAGGGGGCAAGTCGTTTATAAAAAGCGTAAATAATAACGGGCCAAGATGACTTCCTTGAGGGACGCCGGATGTAGCACGGACCAGACGGGACTGTATGTTTTTAAATAAGACTCTTTGTGTCCTTCCATCTAAATAGCTGGAGATCCACGTTAAGAGGTCTTTAGGAAAACCCAGCATCAGTTTATCAGTTTTTTCAGTTTACTCAATAAGAGTGAGTGGTTAACTGAATCAAATGCTTTGCTGAAGTCTGTGTAAATTACATCGGTTTGATATCCCTTACAAAAGCCATCTATGACAAAGGATGTCAACTCCAACAAGTTTGTGGTGGTGGAGCGACGCTTAATAAAGCCATGCTGACAAGGAGTGATAATCGAAGAGCAAAGGTGTTGCAAATGAGGGGTAATTAATTTTTCAAATAACTATATAACATTCAGCGTTATGCACGGTAAAATTCGACCGAGCTAGTAGGTATCTTGAGAAATCAACACTACTGCAGGTTTTTTTATATTTAAGTAAAAGCTTATTTTTTTTATTTTTTAAGTTAGCGAGGCACCTTGTAAACCAAGGAGGATTTGTTGAAGCGGACGGATATTTCCAAGACATGAGTCAAAAAATTTATTTAAAGTAAAATAAAATTTTTCTAAAGTGACATTAAGATCAGTGCACGCCAGAATAACAGACCAGTCAAATGTATCAATAAGGCTATTAAGTTTCTGAAAATCAGCTTTACGGAAACAGCGAATCTTATTTACCACGCTCGGAGACATCTGATCGATACCAGGAGTGGTTTCGATTGAGACCTCCAGCGTGGGGTGATATGGATCCTCTGGGGATGAAAGGGGAGAAGCTCTGGAGAGAGCAGTACCATCAGGATCAGATACAAAACATAAGTCTAAAAGCCGACCTAGCGAATTTGTAACATGATTGATCTGACCTAGGGACATGTCAAACATGCCCGCGGTGAAGTCATGGTGAGTGATAAGTGACAAAGATGGTGAGTTATCGACGTTGGACCACTTTAATTCTGGGATATTAATGTCGCCCACCGCTACGAGTTGGTCACGATCCGTCATAAGATTAGAGACGTATCGAATGGCGGACAAATGCTGCCAATATGTAGGCGGTTCAGACATAGGAGGTATATATGAACATGTAATGTATAAAGCTTTAACGGACATAGTGATTTTAACGCAAATAAATTCTATGTCACCAAACTCATGGGATTTCACCTCTTCAGAAGCAAGAGTAGAGTCTACCGAAATGAGGACTCCACCTCCTCTTCGCTGAGATCGATCCCGTCTAAAAGTGGTGTACTTACTTGGAAAAACTTCGGAGCTAAAGATCTCCGGATTTAACCAAGTTTCTGTAAATGCTATTATATGGGATGCAAAGAAAGAACTATCAGAATATAGCTTGGGGAGTTTGCTACGTAGCCCCCTAGTATTCTGATAGGTAAGAGTTAATGAGGAAACTAGTTTTTTGGGTTAGTAGCCAAAGAAGAGGTGGAGGGTTGGTCAGTGGTTCCGATATTGGGAAGTCTCACTCCCACTGGTTTTTTAACTTTTTTCTTCACGGAACTAGGCTGATGTTCTTGGACGAAAAGATTCTCTGGCCAAAAACTGGGAGAACAAATCATCAACGAACATCAGCGCGGGCTGTATGTATATAATATAATTATATACGTGTATATTTATATTTAAATTTAGTTATGTCCTCCACCTTTATATCGGCTTTTGTTTTGGCTTTGATATAAGCCGAGATATCAATCTCTGAAGTATCAGGGGCAAGACGAGAAACAAATATATGTTTCGATGGAGGAATCACCTGTAAGGGTTTTGGTGTCGCAGGTACGAGAACTGCAGCATCAGTCGGTGCCGGTGGTCCGGACTGTGGAATACCCTTTTGGGTGACTCTAATGGGGGTTTCGTTCCCTAGGACCTGTGGCATCACTTGAAGGGATGCCATGGCGGACATATCGGACCATTGCTCATTATCCCTGAGAAATTCGGACGAATTTTTCTCAGTTCTAGCCCTTGGGGTGGCCAGAGATATAAGCGGCTGCATTAATGTCGGCTGAGCAGGCTGAGGCGGATCAGAAACAGCGGATGTCTTACGCTTAGGGGACTCATTTAGCAGCTGAAGGCCACTAAACTGAGTGTCCAGCGCACAGAGCTGTTCATTGATTTTACGAAAACCAGTGATCAGCTCTTTAAATCCATTTTTGGTCTGTCTCATGAACGACCTCATTTCGCCTTGCACAGCACGACAATTTTCACAACAATAATGTATCCCAGACCTACGGGAAATGGCATCCGAAACTGATGCAGTGAAACCGGCACACTTGGTGTGCACGACGTTTTCACATAGCCAGCAATGGATGCTAGGCTGGGATGTGGAAATTGTCTTGTTACAAGACTTAATGTCACAGACCAGTTTAAATTCCATTTTATTTTTTTTTTTTTTATTTAATAAAACAAAAATTAATATTTAAAAAGTTAAAAAACACAATACCTTGAACCACTGTGCCAAACAAGAAGCCGCGGGAGCTTTGAAAGAGTGCAAAAGAGAAATGCAGAAATATAGATCAGCCGGGGAAGAAGCAGAGCTGAGCTATGCTTGAATTTACAAATTATTAATTAGACTCCAAATATACCACAGCACTCGCGAAGCGAGGCTTTAGGCTTTAAAATTGTTAAGATTCACAAGATTTAATTCACAAGTATGTAAACACCGGTTTACCAATATTTTTAATAAAACGCAGTGCGCACAAAAAAAACACGACCGTTCGCTTGAAGGAAAGAGAGGGAAGTGCTTCTTTCTTCTTCTTTCCTCAGAAGCTGTACCGTGAGAAGTAGTCCTGGGATGAAAGTCTTCCTCAAGTTCTTCACTGCGACTGGAATATGATTTGAAGCATCTTTGTTAGTACGCAGCGCGCCGAATTCCCTAGATGGGCGCTAATATCGAAATCCGAGGTGGAGATCCATGGATTCTGTGACGCCAGCATTGAGGCGTATGGTGCTTACGTTCATGTCGTGTCCAAGGGCACAGGATCTGCAAGCTATTTACTCTGCTCGAAGTCCCGCGTTGGGCCATTAAAGACTGTTACGGTGCGGAAGCTTGATTTATCGGGAGTCGAGTTGTTGGCTCGACTAAGGTCAGAAGCAGCACAGTTTAAGGTCTATGTTTGAAATTATTTTGGCTGGTGTGATTCTGCTGTGGGTCTGCCTGTTTCGAGATTCGAGAAGAACCCTCTCGGTTAAGTACTTTCGTCCCCAATCGAGTTTCGACCATTCAGAAGCTAACTAGAGGAAAGGAGTGGCGGTATTTTCCCACTTTCTTGAACTCGGCAGATATCCTGTCGCCTGGTGCTCTACGCAATGAATTGATTTAGAATAAACTGTTGTTTCACGGTCTTCCGTTTCTCCTTGGAGTCGAATAGGAGTGGCAAACCGCATTCCCATCTGCGAGATCTACCCTGGAATTACGTTCAAGGGTCCTGCTCATTCAGTTCCATGCGGTTTTATTAACACTGGTAATTTTGGCGGGACTATTAGCGCATTCACTTTTGCATTGTCGTCAACATGAGTAAAATCAAATATCGTGCTGTCATAAGATTTCTGTTTTTAAAAGAGAAATTCAACGACGATATTAAAAAGGAGTTAGACAAAGTTTATAAGGATTCAGCTCCATCGTTTTCAACAATAAAATATTTTTTATTTATTTATTAACAATGATCTGTTATTCTAGAATCAATATTATTATAACTAAAAGTAAAGATAATTAAGCTAAAAGAGATTCCATAATTTTTGATTTAATTACATCTAGGGATAGTTCCGGGGATAATAAATGGGACAATGAATTGTAATTTTTACAAATAACGCAAAATGGATCGTGTTCAGCAAAATTAGACCTAGAAATTGGTAACCAAAAGGGTCGGAAGTATCTAGTTAATCTATTAGGTACAGAAAACAATAATTTTTCAAGAAGTAATTTTGAGTCCACCTTTCCAAGAATAAGCACATGAAGTAGCATAACCCCAGCACAAGTACGGTGCTTTTTTAATGGAGGTAGGTTTAATAGTTTTAACCGGCAACGATACGACGAAAGTCAAGTGACAATATCCCAGTTTAAACTTTTTAATGCAAATAATAGAAACTGCTTTTAAACAGATTCAATCCTTCTTTAATGAACCAAGTATTGCGGACTCCAAACGCACGAACAGTATTCCAAGATAGGACGAACCAAAGATACATATAGAGTTTTAGTTGTGATGGGATCATCAAATTGTTTTGACCAACGTTTGATAAAAGCTAGCACACCCCTGGCTTTATTGACTGTCAATGATATATGTTCATTGAACAACAACTTATTGTCAAAAAGGACTCTAAGATCATTAATAAGAGAAACACGATCAAAGACGTTATTCCCAAGTGAGTACGAGACAATGTGAGGCACACTGCGATTGAACGTCATAACCTTACACTTTGAGCAGTTAAGTAAAAGGAGATTGGTAAACACCACAAGAAGACTTCTAACCACACCACAAGGAATACACCTTTCCGAGAAAGGAATAAGTTCAGCAGGGTACTCATTATTAACAGCAATGAGGACACCACCTGCAAAAGATGGACGATCCAATCGAAAAAAATTTCATAATCAGAGACAGTGGAATTAAGCCAGTAAGCGCGATAGCATCAAAATCAAAAGAAGCATTCTTAGTAAAAAATTTACTCAATTTACCCAGAATACTTTGAACGTTCCTTAAAGGGCCCATCCACAGGCGAGCATGTTGGGCGAACATGTTGTGCTCGACGAAATTTTTCCTGTGGATGGTAGTGTTCGTTGTCAAATTTTGTGTTCGTCAAAATGTTCGAATAAAATTGAAATCGTTCTATTTTGACAACGTTGGCAACAACATGCTCGCCAATGGATGACAATGTTGGCACGAACGTCAGTTTGAAAAACGTTTTGGTAGAGCAAAATTAACAAAACATTCCAGCAAGATTTTATTTATTGCCTAAAAAACGAGCCTGCGCTATGGCATCCAAAAGCGATGCATATAAAAACAAGCATTTGCGTAATAATGCATGCCTCACGCATTTGTGTGTCCTGTCTTCGTATTTCAGGCTCTACTAAATGTAGCAGTTCTTTAAGGCTAAGATCAGTTTGTCGGCCAACAAGGTGATGGCAACGGTTTTCTGGGATGCCCGAGGTGTAATTCATGTGGGTTATCTGGAAAAAGGCACAACAATAACGGGAGAATACTATTCCAATCTCTTGGGACGGTTTGATTCGGAGCTGAAGAAAAAAAGGCCGCACATGGCGAAGAAAAAATTTTTGTTTTACCAGGATGCTCCCGCTTACATGAGCGTTGTCGCCATCTTGAAATTGTGTGAATTGCACTACGAAATCCTACCCCATCCACCCTATTCTCCAGATTTATTACCCTGTGACTATTAGTTATTTCCAAACTTTAAAAAATGGCTTGGGGGTAAGAAATTTCAGTCAAATGAACCGGTAATCTGTGAAACAAACGCTTATTTTGAGGACCTGGCCAAATCCTATTTTATGGAAGGTATTGGGAAACTGGAGGATCGGTGGTCCAAGTGCATACGTCTAAAAGAAGATTATGTTGAAAAATAAAAAAGCAAAATTAAAAAAAAACGTATTTTTTTATAAGGGCGACTTTTTATCCTACATAAGAACAAAGGAGTTCGTTAAACAGGGGCAAGTCATTAATAAAAAGAGTAAACAATAAAGTAAAGGGCGAAGATGACTTCCTTGAAGGACGCCAGATGTAGCAAGAAACAAATGGGAATTTTTATTTTTAAATAAGACTTTTTGTGTTTTTCCATCTAAGTAGCTTAAGATCCACGTTAAGAGGTCTGTAGAAAATACCAGAAGATTCAGTTTACTCAACAGTAAGAAGTGATTAACTGAATCGAATGCTTGTCTGAAGTTCGTGTAAATAACATATGTTTGAAATTTCTTTTGAAAGCCACAAAGGATGCGGCTTCTTTTGTAAGCCTACGACACAAGATGTTAACTCCAGTGAATTATTGGTGGTGGAGCGGCGCTTAATGAAGCCATGCTGACATAGAGAAATTATCGAAGAGCAAAGGTGTTGGAAATGAGAAGTAAATAATTTTTTAAATAACTTTGGAATTGCCGATAATTTAGAGATGCCTCTGCAGTTGACAGCATCGGACCTTTTCTCTTTTTTATGTAAGGGAACTATGAAAGATTCCTTCCACTTAGGGGGAAAAATCGAGGTTTTCAAAGATAAGTTGAAAAGTCTATGTAGAGCAGAGGTCGGCACGGCCCTATCTCGGGGGCATAGGAAATTTCTCTGCCCGAGCTCTGCCACACACACACAGTATACATAAGTGAAACGTCATGCTCACAGCCTACTTTCTGCTATTCGTTACTAACACTAATGCGGTAAAATCATATCAATGTATTGGGGTGCCGACCACTGATGTAGAGATTTGCACAGAGCCCTGGCACAGTATTTTAGCCCACAGCCTGGTACACCATCGGGGCCTGGCGATAAAATGGGTTTGACGCTTAGAAGATCAGATAATGAGCTATTGGAGAAAGATGGACCGAATAAGGTTTACTGATTGATTGATGTATGTATGTGTAAGGCTGATCTTTCATGATCTGGCGGAGAAGAAGTTGTTTTAAAAATTGTTGTTTTAAATTAGAGGGCTCAGATAAGTTTTCACACGTTAGCAGAGGTGGAAAAGATACATGTTTACGCTTAGTTTTTACAAAGTTATAAAACTGCTTTGGATCCTGAGAAAATTGTATCGGGCAGCGGCGAATATAATTCCTGTAACGGTATACACGGTAAAATTTGACCTCGGCTGTCACTAAACTCTTGTGATTTCAGCTCTTCAGAAGCAAGTTGGGAGTCTACCGACTCCACCTGTTCAAGCATTGAACACGATTTTAAATACAAATTCCAAAGATTGAGTTTCAAGGGATCGGACCCATGGAAATACGAGATAAGCAGCATGGGTTTAAACCGATCCCCTGCAGCCTAAATAAAATACATAAGTTGTGCATAAGTAAGAAATGGTCGTAAAGCAAGTCGGCATGCAGTGCGTTGATAAGTAGATTTAAATATATTCAAGATTGTCATGTATCATTCTTATAAGAGAATTGTACAAATTAAAAACAGTTTCCAAAAGGAACTCATTGGAGTAAGACCTATTATTTGGGGCTCCTCTTACCACCACCCCCATTTCGCAGAAGTCGATCACGTCTAAAAGTGGTGTACTTACTTGGAAAAACTGCGGAGCTAAAGATTTTCTGCTTTAACCAAGTTTCTGAAAAGGCTATAATATGGGATGCAAAGTATGGGATATGGGATTCTGATGCATATCAGAATATAGTTTAGGGAGTTTGCTACGTAGCCTCCTAGTATTCTGATAGGTTGGTGACGATATTAGTTTTTTGGATTAGTGGGACTTGAAGGGTTGCCACGCAGGACATGTCGGACCATTGCTCATTTGTAATGATAAATTCGGACGGCGAGTTGTTCTCAGTGTTAGTCCTAGGGGGGCCGGATCCTAGCGGTTGCGTTAATGTCGGTTGAGGCGGATCATAACCAGCGGATTTTTTACGCTTAGGGGACTTATTTAGCAGCTGAAGGAAGCCAAACTGGGTGTCAAGCGCACAGAGCTGGTCATTGATTTTACGAAAACCAGTGATCAACTTTTTAAATTCATTCTTAGTCTGTCGCATGAACGACTTAATTTCGTCTTGGACAGCACGACAATTATCACAACAATATTGTAAATCAGACGTACGAGAAATGGCATCCGAAACTCAGGCAGTGAACCCGGCACAGTTGGCGTGTACGATGTTTTCACTTAGTTAGCAAGGGATGGTAGGCTGGGATGAGTAGAATGTCTTGTTACGAGACTTCAATAAATAAAAAATAAAGAAGAATATAAAAAAACAAGAAAGGAAAGCTAACATCGGGCGGAGCCGAAGTTTATATACCCTTGCAGTTAAAACCGGATATATATCGCAAACATCGGATATAGTTGGCCGATCCTTATAAGAATATGATAATATAACCCAATTTATTATAATACAAAACCTAAAAATGTCCCAAACTTCTATCTTCAAAAACACGAAAGTTGGATCATTTCCGATCGTTCAGTTATATGGCAGCTATAAGATATAGTCGGCCGATCCTTATGAAAATTGACGTATTGTTTCGTCGTAACTCTCTAACTCTAAAAACACCAAAGTTATACCATTTCCGATCAATCAGTTATATGGCAGCTATAGGATATAGTCGACCGATTCGTTTCTCAAGTATGTATGTAAACACCGGCCACCAGCGCACAAAAAAACACGACCGTTCGCTGAAGAGGAAGGGAGAGAAGTGATAAGTACGTGGATATAACCACGGTTTCTAATTACTCTAATTCGTTTCCACCACTCCAGAGGGTATTCGCTTACGTATACAAGTTTTCTCAACGAATTCGGCACAAAGGTGTCACGGCTAGCGATATCAATTCTGGAACACAGCTTTTATTGCGACTTGTGCAGCGTGTGAATTTTTGGACATAAAGGCGTTTCAAAATGGAAAGGAAATAGCTGTATCCTGTGCACTTGCCTCATCCTCTCCCTTATTTAATAAATTTGGTCTGTTGCGTGTAGACGGTCGTCTAAAAAATTCGTCATTGAATTTTGAAAGTCAATTACGCTGGCTATAATTGTTGATTTCCATGAGGGAAATTTACATACTGGTCCTCGCTGGTTGTTGGCAATCATTCGGTCCCAATATTGTGGGGAGAAAAACGGTGACGAAGGCACTACATAAATGCATCCGATGCTTCCGGACTAAGCCTCGGTTGCTGGAGCGCATTATGGCTGATCTCCCGGAGCAAAGAGTTAGCTACTCAATTAAAATGTTACGTTAGCTTTTTCATTTGTTTTTCCACTAAAGCCATCCACCTGGAGCTTGTAAAGGATCTGTCCACAACTTCTTTCCTGCAGGCCTTGAAGTGGTTTATATGCACCCGCCGAAGGCCTCAAAATATTTTGTCTGACAACGGAACCAACTTTGTTGGAGCCAAAAACGAGAAAAAAAAGCAGCTCCGATTGCCTTCGGTCCTCCCTTGGCCCTCAACGATGAGGTGCTAGTCAAGGACGAGAACCTACCTCCGATGAAATGGCCGTTTCCGAGAATAAAGGAGTAAATCCCTGGTCGAGATGGAGTCTTTCAAGTGGCGGTGACTAAATCCTCATCTGGAGTTACCAAACGCGCAGTGTCTAAGCTGTGTCTGTTGCCCCATAAGGATGAAGTTGGAATAGAAGCCCCAACTTGGGGGAGAATGTCGGGTCAGACAGTTAACAACTGTTAGGTTTAAATAATTAATTAATAATGAACGCATTGTTGGTCGCAAGCCGACTTCTTTTCGATCGCTCAGCTTCAACTAATTCGGCATCTCAAGCTAGCGAGCATCCGCTCAGCCTGTTTAAGATATTATAGCCCAATTTTAAAGATATTTTTGTAACGTTTAAAATTAAATACAATTTGACTTTTTATTTACCGGCATTGAAAAATATCAATGACCAAACACTGAGAACGCTACTTTTTTTTTTGTTTTTATACCATTGTCTACAGTTGGTTTAAAAAGACATTCAATATTAAAATTAATTTTAGTGATTGATAATTTTAATAGAGCTTCCAGATTATTATAATTTAGACGATTTCTATAATTATTTTAAGATTGAAAAAGAGTATTCACAAATATAAGTGCTTCTAAATATCAAATACATCATTAGAATTTTATTCCAAAGAATCTTGTATTTTTTGCACCTTCCGATTTCCAGAAATCGAGTCCTTTCAAATTACATGACTTTAATTAAAAGTCACTTTGAAGATCGCACAATTCCAATTGAAACTCAGGACTTTGATCAATTATTTTCTTTTACGATCAATTTGAATTTTCTTTACGCTATCAAAAGCAGAACCCAACCCAGACATAAGAATAAGTTTCAGTGCACGTGTTCGAGGAAAAAACAAAATACATTGCGGTCAGCAAAGCGTAACGACGAAAAGATATGTAATGAAGAAACAAGCAAAATTGTTTTTGTTTCGCATGGAAACCAAAGCCCATATGCAGCCGACTATATTCTATAGCTGCCATATAACTAAACAGTCGGAAATGGGAAAAAACTTAGGCGCAACTTTCGTGTTCTCGAAGATAGAAAGTTTTTATTTGTAGAGAGAATCTTTTCATAGAGAGAATCTTTTTTTGGTCATTTGATCCGACCTACCGAATTTCATATCGATCGGCCGACTATATTTTATAGCTGCCATATAACTTTCATGTCAAATTTGAACTCTCTAACTCTAAATACACCAAAGTTATACCATTTCCGATCAATCAGTTCTATGGCAGCTATAGGATATAGTCGACCGATCCTGGTCGTTCCGGCTTATATCCTGCGTGCAAAGAAAAGAAGGGTGTGTGCAAAGTTTCAAGTCGATAGCTTTAAAATGAGAGACTAATTTGCGTAGAAACAGACAGACAGACAGACGGACCGAAGGACAGACGGACCATATCAACTCAGGAGGTGATCCTGATCAAGAATATATATATACTTTATAGGGTCGGAGATGTCTCCTTCCCTGCGTTGCACACTTTTGGACAAAATTAAAATACCCTCTGCAAGGGTATAAAAAGAAATAGGATGCAACAGTAACCACCAAGAATAATTTTCAGAAAAGATTGGCTACCCCGAGTCTTTTACGATACCTTTTACTGGGCAATTTTAATATTAAATACGATTAAAAAAATTAAATTTTTATTCATTTTTTATTAGAGGGTATTATAATTTTGAAGTTTTGCCCCACTGCACTATGGGCCGAAACGCCGTTTTTTTGGCAGAGACTCCTGTTTTAGAGATATTTTTGTCGAATTTCGAATTTTTTTGTTTTGGAAATTTGACCACGCCTATGGCCGCCGCCTACATAAAGAGTTGGCCATACTGTCATTTTTGCTTAATTTTTACATAAACCTAAGTTTTTCATAAAAAGAACTACAACTTTTACTAAATATGTTTTACTAACTCATAAACACCTGCAACATGTATTGTTTTTTCGAAAAGGGGCAAAAACGGGCAAAGAAGACGAATGAAATTTAAATTCCTATATATTTATAAGTAACTTCACCTGGTTAGTTGCTTGCGCCGATATGCGCTGAAAAAGTAACACTCCACAAAACACAACTGTTTTTGTTAGACACTTACAAAACGTTTGACGTGTTATACGTGTTATATAATGATAACACGAAATAGTTTTATTATTGATTTTTTTATACCTTGATCTTTGTTTTCCAAATATTTTTTCGGGTCTGGATCATGTTTACCATATGTTTTTGGGGTTGCTCGGAAAATAAAAATTGTATCAAGTTTTTGAGGTTATGTCGTAACCCTGACATTCTGGAGTTTTTTAGACCTCGGATTCGGATTCAGCGACTCTAAAAACATATAATAAACATGGTCTGACCCACGGACTCCAATATAATTTTGTATGAGGTTTCTTGAGGTTATGTCAGAACCCTGACGTGCTGGGGTTTTTTGGACCTCGGATTCGGATTCAGCGACCCCAAAAACAAATAGTAAACATGGTCTGACCTCCAGACCCGAAAAAATATTTTTTTTGTGTGGCTGTGTAATCTTTAAGGCCCAATAAGAAGCTGATTTTACTCCAATAAGTTCTGTTTTGAAACCGTTCTTTTTTCATACAATTCTCCTTAAAGTAAAATACATGAAAATCTTAAATCTATTAAAATTTTTTTATCAACGCACTGCACGCTGAAATACTCTGTGAACCTTTCTTTAGTGCGATGAGCGCACCACTTTAGTATTTTTTTTTAGGCTGCAGGGGATCGGTTATAAACCATGCTTTGTAGCTCGTATTTCCATGGGGGGATCCCTTAAAATTCTTTCTTTAGAATTCTTATCTAAAATCGTTTTCAATGCTTGAACACCGAGATTATCTACTTAACTCATGGCGAGCGTATCCTTATTCCTAGTAACAAACGAGGTAACTCTTGGCGTACGGCATTCCTTAGGAATTGGGTTGGCTGGAACGGCTGGAATCTGCCCCGACCTGATAACTAAATTCCAATACACACTTCCCGGGATGCTTTCCAGAAACAGGCGCTATCCCTGAAAGCTAAGCTTTGACCACAAAACTCTGTTTTAGGCTGTTCATAGCTTTAAGCTCCTTAAGTCAGCTGTATGAAGTAAGAAAGTAAGACAAATCGTGCCGTAGTGTGCATCAGTAAAGCTCATATTCAGCCTACCCGATCCAAGACTGGTATAAACCAGGTGGATCGAATACGTCCCACCTCCTATCATGTTTCTATCGAAGTCTTTGTAGTGCTATTTCAGTGAATGAATGAATGAACCATTTTTTTCGCGGTACGCTGTTTATTGTGGCAATTTTGACAAATTCCATGTGAACTTAGTATGGGGCCGCCCATATATTGCGTGACGCGAGTTTCAGACTTTTTTGACCCCCTCCCCCCCCTGCGTGACAAACCATGACGCGAGGTTAGACCTCCGTGACCACAAACCGTGACGTTAACACGAACCCCCCCCCCCCCCCCCCCCCCCAGGCGCGTCACGCAATATATGGACGGCCCCTATGTCCAACATTAGCAAGGGCTAGCGCTTTTACAGAAAAAATTTTGACATTAGACACTGTGGAGTAATAATAATTTTCATTATCTTTTTTTTTTTTTTTTTTTTTTTTTAAGTTTAGTTTGTTTTTATTGGATCACTCTTTATGAGTCTAACAATAAGGTTGCAAATCTTAAAATAATACAATATCTAACAGTTTGTTTTGAACTGAATAGAGACTACGTGGTCCTAATAATTAGCGCTGGATTGGTAGGTCGTTGCGGCGAAGACGAGAACTGCTGGAAACTCGCGTGAGGGCTCTCGCGAGATGATTTGGATGTACTGATAGCCTGTTGTAGTACTTTGTTTTGATTTGTGCTATCTCTTCTCTGACGAGTGGTATGTGAAGGTCCCTGTGAATGTTTTTATTCCGAACGTACCACGGGGCCCCGGTGATGGTTCTGAGAATTTTTGATTGAGTTCGTTGCATTATATCCACACTGCTGTTACTGACATTCCCCCACAACTGGGAGCCGTACATCCAGATTGGTTTCAAGACGGTGTTATATAGGAGTACCTTGTAGTCCAAGCTAAGGGGCGAGCGGCTATTGATAAGCCAGTGGAGGCTGTTGGCTTTGAGCTTTAAATGCGTTCTTTTGGCTTATCTTAACTCTCATTTTTTCGTCGTTGTTAACATTGACATAACCTGTGAAGTACTGCGTTTCTAGCTTTATACAAGCTCAAGCTTGCAGCTATCAACAATGAATCTGGGAAATCTTCAATAAGATCTAACAATTTTTGGCTTATATATATATTATAAATATATTTTTTTTGACTCCCAACCATATTGAAAGATGATTTTGCGATCAGTACTAACGGCGTATCTAGCCATTCCTGGTTTTTGTTTTCGAATAAAGCCTTATTTTTTCCACAGTCTTTTACCTTTTCTATAAGCCTACTAGTAAAATTCCGCAGCTTTTTGCCAATCTCGCAATGCTCTTTCACAGTATCAGAGTTTTTTTAAAGGTCATTGCGAAATAAAATTGTGTGTTTGTCAGTTCACATCTGATGATCAGCTGAACGTAGATCTTCTAAAAAGCTTCGATAAATCTAATCAAACACAGGACGACAGCAAAAAATCTCCACACATAAGTTAACCTGCTCCATAACCTTTACGCTCCTCTGAATTAAAGTCCACAACAATCATAGTTTCCATGACTCACAGTTTCCTCGGTACAACTAAGAGTAGAAATTGTTCAAATTGGTCCATATATTGAACTATGTAGGCCGTGTAATTGCGACGAAAATCTTTCTTTCAGGACACATAATTTTGAAATATATGTATACCACAGCAAATAAACAAGAAAATACGGCTATAGTCGAGTTTCCCAATTATATATGTAGTACCCGGTACTCATCTATTCCACTAGAGGTGGGCGCGGTTTAGGTCATACGATTAAGTCATATTTTTATCAAAAAAAATTTTTTTTTCTAAACTTGTGCTTTTTATCTAAGTGCGTGTTTTATTCAAAACATGGCGCGATGTTGAAAAAAGCCTTTCGCTCGTAGACAAACTGGCTGGAATAGACAGAATGGTTCGAGCTAATTTGGGAAGGTGTTTTAAATCCCTTGCATTTTTCTAAAATTCAAAAACATGTGTGCTACTGGAGGCATGAGCTACTGGATAGGCCAAATATTTGTCAGGCTGTATATCCACAGCTTTTTTTTTCAAATTGTCGTTTTTTTACATAATTTAAGTCTAAAAACACATTTTCTTTTTTTCCTCTAAGAGAAAATTTATCCCTCTGTAAGTGGGGTTCAAGAGAAGCCCAACCAAATGAGCGAATGCCGGAGGAAACCTGACTTCTAATGCGCTTAGGGTCATTGTTATTATTTATGATTTATTTATTATCTCATTTATTATTTAGGAATCATTTCGGGCTTTTACGAGCCCATATCGGGTTTTTACAGGCCGGGTCTTTTTGCTAAGGCCCGGGCCCGCATGAAGCCATCACGAATCTTAAAGCCCTGGCCCGCTCCTGGCATGTGTAAGCCCGCGGACTACGAAAAAAATTACGACCCGTGCCCACCTCTTTCTTCCACCTACAATTTAAGTAACCTTTAAAGCTTAAACTTTAACGGTATGGATTCTCAGCAAAACAACATCAACAAATCAACGGCTAAAGAAAAAAAAAATAAAAATTGTATAACTCCTCTAAAATGTATTCAATTTTGCTGATTTTTGATTTGAAACGATTATTAGCCATTGGAACAGTTTGGCATCAAAACACTCTATATTATAAAGTCATCTGGAGCGCTGTGAACCATGAGGGAATATAAAAATAACAAAAGGCAAACATTATTCTTAAGTTATTATTTGATCGTAAAAGAAAGTCTCTTAGTGCGTGATTATCGCTTTGTAATTGGTGCATATGTAATTTGAATATTTTCAACAATTCATTGTGCTCGTTCAATAGAGCATCTTGCTCGTTGACGATACGTCTGGAATTAAATGAATCAAGGTTATTATAATCACAACGTGCATTCACGCGTTTGGCAAGTGCGCTTCCGGAATCCTCGCCGCCCATAAAGGAGATTTGTAAGAATATATGTGGTTCGTTTGGCATTGGCAGCAGTGAGCCAATTTTCTGATAAACTTGGCCTCTGATTTTGAATGTATTTGACCATTTGCATTAGTATTTCGAACTATTTCTGTTGCTCCGAACGATGTCATTTGAAAGCATTAATTGAATGTTCGAATTTACTTCAGGAACCCGTTAGTATCTGTGGCGATAAGTAAGCCGTTCAATGGTTTAGGTGGTGTTTCAATTTCTGGTAGGTGCACTTTTCCCGAAGCGCAACACATCCCAGCTGGTTCATTTTTGAATTTCAGAGCATGAAAATGCTGACTTTCCTTGTCCATAGCACCAATTACCACTTTTGAGTGAGCATAATACTCAATATCAGGCTCATACTGGAATTATAGACATAATGATGAAGTATTTTTGCCCAGGTTTAAATTTAGTTAAAATGCTATGATAGCGTGAGTTTGTCAGTGTGATGAGGTAGTAACTCACTTTAGGAGGCACAGGATTTAGGAGGATGAAAAATAGATGTTGGCGGATTCTCAGACCTACTCAATACGCTCACAAAATTTCATGAGAATCGGTATAGCCGTTTCGGAGGAGTATGCTAACAAAAACTGTGACACAACAATTTTACATATATAGATATATGGGTGTATTTCCTCTAAAAATCTGCAAATTTGAATGAAATTTGTTTTTTATATATATTTCAGCTATAGAAATAGTTTGGCTTATCAATAAGCTTATCTGTCATTATATGTGGCACACTACCTTTATACGTCTTCTGCGAAGTCATCTTCGAGCAATAAAAGTTCGAGCCTAATTATACCAAATATTCAAAAAAGTATTTTTTTACAGAATGTGGAACTTCCAGAAACATTTTCTATGGAACTCAGAAATTTATTGGAAATGTTACTTCAAAGGGACGTACCCAAACGACTTGGATGCATGGGGAATGGGTAAGTCTTTATAGTTAAAGTTTGAAACTAAATTATTAAATTTTTTCTAGTGCTGACGAAGTCAAAATGCACAATTTTTTTTGTGGTATAGACTGGCATCAAGTATACAAACAAAAATATACTCCACCATTAGTTCCTCCAAGAGGAGAAGTAAATGCCGCAGATGCCTTTGATATCGGTTCATTTGACGAAGAGGACACTAAAGGTATAAAGTTAAACGACACCGACCAAGAGCTTTACAAGATGTTTTCTTTGACTATATCAGAAAGGTAAGCTTCACTTATTTATTAAAGAGATTCTAAGAACCTCAGTCTGTATAGTATGAAAGAAACCTATTTTTCCTGGAATTTGCAAAATTCATTCAGCCCTTGCTGCAGTTATGATATTGTAGTTCTGATATTCTGATATACCCTTCCTGCTGAAGGGGTAGTTTTTCCGCTGAAAAGAAGGGCACTATTTACCCCTGTTATGCCGACTGGTCATAAATAATCTCTAATTAAAAATGTTTTCTTATGATGTTATAACCAGGGACCGTATTCGTTATGAGTTTTATTTAAAAAATCACAAAATAATCATTATTCTCATATTCATCATTATTCTAATCATTATTCATTATTATTAATCATTATCATTAAATAATCAAATATTATTTACGGTCCCTGGTTATGATTTATTCACTATACATACAATTTGTTGGCTCCATATATATGTATATATATTCTGCATAGAAGGAGAGATAGGGTGCATGACTGTGTGGTGGACTTTTTGTTAAATGTATGGATGGTTGATATTCCACTAAGATTATCAATATTAACGATCTGCCCTTGAGCAAACGTCTCATGGCATTGTCTGTTTATCTAGATTGTGGGCGATTTAAAGTTCTCAAAGTTTTTGTAGCACCCTGTATAAATTCGATGTGATTGCCCGAGCACTGAAATAATACAAATAGTTTTTATACCCTTGTGGAGGGTACTATAATTTTGTCAAAAGTGTGCAACGCAGTGAAGGAGGCATATCCGACCCTATAAAGTACACATGTTCTTGATCAGGATCACCTCCTGAGCTGATATGAGCATGTCCGTCTGTCTGTCTCTCTGTTTTTACGCGAACTAGTCTCTCAGTTTTAAAGCTATCGACTTGAAACTTTGCACACACCCTTCTTTCCTTTGCACGCAGTATATAAGTCGGAACGGACGGGATCGGCCGACTATATCCTATAGCTGCCTATGGTATAACTTTGGTGTTTTTAGAGTTAAAGAGTTCGAATTTAATTTTTAATTTTAAAGTTAAATTTAAAGTTAAAGTTAAAGTTAAAGAGTTAAATTTTTACGAATGCTAATTTTGACAAAATAATACGACCCATTAAATTTCATAAGGATCGGCCAACTATATCTTATAGCTGCCATATAACTGAACGATCGGAAATGGTATTCGGTGAAAATACCAACAATTATATTTTTAAAGATAGAACTTAAGGTTTTTTTTAAAGATTTTGTATTGTATTAAATTGGTTATATTATTATATTCTCATAATGATTGGGCCACTAAATCTGATTTTTGCGATACATATCCGGTTTTAACTGCAAGGGTATATCAACTTCGGCTCCGCCCGAAGTTAGCTCTTCTTTCTTGTTAAATCTATTCTAGGGTGTGATCGTTTTGTTGCTAATCAATACGGCATAATCTGCAGAGTTTCATGCAACTTCACGAAAATTGTATTTTTTGGGAAATACCTTGGATGCAGACCAAATAGGGTCAAACTGCCAGTGCTAAAGATTTGCTAAAGCTTAAGAAACACAAAAACCCATTTTAAGACCTATTTATTTGATTTTGTCATTTACTGGGTTTCTGTAGCTGACTGATGACAGGATTTACTCAATTGAGTCAGAGACTTCATCACTGTGTGCTGAATCCCAAACCCAAAACCCAGAAAATGTTAAAAAAATGGGTTGTTGTCAGACACCGAATAATTTTTTTTTTTATACCCTTGCAGAGGGTATTATAATTTTGGTCAAAAGTGTGCAACGCAGTGAAGGAGACATCTCCGACCCTATAAAGTATATATATTCTTGATCAGGATCACCTCCTGAGTTGATATGAGCATGTCCGTCTGTCCGTCTGTCTGTCCGTCTGTCTGTCTGTTTCTACGCGAACTAGTCTCTCAGTTTTAAAGCTATCGTCTTGAAACTTTGCACACACCCTTCTTTCCTTTGCACGCAGTATATAAGTCGGAACGGCTATATCCTATAGCTGCCATATAACTGATTGATCGGAAATGATATAACTTCGGTGTTTTTAGAGTTAGAGAGTTCAAATTTGACATGAGAGCTATTTTTGGCAAAACATTACGTCATGTCAAATTTCATAAGGATCGGCCGACTATATCCTATAGCTGCCATATAACTGAACGATCGGAAATGGTACTTGGTAGAAATATCAACTTTCGTATTTTTGAAGATAGAAGTTTGGGACTTTTTTTAGATTTTGTTTTGTAATAAATTGGATTATATATTCCTATTCCCATAAGGATCGGCCAACTATATCCGATGTTTGCGATATATATCCGGTTTTAACTGCAAGGGTATATAAACTTCGGCTGCGCCCGAAGTTAGCTTTCCTTTCTTGTTTTTTCATCTTTTCGTTCTCTGTGTTAGCCAGAAAGAACTAAAAGAACTAATTCAAAGGACCGTTTTTTACGATCTCTGCCTATTACACAGAGTTTGAAAAAAGTGTTCTAAAAAGCTTCTATCTACACCCAAAAAAAAACTAAAGCTTCCTCATATCCGTCCGTTCAGGTAAATGGCAGCTGTAGGGTGTAGTCGGCTGATTGCAGCCGTTTTAAATATGACTATGAACCTAAATATAAACCTAAGGGGTCTGTTAGGGCAAAGATTGTAAAGTACATAGATGGGACATCAGGGCCCAAAACAGTAAACTTTTTTCGTCGAGCTTGTTGGTGAGGGGGGAACGTATTCTATATATTATATTCTTTTATAATTATTTTTTTTTTATTTTTCTTTAATTGTAATACTTTTCTTTAATTTTACAATTTAAAAATTGTTTAATTTTTCATTTGGTCCGGCTACTAAAATTTCAAGTCCGTCCGGCATTTTGTCATCCGACACGTTCGTCACTTTTTTTTACAACAATTGTAATAGAATGCAATTAAAAATAACAATAAAGTAAATATGAAAAGTAAAAAAAAAATAAAAGTAAATATAAAAATAAAACTAGGTTTTTCTCAAAATTGAAACAACCGCCCACTAATGAAATCGAACCCTGAATCCCAAGAATAAGGAGCGCGCACAATCCATCTAGGCTACCCTCGAAGGTGATCTAATGATACTTAAAATTGGTTTTAAAGTAAGCGCGGCCCGTTAAAATGCCGTAGAACCCGCGCTTATAGAAATTTTTACAGAGGGTTCCGAACTGAGACGATGTTAAGGTGATTTTACAATAACATTTTGTATCCAGCGCTGGAACCCGCCATAGTAAATTTTTCTTTGTATGAGATGTCCCATCTATGTACTTTATAATCTTTGGTTGGGGCTAACTGATCCGATCTACTAAATTGGGATAAATTAGATCGGCTGATCGGGAATAAAGTATTTTCAATGATAAACAAGAAAGAATAGATAACTTCGGGCGGAGCCGAAGTTGATATATCCTTGCAGGTAAAACCGGAAACATCGAATATAGTTGGTCTATCCTTAGTAGAATATAATATAATATAACCAATTTATTACATTAAAAATCTAAAAAAAGTCCAAAGTTTCTATCTTCAAAAATACCAAAGTTGGTATTTTTACCAAATACCGTTTCCGATCGTTCAGTTATATGGCATCTACAAGATATAGCCGATCGTTATGAAATTTGGTAGGTGGGATCAGCTGAAGAAAAATAGAATCTGTGCTAAGTTGCAACTTTTTATCTTCAAAAATACAAAAGTTTCTTCAAAACACAAAAACACATTTCCGATCTTTCAGTTATAAAGCAGCTATAGGATCTAGTCGGCCGGTATGTGGTGTTATTTTGCTAAAAAAAAAAGCACTCATGCAAAATCCGAACTCTCTAACTCAAAAAACAACAAAGATACAGCATTTCCGATACATCAGTTATATTTTTTTTGTAATAGCAGGATAACGTTTATTTAAAACTGTCCTTTAGGGACAGCCATTAAATTTTATTACATGAACTTCACTTATAGATAATTTTACATATTAATATGTGAGAACTAAATTAGAGTAGTAAGTTAGCTTAGCTTATGATTTTTAAAGATTATGGTTATGGTTAAAATATCCAGGGGAGGTCCAGCGGGTACGTCCTTTTTAGTCTTCTGGGCTGCTCGCTGTTGTCCAGCAGGGAGATGGCCAACAGATTCGGATGATTATGAAGCCTCTGGATCTCGTCCTTGGCCCAAGGAACCTCGTGGATGGTGCGATTGTCATGATAGACGTGGGCCCCAGTGGCGATTCGAAGGGCTCTATTTTCGAACGTTTGTATAGTTCAGACTTTCGTCTTGCTCGCAGTGCCCCAGAGCTGTATGCCGTACGTCCAAATTGGACGTATTATGGCCTTGTAAAGGAGTGGACGTTCTCAGCTTTGATATCTACCCATGAGCCAGTAGGAGAATCGAAGTCTTTTAACAGCCTGATTCCTCGTCTCAATCAGATCTAGGGGAGCCTCCTGTCTAGGGTGATCCCCAGGTACTTGGGATTGTCTTCCTGCGGGATAGGGGAGCCGTTGAGGTTAACTGGAGGGCAGTTGCCTGGGCGGAGAGAAAATGTGGTGGCAGTGGACTTCTCATTATTGACGGCAATTCAAGCCGTCTGAGCAAGTCAAGCTGCAATTGCATGGTTTTGGCTGCCCCCATGGCGCTATTGGCGGTGGTAAGGAAGGCGGTGTCGTCTGCATAGATTGCTGCAGGTCAGGCCTCTGGAGAACAGGGAGGTCGGCTGTGTAAGCGTTGTACATCAACTGGCCAAGAACGCTGCCGCTGGGGACACCAGCGTGAGCTTCTCATAGAGCGGAGATGGCCTCGCCGTATCTTACCGCAAATTTACGGTCTTCCAAGAACGACTTTAGGAACTGGGAGTATCGTCTGGGTAGACCAGTCTTTACTTTGTGTAGTAGACCGAGATGCCAGACTCGATGCTGATTCACGTCCAGCATGACGGCCATGCAGTGTTTCTTGGTTTCAAATGCGTCCAGGATGTACTGCACGACCCGATGGCACTGCTCTGGGGTACCGTGTCGCCGCCTGAACTGGTAGTCAGGGATCAGTCCAGCCTCGTTGAATACTGGCAGTGCCCTGCTCAAAAACACTCGTTCTAGTATTTTGGACAGCATTGGTAACTAGCTTATTGGTAGGTAGGACGAAAGGTTCGCTTCGGGTTTCCCGGGCTTAGGTATCATAGTAAACATACCTGGGAACGTTTCCATGTAGACGGAAAGTACCCTATCTCCCAACATCTATTAGAGATCCTCGTAATTATCTGAATGATTGGAGGTGATAACATTTTTAATGCAATTGCACTGATACCATCATCGCCCGGGGCCTTGTTGTTGCACATGATGGTTATGAGCTCAGCTGTTTCCTCCTCAGTCACTGGTTGTATTGGATCGGCGTCCCTGGAAGGCTCGGCTAGAAGTCGGGCAGTTTCAGCAGCATCCTCCGGTGAGCAGCGATCAAAAGGCGTGAAGACACCTTCGAGGTGTTTGGCGAAAGCGTTGGCCCTCCGATCTGCACCAGCTGCCGTCGGTTCTTTTTACAGGTAGGATCCGTTTCAGTGGCCGTCTGATAAATTTGGTGACTCGCCATAAGTTATGTTGAGGGTCGCCTGGTTCGAGTTTGACGAAACCGTCAAAGGCCTGCTTTTTTAGTCTTCCCAGCGTGTCTAACAGACACTTGGATGCTCTATTGAAGGCGGTTTCGTCCAGGGGATTCCTCGAGAGCAACCACCTTCTCCGGAGTCGTCGCTTTTCAAGTTTGAGTTCTTTGACTTCTGGGCCCCAAAAGAGGAAGTCCCTGTCAGTGGCTCTTGGGCGGTTGGAGGGCCTTGCTTCAGAAGCTGCCGCCTGGATATGGACGGTTAACTCTTCTACAGCGGTGTCTATGTCAAAATAGGAGTCAAGTGTCGGTATGGGGTCGGTTACGTTATTCAAGTATGATTAGTGCTTGTCAACGGCTGTTGTCTTGTAGATCAGCTTTTTGCGGGCTAACCTGAGCAAGGCTGGGGTAAAAGTGACACGGCGAAGGTGTTGTGGTCCGAGAAGAGGTCTTCTACTTCTCTCGTCTGAATTCCGGCAGAATCAAGTCCTCCGGAGATGGCGAAGTCTAGGACACCTCAAGTTTCGGGTCTGAATCTGCCTGTATAGGGCCGAGCCCTTTGGTTTTCTAATCCTGGAGCCCCACCAGGGGTGTTTAGCATTAAAGTTCCCTCCGATTATGAACTTGGGGCCAAGGCAATCCAATAGCAAGCCGAATTCCTGTTCGTGGATGTTGTGCCTGGGGGGGCAATATGCTGCAGCGATTGTTATGTCCCCGTTGTTAGTGGAGATTTTAATTTGGGCACATGGCACCCAGTCTTCGAATATGGCTGGAAGTGCCTCATATTTGATTCAGCTGCGAATTAGGATGGCCGCGCCCTCGCGACCTCTACCGTTCGGGTGGTTAGCGGCAATAAGGTCGTATCCTCTAACAGTGAAGTATGATCTGTTGGTAAAATGCGTTTCTGATATGAGGAGAACGTCTCCTTGGTGGGTCCTGCAATATAAATCAGTTATATGGCAGCTATATGATATAATATATCAAGTAGTATATCCTGATCAAGAATATATATACTTTATAGCAGGGATGCCCAAGCTCAGCATACGGCAGACAAAACTAAAAACTTAACTTAACTTATTTAAAAAAAAATAAATATAATAAAAATTATTATATCAATAGTTATTGTAATTGCCGTTTGCCTATGCTGGGAGTACCTCACGTATATGTCTGCATTTCCCATATGGAAGAGAAATTCTAATAACAAAGGAGCAACAAGAGCAATGAGTGTGGGCACCCCTGCTTTATAGGGTCGGAGATGTCTCCTTCACTACGTTGCAGACTTTTCATCTAAATTATAATACCTTCTGTATGGTATAAAAATGTTGGAAATTCGTTTAAAATTTTAAGTAAAAGAAATTGTTTCAAGATTGGCTGCCACTTAAAAATGAACTGCAAGGTTATATAAACTTTGGTCCTTCCAAAATTAGCATTCCTTTCTTGTTTTTTCAAACCCGTCGTTTTTAATAATATATAAAAAAAACGTTTGTTCCAGATGGCAGCAAGAAGTAGCTGAAACTGTTTTTGATACAGTCAATGCGGAGACCGACAAAATTGAACAAAAAAGAAAATCAAAGCAGAAACAACACTTTGATATGGATGAAAAGGAATCAGATTGTATATTACATGGATATATAAAAAAACTTGGTGGTTCGTTTGCTTCATTATGGCAAACTAAATATGCAAAGCTGTATCCAAACAGGTGAGATTTTCAATTTAATATAAAAAACTTAAGGGGTTACGCCACCCTGAAATTTTTTTTTTACTTAATTTAAAAGACTATATTCTTACGCGTATTTTAAGACGTCCCCCAAGACAATATCTTGATAATTATGGAAGTTATGTTTATTTGAAGTCGGCACGGCAGGAGGGCACCTAAGACACTTCTTTTTCTTCTTTTGCGTTTTTCTCGAAACCACTTTTTTCAAGACGGTGGGCATGATAACGCAAAAGCTGTTCAACCGATTGACTTGAAAATTGAAACACATCTTACATAGATTTTCAACAGAGTGACGTAGGATTTTTTCGATCCAATGGATAGAAATTTTTTTATGCAATTTTTAGTACGAAAAGTGCTCTCATTTGCGTAATTTTTTTTTTTCTTAAACGGCTACGTCACTCTGTTCCAAATTTATCACTTTTTAAAAAAAAATTTTGGTTACTTGATTAAGATGAAAATTGACAAGTGAATCATGCCCACCATCAAGGAGCACTCCGGAAAAACCGATGATCGCCGATGTTCATATCTCCGCCATTTTGCATTGAAAACAAGTTTTTTTTTAGAATTTATAAAGCTCATTAGTTGTATTGAATAGAAATAAAAGTGGAAAAATCCTATCTCAACTAGTTTAGTCACAAGAAATTCCTGAAAAACCGTCCCGTTTCCACGCGGTCAGGGTGGCGTAACCCCTTAACAGATTTATATTTCAAACTTTAAAAAGTTTAAATAATAATATGCTACATCAAAGGTGTTGAGATACCAAACGATTTTGGTAGCCGGAAATTTGAAGTTTCCAAATAAATAATCAAAACGTTCGATTAATTGCCTTTATTAAAATTATAGTCTTCGAGCGGCAGCATGGGTCGACGGCGAGGGTTGCATTATAAATAAAATAGGGACAAGAAGCTTATGTCGCATATCCAAAGTTTGTTTTACCCGACAGATAATACTGCACCGATAAGCGTGCAATTAAATTCTCTTTATTTCGATATATGTATAGATAAGATCCGAGCGGGGGACGACAATGGTCCGAACGGCGCGATAAGCTTATGAGAAGTGAGGCGCTCACCGGTACTTGAAAGCGTAGCTTTAATCCAACAATCTATTGGGCCTGGAAGGCATCAGCGTTGGCTTCATTATGATTCCAGATAAAGATGCTACAATGAGGATAGCGGTACCGCCGGGATCGGCCACAGAGCGCCTTAGCTGGGCACGTATGCGGAGGACCACAAGGTTCAAACGTAGGTGTCCAATCAAGCTAAGAGCGGGCTGGTAAATAATAAGGTGGATCGCAATCCCGATGAAGTTGCGAGATTGGTAGGCGCCAGTTGAGTAAATCCACTTTGTGGGACTTGGTGTCAAAGACCTGGTAACTCTGTGTTACTTTAACATTCTAAAACTCCTGTTGTATAATGTTTATAATTCACCATCTTCATTATACCACACACAATAACTTGTGCTATTGACCGTATGCACTTTTAAAATCCTTAAAATTAACCAATTTCCAGAATACCACTCTTTTCTGACCCTGACTTTCCAAATCATCCCACTTTCAGTTTTTAATAATTATTTTTGAGTTGTGATTGGTCTGATCTACTGTGAAATTATGAATATCGCCTTAAATACATATTATTGCAGATTAAATTTATTTTTCCGACTAGCACTTATATTTAAAAAATATTACACTTAGAAATTATATTGTTATTAAGTTCATTAGGTTAAGTTAACTTTACCTCCTTACCTTCTATAGTACACCGTTATTAATTAAATTACATTTACTAACAAACCGTAGAACGATGCCGGGTGTCGCTTTCTTAAAATAATTTATCACTGGTGGTGTAGATAGCATCTACATCTCTACTACGCTTGAAATTGACGGTTTTTAGTGGAAAATCTTTTGTCCTTTACCCAATAGGCATTATAGGTAATATATGCCCAGCATGATCCTAAAGAGGTTATCGATCGTTGAGGTTATTATCTACAGGTACAAACAAATGTACCTTAAACAAATGTACCATGTAGAGACCAAGCGAGGGCTTTGAAGAGAGAGATTTTAGTGGGAAAAGGAATCAGCAAAAACAAGATGGGCCGAGCTATGCTTGGATTTAAATTAATAAATGTATAATTGTATAATTAAGTCAAAAAATACTTTAATTTCTGTATAGAGTCGGTAAACACAGGCTTACAAAGAAATTTAGATAAAAACGCAGTGCGCACAAAAAAAACAGCGTTCTTAAACAACCTTAAGAGAAAGTGAAGTTTTTTAATTTCGTGGGTTTGTGTTTTTTCACTTTTATGAATTTTTTATACTGAAGTCTAAAAGTAATTAATTGAAACTGAAAGAATTTTTTTAAATGGGAATTTACAAATGTAATTGTAAATTCGATTTTTGCATGTAGATTAGATAATAACACTCCATCAAAGGCTGATACTTGAAACTGATGGTTGATAAATAGATAGATAATATATAGATGAAGATGGGTGTTATTCAATTACACTGGCCGAAAATTTTCATTTTTTTCCTCGACAAGGATATAATTATACCATTAGCGAGCCGATATATCGACGAAACTTCAAATTGTTCATAAAAAGTATACCCATTTTAAAATTTAAATAGTATATACTTTATACTTTTTAATTGTATTAATGCATCCCAGATATTTTGGGAGCCCTTTTTGTTTCACAGATTACCTGTTCATTTGGCTGAAATTTCTTACTCCCAAGACAATTTTTTAAGTTTGGAAATAAATAATAGTCAAATAATCGGTGCTAAATCTAGAGATTTAGCGCTCATGTAAGCGACCTTTTTTTCTTCAGCTCCGAATCAAATTGTCCCAACAGATTGGAATAGTATTCTCCCGTTATTGTTCTGCCTTTTTCCAGATAACCCACATGAATTACACCTCGAGCATCCCAGAAAACCGTTGCCATCATCATGTTGGCCCACAAACCGATCTTTGCCTTTTTCGGTGCCGTTTTTCCAGTTGAAATCCATTGCTTTGACTGTTCCTTACTCTCTGGTGTATGGTGATGAATCCAGGTTTCGTCAACAGTCGAAAAACGACGAAAAAATTCCAAACTCCTTCGCAATGTGCAAGCGGTCTATTTTCCATTGTGAGCAATCGCGGCACCCATCTTGACGAAAGCCTACTCAAGTGTAAAAATTCGTATAAAATGTTTCCAACTCGTTCCCGAGTATTGATTAGAGCATTTGCAATCTCTCGCAGCTTGATTCGGCGATCTCCAATATCATTCCATAAGCTTTATCCACAATTTCTGGTGTTGTCACCTCTCTGGGATAAAATATTAGACTCGCGAATTTAAACGCGGGCGGACAAGCATTTTTGACGATGATCGCCCGGGTGAGCAATTGCGCAACCCATCTTGACGAAAGCTGACTCATGTGTAAAAATTTATCCAACTCGTTCCCGAATAATGATTAAAGCATTTGCAATCTCTCGCAGCTTGATTCGGCGATCATCCAATATCATTCCATGAACTTTATCCACAATTTCTAGTGTTGTTACCTCTCTGGGACGACCCCGGCGATCATCGTCAAAAATGCTTGTCCGCCCGCTTTTAAATTCAGCTGTCTAATATTTTGTTGTTGAATACGATGGAGCTGAATCCCTTTAAACTTTGTCTAACTCCTTTTTAATATCGTCTTTGAATTTCTCTTTTAAAAAGAGAAATCTTATGACCATGATACAATTATACAAGGTAGTCCATTCTACTGACATATCGTTCGGGTTTGGTCACTTAATTTCAAACTGAAAGGTGATTTTGTTTTCATAACTTTAACCCATAAGTGGCCAAGCAAAAAATGACTTTTTGCTATTATTGTCGCAAGCACGTGCTTAAAAAGAATGAAGAACTTAAACAAAAGAATGGCTGTCCAAAAACAAAAACAAAGAATAATTTCAAACTCTAAACTTATTAAAATAAAATTATAAACACTACAACTCTTGTCATAACTAAGAAAAACTGTTAGCCCCATGCTCCGTGTAAGGGTTAATCAAAGTACTGTATAGCCATTTCACTCGCACTATTTAACGCTTACTATGTTAAAATAAAAATAATGCACTTAAGTCAACGAATGGACTACCTTATATAATTGTATCATGCTTATGACAGCACGATATTCGATTTTATTCATGTTGACGACAATGCTAAAGTGAATGCGCCAAAAGTCACGCCAAAATTACCAGTGTTGATACAACCGCCTAAAAATTTCACAGTAATCAGCTGATAGAAAACACTTAGCGAATAAAATATTTACTAATTAAAAAAATTTTATTTCTTTGTTAGGCCGACTTTTTATAAGTCTACCCTCGTAAAACGTTATAAAATGTTTATTCTGCAGATGAAGCTGGATGATCAACAAGATAGACCAGCTTAAGGTGCATGCAGGGACTTAATGTTATGTACAGAGAGGGCGACCCGACTAGTCATTGCGAAGCTAAAGCTCTCGATAACGAAGGGGGCGGCCCGACCTAGACATTGCGAAGCTAAAGCATTCTAAATCGCCCATTTGAATCGAGTGGCCGAGAAGGAGTCGGCTTGCGACCAACTAAGCGATTTGTTCATACAAATAACTAAAAACAATTTTGAACAAACAAACAGAAAATAATAAACAATAAATTATAAAGTAATTAAGCGGCGGCTACCCGACCCGACAGATCTCTTGATTGGCGCTTATTATGGGCCCTGGGCCCTGGCATGCTGGTGTTACAAAGCACACACCTCGGTGGTATTGTTTGCGGTGATCACCTTAGGCGTCCGTCCAAACTTCAGTCGTCGGATGTAGAGAATTACCGTCAAGCTTATCAGCTAACGAGCTGGGCCTGCTTCTCCTTAGAGAAGATATTAACAGTGTGTACATGTATCCATCGGGAGGAGGATGTCGGGTCTTGGAACCGTCTATAATTGGCATGTTGGGTAGGTGGTTCTATATGGCGCAGGTTTCGCAAGAATATTTTCCTTTTTAATGGAGCAAAAGTTCACAGACTCAAATATTTTAATAAAGTCAGTGTAAATGACATTTGTTTGTAAGCAACTCTGGAATCTATCCATTACAAAAGAAGTTAGCTCCAAAAGCTCATGAAACTAGTTTTGTCTCGTGGTCCGAATGTCGGGTCATGCTGCAGACAACTTATAGTTTTTAAATAAGGCCTAAATCTTGTATACTCGGCTTTAAATGATTTTGCATCTTAAGCTCGAGAACTTTTGCTCAGCCTTTTATCAAAGGTGGACGCACTCGTTTTTTGCGCCGCATGACCGGCTAAATAAGATTCTTTTACCGTTTTTTCCGCGAATAATTTTTGCTTTCAACCAAAAATCCTACAGGTCCTTCACAAAAATCGAATTCGTCCAATAACTACTCGTATCACTTCCCTCTCTTTCTTTCAAGCGAACGGTCGTGTTTTTTTGTGCGCACTGCGTTTTTGATAAATATTGGTAAACCGGTGTTTACATACTTTGTGAATTAATCTTGTGAATCATAACAATCTTAAAGCCTAAACCGTATCGCTTCGCGAGTGCTTTGGTATATTTGGAATCGAATTAATAATTTGTCTAAATTCTATTCCAAGCATAGCTCAGCTCTGCTTCTTCCCCGGCTTATCTATATTTTCTGCATTTCTCTTGTGCACTCTTTCAAAGCTCCCGCTTCGGCTTCTTGTTTGGCACAGTGGTTCAAGGTATTGTGTTTTTTAACTTTTTAAATATTAATTTTTGTCTTATTAAATTAAAAAAAAAAAATAATAATAATAAACAAAATGGAATTTAAACTGGTCTGTGCCATTAAGTCTTGCAACAAGACGATTTCCACATCCCAGCCTAGTATCCATTGCTGGTTATGTGAAAACGTCGTGCACGCCAAGTGTGCCGGTTTCACTGCATCAGTTTCGGATGCCATTTCCCGTAGGTCTGGGATACATTATTGTTGCGAAAATTGTCGTGCTGTGCAAGGCGAAATGAGGTCGTTCATGAGACAGACCAAAAATGGATTTAAAGAGCTGATCACTGGTTTTCGTAAAATCAATGACCAGCTCTGTGCGCTTGACACTCAATTTAGTGGCCTTCAGCTGCTAAATGAGTCCCCTAAGCGTAAGAAATCCGCTGTTTCTGATCCGCCTCAGCCAGCTCAGCCGACATTAATGCAGCCGCTCATAACTCTGGCCACCCCAAGGGCCTTAACTGAGAAAAATTCGTCAGAATTTCTCAGGGATAATGAGCAATTGTCCGATATGTCCGCCATGGCATCCCTTCAAGTGATGCCACAGGTCCTAGGGAACGAAACCCCCATTAGGGTCACCCAAAAGGGTATTCCACAGTCCGGACCACCGGCACCGACTGATGCTGCAGTTCTTGTACCTGCGACACCAAAACCCTTACAGGTGATTCCTCCATCGAAACATATATTTGTTTCTCGGCTTGCCCCTGATACTTCAGAGATTGATATCTCGGCTTATATCAAAGCCAAAACTAAAGCCGATATAAAGGTGGAGGACATACAAAAATTTAAATACAATTATACAAGGCGCACGTCTTCTTTCAAGATTCGTGTGCCCGCGCTGATGTTCAAGACGATTTGTTCTCCCAGTTTTTGGCCAGAGAATCTTTTCGTCCAAGAACATCAGCCTAGTTCCGTTAAAAAAAAAGTTAATAAACCAGTGGGAGTGAGACTTCCCAATATCGGAACCACTGACCAACCCTCCACCTCTTCTTTGGCCTCTAACCCAAAAAACTAATTTCCTCACTAACTCTTACCTATCAGAATACTAGGGGGCTACGTAGCAAACTCCCCAAGCTATATTCTGATAGTTCTTTCTTTGCATCCCATATAATAGCATTTACAGAAACTTGGTTAAATCCGGAGATCTTTAGCTCCGAAGTTTTTCCAAGTAAGTACACCACTTTTAGACGGGATCGATCTCAGCGAAGAGGAGGTGGAGTCCTCATTTCGGTAGACTCTACTTTTGCTTCTGAAGAGGTGAAATCCCAAGAGTTTGGTGACATAGAATTTATTTGCGTTAAAATCACTATGTCCGTGAAAGCTTTATACATTACATGTTCATATATACCTCCTATGTCTGAACCGCCCACATATTGGCAGCATTTGTCCGCTATTCGATACGTCTCTAATCTTATGACGGATCGTGACCAACTCGTAGCGGTGGGCGACTTTAATATCCCAGAATTAAAGTGGTCCAACGTCGATAACTCACCATCTTTGTCACTTATAACTTACCATGACTTCACCGCGGGCATGTTTGACATGTCCCTAGGTCAGGTCAATCATGTCAGAAATTCGCTAGGTCGGCTCTTAGACTTATGTTTTGTATCTGATCCAGATGGTACCGCTCTCTCCAGAGCTTTTCCCCTTTCAGCCCCAGAGGATCCATATCACCCCACGCTGGAGGTCTCAATCGAAACCACTCCTGGTATCGATCAGATGTCTCCGAGCGTGGTAAATAAGATTCGCTGTTTCCGTAAAGCTGATTTTCAAAAACTTAATAGCCTTATCGATACATTTGACTGGTCTGATATTCTGGCGTGCACTGATCTTAATGTCACTTTAGAAAAATTTTATTTTACTTTAAATACATTTTTTGACTCATGTGTGCCTTGGAAACATCCGTCCGCTTCAACAAATCCTCCTTGGTATACAAGGTTCCTCACTAACCTAAAAAATAAAAAAAATAAGCTTTTACTTAAATATAAAAAAACCTGCAGTAGTGTTGATTTCTCAAGATACCTACTAGCTCGGTCGAATTTTACCGTGCATAACGCTGAATGTTATAGGAATTATATTGACCGCTGCCGGATTCAATTTACTCAGGATCCAAAGCAGTTTTATAATTTTGTAAACACTAAGCGTAAAAACGTATCTTTTTCACCACTGCTTATGTTTGAAAATTCCTCTGCGACTTCGGATCAGGCCATTGCCGATCTATTCGCAGAATTTTTTCAAACAACTTATTCTCCTCCTAAATTGACTGATCAGCCTTATGCATATAACATTCAAGCAGCAAATCTTATTTTCTGTCCGTCTTTTTCTGAGAGCAACTTATTATCTGGTCTTTTAAGGGTAAAACCCATTTATTCGCCAGGCCCCGACGGAGTACCAGGCTGTGTGCTAAAATACTGCGCCAGGGCTCTGTGCAAACCTCTTCTAAGACTTTTCAACTTATCTTTGGAAACCTCGATTTTTCCCCTTAAGTGGAAGGAATCATTTATAATTCCCCTACATAAAAAGGGGAAAAAGTCCGAGGCTGCCAACTACAGAGGCATCTCTAAGTTGTCGGCAATTCCAAAGTTATTTGAAAAATTAATTACCCCTCATTTGCAACACCTTTGCTCTTCGATCATCACTCCTTGTCAGCATGGCTTTATTAAGCGTCGCTCCACCACCACAAACTTATTGGAGTTGACATCCTTTGTCATAGACGGCTTTTGTAAGGGATATCAAACCGATGTAATTTACACAGACTTCAGCAAAGCATTTGATTCAGTTAATCACTCACTTTTGTTGAGTAAACTGAATATGCTGGGTTTTCCTAAAGACCTCTTAACGTGGATCTCCAGCTACCTAGATGGAAGGACACAAAGAGTCTTATTTAAAAACATACAGTCCCGTCTGGTCCGTGCTACATCCGGCGTCCCTCAAGGAAGTCATCTTGGCCCGTTATTATTTACGCTTTTTATAAACGACTTGCCCCCTGCTTTAACGAACTCTCTAGTTCTTATGTATGCAGATGATGTAAAGCTTTGTCTTCAGTATAAATCCATCTCTGCCCAATGCAGTCTTCAGTCTGACCTTGATAACTTTCAAAAATGGTGTTTGGCTAATGATTTAATACTTAATGGATCAAAATGCAAGCATATGTCTTTTTATCGTTCTTGCCCTCTGCAAGCTACGTATTCCATTAATGGGATTGCCTTAGAAAAATTAACCCAGGTTAATGATCTCGGCATCCTATTAGACATAAAACTTAAATTTGCCGACCATATTTCCTTAATGGTTAATAAGGCTAAAGGAGTCCTTGGTTTTATTAAAAGGTGGTCAAAAGAATTTAATGACCCCTATATAACCAAAACTTTATTCATTTCTTTGGTCCGTCCGATACTAGAGTACGGTTCATGTGTCTGGAGTCCCCAATATGGAGTACATAAGGACCGCATAGAATCCGTACAAAAGAACTTTTTAATATTTGCACTTAGAGGTCTATACTGGGATGCAAATCTTCAGCTTCCATCCTACAGTAGCAGACTTTTACTTATTAACTTACCTAGCTTAACAAATCGTAGGACAATGATCGGTGTAGTTTTTCTGCAAAACCTTATCAACGGGGATGTAGATAGCCAGCATTTACTAACACGCTTAAATTTCAACATTCCTAATAGAAGGACTCGAAACTTTAGTCCTCTGTTCCTTAGCCGTTGTAGTTCGACATATGCACTGCATGACCCTTTTAGGGTATTATGTTCGAACTACAATGGTCTCTACTCTATTACATCTCTTTCCTGTCCCTCTAATTTAAAATATAGAATTTTAAATTTCCTTACTAACTCCTCTTAGCTTAATAATTAACAAATAACTTAATATACTCTAACAAATCGTTTCTTGAGCGCCCCTCGGTCGTCTGGGCCTCTAAGCTTTATGATGAATACAGGAATGCTAGCTGATGCTCTTATTGATGCACAAGCCATTTCCAAATTCTGAAAGACCGCGAAAAAAAAAAAAAAAAAAAAAAAAAAAAAAAATAACATTTAATATTTTCCCATTGCAATCAACAGTCGAGCAAAGCGTTAGAAAAAAGAAGTAAAACTTAAATAAACCTTAAAAAAATAGTAACGCGAAAAGACGCTTATAGGCACTCATACACAAAATTGCTTATTTGTGCTTAGTGGGAACCAAAAGTCATAGATGACTAAGTTAGTCATCTAAAGGAGCCTAAGTAGGCACTCCACATATTGAAAAAAAATCATACTTTCTTTCTACTCTCCGAATAGCACCGAAGTCGCCCTGCTCCGCAAAGTTTGGCTCTGGCCACTGCCACAATACTAAGCGTCACTAAAAAATGCTAAAAAAAATCATATAAAATCAAAAACGCACCAAATGGCATATGCAACAAACTGGTATGTATCTCGATTAGGAGAATTACCGACTCGTAACCAAAATACGACATAGAACAAAAATTACCATATTAAAAAAAAAGGGAAATTTAAGAAATTGAATTTCACGTTCCTACTGATGGTTTGTGCTTTCAAACTTTTTTGTTGTGTTTAGCTTGGTTTTATATCTTGAATTTTCTCTTTACTAACTTACTTTACTAATAAGAGGTGTCTGAAATCTTAATTAACAGTCATATTGACTGATACAAGGTGCCCCAGCGTTAGTTTTTGATGTTACGGCTGCTCGCGATCCCCCACAGCCATACGTCCAGATTGGCTTTAGGACTGAAATGTACAGTAGTTATAGTGCAGACACAGTGTCGATTGTGAGTTTATGATCCAGTGGAGGCTGCTAGCTTTTAGTTGTAAACGGAACTTTTTGCATTTTAGGTAGTTACGCCAGGATAGTCGTCTCTTGAGGTGGACGTAACGGAACGTTACTGTATTAGCTTGAGGGATCTGCATACTTTTTAGTGAAATAGGAGGGCATGTTTATCTATTAAAAGTAAACGTAACATGTTTACAATTCTGTTCGTTTATTTTAACGCGCCAGTCGGACAGCCACCTTTCCACTACTATGAGATGATTAGCGAGTTGGTTTATTGCTTGGGTTGGGCGTCTGAAACGACTAAGCATAACGGTATCGTCAGCGACCATTGACGTTGTTAGTTGCTCGTTCGTAGGAATATCCGCAGTATACAGAACATATAAACAAGGGCTGAGCGCGCTACCTTGTCGAACTCCAGCTTTTATGATGTAGTCGCTCAAAGATGCTGCGTTGCATCCCACTTTTAATTCCCTGTTGTAGAGGTACGACTCAATTAGCTTGTGGGTGTATGTTGGCAAATGCGTTTTATTGTAATATTGCATGCTTCCAGATGTAGTATGTATGTGTCTACATCCTTCCCTTGAGGAGTAAAGATTTTACCACCCGCAACGTCTAATTTTTCAGGGCGCTCGTAGTATGGTCGATGCCTAATTCCATATTAAGAGTTTGATGTGGACCCTCACGTACTTATTGTATTTCAATTTATTTTTGGCGACGTCAGGCTGAAGGGGTGTTCGGTTATTTCTGAACACTTTAACACATTATACACCAAATCTTCTATAGTTTGCCTCCGCAGTTTCCAAATTTCTTCACGGAACTGCCGTCTTTGTTTGTAGTGCAGTGACCGGAGTTTTCGGCGTCCCCGCATACTACACAGACTCCCCGAAGTGTGCAGTATGTCCTGGTGTGTCCATACTCTTCATCAGTGATTCTCCGATACAAAAGATATTGCAGCTTGTAGATTGGGTGGACTTCGTTCTTCTTCAGCGACCTGCTTTCTGGCTCGACCTTGAAGACGGGTTTTGGCTTTTTATCTTTATTAAGAATGCTTTTGTTTCATTAAGGGCGGTTTTTATTTCCACGACGGTGAAATCGGGTTCGATTCCCTTTACTACCACATGTAGGCCCTTACTGCTTTTCAGCACTGACCAGATATTTGTAGAGGTCTTCAGTCTTTGTTTGCACCTTTGTTTCCTGGATGTTCCCTTTGATAAGCGTGACAACATGAAAATTGTTTTCCGTTCCCGATCAACGCATTATTTGGTTGATCAGGGTTCGAGCTTTTGTTTCCGGTATAGATTGGAGGGGGCTTGGGTTTTTTGCGGTGTCTTGCGCTGGTTGTTTTTCCTCAACCACCGCCAGTAGGGAAAATCTGTTGCTACTGGATCTGCCTGGTTCGATTTCGTCGATTTTCTGGATGCAGTTAGTTTTGTTTAATTGCATGTCAGTTTATTGTGCGGGCTAATCCTGCGCTTAATTTGAATTTACAGGGTGACAATAAATAACCCGGACAAACTTTGAAGCAATCTATTATAAATGTGTTATGATGCAGCCCTTAAATAAATGCATTTATCAATAGCTTGTACTTTTCTGAAAAAAGTAAATTTACATTTTTGTGATTCCCATCAATTTTATATTTGTTTCGGGATGTCTAACAATCGTTGTGCAATTTTAAAACTGTTTCAACAAGGAAATAGCCAATGCGACGTTGTTCGTTTGCTTGGCATACCAAAACAAACGGTCTCTGACGCTATCCGGGGACTTAACGAGCTTGGCCATGAAGTCGACCGTCCCAGACGAGGCAGACCATGCACCGCTAACACTTTTAGAGTTCGCCAGATCGTGAAAAAGCGGATCACTCGCAATTGCAGAGTCTCGTCAGAAAAATAGCCCGTGAAATTGCAGTGAATCGAGAAAGTGTTTGGTCGATTGCAAAAAATGAACTTAATCTCAAGCACTACAAGCTACAAAAAGTGCATCTTTTTACGGATGACAATAAGCGCGTGAGACTCCAAAGATGCAGTCAGCTAAAGCGTCGGGCCGCAGGTCAAAAATGGGAGCGTATTTTCTTCACGGACGAGAAGATTTTCACCATCCAACAGGCGCACAATCACCAAAATGACAGAAGCTGGTCGGTTGAAGCTACAGGTACCTCTGCAATAATCGAGCGCCGTCAATGTGAGCAGTCTTTAATGGTTTGGGGAGGAATATGCGCCACCGGTAAAACACCCCTTGTTTTCATCGATCATTTCATTGCTTTCATCGGTCAAAATCAATCAGGAAGTGTACCGCCGGGACATTTTGGAAACTGTTGTGCTTCCTTGGATCCAGCAGCACTTCGGTGATGCGGAGTGGACGTTTCAACAGGATTCAACGTCACCCCATAGAGCCAAATTGACTCAGGACTGGTGCAAAGCCAATTTTTCGGACTTTATCACATCCAGTGTATGGGTGCCAGATCTTAATTCGATGAAATACAGAGTGTGGTCTATTTTGGAGTCCAGGGCATGTGCTTAACGCCACATAAGTTTGGAGGCGCTGAAGCAATCATTGCTCCGAGAATGGGATCGATTATCGGAAGAAGACCTGCTGCCCACTGCGCTAAATTTTCAGAAACGTTTAGGGCTCTGCATCGCAGCCCAAGGAAGCCACTTTAAATCCGGCTGAATATAAGTAAACACAATACCTATTTAATAGTTGTGTATCTGCATTTTTTTTCAAATACAGTTCCTTAAAAGGTTATGATCAAAAATGTTTGTCCGGGTTATTTATTGTCACCTTGTAGTTTTTGTTTTTATTCTCGATTTTGTCGTTGGCGGCGCGCTGTTTTACTTTGAATTAGGGATCGCTGAGCTTGCTGGAATTGTAGCACTGCCATTGGAGGGGGGTTTAATATTGCGAACTGCATGACGAGGGAGTTGGAGTGAGCAGAACGGGTTAGCAAGCCCTTTGGCTTTTAGCGGTCAGTAGACCCAAGTTTCTCTTGAATGCCGATTTTTTCCATTTCGGTATCGCGGATGGAAAAGTAAGAGTATAAGCCTTTTCCTTGGTTTGCCGAGCAGCAGAACGGGTGAGCAACACCGTGCCCTTTGGCTTTTAGCGGTCAGTAGACCCAAGTTTCTCTTGAATGCCGATTTTTTCCATTTCGGTATCGCGGGTGGAAAAGTAAGAGTATAAGCCTTTTCGTTGGTTGGCCGAGCTTCTACGTTCGCTCTTTTGATCGCACTTATTAATGTAAAACAGGGGTGCCCAGGCTCCGCATACGGCAGAGAAAACTCCCAATCACCAATACATTTTTTTGCAATTTTTGCATGTCGGTGCACTGAAAAATAAAATTATAGTAACATTCACAAGGGGCTTAAAATAAATATAATTTTAATAAACAAGAAAGGAAAGATACCTTCGGTCCTGATCAAGAATATATATTCCTGAAAGGATCGGAGATGTCTCCTTCATTGCGTTGCACACCTTTGACCCAACATTATAATATCCTCTGCAAGGGTAAAAAATACATTTTATTATAGCAAATATTCGGATTAGCACGGTTGTGGAGAATAGGGAAACGCCCTTTGCTTATGGTGGTGGCCACACGTATATGACTTGCATTTCTCATATGAAAGCAATCCCAACAACAACGAAAAATCGAGAGCAATGGAAGTTGGCTGATTTAAAACAAATACCTATCAGTTTTAGTTTTAATACATCACTACTGTTATTATGCTTGTCTATTGCTTTTATTAGTTTTGTGGTTTGCGTCTGCGTTTGGTTAACTGCGATTCTTTATCAATTTCTTTTCGTTTTCCCTGAGTTAGTGCAAAACACGTCCGCTCAGTTCGGTAGTTCGAATATCAATGAATATATTTTTTGGTATATTCGAATATCCAAAAAAGTTAATCAATATTGCGAAATCATTAGATAAGTGTTATTTTTGAGAGATAAAAACATTTAGGTGATGGCCGTTGTGCCGCTCAGCTGAATTTAAGAGCGCATCCGCGCTTGCCCCTCTGTGCACTCTCTCTCGCTCATCGGCCGTCGTCGTTCGTCCGTTTAGTTTTCTAAGTTAAGCAGTTTTAAGCAGCAAACACAGCTGAATGCGCGATAACCAAACGACGCCCCCGACTTCTTTCATTCTTTCTGGATCTTTTTGCGGATCTCCTATCTCCTACATCCTACATCTCCTAGGATATCCTTCAACATTTTGGTCCTTCGAGCCGGATAATTCTTGGATATTTTTTACCAGCAGTTTTCGGCATTGTCAAAAATGCCAAAAGATAAGTATGCATTGTACATTTTTCCATCTCCGCCGGTCTTCAGCAGTGGTCCGAACAATTTCGGATGAAATTTCGGTCACACTGCTGAAAGATTTGTTTTTTCCTTCCGTGTCAAATCCAAGTCCGAGTTTACCGACACAACGGCAGTTTAAGATTTTCTACTCTTCTTCGTCTTCAAATTCTACAAATTCTTCCATCCGTCTCCGTTTTGTGTGCTTCGCCATGTTCCTCGCCGTTTTTGGCCTATCCGTTATCCATTCGTTTGCCAACGGTCGAGGCATATGTGCATCCATATACATACATACACACAGGTTTTGTGCAATTAATCCGAAAAAAATTCGCAAGTAAACAGTGAAATTGTGTGGTGGCAAAAAGAAGCCATAATTAATATTGGCCAGCCGGTGTGAATTAGTTCCGGAAATTTCCAAATTCACCGAACACTCCGCCGCTGTCGTAATATTTGTTTTTTTTCTTCCCCAATTTTTTACACCAGATATCTTTACTTTTTCCCCAGTTATACAGTCCACTCATCAACGCTCCACTGTGCCAACATATGCCCCACATGCTCTTACATATACTTGCACTTGCATGCATCCGTACTTGCATGAATGCATGTCCATATATTTCCATATCTTTTCTGCCTCCAATTTCAGGAAATATATAACCCATGAAGTTTAAAAAAATTAAATTCTCTTAAAACCAACAATTATTAACCGCCATTTTACTACGATTCCGTGATTGTGACGCTTAAATTCTAAACCTAGCCGCCGCAGTAGCCGTGTTGTGTTTTTTTTTGTGATTTTTTTTTTTTCCTTTGGGGTGAACCACGTATACGGTGCCACGTATAAAAAAAAATCAATTATAAATTTATATATTTATAATTATAACTATTATTTATTTATTTTTGTTAAATCCAAGACAAAGTCTAGTCCACCTTTCCGGCACCGAAACAATTAAGTTTGAAAATAATTAAGAATTCAATATCTACGTACGAGCCACATTTATATAAATCAGAGGTCGGCACGGCCCTATCCCGAGGGCATAGGAAATTTCTCTGCCCGAGCTCTGCCACACACACACAGTGTAAATGTGTGAAACGTAATGCTCCCACCCTACTTTCTGCTATTCGGAACTAACACTAATGCGTTAAAATCATATCAATGTATTGGGGTGCCGACCACTGATATATACACATATCATCATCAATTTTTTTTCCAAACGAGCTCGAATTTTCCGGTACTTGTCCATTTTCCGTGTTTGCCTCCGCATCAGGCAACATCCGCCTACAATCTCAACAACCTCGTCTCCTTTTGGGTTTTTATGGTTCCTGAAGTTTTTTTCACATTCAAATTGTGCCGCACACGACATTCCTTTTGACATCTCACCGTTCTCATCACATTAGTGTGACCGGCCACCGTTTCATACAAGGCACCTATTGCGCAAGTCAGTCCTGACCAGCGAATTGGATTCTGAGAATGCCACGGGAGACGACAAAAAGCCGCGTCCGATCCCAACCATTCGTTTGGACAGATCTCAATACGCATCTCCACGGACGCCTCTTTTGAAGCATAAGGCAACCAAGTGCCATTCCAAGGACAAAGAGGGACGAATCCGTCAATACGATTCCCGGTCCTTCACAGAGGCAGACTCGCTCCGTTGCAAAAATGGCTCCAAGTGCGGTCGAAGTGGCGCTGAAAAAGTTCATCGCCACAACAGATCGAATTAGAAACGGAAATAGGCTCCCAATACAAGTGCGAAGTCCATCGGGACCCAATTCGGGCACTGTGGGAGAAGGTGGAGAAGAGCTTTGAGAGCTGCTACGATTTTCTAGCCGTGTCCGACGACAATGCAGCCACTTCGACAGCGCTAGATTCGAAGTGCAGCTACTGTTATTCGGTCTATTCGAGGTGTATTGCCAAGCTTCGGGAGAAAATTGCCTCCCAATCCACTCAGGTTCCGTCAATGTCCACACGCCCGCGTCTACAGACTGCCGGTTACCTCCAGTGGATATTGAGGTCTTTGCGGGTGATTATCTTCGGTGGCCCACCTTCAGAGACTTGATTACGGCCATTTACATCCAAAACTCGCGGCTCACCCCGGTAGTGAAGTTGTACCACTTGCTGTCCAAAACAAGTGGTGACGCACACGCCATTGTTTCTTAGGCTACGCTTACCCATGAGGGGTTTGTCGCAGAGTGGCAAAGCCTCACAGACCGCTTTGAGAACCGGCGGCTATTTATCAATAGCGAGTTGAAGTTCCTTTTCAACAACCAGGCTATCCATCAATGTTGAGGCTTGAGACTGTCTCCTGGTATTTATGATTTCCTCAAAGCTCCCCAAATTTACACTTTCTATGTGGAAGCAATCCGTACATAATAAGGCTGAAATTCCAACATGGAAGGAATTAGATAACTTCCTGACAGAACGCTATCGCACTCTGGAGGCCATCGACGACGTCAGGCCTAGTGGCTCCGGGAAATTTCCGCCAAGGTTGGGCCTTCCACTGCCCCTGCTTGGAGGCTCAATTCATACGAGACTCAAGTGGTTCCGGGCCCCAAGGATTGCGATCTCTGTTCGAGGGAGAACCACCCCATTCGCCTATGTCCGCGTTTCCTATAAATGGACGTAAATGGGCTATAAATGAATGTAAATTTTTAAACTGTTTCGCCCGAGGGTACCAGGGTTTCGTTTCCGGGTCAGGAGCCGTCCTACTGGGCACGGCCCTTATCAACGTGTGCCATTTGGGGTGCAGCTTTCAGGCACGACCACTGATAGACTCAGGGTCCGAAGCGACTTTCATAACGGAACGACTGTTCAACCTCGTCTAGCTTCCCTTCAAGACAATTCAAGCCCAAGTTTCCGGCCTTAATCAGACCATTTCCGCGCAGTCTACTAAATTGTGACATTTCTCCATTCGGTCGCCATCTAGACCCGGGCTGCAATTAGAGACTGCGGCTTACATTCTTCCGCAGTTGGCAGGAAATCTGCCATCATATCCGATTCCGCGAGATCGTCAAAAGGGGATGCCCGAAATTTCCCTGGCAGACCCCAACTTCTTTGAGTTGCTCTCAAGTCGATGTGTTAATAGGAGCTGACATTCTTCCGTCCATTCTCCTCGATAATTCCAAGGCAAACATCTGCTGGTCGCTTCGCTTCTGCGGGTCAGGAGACCATTTTTGGATGGGTGCTGACAGGCCCATTATCTCCAGCCAACCCCCGCAGCGGGTCCATTTTTTTCACACGAGTGGCCCGCAGGCTCGGTGACTCACTGGATCAGCTCCTTACCAAATTCTGGCTGGTGGAAGATGTGCCCACACAGATCAGTTCGGAATCGTATTCAGTTTGCGAGCACAATTTTGTCCAGTTGACAAGAAGACACGAGTGTGGCAAGTACGTTGTGACGCTCCTCTTACGCGACCCCGAGCAAAAGGGTACCGAGCGGCTTCACGGTCCTTTGCTCTTGCTCAGTTCCTGCGTAATGAGCAGCGCCTGAAGAGGGATCCACCCCTTAAGGCCCGCTATGACTCGGTATTCCAGAAATACATCGACTTAGGCCACATGACCGTGGTCTCTCCCGGTAGCAGTGCCGCTACCTACTATCTTCCACGTCATGCCGTCTTCAAGCCCGAAAGCACGATCACCAAGGTGCGGGTGGTCTTCAATGTTTCGAGCCCGTCCGCGAACGGGACCAGTCTGAACGATATTCTTTACGCGGGCCCGGTCTTACAATCCGACCTGACGATTCAAATCCTAAAGTGGCGATACCTTAGGTTTGTCTTCAATGCCGACAACGAGAAGATATATCGGCAATTTTGGGTAGACCCCAAGCATACTCCGCTCCAACGTATTTTGTTTCGCAATCCCGATGGGGATATCCGCGACTACAAGTTAAAAACGGCCACCTTCGGTGTCAATCGTGCCCCGTTCTTAGCGATCCGTGACAAGCAAGCAGCCAAATTATCCGGCATTTTATGTACGTTGATGAAGTTCTCGCGGGGGCAAACTCCGAAAATTGAAAATTGAGCCAGAATTGACTTCTGGCTGGTCTTTCACAAAGCTTCAAATTGTTCTATCCAGCAGGTTGGCTCGCTTCTTTCATTGTTCGGGCGGAAATGTTCATGCAGGACATTTGGCTTCTGGATATAGGGTGGGACGACGCCCTCCTTCAAGATTTCTGTCAGCGATGGGTCTACTTCCTGAAGAATTACTCGGTGCTCGATCAGATTTGTGTTCCTCGGTGGGTCGCGTCCCGATCACACCAAAAGGGTGAGCACCACGGGTTCTGCGACGCTTCACAAATGGCGTACGGCGCAGCAATTTATGTTCTTGTCGAGGTTGGGTCTACGGTAAAAGTGAACCTGCTGATTGCAAAGACTCGAGTGGCCCCAGTTAAAACGGTGTCGCTCCTTCGGCTAGAGCTGTGCGGTGCCTTGTTGTTGTCTGAGATGGCCACCGCCGTTCTGCCAAAGATGCCAGTGGCCGCGGCTTCCCTATACTGTCGCGTGGCTGCAGAAGCCAGCGTCTCAGTGGACAACGTTCGTGGCCAACCGGGTGACCAAGATCACCCAGTTCACCGATGTGCAGAATTGGGAACATGTCCGCTCGGAGCAGAACCCTGCGGATCTCGCTAGCCGGGGCGTAGCTCTCCAAGATCTTGCGGGTAACCAGTTGTGGTGGCACGGTCCTGACTGGCTGCAAAGGCCTCGCAGCGATTGTCCCACTCAAGGCAATGATGCCCCCGTGACTGAACTCGAGAAGCGAGCAGTCAAGGTCCATGTCGCGAAGGCGCCCCCCGAAGATTTTCTTGAACGTTCGATCTCCGTTTGAAGAGCACCTGACAGCTAATGAGGTCACGTCGGCTGAACGTCTTCTAGTTTTCGTCACTCAGCGCAGACACTTCGTTTCTGAGATGGGCTGCTTAAGCGAAAAGCGCCCAGTATCAGCATCCAGTCCGATTCAAAATCTGAACCTCTTCGTGGATTCGCAAGGCTCTCATAAGGCCTTCGGCCGGGTCACGTCCTCTGAACTTCTTCAATAGGACGAACTGCACCTTATAATCTTTCCGTACTACTGCCATCTATCTCGACTCCTTGTTCAATTTACGCATCGCATCAGGCTGCACGGTGGCAATCAGCTGATGATCCGTCTGATCCGGGCCAAATTCTGGATTCCAAGGGTGAAGAATTTGGTCAAGTCTTTCGTCTATTCTTGTAAATTATGTTTCATCCACAAGAAGAAGTTGCAGACAAAACTCATGGGAGAGCTACCTAAGGAACGGACGTCCTTCTCGCGCCCATTCACGTACACCGGTGTGGATTAAGCCGGTCCTTTCGAGATAAAAAATCTACTGGGCGGGCCTATCCCATCACAAAGGGTTATGTGTTGGTGTTTGTGTGCTTCTTCACTAAGGCCATCCATTTAGGGCCTACGTTGGACCTTACGACCGCGAAATTTCCGATCTGACCACTCTCGGCTGCAGAGTGCTTCAGAGAGCCTAAATTCTTTTCACGCTATTACAGTGGTCTGCATTCCGTCAAAAAATAAGTCAAAAATGAGAGTTACTTGCACAGCAAAAAAATGTGAATTTGGTGGAACCATCACGGGTGACTCATACCTGTCTTGTTGGCTCTGCAATAACTGCTCACATATTAAATGTGCTGGAGGAGGACACAATGGACGGATATGACATGGTTTTGCATCGCTTGTAGAGAAATTGAGTCAGAGATGCGGACTTTTATGAAACAGACGAAAAATGGTTTCCTAGATGTCCGCAAGCAGTTCTCGGCCCTTAATGAGGAATTCCTCGCTCTTGAAACTCAATTCCTTGGGCTAAAGTCGTTAAGCGAATCCCCCAGACGAAAAATTCCGAACAACAACCTGCTGACTGCTAAATTACTGAATACCCCTACATCTAATGCTGTACAAGTCGTTGAATTTTCAACACCAAACATTTTACCGTCGCCTACTTGTCTACCTACTTATGCTGTTCCAGTACCAAGGGACTTGATGAGCCTTCCTTCAGGGCACTCTAATATTTATCCCTTACAAGAAGCGATCAGCGTACCAAGTACAAATCTCGAGCCACCTCTCATCCTGAAGCCTTCCTCGTTGGACAATCTACCCTCTGATGTCTCCAAGGCCTCTGGTTGGTGTGGCGCCTGAAGTTAGATCTTCTGGACTTACGCTGAGGGCGGTTGCTCCTCGTAAGGCCATTTTTGTCTCTCGGCTTATGCCGAATGCTACTGTTGATGATGTCAGGAGTCACCTGTTAAACCATCTTAAGGTAGCTCCTAATGAAATCGCTGTTTTTAAGTTTAACTTTAAGCAAAAGCGTTCTATTTCTTCTTTTAAAATAGTTCTACCTGATTCTTACCTTGAAAAAGCACTTGATCCTGTAGCTTGGCCTGAGCACAGTATCATTCATGAATTCCTAGCTAAAGATGCTCAGAATCCTAGCCCTGCAGAAACTGCTTCAAAAAACTGAATAACATAGTATTTTCCTGCGGCTATCAAAACGTTCGAAGTTTTCTGGGTAAGCTGAACCAATTTTTTAAAAAGAGTGCTTCTTTTGATTTTGATGCTATCGTGCTTACTAAAACTTGGCTTAACTCCTCTGTCTCTGATTATGAAATTCTTGTTTCCAAATTCATAGTGTTTCGATTGGATCGTCCAACTTTTGCAGGTGGTGTCCTCATTGCTGTTACTAATGAGTACTTTTCTGAAATTATTCCTTTCACGAACGAGTTCGGAATTGAGTTCATTGCGGTGAAAATTTTAACTGGCTCGTATCATATCTTCCTGACCTGTTCCTACATTCCTCCCATGGCTGAAGATATTGTGTACTTTCACCATCTTGATGCCATTAGGTCTGTTTTTTCGTTGGACAAGGACCGTGGACATGATTTCGTTGGACATGATTAAATCCTAATCATGGGAGATTTCAACCTTCCCATAATTTCCTGGATCCCGTCTGAGGTAGACAATTCCTTGCTTTCCAGTTGTCATAACGACTTTATCGATGGCTTAACCGATCTTGCCCTGCTCCAAATTAATCCAATTCATAACCCTCATGGCAGCTTTCTGGACCTTATTTTTTCCAATGTGTCATCCTCTGTGACAGTCATTCGGTCCCCGCCGCTATCGCTTCCTGAAGACTTTCACCACCCTACACTTTTAGCATCGGTGTTAATTGATGTGCCTCACAATTATGCTTGCTTTAATGCTAAACCTCGTTTCAAATGCTTCAGAAAGACTGATTTTATGGCCCTTCGGAATCATTTAGCTGAAATCGATTGGAATGTTCTTTCATCTATAAACACAATTGAAGCAGCTACGGATTCGTTTTACGAAATAATTCATAACGCCTTGAACAAATTTGTTCCGGAAGTCCCATCATCATTGTCTACAAAACCACCTTGGTATAATAAACACCTTTCTCGTCTTAAGAACAGGAAATCCAGAGCTTACAAAAAGTTTCTTAAGTCAGGATCGATGTGCCACCAGTCAAACTTTCTTTATGTTCGCAACCAGTTTATTATTCTCAACGATCAACTTTATAAGCAGTATATCAGGAATTGTAAGGTAAACTTTCGTAATGATTCTTCTACTCTTTTGTCAATATGAAACGTAAATCAAATCTTCTCCCAAGAGATGGAACGAATCTTTTATTATTCCGCTTCATAAGAAAGGCTCTAAAGCACTTATTGAGAACTACCGGGGGATTGCTAAGCTATCTGCGATTCCCAAACTGCTTGAGAAACTGGTTATTTTCCAACTGCAACATTTTTGTAAAAGCATTATTTCTACTTCACAGCATGGTTTTGTCAAGCATCGCTCTACCACAACTAACCTTCTTGAATTCACTTCGTTTATCCACAGAGGTTTTCTGAACCGCATGCAAACTGATGAAGTATACACTGACTTTAGTAAAGCGTTTGACTCTGTGAACCACCATCCCCTCCTTCATAAGCTGTGTCTAATGGGGTTTTCTCCACATATAGTACAGTGGTTGACCTCTTATCTATCGAACCGCACGTAGCGTGTTTTTTTTAAAAACAGTTCATAGATTATAAACGTTTCATCTGGTGTCCCACAAGGTAGTCATTTAGGACCTCTTCTGTTGGTTCTTTATGTCAACGATTTACCTAGTGTTGTAAACTATGCTACTACATTTATGTATGCTGATGATGTCAAGTTATTTATTTCTTTCTCAGACCATTTCCTTCATAGACACCTGCAACTAGACCTTAACGAAGTCTTCTTGTGGTGCTCAAACAATCTCCTTTTGCTTAACTGCTCTAAGTGTAAGGTTATGACGTTCAATCGCAGTGTTCATCGTTTCGTACTCTATTGGGAATAACGTCTTAGATCGTGTTTTCCTAATTAACGATCTTGGAGTAATTTTCGACAATAAGTTGTCCTTCAACGACCACATATCACTAACAGTTAATAAAGCGTGCTAGCTTTTATCAAACGTTGGTCTAAAGAATTTGCTGATCCTTTCGCAACTAAAACTCTATACGTATCGTTGGTTCGTCCTATCTTGGAATACTGTTCTAGCGTTTGGAGTCCGCAACACTTTGTTCACCAAAGGAGGATTGAATCTGTCCAAAAGCAGTTTCTGCTATTTGCGTTAAAAAGCTTAAACTAGGATACTGCCACTTCCCTCCCGTCGTACAATTGCCGGTTAAACCTACCTCCTTTAAACGAGCGCCGTACTTGTGCTGGGGTTATGCTACTTCATGTGCTTATTCTTGGACAGGTTGACTCACAAGTACTTCTTGAAAAATTAATGTTTTCTGTGCCTAATAGAGTAACTAGATCCTTCCGACCCCGATTGGTTACCGATTTCTAGGTCTAATTTTGCGGAACACGATCCATTTCGCGTTATTTGTAAAAATTATAACTCATTGTCCCATTTATTATCCCCTGAACTATCCCTAGATGTAATTAAATCCAAAATTATGGAATATCTTTTAACTTAATTTATCCTTACTTTTAGTTATAATAATATAGAAATAACAGATCATTGTTAATACAACCCCTCTCGCGGGGAGCAACCGCCCTCAGCATAAGCCCAGAAGATTTAACTTCAGGCGCCACGCAAGTCAGAGGCCTTTGAGACAGTACAGCAGGAGCACCATGTAGGTTTTCCAACGATGGAGACTTCAAGATCCTCGCTCCGTGCAAGGGATCTATATGAGTCTGCTCTGGGAGGCTCAAGATGTTTTTTAGTACTAAAAAGTCGATATAAGGCTACCGGTATATCGACTTGTAGTACATAAAAGGTAAAGGTTCGCAATAAATTGACAGTCAGCAGTTGATTGTTAGGAATTTTTCTTCTTGGAGATTCGCTTAAAAACTTTAGATCACGAAATGGGTGTTCAAGGGCGGGGAATTGCTCATTAAGGGTCGAGAATTGCTTGCGAACATCCCGAGAACACCTTGCCAACATAAGGAGCCTGCTCCTTTAAAGTCCGCATCTCCGAATTCTTAAAAGTCCGTCCGAATCAATATCTCTCCGCGTATCGCTTATCCCTTCATTGTGTTCACTTCCAGCACATTTAATATGCGAGCAGTTATTGAAAAGGCAGCAAGACAGCTTTGAGTAACCCGTGATGGATTTTTGTCTGTGTAAATTCGACTTTCTATTGATGCACTTCTAACCACAATATTCCCTCTGTAGCTCTCAGTAGCAGTACTCTCAGTAAAACAAACTTCATTATAAGGGGCTAAGCCCAGAGAGTATTGCCCGGAGAGAAATTTTCTTTAAGAATATAGTTAAAGCTCAATGAAATTCAAATAACGTTTTAAGTCAAATATATTTTGACGTTTATAATTTAACTTATAGCGAAGAATGAAAAACTTTAATTTTTAGATAAAGTAAATAGGCTATCTTCGAGAGCGATCATAGAAACACGTTAGGATACGGCAAAATGCCTTTGCTTTAAGGGCCCTAAAAATTTTAAGGCCTTTTCACTCCTCAGAATATTATTGCGGCTCTTCGCCGTCACGAGGTCTAACGCCGCCTTCACCTCCCTCAGGTGCACGTGCCTCCTCCCGACCCTGTGTTGCGCACTCAGCATTTCATTTCGGGATCCATCGCTTTCCATTGTTCGGCACTTATAACCGCACACGCTGCCTTGGCTTTGCGGAGGTTCCACCGTAGCTCGTTGACTACCTCTAGGTCATTCTGGTCTGACGAGACCGCCGGTGTAAGACCGCGGCCTTCTCCTTTTGACCCTTTAACTCGCTGAGGTGCGCTCCATTCTTCTTTTTTGTGCTGGTGTGCCGTAAAAAGGCGACACGAAATTCACCACAGTTTTGGGACCGGCGCACAGTGGCCGATTTGGGTAATTTTGCGTCAGATGTGGAACATCATTAAAAATAATGATAATTTTAAAAAATTTGAAATTTTTTGGAATGCTAGCCCAAATATTTATATAAAAATGCTCTGTTCGTATCTACGTCATTTATAGACTTGAAAAGTTCTGAACCGTTTAAGCCCAAATTTTTACCCAACATGCGTTGGGGTTCCAGCTCGGTTATTGTCTACTTTTGATGTTGATAGCTTAACTGCGTTTGCGAATATATCAATTTTTTTCGCGTTTCCCCGTGCCTTTACTTTTCTATTTAGGCAGACAGCTAAGAAGAAAATGTCAAATGAAAATGTCAAAATGTCAGAAACGAAGTCATGCCACCCAAGAAGTCGAATTTTGGTCGTCTTACTCGCAATACAGAAGCAAAAAGACGTAACATTTCGAATAGGACTGACGAAGAGCGGGCCTCCATTCGAGAGACTGAGCGGCTGAGAGCCATGCGGATGCACAACGCGGAGACAGCAGAAACGCGAGCAGCTAGGCTTGAGCGAACACGATTGAGAGTTAGGCAGTCGCGTTCTGCAGCAATCGATTTGATTTTGTCTCAAAATAATGAACGCGACAGGGCAAGGGTAGCTGAAGCGCGTTTACAGCTTGCAACAGATCGAAACCTGCAATACAATCGACGGAAAGCTGCCAGTCAATGAGACGTCGAAAAAAATAGCGTTGCCCATAAATTTCTGTAATTTAGTTACATCGAAGGAAGGACTTATCCAAAAAGTGTTCCCCGATATCAGAATAAATTATAGAAATAACGATTGGCACGAGTGGACGATCGATTCTCGCTGCCAAGAACAAAGATGTCTACCAGCTCAATCATGTAATCCAATCCAGCATAGAAACTGACGAAATTACATATAAGTCGATAGACACGGTTGTGGAGGCAGAGGAAGCAGTTAATTACCCTACGGAGTTTCTAAACTCACTTGATCTGCCTGGAATGCCACCGCACATATTGAAATTAAAAATAGGTGTGCCGATTATCATGCTCCGGAATATGAATCAGCCGAAACTCTGCAACGGTACGCGACTCGCAGTCAAGACAGTTTAAAAGGTGAAGATGTCCTCATTCCTAGGATTCCTATGTTCCCGACTGATACACCGTTCTAGTTCAAGAGATTGCAGTTTCCCATTCGTTTGGCGTTCGCAATGACCATAAATAAAGCTCAAGGTCAATCTCTGGAGTTTTGTGGTTTGGATTTGGATGCAGATTGTTTTTCACACGGACAATTACATGTTGCGTGTTCCCGTGTCGGAAAACCAAATAATCTTTATATTTACGCGGAGAATGGAGAAACAAAGAATATTGTATACCCAAAAGTATTACAGAATAAAATTTATTTGAAAATTATTCTTTTTTGTTTGACTTATTTCTTATGCGTCCAACCACAATATGTCACAGCGAAACGTGACAGGTTACTGCTAGTAAGAAATAAAATTTAGTAATTTTAATTAGGTAAAATTTTTATTTTTTATTCTTTTTAATTTAATTTTTTTTTTTTTTTTATTTTTTAGGATGCACTTTTAAAAAATGAACTAGTTTTAATTATCCCTTTAGTTTTAATAATTTGAATCTAAATTTTTTTTGAGTCAGAATCCGAATTTTCTTTTTGAGCAATGTAGTCCAGAAGATTTTGGCCTTCAATCTCAAAGGAAACTGCCTTGCTGAAGCTATTGTCCGAACTTTTGGAAAATATTGCAATTAGTGGATCTGACGATACTAGCAATAAATACAAAAGATCCTCCATTGTGTTTTGGCGAGAGTTTTTACGCGTATGGCTCAAGCGAAAATTTCTTAAATCTTTGTTTTGGGCTTCTATGGCTTCTTCTGACATCATTCCGATCGGAAGTGGTACATTTTCTATAATATCCGCCCCGTGAATCTATAATATAATATCTATAAAATCTATAATATCCGTACCATGCTCATCTAAAAGAACCAAATGTTCGGTTAACCAACCTGAGTTCTTCCTCTCGAACGCTCCTTACATCTATTCCATTTTTTCCATCTTTTAAAAAGTTTTGGAAAAATTTTTAATGGTTATTTTATAGATGTCAAGTTCATCTCGGAACATTAGTATTTATAAACTATATCGCTAAAAATGTATCAAACACTGCAGAACTCTTCTTTGTGGCGTCTGCTTCCCCATACCATACTGCAACAACTGCTTGTTTACAGGCCGACATGATTGCTGATAATACCGCTAAATTTAACAGGGACTCGCACCTGAACATGGATAATTTATATACTAGACGAACCATTGTTTACCACGAATATAGGCTTTTTGCGTCCCAAGGCGACCTTCACAAAGATTTCCTCTACAGAAGTTGAAATTCGTTATAAAAAAGGGTACTACAAACATTGCTGGTTTTAAACATAAATTATGAATGCAACATTTCTCACAGGTCACAAAACATTTATTTTCGTTTACTACATACCTTGAACTTTAAGAAAATGCTAAAATTGATTTCAAACAGACAAAATCCAAAAAAGTGTCGCAAATATAGAAAGACATCGATCAAGCCAAATTCAACACCTAAAATTTTATAGTACCATATGTTAGCTTTGAGAGCTTACAGCTGATCCAGTTGATCAAGTTTATAGGTTTTGGTATTTTTTTAACGATATTAAATTATTTGACTATTGGTAAGAAACAAAATTTTAATAAATTTTAACAGTTACAAACTTACTTAATCTGACGCTAGAATAGCCAAATCGGCCACTGTGCGGCGCTAGCCTCATCGCGATCCATCGGCCGCTTTGGATAAATGGTGTTCCATTGCCTTCTTATAACATTAAAGCCTCCTTCAGTCATAGTAATGCTAGGCTTTACTTCGTAGGGCTAGGGTTGGCGTGAGTTAACGCCCCTCCTTTCGGATCCTTTTACAATTGTGGCTTCCAACCTTTTTTGCACCTTTTGAAGATACTCAAATGACCACTTCTTCCAAAACGCATGCTTCAGTCTTGAAACCAGTTCCCATCTTTTTAGTAGCGATTTTTCTCACTGGGTGGTGGTGGCATTAGGATGAGCCGTCAATGCACATTGGGCGAAAAAGCCGTTTTTTTTTTGGCATAAACTCCAATTTTAGAGCTACTGGCTCAAATTTTTCATATATGCTTGAACTATTTTTATCAAATTTCGAATTTTGGTGTTTTTGAAATTAGAACACGACTATGCCCGTCGCCCACATGAACAGAAGACCATATTTTCATTTCTATTTACATAAACTTAAGTTTTTAATAAAAAGTACTAAATCTTTTACTAAATAAGGTTCTATTAGTTATTAAATTTAATTTAAACATCTAACAGCGTCGTCTTTCCGGTTGTTCCCCTCCAAAACTTTGAGGAGCGCTGCATAAGAGAACTCATAAACACCTGCAACTTGTATTTTTTTTCGAAAAGGGGCAAACACCATTACTTTAAATTAATTTTATAGTAATTTGTTAAAATCATTACATTTTTACCTTTAGGGCATTTAAAAGAAAACCTTAACAGAACGCATGTACCTTTGTTAGAAAAACCTGGAACAACACATTGGACTAAACAACAGAAACATATATATGTAAATATAGAAAAACGTTTAAAATTATAAATTAACATACCTTGACCCTTATTTTCTAAAGACAAATAAAGACACTTTTAGCTTTTAATGAGCGCTTTAGGAATATTTGCAAGTTAGGAATATTTTCCCGCGTTTTCAGGGTTAAACAAATCGACACGGAACAGTTGACTTTAAAAACGCGCAGAAAATTAGGAGATTCCGAAAAAATCTTTCCAAAATTTGTTTATATCATTTCGCGCAGAACGTGAAAAACACACAGAAAATTAAGAGATTCCGAAAAAATCTTTCCAAAATTTGTTTATATCATTTCGGTTTAAAGATACCAAAAAATTAAGCAAAATTAAGGCAAGTTCCTCAAGGCAATGCTACAGCTGCATTACTAGTGGATGACCCGTGGAGCCATTGAGACTTCTCCCTTACTTCTTGAATCTTGGCTATCCGATTTGCCACAAACGTGTGGTAAGTGGAATCCGCTGCACTGTATCCAACCCAAAACGACAGGTTTAGGTTCCTGTGATTGGAACCTTCCATCAAATATGTGTCTTGGGATGTTTAATTTGTTCAATGCTTGAAGGTCAGAGCGATAGTTTTTCCATTCTGACTGGAGATCTAACGAAAGTTTGCTTCCCATGCCATTTTTAATTCCCAGGTGTTGCATGAAGATTTTTGCTTTCACTACAGTGAAGATTTGTGATAACAGCAAACCGCTTGTTTTTTTGTGTTCTTCCGCAAAGTAGGTTTTTGTTGGGTATCCATATGAGCCCAAGCGTTTTGACACATTATTGGTCCAGTGTCTCATCTAATTTCACGTCGGTCACAGTATCTTCCTTAGGTACTACCTGCTGCAGCATTGTTGGAGCACCATTTTCGAAGCTCGAAGTTGTGATTTGCACTGCTTCTGCGACTGAATAAGCACCAATGAAATAATCTACATAGTCTATACATAGAAGTAGTTTTCGAGTTCTGTGGATCCTAGCGGATAGTTAGATGATATAGGTATTTAGTTGCCAGGAATGGGTGCCGTAGGTGAGTGGTTTAAGTCTGTAGTATCTGAGGGCTTCCGATGGATCGTTTCGGTATGAATTGATTAAATTGATCAACCGGATTGATCCATACTTGACGGTACATTTTTTCTAAGTTCGCTAGGTCCGTGAATACATACTTATGGGTTCGCAACCGTAGCAGTATAGATAAGAGCTCGCTATAAGCTATAGGACCCATATGTAACATGTCATTCAAGGATTTCTCACTTGACGTTTTGCAATACGCATCAAATACTACTCGCAGTTTGGTTCCACAGCTGTCAAGCTTCGAGACGCAATGATGAGGAATGAAATAATGATCCTTGTGTATATGGGTTGATGAGACCAATTTTATATCTCTCAACGCTTCGTACTCTTCCATGAAATCAGAATAACTTTTCCGAACATCACCAGTCAAGCGTCTCTCAAGTGCTAGAAACCTGTTGTTTCAATGTTTCGTTAGATTGTCTAGGTTATCCAAAACCTTTCAATCAATGCGTCAGTTTCTTCCCCATCGCTGAGTCCACAAGACACGGCCGATTAAGTTTTTGACTTTATGTTTCCTGCGACAATCCATCCAAATTTTGTTTGTTGAAGCATAGCACCATCTCTTTCAATTTTTTGTTGATTCGGAAGGATTAACGAATAATAGTGTTTGGTTCTTATTAGTAGATCAATTCTCCAGGTTTGTCGAACTGGGGGTCTGCTAATCCACACTCATTCGGTATTTCCAACTCGCAATGAGAGAGCGGTTGAGCTGGTTGGTGAGCCATAATGTGCCGAAGGACAAGGCGAATAAGAAAGCGTGGTTTTTTCTGAGCTGATTTTTTGCTCTAGGAATTCAAACATTGCACATTGGGCGAAAAAATTTTGCATATATGCTTGGACTATTTTTGTCGAATTTTGTTGTTCTGAATTTTGACCGTAGGCGTAGAAATTTTGGGCAGAAACGCCGTTTTTTGTCATACCATAAACTCCAATTTTAGACATATTGGCCTCAAATTTTGCACATATTTTTGAACTATTTTGTGGAATTTCCAATTTTGTTGTTTTGAATATTTGACCACGCCTATGCCCGTCGCCCACATCAACTGTAGGCCATATTTCCATTTTTACTTACTTTTTACATAAACTTAAGTTTTTAATAAAAAGAACTTAACTTTTACTAAACGGTTTAATTAGTTATTAAATTTAACTTTATAAGATATATAATTTCTGTTTATTTTATTCCAGAGCCAATCAAAAGTGGCTTCAATACTGTGTCCCTTGACCAGCCACACTTTTAACATATCGGAACAACGAATGTTGAGTTGTCCGAAAACTATTTAAATATTTTTAATTAGCGCAAGTATGAGCAAAAGGTGTTAACTTTGTTAAGCAGGCACGAGGTCCTCCCCCTTTTATCTACTAATGTGCCCAAGAATGTGCTATCTTTCCTGCGACGGCTCGCGGTTTTATCCAGATTTACGGATGAAGACTACGAGTCTGCGTGGAGCGATCTCCGCGAGGTCTGTTGGGTCAATGAGTGCTGCTGCACCCAAGAATTTGAGTCGGATGCGCCCCAGCGCAGGGCATTGACACAGGAGGTGTGCGACTGTCTCTTCCTCTTCTTCGTCCCCACAGCTCCTGTAGTAGTCATAATGTGGCACCGCTAGTCTAGCCGCGTGTGCTCGTATTTACCAATGTCCCGTAATGGCCTTGATCGCCAGACTACAGTCCTGCCTATTCAGGGCGATAAGCAACATTGACCTCTTCCTAGATGGATGGGCCATATCATGCGGGAGTTCCTGCAGTTTTGGAGATTTCTCCATTTCCTCAGTGATGCGCGGTCAAAGTGATCTGTGCATCTTAGCTTACACGTAGCTAAAGGAATGCCTACTGGTTCCTTCTCCAGGAGGAGAGGATTGCTAGTACCTGCCCTTGCTGGTTCGTCAGCAGCGCAATTTCCCTCGTGGTACCTATGTCCGGGCACCCATATGAGGTGGATGTCATACTGTTCTGCCATCTCGTTAAGAGATCTGCGACAGTCATTCACTGTCCTGGAGTTGGATGAAAATCCTTCAAGGTCTTGACTGTCTGAGAAGATAGAGATTGTGTCTTGATTTCCAGTAAGTACTGGGGATCTAAATTCTTCCCCGATATCTATTACTTCTGCTTGGAACACACTACAGTGGTCGGGGAGTCTGAAGGACTCATTTAGACACAGCCGCTCGCTGGGGAAGCCGCCTCCCACCTGGCCATTCAATTTTGAAACCGCCTGTGTAAATATGAAGGGAACCGGCAGGTCCCGTGATTTGTGTGGCTCATTCCTCCCTCGTTAGAATAGATACCTGTTATTTTAAGGTGGGATATGTTTCAAGTATGTGCTTTCCGGACAGCATTCTCCCTCTGGAAAAGAGGCAAAGTGTATCTATCACCTCTACTGATCTATGAGTCACAGCACCCGAGTTGTATAACGCAACTCCTACGACAAGCTATGGCGAGCTGCGGTAGTATTTTTCGCCGATAGCCACACGGTACGAAAGTGGGTCTAGAGACCCCTCCTCCTCCGAAACACCTCCTCGGCAAACTGCTCTAGTCTCCTCATCCTGTCGTCGCTCTCCAGAATTCATCCAGAATTCATTCATCCAAACGTCCAGGTTCCGCCAACGTGCTGCAGACCGAGTCCATCGAGGTCTCGCAAGTCTGCATAGAGGGGGCAGACACATAAAATGTGCTCCCAGTCCTTATTAGGATTGCCACATGAGCATGCGGCAGTATCGCTGCCGCCCTGTATCGTGCCCTGTCAACAAAAAGCCAGCGCGCATCGAGAATCCAAAATCTGGATTCTGGGATGATCAACAGGTATACAACAGTCAACAGTCTGTTGACTGTCACAACACGCCACCGTTGGCGTGAAGTGGTGTAGGTCCAACTTGATATGTCCAAAGTCGGTTCTTTTCTATTTAAGCCCCCACTATCTCTACGGGTAATATGAATCGAGTATGAAGTCTAGGGCCTCTATCGGTGTGGTACTTAGGCTGCCTAAAATGCAGACCTCCGCCATCCTTTGCGTTATCCTAAATCTCTCTCTAAATGTGGAGTTTGTGAGAGCAGGGCACCAGACCACCACACCTTAGAAAAGGATGGGTCTTATGACCGCTGTGGGAAGCCATCTGACTATCTTTGGTCACATTTTTCCCATTTGAGTGCAATGGCTTTTCGGCATGCCAGTCCAGATTCCTGTCTAGCGTAATCCCTAGGTACTTGCGTACCTGAGAGTGTTTCTCCTGTTAGTTTTGGAAGCTTTTAATTTGGTATTTTGTACTTCCTAGTGAAGAGGACAAGCTCGATTTTAGATGGGTTCATACCTAGTTCATTCCTAACAGCCCATGTTGAGAGAACCCTAAGTTGGTCCGTCATGCGGTTGCATAGAGTCTAAAGAAATTTTCCAGAGAAGGCAATTGCGACATCATCCGCATAAGCGATAACCTTGCAACCACCACCTTCTAGGTATAAAGCTGTTTATCGCCCAGCTGAGATACCTATCACTCAATAGGTATTCGAGTTGGTTTTGGTGCTGACCATTGAATCCAGGTCTTCCCTGCTGTCAACGTCTCTTGTTGGAGGTTTCCCCAAGGATTCTTCTAATTTTTCTTATATAACTCCCAGTTCGCTATTCTCGGGTTGCGTACTGTTAGTCGTGAGAACATTCGAGTATGTTTTGATATGCGACGGGCAAACAAAACCATACGGCGCGAAAATTATCCGTTGGCAACTTTCGATACGTTCATGACGAAACTTAAGGGGACAAAATATTACCTAATATAAAAAACGCATATCCCCATTTGGAGCTGGATGAGGGTAGTTATGAGTTCACCACATTTTTTACGCACCGTGGCCTGTTCCGCTACAAGCGTTTAATATTTGGGGTAGACTCAGCTCCAGAGATTTTTCAAAGGTTAACGCAAGAATTGTTGACCGTGGCCTGTTCCGCTACAAGCGTTTAATATTTGGGCTAAACTCAGCTCCAGAGATTTTTCATAGGTTAATGCAAGAATTTTGTCGCCCTGCCCAAACGCATTTAATTACATCGACGATGTCATCGTATTTGGGAATAACCCTGAAAAATATGAAAAATTGCTGGAGTATGTTAAGAGCATATTTAGAGCCAACTAAACGACAAGAACTGCGTTTCGAGGACTCAGAAATTGAAATTTTTGGTCCACATTATGTCGTACAAGGGCATCGAGGTCTACCCAGTGAAAGTCAAAGTTATCACCAGATTCAGAGCGCTCAACAATAAGGAAGAAGTACGCAGTTTCATAGGTTTAGTAACCTACATTGGGAAGTTCGTGTTTGACAGTACCTAGCCCCTGAGGAAGCTTTTAAAGAGTCGTGAAGTATTCATTCGGGGCGACGAGCAAGAAGAAGCTTTTTAAAAATTGAAAACGAAAATTACCAAAGTGCTGATGATATCATATTTCAACTCACACGACAAGACATTCCTAATTGGAAGGTTTCACGCATAATATCTTTCGCAAGTAAGAGTTGTCACCGGTGAACAAAAAATATTCACAGACGGAAAAGGAGAGTCTTGCGTTGGTATGGAGCGTGGAAAAATTCTACTATTCTATTCTATTATTTGGCTGGCCTAAGGTTTGACCTTATAACGGACCACAAGCCCCTTGAAGCCATATTTAAGCCAACTTCACGACCCCCATCCTGAATTGAAAGGTGGCTGCAACGATTACAATCATATCAGACCAGGGAATTATATAAAGCTGGAAAAGAAAATATGGCCGACTCATTGTCGAGACTGTGCCAAAACACGGATACCAAACTTTTTGACTGAGCTGGGGAGGAGCATATATTTCGCTTGGTATCGTCCTTCATACCTAAGTCGTTTACCATATCACAAGTCACTGAAACGAGTACTAAAGACAAGGAAATACTCGACGCGATGACGTGCCTTGATAGAAATTCGTGGAGCCTGAACGTGTCAAGTCCGTACTATCCTCTTCGATTGGAGCTTTCAATTGTGCTACAATCGAAAATCGACCTTTCAAATATCCCATTACGGAGCACTAATTGGTAATACCACAAAAGCTTAGAGAGACCTTGAACTCGCACACGAAGGACACCCAGGAATAAGTGCGATGAAACGAAGACTTCGTTCAAAAGTCTGGTGGCCAGGCCTGGATAGGGAAACGGAGCAACACGTGAAAGAATGCCTGCTCATCTTGATTCCATTAAAGCCAGCATCGATGGAGAGACGCCCGTTTCCAACTGGCCCAAGGAAATGTTTTGCGACAGACCTTTTGGGTCCCTTACCAAATGGCGATAATATACTGGTTTTGATTTGATCACTTCCAAAACTATTATCGAACAACATGAAGAGATTTTTGCAAGACTTGGTGTGCCGGAAACGTTAACGGCTGATAATGTAAGACAGTTCATATGCGCCTAGTTTAAAGATTTTTGCGAAAACAATGGTGTTCAAGTTCTGTCAACAACCCCATACTGGCCCCAGGCTAATGGAGAAGTCGGAAACATAAACAAAGCTTTGGTAAAACGTTTAAAAATAGCCCACGCTACCAACATAAACTACAAAAAAGAGATTCAAAGATTCGTACTAATGTACAACGTCAAATACCCACCGACTCCGACCATGTATGAACGTCTACCTTTCCCAACTATTTCTTTACAGCCAACCCAGGAGACACAAAATCCACAGGAACTTCCAGCAGCTCGGGAGACACAAGGCAAAGACAAGATCCTGAAGCTTTGTCTAAAAAGAAAAGATGAGGGATGTGGAGCCCTCCACCAGCATCAGAGACCGGAGAGGAGATGGAGAGCGAGGCTCTCTCCCAACGAGTAGGCTCGTATGCGGGGGAGAGAAGGGAATTAATATTTTCATAGACGCCGATGGAGTCGGACAAATAAAAGTGGTACACTTTGTGCCAAAGTATATAAACATATATTATATATAAATATAATATAATATATAAACATATTTGTTGTGATTATATTGCGGGCTAATAGCGCTGTTACATAACTGAACGTTTGGAAATGGTATTTGGTAAAAATAACAACTTTGGTATTCTTAAAGATAGAAGTTTGGGACTTTTTGTATAAAATGCTAAATATTATAATATTCTTATAAGGATCGGCCAACTATATCCGATTTTTGCGATGTATATCCGGTTGTAACTGCAAGGGTATATCAACTGCGGCTCCACCCGAAGTTAGCTAGCTTTCCTTTCTTGATTAACTTAAAGTAAGATTGTAAAATGTATTGAAGAAAAACAAACTGCACTTTCAGACAATATGTATTTGAAAAAGATTTGCTTTCACTACAAAATAAGCTCAGCCTTATACTATGTTAAGTTACCGAGCGGTTTCTGTCACTGAAAAATAATGTTCCAAATCTCCATTCCAATAAAAGCTCGATATTTTAGTTATTTATGTTTATTTAATATCTAATGTAAAGAATCAGCCGCAAACTATGCAGAATCAGAGGGGTCGGTGATAATAAAAATGCGAACGAAATGAGAGAGCGCGAACGAGAGAGTCGGTCCCAAAAAAGATGACACGTGCAGGTGGATGATCGATTGAAGGAGAAAGTGAGGGTGTGTGTCGAAAGTGAAGCAATGCAATGTGACGTTATAAATTCTTCTTCGGTTATATTAGCTAAGCTTGATATAGGTTGGCGAAATTATAGACTACGGCAATCCCGACATTGTTGGACCTTGGACATTGTTTTCGATTCCAATAAAAACAACAGTTGCGATGAAATGCGATATTTAATCAATTTAAAATCTGATTAACTAACAGTAAGTTAATATGACTTACTCGGTTGTACCTCATCAGTGGCTTCATCTATAAAAACTTCTGTGCCATAAAACTATAGCTTGAAAATTTCTTAAGGGGTTATATACAGTTGTGATAGATGAAAAAATCGATTTTTTTTTTATTGCATATTCTTTAAGTATATAATGTTGAGAATACTCTCATAACGATCACTCTCATAATTCATAACGATCAGAGCAGTAGAACCGAAGTTGTAGCTATTTATAGCGCACTACCTCACATCAAACTTGAACAAACTGGAACCTTTAAGGGGTTATATACAGTTGTACCGCGCAAAAATATGGATTTTTATCGATTTTTTTTTGACACCATAGAAAATTTTATGAAAAATGTTTTACCGTGGTCAAAATTTTGTGTTGATCGGATTAGTAGTTTTTTAGTACTCGTGCCCACCGCAAAGGTAATTTCCCAAAAAAAAAAATTTTCGAAATTACCTTTGCGGTGGTAATTTCCCAAAAAAAAGAATTTTCGAAATTACCTTTGCGGTGGACACGATTACTAAAAAACTACTAATCCGATCAACACCAAATTTTGACCACTTATTTATTATGATATTAGCCAGTCCGTGATTGAGGGATTTTAAATTTTTTTGAATTTCCTTTTTTAAAGCATAAAAATCGAAAATCTTATACCCTGAAAAAATAAATTTTTTGTTAAAACCGCCGCCATTTTTTTTATCAACATTTTTTAAAATCCCTTGTTCACGGACTAGACAATACAATAAAGATGACTAGATGATAATAATAAAATTTTTTTTGAATTTTTGATTTTGGGTGAACCGTTTTTGGGATATCATGTCCACCGCAAGACACCATCGAAAAAAGGCGATCCGGGAATTCGGCTATAACATTTTTATTATGTAGTATTTTTTTATGAAAAAATTTAATTTGGTACCCAGAAACATGTACTAAACAACGTCGGTAAAACATTTTTCATAAATATTTTCTATGGTGTCAAAAAAAATCGATAAAATTCCATTTTTTTTGCGCGGTACAACTGTATATAACCTCTTAATCTATAGCCATACAATTTGTTTCGAAATTCAAAGTTTAAAAAATGCTTCTTTGCAAATCATAGTTATCTGACCCATAGGGCATAATACCAGTGACTTAGGCTTGGAAAACACTAGTGATCTGAGAGTCTGATGAAAAATTACTGGTGACGCTAAAGGTGGCAAGACTTCTCTTTGCCTTAGTCTTGCTTGATAACATCCAGGTTATTACGAAGTTTGGTTTGTCGTGTGAAAGCGAATCTCTGAAACGTTATAATTAAAATATTAATTAAATTTAAAAATGTCGATAATAAACATTTTTTTTAAACTATTTTTAGGTTGGAATTACACTCTGAAAGCGGAAATAATAAACCAGAGTTAATATTTATGGACCAAATAGAAGATATTTCATCAGATTATATTCTTCATAAAAATGAAAATTGCATACAAATTCGCATTAACGACGGCGGTCGAGACGGTCGTATCATTTTAACTAATTCGGTAAAAATTCCTTAATTTTAAATGATAGTTCTTGAATAATAGATATTTTTATTTAGGATGAAATAGGTTTAAAGGAGTGGGCCTTTTCCCTCAGGTCTGCACATAAGATGTCTCAAGATCTATTAGGATCCATGGCTAAAAAGGCTGGAAAAATTTATGGAAGTGAACGAGATGCCAACAAATCTATGCTTATACTTGGAGGAAATTGTTCAACCAAAACTTCTAATGGCCCCAACTAAATATTCATATTAAATCAAAATTTAATTTCAAATATCCATTGTAAAAGTTAAAAAAAAAATAAAATACATGTAAAGAAATTCGTATATTTATTTATTTTATTTCACTAACAAATGGAGGAGCTACTGAGGTTTCCACTAGTGTTTTAATTATTTGGTTATTTTAGTGATTAGCTTGGTGTTTGGTTTTGTGTGACTTATGAGTTCAAAAACATTGAACCACAAAAAAGCCTTTGTGGGGAGTGGGAAAAGGACACATATGTATACCATTTTTTAACGGTGAATCCAGAAAGACAATAAACTTTTATTTCGATTTATATTGTTAAAATTTAAATATAACTCGTATTTCCAATTTTTAATAATAAAAATTAAGAATAGGAATTATTTTTCATTTTTACAATAAAATTTAAAAATAAAAATGATGGTTCCATTTTTATACCCTTGCAGAGGGTATTATAATTTTGGTCAAAAGTGTGCAACGCAGTGAAGGAGACATCTCCGACCCCATAAAGTATATATATTATTGATCAGGATCACCTCCTGAGTTGATATGAGCATGTCCGTCTGTTCATGACGAAACTTAAGGGGACAAAATATTACCTAATATAAAAAACGCATATCCCCATTTGGAGCTGGATGAGGGTAGTCATGAGTTCACCACATTTTTTACGCACCGTGGCCTGTTCCGCTACAAGCGTTTAATATTTGGGGTAGACTCAGCTCCAGAGATTTTTCAAAGGTTAACGCAAGAATTGTTGACCGTGGCCTGTTCCGCTACAAGCGTTTAATATTTGGGCTAAACTCAGCTCCAGAGATTTTTCATAGGTTAATGCAAGAATTGTGTCGCCCTGCCCAAACGCATTTAATTACATCGACGATGTCATCGTATTTGGGAATAACCCTGAAGAATATGAAAAATTGCTGGAGACTCATTGTCGAGACTGTGCCAAAACACGGATACCAAACTTTTTGACTGAGCTGGGGAGGAGCATATATTTCGCTTGGTATCGTCCTTCATACCTAAGTCGTTTACCATATCACAAGTCACTGAAACGAGTACTAAAGACAAGGAAATACTCGACGCGATGACGTGCCTTGATAGAAATTCGTGGAGCCTGAACGTGTCAAGTCCGTACTATCCTCTTCGATTGGAGCTTTCAATTGTGCTACAATCGAAAATCGACCTTTCAAATATCCCATTACGGAGCACTAATTGGTAATACCACAAAAGCTTAGAGAGACCTTGAACTCGCACACGAAGGACACCCAGGAATAAGTGCGATGAAACGAAGACTTCGTTCAAAAGTCTGGTGGCCAGGCCTGGATAGGGAAACGGAGCAACACGTGAAAGAATGCCTGCTCATCTTGATTCCATTAAAGCCAGCATCGATGGAGAGACGCCCGTTTCCAACTGGCCCAAGGAAATGTTTTGCGACAGACCTTTTGGGTCCCTTACCAAATGGCGATAATATACTGGTTTTGATTTGATCACTTCCAAAACTATTATCGAACAACATGAAGAGATTTTTGCAAGACTTGGTGTGCCGGAAACGTTAACGGCTGATAATGTAAGACAGTTCATATGCGCCTAGTTTAAAGATTTTTGCGAAAACAATGGTGTTCAAGTTCTGTCAACAACCCCATACTGGCCCCAGGCTAATGGAGAAGTCGGAAACATAAACAAAGCTTTGGTAAAACGTTTAAAAATAGCCCACGCTACCAACATAAACTACAAAAAAGAGATTCAAAGATTCGTACTAATGTACAACGTCAAATACCCACCGACTCCGACCATGTATGAACGTCTACCTTTCCCAACTATTTCTTTACAGCCAACCCAGGAGACACAAAATCCACAGGAACTTCCAGCAGCTCGGGAGACACAAGGCAAAGACAAGATCCTGAAGCTTTGTCTAAAAAGAAAAGATGAGGGATGTGGAGCCCTCCACCAGCATCAGAGACCGGAGAGGAGATGGAGAGCGAGGCTCTCTCCCAACGAGTAGGCTCGTATGCGGGGGAGAGAAGGGAATTAATATTTTCATAGACGCCGATGGAGTCGGACAAATAAAAGTGGTACACTTTGTGCCAAAGTATATAAACATATATTATATATAAATATAATATAATATATAAACATATTTGTTGTGATTATATTGCGGGCTAATAGCGCTGTTACATAACTGAACGTTTGGAAATGGTATTTGGTAAAAATAACAACTTTGGTATTCTTAAAGATAGAAGTTTGGGACTTTTTGTATAAAATGCTAAATATTATAATATTCTTATAAGGATCGGCCAACTATATCCGATTTTTGCGATGTATATCCGGTTGTAACTGCAAGGGTATATCAACTGCGGCTCCACCCGAAGTTAGCTAGCTTTCCTTTCTTGATTAACTTAAAGTAAGATTGTAAAATGTATTGAAGAAAAACAAACTGCACTTTCAGACAATATGTATTTGAAAAAGATTTGCTTTCACTACAAAATAAGCTCAACCTTATACTATGTTAAGTTACCGAGCGGTTTCTGTCACTGAAAAATAATGTTCCAAATCTCCATTCCAATAAAAGCTCGATATTTTAGTTATTTATGTTTATTTAATATCTAATGTAAAGAATCAGCCGCAAACTATGCAGAATCAGAGGGGTCGGTGATAATAAAAATGCGAACGAAATGAGAGAGCGCGAACGAGAGAGTCGGTCCCAAAAAAGATGACACGTGCAGGTGGATGATCGATTGAAGGAGAAAGTGAGGGTGTGTGTCGAAAGTGAAGCAATGCAATGTGACGTTATAAATTCTTCTTCGGTTATATTAGCTAAGCTTGATATAGGTTGGCGAAATTATAGACTACGGCAATCCCGACATTGTTGGACCTTGGACATTGTTTTCGATTCCAATAAAAACAACAGTTGCGATGAAATGCGATATTTAATCAATTTAAAATCTGATTAACTAACAGTAAGTTAATATGACTTACTCGGTTGTACCTCATCAGTGGCTTCATCTATAAAAACTTCTGTGCCATAAAACTATAGCTTGAAAATTTCTTAAGGGGTTATATACAGTTGTGATAGATGAAAAAATCGATTTTTTTTTTATTGCATATTCTTTAAGTATATAATGTTGAGAATACTCTCATAACGATCACTCTCATAATTCATAACGATCAGAGCAGTAGAACCGAAGTTGTAGCTATTTATAGCGCACTACCTCACATCAAACTTGAACAAACTGGAACCTTTAAGGGGTTATATACAGTTGTACCGCGCAAAAATATGGATTTTTATCGATTTTTTTTTGACACCATAGAAAATTTTATGAAAAATGTTTTACCGTGGTCAAAATTTTGTGTTGATCGGATTAGTAGTTTTTTAGTACTCGTGCCCACCGCAAAGGTAATTTCCCAAAAAAAAAAATTTTCGAAATTACCTTTGCGGTGGTAATTTCCCAAAAAAAAGAATTTTCGAAATTACCTTTGCGGTGGACACGATTACTAAAAAACTACTAATCCGATCAACACCAAATTTTGACCACTTATTTATTATGATATTAGCCAGTCCGTGATTGAGGGATTTTAAATTTTTTTGAATTTCCTTTTTTAAAGCATAAAAATCGAAAATCTTATACCCTGAAAAAATAAATTTTTTGTTAAAACCGCCGCCATTTTTTTTATCAACATTTTTTAAAATCCCTTGTTCACGGACTAGACAATACAATAAAGATGACTAGATGATAATAATAAAATTTTTTTTGAATTTTTGATTTTGGGTGAACCGTTTTTGGGATATCATGTCCACCGCAAGACACCATCGAAAAAAGGCGATCCGGGAATTCGGCTATAACATTTTTATTATGTAGTATTTTTTTATGAAAAAATTTAATTTGGTACCCAGAAACATGTACTAAACAACGTCGGTAAAACATTTTTCATAAATATTTTCTATGGTGTCAAAAAAAATCGATAAAATTCCATTTTTTTTGCGCGGTACAACTGTATATAACCTCTTAATCTATAGCCATACAATTTGTTTCGAAATTCAAAGTTTAAAAAATGCTTCTTTGCAAATCATAGTTATCTGACCCATAGGGCATAATACCAGTGACTTAGGCTTGGAAAACACTAGTGATCTGAGAGTCTGATGAAAAATTACTGGTGACGCTAAAGGTGGCAAGACTTCTCTTTGCCTTAGTCTTGCTTGATAACATCCAGTTTATTACGAAGTTTGGTTTGTCGTGTGAAAGCGAATCTCTGAAACGTTATAATTAAAATATTAATTAAATTTAAAAATGTCGATAATAAACATTTTTTTTAAACTATTTTTAGGTTGGAATTACACTCTGAAAGCGGAAATAATAAACCAGAGTTAATATTTATGGACCAAATAGAAGATATTTCATCAGATTATATTCTTCATAAAAATGAAAATTGCATACAAATTCGCATTAACGACGGCGGTCGAGACGGTCGTATCATTTTAACTAATTCGGTAAAAATTCCTTAATTTTAAATGATAGTTCTTGAATAATAGATATTTTTATTTAGGATGAAATAGGTTTAAAGGAGTGGGCCTTTTCCCTCAGGTCTGCACATAAGATGTCTCAAGATCTATTAGGATCCATGGCTAAAAAGGCTGGAAAAATTTATGGAAGTGAACGAGATGCCAACAAATCTATGCTTATACTTGGAGGAAATTGTTCAACCAAAACTTCTAATGGCCCCAACTGAATATTCATATTAAATCAAAATTTAATTTCAAATATCCATTGTAAAAGTTAAAAAAAAAATAAAATACATGTAAAGAAATTCGTATATTTATTTATTTTATTTCACTAACAAATGGAGGAGCTACTGAGGTTTCCACTAGTGTTTTAATTATTTGGTTATTTTAGTGATTAGCTTGGTGTTTGGTTTTGTGTGACTTATGAGTTCAAAAACATTGAACCACAAAAAAGCCTTTGTGGGGAGTGGGAAAAGGACACATATGTATACCATTTTTTAACGGTGAATCCAGAAAGACAATAAACTTTTATTTCGATTTATATTGTTAAAATTTAAATATAACTCGTATTTCCAATTTTTAATAATAAAAATTAAGAATAGGAATTATTTTTCATTTTTACAATAAAATTTAAAAATAAAAATGATGGTTCCATTTTTATACCCTTGCAGAGGGTATTATAATTTTGGTCAAAAGTGTGCAACGCAGTGAAGGAGACATCTCCGACCCCATAAAGTATATATATTATTGATCAGGATCACCTCCTGAGTTGATATGAGCATGTCCGTCTGTTCATGACGAAACTTAAGGGGACAAAATATTACCTAATATAAAAAACGCATATCCCCATTTGGAGCTGGATGAGGGTAGTCATGAGTTCACCACATTTTTTACGCACCGTGGCCTGTTCCGCTACAAGCGTTTAATATTTGGGGTAGACTCAGCTCCAGAGATTTTTCAAAGGTTAACGCAAGAATTGTTGACCGTGGCCTGTTCCGCTACAAGCGTTTAATATTTGGGCTAAACTCAGCTCCAGAGATTTTTCATAGGTTAATGCAAGAATTGTGTCGCCCTGCCCAAACGCATTTAATTACATCGACGATGTCATCGTATTTGGGAATAACCCTGAAGAATATGAAAAATTGCTGGAGACTCATTGTCGAGACTGTGCCAAAACACGGATACCAAACTTTTTGACTGAGCTGGGGAGGAGCATATATTTCGCTTGGTATCGTCCTTCATACCTAAGTCGTTTACCATATCACAAGTCACTGAAACGAGTACTAAAGACAAGGAAATACTCGACGCGATGACGTGCCTTGATAGAAATTCGTGGAGCCTGAACGTGTCAAGTCCGTACTATCCTCTTCGATTGGAGCTTTCAATTGTGCTACAATCGAAAATCGACCTTTCAAATATCCCATTACGGGGCACTAATTGGTAATACCACAAAAGCTTTGAGAGACCTTGAACTCGCACACGAAGGACACCCAGGAATAAGTGCGATGAAACGAAGACTTCGTTCAAAAGTCTGGTGGCCAGGCCTGGATAGGGAAACTGAGCAACACGTGAAAGAATGCCTGCTCATCTCGATTCCATTAAAGCCAGCATCGATGGAGAGACGCCCGTTTCCAACTGGCCCAAGGAAATGTTTTGCGACAGACCTTTTGGGTCCCTTACAAAATGGCGATAATATACTGGTTTTGATTTGATCACTTCCAAAACTATTATCGAACAACAGGAAGAGATTTTTGCAAGACTTGGTGTGCCGGAAACGTTAACGGCTGATAATGTAAGACAGTTCATATGCGCCTAGTTTAAAGATTTTTGCGAAAACAATGGTGTTCAAGTTCTGTCAACAACCCCATACTGGCCCCAGGCTAATGGAGAAGTCGGAAACATAAACAAAGCTTTGGTAAAACGTTTAAAAATAGCCCACGCTACCAACATAAACTACAAAAAAGAGATTCAAAGATTCGTACTAATGTACAACGTCAAATACCCACCGACTCCGACCATGTATGAACGTCTACCTTTCCCAACTATTTCTTTACAGCCAACCCAGGAGACACAAAATCCACAGGAACTTCCAGCAGCTCGGGAGACACAAGGCAAAGACAAGATCCTGAAGCTTTGTCTAAAAAGAAAAGATGAGGGATGTGGAGCCCTCCACCAGCATCAGAGACCGGAGAGGAGATGGAGAGCGAGGCTCTCTCCCAACGAGTAGGCTCGTATGCGGGGGAGAGAAGGGAATTAATATTTTCATAGACGCCGATGGAGTCGGACAAATAAAAGTGGTACACTTTGTGCCAAAGTATATAAACATATATTATATATAAATATAATATAATATATAAACATATTTGTTGTGATTATATTGCGGGCTAATAGCGCTGTTACATAACTGAACGTTTGGAAATGGTATTTGGTAAAAATAACAACTTTGGTATTCTTAAAGATAGAAGTTTGGGACTTTTTGTATAAAATGCTAAATATTATAATATTCTTATAAGGATCGGCCAACTATATCCGATTTTTGCGATGTATATCCGGTTGTAACTGCAAGGGTATATCAACTGCGGCTCCACCCGAAGTTAGCTAGCTTTCCTTTCTTGATTAACTTAAAGTAAGATTGTAAAATGTATTGAAGAAAAACAAACTGCACTTTCAGACAATATGTATTTGAAAAAGATTTGCTTTCACTACAAAATAAGCTCAACCTTATACTATGTTAAGTTACCGAGCGGTTTCTGTCACTGAAAAATAATGTTCCAAATCTCCATTCCAATAAAAGCTCGATATTTTAGTTATTTATGTTTATTTAATATCTAATGTAAAGAATCAGCCGCAAACTATGCAGAATCAGAGGGGTCGGTGATAATAAAAATGCGAACGAAATGAGAGAGCGCGAACGAGAGAGTCGGTCCCAAAAAAGATGACACGTGCAGGTGGATGATCGATTGAAGGAGAAAGTGAGGGTGTGTGTCGAAAGTGAAGCAATGCAATGTGACGTTATAAATTCTTCTTCGGTTATATTAGCTAAGCTTGATATAGGTTGGCGAAATTATAGACTACGGCAATCCCGACATTGTTGGACCTTGGACATTGTTTTCGATTCCAATAAAAACAACAGTTGCGATGAAATGCGATATTTAATCAATTTAAAATCTGATTAACTAACAGTAAGTTAATATGACTTACTCGGTTGTACCTCATCAGTGGCTTCATCTATAAAAACTTCTGTGCCATAAAACTATAGCTTGAAAATTTCTTAAGGGGTTATATACAGTTGTGATAGATGAAAAAATCGATTTTTTTTTTATTGCATATTCTTTAAGTATATAATGTTGAGAATACTCTCATAACGATCACTCTCATAATTCATAACGATCAGAGCAGTAGAACCGAAGTTGTAGCTATTTATAGCGCACTACCTCACATCAAACTTGAACAAACTGGAACCTTTAAGGGGTTATATACAGTTGTACCGCGCAAAAATATGGATTTTTATCGATTTTTTTTTGACACCATAGAAAATTTTATGAAAAATGTTTTACCGTGGTCAAAATTTTGTGTTGATCGGATTAGTAGTTTTTTAGTACTCGTGCCCACCGCAAAGGTAATTTCCCAAAAAAATAAATTTTCGAAATTACCTTTGCGGTGGTAATTTCCCAAAAAAAAGAATTTTCGAAATTACCTTTGCGGTGGACACGATTACTAAAAAACTACTAATCCGATCAACACCAAATTTTGACCACTTATTTATTATGATATTAGCCAGTCCGTGATTGAGGGATTTTAAATTTTTTTGAATTTCCTTTTTTAAAGCATAAAAATCGAAAATCTTATACCCTGAAAAAATAAATTTTTTGTTAAAACCGCCGCCATTTTTTTTATCAACATTTTTTAAAATCCCTTGTTCACGGACTAGACAATACAATAAAGATGACTAGATGATAATAATAAAATTTTTTTTGAATTTTTGATTTTGGGTGAACCGTTTTTGGGATATCATGTCCACCGCAAGACACCATCGAAAAAAGGCGATCCGGGAATTCGGCTATAACATTTTTATTATGTAGTATTTTTTTATGAAAAAATTTAATTTGGTACCCAGAAACATGTACTAAACAACGTCGGTAAAACATTTTTCATAAATATTTTCTATGGTGTCAAAAAAAATCGATAAAATTCCATTTTTTTTGCGCGGTACAACTGTATATAACCTCTTAATCTATAGCCATACAATTTGTTTCGAAATTCAAAGTTTAAAAAATGCTTCTTTGCAAATCATAGTTATCTGACCCATAGGGCATAATACCAGTGACTTAGGCTTGGAAAACACTAGTGATCTGAGAGTCTGATGAAAAATTACTGGTGACGCTAAAGGTGGCAAGACTTCTCTTTGCCTTAGTCTTGCTTGATAACATCCAGGTTATTACGAAGTTTGGTTTGTCGTGTGAAAGCGAATCTCTGAAACGTTATAATTAAAATATTAATTAAATTTAAAAATGTCGATAATAAACATTTTTTTTAAACTATTTTTAGGTTGGAATTACACTCTGAAAGCGGAAATAATAAACCAGAGTTAATATTTATGGACCAAATAGAAGATATTTCATCAGATTATATTCTTCATAAAAATGAAAATTGCATACAAATTCGCATTAACGACGGCGGTCGAGACGGTCGTATCATTTTAACTAATTCGGTAAAAATTCCTTAATTTTAAATGATAGTTCTTGAATAATAGATATTTTTATTTAGGATGAAATAGGTTTAAAGGAGTGGGCCTTTTCCCTCAGGTCTGCACATAAGATGTCTCAAGATCTATTAGGATCCATGGCTAAAAAGGCTGGAAAAATTTATGGAAGTGAACGAGATGCCAACAAATCTATGCTTATACTTGGAGGAAATTGTTCAACCAAAACTTCTAATGGCCCCAACTAAATATTCATATTAAATCAAAATTTAATTTCAAATATCCATTGTAAAAGTTAAAAAAAAAATAAAATACATGTAAAGAAATTCGTATATTTATTTATTTTATTTCACTAACAAATGGAGGAGCTACTGAGGTTTCCACTAGTGTTTTAATTATTTGGTTATTTTAGTGATTAGCTTGGTGTTTGGTTTTGTGTGACTTATGAGTTCAAAAACATTGAACCACAAAAAAGCCTTTGTGGGGAGTGGGAAAAGGACACATATGTATACCATTTTTTAACGGTGAATCCAGAAAGACAATAAACTTTTATTTCGATTTATATTGTTAAAATTTAAATATAACTCGTATTTCCAATTTTTAATAATAAAAATTAAGAATAGGAATTATTTTTCATTTTTACAATAAAATTTAAAAATAAAAATGATGGTTCCATTTTTATACCCTTGCAGAGGGTATTATAATTTTGGTCAAAAGTGTGCAACGCAGTGAAGGAGACATCTCCGACCCCATAAAGTATATATATTATTGATCAGGATCACCTCCTGAGTTGATATGAGCATGTCCGTCTGTTCATGACGAAACTTAAGGGGACAAAATATTACCTAATATAAAAAACGCATATCCCCATTTGGAGCTGGATGAGGGTAGTCATGAGTTCACCACATTTTTTACGCACCGTGGCCTGTTCCGCTACAAGCGTTTAATATTTGGGGTAGACTCAGCTCCAGAGATTTTTCAAAGGTTAACGCAAGAATTGTTGACCGTGGCCTGTTCCGCTACAAGCGTTTAATATTTGGGCTAAACTCAGCTCCAGAGATTTTTCATAGGTTAATGCAAGAATTGTGTCGCCCTGCCCAAACGCATTTAATTACATCGACGATGTCATCGTATTTGGGAATAACCCTGAAGAATATGAAAAATTGCTGGAGACTCATTGTCGAGACTGTGCCAAAACACGGATACCAAACTTTTTGACTGAGCTGGGGAGGAGCATATATTTCGCTTGGTATCGTCCTTCATACCTAAGTCGTTTACCATATCACAAGTCACTGAAACGAGTACTAAAGACAAGGAAATACTCGACGCGATGACGTGCCTTGATAGAAATTCGTGGAGCCTGAACGTGTCAAGTCCGTACTATCCTCTTCGATTGGAGCTTTCAATTGTGCTACAATCGAAAATCGACCTTTCAAATATCCCATTACGGGGCACTAATTGGTAATACCACAAAAGCTTTGAGAGACCTTGAACTCGCACACGAAGGACACCCAGGAATAAGTGCGATGAAACGAAGACTTCGTTCAAAAGTCTGGTGGCCAGGCCTGGATAGGGAAACGGAGCAACACGTGAAAGAATGCCTGCTCATCTCGATTCCATTAAAGCCAGCATCGATGGAGAGACGCCCGTTTCCAACTGGCCCAAGGAAATGTTTTGCGACAGACCTTTTGGGTCCCTTACCAAATGGCGATAATATACTGGTTTTGATTTGATCACTTCCAAAACTATTATCGAACAACAGGAAGAGATTTTTGCAAGACTTGGTGTGCCGGAAACGTTAACGGCTGATAATGTAAGACAGTTCATATGCGCCTAGTTTAAAGATTTTTGCGAAAACAATGGTGTTCAAGTTCTGTCAACAACCCCATACTGGCCCCAGGCTAATGGAGAAGTCGGAAACATAAACAAAGCTTTGGTAAAACGTTTAAAAATAGCCCACGCTACCAACATAAACTACAAAAAAGAGATTCAAAGATTCGTACTAATGTACAACGTCAAATACCCACCGACTCCGACCATGTATGAACGTCTACCTTTCCCAACTATTTCTTTACAGCCAACCCAGGAGACACAAAATCCACAGGAACTTCCAGCAGCTCGGGAGACACAAGGCAAAGACAAGATCCTTAAGCTTTGTCTAAAAAGAAAAGATGAGGGATGTGGAGCCCTCCACCAGCATCAGAGACCGGAGAGGAGATGGAGAGCGAGGCTCTCTCCCAACGAGTAGGCTCGTATGCGGGGGAGAGAAGGGAATTAATATTTTCATAGACGCCGATGGAGTCGGACAAATAAAAGTGGTACACTTTGTGCCAAAGTATATAAACATATATTATATATAAATATAATATAATATATAAACATATTTGTTGTGATTATATTGCGGGCTAATAGCGCTGTTACATAACTGAACGTTTGGAAATGGTATTTGGTAAAAATAACAACTTTGGTATTCTTAAAGATAGAAGTTTGGGACTTTTTGTATAAAATGCTAAATATTATAATATTCTTATAAGGATCGGCCAACTATATCCGATTTTTGCGATGTATATCCGGTTGTAACTGCAAGGGTATATCAACTGCGGCTCCACCCGAAGTTAGCTAGCTTTCCTTTCTTGATTAACTTAAAGTAAGATTGTAAAATGTATTGAAGAAAAACAAACTGCACTTTCAGACAATATGTATTTGAAAAAGATTTGCTTTCACTACAAAATAAGCTCAACCTTATACTATGTTAAGTTACCGAGCGGTTTCTGTCACTGAAAAATAATGTTCCAAATCTCCATTCCAATAAAAGCTCGATATTTTAGTTATTTATGTTTATTTAATATCTAATGTAAAGAATCAGCCGCAAACTATGCAGAATCAGAGGGGTCGGTGATAATAAAAATGCGAACGAAATGAGAGAGCGCGAACGAGAGAGTCGGTCCCAAAAAAGATGACACGTGCAGGTGGATGATCGATTGAAGGAGAAAGTGAGGGTGTGTGTCGAAAGTGAAGCAATGCAATGTGACGTTATAAATTCTTCTTCGGTTAAGAATTTACAGAAACAATGTTGGACCTTGGACATTGTTTTCGATTCCAATAAAAACAACAGTTGCGATGAAATGCGATATTTAATCAATTTAAAATCTGATTAACTAACAGTAAGTTAATATGACTTACTCGGTTGTACCTCATCAGTGGCTTCATCTATAAAAACTTCTGTGCCATAAAACTATAGCTTGAAAATTTCTTAAGGGGTTATATACAGTTGTGATAGATGAAAAAATCGATTTTTTTTTTATTGCATATTCTTTAAGTATATAATGTTGAGAATACTCTCATAACGATCACTCTCATAATTCATAACGATCAGAGCAGTAGAACCGAAGTTGTAGCTATTTATAGCGCACTACCTCACATCAAACTTGAACAAACTGGAACCTTTAAGGGGTTATATACAGTTGTACCGCGCAAAAATATGGATTTTTATCGATTTTTTTTTGACACCATAGAAAATTTTATGAAAAATGTTTTACCGTGGTCAAAATTTTGTGTTGATCGGATTAGTAGTTTTTTAGTACTCGTGCCCACCGCAAAGGTAATTTCCCAAAAAAAAAAATTTTCGAAATTACCTTTGCGGTGGTAATTTCCCAAAAAAAAGAATTTTCGAAATTACCTTTGCGGTGGACACGATTACTAAAAAACTACTAATCCGATCAACACCAAATTTTGACCACTTATTTATTATGATATTAGCCAGTCCGTGATTGAGGGATTTTAAATTTTTTTGAATTTCCTTTTTTAAAGCATAAAAATCGAAAATCTTATACCCTGAAAAAATAAATTTTTTGTTAAAACCGCCGCCATTTTTTTTATCAACATTTTTTAAAATCCCTTGTTCACGGACTAGACAATACAATAAAGATGACTAGATGATAATAATAAAATTTTTTTTGAATTTTTGATTTTGGGTGAACCGTTTTTGGGATATCATGTCCACCGCAAGACACCATCGAAAAAAGGCGATCCGGGAATTCGGCTATAACATTTTTATTATGTAGTATTTTTTTATGAAAAAATTTAATTTGGTACCCAGAAACATGTACTAAACAACGTCGGTAAAACATTTTTCATAAATATTTTCTATGGTGTCAAAAAAAATCGATAAAATTCCATTTTTTTTGCGCGGTACAACTGTATATAACCTCTTAATCTATAGCCATACAATTTGTTTCGAAATTCAAAGTTTAAAAAATGCTTCTTTGCAAATCATAGTTATCTGACCCATAGGGCATAATACCAGTGACTTAGGCTTGGAAAACACTAGTGATCTGAGAGTCTGATGAAAAATTACTGGTGACGCTAAAGGTGGCAAGACTTCTCTTTGCCTTAGTCTTGCTTGATAACATCCAGGTTATTACGAAGTTTGGTTTGTCGTGTGAAAGCGAATCTCTGAAACGTTATAATTAAAATATTAATTAAATTTAAAAATGTCGATAATAAACATTTTTTTTAAACTATTTTTAGGTTGGAATTACACTCTGAAAGCGGAAATAATAAACCAGAGTTAATATTTATGGACCAAATAGAAGATATTTCATCAGATTATATTCTTCATAAAAATGAAAATTGCATACAAATTCGCATTAACGACGGCGGTCGAGACGGTCGTATCATTTTAACTAATTCGGTAAAAATTCCTTAATTTTAAATGATAGTTCTTGAATAATAGATATTTTTATTTAGGATGAAATAGGTTTAAAGGAGTGGGCCTTTTCCCTCAGGTCTGCACATAAGATGTCTCAAGATCTATTAGGATCCATGGCTAAAAAGGCTGGAAAAATTTATGGAAGTGAACGAGATGCCAACAAATCTATGCTTATACTTGGAGGAAATTGTTCAACCAAAACTTCTAATGGCCCCAACTAAATATTCATATTAAATCAAAATTTAATTTCAAATATCCATTGTAAAAGTTAAAAAAAAAATAAAATACATGTAAAGAAATTCGTATATTTATTTATTTTATTTCACTAACAAATGGAGGAGCTACTGAGGTTTCCACTAGTGTTTTAATTATTTGGTTATTTTAGTGATTAGCTTGGTGTTTGGTTTTGTGTGACTTATGAGTTCAAAAACATTGAACCACAAAAAAGCCTTTGTGGGGAGTGGGAAAAGGACACATATGTATACCATTTTTTAACGGTGAATCCAGAAAGACAATAAACTTTTATTTCGATTTATATTGTTAAAATTTAAATATAACTCGTATTTCCAATTTTTAATAATAAAAATTAAGAATAGGAATTATTTTTCATTTTTACAATAAAATTTAAAAATAAAAATGATGGTTCCATTTTTATACCCTTGCAGAGGGTATTATAATTTTGGTCAAAAGTGTGCAACGCAGTGAAGGAGACATCTCCGACCCCATAAAGTATATATATTATTGATCAGGATCACCTCCTGAGTTGATATGAGCATGTCCGTCTGTTCATGACGAAACTTAAGGGGACAAAATATTACCTAATATAAAAAACGCATATCCCCATTTGGAGCTGGATGAGGGTAGTCATGAGTTCACCACATTTTTTACGCACCGTGGCCTGTTCCGCTACAAGCGTTTAATATTTGGGGTAGACTCAGCTCCAGAGATTTTTCAAAGGTTAACGCAAGAATTGTTGACCGTGGCCTGTTCCGCTACAAGCGTTTAATATTTGGGCTAAACTCAGCTCCAGAGATTTTTCATAGGTTAATGCAAGAATTGTGTCGCCCTGCCCAAACGCATTTAATTACATCGACGATGTCATCGTATTTGGGAATAACCCTGAAGAATATGAAAAATTGCTGGAGACTCATTGTCGAGACTGTGCCAAAACACGGATACCAAACTTTTTGACTGAGCTGGGGAGGAGCATATATTTCGCTTGGTATCGTCCTTCATACCTAAGTCGTTTACCATATCACAAGTCACTGAAACGAGTACTAAAGACAAGGAAATACTCGACGCGATGACGTGCCTTGATAGAAATTCGTGGAGCCTGAACGTGTCAAGTCCGTACTATCCTCTTCGATTGGAGCTTTCAATTGTGCTACAATCGAAAATCGACCTTTCAAATATCCCATTACGGGGCACTAATTGGTAATACCACAAAAGCTTTGAGAGACCTTGAACTCGCACACGAAGGACACCCAGGAATAAGTGCGATGAAACGAAGACTTCGTTCAAAAGTCTGGTGGCCCAAGGAAATGTTTTGCGACAGACCTTTTGGGTCCCTTACCAAATGGCGATAATATACTGGTTTTGATTTGATCACTTCCAAAACTATTATCGAACAACAGGAAGAGATTTTTGCAAGACTTGGTGTGCCGGAAACGTTAACGGCTGATAATGTAAGACAGTTCATATGCGCCTAGTTTAAAGATTTTTGCGAAAACAATGGTGTTCAAGTTCTGTCAACAACCCCATACTGGCCCCAGGCTAATGGAGAAGTCGGAAACATAAACAAAGCTTTGGTAAAACGTTTAAAAATAGCCCACGCTACCAACATAAACTACAAAAAAGAGATTCAAAGATTCGTACTAATGTACAACGTCAAATACCCACCGACTCCGACCATGTATGAACGTCTACCTTTCCCAACTATTTCTTTACAGCCAACCCAGGAGACACAAAATCCACAGGAACTTCCAGCAGCTCGGGAGACACAAGGCAAAGACAAGATCCTTAAGCTTTGTCTAAAAAGAAAAGATGAGGGATGTGGAGCCCTCCACCAGCATCAGAGACCGGAGAGGAGATGGAGAGCGAGGCTCTCTCCCAACGAGTAGGCTCGTATGCGGGGGAGAGAAGGGAATTAATATTTTCATAGACGCCGATGGAGTCGGACAAATAAAAGTGGTACACTTTGTGCCAAAGTATATAAACATATATTATATATAAATATAATATAATATATAAACATATTTGTTGTGATTATATTGCGGGCTAATAGCGCTGTTACATAACTGAACGTTTGGAAATGGTATTTGGTAAAAATAACAACTTTGGTATTCTTAAAGATAGAAGTTTGGGACTTTTTGTATAAAATGCTAAATATTATAATATTCTTATAAGGATCGGCCAACTATATCCGATTTTTGCGATGTATATCCGGTTGTAACTGCAAGGGTATATCAACTGCGGCTCCACCCGAAGTTAGCTAGCTTTCCTTTCTTGATTAACTTAAAGTAAGATTGTAAAATGTATTGAAGAAAAACAAACTGCACTTTCAGACAATATGTATTTGAAAAAGATTTGCTTTCACTACAAAATAAGCTCAACCTTATACTATGTTAAGTTACCGAGCGGTTTCTGTCACTGAAAAATAATGTTCCAAATCTCCATTCCAATAAAAGCTCGATATTTTAGTTATTTATGTTTATTTAATATCTAATGTAAAGAATCAGCCGCAAACTATGCAGAATCAGAGGGGTCGGTGATAATAAAAATGCGAACGAAATGAGAGAGCGCGAACGAGAGAGTCGGTCCCAAAAAAGATGACACGTGCAGGTGGATGATCGATTGAAGGAGAAAGTGAGGGTGTGTGTCGAAAGTGAAGCAATGCAATGTGACGTTATAAATTCTTCTTCGGTTATATTAGCTAAGCTTGATATAGGTTGGCGAAATTATAGACTACGGCAATCCCGACATTGTTGGACCTTGGACATTGTTTTCGATTCCAATAAAAACAACAGTTGCGATGAAATGCGATATTTAATCAATTTAAAATCTGATTAACTAACAGTAAGTTAATATGACTTACTCGGTTGTACCTCATCAGTGGCTTCATCTATAAAAACTTCTGTGCCATAAAACTATAGCTTGAAAATTTCTTAAGGGGTTATATACAGTTGTGATAGATGAAAAAATCGATTTTTTTTTTATTGCATATTCTTTAAGTATATAATGTTGAGAATACTCTCATAACGATCACTCTCATAATTCATAACGATCAGAGCAGTAGAACCGAAGTTGTAGCTATTTATAGCGCACTACCTCACATCAAACTTGAACAAACTGGAACCTTTAAGGGGTTATATACAGTTGTACCGCGCAAAAATATGGATTTTTATCGATTTTTTTTTGACACCATAGAAAATTTTATGAAAAATGTTTTACCGTGGTCAAAATTTTGTGTTGATCGGATTAGTAGTTTTTTAGTACTCGTGCCCACCGCAAAGGTAATTTCCCAAAAAAATAAATTTTCGAAATTACCTTTGCGGTGGTAATTTCCCAAAAAAAAGAATTTTCGAAATTACCTTTGCGGTGGACACGATTACTAAAAAACTACTAATCCGATCAACACCAAATTTTGACCACTTATTTATTATGATATTAGCCAGTCCGTGATTGAGGGATTTTAAATTTTTTTGAATTTCCTTTTTTAAAGCATAAAAATCGAAAATCTTATACCCTGAAAAAATAAATTTTTTGTTAAAACCGCCGCCATTTTTTTTATCAACATTTTTTAAAATCCCTTGTTCACGGACTAGACAATACAATAAAGATGACTAGATGATAATAATAAAATTTTTTTTGAATTTTTGATTTTGGGTGAACCGTTTTTGGGATATCATGTCCACCGCAAGACACCATCGAAAAAAGGCGATCCGGGAATTCGGCTATAACATTTTTATTATGTAGTATTTTTTTATGAAAAAATTTAATTTGGTACCCAGAAACATGTACTAAACAACGTCGGTAAAACATTTTTCATAAATATTTTCTATGGTGTCAAAAAAAATCGATAAAATTCCATTTTATTTGCGCGGTACAACTGTATATAACCTCTTAATCTATAGCCATACAATTTGTTTCGAAATTCAAAGTTTAAAAAATGCTTCTTTGCAAATCATAGTTATCTGACCCATAGGGCATAATACCAGTGACTTAGGCTTGGAAAACACTAGTGATCTGAGAGTCTGATGAAAAATTACTGGTGACGCTAAAGGTGGCAAGACTTCTCTTTGCCTTAGTCTTGCTTGATAACATCCAGGTTATTACGAAGTTTGGTTTGTCGTGTGAAAGCGAATCTCTGAAACGTTATAATTAAAATATTAATTAAATTTAAAAATGTCGATAATAAACATTTTTTTTAAACTATTTTTAGGTTGGAATTACACTCTGAAAGCGGAAATAATAAACCAGAGTTAATATTTATGGACCAAATAGAAGATATTTCATCAGATTATATTCTTCATAAAAATGAAAATTGCATACAAATTCGCATTAACGACGGCGGTCGAGACGGTCGTATCATTTTAACTAATTCGGTAAAAATTCCTTAATTTTAAATGATAGTTCTTGAATAATAGATATTTTTATTTAGGATGAAATAGGTTTAAAGGAGTGGGCCTTTTCCCTCAGGTCTGCACATAAGATGTCTCAAGATCTATTAGGATCCATGGCTAAAAAGGCTGGAAAAATTTATGGAAGTGAACGAGATGCCAACAAATCTATGCTTATACTTGGAGGAAATTGTTCAACCAAAACTTCTAATGGCCCCAACTAAATATTCATATTAAATCAAAATTTAATTTCAAATATCCATTGTAAAAGTTAAAAAAAAAATAAAATACATGTAAAGAAATTCGTATATTTATTTATTTTATTTCACTAACAAATGGAGGAGCTACTGAGGTTTCCACTAGTGTTTTAATTATTTGGTTATTTTAGTGATTAGCTTGGTGTTTGGTTTTGTGTGACTTATGAGTTCAAAAACATTGAACCACAAAAAAGCCTTTGTGGGGAGTGGGAAAAGGACACATATGTATACCATTTTTTAACGGTGAATCCAGAAAGACAATAAACTTTTATTTCGATTTATATTGTTAAAATTTAAATATAACTCGTATTTCCAATTTTTAATAATAAAAATTAAGAATAGGAATTATTTTTCATTTTTACAATAAAATTTAAAAATAAAAATGATGGTTCCATTTTTATACCCTTGCAGAGGGTATTATAATTTTGGTCAAAAGTGTGCAACGCAGTGAAGGAGACATCTCCGACCCCATAAAGTATATATATTATTGATCAGGATCACCTCCTGAGTTGATATGAGCATGTCCGTCTGTTCATGACGAAACTTAAGGGGACAAAATATTACCTAATATAAAAAACGCATATCCCCATTTGGAGCTGGATGAGGGTAGTCATGAGTTCACCACATTTTTTACGCACCGTGGCCTGTTCCGCTACAAGCGTTTAATATTTGGGGTAGACTCAGCTCCAGAGATTTTTCAAAGGTTAACGCAAGAATTGTTGACCGTGGCCTGTTCCGCTACAAGCGTTTAATATTTGGGCTAAACTCAGCTCCAGAGATTTTTCATAGGTTAATGCAAGAATTGTGTCGCCCTGCCCAAACGCATTTAATTACATCGACGATGTCATCGTATTTGGGAATAACCCTGAAGAATATGAAAAATTGCTGGAGACTCATTGTCGAGACTGTGCCAAAACACGGATACCAAACTTTTTGACTGAGCTGGGGAGGAGCATATATTTCGCTTGGTATCGTCCTTCATACCTAAGTCGTTTACCATATCACAAGTCACTGAAACGAGTACTAAAGACAAGGAAATACTCGACGCGATGACGTGCCTTGATAGAAATTCGTGGAGCCTGAACGTGTCAAGTCCGTACTATCCTCTTCGATTGGAGCTTTCAATTGTGCTACAATCGAAAATCGACCTTTCAAATATCCCATTACGGAGCACTAATTGGTAATACCACAAAAGCTTAGAGAGACCTTGAACTCGCACACGAAGGACACCCAGGAATAAGTGCGATGAAACGAAGACTTCGTTCAAAAGTCTGGTGGCCAGGCCTGGATAGGGAAACGGAGCAACACGTGAAAGAATGCCTGCTCATCTTGATTCCATTAAAGCCAGCATCGATGGAGAGATGCCCGTTTCCAACTGGCCCAAGGAAATGTTTTGCGACAGACCTTTTGGGTCCCTTACCAAATGGCGATAATATACTGGTTTTGATTTGATCACTTCCAAAACTATTATCGAACAACATGAAGAGATTTTTGCAAGACTTGGTGTGCCGGAAACGTTAACGGCTGATAATGTAAGACAGTTCATATGCGCCTAGTTTAAAGATTTTTGCGAAAACAATGGTGTTCAAGTTCTGTCAACAACCCCATACTGGCCCCAGGCTAATGGAGAAGTCGGAAACATAAATAAAGCTTTGGTAAAACGTTTAAAAATAGCCCACGCTACCAACATAAACTACAAAAAAGAGATTCAAAGATTCGTACTAATGTACAACGTCAAATACCCACCGACTCCGACCATGTATGAACGTCTACCTTTCCCAACTATTTCTTTACAGCCAACCCAGGAGACACAAAATCCACAGGAACTTCCAGCAGCTCGGGAGACACAAGGCAAAGACAAGATCCTGAAGCTTTGTCTAAAAAGAAAAGATGAGGGATGTGGAGCCCTCCACCAGCATCAGAGACCGGAGAGGAGATGGAGAGCGAGGCTCTCTCCCAACGAGTAGGCTCGTATGCGGGGGAGAGAAGGGAATTAATATTTTCATAGACGCCGATGGAGTCGGACAAATAAAAGTGGTACACTTTGTGCCAAAGTATATAAACATATATTATATATAAATATAATATAATATATAAACATATTTGTTGTGATTATATTGCGGGCTAATAGCGCTGTTACATAACTGAACGTTTGGAAATGGTATTTGGTAAAAATAACAACTTTGGTATTCTTAAAGATAGAAGTTTGGGACTTTTTGTATAAAATGCTAAATATTATAATATTCTTATAAGGATCGGCCAACTATATCCGATTTTTGCGATGTATATCCGGTTGTAACTGCAAGGGTATATCAACTGCGGCTCCACCCGAAGTTAGCTAGCTTTCCTTTCTTGATTAACTTAAAGTAAGATTGTAAAATGTATTGAAGAAAAACAAACTGCACTTTCAGACAATATGTATTTGAAAAAGATTTGCTTTCACTACAAAATAAGCTCAACCTTATACTATGTTAAGTTACCGAGCGGTTTCTGTCACTGAAAAATAATGTTCCAAATCTCCATTCCAATAAAAGCTCGATATTTTAGTTATTTATGTTTATTTAATATCTAATGTAAAGAATCAGCCGCAAACTATGCAGAATCAGAGGGGTCGGTGATAATAAAAATGCGAACGAAATGAGAGAGCGCGAACGAGAGAGTCGGTCCCAAAAAAGATGACACGTGCAGGTGGATGATCGATTGAAGGAGAAAGTGAGGGTGTGTGTCGAAAGTGAAGCAATGCAATGTGACGTTATAAATTCTTCTTCGGTTATATTAGCTAAGCTTGATATAGGTTGGCGAAATTATAGACTACGGCAATCCCGACATTGTTGGACCTTGGACATTGTTTTCGATTCCAATAAAAACAACAGTTGCGATGAAATGCGATATTTAATCAATTTAAAATCTGATTAACTAACAGTAAGTTAATATGACTTACTCGGTTGTACCTCATCAGTGGCTTCATCTATAAAAACTTCTGTGCCATAAAACTATAGCTTGAAAATTTCTTAAGGGGTTATATACAGTTGTGATAGATGAAAAAATCGATTTTTTTTTTATTGCATATTCTTTAAGTATATAATGTTGAGAATACTCTCATAACGATCACTCTCATAATTCATAACGATCAGAGCAGTAGAACCGAAGTTGTAGCTATTTATAGCGCACTACCTCACATCAAACTTGAACAAACTGGAACCTTTAAGGGGTTATATACAGTTGTACCGCGCAAAAATATGGATTTTTATCGATTTTTTTTTGACACCATAGAAAATTTTATGAAAAATGTTTTACCGTGGTCAAAATTTTGTGTTGATCGGATTAGTAGTTTTTTAGTACTCGTGCCCACCGCAAAGGTAATTTCCCAAAAAAAAAAATTTTCGAAATTACCTTTGCGGTGGTAATTTCCCAAAAAAAAGAATTTTCGAAATTACCTTTTGACCACTTATTTATTATGATATTAGCCAGTCCGTGATTGAGGGATTTTAAATTTTTTTGAATTTCCTTTTTTAAAGCATAAAAATCGAAAATCTTATACCCTGAAAAAATAAATTTTTTGTTAAAACCGCCGCCATTTTTTTTATCAACATTTTTTAAAATCCCTTGTTCACGGACTAGACAATACAATAAAGATGACTAGATGATAATAATAAAATTTTTTTTGAATTTTTGATTTTGGGTGAACCGTTTTTGGGATATCATGTCCACCGCAAGACACCATCGAAAAAAGGCGATCCGGGAATTCGGCTATAACATTTTTATTATGTAGTATTTTTTTATGAAAAAATTTAATTTGGTACCCAGAAACATGTACTAAACAACGTCGGTAAAACATTTTTCATAAATATTTTCTATGGTGTCAAAAAAAATCGATAAAATTCCATTTTTTTTGCGCGGTACAACTGTATATAACCTCTTAATCTATAGCCATACAATTTGTTTCGAAATTCAAAGTTTAAAAAATGCTTCTTTGCAAATCATAGTTATCTGACCCATAGGGCATAATACCAGTGACTTAGGCTTGGAAAACACTAGTGATCTGAGAGTCTGATGAAAAATTACTGGTGACGCTAAAGGTGGCAAGACTTCTCTTTGCCTTAGTCTTGCTTGATAACATCCAGGTTATTACGACGTTTGGTTTGTCGTGTGAAAGCGAATCTCTGAAACGTTATAATTAAAATATTAATTAAATTTAAAAATGTCGATAATAAACATTTTTTTTAAACTATTTTTAGGTTGGAATTACACTCTGAAAGCGGAAATAATAAACCAGAGTTAATATTTATGGACCAAATAGAAGATATTTCATCAGATTATATTCTTCATAAAAATGAAAATTGCATACAAATTCGCATTAACGACGGCGGTCGAGACGGTCGTATCATTTTAACTAATTCGGTAGAAATTCCTTAATTTTAAATGATAGTTCTTGAATAATAGATATTTTTATTTAGGATGAAATAGGTTTAAAGGAATGGGCCTTTTCCCTCAGGTCTGCACATAAGATGTCTCAAGATCTATTAGGATCCATGGCTAAAAAGGCTGGAAAAATTTATGGAAGTGAACGAGATGCCAACAAATCTATGCTTATACTTGGAGGAAATTGTTCAACCAAAACTTCTAATGGCCCCAACTAAATATTCATATTAAATCAAAATTTAATTTCAAATATCCATTGTAAAAGTTAAAAAAAAAATAAAATACATGTAAAGAAATTCGTATATTTATTTATTTTATTTCACTAACAAATGGAGGAGCTACTGAGGTTTCCACTAGTGTTTTAATTATTTGGTTATTTTAGTGATTAGCTTGGTGTTTGGTTTTGTGTGACTTATGAGTTCAAAAACATTGAACCACAAAAAAGCCTTTGTGGGGAGTGGGAAAAGGACACATATGTATACCATTTTTTAACGGTGAATCCAGAAAGACAATAAACTTTTATTTCGATTTATATTGTTAAAATTTAAATATAACTCGTATTTCCAATTTTTAATAATAAAAATTAAGAATAGGAATTATTTTTCATTTTTACAATAAAATTTAAAAATAAAAATGATGGTTCCATTTTTATACCCTTGCAGAGGGTATTATAATTTTGGTCAAAAGTGTGCAACGCAGTGAAGGAGACATCTCCGACCCCATAAAGTATATATATTATTGATCAGGATCACCTCCTGAGTTGATATGAGCATGTCCGTCTGTCCGTCTGTCTGTCTGTTTCTACGCGAACTAGTCTCTCAGTTTTAAAGCTATCGACTAAGCTATCGTACTAAGTTTCAGCATTCTATCTTAAAAAACACGAAAGTTGGTTCATTTCCGATCGTTCAGTTATATGGCAGATATAGGATATAGTCGGCCGATCCTAACGAAATTTGGCATGTCGTATTATTTTGCCAAAAGTAGCGCTCATGTAAAATTTAAACTCTCTCACTCTAAAAACACCGAAGTTATACCATTTCCGATCAATCAGTTATATGGCAGCTATAGGATATAGTTGGCCGATCCGGGCCGTTCCGACTTATATACTGCGTGCAAAGGGTAAGAAGGGTGTGTGCAAAGTTTCAAGACGATAGCTTTAAAACTGAGAGACTAGTTCGCGTAAAAACAGTCAGACGGACTTATATCAACTCAGGAGGTGTTCCTGACCAAGAATATATATACTTTATAGGGTCGGAGATGTCTCCTTCACTGCGTTGCACACTTTTGACCAAAATTATAATACCCTCTGCAAGGGTATAAAAATTGAAAATAAGAGTTATATTTCAATTTTCGTTATAAAAATCAACAAACAATTTTTATTTTAAAAATTATAGTAATCGCGGTCCCTGATTTATTGTATTAGTATGCAGTAATATTATATGTATGTATATATTTAGTTAAAGCAGCAGCGGTTTCGGTCGATTGTCTATCTCTGGTCGGCTTGCTCATCTCTTATCGATGCAGTTTTATCTTTCCGCTCCATTGTGGCAGTATGCATTGTCCCCTCTTAAGCTTTGCGCATGTGCGCCCGGCCTTGTCTCGCCAGTACATATGACAAATGCTCCCTATCTTATTCTTTTGCCTATTGTTTGCGACCCCTCTATAACAATGCATTGAACCGCTAAGCTCTGGGAAGCTGCTTTTGTCCCAAGCTCATCGCGCCGTTCGGACTACCGCCGTCGACCTCCGCTCTTGCACCGCGAATACATATAATATAATAAAGCTATTTAATAGGACGCAGTGATTATTTTTTTGGAATTGGGAAACTTGCCGGCTAGCGAAAACGCTCGGTAACTCAACACTTGGCTTAACTATATATTCGTTTTTATTTTAGATTTCGTTCTACAATTTGTTTTATTTTAAGAATTTTATAACTATGTTGATGTTTTCTGAGGTTGGGTTCTTAAGATACACTGTGGCTGGCAAATTTTAAAGGAGATGGTGTTTGTCCAGTGAGATTGCTGGGAAAGAGTATTGGCATTATTATTATTATTATTGGCAGCGATGGCAGTTGCGTAGGGTTTTGGGTGGAGAAGGTGCTTGTGGGATATGTTGGTATGTCCAAGCCAAAGCCTTATAAATTTAATTTGATCCATTCTATTGATTTCTTCTTGAGTTATGTTATGTACCTAATGTTATGTTATGAGTGCTAATGTTTATGTACCATATATTGCATTTATTTATTAAAGTTTCATTTTGTTGTGTATGTTTATTTTTTACCATTTTGTTAATGTCTGTTATGTTTTCGTTAAGTTAGGCGAACGAAAACATCTGTATGTAAGTGTCATTTTTTTAATCTCTGTATGCTGGGATCCGTAATATTTTTATTTTTGCTTGTTTGGGTTGAAAAAGGATCGGATGGACGGAGGGTATTTGTTGAAGGAAAGGCAAGGAATCTTGGTGGCTTGAGGATTTCGATCATTTTCGGGTTCATAAGTAAGGTGGACGCTTTCCGTATAGTCAAATTTTTGGTTCAATGATATTAGCCAATGTGTTTGTGTTTTTTTTTAGTCATTCCAAAAGGTGTTGATTACGTTTTGCGGTAGTTGCCATGGTGGCTTTGTCTTGTATAGTCTTATTAAATTTTTCGCTATAGTTCGATCTCTTTGTTGTAATGGTGTATCTTTGGAGGGTAGTTTTCCAGTAGTGGGTAATTTTCCTGGGTTTTTAAAAAACCATCGAACTACCGTACCGAGCGGACGTGCTTTGCCCGAACTCCGGGAAAACTGCAACATAAAACAGTTAACCAAACAAAAAAACAGGGGTAACCCAATATAAGCGAAAAGACGCTGAACCACAATTTATTAAAAGCCATATTCAAGCTTTTTATAACAGTTGTGATGTGCTAAACCAAAACTAGTTAATTTTTTTAAATAAATAAGTGCCACGCAATGAGCTCATTGAGCAACGATCAGAAGAACGAGCGTAGAAGCTAGGTGAACCAAAGAAATAACTTCTACTCTTACATTTCAACCCGCGATACGGCAATGGATAAATTGGCGTTTAAGAGCAGGCTGGCTCTACTGACCGTTGAAACACAAAGAGCACAGTCTTGCTCACCCGCTCTGCTCACTCCGACTCCCGCGTCATGGAGTTTGCAGTGTAAAACTTCCCCTCCAATATCGAAACAAATTTCGCACCGACAAAAAGCAGTCCTACAATTTCTGCAACCACTGCGACAACCACTACAATTCAAAGTAACACGAAGTCAACGAATACAGCGAGTACAAAAACAACAGCTTTGGAAAGTGCCAAAGCGACCCCGGCCACACAAACTGGAATGGATCGCTACATCCAAATTAAGCGCAAGCTTAGCCCGCAGAGTAATCCGGCAGGCAACAAAACAAAAATTAACCGTGTCCTGAAGATCGATAAAGAACCAGACAGATCCCCTACTAACAGATTTGCCCTACTGGCGGAGGTTGAGGAAAACCAACCAGCCCAAGACACTGCAAAAAAACCCAAGCCCCCTCCAATCTATATTAGGGAAAAAAGCTCGAGTGCCCTGGTCAAAAAAATTGCGTCGTTGATCGGGAACGGTGACAACTTTCATGTTGTTCCGCTTATCAAAGGGAACATCCATGAAACAAAGGTGCAAACCAAGTCTGAAGAGCACTTCCGAATCGTGTCCAAATATCTGGACACTGTACACGTACCAGCTGAAAAGCAGTAAGGGCCTACAAGTGGTAGTAAAGGGAATAGAACCTGATGTTACCGCCGAGGAAATAAAAACTGCCCTTAAAGAAAAGGGCTTCGCCGCCAAGAATGTTATTAACATTCTAAATAAAGATAAAAAGCCACAACCCCTCTTCAAGGTCGAGCTCAAGCCAGAAAGCAGGTCGCTGAAGAAGAACGAAGTCCACCCAATCTACAACCTGCAATATCTTTTGCATCGGAAAATCACTGTTGAAGAGCCACATAAACGCAACGGTCCAGTGCAATGCACTAACTGTCAAGAGTATGGACACACAAGGTCTTACTGCACACTTCGGGCTGTCTGTGTAGTCTGCGGGGACGCCCACAAGTCCGCTTGCTGCACTACAAACAAGGACAGTACCGTGAAGAAATGTGGAAACTGCGGAGGCAGCCATACGGCAAACTATAGAGGATGTATTGTGTATAAGGAGTTAAAGAGTCGCATGCGTCAAGCGACCGCAACGCGCAACCAAAATCCACAGAATGCGTACGTTTCGTCAAAAACCACGCCAGACGTCTTCTTCGCCAAAGCTGCGAGATCCTCATTCGGTCCACTAAACACCACCAACGGCTTCTCCTATGCCGATGCTCTACGATCTGGAAGGGAAATTCCAATTCAGCCTAACTCTCAAAGCGCTCAACAGGCCCCAGAACAGCCACACAGCAAAACGGAAACTATGATGCTTACCCTCCAACAAAGTATGATGGAGCTTATGTCATTCATGAAAACGACCATGCAAACGCTTGTTCAAAACCAGAACATGGTGATACAGCTGCTCGTAGCACAACAGTCTAAATAATCTATGCAGGCGCTACGAATATCAATGTGGAACGCCGATGGTGTCTCACGGCATAAACTAGAATTATCACAATTCTTAACCGAAAACCATATTGACGTTATGCTACTGGTGGAAACGCATCTTACAAGCAAATACAACTTTCATATAAGAGGCTACACAATCTACCGCACAGATCATCCAGATGGGAAAGCCCACGGCGGAACTGGAGTTCTAATCAGAGAACGCATTAAACACCATTTTCACAAAAGGTTTGCCACAAACTTCTTGCAGGCCACATCGATACAAATTCAGTCAAGCAACGGAATCCTTTCAATCGCTGCCGTTTACTGCCCTCCTCGTTTCGCAATCTCGGAAGGACAATTTATGGACTTCTACAATTCACTTGGGGATCGATTTATAGCCGCAGGAGACTACAACGCCAAACATACGCACTGGGGATCACGTCTAGTGACTCCCAAAGGAAGACAATTGTACAATGCAATTATAAATGTGAAAAATAAACTGGACTACGTTTCCCTTGGAAGTCTCACATACTGGCCAACAGACTCACGAAAGCTCCCAGACCTTATTGATTTTGCAGTGACAAAAAACATACCTCGCAATCTAATAAGTGCCAAAGCAGTCTCGGACTTATCATCAGACCACTCGCCTGTGCTTCTAACGCTTCTTCAAAGCCCAGAAATAACCGAACACCCCTTCAGCCTGACGTCGCCAAAAACGATCTGGCTAAAATACAAAAAATACGTGAGTGCCCACATAGAACTCACCCCGGAATTTAACATGGAATCGGACATCGACTACACTACGAGCGCCCTGGAAGAAGTACTCGTTGCGGCAGCTAAAATCTCTACTCCTCATAGGAAAGATGTAGACCGAAACAAACACTTCAAATCTAATCAGCAAATCGAACAGCTCGTGCGAGAAAAGAGGCGCACGCGTCGTGATTGGCAAAACAGCAGATCACCAGCTTCAAAACAACGCCTTAAGGATGCAACCCGATCACTCGACCCGGCTCTTCACCAACAGGAAGAAAATGCACAGTTGAGGTACATCCAGAATCTCTCGCCAACAAGCACAAAGTACCCCCTGTGGAGGGCCCACCCAAATCTTAGCGCCCCAATTGAAACGACCACCCCGATAAGAAACTCTTCGGGATGCTGGGCTCGCAGCGACGAAGACCGAGCTGAAACATTCGCCACACATCTCCAAAGTGTCTTCCAGCCAAACCCAGCCTCAAATTCATTCCTCTTGCCAGAAATTCAGCCAGAGTCCTCCCCTCAGCCAGCCGCACCTCCATTCCGGCCGAACGAAATCGAAAAAGTCATAAGAGGGCTAAAACCAAAAAAGGCTCCCGGTGGTGACCTATTGACCCCAAAGATGCTGATCGAACTTCCAAAATGCGCTATAGAGGTCGTCTGCAAACTATTTAATGGAATCATTAATCTTGGCTATTTCCCAAAAAAATGGAAGAAATCCATCATTATAATGATACCAAAGCCTGGAAAAGACCACACAATTCCGTCATCATACAGACCAATAAGCCTTCTATCTTGTTTGTCTAAATTGTTTGAAAAATGCTTGTTAACTCGCATAATACCACATCTGGAAGCTTGCAATATTATCGCGGCACACCAATTTGGCTTCCGAAGAAACCACGGAACCATCGAACAAGTGAACAGATTAACATCCGAAATACTCTCAGCCTTCGAACAGCGAGAATACTGCAGCGCTATTTTCCTCGACGTATCTCAAGCTTTCGACCGAGTTTGGCTCATCGGACTCATGCACAAAATTAAAACGTATTTGCCAACATACACCTACAAGCTACTGGAATCATACCTCTACAATAGGGTATTCTCAGTGAGATGCAACGCAGCTACTTCGGGCGACTACACCATCGAAGCTGGAGTTCCACAAGGTAGCGCACTCGGCCCGTGTCTATATGTTTTGTATACTGCGGATATTCCTACGAGCGCACAACTAACAACCTCAACGTTCGCCGACGATACCGCTATCCTTAGTCGCTCCAGATGCCCAACGCAGGCAACAACCCAACTGGCTAATCATCTCACAATAGTGGAAAGGTGGCTGTCCGACTGGCGCATTAAAATAAACGAACAAAAGTGTAAACATATAACGTTTACTTTTAATAGACAAACATGCCCTCCGCTTTTATTAAACGGTATGCAGATCCCTCAAGCTAACGACGTAACGTACCTTGGCGTTCACCTTGATAGACGACTTACCTGGCGCAACCACATCGAATGCAAAAAGATGCACCTAAAACTGAAAGCCAGCAGCCTCCACTGGATCATAAACTCACGATCACCACTGTGCCTGGACTACAAGTTACTATTGTACAATTCAGTCCTAAAGCCAATCTGGACGTATGGCTCCCAGCTGTGGGGGAACGCGAGCAGCAGCAACATAGACATCATACAGCGCGCACAATCAAAAATCTTGAGAACTATCACAGGGGCACCTTGGTATGTTCACAACGAAAACATCCACTGGGATCTGGGCATCCTCGCAGTGAAACATGAAATCCAGAAGCAAAAAGAGTCATACAGAAAAAAACTGTCTTCGAACCCAAACTTTCTTGCTCGGGGATTGAGTCGGGTTTCTAGCGAATCCCGCCGGAGACGCAACGACCTCCCAACCCAGCAATCGATTTTTAAGGCCGTCTAACTCTGTATCAGTCAATATGACTGTTAGTTATGTCAAAAATATAAGATTTGATACACCTCTTGTTACGCTCGCAAAGAGAAGATTCAAGAAATAAAAGCAACGTTAAAAAAGAAAAAATGTGCCAAAAAAAGTACATTGTACAATTGCCTTCCTTTGGCTTCACTAGACGTGATCCCCAGTGCGTATTTTTGGCGTTGTAGTTTCCTGCGGCTATAAAACGATCCCCAAGTGAATTGTGCAAGTCCATAAATTGTCCTTCCGAGATTTAGAATCGAGGAGTGCAGTAAACGATTGCAGCGATTGAAAGGATCCCGTTGCTTGATTGAATTTGTATCAATTTGACCTGCAAGAAGTTTGTTGCAAACCTTTTGTAAAAATGGTGTTTAATGCGTTCTCTGATTAGAACATACCGCCAGTAACAATATCAGTCAATAAGGTATTCGGTCAAGAAATGTGACAATTCTAGTTTATGCCGTTAGGCACCCTTGGCTTTCCACATTGATATTTAGACTGTTGTGCTACGAGCAGCTGTATCACCATGTTCTGGTTTTGAAAAAGTGTTTACATGGTCGTTTTCATAAATGATATAAGCTCCATCATACTTTGTTGGAGGGTAAGCATCATAGTTTTCGTTTTGCTGTGTGGCTGTTCTGGGGCCTGTTGAGCGCTTTGTGATTTAGGCTGAATTGGAATTTCCCTTTCAGATCGTCAAGCATCGGAAAAGCCGTTGGTGGTGTTAAGTGTAGCGAATGAGGACCTCGCAGCTTTGCGAAGAAGACGTCTAGACTTCTCTGTGGATTTTGGTTGCACGTTGCGGTCGCTTGACGCATGCGACTCTTCAACTTCTTGTTTACCATACATCCTCTATGGATTGCCGTATGGTTGCCTCCGTAGTTTCCACGTTTCTTTACGGTATAGTCCTTGTTTGTAGTATAGTGAGCGGAGGACTACCAGGACTACTATTGGGTGGACTTCGTTCTTCTTCAGCAAACGGCTTTCTGGCTCAAGCTCGACCTTGCGTCGCAGTTTCCAGCATCTTGCGGCATCTGACCAGCACCGCTTCTGTCTTTTGCGGGGCTAGGCTTAGTCTAGCATTTTGGAGCTACTGCTCCATTGCCTCAATTGCCTTATTTGCCGCTCTTTCCGCTTCCTCCCTATGCTTGGCCACAACCTCCCTATGCTTGCATCCCGCTGGGAGCTGCAGCCTCGGGATCCCGTCATACATGACGTTCCACAGCAGCCGTCCTAGGACCGATCCTTGGGGCACACCCGTCGTAACGTCGTAGGACTCCGTGCCCATGTCCGTGTCGACAAGTAGCACTCTGCAGCTAAAGTAACTACTGACAACGTTCATTTTGGCACTGGAAACGTTGAACCGCCTTAGGGCTGCCAATGTTTTTCCCCAGTCCGCCGTGTTGAATGCGTTCCTGATGTCCAGGGTGACTATTATGCAGTACAGCTTGGAGCCACCCTTCCACCTGGTTCCCGCTATTGCGTTGCGACAAATGCCAACCACCGCTGCTATGGCATCCACTGATGACCTTTTCTTCCGGAACCCGTACTGCCTCGGTGAAGTACCTCACCTGAAGCGTACCGACTCTGTAGCCTCGTGGGTTCGGTTCCCTCGGTCTTTCTTGAGGTCTCCCAATTGAGCCCAATATCGCTTCGTGGTCGCTGGCCGTAAAGCTGCCGCTTATCTTCCAGTTAGCACCAGTCGCTAGCGTTAGATCTATGATGGATCCTGCTCCGGGTCTGCTGAAAGTGTGCTGGTTTCCGTCGTTTAGCAGTACGAGATCGAGTGAGGCAAACGTTTCCCCAGTCCTGCGTCCACGCGGTAAAGTCCCCAGCTACAAGGACATCAGAACGGCCTCTGATGTCATTTCCCAGGCAGTCCAAAATGGGCTCAAATTCATTGCTGGTTAGCGTAGACTTTTTGCTCCTCCGTGCTGGTAGGCATAGAAGGCTGAGCAACAACATGCACCCCAGCCGGGGTATGTAAAATTTATAAATCGGTAACGGCGACTGCCAGAGTTGTATCTAGCCAGCTTTGGCTCTTTATTTGTTGGGGAACTAAAGTGAACTATCTTAAGTTGACAAAAAGTAAAACGTATGGCCGGATGCTCGTGGCATCTTCTCTGACCAAGCACAAAGTTGCTGAGGTCATACGATCACTGGCCACCAATAGAGCAATGGCCCGGCCCATAGCGGTGCACTTTGCTGGCTCAGCTCTTGAACACCATAAGGGTGGTACAATATTAGGATGGCCATACGTAAGGAATATTGGTACAATAGATAAAGATTATTAGGTGATATATTAAAATGTTGGCCGTCAGGCAACGAGTACAACCGGGGGACCTACACGCAAGCAATTGTCGTAACTGCATACACCGCTGGTAGTGCGACTTTACTCTCCGCGTGAGGGCGGCTAGAAACAGGTCCGGGTAAGGTCACCTCTCTGCCGTGGATGCTGGAAAATTGTAGTCGGGCGGGGAGAAGAACACTCCTTTCCTTAAATCACCCCAATCCAAGGTGGAACAGTATATTCCGAAGGATGCGTGTCCAAGGGGGGGCCCGGACGCTAATATGTGAACTCTGGGGGACCGGGGGACAAGCGGGCTATGTCATGATGTTCGCCCTTCCCGCCTACTCGTAAAAGCGACAGACAAGCTTTTTATAACAGTTGTGATGTGCTAAACCAAAACTAGTGCATTGTTAAAAAAAAATTAAGAGCCACGCAATGAGCTCATTGAGCAACGATCAAAAGAACGAGCGTAGAAGTTCAGTGAACCAAAGAAACGGCTTCTACTCTTACTTTTCAACCCGCGATACCGAAGTGGAAAAATCGGCGATTATAAGCAACCCGGCTTTACTGACCGTTGAAACCCAAAGGGCACGTCTTGCTCACCCGCTCTGCTCACTCCGACTCCCGCGTCATGGAGTTCGCAGTGTAAAACCCCCCCTCCAATATCGGAAACAAATTTCGCACCAACAACTAGCAGCGCTACAACTTCTGCTACAACGGCGAAAACCTCTGCAACTCAAAGTACCGCGACGTCAACGACAACAGCGAGTACAAGAACAACAACCTCGGAAACTGGCATAGCGGTAACGGCCACACAGACTGGAATGGATCGCTACATCCAAATTAAGCGCAAGCTTAGCCCGCAGAGTAATCCAGCAGGCAACAAAACAAAAATTAACCGTGTCCTGAATATCGATAAAAAACCAGACAGATCCACTACTAACAGATTTGTCCTACTGGCGGAGGTTGAGGAAAACCAACCAGCCCAAGACACTGCAAAAAAACCCAAGCCCCCTCCAATCTATATTAGGGAAAAAAGCTCGAGGGCCATGGTCAACCGAATTGCGGCGTTGATCGGGAACGTTGACAATTTTCATTTTTTCCCGCTTATCAAAGGGAACATCCGTGAAACAAAGGTACAAACCAAGACTGAAGAGCACTTCCGAATCGTGTCCAAATATCTGGACAGTGCTCAGAAGAACGAAGTCCACCCAATCTACAAGCTGCCATATCTTTTGCATCGGAGAATCACTGTTGAAGAGTATGGATACACCAGGTCATACTGCACACTTCGGGCTGAGGGTTGTGAAGTGTGGGTCGAAGAAAGCGGTCGTGCTGCGCGGGCTCTCCCGGTCGCCTTGTCCAAACACTGCATAATGTAGAAAAGGAGTGGTTAAAGGGTAACCGGACAGCTGGGGACGGACTCACCTGCCGAGCGAACCATAATACTCTCTGGATGGGACACTAGGAGGCTTCCGCGAGGATTCGGATGAGCCGCTGAGGTGAGAGGCGCGAAGAGAGCTTTCTCTTCCAGGAACTCTCTTTGCGACACCTTTCTTCGAGGTGGAAAGAGCAAACGTGGCTGACTCCACCAAAATTGCGCAGGTCATGGCAGCTGATCGCCAATCAGCTGGCGGGCAGTGTTGGGGAACACCCTAACAGTGTCCGCCGGGAGAGGGCGCTAGCTCTGGACCAAGGTCACCAGAGCTACGGAACGAAACAATGTCGCAATGTAGCGACCGCAGAAGTCCGCTAGGGACGGCAGGCGAAGCAGAAGGGTAGCATACCTTTCAGGGCTGCTTTATCAGGTTCGACCAACTTAATGCGCAAGAGGCTAGAAAATTCTGGCCTGCCATGTGGTGATAAAGGTCTTGGAGCTGACCAATTGCCAACCCTCCGCTACGGCGGTTTATCAACAAAAGGGACTCTGGCGACCGAGCAGGAGCGGTATATTTCCCATCGCTCCCGCCAGGAGGGAATTCCAGGCGCACCGATGTAATGCAGTGCAGAAACCCCCAACCAAAGCTCTATCCACTCAAGAGCTCAACGCAGGCCCTCAAAGGCTGCATCGAGGCGGTCCTAGGGAGCAAGGCAGAGGTGAGGGCGTACTCGGAGGAGACCAGAAGTCGCTCATAGAACTACGAGGACTCGACGAACTAGCTACTCCTGAGGACATCATCGTGGCTATTGCGCAGCAGGCAGCAGTGGACCATCGTCTTGAAAGTCAAAAATCTGAGAAACAGCTACGGCGAGTTACAGACTGCTATCGTGGCTTTCCCCGCGAGCCTTGCCAAGGTCATCATTGCTGTGGGCCAGGTGAAGGTTGGGTGGTCAGTATGCACTAAGGAGGTGGTTGCTCGCTGCTGCAGGTGCCTTGGGATGGGGCACATCGCAAGCGCTTGCAAGAGCTCGAAGGACAGGAGCGGCTGTGGCTTCAGCTACGGACCACCTGTAGAAGGGACCCTCGATGCTTCTCATGTGAAGATAAGGGCCGGAAGGATGTGAGGCATCAGACTGGAAGCTAAGGCTGCCCCATGTCAGCGAAAGGAGGTGGACCTGGGACGTCAGGATGCTAGTGCTTAAGCTAAACCTGAACCACTACAGGGCGACTCAAGATGTGCTGTCGCAGACTGCGAGGGAGACGAAGACGGGCAAAGCGCTCCTAAGCGAGCCCCATAGGACTGGATCAGACAACCGCTGGGCAGTTGACCTATCGGAAAAGGCTGCCATCTGGAGCAGCGGCGCAACCGGCGCGACAATGCACTCAGTGCACAGTGCGGAGGGATTCGTCAGGGCTCGGATAGGTGGGGCATGGCTTTACAGCTGCTACATGGCACCCAGCCTAACCAGCAATGAATTTGAGCGCATTATGGACTGCCTGGGAAACGACTTCAGAGTGACCACGAAGCAATATTGTGCTCAATTGGTAGCCCTCAAGAAAGATCGAGGGAACCGAACCCACGAGGCTAGCGGGTATGGCGAGCATGCAGCTGAGAAGCCGCTATCGTAGAAACCAAGCTCCCGTTTACAGGTGGAGCGACGAGATCGGCTCCGACGAGATCGAGAGCTGAGTGCATGAGAGCAAGGAGGTTGATGCAGCGAGCGAGAGGCAGCGACAACTTTGAGGAGCGGCACCTAGCCTTCAAGGACCACCGCAAAGTACTGAAGGTGGCCATCCGAGATAGCAAAAGGAAATGCTTCCTGGAGCTATGTGACTAGGCGGGGGAAAATCCATGGGGCAGCGCGTACCGGATAGTGGTGAAGAGGCTGCGCGCACGAGGCCAGTCCCCCACGGACCCGAACGCACTAAGGACCATAGTGCAAGCGCTGTTCCCAGCCGGCAACCAGGTCATCCAGTATTCCACCCCCCCCAGCAGACAATGAAGTGGCTTAGGAGGTAACGGAATAGGAAGTTCTGGCCATAGGGAGAGGCCTGGCCCCCAACAAAGCACCCGGCCCGGATTTGGTTCCTAACCGAGCCCTGAAGCTGGCTCTAGCTCCGCAGGGAAACCAAGGAAGGAGGCGTCGTCCTATAGGCCAATCTGCCTGCTGGACACAACGGGCAAGGTCTTCGACAGGATGATCGCGGCGAGGCTCGAAACTGTCATAGAGGAGGCGGGAGGGCTGTCTCCCAAGCAGTAGGGGTTCCGGAAGGGAAGGTCTACAGTGGATGCTGTAGAGGCAAAACACTGGCAGCCCTAAGGCGGTTCAACGTTCCCAGTGCCATAATGAACGTTGTCAGTGGCTACTTTAGCTGCAGAGTGCTACTTGTCGACACGGACATGGGCACGGAGTCCTACGACGTTACGGCGGTTGTGCCCCAAGGATCGGTCCTAGGACCGCTGCTGTGGAACGCCGTTGGAGATTGTGGCCAAGCATAGGGAGAAAGTGGAGAGAGCGGCGAACAAGGAAATCTAGGCAAAGGAGATGTGGCTCCAAAATGCTGGTCTAAGTCTAGTCCCGCAAAAGACCGAAGCGGTGCTGGTCAGCAGCCGCAAGGTGCTGGAAATGGCGACGATCCGGGTTGGTGGAATGGCTATAAGGGTGCTATAAGAGTCGCGTCCGGCTTCAGGAGGTCATTGCGGAAATGGTTCCGCTGAAGGAGCGCGCTCGAGAGCTCAAGGAGCTTAAGAAAACCCGTGCTCGCAATGAGGGTGCCGGCGGTGCCCCCGATACAGCTGCAAGGGAGGAGGCCAAGGAGTCGAAGGGACGATGGACACACACCCTCATTCCTAACCTTAGAACATGGGTGCTTTGAAGCCACGGGCAGGTCGACTTTTACCTGACCCAGGTCTTGACTGGAGACGACGGCGGGCCGATCAATCCACCCAAGAAACCTTGTGGAGGTAATGCTGGAGAACCAGATGCTCTGGGACGCAGTAGCATCTTTTGCTGCAGCGTACATGCAGAGGCTCAGGAGCATCGAGCAGGAGAGGCGGTAGGGTGGAGAGTTGGAGCCTGCGGCGGGCGAAGCAATGCCTAGCGGTCGTCCTGCTCGTTCTCAAGCCGTCACTTTCCATCATCCATGACCAACCAACATCCCCCCTCCCATCCCCCGTTATTATGGTTATATTTATGTTAAGTATGTTAATTGTTGTCGAGACTAATAAAGCAAAAAGTGTATAATAAAAAACACGTCGGGCTGTTTGTGTAGTCTGAGGGGACGCCGAAAACTCCGCTCACTGCACTGCAAACAAGGAAGGCAGTACCGTGAAGAAATGTGGAAACTGCGGAGGCAATTATACGGCTAACTATAGAGGTTTATTGTATGGTTTAAAAGGAGTACAGCGAGTACAAAATCAACAGCTTTGGAAAGTGCCAAAGCGACCCCGGCCACACAGACTGGAATGGATCGCTTCATCCAAATTAAGCGCAAGCTTAGCCCGCAGAGTAATCCGGCAGACAATAAACGAAAATTAACCGCGTCCAGAAGATCGACGAAGAACCAGGCAGATCCAGTATTAACAGATCCGCCCTACTGGCGGAGGTTGAGGAAAACCAACCAGCCCAAGACACCAAAAAAAAAAACCCAAGCCCCCTCCAATCTATATCAGAACGTTGACAATTTTCATGTTTTCCCGCTTATCAAAGGGAACATCCATGAAACAAAGGTACAAACCAAGACTGAAGAGCACTTCCGAATCGTGTCCAAATATCTGGACAGTGCTCAGAAGAACGAAGTCCACCCAATCTACAAGCTGCCATATCTTTTGCATCGGAGAATCACTGTTGAAGAGTATGGATACACCAGGTCATACTGCACACTTCGGGCTGAGGGTTGTGAAGTGTGGGTCGAAGAAAGCGGTCGTGCTGCGCGGGCTCTCCCGGTCGCCTTGTCCAAACACTGCATAATGTAGAAAAGGAGTGGTTAAAGGGTAACCGGACAGCTGGGGACGGACTCACCTGCCGAGCGAACCATAATACTCTCTGGATGGGACACTAGGAGGCTTCCGCGAGGATTCGGATGAGCCGCTGAGGTGAGAGGCGCGAAGAGAGCTTTCTCTTCCAGGAACTCTCTTTGCGACACCTTTCTTCGAGGTGGAAAGAGCAAACGTGGCTGACTCCACCAAAATTGCGCAGGTCATGGCAGCTGATCGCCAATCATTGCTGTGGGCCAGGTGAAGGTTGGGTGGTCAGTATGCACTAAGGAGGTGGTTGCTCGCTGCTGCAGGTGCCTTGGGATGGGGCACATCGCAAGCGCTTGCAAGAGCTCGAAGGACAGGAGCGGCTGTGGCTTCCGCTACGGACCACCTGTAGAAGGGACCCTCGATGCTTCTCATGTGAAGATAAGGGCCGGAAGGATGTGAGGCATCAGACTGGAAGCTAAGGCTGCCCCATGTCAGCGAAAGGAGGTGGACCTAGGACGTGAGGATGCTAGTGCTTAAGCTAAACCTGAACCACTACAGGGCGACTCAACATGTGCTGTCGCAGACTGCGAGGGAGACGAAGACGGGCAAAGCGCTCCTAAGCGAGCCCCATAGGACTGGATCAGACAACCGCTGGGCAGTTGACCTATCGGAAAAGGCTGCCATCTGGAGCAGCGGCGCAACCGGCGCGACAATGCACTCAGTGCACAGTGCGGAGGGATTCGTCAGGGCTCGGATAGGTGGGGCATGGCTTTACAGCTGCTACATGGCACCCAGCCTAACCAGCAATGAATTTGAGCGCATTATGGACTGCCTGGGAAACGACTTCAGAGTGACCACGAAGCAATATTGTGCTCAATTGGTAGCCCTCAAGAAAGATCGAGGGAACCGAACCCACGAGGCTAGCGGGTATGGCGAGCATGCAGCTGAGAAGCCGCTATCGTAGAAACCAAGCTCCCGTTTACAGGTGGAGCGACGAGATCGGCTCCGACGAGATCGAGAGCTGAGTGCATGAGAGCAAGGAGGTTGATGCAGCGAGCGAGAGGCAGCGACAAGGAGCGGCACCTAGCCTTCAAGGACCACCGCAAAGTACTGAAGGTGGCCATCCGAGATAGCAAAAGGAAATGCTTCCTGGAGCTATGTGACTAGGCGGGGGAAAATCCATGGGGCAGCGCGTACCGGATAGTGGTGAAGAGGCTGCGCGCACGAGGCCAGTCCCCCACGGACCCGAACGCACTAAGGACCATAGTGCAAGCGCTGTTCCCAGCCGGCAACCAGGTCATCCAGTATTCCACCCCCCCCAGCAGACAATGAAGTGGCTTAGGAGGTAACGGAATAGGAAGTTCTGGCCATAGGGAGAGGCCTGGCCCCCAACAAAGCACCCGGCCCGGATTTAGTTCCTAACCGAGCCCTGAAGCTGGCTCTAGCTCCGCAGGGAAACCAAGGAAGGAGGCGTCGTCCTATAGGCCAATCTGCCTGCTGGACACAACGGGCAAGGTCTTCGACAGGATGATCGCGGCGAGGCTCGAAACTGTCATAGAGGAGGCGGGAGGGCTGTCTCCCAAGCAGTAGGGGTTCCGGAAGGGAAGGTCTACAGTGGATGCTGTAGAGGCAAAACACTGGCACTGCATAATGAACGTTGTCAGTGGCTACTTTAGCTGCAGAGTGCTAAGGACCGCTGCTGTGGAACGCCGTTGGAGATTGTGGCCAAGCATAGGGAGAAAGTGGAGAGAGCGGCGAACAAGGAAATCTAGGCAAAGGAGATGTGGCTCCAAAATGCTGGTCTAAGTCTAGTCCCGCAAAAGACCGAAGCGGTGCTGGTCAGCAGCCGCAAGGTGCTGGAAATGGCGACGATCCGGGTTGGTGGAATGGCTATAAGGGTGCTATAAGAGTCGCGTCCGGCTTCAGGAGGTCATTGCGGAAATGGTTCCGCTGAAGGAGCGCGCTCGAGAGCTCAAGGAGCTTAAGAAAACCCGTGCTCGCAATGAGGGTGCCGGCGGTGCCCTCGATACAGCTGCAAGGGAGGAGGCCAAGGAGTCGAAGGGACGATGGACACACACCCTCATTCCTAACCTTAGAACATGGGTGCTTTGAAGCCACGGGCAGGTCGACTTTTACCTGACCCAGGTCTTGACTGGAGACGACGGCGGGCCGATCAATCCACCCAAGAAACCTTGTGGAGGTAATGCTGGAGAACCAGATGCTCTGGGACGCAGTAGCATCTTTTGCTGCAGCGTACATGCAGAGGCTCAGGAGCATCGAGCAGGAGAGGCGGTAGGGTGGAGAGTTGGAGCCTGCGGCGGGCGAAGCAATGCCTAGCGGTCGTCCTGCTCGTTCTCAAGCCGTCACTTTCCATCATCCATGACCAACCAACATCCCCCCCTCCCATCCCCCGTTATTATGGTTATATTTATGTTAAGTATGTTAATTGTTGTCGAGACTAATAAAGCAAAAAGTGTATAATAAAAAACACGTCGGGCTGTTTGTGTAGTCTGAGGGGACGCCGAAAACTCCGCTCACTGCACTGCAAACAAGGAAGGCAGTACCGTGAAGAAATGTGGAAACTGCGGAGGCAACTATACGGCTAACTATAGAGGTTTATTGTATGGTTTAAAAGGAGTACAGCGAGTACAAAATCAACAGCTTTGGAAAGTGCCAAAGCGACCCCGGCCACACAGACTGGAATGGATCGCTTCATCCAAATTAAGCGCAAGCTTAGCCCGCAGAGTAATCCGGCAGACAATAAACGAAAATTAACCGCGTCCAGAAGATCGACGAAGAACCAGGCAGATCCAGTATTAACAGATCCGCCCTACTGGCGGAGGTTGAGGAAAACCAACCAGCCCAAGACACCAAAAAAAAAACCCAAGCCCCCTCCAATCTATATCAGAAAGCAAAGCTCGAGTGCCATGGTCAACCGAATTGCGGCGTTGATCGGGAACGTTGACAATTTTCATGTTTTCCCGCTTATCAAAGGGAACATCCATGAAACAAAGGTACAAACCAAGACTGAAGAGCACTTCCGAATCGTGTCCAAATATCTGGACAGTGCTCAGAAGAACGAAGTCCACCCAATCTACAAGCTGCCATATCTTTTGCATCGGAGAATCACTGTTGAAGAGTATGGATACACCAGGTCATACTGCACACTTCGGGCTGAGGGTTGTGAAGTGTGGGTCGAAGAAAGCGGTCGTGCTGCGCGGGCTCTCCCGGTCGCCTTGTCCAAACACTGCATAATGTAGAAAAGGAGTGGTTAAAGGGTAACCGGACAGCTGGGGACGGACTCACCTGCCGAGCGAACCATAATACTCTCTGGATGGGACACTAGGAGGCTTCCGCGAGGATTCGGATGAGCCGCTGAGGTGAGAGGCGCGAAGAGAGCTTTCTCTTCCAGGAACTCTCTTTGCGACACCTTTCTTCGAGGTGGAAAGAGCAAACGTGGCTGACTCCACCAAAATTGCGCAGGTCATGGCAGCTGATCGCCAATCATTGCTGTGGGCCAGGTGAAGGTTGGGTGGTCAGTATGCACTAAGGAGGTGGTTGCTCGCTGCTGCAGGTGCCTTGGGATGGGGCACATCGCAAGCGCTTGCAAGAGCTCGAAGGACAGGAGCGGCTGTGGCTTCCGCTACGGACCACCTGTAGAAGGGACCCTCGATGCTTCTCATGTGAAGATAAGGGCCGGAAGGATGTGAGGCATCAGACTGGAAGCTAAGGCTGCCCCATGTCAGCGAAAGGAGGTGGACCTAGGACGTGAGGATGCTAGTGCTTAAGCTAAACCTGAACCACTACAGGGCGACTCAACATGTGCTGTCGCAGACTGCGAGGGAGACGAAGACGGGCAAAGCGCTCCTAAGCGAGCCCCATAGGACTGGATCAGACAACCGCTGGGCAGTTGACCTATCGGAAAAGGTTGCCATCTGGAGCAGCGGCGCAACCGGCGCGACAATGCACTCAGTGCACAGTGCGGAGGGATTCGTCAGGGCTCGGATAGGTGGGGCATGGCTTTACAGCTGCTACATGGCACCCAGCCTAACCAGCAATGAATTTGAGCGCATTATGGACTGCCTGGGAAACGACTTCAGAGTGACCACGAAGCAATATTGTGCTCAATTGGTAGCCCTCAAGAAAGATCGAGGGAACCGAACCCACGAGGCTAGCGGGTATGGCGAGCATGCAGCTGAGAAGCCGCTATCGTAGAAACCACGCTCCCGTTTACTGGTGGAGCGATGAGATCGGCTCCGACGAGATCGAGAGCTGAGTGCATGAGAGCAAGGAGGTTGATGCAGCGAGCGAGAGGCAGCGACAACTTTGAGGAGCGGCACCTAGCCTTCAAGGACCGCCGCAAAGTACTGAAGGTGGCCATCCGAGATAGCAAAAGGAAATGCTTCCTGGAGCTATGTGACTAGGTGGGGGAAAATTCATGGGGCAACGCGTACCGGATAGTGGTGAAGAGGCTGCGCGCACGAGGCCAGTCCCCCACGGACCCGAACGCACTAAGGACCATAGTGCAAGCGCTTTTCCCAGCCGGCAACCAGGTCATCCAGCTTTCCACCCCCCCAGCAGACAATGAAGTGGCTTAGGAGGTAACGGAATAGGAAGTTCTGGCCATAGGGAGAGGCCTGGCCCCCAACAAAGCACCCGGCCCGGATTTGGTTCCTAACCGAGCCCTGAAGCTGGCTCTAGCTCCGCAGCCGGGCAGCGTTGCGGAGCTTTACAATAAATATATCCGCGAAGGCACTTTTCCCACCAGGTGGAAGGTACAGAAGCTCCTGCTGCTCCTCAAACCAGGGAAACCAAGGAAGGAGGCGTCGTCCTATAGGCCAATCTGCCTGCTGGACACAACGGGCAAGGTCTTCGAAAGGGTGATCGCGGCGAAGCTCGAAACTGTCATAGAGGAGGCGGGAGGGAGATCGTTGTCAGTGGCTACTTTAGCTGCAGAGTGCTACTTGTCGACACGGACATGGGCACGGAGTCCTACGACGTTACGGCGGTTGTGCCCCAAGGATCGGTCCTAGGACCGCTGCTGTGGAACGCCGTTGGAGATTGTGGCCAAGCATAGGGAGAAAGTGGAGAGAGCGGCAAACAAGGAAATCTAGGCAAAGGAGATGTGGCTCCAAAATGCTGGTCTAAGTCTAGTCCCGCAAAAGACCGAAGCGGTGCTGGTCAGCAGCCGCAAGGTGCTGGAAATGGCGACGATCCGGGTTGGTGGAATGGCTATAAGGGTGCTATAAGAGTCGCGTCCGGCTTCAGGAGGTCATTGCGGAGATGGTTCCGCTGAAGGAGCGCGCTCGAGAGCTCAAGGAGCTTAAGAAAACCCGTGCTCGCAATGAGGGTGCCGGCGGTGCCCCCGATACAGCTGCAAGGGAGGAGGCCAAGGAGTCGAAGGGACGATGGACACACACCCTCATTCCTAACCTTAGAACATGGGTGCTTTGAAGCCACGGGCAGGTCGACTTTTACCTGACCCAGGTCTTGAGTGGACATGGCTGCTTCCGGCAATACCTCAAGCGTTTTGGCCACGCGGAAGAGGACTGGTGCCCGGAGTGCGGGAGATCGATAGAGGACGCCAGGCACGTTGTCTTTGAGTGCCGTCGATTTGCACGAGAGCTCCACCGACTGGAGACGACGGCGGGCCGATCAATCCACCCAAGAAACCTTGTGGAGGTAATGCTGGAGAACCAGATGCTCTGGGACGCAGTAGCATCTTTTGCTGCAGCGTACATGCTGCATACATGTACATGCAGGAGAGGCGGTAGGGTGGAGAGTTGGAGCCTGCGGCGGGCGAAGCAATGCCTAGCGGTCGTCCCGCCCGTTCTCAAGCCCTCACTTTCCATCATCCATGACCAACCAACATCCCCCCCTCCCATCCCCCGTTATTATGGTTATATTTATGTTAAGTATGTTAATTGTTGTCGAGACTAATAAAGCAAAAAGTGTATAATAAGAAACACGTCGGGCTGTTTGTGTAGTCTGAGGGGACGCCGAAAACTCCGCTCACTGCACTGCAAACAAGGAAGGCAGTACCGTGAAGAAATGTGGAAACTGCGGAGGCAACTATACGGCTAACTATAGAGGTTTATTGTATGGTTTAAAAGGAGTTAAAGAGTCGCAGATGTCTTCTTCGCAAAAGCTGCAAGGTCCTCATTCGGTCAAAATGCGCTATAGAGGTCGTCTGCTAGCTATTTAATGGGATCATTAATCTTGGCTTTTTCCCAAATAAGTGGAAGAAATCCATCATCATAATGATACCGAAGCCTGGAAAAGACGACACAATTCCGTCATCATACAGACCAATAAGCCTTCTTTCTTGTTTGTCTAAATTGTTTGAAAAATACTTGTTAACTCGCATAAAACCACATCTGGAAGCTTGCAATATTATCCCGGCACACCCATTTGGCTTCCGAAGAAACCACGGAACCATCGAGCGAAATACGCTCTATTTTTCTCGACGTATCACAAGCTTTTGACCGAGTTTGGCTCATGGGACTCATGCAAAAAATTAAAACGTATTTGCCAACATACACCCACAAGCTACTGGAATCATACCTCTACAATAGGGTATTCTCAGTGAGATGCAACGCAGCTACTTCGGGCGCACAACTAACAACGTCAACGTTCGCCGACGATACCCCTATTCTAAGTCCCTCCAGATGCCCAACGCAGGCAACAACCCAACTGACTAATCATCTTATAATAGTGGAAAAGTGGCGGTCCGACTGGCGCATTAAAATTAACAAACAAAAGTGTAAACATATAACGTTTACTCTTAATAGACAAACATGCCCTTCGCGATCCGTTTCACTAAACGGTATGCAGATCCCTCAAGCTAACGAAGTAACGTACCTTGGCGTCCACCTGGACGGACGCACACATCGAATGCAAGAAGATGCACCTAAAACTGAAAGCCAGCAGCCTCCACTGGATCATAAACTCACGATCGCCGCTGTGCTTGGACTAGATGTTACTACTTGAATTGTAACTACAATTCAGTCCTAATGGCTTTAGGATTAGATTTAGATTGGCTATCTGCACGTATGGCTCCCATCATACAGCGCGCACAATCAAAAATCTTGAGAACTATCACTGGGGCACCTTGGTATGTTCACAACGAAAACATCCACCGGGATCTGGGCATCCTCGCAGTGAAAGACGAAATCCAGAAGCAAAAAGAGTCATACAAAGAAAAATTGTCTTCGCACCCAAATTTTCTCGCTCGGGGATTGACTTGGGTTTCTAGCGTATCCCGCCTGAGACGCAACGACCTCCCAACCCAGCAATCGATAGGGCCGTCTGACTCTGTATCAGTCAATATGACTGTTAGTTAAGTTAAAAATATAAGATTTGATACACCTCTTGTTCGTCTCGCAAGAGATGAAATAAAAGCAACGTTTTAATAAAAAAAAAAATAAAAATTAATATTCCTAAATCTAGGGTTAACGTTATGGTGAAGGCTTTTAAAAGTAGGACTAATGAGATGGGTGATTTTTGAGGAATGTTTGAGTTGTGTCACCTTATTCGGACTACTATCTTTCTATTTTTTGTAAAATTTATGATGTTTATTATTCTGTGGCTGAATTTCAATTTGATTAATTGGTCAAGTATTCAGTGAATACCTACTCGATCAAAAGCTCTGGCAAAGGTAGAAGAAATGAGTGAGGTATGTTTTCTTAAGAAAGAGACTTCGTAATGATGTGATCTTCAGGTTATCTGAGGTCGATTTACCTTTTTTAAAACCGGATTGGTGTGGGTGTACCATAAATCTAAGAAACAACAAACTCCCATAGCTCGTGACCCTGTCATTACATGGGGAGTTACATTATACATAATAACAAAAGATTGGATTACTTCCCTAAAATTTCTTTTGTTTGCCTATGTTTTTGCTAGGAAAGCGTTCTTTAAAATAAAATACACTATTTTAGGGCCCATTAAAACTTTTGAATTAACGAAAAATGAAATCAAAAAAACGTTTTTTTCGCTCAGTGAATGCTCCGCTCTCATTGTTTTTTTCTGCTACGCAGTACGCATACACTCAAATTTTAAACATGTGTGCATTTTCCCCAGGCTGGAATAAACACATCATAGCATTGAATAACGTTGTCTCTTAACTTTGTTTGTCCAAATCCAGATGATATACGTTTTTGAGATAAAACCGGGTGTGGTATCTGGCATCTTTAAGCTTTGTCATAAATTTAATTAGTTTAAATTGACTTTAATTCGAAAGATAAAGAATTCTCTAAGTCTAAATACATAAGTTTGGCGCACGTTGCGCTTCCAGTTTAGCCGGCAGCGGAGCGGCTACATTACATATTTCTTATATACATATACTTAGGTGGTATGTTGTTGGGCGAGCATGTCACATGAGCATGCATGCTTTGTTTATGTAAATGTATAGCGAGTGAGTCTTATGCACACATGTCTTTGGCACATGCGGTCAGCGTGGGAACGCTGACTTAGCCTAACTCATAATTGAGCGGTCATATTTCGCGCACTTGAATTGGTTTATTTGTTTGTTAAATGCATGCAGGGTACAGTGTTACCTCGCTACATGGTTCTATATACCATATGTGCATATTACAGTCTCCATTTTCTTTGAGTTTCTTTGAACACAATTGGTGAAATCCATGAGCCACTTTATTGGCCAAATGATGTTTTGCTTCAGTGCCATCTGAATTTCGCACCTCCTTGTCTTCGCATCGGTTGTCGTACTGGTAGCACTTGAAATGAGGTTATGTCGAGACCCCACTTTTCCCACTCGCTACAAAGTAGGGCCTTATCGATGTATAAGCACTTGAACGGTTTAATAAGCGTTTCCGCCATTTCCTTTAATGAGTTAATAATAGTTTTATTTTTTCTTTATTCCAGATCTCAGTCGTCCCTGCCTATTAGCAGCTATTACTATCTTATCTATCTATATTCTGGCTTTATTGCCCCTGAATTTTGTCAGTTTTATCATCCCTTTGGGATGGGGCTCAGGGGCTTAGGGACTGCCCCTTATTAATAGGTAAAAATAATAAAATAGGTATTTTATTCCCTTGCAGAGGGTATTATTATTTTGGTCAAAAGTGTGCAACGCAGTGAAGAAAACATCTTCGACCCTATAAAGTATATATATTCTTGATCAGGATCACCTCCTGAGTTTATATAATCATGTCCGTCTGTCCGTCTGTCTGTCCGTCTGTTCGTCTGTATGTTTCTACGCAAACTAGTCTCTCAGTTTTAAAGCTATCGTCTTGAAACTTTGCACACACCCTTCATTCCTTTGCACGCAGTATATAAGTCGGAACGGCCCGGATCGGCCGACTATATCCTATAGCTGTCATATAACTGATTGATCGGAAATAGTATAACTTTGGTGTTTTTAAAGATAGAGAGTTCAAATTTTACAAGAGAGCTATTTTTGGCAAAATAATACGTCTAAATTTCGGCCGTATTATGCCAAATTTCCTAAGGATCGGTCGACTATATTCTATATTAGGTTTGAGATTATATTGTTACCTTGAATTGTCTTTGTTATGGATTGAATAGTTATCATTAGTTCTGATTTGTACGGGATGTGGTTGTTTTTGTGTTGTATTTCTGAGATGTGAATTCTTGGCTGAAAGTGGTGTCCTTAGAGATTTGAGACCAGTGTTGGGCGAGTAAGTTGGCTATTTTTGCGATAATCGTCTCGTAATTGTTGGTTAAGTAGAGTATTCGTATTCAAATTCTTCGAATGTTGTTGCATATTTTTGTTTTAAAAAATTGTGCGACTTGAAAGTTAATGTAATATGGGTAATTTATTTTTCCCCTTTTTTAATTGCGAGACAACCACTTTTTTATTTATTTATATTATATTTTAATGTTGTTTGGTCATTGAGCGTTTTCAATGCCGTGAATAAAAAGACGAATTTAATTAATTTCAACGTTATAAACTTTATTGAGGCCGCATATGAAATTAGGATTTATGAACAATATGGGAAGACGAACGAGAGTGGCTCCAACCTTCCAGAATAGGCTGAGCGGATGCTCGCTAACCATAAGCGCCGAATAAGCAAAGCCGAGCGGCCGAAAGAGAGTCGACTTGCGACCAACAAAACATCAGTTACTAATTAATTATTATGTTTAAATTAGTTGCTTGCTGCTTGACCCGACATTCTCCCCCCAGTTGGGGCTTCTACTCCAACTTCATTCTTAAGGGGCAAAAAGCACAGCTTAGTCACTGCTCGCTTGGTAATTCCAGATGAGGTTTTTATCACCGCCACTCGAAAGATACCATCCCGACCAGGGATTAACTCTATTTTTCTCGCAAGCGTCCATTTCATCGGAGGTAGATTCTCGTCCTTTACTAGCACCTCATCGTTCGGGGCCAAGGCAGGACCGGAGGCGCGCCATTTGAAGCGCTGCTGGAGAAGGCTTAGGTACTCCTCCTTCCATCGGGACCAGAAAGACTACTGCAGGAAAGACACGCGCTTCCAGCTGTCCAGCCGGTTGAAGTTCGGCTTTGTGACATCAGGCTTGATAAAGCTGACTGAAGAACCACCAGTTAAAAATCCTCCAGGATCACCAGGTCTGCAGGATTTTCTGAAAGAGACAATAAGGGTCGTGAATTTATAACAGCCCCAATATGGCACAGCAGCGTTCGCAGCTCCTCGAATCCAAGAACTGCAGATCCGACAGCTCGGTAAAAATGGTGCTTGACGGTTTTAACAGCGGCTTCCCACGGACCACCGAAATGCGGAGATCGAGGAGGAATAAAATGCCATTCGATGGACTCCATAGAGCAAAACTCCAGCAGTGCCCGTTGATGCTCTTCGCTTAGAAATAATCGGCCCATCTTCTTTAGCTCGTTTTTGGCTCCAACAAAGTTGGTTGCATTGTCAGACCAAATATGTTGAGGCCTTCGGCGGGTGCATATAAACCGCTTCGAAGCCTGCAAAAAAAACATCGTGGACAGATCCCTTACAAGCTCCAGGTGGACGGCTTTGGTAGCAAAACACATGAAAATGCTAACGTAACATTTTACTGGAGCCTTATAATAGAACGGGCCACAAAAATTGTCACCAGTGACTCAAAAGACCTGGGAGCCGCTAACTCTTTGCTCCGGGAGATCAGCCATAATGTGCTCCAACAACCGAGGCTTAGTCCAGAAGCATCGGATGCATTTGTGTATTGCCTTCGTCACGGTTTTTCTCCCCCCAATTGGCCAATATTGGGACCGGATAATTGCCAACGGTGCGCAAGGTCCCGTATGTCAATTTCGCTCATGGAAGTCAACAATTATAGCCTGCGTAACTGGATGGCTTCTTGGAAGTATAATTGGATGCTGACTATCAAAATCCAACGACGAATTTTTTAGCAGACCGTCTACGCGCAACAGTCCAAATTTATCCAAAAAAGGAGAGGATGAGGCAAGGGCACTGGATACCGCTATTTTTTTCCATTTTGAGGAGACTTTATACCCTCCCAAAAATGCACACGCTGCACTAGCCGCAATAACAGCTGTGTTCCAGATTTTATATCGCTAGCCGTAACACCGTTGTGGTGAATTCGTTGAAAGAACTTGTATACGTAAGCGAATACCCTCTGCAGTGCTAGAAAGGAATTAGCGTACTTAGAAACCGCTGTTATATCCACGTACGGAGACTGAATGAGCAGGACCCTTGCACGTAACTCCAGGGTTGATCTCTCAGATGGGACCACGGTTGGCCACGCCTCTTGGGATCCAATGAGAAACGGAGGACCGTGAGACCACAGCTCATTCTCAACCAATTCATTGGGAAGAGCACCACGCGACAGAATATCTGCTGGGTTCAAAGAAGTGGGAACATACCGCCACTCCATTTCTCTAGTTAGCTTCTGAATGGTCGAAACTCGATTGGCGACAAAAACATTAAACCGAGAGGGTTCTTCTCGAATCCAAGACAGAGCCACAGCAGAATCGCACCAGCAAAAATACTTTCCAACGTAGACCTTCAACTGCTCTACTTCCGACATAAGTCGAGCCAACAACTCGGCTCCCGATAACTCCAGCTTCGGCACCGTAACAGTCTTTAACGGCGCAACTCGGGACTTCGAACAGAGTAAATAGCTTGCAGATCCTGCGCCCTTGGACACGACATAAACGCATGCTCCATACGCCTCAATGCTGGCATCACAGAATCCATGGACCTCCACCTCGGATTTCGATGTCAGCACCCATCTAGGGAATTCGGCGCGCTGCGTACTACCAAAGCTGCTACAAATCATATTCCAGTCGCAGTGAAGAGCTTGAGGAAGACTTTCATCCCAGGACAACTTCTCACGGCACAGCTTCTGAAGAAAGATCTTTGCCTTTGAAATTACAGGACCAACAAGGCCTAAGGGGTCATAAAGCCGAGCGACTGAAGAAAGCACAATGCGCCTATTGGGCTTTGAGATTGACTGAATCCCATTAAAAGAAAATAGCAAGCGGTCAGTTGCAGGATCCCAAGCAAGACCCAGTGTCTTTGTGAAGTTACTGCCATCATCAAACTTTAGGAAAGACTCCCGATCTTCTTCAGGCACCTTATCCAGCACGTCAGCAACATTGGAGCACCACTTCCTTAACCGAAAGTGCCTTTGGCAAGGATCGCGGATGTTTGCTGCATTATGCTAATAGCTTCATCTATAGAGTCGCCTCCGGAAAGCAGATCATCCACATAAAAGTCGCGACACAGAATTTCGGCCCCCTTTGGAAACATTATTTGCTCATCATCTGCCAATTGATGCATTGTCCGAACTGCTAAAAATGAGGCAGGCTTCGTTCCATAGGTGACCGTTTCAAGCTTAAAAACCTGTAACTCATCCTGGGTGGAATCCCGCCAAAGAATACACTGCAGATAGCTGTCCTCAGGAAAAACCCTGACGCAACGATACATTTTACAAATATCTCCAGTAATGGCCACCCGATGGCATCGGAACCTTAACAGAATATGCACTAACTTTGGCTGAATAACTGAGTCTGGCCCAGTCAACACGTCATTCAATGAATATCCAGAAGTTGTGACAGCAGATCCATCAAAGACAACCCTGAGCTTGGTTATTGAACTGTCCTCCTTTAAAACACAATGGTGTGGAAGAAAGTATTGACCAGTGACGTTCGCATCAGCAGGGACTGGAGACATATGACCCAACTCCAAATACTCTTTTATGAATGCCGCATATTGCTCCTTTAATTGAGGACGGCGACAGAGCTTCCTTTCGAGGGAAAGAAATCGTCGAACGGCTTGGGGGTACGACTCTCCCAGTACCTCAGAACCGCATTTTAACGGAAGCTTCACAGCGTAAGCGCCGGAATCCAGCCGAGCAACATGTTGCACGAAATGCGTATCGCAATCTAGCTCTTCCTTCGTCCGCTTCACAATAGGCTCGGGGCAGTCATCGATTTCCCAATACCGGCAGAGCAGAGAATCCAGCTGATCATCCAGCATTGTTGCGCTCTCCGGAACATCCTTGTGGGTAGTGGAAACGAGTGCTCTTCTCTGGACATGTGAACCGCCTCCACACACGACCCATCCAAGTCGAGTTTTCTGCAGCAATGGCAGGCCGGCTGAGAGCTTAATTTGCCCAACACACAACAGCTCATAAAACAGACCTGCTCCGATAAGAAGGTCGATGCGGATGAGGATCAGCCAAAGAAAGATTGCCAGGAATATTCCAACTGGAGACATCCAAACTGAAGCTAGGCTGCAGGTCCGTGATATTGACGGCGATGACGGCGTTAACCAGGGCCGAGTATTCGGAACAGTGGGAACGTAGGAGAACATCAACAGAGAATCCATCTATCGCAAAGCCTGTATCTCCAATACCAGACATCGCCATTAATGATTTGTACCTCTGGAGCTGCAGCTGACTTGCCAGCCGGGAAGGGATCCCGTTCACCTGAGATCCAGAATCCAACAGAGCTCGGCATGGAAAAAGGGATCCAGCGCGACTACGAACAAAAATGTTCGCTGTAGCAAGCAACGATATATCGCCGCTGCGACCTTGAGCAACTAGTGCATTAGCAGTGGACGGCGAAGAGGCTACAGGCTCGGCGACCTCGGCTATGGCTGACGTGGGAGGACCAACCAAAGGCTGGCCGCTAGATGCCCGCAGGAAATGCAGCAGGCTGTGATGCCTCCTTCCACTACAGCGACAATTAGCAGCGAGGCACTCACGCATGTAATGGCCCGTTTGCAGACACTTCCGACAAAGACCGAGTCGCCTGGCCTCACCAAGGCGAATCTCAGGGGGCATTGATAGAAATCGGGGGCATGCAGACATTATATGGGACCATCCCCCGCATAGCGCACAGGTAGAGGGAAGCGAATTAGTAACAATAAAGGATGATCTACAATTATTTGCACCTCGACGCCTTCCCACATGAGCGCCCGGCGCGTATGCAGCCATGGCCACGTCCATAGCCTCCAGCGTCCTACACCGCTGCTCCAAAAATTCGGCCATCGACTCCCAAGTAGGGATGGCGTCTGAACCTGAGGAGTTTTGACTCTCCTCCCACTTGGCCTGGGTAGCTGGGTCCAACCTTTGAAGCAGAACTTGGGCGATGATGCAGCTGGCGATCTGAACTGATGTACCCAAATTCTGTAAGGCTCGCATATAGGCATTGAATTTGTCCGAAAAACCTCGAAGAGATGCTATTGAGCCACTTTCCAACAGACTGAGGCCCAGAATCTCGTTCACGTGTGCCTGAAATATTAAGCGACGGCTATTAAATCGTTTCTCCAATAAATTCAGTGTAACATCATAGTTCTCGTCGGAGACTTCCAAGGAACGAACTGCTTCGAAAGCGGACTCCCGGAGGCAAGATCGCAACCTTTGCAACTTTTCCATCTTACTAATACGAGGATTGCTGCCGACGATTTTAGAGAAGATCGAGTAAAATTCAGCCCATTCCGAGTATCCACCGCTGAACGTAGGGAGCGGCAAAGGAGGCAGCACTTGAAAACTTTGACCTAACCCTGGGTCAGCCTGCATGGTGGACATTCCGTTGGCAAGGGTGGAGTGGGCAGCAATTCGAGATGAGCGAAGGGTCGTCTCGTTCTCAATTTCCGCCTGCATCGTCGCTACGAGCTTCGAAACAGTCCATCGAAGGTCACTGATGATCTGCAAAATGTCCAAATCGTCAAGCTCACCGTGGATGGCCTTGAAGTCGCTGAACATGGTGGCTATCTGACCATGTCGCACGTGTATCATGGCATCATCCACCTTGGAAATAGGCTGAAGAGCTCCTTGGATCCTCTGCAAGTCCTGGAGAATACCCAAGGCCTTGCACTTTAAAATAGCACTCCGGGTTGGAGTGGGTGCTCCTGTGGGTGAACAACCCGAAATAAATTTTATTTGCTGGCGGCGATCACGATCTGTCCCACTGTGCGCTCAGAACCGTAGCGGAATTATGGAATGTATATATATATGAAGCTATGTGCGAGCGAATGCAGTTGCGTTGTGGATCGTATGTTTGTATGAAGTCTATGCGCGGGCGAATGCACTTGAGTTGTGGATCGTAAATATGTATGTGTGCTTGTGAACTAACGTTTATGTTTAAGCCTGTATGTATGTATAATATAATAATATATTATAATTTGTTTATTATTGTAAACAAACTTATTAGCCACGTATGATAATTTTTCACATAACACTGTTTACAAAATTGTTTTGTTTTTGTTTTAGTAATTTGTTTATGTGTATATAAATATATTAACGATCACGTCGGGGTCACCAATGTTTGGTCATTGAGCGTTTTCAATGCCGTAAATAAAAAGACGAATTTAATTAATTTCAACGTTATAAACTTTATTGAGGCGGCATATGAAATTAGGGTTTATGAACAATATGGGAAATCCAATTTAGGATGCGAGCGCAGTAAGAAGACGAACGAGAGTGGCTCCAACCTTCCAGAATAGGCTGAGCGGATGCTCGCTAACTTTAAACGCCGAATTAGCAAAGCCGAGCGGCCGAAAGAGAGTCGGCTTGCGACCAACAAAACATCAGTTACTAATTAATTATTATGCTTAAATTAGTTGCTTGCGGCTTGACCCGACAAATGTTTTGAAGTGTTTTCAAAATTTATAATCATATCAAGAAATATACAAAATTTTAAAATCACCTAAACATTGCCAATACGAGCTAAGGTATTGAAACCCGCTGCAAAATCTCTATGAGTGCGGAGTCTATGGCATATTGCCAGACCGTGGTGTGGAACCCGCTGTAAAATGAAAAAATTTTAAACGGGATCTACGACAATAGGCAAAAAGGTTCTTCGGGTTCTTCAATAATATATATCATTTGTCTATCTATTGCTTATTTCATCGGCCTAAGAGAGGGAAAGAGAGAATTCTCTTTTTTTGAGACCATATCATCTTTGGAACATTGGAATAATGAAAAATTAAAATTGACTTTAATTTTTAATGAAAGAAAAAAGATTAGACATATCGTCTACTATTTTTACTCCTTAACTCCATGATTTTCTCCTGTTTTTATGACATGGCCTTAAGTTAAAATATTTGTCTGCGGAAAAATTCGTCGAAGTGGTTGAGTTGTATAGCATTGGGCTGGTGACGGGCGGGTTCAAATTCGGTTAGGATGCTTCTCTAGCGTCACTTTTTATTTATTGTTATTAACACTTATAATTTTAATTTATAGACTAAAAAGTCTATTACTCCTCTAAAAATTATCCGATTGTTTTTTAATTTTTAGTTGTAGATTAACCATTGGAACAGTTTGGTATCAAAACATTTTCCAAAAACATTATCGAACTGGCGCTAACTCCAGATTTCTGTTTTGTGGGCAGGAGGGGGCGCGGCGAAATTTAAAAAAAACCTTGAACTGCGTGGGTATTATAGGAGTCTCCATGCCAAATCGTATAGTTCTATATATACTTTATGGGGTCGAAGATGATTCCTTCTCTATCTTGTATACATTTACACGACTACAATATGCCCTTTTACTCTACGAGTACCGGGTATAGTAATGAGAAAATCGCATCAATATCATTTGTCTATCTATTGTTTATTTCAGAGTTATTGCAATATTGTTGAATAAAACAAAAAAAAATATGTTAATCAACACAAAAAAAGGAAACATTTTCGCAAGTTAAAGGATTTGAACATGCTACAATAAGTTTTACAACTAGTATATCTCCACTATAGACCACAATGTTAATTATTTGTTGAGTGATATTGCGACCCCTTCTCATTTTTCAGAAACCGAAATCGTCAGAACCGAAACAATTTTAGGCCGTCGCGCGTGCACTAATACCTTCATGTATGAAGTTCATACATTCAAAAGCAAAAATTTTTCGGCACATTTTTTCTTTTTTAACGTTGCTTTTATTTCTTGAATCTTCTCTTTGCGTTCCCCCACAGCTGGGATCGTGAGTTTATGATCCAGTGGAGGCTGCTGGCTTTCAGTTTTAGGTGCATCTTCTTGCATTCGATGTGCTTACGCCAGGTAAGTTGTCCATCCAGGTGGACGCCAAGGTACGTTAATTCGTTAGCTTGAGGGATCTGCATACCGTTTAGTGAAATCGGAGGGCATGTTTGTCTATTAAGAGTAAACGTTATATGTTTACACTTTTGTTCGTTAATTTTAATGCGCCAGTCGGACAGCCACCTTTCCACTATTATAAAATGATTAGCCAGTTGGGTTGTTGCCTGCGTTGGGCATCTGGAGCGCCTTAGGATAGGGGTATCGTCGGCGAACGTTGACGTTGTTAGTTGTGCGCTCGTAGAAATATCCGCAGTATACAAAACATACAGACAGGGGCGAGTGCGCATCCTTGTGGAACTCCAGCTTCGATGGTGTAGTCGCACGAAGTAGCTGCGTTGCATCTCACTGAGAATACCCTATTGTAGAGGTATGATTCCAGTAGCTTTTGGGTGTATGTTGGCAAATACGTTTTAATTTTGTGCATGAGTCCGATGAGCCAAACTCGGTCAAAAACTTGTGATACGTCGAGCTTGTGATATGTCGAGCACTGCAGTATTCTCGATGTTCGAAGGCTGAGCGTATTTCGGATGTTAATCTGTTCACTTGTTCGATGGTTCCGTGGTTTCTTCGGAAGCCAAATTGGTGTGCCGGGATAATATTGCAAGCTTCCAGATGTGGTATTATGCGAGTTAGCAAGCATTTTTCAAACAATTCAGACAAACAAGATAGAAGGCTTATTAGTCTGTATGATGACGGAATTGTGTGGTCTTTTCCAGGTTTCGGTATCATTATGATGATGGATTTCTTCCACTTTTTTGCAAAACAGCCAAGATTAATGATTCCAATAAATAGTTTGCAGACGACCTGTATAGCGCATTTTGGAAGTTCGATCATCATCTTTGGGGTTAATAGGTCACCACCGGGTGCCTTTTTTGGTTTTAGCCCTCTTATGAGTCGAATGAGGCGGGGTTTGGCTGGAAGACACTTTGAAGAAGTGTGGCGAATGTTTCAGCTCGGTCTTCGTCGCTGCGAGCCTACCATCCCGAAGAGTTTCTTATCGGGGTGGTCGTTTCAATTGGGGCGCTAAGATTTGGGTGGGCCCTCCACAGGGGGTACTTTGTGCTTGTTGGCGAGAGATTCTGGATGTACCTCAGCTATGCATTTTGTTCCTGTTTGTGAAGAGCCGGGTCGAGTGATCGGGTTGCTTCCTTAAGGCGTTGTTTTGAAGCTGGTGATCTGCTGTTTTGCCAATCACGACGCGTGCGCTCTTTTTCTCTAACGAACTGTTCAATCTGCTGATTAGATTTGTAGTATTTGTTTCGGTCTACTTCCTTCCCATGAGAAGTAAAGATTTTAGCTGCCGCAACGATTACTTCTTCCAGGGCGCTCGTTGTGAAGTCGATTTCCGATTCCATGTTAAATTCCGGGGTGAGTTCTATGTGGGCACTCACGTACTTTTTGTTTTTAAGCCAGTTCGTTTTTGGCGTCGTTAGACTGAAGGGGTGTTCGGTTATTTCTGGGCTTTGAAGAAGCTTTAGAAGCACAAGCGAGTGGTCTGATGATAAGTCGGAGACTGCTTTGGCACTTATTAGATTGTTATGTTTATATTAGATAGGTATGTTTTTTGTCACCTTTGGGCTCTCTATGGCTGCGGCTCTGAGGTTTTCGTTACTGAAATTGGTTAGCAAAAAGAATTTAAGGTTCTTTTTTGCGAGGATGCAGGCTCGCCTTTTACCTGTTGTATCGGCTTTGCAGAGCCTATACTCCGACGTCCCCAACCCAAGAATCCTGTCTCCAAGGATCCATGGTTCCTGGATGAGGGCCACATCAGCTCCACACGCGGCGTGGTGGCTAGGAGCTGAAGCCCCTTTACTGTGGTGGAGGTTTATCTGCAAGATTCTCAGGGACATTCTTACGATTCTCCACCACAGTAACTTCTGCCTACGTCTCGGAGCTTAACAGTAAGTCCTCCTGCATTCCGACGCGTCTAAGTGCCCTTGCCAAGTCGCTCTCCTCTGGATGTCCTCCTCCTCATCTGACATTGCTTCCGAGTGCCCCTCTTCGGTCTGCTCGTCCAAGTTTGGGTCTTGCGAGTCTGCCTCCAGCTCGATACCTCCTGGTTGGCTCTTCGCATCAGATTTATAGATATGGATCGTCACATGCTCGAATCCGTACCTTATCCGGTGCTCGGATCTTTCCAGGTCTTTAACGGTCTCCTCGTTGAGCGTGAGGACGACCTGCCTCCGCAGTCCTACCACCTCCTCGACCTTGGCGGCTCTCCAGTCCGCGTGGGAAGCGTCGGATTGCACATCCTTAGCATCGTCAGGATTTCGGTGAGCCATACTTGCGCCCTTGGTTTGCTTGGGATCTCTTCCCAGTCAACCGCCACCAGCTTTGCCCCGGGGTAGATCTTTTCAGGCGATGCTTCCATTCGTTTGTAGGTTTCTACAGATCGCGTGTCTTGGCAGGCAATTACATTGACGCTACCTTGACGCTACCATTCTGCGTCTTCGCATTCTGGTGGAGGTACTTCACTCTATAGCATCTCCTCCACGAAGCGCATATGCAACTCATTAACAACTCGTCGCCAAAGGTCCATGGGGATGAGCCCATCTTTGGAACCCTTGTCTATAAGGGTTCTTCCCTTCGTCACTTCGGCGAACGAGCGGTTCCTCTACTTGGCTTGGGGAGCTCCTCTCTCCATAGATCTCTGCCTTTTATCGCTTTGCGCGATCTCCTTGGTAGGATCTGACCCAGCGAGTTTTTTCGACTATAAACTCACACCCCCCTTTACCGGTTTGAAGTCGGGCAGGACTTCCCTTGGTCACTTAATAATCTCGGCCTGGTCCGGGTTGGCTTCGGCCCATGGGTCCGCCCTCATTAGGATGAAGGCTGCTCCCCTCCTATCTCTATAAGAGCCCTTCCGCTGGGTCAAGTGAGACGCTCCCGGACCACGGTTCGCCTTAGGGGCCCCGCCGGACGGCTTAGAGGTTGACCCTGGGGTCTTCCTCTCCACACCATTCGGTGACCCCATGGCAAACCCCGCTATGGATGAAGATGCATCCTCCTCCGCACCGGCGCGTCCCTCCTCCCTCTTTGGGGGGCATCTACATCTCAGCAACTCATTGGCTTTTGAGGGCCTTGGAGTGACAGGTTATTTCCGGACTTTTTTAGGGAGTTCCGTACTCCGCATTGGTTTTTGCTTTGTAAGATAGAATTTATTTTTGGACCGACGAGTAGGCGGGAAGGGCGAACATCATGACATAGCCCGCTTGTCCCCCGGTCCCCCAGAGTTCACATATTAGCGTCCGGGCCCCCCCTTGGACACGCATCCTTCGGAATATACTGTTCCACCTTGGATTGGGGTGATTTAAGGAAAGGAGTGTTCTTCTCCCCGCCCGACTACAATTTTCCAGCATCCACGGCAGAGAGATGACCTTACCCGGACCTGTTTCTAGCCGCCCTCACGTGGAGAGTAAAGTCGCACTACCAGCGGTGTATGCAGTTACGACACGCAATTGCTTGCGTGTAGGTCCCCCGGTTGTACTCGTTGCCTGACGGCCAACATTTTAATATATCACCTAATAATCTTTATCTATTGTACCAATATTCCTTACGTATGGCCATCCTAATATTGTACCACCCTTATGGTGTTCAAGAGCTGAGCCAGCAAAGTGCACCGCTATGGGCCGGGCCATTGCTCTATTGGTGGCCAGTGATCGTATGACCTCAGCAACTTTGTGCTTGGTCAGAGAAGATGCCACGAGCATCCGGCCATACGTTTTACTTTTTGTCAACTTAAGATAGTTCACTTTAGTTCCCCAACAAATAAAGAGCCAAAGCTCGCTAGATACAACTCTGGCAGTCGCCGTTACCGATTTATAAATTTTACATACCCCGGCTGGGGTGCATGTTGTTGCTCCACCTTCTATGCCTACCAGCACGGAAGGAGCAAAAAGTCTACGCTAACCAGCAATGAATTTGAGCCCATTTTGGACTGCCTGGGAAATGACATCAGAGGCCGTTCTGATGTCCTTGTAGCTGGGGACTTTACCGCGTGGACGCAGGACTGGGGAAACGTTTGCCTCACTCGATCTCGTACTGCTAAACGACGGAAACCAGCACACTTTCAGCAGAGCCGGAGCAGGATCCATCATAGATCTAACGCTAGCGACTGGTGCTAACTGGAAGATAAGCGGCAGCTTTACGGCCAGCGACCACGAAGCGATATTGGGCTCAATTGGGAGACCTCAAGAAAAACCGAGGGAACCGAACCCACGAGGCTACAGAGTCGGTACGCTTCAGGTGAGGTACTTCACCGAGGCAGCGCGCGACATCGGCAACGTCCCATCAAGCGGAGCCAACGAAATGGCTGACACCCTGGTAGATAAGTTCGAGGCAGCTGGCAAGTTAAATTATTTGTTGTTCGATGAATTAAAAAAATTTAATTTTTATTTTAATTTATACAACTTGGTGTTAAACCTTTATTTATTAAACTTAATTATTACAAGACACTTTCGATTTTCTTAAATATTTTCTGTCAACCGTATAATAATATTTTCTGTTTCTTCGGAGGGAAGCTGATGTTAACTTTTAATTTTGATTTGTTTATGGGAAACCGAGTTCGGACCGCAGAACTCGAGTAGTATAAAGAGTATAAAGAGTATAAAATCCAAAAGTGGAAAGCCATAAGTGGCCTGGATTTATGGGTTGGATAATTGAGCCAAAGGCAAAGCCAAAGGCAAATGCAGAGTTTGAAAATATTGTTTATAAAAGCCATAAGTGGCCTGTATTTACGGGTTGGATAACTTGCATGGCGAGCATGCAGTCGAGAAGCCGCTACCGTAGAAACCATGCTCCCTTTTACTGGTGGAGCGACGAGATTAGATCCATACGAGCGGAGTGTATCAGGCAAGGAGGCTGATGCAGCGAGCGAGAGGCAGCGACAGCTTTGAGGAGCGGCACCTAGCCTTAAAAGACCGTCGTAGAGCTAAGAAGGTGGCCATCTGATATAGCAAAAGGAAATGCTTCCTGGAGCTATGTGACTTGGCTTAGGAAAACCCATGGGGCAACGCATATCGGTTAGTGTTGAAGAGGCTGCGCGTAGGAGGCCAGTCCCCCACGGACCCGAACGCACTAAGGACCATAGTGCGAGCGCTGTTCCCAGCCGGCAGCCAGATCACCCAGCTACCCAGACATGGAAGTGGCTGAGAGGGCAACGGAAAAGGGAAGTTTTGGCCATAGGGTGTGGCCTAGTGTATCCTCGAAGGCACTTTTCCCACCAGGCGGAAGGTGCAGACGCTCCTGCTGCTCCTCAAACGAAGGAAACCTAGAGAGGAGGCGTCGTCCTATAGGCCAATCTGACTTCTGGACACAATGGGCTGCTATAGAGAATGCGGGAGGGCTGTCTCCCAAGCAGTACGGGTTCCGGAAGGGAAGGTCGTCAGTGGATGCCATAGCAGCGGTGGTTGGCATTTGTCGCAACGCAATAGCGGGAACCAGGTGGAAGGGTGGCTCCAAGCTGTACTGCATAATAGTCACCCTGGACATCAGGAACGCATTCAACACGGCGGACTGGGGAAAAACATTGGCAGCCCTAAGGCGGTTCAACGTTTCCAGTGCCAAAATGAACGTTGTCAGTAGTTACTTCAGCTGCAGAGTGCTACTTGTCGACACGGACATGGGCACGGAGTCCTACGACGTTACGGCGGGTGTGCCCCAAGGATCGGTCCTAGGACGGCTGCTGTGGAACGTCATGTATGACGGGATCCCGAGGCTGCAGCTCCCAGCGGGATGCAAATAGGGAGGTTGTGGCCAAGCATAGGGAGGAAGCGGAAAGAGCGGCAAATAAGGCAATTGAGGCAATGGAGCAGTGGCTCCAAAATGCTAGACTAAGCCTAGCCCCGCAAAAGACAGAAGCGGTGCTGGTCAGATGCCGCAAGATGCTGGAAACTGCGACGCAAGGTCGAGCTTGAGCCAGAAAGCCGTTTGCTGAAGAAGAACGAAGTCCACCCAATAGTAGTTCTGGTAGTCCTCCGCTCACTATACTACAAACAAGGACTATACCGTAAAGAAACGTGGAAACTACGGAGGCAACCATACGGCAATCCATAGAGGATGTATGGTAAACAAGAAGTTGAAGAGTCGCATGCGTCAAGCGACCGCAACGTGCAACCAAAATCCACAGAGAAGTCTAGACGTCTTCTTCGCAAAGCTGCGAGGTCCTCATTCGCTACACTTAACACCACCAACGGCTTTTCCGATGCTTGACGATCTGAAAGGAAAATTCCAATTCAGCCTAAATCACAAAGCGCTCAACAGGCCCCAGAACAGCCACACAGCAAAACGAAAACTATGATGCTTACCCTCCAACAAAGTATGATGGAGCTTATATCATTTATGAAAACGACCATGTAAACACTTTTTCAAAACCAGAACATGGTGATACAGCTGCTCGTAGCACAACAGTCTAAATATCAATGTGGAAAGCCAAGGGTGCCTAACGGCATAAACTAGAATTGTCACATTTCTTGACCGAATACCTTATTGACTGATATTGTTACTGGCGGTATGTTCTAATCAGAGAACGCATTAAACACCATTTTTACAAAAGGTTTGCAACAAACTTCTTGCAGGTCAAATTGATACAAATTCAATCAAGCAACGGGATCCTTTCAATCGCTGCAATCGTTTACTGCACTCCTCGATTCTAAATCTCGGAAGGACAATTTATGGACATCCACAATTCACTTGGGGATCGTTTTCCTGAAGCCGCAGGAGACTACAACGCCAAACATACGCACTGGAGTTCACGTCTAGTGAAGCCAAATGAAGGCAATTGTACAATGTAATTATTTTTTTTTTTTAACGTTGCTTTTATTTCTTGAATCTTCTCTTTGCGAGACTAACAAGAGGTGTATTAAATCTTATATTTTTAACTTAACTAACAGTCATATTGACTGATACGGAGTTAGACGGCCCTAAAAATCGATTGCTGGGTTGGGAGGTCGTTGCGTCTAAGGCGGGATACGCTAGAAACCCGAGTCAATCCCCGAGCGAGAAAATTTGGGTGCGAAGACAGTTTTTCTTTGTATGACTCTTTTGCTTCTGGATTTCGTCTTTCACTGCGAGGATGCCCAGATCCCGGTGGATGTTTTCGTTGCGAACATACCAAGGTGCCCCTGTGATAGTTCTCAAGATTTTTGATTGTGCGCGCTGTATGATGTCTATGTTGCTGCTGCTCGCGTTCCCCCACAGCTGGGAGCCATACGTCCAGATTGGCTTTAGGACTGAATTGTACAATAGTAACTTGTAGTCCAGGCACAGTGGTGATCGTGAGTTTATGATCCAGTGGAGGCTGCTGGCTTTCAGTTTTAGGTACATCTTTTTGTATTCGATGTGGTTGCTCCAGGTAAGTCGTTTATCAAGGTGAACGCCAAGGTACGTTACGTCGTTAGCTTGAGGGATCTGCATACCGTTTAGTAAAAGTGGAGGGCATGTTTGTCTATTAAAAGTAAACGTTATATGTTTACACTTTTGTTCGTTTATTTTAATGCGCCAGTCGGACAGCCACCTTTCCACTATTGTGAGATGATTAGCCAGTTGGGTTGTTGCCTGCGTTGGGCATCTGGAGCGACTAAGGATAGCGGTATCGTCGGCGAACGTTGAGGTTGTTAGTTGTGCGCTCGTAGGAATATCCTCAGTATACAAAACATATAGACACGGGCCGAGTGCGCTACCTTGTGGAACTCCAGCTTCGATGGTGTAGTCGCCCGAAGTAGCTGCGTTGCATCTCACTGAGAATACCCTATTGTAGAGGTATGATTCCAGTAGCTTGTGGGTGTATGTTGGCAAATACGTTTTAATTTTGTGCATGAGTCCGATGAGCCAAACTCGGTCGAAAGCTTGAGATACGTCGAGGAAAATAGCGCTGCAGTATTCTCGCTGTTCGAAGGCTGAGAGTATTTCGGATGTTAATCTGTTCACTTGTTCGATGGTTCCGTGGTTTCTTCGGAAGCCAAATTGGTGTGCCGGGATAATATTGCAAGCTTCCAGATGTGGTATTATGCGAGTTAACAAGCATTTTTCAAACAATTTAGACAAACAAGATAGAAGGCTTATTGGTCTGTATGATGACGGAATTGTGTGGTCTTTTCCAGGCTTTGGTATCATTATAATGATGGATTTCTTCCATTTTTTTGGGAAATAGCCAAGATTAATGATTCCATTAAATAGTTTGCAGACGACCTCTATAGCGCATTTTGGAAGTTCGATCAGCATCTTTGGGGTCAATAGGTCACCACCGGGAGCCTTTTTTGGTTTTAGCCCTCTTATGACTTTTTCGATTTCGTTCGGCCGGAGTGAAGGTGCGGCTGGCTGAGGGGAGGACTCTGGCTGAATTTCTGGCAAGAGGAATGAATTTGAGGCTGGGTTTGGCTGGAAGACACTTTGGAGATGTGTGGCGAATGTTTCAGCTCGGTCTTCGTCGCTGCGAGCCCAGCATCCCGAAGAGTTTCTTATCGGGGTGGTCGTTTCGATTGGGGCGCTAAGATTTGGGTGGGCCCTCCACAGGGGGTACTTTGTGCTTGTTGGCGAGAGATTCTGGATGTACCTCAGCTGTGCATTTTCTTCCTGTTGGTGAAGAGCCGGGTCGAGTGATCGGGTTGCATCCTTAAGGCGTTGTTTTGAAGCTGGTGATCTGCTGTTTTGCCAATCACGACGCGTGCGCCTCTTTTCTCGCACGAGCTGTTCGATTTGCTGATTAGATTTGAAGTGTTTGTTTCGGTCTACATCTTTCCTATGAGGAGTAGAGATTTTAGCTGCCGCAACGAGTACTTCTTCCAGGGCGCTCGTAGTGTAGTCGATGTCCGATTCCATGTTAAATTCCGGGGTGAGTTCTATGTGGGCACTCACGTACTTTTTGTATTTTAGCCAGATCCCTTTTGACGACGTCAGGCTGATAAGGTATTCGGTAATTTCTGGGCTTTGAAGATGCGTGAAAAGCACGGGCAAGTGGTCTGATGACAATTTCAAGACTGCTTTGGCACTTATTATATTGCGAGGTATGTTTTTTGTCACTGCAAAATCAATAAGGTCTGGGAGCTTTCGTGAGTCTGTTGGCCAGTATGTGAGACTTCCAGGGGAAACGTAGTCCAGTTTATTTTTCACATTTATAATTGCATTGTACAATTGTCTTCCTTTGGGAGTCACTAGACGTGATCCCCAGTGCGTATGTTTGGCGTTGTAGTCTCCTGCGGCTATAAATTGATCCCCAAGTGAATTGTAGAAGTCCATAAATTGTCCTTCCGAGATTGCGAAACGAGGAGGGCAGTAAACGGCAGCGATTGAAAGGATTCCGTTGCTTGATCGATGTGGCCTGCAAGAAGTTTGTGGGAAACCTTTTGTGAAAATGGTGTTTAATGCGTTCTCTGATTAGAACTCCAGTTCCGCCGTGGGCTTTCCCATCTGGATGATCTGTGCGGTAGATTGTGTAGCCTCTTATATGAAAGTTGTATTTGCTTGTAAGATGCGTTTCCACCAGTAGCATAACGTCAATATGGTTTTCGGTTAAGAATTGTGATAATTCTAGTTTATGCCGTGAGACACCATTGGCGTTCCACATTGATATTCGTAGCGCCTGCATAGATTATTTAGACTGTTGTGCTACGAGCAGCTGTATCACCATGTTCTGGTTTTGAACAAGCGTTTGCATAGTCGTTTTCATGAATAACATAAGCTCCATCATACTTTGTTGGAGGGTAAGCATCATAGTTTCCGTTTTGCTGTGTGGCTGTTCTGGGGCCTGTTGAGCGCTTTGAGAGTTAGGCTGAATTGGAATTTCCCTTCCAGATCGTAGAGCATCGGCGTAGGAGAAGCCGTTGGTGGTGTTTAGTGGACCGAATGAGGATCTCGCAGCTTTGGCGAAGAAGACGTCTGGCGTAGTTTTTGACGCAATGTACGCATTCTGTGGATTTTGGTTGCGCGATGCGGTCGCTTGACGCATGCGACTCTTTAACTCTTTATACACCATACATCCTCTATAGTTTGCTGTATGGCTGCCTCCGCAGTTTCCACATTTCTTCACGGTTCTGTCCTTGTTTGTAGTGCAGCAAGCGGACTTGTGGGCGTCCCCGCAGAATACACAGACAGCCCGAAGTGTGCAGTAAGACCTTGTGTGTCCATACTCTTGACAGTTAGTGCATTGCACTGGACCGTTGCGTTTATGTGGCTCTTCAACAGTGATTTTCCGATGCAAAAGATATTGCAGGTTGTAGATTGGGTGGACTTCGTTCTTCTTCAGCGACCTGCTTTCTGGCTTGAGCTCGACCTTGAAGAGGGGTTGTGGCTTTTTATCTTTATTCAGAATGTTAATAACATTCTTGGCGGCGAAGCCCTTTTCTTTAAGGGCGGTTTTTATTTCCTCGGCGGTAACATCAGGTTCTATTCCCTTTACTACCACTTGTAGGCCCTTACTGCTTTTCAGCTGGTACGTGTACAGTGTCCAGATATTTGGACACGATTCGGAGATGCTCTTCAGACTTGGTTTGCACCTTTGTTTCATGGATGTTCCCTTTGATAAGCGGAACAACATGAAAGTTGTCACCGTTCCCGATCAACGACGCAATTTTGTTGACCAGGGCACTCGAGCTTTTTTCCCTAATATAGATTGGAGGGGGCTTGGGTTTTTTTGCGGTGTCTTGGGCTGGTTGGTTTTCCTCAACCTCCGCCAGTAGGACAAATCTGTTAGTAGTGGATCTGTCTGGTTTTTTATCGATATTCAGGACACGGTTAATTTTTGTTTTGTTGCCTGCCGGATTACTCTGCGGGCTAAGCTTGCGCTTAATTTGGATGTAGCGATCCATTCCAGTCTGTGTGGCCGTTACCGCTATGCCAGTTTCCGAGGTTGTTGTTCTTGTACTCGCTGTTGTCGTTGACGTCGCGGTACTTTGAGTTGCAGAGGTTTTCGCTGTTGTAGCAGAAGTTGTAGCGCTGCTAGTTGTTGGTGCGAAATTTGTTTCCGATATTGGAGGGGGGGTTTTACACTGCGAACTCCATGACGCGGGAGTCGGAGTGAGCAGAGCGGGTGAGCAAGACGTGCCCTTTGGGTTTCAACGGTCAGTAAAGCCGGGTTGCTTATAATCGCCGATTTTTCCACTTCGGTATCGCGGGTTGAAAAGTAAGAGTAGAAGCCGTTTCTTTGGTTCACTGAACTTCTACGCTCGTTCTTTTGATCGTTGCTCAATGAGCTCATTGCGTGGCTCTTAATTTTTTTTTAACAATGCACTAGTTTTGGTTTAGCACATCACAACTGTTATAAAAAGCTTGTCTGTCGCTTTTACGAGTAGGCGGGAAGGGCGAACATCATGACATAGCCCGCTTGTCCCCCGGTCCCCCAGAGTTCACATATTAGCGTCCGGGCCCCCCCTTGGACACGCATCCTTCGGAATATACTGTTCCACCTTGGATTGGGGTGATTTAAGGAAAGGAGTGTTCTTCTCCCCGCCCGACTACAATTTTCCAGCATCCACGGCAGAGAGATGACCTTACCCGGACCTGTTTCTAGCCGCCCTCACGTGGAGAGTAAAGTCGCACTACCAGCGGTGTATGCAGTTACGACACGCAATTGCTTGCGTGTAGGTCCCCCGGTTGTACTCGTTGCCTGACGGCCAACATTTTAATATATCACCTAATAATCTTTATCTATTGTACCAATATTCCTTACGTATGGCCATCCTAATATTGTACCACCCTTATGGTGTTCAAGAGCTGAGCCAGCAAAGTGCACCGCTATGGGCCGGGCCATTGCTCTATTGGTGGCCAGTGATCGTATGACCTCAGCAACTTTGTGCTTGGTCAGAGAAGATGCCACGAGCATCCGGCCATACGTTTTACTTTTTGTCAACTTAAGATAGTTCACTTTAGTTCCCCAACAAATAAAGAGCCAAAGCTCGCTAGATACAACTCTGGCAGTCGCCGTTACCGATTTATAAATTTTACATACCCCGGCTGGGGTGCATGTTGTTGCTCCACCTTCTATGCCTACCAGCACAGAAGGAGCAAAAAGTCTACACTAACCAGCAATGAATTTGAGCCCATTTTGGACTGCCTGGGAAATGACATCAGAGGCCGTTCTGATGTCCTTGTAGCTGGGGACTTTACCGCGTGGACGCAGGACTGGGGAAACGTTTGCCTCACTCGATCTCGTACTGCTAAACGACGGAAACCAGCACACTTTCAGCAGAGCCGGAGCAGGATCCATCATAGATCTAACGCTAGCGACTGGTGCTAACTGGAAGATAAGCGGCAGCTTTACGGCCAGCGACCACGAAGCGATATTGGGCTCAATTGGGAGACCTCAAGAAAAACCGAGGGAACCGAACCCACGAGGCTACAGAGTCGGTACGCTTCAGGTGAGGTACTTCACCGAGGCAGCGCGCGACATCGGCAACGTCCCATCAAGCGGAGCCAACGAAATGGCTGACACCCTGGTAGATAAGTTCGAGGCAGCGTGCAAGTTAAATTATTTGTTGTTCGATGAATTAAAAAAATTTAATTTTTATTTTAATTTATACAACTTGGTGTTAAACCTTTATTTATTAAACTTAATTATTACAAGACACTTTCGATTTTCTTAAATATTTTCTGTCAACCGTATAATAATATTTTCTGTTTCTTCGGAGGGAAGCTTTTTTTTTTTTTTTATTTTAACGTTGCTTTTATTTCTTGAATCTTCTCTTTGCGAGACTAACAAGAGGTGTATCAAATCTTATATTTTTAACTTAACTAACAGTCATATTGACTGATACGGAGTTAGACGGCCCTAAAAATCGATTGCTGGGTTGGGAGGTCGTTGCGTCTAAGGCGGGATACGCTAGAAACCCGAGTCAATCCCCGAGCGAGAAAATTTGGGTGCGAAGACAGTTTTTCTTTGTATGACTCTTTTTGCTTCTGGATTTCGTCTTTCACTGCGAGGATGCCCAGATCCCGGTGGATGTTTTCGTTGCGAACATACCAAGGTGCCCCTGTGATAGTTCTCAGGATTTTTGATTGTGCGCGCTGTATGATGTCTATGTTGCTGCTGCTCGCGTTCCCCCACAGCTGGGAGCCATACGTCCAGATTGGCTTTAGGACTGAATTGTACAGTAGTAACTTGTAGTCTAGGCACAGTGGCGATCGTGAGTTTATGATCCAGTGGAGGCTGCTGGCTTTCAGTTTTAGATGCATCTTTTTGCATTCGATGTGCTTACGCCAGGTAAGTCGTCTATCAAGGTGAACGCCAAGGTACGTTACGTCGTTAGCTTGAGGGATCTGCATACCGTTTAGTAAAAGCGGAGGGCATGTTTGTCTATTAAGAGTAAACGTTATATGTTTACACTTTTGTTCGTTTATTTTAATGCGCCAGTCGGACAGCCACCTTTCCACTATTGTGAGATGATTAGCCAGTTGGGTTGTTGCCTGCGTTGGGCATCTGGAGCGACTAAGAATAGCGGTATCATCGGCGAACGTTGACGTTGTTAGTTGTGCGCTCGTAGGAATATCCGCAGTATACAAAACATATAGACACGGCCCGAGTGCGCTTCCCTGTGGAACTCCAGCTTCGATGGTGTAGTCGCCCGAAGTAGCTGCGTTGCATCTCACTGAGAATACCCTATTGAAGAGGTATGATTCCAGTAGCTTGTGGGTGTATGTTGGCAAATACGTTTTAATTTTGTGCATGAGTCCGATGAGCCAAACTCGGTCGAAAGCTTGAGATACGTCGAGGAAAATAGCGCTGCAGTATTCTCGTTGTTCGAAGGCTGAGCGTATTTCGGATGTTAATCTGTTCACTTGTTCGATGGTTCCATGGTTTCTTCGAAAGCCAAATTGGTGTGCCGGGATGATATTGCAAGCTTCCAAATGTGGTATTATGCGAGTTAACAAGCATTTTTCAAACAGTTTAGACAAACAAGATAGAAGGCTTATTGGTCTGTATGATGACGGAATTGTGTGGTCTTTTCCAGGCTTCGGTATCATTATAATAATGGATTTCTTCCACTTTTTTGGGAAATAGCCAAGATTAATGATTCCATTAAATAGTTTGCAGACGACCTCTATAGCGCATTTTGGAAGTTCGATCAGCATCTTTGGGGTCAATAGGTCACCACCGGGAGCCTTTTTTGGTTTTAGCCCTCTTATGACTTTTTCGATTTCGTTCGGCCGGAATGGAGGTGCGGCTGGCTGAGGGGAGGACTCTGGCTGAATTACTGGCAGGAGGAATGAATTTGAGGCTGGGTTTGGCTGGAAGACACTTTGGAGATGTGTGGCGAATGTTTCAGCTCGGTCTTCGTTGCTGCGAGCCCAGCATCCCGAAGAGTTTCTTATCGGGGTGGTCGTTTCAATTGGGGCACTAAGATTTGGGTGGGCCCTCCACAGGGGGTACTTTGTGCTTGTTGGCGAGAGATTCTGGATGTACCTCAGCTGTGCATTTTCTTCCTGTTGGTGAAGAGCCTGGTCGAGTGATCGGGTTGCTTCCTTAAGGCGTTGTTTTGAAGCTGGTGATCTGCTGTTTTGCCAATCACGACGCGTGCGCCTCTTTTCTCGCACGAGCTGTTCGATTTGCTGATTAGATTTGAAGTGTTTGTTTCGGTCTACTTCTTTCCTATGAGGAGTAGAGATTTTAGCTGCCGCAACGAGTACTTCTTCCAGGGCCGATTCCATGTTAAAATCCGGGGCGAGTTCTATGTGGGCACTCACGTACTTTTTGTATTTTAGCCAGTTTGTTTTTGTCGTCGTCAGACTGAAGGGGTGTTCGGTTATTTCTGGGCTTTGAAGAAGCGTTAGAAGCACAGGCGAGTGGTCTGATGATAAGTCCGAGACTGCTTTGGCACTTATTAGATTGCGAGGTATGTTTTTTGTCACTGCAAAATCAATAAGGTCTGGGAGCTTTCGTGAGTCTGTTGGCCAGTATGTGGGACTTCCAGGGGAAACGTAGTCCAGTTTATTTTTCACATTTATAATTGCATTGTACAATTGTCTTCCTTTGGGAGTCACTAGACGTGATCCCCAGTGCGTATGTTTGGCGTTGTAGTCTCCTGCGGCTATAAATCGATCCCCAAGTGAATTGTAGAAGTCCATAAATTGTCCTTCCGAGATTGAGAAGCGAGGAGGGCAGTAAACGGCAGCAATTGAAAGGATTCCGTTGCTTGACTGAATTTGTATCGATGTGGCCTGCAAGAAGTTTGTTGCAAACCTTTTGTGAAAATGGTGTTTAATTCGTTCTCTGATTAGAACTCCAGTTCCGCCGTGGGCTTTCCCATCTGGATGATCTGTGCGGTAGATTGTGTAGCCTCTTATATGAAAGTTGTATTTGCTTGTAAGATGCGTTTCCACCAGTAGCATAACGTCAATATGGTTTTCGGTCAAGAATTGTGACAATTCTAGTTTATGCCGTGAGACACCATTGGCGTTCCACATTGGCGTTCCACATGACCTTTCCACGTTGGGAAAGGTGGTTGTTCATGGATGATGGATAGTGAGGGATTGAGTGCGGGCGGGACGACCGCTAGGCATTGCTTCGCCCGCCACAGGCCCCAACTCTCCACCCTACCGCCTCTCCTGCTCGATGCTCCTGAGCCTCTGCATTAATGCTGCAGCAAAAGTTGCTACTGCGTCCCAGAGCATCTGGTTCTCCAGCATTACCTCCACTAGGTTTCCCGGGTGGATTGATCTACCCGCCGTCATCTCCAGTCGGTGGCGCTCTCGTGCAAACCGCCGGCACTCAAAGACAACGTGCCTGGCGTCCTCGATTATCGAACTCCCGCACTCCGGGCACCAGTCATCCTCCGTGTGGCCAAAACGCTTCAGGTATTGCCGGAAGCAGCCATGTCCACTCAGGACCTGGGTCAGGTAAAAGTCGACCTGCCCATGGCTTCGCAGCACCCACCTTCTAAGGTTAGGAATGAGGGTGTGTGTCCAGCGTCCCTTCGTCGACGCGTCCCAGCACTCCTGCCAGGCTGTGAGCGACCTCTCCTTGGCGTCCTCCTTTGCAGCTGTATTGGGGGTGCCGCCCGCACCCTCATTGCGAGCACGGGTTTCCTTGAGCTCCTTGAGCTCACGAGCGCGCTCCTTCAGCGGGACCATCCCCGCAATGACCAGAATGGCGTCGTCGGAGACTGTCCTGAAGCCGGACGCGACTCTTATAGCACCCAGCCTGTAGACTGCATCTACCCCTCTCCTGTAGCTGGGCGTATTCATCGCCTCAGCCCAGATGGGTGCTGCATACAAAATTTGCGCCGAGGCAACGCTCACGAGGAGCCTTCTCCTGTTCTGCTTGGGGCCTCTGGTGTTTAGAAGGATCCTGGCAAGGCCCCTGTTAGTGGCTGCAGCCTTGCCCTGGATATAATCGAGGTGCTCGCGGAAGGTGAGCCGGGCGTCGATCATCACGCCCAGGTATTTTATGGCCCGCTGGGAGGTTATGGCCATACCACCAACCCGGATTGTCGCCGTTTCCAGCACCTTGCGGCTGCTGACCAGCACCGCTTCGGTCTTTTGCGGGGCTAGGCTTAGACCGGCATTTTGGAGCCACATCTCCATTGTCTCGATAGCCTTGTTCGCCGCTCTCTCCGCTTCCTCCCTGTGCTTGGCCACTATCACCAACGCTACGTCGTCTGCGAAGCCGACGACGTCGCATCCCGCTGGGAGCTGCAGCCTCAGGATTCCGTCATACATGATGTTCCACAGCAGCGGTCCTAGGACCGATCCTTGGGGCACACCCGCCGTAACGTCGTAGGACTCCGTGCCCATGTCCGTGTCGACCAGTAGCACTCTGGAGCTAAAGTAGCTACTGACGACGTTCATTATGGCACTGGGAACGTTGAACCGCCTTAGGGCTGCCAGTGTTTTGCTCCAGTCCGCCGTGTTGAAGGCGTTCCTGATGTCCAGGGTGACTATCAGGCAGTATTGCTTGGAGCCACCTTTCCACCTGGTGCCCGATATTGCGTTGCGAGCAATGCCGACCACCTCTGCTATGGCATCCACCGTTGACCTTCCCTTCCGGAATCCATACTGCTTGGGAGACAGCCCTCCCGCCTCCTCTATGGCAGCTTCGAGCCTCGCCGCGATCACCCTCTCGAAGACCTTGCCCGTTGCGTCCAGCAGGCAGATTGGCCTATAGGACGACGCCTCCTCCCTTGGTTTCCCTGGCTTGAGGAGCAGCAGGAGCTTCTGTACCTTCCACCTGGTGGGAAAAGTGCCTTCGCGGATACATTTATTGTAGAGCTCCGCAAAGCTGCCCGGCTGCAGAGCTAGAGCCAGCTTCAGGGCTCGGTTAGGAACCGAGTCCGGGCCGGGTGCTTTGTTCGGGGCCAGGCCTCTCCCTATGGCCAGTACTTCCTCTTCCGTTACCTCCTCATTCGCTTCATTGTCTGCTGGGGGGGTGGGAAGCTGGGTGACCTGGTTGCCGGCTGGGAACAGTGCTTGCACTATGGTCCTTAGCACGTTCGGGTCCGTGGGGGACTGGTTTCCTGCGCGCAGCCTCTTCACCACTATCCGGTACGCGTTGCCCCATGGATTTTCTTCCGCCGAGTCGCATAGCTCCAGGAAGCATTTCCTTTTGCTGTCTCGGATGGCCACCTTCAATGCTTTGCGCCGGTCCTTGAAGGCTAGGAGCCGCTCCTCAAAGGCGTCGCTGCCTCTCGCACGCTGCATGAGCCTCCTTGCTCTCATGCACTCAGCTCGGATGGAGCCGATCTCGACGCTCCACCAGTAAACGGGAGCGTGGTTCCTGCGGTAGCGGCTTCTCCGCTGCATGCTCGCCATGCACGCTGCCTCCAGCTTAGCAGCCAGGGTATCAGCCATTTCGTTGGCTCCGCTTGGTAAGATGTTGCCAATGTCGCGCGCTACCTCGGTGAAGATCCTCGCTTGGAGCGTACCGACTCTGTAGCCTCGTGGTTTCGGGTCCCTCGGTCGTTCTTGAGGGTTACCAATTGAGCACAATATTGCTTCATGGTCGCTGGCCGTAAAGCTGCCGCTTATCCTCCAGTTAGCGCCATTCGCTAGCGAGGGGCTTGCGAACGTCAGGTCTATGATGGAACCTGCTCCGGCTCTGCTGAAGGTGTGCTGGTTTCCTTCGTTCAGCAGGACGAGATCGAGTGAGGCAAAGGTTTCTCTGACCACTCTCCCTCTCGCATTCGTCCTCGGGCAGCCCCAGTCCTGCGCCCATGCGTTGAAGTCCCCTGCTACAAGGACGTCAGAACGGCCTCTGATGTCATTTCCTAGGCAGTCCATCATGCGCTCAAACTCAATGGTGGTTAGGCTAGGTGCCATGTAGCAGCTGTACAGCCATGCCCCACCTATCCGAGCCCTTACAAATCCCTCCGCACTGTGCACTGAGTGCATTGTCGCGCCGGTTGCGCCGCAGCTCCAGATGGCGGCCTTCCCCGAAAGGTCAACTGCCCAGCGGTTGTCCGAGCCAGTCCTAAGGGGCTCGCTTAGGAGCGCTATGTCCGCCTTCGTTTCCCTCGCCGTCTGCGACAGCACATCTTGGGCCGCCCTACAGTGATTCAGGTTCAGCTGAAGCACTAACATCCTGTCGTCCTTGGTCCACCTTCTTTCGCTCACATGGGGCAACTTCTGCTTCCAGTCTGATGCCTCACATCCTTCCGGCCCTTATCTTCGCACGAGAAGCATCGTGGGTCCTTTTTGCAGGAGGCCGCCCTGTGGTCCGAGTCTCCGCAGCGGAAGCAGCAGTCGCTCCTGTCCTTCGAGCTCTTGCAAGCGCTTGCGATGTGCCCCATCCCAAGACACCTGTAGCAGCGAGCCACGACCTCCTTTTCCCTCATATGGCAAACCGACCACCCAACCTTCACCTTGCCCACAGCAATGATGGTCTTGGCAAGGCTCGCGGGGAAAGCCACGATAGCGGTCTGCGTCTCGCCATAACTGCTTCTCAGCTTCTTTACCTTTAAGGCGCCTTGGTCCACCGCTGCCTGCTGCGCGATAGCCCCGACGATGTCCTCTGAAGTAGCTAGTGCGTCGAGTCCTCGTAGCTCGACGAGTGACTCCTTGGTCTCCTCCGAGTACGCACGCACCTCTGCCTTGCTCCCTAGGACCTCCTCGATGCAACCTTTAAGGGCCTTTGTGGAGTTCTCCTTCTTCCTGGCCAATTCCAGTAGCAGCCCGCCCTTGGCTGTCTTCCTCACCTTCTTGACGCACGGGCCAAGGTCGTCAAGCTTCCCGTCCTCCCTGCGAGTTACCATGCTTAGGATCTGACTGTACGTCATGCCTGCTGCTTGGATCACTATGGCGTCGGGTCTGGCTCGTCTCCTCTCGGGATTTCTCGGCTTGGCCTTCGTCCATTCGGACCTTCTCCTGATTGCTTCGCCGTCGCTTCCTTTGTCGGCACCCGGGTTCGCAACAGCTGGCTTGGACCTTGCCGCCTTGTTGGCCGTTGCTACTTTGGCGCCCGGGTCCCGGCGTGCACTCCAGGGGCCCGTGCTGTTCGGGATGCTGCCGGTCTGCACAGCCTGGTCCTGGGTCCAGACCTTCGTCGGAAGGGTCTGCTGCTCCTTCTCCGCGGTATCGATGCCGGCTCTCTCGCATCTGGGGCACACTGGCTTGGGCATGATGGCCGGTCGCGCATGCTCCTCTGGAACACTTCCGACCAGAATGGAGTGGATGTCCTTCAATCTGGTTATCAGGCTCCTTTGCATTGCGGAAATATGCCTCTTATTTTTTTCGGTGACCCACGATAGCAGCTCGTTCACTATCGTGCCCAGCTCCGTCAGGCATTCTTCGCTTTTTGCCGGTGGGCTGCCAGCCTTATTTTTCTTCGGGGGAGCCGCCCTCTGGTCCTTGTCCGGGCTAAGCATCTCACGTGGCCTCTTTGGCGTTTCCTTCTCTACCGCTGCTGGGCTGCCAGTGCCGGCTGAGCTGCCAGCCTGTGGCGCCAATAGCGGCGAGCGCCGCATTTTGTTGCTCTTTTTGAACGGGTCACCCGTTTTCGCACTCTTTAGCTCTTCTGCACTTGTAGTGTTCCTTTCCAGGGCGGCCAAGTGAGGCACCGCCTTGTCAGGTATGATTGGGATGTTGTTTAGGGCCTCCAGAATCCTTGCCCTAGCCGTGGTCTCTCCCACGGGTGGATTTCCACTTCTGTGGCTGCCACCTGGAGTAATTTCGTTTTTCGACGACAGTCCAAATTGGGGGGGGGTTGCGCATTTTATACCTACTGCCAGGTGTCTAAGCTGCCGACCACTTTGGTACAGACGCAGACCTCGCAGCCGCCCAATGTGGGACAGACGCTGCGAGGGTTTTATTCTCCGGCTCAGCTGAGCGCTAGCCTTCTTCGATAGGGGGTTGGGGGGGTGGGGAAAGTGGATAGAGCATGGCTAATGCATGCTGTGGTTTGGGGGTTTCAGCACTGCCTTCCAACGGTGCGCCTGGAATTTCCTCCTGGCGGGACCGATGGGAGTTATACCGCTCCTGCTCGGTCGCCAGAGCCCCTTTTGTGGGTGAACCGCGGTAGCGGAGGGGTTGGCAGTTGGTCGGCTCCATGACCTTTGTCACCTCATGGCAGGCCAGAGTTTTCTAGCCCCTTCCGCTTTATGTTGGTCAAAGGACCTGAGGCAGCAGCCCTGAAAGGTATGCTACCCTTTTCCTTTGCTTTGGGTCGCTGGCGACCTCTAGCGGCTCCTGTAGTCGCGTCATTGCGACGTTCGGCAGCCCTGGTGCCCTTGAACCAGGTCTAGCGCCCTCTACCGGCAGACACTGTTAGGGCGTTACCCAACACTGCCCGCCAGCTGGTTGCGATCAGCTGCCATGACCTGCGCAATTCTGGTGGGGGCAGCCACGTTTGCTACAACTCGGAGAAAGGTGTCGCAAAGAGAGATCCTATAAGAGAAAGCTCTCTTCGCGCCTCTTACCTCGGCGGTTGGCGGCTATCCGAGTCTTCACGGAGGCCATCTAGTGACCTATCCAGGGAGTGTTTTTGGTTTGCTCGGCAGGTGAGTCCGTCCCCAGCTGTCCGGTCACCCATTACCCACTCCTTTTCCAGATTCTGCGCTGCTTGGGCGCGTCACTGGAGAGCGCCCGCGCGGCACGTCCGCTTTCTTCGACCCGCACTTTCAGCCCGAAGTGTGCAGTAAGACCTTGTGTGTCCATACTCTTGACAATTAGTGCATTGCACTGGACCGTTACGTTTATGTGGCTCTTCAACAGTGATTTTCCGATGCAAAAGATATTGCAGGTTGTAGATTGGGTGGACTTCGTTCTTCTTCAGCGACCTGCTTTCAGGCTCGAGCTCGACCTTGAAGAGGGGTTGTGGCTTTTTATCTTTATTTAGAATGTTAATAACATTCTTGGCGGCGCAGCCCTTTTCTTTAAGGGCGGTTTTTATTTCCTCGGCGGTAACATCAGGTTCTATTCCCTTTACTACCACTTGTAGGCCCTTACTGCTTTTCAGCTGGTACGTGTAATAGTTTTTCTGTACAGTGTCCAGATATTTTGACACTATTCGGAAGTGCTCTTCAGTCTTGGTTTGCACCTTTGTTTCATGGATGTTCCCTTTGATAAGCGGAACAACATGAAAGTTTTCACCGTTCCCGATCAACGACGCAATTTTGTTGACCAGGGCACTCGAGCTTTTTTCCCTAATATAGATTGGAGGGGGCTTGGGTTTTTTTGCGGTGTCTTGGGCTGGTTGGTTTTCCTCAGCCTCCGCCAGTAGGGCAAATCTGTTAGTAGTGGATCTGTCTGGTTCATTATCGTTATTCAGGACACGGTTAATTTTTGTTTTGTTGCCTGCCGGATTACTCTGCGGGCTAAGCTTGCGCTTAATTTGGATGTAGCGATCCATTCCAGTCTGTGTGGCCGTTGCCGCTTTGGCACTTTCCGAGGTTGTTGTTTTTGTACTCGCTGTAGTCGTTGACGTCGTGGTACTTTGAGTTGCAGGGGTTTTCGCTGTTGTTGCAGAAGTTGTAGCGCTGCTTGTTGTTGGTGCGAAATTTGTTTCCGATATTGGAGGGGGGGTTTTACACTGCGAACTCCATGACGCGGGAGTCGGAGTGAGCAGAGCGGGTGAGCAAGACCGTGCCCTTTGGGTTTCAGCGGTCAGTAAAGCCGGGTTGCTTTTAAGCGCCGATTTTTCCACTTCGGTATCGCGGGTTGAAAAGTAAGAGTAGAAGCCGTTTCTTTGGTTCACTGAACTTCTACGCTCGTTCTTTTGGTCGTTGCTCAATGAGCTCATTGCGTGGTACGTATTTTTTTTTTTCAACAGTGCACTAGTTTTGGTTTAGCACATTACAACTGTTATAAAAAAAAAAAAAAAAAAAAAGCTTGTCTGTCGCTTTTAATAAGTTGTATTTCAGTGTCTTTTCGCTTATATTAGCGAAAATATAAGCGAAGTGAAGTTTTCCCGGAGCTCGGACAAAGCACGTCCGCTCAGTTCGGTAGTTCGATTCGGAGGGAAGCTGATGTTAACTTTTAATTTTGATTTGTTTATGGGAAACCGAGTTCGGACCGCAGAACTCGAGTAGTATAAAGAGTATAAAGAGTATAAAATCCAAAAGTGGAAAGCCATAAGTGGCCTGGATTTATGGGTTGGATAATTGAGCCAAAGGCAAAGCCAAAGGCAAATGCAGAGTTTGAAAATATTGTTTATAAAAGCCATAAGTGGCCTGTATTTACGGGTTGGATAACTTGCATGGCGAGCATGCAGTCGAGAAGCCGCTACCGTAGAAACCATGCTCCCTTTTACTGGTGGAGCGACGAGATTAGATCCATACGAGCGGAGTGTATCAGGCAAGGAGGCTGATGCAGCGAGCGAGAGGCAGTGACAGCTTTGAGGAGCGGCACCTAGCCTTAAAAGACCGTCGTAGAGCTAAGAAGGTGGCCATCTGATATAGCAAAAGGAAATGCTTCCTGGAGCTATGTGACTCGGCTTAGGAAAACCCATGGGGCAACGCATATCGGTTAGTGTTGAAGAGGCTGCGCGTAGGAGGCCAGTCCCCCACGGACCCGAACGCACTAAGGACCATAGTGCGAGCGCTGTTCCCAGCCGGTAGCCAGATCACCCAGCTACCCAGACATGGAAGTGGCTGAGAGGGCAACGGAAGAGGAAGTTTTGGCCATAGGGTGTGGCCTAGTGTATCCTCGAAGGCACTTTTCCCACCAGGCGGAAGGTGCAGACGCTCCTGCTGCTCCTCAAACGAAGGAAACCTAGAGAGGAGGCGTCGTCCTATAGGCCAATCTGACTTCTGGACACAATGGGCTGCTATAGAGAATGCGGGAGGGCTGTCTCCCAAGCAGTACGGGTTCCGGAAGGGAAGGTCGTCAGTGGATGCCATAGCAGCGGTGGTTGGCATTTGTCGCAACGCAATAGCGGGAACCAGGTGGAAGGGTGGCTCCAAGCTGTACTGCATAATAGTCACCCTGGACATCAGGAACGCATTCAACACGGCGGACTGGGGAAAAACATTGGCAGCCCTAAGGCGGTTCAACGTTTCCAGTGCCAAAATGAACGTTGTCAGTAGTTACTTTAGCTGCAGAGTGCTACTTGTCGACACGGACATGGGCACGGAGTCCTACGACGTTACGGCGGGTGTGCCCCAAGGATCGGTCCTAGGACGGCTACTGTGGAACGTCATGTATGACGGGATCCCGAGGCTGCAGCTCCCAGCGGGATGCAAATAGGGAGGTTGTGGCCAAGCATAGGGAGGAAGCGGAAAGAGCGGCAAATAAGGCAATTGAGGCAATGGAGCAGTGGCTCCAAAATGCTAGACTAAGCCTAGCCCCGCAAAAGACAGAAGCGGTGCTGGTCAGATGCCGCAAGATGCTGGAAACTGCGACGCAAGGTCGAGCTTGAGCCAGAAAGCCGTTTGCTGAAGAAGAACGAAGTCCACCCAATAGTAGTTCTGGTAGTCCTCCGCTCACTATACTACAAACAAGGACTATACCGTAAAGAAACGTGGAAACTACGGAGGCAACCATACGGCAATCCATAGAGGATGTATGGTAAACAAGAAGTTGAAGAGTCGCATGCGTCAAGCGACCGCAACGTGCAACCAAAATCCACAGAGAAGTCTAGACGTCTTCTTCGCAAAGCTGCGAGGTCCTCATTCGCTACACTTAACACCACCAACGGCTTTTCCGATGCTTGACGATCTGAAAGGAAAATTCCAATTCAGCCTAAATCACAAAGCGCTCAACAGGCCCCAGAACAGCCACACAGCAAAACGAAAACTATGATGCTTACCCTCCAACAAAGTATGATGGAGCTTATATCATTTATGAAAACGACCATGTAAACACTTTTTCAAAACCAGAACATGGTGATACAGCTGCTCGTAGCACAACAGTCTAAATATCAATGTGGAAAGCCAAGGGTGCCTAACGGCATAAACTAGAATTGTCACATTTCTTGACCGAATACCTTATTGACTGATATTGTTACTGGCGGTATGTTCTAATCAGAGAACGCATTAAACACCATTTTTACAAAAGGTTTGCAACAAACTTCTTGCAGGTCAAATTGATACAAATTCAATCAAGCAACGGGATCCTTTCAATCGCTGCAATCGTTTACTGCACTCCTCGATTCTAAATCTCGGAAGGACAATTTATGGACTTCCACAATTCACTTGGGGATCGTTTTCCTGGAGCCGCAGGAGACTACAACGCCAAACATACGCACTGGAGTTCACGTCTAGTGAAGCCAAATGAAGGCAATTGTACAATGTAATTATTTTTTTTTTTTAACGTTGCTTTTATTTCTTGAATCTTCTCTTTGCGAGACTAACAAGAGGTGTATTAAATCTTATATTTTTAACTTAACTAACAGTCATATTGACTGATACGGAGTTAGACGGCCCTAAAAATCGATTGCTGGGTTGGGAGGTCGTTGCGTCTAAGGCGGGATACGCTAGAAACCCGAGTCAATCCCCGAGCGAGAAAATTTGGGTGCGAAGACAGTTTTTCTTTGTATGACTCTTTTGCTTCTGGATTTCGTCTTTCACTGCGAGGATGCCCAGATCCCGGTGGATATTTTCGTTGCGAACATACCAAGGTGCCCCTGTGATAGTTCTCAAGATTTTTGATTGTGCGCGCTGTATGATGTCTATGTTGCTGCTGCTCGCGTTCCCCCACAGCTGGGAGCCATACGTCCAGATTGGCTTTAGGACTGAATTGTACAATAGTAACTTGTAGTCCAGGCACAGTGGTGATCGTGAGTTTATGATCCAGTGGAAGCTGCTGGCTTTCAGTTTTAGGTGCATCTTTTTGCATTCGATGTGGTTGCGCCAGGTAAGTCGTCTATCAAGGTGAACGCCAAGGTACGTTACGTCGTTAGCTTGAGGGATCTGCATACCGTTTAGTAAAAGCGGAGGGCATGTTTGTCTATTAAAAGTAAACGTTATATGTTTACACTTTTGTTCGTTTATTTTAATGCGCCAGTCGGACAGCCACCTTTCCACTATTGTGAGATGATTAGCCAGTTGGGTTGTTGCCTGCGTTGGGCGTTGGGTTGAGGTTGTTAGTTGTGCGCTCGTAGGAATATCCGCAGTATACAAAACATATAGACACGGGCCGAGTGCGCTACCTTGTGGAACTCCAGCTTCGATGGTGTAGTCGCCCGAAGTAGCTGCGTTGCATCTCACTGAGAATACCCTATTGTAGAGGTATGATTCCAGTAGCTTGTGGGTGTATGTTGGCAAATACGTTTTAATTTTGTGCATGAGTCCGATGAGCCAAACTCGGTCGAAAGCTTGAGATACGTCGAGGAAAATAGCGCTGCAGTATTCTCGCTGTTCGAAGGCTGAGAGTATTTCTGATGTTAATCTGTTCACTTGTTCGATGGTTCCGTGGTTTCTTCGGAAGCCAAATTGGTGTGCCGGGATAATATTGCAAGCTTCCAGATGTGGTATTATGCGAGTTAACAAGCATTTTTCAAACAATTTAGACAAAAAAATAGAAGGCTTATTGGTCTGTATGATGATGAAATTGTGTGGTCTTTTCCAGGCTTTGGTATCATTATAATGATGGATTTCTTCCATTTTTTTGGGAAATAGCCAAGATTAATGATTCCATTAAATAGTTTGCAGACGACCTCTATAGCGCATTTTGGAAGTTCGATCAGCATCTTTGGGGTCAATAGGTCACAACCGGGAGCCTTTTCTGGTTTTAGCCCTCTTTTGACTCTTTTGATTTCGTTCGGCCGGAATGAAGGTTGGTCGAGGGGGAGCCTCTTGCTGAACTACTGGCAGGAGGAATGAATTTAGGGCTGGGTTTGGGTGGAGATGTTGCTGGACTGGGATTTGGTCTTCGTTTCAGCTCGGTCTTCGTCGCTGCGAGTCTAGCATCCCGAAGGGTTTCTTATCGGGGTGGTCGTTTCAATTGGGGCGCTAAGATTTGGGTGGGCCCTCCACAGGGGGTACTTTGTGCTTGTTGGCGAGAGATTCTGGATGTACCTCAACTGTGCATTTTCTTCCTGTTGGTGAAGAGCCGGGTCGAGTGATCGGGTTGCATCCTTAAGGCGTTGTTTTGAAGCTGGTGATCTGCTGTTTTGCCAATCACGACGCGTGCGCCTCTTTTCTCGCACGAGCTGTTCGATTTGCTGATTAGATTTGAAGTGTTTGTTTCGGTCTACATCTTTCCTATGAGGAGTAGAGATTTTAGCTGCCGCAACGAGTACTTCTTCCAGGGCGCTCGTAGTGTAGTCGATGTCCGATTCCATGTTAAATTCCGGGGTGAGTTCTATGTGGGCACTCACGTACTTTTTGTATTTTAGCCAGATCGTTTTTGGCGACGTCAGGCTGAAGGGGTGTTCGGTTATTTCTGGGCTTTGAAGAAGCGTTAGAAGCACAGGCGAGTGGTCTGATGATAAGTCCGAGACTGCTTTGGCACTTATTAGATTGCGAGGTATGTTTTTTGTCACTGCAAAATCAATAAGGTCTGGGAGCTTTCGTGAGTCTGTTGGCCAGTATGTGAGACTTCCAGGGGAAACGTAGTCCAGTTTATTTTTCACATTTATAATTGCATTGTACAATTGTCTTCCTTTGGGAGTCACTAGACGTGATCCCCAGTGCGTATGTTTGGCGTTGTAGTCTCCTGCGGCTATAAATCGATCCCCAAGTGAATTGTAGAAGTCCATAAATTGTCCTTCCGAGATTGCGAAACGAGGAGGGCAGTAAACGGCAGCGATTGAAAGGATTCCGTTGCTTGACTGAATTTGTATCGATGTGGCCTGCAAGAAGTTTGTGGCAAACCTTTTGTGAAAATGGTGTTTAATGCGTTCTCTGATTAGAACTCCAGTTCCGCCGTGGGCTTTCCCATCTGGATGATCTGTGCGGTAGATTGTGTAGCCTCTTATATGAAAGTTGTATTTGCTTGTAAGATGCGTTTCCACCAGTAGCATAACGTCAATATGGTTTTCGGTTAAGAATTGTGATAATTCTAGTTTATGCCGTGAGACACCATCGGCGTTCCACATTGATATTCGTAGCGCCTGCATAGATTATTTAGACTGATGTGCTACGAGCAGCTGTATCACCATGTTCTGGTTTTGAACAAGCGTTTGCATAGTCGTTTTCATGAATGACATAAGCTCCATCATACTTTGTTGGAGGGTAAGCATCATAGTTTCCGTTTTGCTGTGTGGCTGTTCTGGGGCCTGTTGAGCGCTTTGAGAGTTAGGCTGAATTGGAATTTCCCTTCCAGATCGTAGAGCATCGGCGTAGGAGAAGCCGTTGGTGGTGTTTAGTGGACCGAATGAGGATCTCGCAGCTTTGGCGAAGAAGACGTCTGGCGTAGTTTTTGACGCAATGTACGCATTCTGTGGATTTTGGTTGCGCGATGCGGTCGCTTGACGCATGCGACTCTTTAACTCTTTATACACCATACATCCTCTATAGTTTGCTGTATGGCTGCCTCCGCAGTTTCCACATTTCTTCACGGTTCTGTCCTTGTTTGTAGTGCAGCAAGCGGACTTGTGGGCGTCCCCGCAGACTACACAGACAGCCCGAAGTGTGCAGTAAGACCTTGTGTGTCCATACTCTTGACAGTTAGTGCATTGCACTGGACCGTTGCGTTTATGTGGCTCTTCAACAGTGATTTTCCGATGCAAAAGATATTGCAGGTTGTAGATTGGGTGGACTTCGTTCTTCTTCAGCGACCTGCTTTCTGGCTTGAGCTCGACCTTGAAGAGGGGTTGTGGCTTTTTATCTTTATTCAGAATGTTAATAACATTCTTGGCGGCGAAGCCCTTTTCTTTAAGGGCGGTTTTTATTTCCTCGGCGGTAACATCAGGTTCTATTCCCTTTACTACCACTTGTAGGCCCTTACTGCTTTTCAGCTGGTACGTGTACAGTGTCCAGATATTTGGACACGATTCGGAAGTGCTCTTCAGACTTGGTTTGCACCTTTGTTTCATGGATGTTCCCTTTGATAAGCGGAACAACATGAAAGTTGTCACCGTTCCCGATCAACGACGCAATTTTTTTGACCAGGGCACTCGAGCTTTTTTCCCTAATATAGATTGGAGGGGGCTTGGGTTTTTTTGCGGTGTCTTGGTGTAAATCTGTTAGTAGTGGATCTGTCTGGTTCATTATCGTTATTCAGGACACGGTTAATTTTTGTTTTGTTGCCTGCCGGATTACTCTGCGGGCTAAGCTTGCGCTTAATTTGGATGTAGCGATCCATTCCAGTCTGTGTGGCCGTTACCGCTATGCCAGTTTCCGAGGTTGTTGTTCTTGTACTCGCTGTTGTCGTTGACGTCGCGGTACTTTGAGTTGCAGAGGTTTTCGCTGTTGTAGCAGAAGTTGTAGCGCTGCTAGTTGTTGGTGCGAAATTTGTTTCCGATATTGGAGGGGGGGTTTTACACTGCGAACTCCATGACGCGGGAGTCGGAGTGAGCAGAGCGGGTGAGCAAGACGTGCCCTTTGGGTTTCAACGGTCAGTAAAGCCGGGTTGCTTATAATCGCCGATTTTTCCACTTCGGTATCGCGGGTTGAAAAGTAAGAGTAGAAGCCGTTTCTTTGGTTCACTGAACTTCTACGCTCGTTCTTTTGATCGTTGCTCAATGAGCTCATTGCGTGGCTCTTAATTTTTTTTTAACAATGCACTAGTTTTGGTTTAGCACATCACAACTGTTATAAAAAGCTTGTCTGTCGCTTTTAGTAAATTATAGTTCAGCGTCTTTTCGCTTATATTGGGTTACCCCAGTTTTTTTTTTTGATTAGCTGTATTTTTCAGTTTTCCCGGAGCTCGGACAAAGCACGTCCGCTCAGTTCGGTAGTTCGTATGATTCAATGCAATACATCAATACATTGTCGTATGACAATGTAATTATAAATGTAAAGAATAAACTAGACTATGTTTCCCCTGAAGGTCCCACATACTGGCCAACCGACTCACACAAGCTCCCAGACCTTATTGATTTTGCGGTGACAAAAAATACCTCGCAATCCAATAAGTGCCAAAGCCGTCTCGTACTTATCATCAGACCACTCGCCTGAGCTTTTAACGCTTCTTCAAAGCCTAGAAATAACCAAACACCCCTTTAGCCTGACGTTGCCAAAAACGATCTGGCTTAAAAACAAAAAGTACGTGAGTGCCCACATGGAACTTGCCCCGGAGTTTAACAGGGAATTGGACATCGACCTCACTACGAGCGCCTTGGAAGAAGTAATCGTTGCGGCTGCTAAAATCTCTACTCCTCATGGGAAGGAAGTAGACCGAAACAAATACTACAAATCTAATCAGCCAATCGAACCGCTCGTGCGAGAAGAGAGGCGCACGCGTCTTGATTGGCATAACAATAGATCACCAGCTTCAAAGCAACGCCTTAAGGAAGCAACCCGATCACTCGACCCGGCTCTTCACAAACAGGAAGAAAATGCACAGCTGAGGTACATCCAGAATCTCTCGCCAACAAGCACTAAGTATCCCCTGTGGAGGGCCCACCCAAATCTTAGCGCCCCAATTGAAACGACCACCCCAACGACGAAGACCGAGCTGAAACGAAGACTCCACCAAATCCCAGTCCAGCAACATCTCCACCCAAACCCAGCCCTAAATTCATTCCTCCTGCCAGTAGTTCAGCAAGAGGCTACCCCTCGACCAACCTTCATTCCGGCCGAACGAAATCGAAAGAGTCAAAAGAGGGCTAAAACCAGAAAAGGCTCCCGGTTGTGACCTATTGACGCCGAAGTTGCTGATCAATCTTTCAAAATGCGCTATAGATGTCGTCTGCAAACTATTTTAGGGGGGACATCTGAGTAGAGTTTTGAAAAAATCGAAAAATTTTTTTTTGCGTAAAAAATTTGTTAGCGTCTTTAAAATAACATATCAAAAGATAGAGTCCGGCAAAAGTGTCTAAGTGTCGAAATTTTCCATTCTGCGGCGATGCCTCACTGGTATAACCCACAATACTTAAAACTTTATACGCGTTTTTCTTAAAACCGCTTTTGTTGAGTTGGCCGGACACAAAACTCGAACAACTCTTAACCTATCTATCTAAAATTTTGACAGTAGGAAAACTAACCAAACTTGATTTTGTTTCTAGAACGAAAATTAAGGACGTTAGCTGTTCCGCCCTTTTAGGGCCGAAATAAGGCCTACAAATAAAGGCTGCAGAGCCGCCATTTTGTTTTCGATTTATTAAAAAAATGGGATCATTACTTCTCTCTCTTCCTGTTTTCGGTCGTGTTTTTTTTTGTGCGCACTGCGTTGGATATATATATTATATATATAATAAATATTGGTAAGCCGGTGTTTACTTACTTGTGAATCGCATCTATTGAGAATCTTAAGTTTTAACCTAAACCGAATCGCTTCGCGAGTGCTATGGTATATTTGGAGGCGAATTAATAATTTGTCTAAATTCAATTCCAAGCATAGCCCAGCTCCAAAGCTCCCGTTTCGGCTTCCTATTTGGCTCAGTGGTTCAAGGTATAGTGTTTTTTAACTTTTTATATATTAATTTTGTTTTATTAATTAAAAATGTGGAATTTAAACTGGTCTTTTTTAAGAAGTCTTGTAACAAGACAATTTCCTTATCCCAGCCTACCATCCATTGCTGGCTATGTGAAAACGGTGTACACGCCAAGTGTGCCATGTTCACTGGGTTCTGGTTTACATTATTGTTGTGAAAATTGGTTGAAAATTGGTGATCACTGGTTTTCGCACCAGCTCTGTGCGCTAAACACTCAGTTAAGTGGCCTTCAGCTGCTAAATGAGTCTTCTAAGCGTAAGAAATCCGCTGTTTTTGATCCGCCTCAGCCTGCTCTTCGACATTAATGCAGCTGCTTATATCTCTGGCCACCCCAAGGGCTAGAACTGAGAAGTATTCGTCCAAATTCCTCAGGGAAAATGAACAATTGTCCGATATGTCCGCCATGGCATCCCTTCAAGTGATTCCACAGGTCCTAGTGAACGAAACCCCCGTTAGAGTCACCCAAAAGGGAGTCCTCATTTCGGTAGACTCCACTCTTGCTTCTGAAGAGGTGAAATCACAAGAGTTTGGTAACATACATAGAGTTTATTTGCATTAAAATCATTTTGTCCACGAAATCTTTATACATTAAATGTTCGTATATACCGCCTTCGTCTGAACCGCCCACATATTGGCAGCATTTGTCCGCTATTCAATCCGTTTTTAATCTTATGACTGATCGTGACCAGCTCGTCGCTGTGGGCGACTTTAATATATCAGAATTAAAGTGGTCCAACGTCGATAACTCACCATTTTTGTCACTTATCACTCACCATGACTTCACCGCGGGCATGTTTGACATGCCCCTAGGTCAGATTAACCATGTTCGAAATTCGTTAGGTCGGCTTTTAGACTTATGTTTTGTATCTGATCCTGATGATACCGCTCTCTCCAGAGCTTTTCCCCTTTCAACCCCAGAGGATCCATATCACCCCACGCTGGAGATCTCAATCAAAACCATTCCTGGTATCCATCAGACGCCTCCACGCGTGGTAAATAAGATTCGCTGTTTCCGTAAAGAAGATTTTCACAAACTTAATAGCCTTATAGATACATATGATTGGTCCGATACTCGGGCATGCACCGATCTTAACGTCACCTTAGAAAAATTTTATTGTACCTTGAATACATTTTTTGACTCATATGTGCCATGGAAATATCCGTCCGCTTAAACAAATCCTCCTTGGTTTACAAGGTGCCTCACTAACCTAAAAAATACTTAAAATAACCCTTTACTTAAATATAAAAACCTGATTTTTCAAGATATCTACTAGCTCGGTCGAATTTTACCGTGCATAACGCTGAATGTTACAGGAATTATATTCGCCGCTGCCAGATACAATTTACTCAGGATCCAAAGCATTTTTATAATTTTGTAAACACTAGGCGGAAAACGTTTCTTTTACACCCCGTCTTACGTTTAAAAATTGCTCTGCAACCTCTGATCAGGCCATTGCCGATCTATTCGCTGAATTTTTTCAAACAACTTATTCTCCGCCTAAATTGACAGATCAGCCTTACGCATATAATATTCAAGCAGCAAATCCTGTTTTCTGTCCGTTTTTCTCTGAGAAAAACTTATTATCTGATCTTCTAAGGGTCAAACCCATTTATTCGCCAGGCCCCGATGAAGTACCAGGCTGTGTGCTAAAATACTGTGCCAAGGCTCTGTGCAAACCTCTTCAAAGACTTTTCAACTTATCTTTGGAAACCTCGATTTTTCCCCTTAAGTGGAAGGAATCATTCATAATTCCCCTACATAAAAATGGGAAAAAGTCTGAGGCTGCCAACTACAGAGGCATCTCTAAGCTGTCGGCAATTCCAAAGTTATTTGAAAAATGAATTACCCCTCCTTTACAACACCTTTTCTCTTCGATTATCTTTCCCTGTCAGAACGGCTTTGTTATGCTTCACTCCACCACCACAAATTAACTGGAGTTGACATCCTTTGTCATAGATGGCTTTTGTAAGGAATGTCAAACCGATGTAAATTACACAGACTTTATCAAAGCATTTGATTCAGTTAATCACTCACTCTTGTTGAGTAAACTGAATATGCTGGGTTTTCCTATAGACCTCTTAACGTGGATCCCCAGCTACTTAGATGGAAGGACACAAAGAGTCTTATTTAAAAATATACAGTCCCGTCTGGTCCGTGCTACATATGGCGTCCCTCAAGGAAGTCTTCTTGGCCCGTTATTATTTACGCTTTTTATAAACCACTTGCCCCCTACGTAAAGCTTTGTCTTTAGTACAAATCCATCTCTGCCCAATGCAGTCTTCAGTCTGACCTTAAAAACTTTCAAAAATGGTGTTTAGCTAATGATCTTATACTTAATGGATCAAACTGCAATCATATGTTTTTTTATCGTTCTTGCCTTCTGCAAGCTACGTATTCTATTAATGGGATTGCCTTAGAGAAATTAACTCAGAATAAGGATCTCGGCGTCAAATTAGACATTAAACTTAAATTTTTCGACCATATTTCCCTAATGGTTAATAAGGCTAAAGGAGTCCTTGGTTTTATTGAATGGTGGTCAACAGAATTTACTGACCCATACATAACCAAACATTGTTTATTTCTTTGGTCCATCCGATACTGGAGTACGGTTCATGTGTCTGGAGTCCCCAATACGGGGTACATAAGGACCGCATAGAATCCGTACAAACGAATTTTTTAATATTTGCACTTAGAGGTCTATACTGGGATGCAAACCTTCAGCTTCCCTCCTAGAGTAGCAGACTTTTACTTATAAACTTACCTAGCTTAACAAATCGTAGGACAATGCTCGGTGTAGTCTTTCTGCATAACCTTATTAACGGGGATGTAGATAGCCAGCATTTACTTACACGCTCAAAATTTAACATTCCTCCTAATAGAAGGACTAGAACTTCAGTAGAACGACCTTTTAAGGTCTTATGTTCGAACTACAATATAACATAACATCTCTATAACATCTTTTTTCTGTCCTTTTTTTTTGTTGATATAAAAAAATCTAGTATTTGAAATTTACTTACTAACTCCTTTTAGCTTAATAAATAAATAGCTTAATAAATACTAATAAACCGTTTTTCGAGCGCCCCTAGGTCGTCTGGGCCTCATATCTTTATGATGAATACAGGAATTCTAGCTGATGCTCTTATTGATGCACAAGCCATTTCCAAATTCTGAAAGACCGCGAAAAAAAAAAAATTAAAAATAATGATCTTGGCTATTTCTCAAAAATTGGATGAAATCCATCATTATAATCATACCGAAGCCTGGAAAAGACCACACAATTCCGTCATCATACAGACCAATAAGCCTTCTATTTTTTTGTCTAAATTGTTTGAAAAATGCTTGCTAACGCATAAAACCACATCTGGAAGCTTGCAATATTATCCCGGCACACCAATTTGGCTTCCGAAGAAACCACGGAACCATTGAACAAGTGAACAGATTAACATCCGAAATACGCTCAGCCTTCGAACAGCGAGAATACTGCAGCGCTATTTGTCTCGACGTATCCCAAGCTTTTGACTGAGTTTGGCTCATCGAACTCATGCACAAAATTAAAACGTATTTGCCAATATACACCCAAAAGCTACTGGAATCATACCTCTACAATAGGGTATTCTCAGTGAGATGCAACGCAGCTACTTCGTGCGACTACACCATCGAAGCTGGAGTTCCACAAGAATGCGCACTCGCCCCTCTCTGTATGTTTTGTTTACTGCGGATATTCCTACGAGCGCACAACTAACAACGTCAACGTTCGCCGACGATATCCCTATCCTAAGTCGCTCCAGATGCCCAACGCAGGAACAACCCAACTGGCTAATCATTTTATAATAGTGGAAAGGTGGCTGTCGCATTAAAATAAACGAACAAAAGTGTAAACATATAACGTTTACTCTTAATAAACAAACATGCCCTCCGCTTTTACTAAACGGTATGCAGATCCCTCAAGCTAACGAATTAACGTACCTTGGCGTTCACCTTGATAGACGACTTACCTGGCGCAAGCACATCGAATGCAAAAATATGCACCTAAAACTGAAAGCCAGCAGCCTCCACTGGATCATAAACTCACGATCGCCACTGTGCCTGGACTACAAGCTTCTACTGTACATTTCAGCCGTAAAGCCAATCTGGAAGTATGGCTTTCAGCTGTGGGGGAATGCGAGCAGTAGCAACATAGACATCATGCAGCGCGCACAATAAAAAATCTTGAGAACTATTGGCGCACCTTGGTATGTTCACGGCGAAAACATCCACCGGGATCTGGGCATCCTCGCAGTGAAAGACGTAATCCAGAAGCAAAAAAAGTCATACAATTCATACTTAGGAATTGACTCGGCTTTCTAGCGTATCCCGCCTGCGACGGAACGACCTCCCAACCCAGCAATCGATTTTTAGGGCCGTCTTACTCTGTATCAGTAAATATGATTGTAAGTTAAGTTAAAAATATTCGATTTGATACAACTCTTGTTAGTCTCGCCAAGAGAAGATTCAAGAAATAAAACCAACGCTTACAAAAAAAAAAAAAAATTATTTTTTCTTATACGGTTAACTCCGACGGTATGGAGTTTCTAAGCAATACCCGTGCGACGGTTGGACGTTCTCTAAGAAGGTTTCTCGGTGTCGAAAAACTAGTAGGCATTCCCTTAGCTACGTGTAGGCTAAAATTCACGGTTCACTTTGACTTGGTAGCAGTGAGAAAATGGATATGGAATCTCCAAAACAGCAAGGTCTGTGGTCTCTCAAACTCAAAGTTCACTTAGAAAAATAGTTTTCTTTTCTTTTTATTGAAGCGTACCCAGTACAGTATAAAACCGACCGCTGAATCTAAGTCAAAGAAAATTTTAAATTCTCCAAGTCGAAATTGAGTTAGACACCTCTATTGGTCATCAGTGGGTTAGGACACCTCTCTTCAAGAATTTGTCTCTACATTTCTACCCCAATGAAATATCTTCTACTATTCTTAGGATGGTATCTCAGTAAAGGTCAGAAACCAAACCAGAGTTAATCATTTAATTTCTATCATTTTAATCCAATAATAGCTCGACTCTGATTCTTGCTCTTTTTTGTGATGCGCCCCTTTTTTCTTGTGCAACAGAGGTTCTTAACTCTATTTCTGCATTTTCCTTTGCCTACTCCAATCGCTCTCTTCAAAGCTTACCAACCAATTACCAATTTATCGGCAACTCGCGGCTCAGTTTTCCTCAAATTAATCTAAGACTAGAATTTTGCAACCACATTTTCCGCCCCATTTATAAATTTAAAAAATTAATTAATTAATTAATTAAAAAAAATTAAAATTTAAGATTATTACCAATTTTTAAATTATGGCCATTTTTTGCAAACCCAATATTTATTAAATGTTTGATGTGTGCTGAAATGTATTTATATTGAACAAAGAACACGTAAGTTATTCAATAAAGAATTGCTCGCCACCCCTTCTAGCAACTCCACCTAGCAAACAAGTATCCTAAAATAAATGTATATTGCTCCAGTAGCGCGGAAAAGTGCACAATGAGACTGACAGATATGGATTTAGAATTAAACTAGGTTTAAGATACATTTAGACTTAGACCGAAATAAAGCAAAACTTCATTAAAAAATTCGTATTAAAATTTAAACTTTTTTCGAACAATCCAGAAAATAAATTTTTTCTTTAATGACAAAATGTTAGCATAGACACCCACATTATGAACAACTAATGAAATTTAATACACAGAAAAACACTCTAGAAGACTATTTAAAAATTTTTAATTTAACTTATTTCTTCCGTTAAAAAATATACTAAAACATTAAAGTAAAGGAACTTCAGATATATTGCAACCCAAGATCAAGCTCTCTGTTGGGTCAAGCAGCAGCACGGCGTTTAATGTTTATGTTTAAATAATGTTTAGTGTAATGATTAGTGTAATGTTTATTTATTAGGCTTAAGTTTGTACTAAAGCTTTGTTGATCGCAAGCCGACTCTCTCTCGGCCGCTCGACTCAACGGGCTTTCTATAGAGAGTTTTAGCTCGGCAATGTCTAGGTCGGGCCGCCCTCTCCACTTTCGAGAGCTTTAGCTCGAGGTGACTTGTCGGGCCGCCCTCTCTGTGTATTCACTTGAGTCCCTGCATGCACCATAAGCTGGTCTATCTGCGGATCATCCGGCTTCAGTAGTCCTCATTTGGTACACTCCAATCTCGCTTCAGATCAAATTTTTGTCAACATTTTTCCATCGCACGCCCGCCCCAAAACATAAATCTCGTTGTAACGCCAGGACAATAATGTTTTAGGTAACCATGATACATAAGCCCGGAAAACCCGAAGCCGATCTTGCCTCTTATCGTCCGATTAGTCCTTTATCGATACTCTCCAAAATACTCAAAAGAGTGTTTTTGAGTAGAGCATTGCCAGTACTGAACGAGGCTGGTCTGATTCCCAATCACCAGTTTGGCTTCAGGCGGTCCCACGGAACCTCAGAACAATGCCACCGAGTGGTGCAGTATATCCTGGACGGCTTCGAAACCAAGAAGTACTGCCTGGCTGTAATGCTGGACGTCAAACAAGCCTTCGACCAGGTCTGGCACTCCGGTGTGCTACTTAAATTGAAGACCAACCTGCTCAGACCTTACTACCTCTTCCTGGAGTCATTCCTGAAGGACCGCAAATTTGCGGTCACATGCGGAGAGGCCACTTCCGGACTCAGGGAGGTCCGCGCCGGAGTCCCCTAAAATAGCGTGCTCGGCCCTTATTATACAATGTCTACACGGCCTATCTCCCAGTATTGCGGAGGCCCAACATAATGGCAGACACCTGGGAGAAGCAACTAGCTTTTGTGGGCAATTGGCAGAGAAGGTCGAATATTCAAGTGAATAACGATAAATCTACCGCCACCACATTTTCTCTCCGTCCAGGAAATTGCCAACCGGTCCACCTCAACAGCTCCCCAATCCCGCAGGTAGAAAACCGAAGAACCTGGACTTCACGCTAGACAGGAGGCTTAATTGGAAGCCTCACCTAGTCAAAAAGCGAAAGCAGTGTGAAGTAAGATTGAAGGCGTACTATTAGCTGATGGGTGGGAGGTCGAAGCTGAGGACCTCTTCGAAAATCCTAATCTACAAGGCGATTATTCGGCCAATTTGGGCACGGCCAGCAAGACTAATATTCGGACTATCCAGACTTTTGAAAATAGAGCCCTCCGTATCGCCACTGGGGCCCACGTCTACCACGACAACCAGACAATCCAGAAGGTACTTGGCTTCCCATGGGTGAAGGAGGAGATACAGAGAAGCAGCAGCCAGAGGCTACACAACCACCCCAACGACTTGGCGACCACTCTCCTCGACAACAGCGAACAGATGCGGATGCTGCGCAGAGCTTACCCGCTGGACCTCATCCGGAATAACTCTTAGACATTCTTATTTTTCCACCTCTAACTTAAGTTACACATAAGTCATGTTTTCTGTCACAATATTTAACTAACTACACCTGTTATACACCTGTAAAAAAAAAAAAATAGTTACACTCCAATCCCGCTTCAGAACAGGTAAAATAATAAGAGTTTGGTGATAAAGAATTTATTTCCATTAAGATCCGGTTTGTCCGGTAAATCTTTTTTATTACCTGTTCATATATATACACCTCCTTTGTCCGAACCGCCCACATACTAGCATCATTTGTCCGTGACAATTATTTTAATCTTAGGTCCGATTGGCACCAGTTTGTAGCTCTAGGTGACTTCAATATTCCACAACTGAAGCGGTCTAAAGTCGATTACCCGCCACATTTATCACTTATTTCGCACCACGCCTTTACTTCGGGCATGTTCGACTTCTCCCTAGTGCAAATTCACCATGTTGGAAATTCGTTAGAGCTTTGTCCCTTTCAAACCAGAGGTTCCATTTTACCCCACGCTTGAGGTTTCATTTAAAATCATTTCTGGTATCGGTGAGAAGTTTTCTTGCGTGGCAAATAAGAATCGCTGTTTTCGTAAGGATTCCGTAAGACTGGTGTTTTACAATCGTAGTTGCCTTATGGATACATTTGATTGGTCTGATATCTGGCATACTGATGTTAATGTTACCTTAGGAAAATTTTACCATATTTTAAATAAATTTTTGACTTCTAGCAAAACTTTCACCCCTTCTAGCAACTCCACCTAGCAAACAAGTATCCTAAAATAAATGTATATTGCTCCAGTAGCGCGGAAAAGTGCACAATGAGACTCACAGATATGGATTCAGAATAAACATGGCTTATGTGTAACTTAAGTTACAGGTGGAAAAATAAGAATGTCTAAGAGTTATTCCGGATGAGGTCCAGCGGGTGAGCTCTGCGCAGCATCCGCATCCTTCCTTGAACAGACCTCCCTGAGTCCGGAAGTGGCCTCTCCGCATGTGACCGCAAATTTGCGGTCCTTCAGGAATGACTCCAGGAAGAGGATTCCTGGATTTTTCGACCATATTTCCCTAATGGTTAATAAGGCTAAAGGAGTCCTTGGTTTTATTAAATGGTGGTCAACAGAATTTACTGACCCATACATAACCAAACATTGTTTATTTCTTTGGTCCATCCGATACTGGAGTACGGTTCATGTGTCTGGAGTCCCCAATACGGGGTACATAAGGACCGCATAGAATCCGTACAAACGAATTTTTTAATATTTGCACTTAGAGGTCTATACTGGGATGCAAACCTTCAGCTTCCCTCCTAGAGTAGCAGACTTTTACTTATAAACTCACCTAGCTTAACAAATCGTAGGACAATGCTCGGTGTAGTCTTTCTGCATAACCTTATTAACGGGGATGTAGATAGCCAGCATTTACTTACACGCTCAAAATTTAACATTCCTCCTAATAGAAGGACTAGAACTTCAGTAGAACGACCTTTTAAGGTCTTATGTTCGAACTACAATATAACATAACATCTCTATAACATCTTTTTTCTGTCCTTTTTTTCTGTTGATATAAAAAAATCTAGTATTTGAAATTTTCTTACTAACTCCTTTTAGCTTAATAAATAAATAGCTTAATAAATACTAATAAACCGTTTTTCGAGCGCCCCTAGGTCGTCTGGGCCTCATATCTTTATGATGAATACAGGAATTCTAGCTGATGCTCTTATTGATGCACAAGCCATTTCCAAATTCTGAAAGACCGCGAAAAAAAAAAAATTAAAAATAATGATCTTGGCTATTTCTCAAAAATTGGATAAAATCCATCATTATAATCATACCGAAGCCTGGAAAAGACCACACAATTCCGTCATCATACAGACCAATAAGCCTTCTATTTTTTTGTCTAAATTGTTTGAAAAATGCTTGCTTACTCGCATAATACCACATCTGGAAGCTTGCAATATTATCCCGGCACACCAATTTGGCTTCCGAAGAAACCACGGAACCATTGAACAAGTGAACAGATTAACATCCGAAATACGCTCAGCCTTCGAACAGCGAGAATACTGCAGCGCTATTTTTCTCGACGTATCACAAGCTTTTGACTGAGTTTGGCTCATCGAACTCATGCACAAAATTAAAACGTATTTGCCAATATACACCCAAAAGCTACTGGAATCATACCTCTACAATAGGGTATTCTCAGTGAGATGCAACGCAGCTACTTCGTGCGACTACACCATCGAAGCTGGAGTTCCACAAGAATGCGCACTCGCCCCTCTCTGTATGTTTTGTTTACTGCGGATATTCCTACGAGCGCACAACTAACAACGTCAACGTTCGCCGACGATATCCCTATCCTAAGTCGCTCCAGATGCCCAACGCAGGAACAACCCAACTGGCTAATCATTTTATAATAGTGGAAAGGTGGCTGTCGCATTAAAATTAACGAACAAAAGTGTAAACATATAACGTTTACTCTTAATAGACAAACATGCCCTCCGATTTCACTAAACGGTATGCAGATCCCTGAAGCTAACGAATTAACGTACCTTGGCGTCCACCTGGATGGACAACTTACCTGGCGTAAGCACATCGAATGCAAAAAGATGCACCTAAAACTGAAAACCAGCAGCCTCCACTGGATCATAAACTCACGATCGCCACTGTGCCTGGACTACAAGTTACTACTGTACAATTCAGTCCTAAAGCCAATCTGGACATATGGCTCCCACCTGTGGGGGAACGGGAGCAGCAGCAACATAGACATCATACAGCGCGCACAATCAAAAATCTTTAGAACTATCACTGGGGCACCTTGGTATGTTCACAACGAAAACATCCACTGGGATCTGGGCATCCTCGCAGTGAAACATGAAATCCAGAAGCAAAAAGAGTCATACAGAAAAAAACTGTCTTCGAACCCAAACTTTCTTGCTCGGGGATTGAGTCGGCTTTCTAGCGAATCCCGCCTGAGACGCAACGACCTCCCAACCCAGCAATCGATTTTTAAGACCGTCTAACTCTGTATCAGTCAATATGACTGTTAGTTATGTCAAAAATATAAGATTTGATACACCTCTTGTTACGCTCGCAAAGAAAAGATTCAAAAAATAAAAAACAAGGTTAAAAAAGAAAAAAGGTGCCAAAAAAATTACATTGTACAATTGCCTTCCTTTGGCTTCACTAGACGTGATCCCCAGTGCGTATTTTTGGCGTTGTAGTTTCCTGCGGCTATAAAACGATCCCCAAGTGAATTGTGCAAGTCCATAAATTGTCCTTCCGAGATTTAGAATCGAGGAGTGCAGTAAACGATTGCAGCGATTGAAAGGATCCCGTTGCTTGATTGAATTTGTATCAATTTGACCTGCAAGAAGTTTGTTGCAAACCTTTTGTAAAAATGGTGTTTAATGCGTTCTCTGATTAGAACATACCGCCAGTAACAATATCAGTCAATAAGGTATTCGGTCAAGAAATGTGACAATTCTAGTTTATGCCGTTAGGCACCCTTGGCTTTCCACATTGATATTTAGACTGTTGTGCTACGAGCAGCTGTATCACCATGTTCAGGTTTTGAAAAAGTGTTTACATGGTCGTTTTCATAAATGATATAAGCTCCATCATACTTTGTTGGAGGGTAAGCATCATAGTTTTCGTTTTGCTGTGTGGCTGTTCTGGGGCCTGTTGAGCGCTTTGTGATTTAGGCTGAATTGGAATTTCCCTTTCAGATCGTCAAGCATCGGAAAAGCCGTTGGTGGTGTTAAGTGTAGCGAATGAGGACCTCGCAGCTTTGCGAAGAAGACGTCTAGACTTCTCTGTGGATTTTGGTTGCACGTTGCGGTCGCTTGACGCATGCGACTCTTCAACTTCTTGTTTACCATACATCCTCTATGGATTGCCGTATGGTTGCCTCCGTAGTTTCCACGTTTCTTTACGGTATAGTCCTTGTTTGTAGTATAGTGAGCGGAGGACTACCAGGACTACTATTGGGTGGACTTCGTTCTTCTTCAGCAAACGGCTTTCTGGCTCAAGCTCGACCTTGCGTCGCAGTTTCCAGCATCTTGCGGCATCTGACCAGCACCGCTTCTGTCTTTTGCGGGGCTAGGCTTAGTCTAGCATTTTGGAGCTACTGCTCCATTGCCTCAATTGCCTTATTTGCCGCTCTTTCCGCTTCCTCCCTATGCTTGGCCACAACCTCCCTATGCTTGCATCCCGCTGGGAGCTGCAGCCTCGGGATCCCGTCATACATGACGTTCCACAGCAGCCGTCCTAGGACCGATCCTTGGGGCACACCCGCCGTAACGTCGTAGGACTCCGTGCCCATGTCCGTGTCGACAAGTAGCACTCTGCAGCTAAAGTAACTACTGACAACGTTCATTTTGGCACTGGGAACGTTGAACCGCCTTAGGGCTGCCAATGTTTTTCCCCAGTCCGCCGTGTTGAATGCGTTCCTGATGTCCAGGGTGACTATTATGCAGTACAGCTTGGAGCCACCCTTCCACCTGGTTCCCGCTATTGCGTTGCGACAAATGCCAACCACCGCTGCTATGGCATCCACTGATGACCTTTTCTTCCGGAACCCGTACTGCTTGGGAGACAGCCCTCCCGCATTCTCTATAGCAGCTTCGAGTCTCTCCGCGATCACCTCCTCGAAGACCTTGCCCATTGTGTCCAGCAGTCAGATTGGCCTATAGGACGACGCCTCCTCTCTAGGTTTCCTTCGTTTGAGGAGCAGCAGGAGCGTCTGCACCTTCCGCCTGGTGGGAAAAGTGCCTTCGAGGATACACTAGGCCACACCCTATGGCCAAAACTTCCTCTTCCGTTGCCCTCTCAGCCACTTCCATGTCTGGGTAGCTGGGTGATCTGGCTACCGGCTGGGAACAGCGCTCGCACTATGGTCCTTAGTGCGTTCGGGTCCGTGGGGGACTGGCCTCCTACGCGCAGCCTCTTCAACACTAACCGATATGCGTTGCCCCATGGGTTTTCCTAAGCCGAGTCACATAGCTCCAGGAAGCATTTCCTTTTGCTATATTAGATGGCCACCTTCTTAGCTCTACGACGGTCTTTTAAGGCTAGGTGCCGCTCCTCAAAGCTATCGCTGCCTCTCGCTCGCTGCATCAGCCTCCTTGCATCATACACTCCGCTCGTATGGATCTAATCTCGTCGCTCCACCAGTAAAAGGGAGCATGGTTTCTACGGAGCGGCTTCTCGACTGCATGCTCGCCATGCAAGTTATCCAACCCGTAAATACAGGCCACTTATGGCTTTTATAAACAATATTTTCAAACTCTGCATTTGCCTTTGGCTTTGTCTTTGGCTCAATTATCCAACCCATAAATCCAGGCCACTTATGGCTTTCCACTTTTGGATTTTATAAACAATATTTTGAAACTCTGCATTTGCCTTTGGCTTTGTCTTTGGCTCTACGGTCCGAACTCGGTTTCCCATAAACAAATCAAAATTAAAAGTAAACATCAGCTTCCCTCCGAAGAAACAGAAAATATTATTATACGGTTGACAGAAAATATTTAAGAAAATCGAAAGTGTCTTGTAATAATTAAGTTTAATAAATAAAGGTTTAACACCAAGTTGTATAAATTAAAATAAAAATTAAATTTTTTTAATTCATCGAACAACAAATAATTTAACTTGCACGCTGCCTCGAACTTATCTGCCAGGGTGTCAGCCATTTCGTTGGCTCCGCTTGATGGGACGTTGCCGATGTCGCGCGCTGCCTCGGTTCAGGTACCTCACCTGAAGCGTACCGACTCTGTAGCCTCGTGGGTTCGGTTCCCTCGGTTTTTCTTGAGGTCTCCCAATTGAGCCCAATATCGCTTCGTGGTCGCTGGCCGTAAAGCTGCCGCTTATCTTCCAGTTAGCACCAGTCGCTAGCGTTAGATCTATGATGGATCCTGCTCCGGCTCTGCTGAAAGTGTGCTGGTTTCCGTCGTTTAGCAGTACGAGATCGAGTGAGGCAAACGTTTCCCCAGTCCTGCGTCCACGCGGTAAAGTCCCCAGCTACAAGGACATCAGAACGGCCTCTGATGTCATTTCCCAGGCAGTCCAAAATGGGCTCAAATTCATTGCTGGTTAGCGTAGACTTTTTGCTCCTTCCGTGCTGGTAGGCATAGAAGGTGGAGCAACAACATGCACCCCAGCCGGGGTATGTAAAATTTATAAATCGGTAACGGCGACTGCCAGAGTTGTATCTAGCGAGCTTTGGCTCTTTATTTGTTGGGGAACTAAAGTGAACTATCTTAAGTTGACAAAAAGTAAAACGTATGGCCGGATGCTCGTGGCATCTTCTCTGACCAAGCACAAAGTTGCTGAGGTACTTACGATCACTGGCCACTAATAGAGCAATTGCCCGGCCCATAGCGGTAAAGCGGTTTGTCCGGTAAATCTTTTTTTATTACCTGTTCATATATATACACCTTCTTTGTCCGAACTGCCCACATACTAGCATCATTTGTCCGTGAGAATTATTTTAATCTTAGGTCCGATTGGCACCAGTTTGTAGCTCTAGGTGACTTCAATATTCCACAACTGAAGCGGTCTAAAGTCGATTACCCGCCACATTCATCACTTATTTCGCACCACGCCTTTACTTCGGGCATGTTTGACATCTCCCTAGTGCAAATTCACCATGTTGGAAATTCGTTAGAGCTTTGTCCCTTTCAAACCAGAGGTTCCATATTACCCCACGCTTGAGGTTTCATTTAAAATCATTTCTGGTATCGGTGAGAAGTTTTCTTGCGTGGCAAATAAGAATCGCTGTTTTCGTAAGGATTCCGTAAGACTGGTGTTTTACAAACGTAGTAGCCTTATGGATACATTTGATTGGTCTGATATCTGGATATATGTTAATGCCACCTTAGGAAAATTTTACCATATTTTAAATACATTTTTGACTTATGTGTGTCGTGGAACACTTCTTTACAAATCCCAGCAATTATTTTTGCTGCGGCCGGATTCAGTTCGCTCAGGATCAAAGCAGTTTAATTACTTTGTAACCATTAACCGTACACGTATCTTTCCCTCCTCTGCTAACGCTTGAAAATTCATCTGCGACCTCTGATCAGGCCAGTGCCGATCTATTCGAAAATTGTTTTCAAGCAACTTGTTTTTTGGGTAAAATGACACATCAGCCTTACGCATGTGTATATCATTCAATCATTAAATTTTACTTTCTGTCCGTCTATAAATCATTAAATTTTACTTTCTGTCCGTCTTTGTTCGAAAAATGCTTATTAGCGAATCTTTTAAGGTTGAACCCGTTTTTTTTTGCCAGCCCCTGATGGAGGACCAGGCTGCTAAAATACTGTGCCTCTATGCATACCTCTTCATAGACTTTTTAGCTTATCGTTAGAAGCCTCGATGTTTCCCCTTATTATTCTTTGAGATGAATGCAGGAATGCTAGCTGGACTAATTGGTGATCTAGTCATTCTCTGAATTCTGAAATACCGCGGAAAAAAATATTTGAATAGACAGGTAAAAAAATTTAGAGTTTAATCATCAAAGAGCCTCTTTGGGTATGCTTTCTCTCATATCATAGCATATTACCTTTATTTAAGGGGTAATATACGGTTTGATAGATGAAAAAATCTATTTTTTGTAATGCATATTCTTTAGGTATATAATGTTCATAATACTCTCACAACGATCGGAGCATTAGAACCGAAGTTGTAGCTATTTATTGCGCACTACCTGCACATCAAACTAGAACAAACTTTAAACTTTAAACGCGATTATCTCAGAATCTTGTTTTTTTCGAAGTTACCTTTGCGGTGGACATGATTACTAAAAAACTATTAATCCGATCAACACCAAATTTTGACCACTTACATATTTATTATGATATTAGCTAGTCTGCGAACGAAGGATTTTAAATTTTTTTGAAAACCCCTTTTTTTTTAGAGCATAAAAATGGAAAATCTTATACCTTGAAAAAGTACATTTTTTGTTAAAACCGTCGCCATTTTTTTTTTTAATCAAAATTTGTACAACGGACTAGGCAATACAATATACATACTAACGAATTTTTTTTTATTTGATTTCGGATGAACCGTTCCCGGGATATGATGTCCACCGCAAGACACAAACGAAAAAAGTCGATCTTGGAATTCGGCTATAACATTTTTATTATTTAATATTTTTTTATGAAAAAATTTAAATAAGTACCCAAAAACCTGTACTAAACAACGTCGGTAACACATTTTTGATAAATATTTTCTATGGTGTCAAAAAACAATCGATAAAATTTCATTATTTTGCGCGGTACAACTGTTTACTGGTTCAACTGGTACAACCTTAAAAATATAAATAATATTATTACTGAAAGCCCTCGCTAATATGGTACTTTCCTATAGGACGAAAGCGCTGAAGATTTCTTGCTCTAGCTTGTCGGCTTTGACGGTGGTGGTCCTCACGGTGCACCATTTTTAATTAAAAAATTAAAAAGTGAACGTGCTGCGACAGAGATATAAATATATCAGCTAGAATTCCATACCGGTATTTTTAATTATTCTTTTGAAGAAGAATTGTAAATAAAGAGATGGAAAGTAGATTTTTGAGAAATTTCTGTTTAAGGAGCACAGATTTTAATGTGATTCCCCATCCTTCCTATGGACACATTCAAAAGAGTATGACCGCTCTAGACAAAAGTAGACAAAAAGTATCAAAGTTCCGAATGAAAGAAGTTTTTTTTGGTAGGATTCAAAGGTTACTCTTCATTAGATTCGTTCTCATTCTTCGTCGGTTTCAACGTTCGTATTGAATAGAGTTTCTGAAGTTCAAGAATGATCAGTTGATAGCATGTGGCGGACTGTACCAAAGATGGAGATGTAAAGGAGCCAAAGATGGAGATGTAAAGGAGCCTGTAGAATTTTAAAAGGAACCAGAAGATAAGTGGCCAATGAGCCCCGGATTAATCAGTCAATAAAACTTCTACAGAAGGAAGTAAAAAAAATTAACCGCAAGATAGAAGATTTTCCTCTCAACTAAAACTGCGGCGAGTGTTCGTTTAAATGTTGCACTTTTTAGGAAAATCTAGAAAAAATTTTAGTGAATTCTAGTAATGAAGACTTTCAGAAAATTAAAGCTTACGAATAAGAGGAGGGTCCCCTTGCAGGATCCCTTGTCCATGTGGTATCACAAGGAGCCCCAGTGGCTTAGGTGGATACGCGTAGTCATTTACTGACCACCCGCAAGTTTATCTCAACCTTACCTAACCTTTCGTAGAGACCAACTTTATGATCTTAAACAGAAGTGGAGACCATTTTCATTAAACTGACGGGTGGTGAAACAGTTTTACAGCTTTTTGATTCGGACAGAAGCATCGTTGAGCTCACTAAACTTAAGGACCTAAAGGAGTTTATATAGATCGATATAAATTGTTAAAGGGATTTCTAAAGGAAGCTATAGAAAGGATTCTATAGAAAGGACACTATCCAACAGTGGACACCTCATCAAAGAGCTATGCTAGCTATGCTAATATAGCCAGAGGAGGGGCCCGTCCACAACAGCAACAAGTGACAGCACCCGAGACGCCACAAGCCGACCAGTTGGCACCCTTTACGACGAGAGTGGAAAACCTCCTGGAGAGAGTTTTGGACAAGATGTTTGAACGTATGAGTTCAATGATTAGATCCACCCTTTCCCAGATATGCAACAAATAGGCCTGCAGCCTTCTGAAAGAAATAGGCCATAGCCTTCTGGAATGCTAACGGCCTAGTTAATAAAAGGCTAGAGGTGGAGCATTTTATTCACACCCGCATCGACATTTTGCTAATTTCAGAAACCCACTTTACACACAAATCATACCTGACTTTACACGGCTAGTATATCATTCATGAGAATCATCCCAGTGGCAGAGGGCACGGAGGAATGGATCCAGCGCGCCAAAATCAATGTCTCTACCCCTGAGGGGAAAATCATCATCGGTTCCGCTTATATTCCTCCTAGACAGAGAGTGTCCGATAACCAATTTGATTTTCTGCTGAATGACATGGGCGACAAATTTATACTCGCAGGTGATTTCAATGCCAAGCATCCATGGTAGGGGACGAGGGCGATTAACCCTAAAGGCAGATTAACCCTAAAGGATCTACGCTATTCAGGTGTATTCATCGCTAATACCCCTGTTGAGAAGAAGGTTACCAGTTCCCGGATGATAAGATCACGTACCCGGCGTACCCGGCGACCCCGAGCATAACTTGTGGCAACTGACAAGTCACATCAAGCGTCCAAAGAAAAGGGTGGCTCAGGTTAGGAAAGCCGACGGTGAGTGGTGCCGTTCCGATCAAGAGAAAGCGGACGCATTTGCTGCTCATTTGGAGGAAGCTGAGTTTGAGAGGTTCCTGTCTCTGTCAATTGGAGCCTCTGTCAGTGTTGGAAGAGGAGGTTTCAGAGGATGTCTCTGGCCACAACACCAAAAAATCACCGGGTGCGGATAGCCTTAAGGATGTAGTCTCATGTGCTGGCCTACTTTTTAGAGGTTATTTCAAAAATTTTTTTTGTAATAAAAAATAATGCGATCGTTTCAATTTTCAAATATGTTTTTATAAGCATCATAAACTATATGAAAATATTTTGTTTAATTTATTCTTGTGTAGTTTAATACACTTTATAGCATGCCAAAGTATGCATATAAAAAAAAAAGATAGGTCCCTGGCGCAGGTGATTTCGACTGCTAGAGTCATCCGAAACAAAAAATTAGAATAGATTATTGTTTTGTAAGCTAATGGCTCTGTCCCGTATTAGAATGAAATATTTTCATCAATAAACAACAAAATGGCGAACTCACAAACCAAAAAATTAAAAAAAATTAAAAAAATTTATCTTAAATTAATGATAAAAAAAAACTAATCATTAAAAATAAATGATTCTAGTACGGGACAGAGGTGTAACTTTTTAGAACAACATATCCAAATTTCAGCTAGATCGGTACCATAGAATTTTGTGAATCACCTGCGCCGCACACAAAAATGTCGTTTCGAGAAAAACGCGTTTAAAGTTTAGACGCTACCGAGAAACTCATACTTTTCGGTGTAGGCGCGCTCCCGATTATGGGCTGTATCTCTGTCATTATTTGATATTTTTCATTCATTATTTTTCATTTGACATTCATAATAAACAATACTATCAAAATATAAAAAAAAAAAAAAATTGATTTTTCAACCTCACACATGAGACTACATCCTTAAAGCACTTGCCATTAAACTTCTCTCGCCATTAGGTATCCAAAGGCTTACGAGCATATTCAATGCGTGCTAGGAGATCGGCCACTTCCCCTCTGACTAAAAAAAGGCGGAGGTCATCTTCATTCCGAAGCAAGGAAAGCCTGAAGCTAATCTTACTTCATATAGGCCGATAAGCTTATTATCAGTACTATCCAAGTTACTTGAGAGACTATTTCTGCTCAGATTTTAGACTGTATTGGACGAGGCTGGCTTGATTCCAGACTATCAATTTGGTTTCAGGCGTTGTCACGCCACCCCGGAGCAATGCCACAGGATTGTACAAAAGATTCTAAACAGCCTGGAGGAGCAGAAATATTGTTGCGCAGTTTTCCTTGACGTCAAGCATGCATTTGACAGGGTCTGACAACCAGGACTACTAATGAAAATAAAAACAAGAAAGCAAAGCTAACTTCGGGCGGTTCCGAAGTTGGCATACCCTTGCAGTTAAAACCGGATATATATCGCAAACATCGGATATAGTTGGCCGATCCTTATGATTACATCATAATAAAACCAATTAATTACAATAAAAAATCTAAAAAAAAGTCCCAAGCTTCTATCTTCAAAAATACGAAAAATGATATTTCTACCAAATACCATTTTCGATCGTTCAGTTATATAGCAGCTATAGGATATAGTCGGCCGATCCTTATGAAATTTGGCATGTCGTAATGTTTTGGCAAAAATAGCTTTCGTGTCAAATTTAAACGCTCTCACTCTAAAAACACCAAAGTTATACCATTACCGATCAATCAGTTATATGGCAGCTATAGGATATAGTCGGCCGATCCCGGCCGTTCCGACTTATATACTGCGTGCAAAGGAAAGAAGAGTGTGTGCAAAGTTTCAAGTCGATAGCTTTAAAACTGAGAGACTAGTTTGCGTAGAAACAGACAGACGGACAGACGGACTCAGGAGGTGATCCTGATCAAGAATATATATACTTTATAGGGTCGGAGATGTCTCCTTCACTGCGTTGCAAACTTTTGGACAAAATTGTAATACCCTCTGCAAGGGTATAATGAGCGTACCCCATGAGCATTACGCCTTCCTCAAGTTATATCTGAATCATTTAGACAGGTCATTTAGGGTCAGATGTGGAGACTCAAGGTCAGATTATGGACCCATTAAGGCAGGTGTCCCGCAAGGCCGTGTTTTTGATCCAATACTCTACACACTATTTACAGCAGATATGCATGTAATAGATGAAGGAGGTTTGCTAGCCGCAACATATGCAGACGACACAGCTTTCCTAGCCTCGGCAAGCTTGCTACAAGATGCCTCTGACTGTCTCAAGACAAAAGGGGGACTGTCTGCGCCCTTGACCCGTGGCTTCAAAGATGGAACATTGCGATTAAACATGATAAGTCCGCCCAAACTATATTTACCTTGAGGAGAGGCGACTGTCCACAGATTAGCATTGGAGGCACTGCCATACCACCTAACTCAACCCCTAAACACTTGGGAATGACGTTCGACAGGCGTCTAACATGGAGGACCCATCTACTGCGCAAACGAATGCAAGTACAGAAAAAGCTGCGGCAGCTTTACTGGTTGATTGGACGAAAGTCAACCCTGAAGCTGAGGGTAAAAATACTAATATATAAGTCAATAGTGAAGCCAGTTTGAACGTATGGTATCCAACTGTGGGGCACAGCGAGTCCAAGCAATACGAAAGTCATTCAGCTGGTACAGAACGGAGCTCTCAGGACGCTGTCTGGGGCTCATTCTTACCATGACAATTTGACTATTCATGCTCAACTGGGCATCCCTACAGTCAGCGCTGAAGTTAGAAGATTGGCCGCTAAATACAAGGACAGACTAAAGCGACATCCCAACACATGTGCCACCAATTTGATGGACAGCAGCACCACCATCAGAAGACTCAAGAGGAAGCATCCACTGGATTTATTAAATTAACTTTTTAGATTCATAGTTTGTATTTATCTATTGTCAAGGTCCACTTAAAAAATTTAATTAGTTTCTGTGTTAAAAAAAGCTAGGGTAGTACTTATTTTAATAATGTTTACAATTGCTACATATTCTATAGGTGAGATATTTATATTTTTTTAATGATAAATGGTGGCATTACTTAAGCAATGGAATATTATAATAAGTAAACTTATTTAAGTTTTAATTTTTCGTTTAAAGTGTAAAAGTGTAAATTTCGTAAATTTGCTGTTAGATGTGGCGAGGCCATCTCCGGTATTAGAGAAGCTCACGCTGGTGTACCCCAAGGCAGCGTTCTTGGCCCGTTGATGTACAATGCTTACACGGCCGACCTCCCTGTTCTTCAGAGGCCTGACCTGCTCGCAGCAACCTATGCAGACGACACCGCCTTCCTTACCACCGCCGATAGCGCATTGGGGGCAGCCGATACGATGCAATTGCAGCTTGACTTGCTCAGCGACTGGCAAAAGCGATGGAACATTGCCGTCAATAATGAGAAGTCCACTGCCTCCACATTTTCTCTCTGCAAAGGCAACTGCCCTCCAGTTAACCTTAACGGCTCTCCAATCCCACAGGTAGACAATCCCAGGTACCTGGGATTCACCCTAGACAGGAGGCTCGCCTGGAAGCCCCATCTGATTAAGAAGAGGAAACAGGCTAATCAAAGACTTCGAGCCTTCTACTGGCTTATGGGTAGGAGATCGAAGCTGAGAACTTCCACTAAACTTCTCATTTACAAGGCAATAATACGCCCTATCTGGACGTACGGATACTGGATCTGGACGTACGGATACTGGATCCCTATCTGGATACAGCTCTGGGGCACTGCGAGCAAGACGAATGTCCGAACTATGCAAGCTTTCGAAAATAGAGCCCTTCGAATCGCCACTGGGGCCCACGTCTATCATGACAATCGCACCATCCACGAGGTTCTCAATTTCCCTTGGGTCAAGGACGAGATACAAAGAAGCAGCGCACGTTACATGCAGAGGCTTCATAATCACCCGAACCGGTTGGCCAGCTCCCTGCTGGACAACAGCGAGCAACCCAGAAGACTTAAAAGGACACACCCGCTGGACCTCCCCTCCCCTACTACTCTAATTTTTTTCTACCATATTAATATTTAAAATTATCTATACGTGAAGTTTACGTGATAAAATTTAATGGTTGTCCCTAATGGACAGTTTTAAATAAACATTACCCTGCTATTACAAAAAAAAAAAAAAAAAAAAAATTTTCGTTTAAAGTGTAAAAGTAAAAAAATTTAACGACCCCTACATTACGAAAAGTTTATTTGTTTCTTTGGTCCGTCCTATACTAAATACTGCTCATGTGTCTGGAATCCCCAATATGAAGTACACCAACTGCATAGAAGTAGGACTGCATAGAGGTCTTATCTTGGCTTTTTATCTGAGTCTTAACAAATCTTCGTCTTTGTTCGTATTGTAACAGACTCTTACTGATAAACTTACCCCCCTTAACTTTTCGTGGGATAATGCTGGGTGTCGTTTTTCTACTCAACCTTATTATTGGTAATGTAGATAGAAGGTGATGTATCCTAATAGAAGGACTAGAAACATTAGTCCTCTGTTCCTTAGCCTTTTTAGTTCGACATATGCACAACACGACCTATTCTTAGGGTCTTAAGTTCGAATTACAGTGGAAAGTGGTTTCAAAGTGGAAAAACCTATGGCATATTAAAATTTAAATAATTTCTTCAGTATATATGGAACGACACCAAATGAATGAGCTATCAACTCTCCCGATGTGGAGATTGAGAAATTTGTAAATTCCACTGATTTTTACATTTATAAAGACGGAGAAGAAGAATTGAAAGACAATTTGACTGAAGATGTTTGCGAGGCAGCGTTTTCTGTCAATGAGGAAGATCAAGAAGCGATTGAAAAAATTGTACATATTTCGAATTCTATGTTAGCTATGTTTGGAATGAATATAAGGCAGAGCGATTTGCATCGACTTACTCGGGCACAAAGCCTTTCCTGAATAAAACGAATTCAAAAGGTCAGGTTTCATGTTTTGTTCGCTCAGAAAAAAAATACGTTGACATAGATTTCCCAAATGTAATCCACGAATATAACAGCCATATAGATGGTGTGAACTTATTGGTCAATAAAAAATTCCAGTTAAAAGCAACAAGTTCACAAATCGACTATTTACAAATATGCTTACCATCCTTACAGTTTTTTCCACCGAATAAACCAGCCAGACGCAAACAAGACAATAAACCAGCTCGAAATACCAAAATTTCGATATGAGGTTGCATATGTGTTTTGCATGCTACAAACTCCTTGTCAGCCAAAAAGGCCCACGACAAGATCCTGGAAAGGTGATGGTGCACAGGAAAAAAAAAATTCCTACCGACAATTTATGTACGTTATGATAATGTCTTGCATTTTCTCAGGTTTTTATCACGCGCTGACAAAAAAAAAATTGTAAGCTTCCTGGTTGTAAATCCAAAACTCAAATTGTCTGCCGTAAATGCGATAATATAAACCTTTGCATTCCGCAAAAAAAAACTGTTCCTACGATTTTCATCACATATAAGAACACAAAATTTTTAAATATTTGAAGTTTTGTTATTTTAAATAACTTTAGTCGGAATAGTTATTTTATTTAAGTTTTGAGCCTTTTTTTTTATTTTTAACAAAACATGTAAAAAAAAAAATTCACTACTTAAATTTTGTTGAGATTGTTACGTCATTGAGCGTTTTCAATTAAAGAATTTAAGTAATTTTGAAACGTTATAAATGTTTATTTCTGCATGCAGATGAAGCCAGATGATCACAAGATAGACCAGCTTATGGTGCATGCAGAGACCCAAGTAATGTACAGAGAGGGCGGCCCGACCTAGACATTGCGGAGCTAAAACTCTTTAAAGACAGGCCCGTTGATTCGAGCGGCCGAGAGAGCGTCGGTTCGCGACCAACTAAGCGATTTGTACAAACTTCAGCCTAATAAATAAACATTACACTAAACATTACATTAATATTAAACCGCTGTACGGCTGCCTGACCCGACAGGGCAACTTTTCGAAAGCCTACTACTGTTGGGCTGCTTTTGTTGTTTTTTTTCCTCCATGATGGTGTCTCCATGGACTCAACTGAAATTTCGCAGGAGCGATCACGGGATTCTCGGGCGACGCCCTGGGGAAATTGGAGTGTTCTTTTCTCTTACGGTTTCACCCGAACCAATTATAAGAATATTACTTTATAATTTTTGAGCACGCAAAACTTCGATAATAAGTCTCGCACGCCGGGCCACGTTTTAGAAGAAAAAGGCTCTCTCTTGTGAAATAATCTCTTATCAAACCCAACTCAAGCGGGCTTCAAACCACAGCGCTCAATCACCCAGGCTGGGGCTAAATCTTACGGGCAACCCTCAATCGGTGTAATAATCGTCTTAATATAGCGATATTTTGGTATATATGTATTTTAGTCATAAATTGTCAGATTATTGTATTGCTTTGTATTATTGTCATATTAAAGAATTTATTCATAAAAAAAACATTCACAGATAAAACCATTTGTTGGTCAATATATTTTTTGTGCGTATTTTTATAGCCTTGCCGAGGGTATAATTATTTTTGGTCAAAAGTGTGCAACGCAAGAAAGAGACATCTCCGACTCTATAAAGTATATACATTCTTGATCAGGATCACCTCCTGAGTTGATTTAAGCATATCCTTCAGTCCGTCTGTCTCTTAGTTTCTACGCGAACTAGTCTCTAAGTTTTAAAGCTATAAAGCTTGAAACTTTGCCCACACTCTTCTTTCCTTTGCACGCAAAATTTAGGTTGGAAAGGAAGGGATCGAACGACTATTTCCTATAGCTGCCATATAAAAGATTGATCGGATATGCTATAACTTTGGTGTTTTGGAATTTGGAGAGTTTGAATTTTCTGTGGATATTTGGCAAAACAAGAATTTATTTTTTTTATACAAGCGATTTATATTTGGCAAGCCAATACGACCCACTTAATTTTATAGGGATCAGCCAACTATATCTTAAAGCTGCCATATAACTAAAAGGTTGGATATGATCCAAATTTCGTGTTTTTATACCCTTGCAGAGGGTATTATAATTTTGTCCAAAAGTGTGCAACGCAGTGAAGGAGACATCTCCGACCCTATAAAGTATATATATTCTTGATCAGGATCACCTCCTGAGTTGATATGAGCATGTCCGTCTGTCCGTCTGTCTGTCTGTCCGTCTGTCTGTTTCTACGCGAACTAGTCTCTCAGTTTTAAAGCTATCGTCTTGAAACTTTGCACACACCCTTCTTTCCTTTGCACGCAGTATATAAGTCGGAACGGCCCGGATCGGCCGACTATATCCTATAGCTGCCATATAACTGATTGATCGGAAATGGTATAACTTCGGTGTTTTTAGAGTTAGAGAGTTCAAATTTGACACGAGCGCTATTTTTGGCAAAATAATACGACATGCCAAATTTCGTAAGGATCGGCCGACTATATCTTATAGCTGCCATATAACTGAACGATCGGAAATGACCCAACTTTCGTGTTTTTTAAGATAGAAAGCTGGAACTTGGTACAGATTATATTTTTGGTCAGTTTATTCGACCTACAGAATTTCATAACGATTGGCCGACTATATCTTATAGCTGCCATATAACCGAACGATCGGAAATGGTTTTTGGTAGAAATACCAACTTTGGTATGTTTGAAGATAGAAGTTTGGGACTTTTTTTAGATTTTGTATTGTAAAAAATTGGATTATATATTCATATTCCCATAAGGAGCGGCCAACTATATCCGATGTTTGCGATATATATCCGGTTTTAACTGCAAGGGTATATCAACTTCGGCTCCGCCCGAAGTTAGCTTTCCTTTCTTGTTTAATATGAAACTTTTAATATATGACCTACAAATTTCATAGGTATTGGCCCATTATATCTTATAGCTTTCATATAACTGAGCGATCGAAAGCGGTTTTTTGTATTTATTAAAACTATCAACTTTTGTGTTTTTGAAGATAAAAGCTTGGGACTAATGTATGGGACTAGGAAATTGAGAAAGTTGGAACTTTTTTAACGATTTATATCCGATCATAACTGCAAGGGTAAATCAATTTTTTCTGTTAAGTTAGCTTTCCTTTTTCTTACTTTGTTATGACAATTTTAAGGTCCGCCTATCGGCATGGCTCTGGATCCGGCAAGCTCAACCAGGGCCGTGACTCCCCTGACACTTCCCACTAGACCGCTAACAACAAATATATTCTACAAACACAAAGATCTATTTGACATTATACAACACTTAAACACATATGTAACATTTATGCCTACTCTATTAAATCACAGATCCTCATGCTCCGGCTGACTTAGAGCCTCGTAGCCTTTCCTCCCTCGTAGCCATTCCTTCCACATGCCTCCCTACTCGTCACGCATATCATTTTTGGTTCATTTTTATTTCCATTAAACAAACGTTATCAAAAAATGTCAAGAAGACATTACTATTAGTCGTTAAAAGTGTTAATATTATTTTAAATGTACAAGAATTTTATTTTAAAATTCGAATATATATTAAACAAAAGAATATTCTAATTTCTAATTCAAAATTATAACACAAATCAAAGTATTTTTTTATAACTGGCAACTTTAATCCCCTTGAATCGTGTAAGGCTTACTAACCATACAACATATAGACAACCCATTTCATACAACGAAAATGTAGTCAAAAATCCTTATGAAATTTGGTAGGTTGGATCAACTGACCAAAAATAAAATCTGTTCCAAGTTCCAGCTTTCTACGAAAGTATGGTCATTTCCGATGGTTCAGTTATATGGCAGCTATAGGATATAGTCGGCCGATCCTTTTGAAATTTGGCACGTCGTACTATTTTAGCTCTCATGTAAAATTTCATCTCTCTAACTCTAAACCCACTAAAGTTACACCATTTCCGATCAATCAGTTATATGGCAGCTATAGGGTATAGTTGGCCGATTCCAATTTTCAAAATTTCATCTCTCTAACTCTAAAACCACTAAAGTTACACCATTTCCGATCAATCAGTTATATGGCAGCTATAGGATATAGTTGGCCGATTCCGGTCGTTCCGACTTATATACAGCGTATACTTATATACCTTATATAGATCTATATATATAAAAGAAAGTCATGTTAGTTACACCACTTATAACTCAAGAACGGATGAACAGATTTGCAGAAAATTGGTAGGGAGGTAGCTTAGAGCCAGGAGACGTTCATAGGATACTTTTTATCCCGTTCGACAACGGGAATTATACTCCTCCGAAATGGCTGCTTTTATAGTAATGAATAACAATAAGTAGGCTGTGAGCGTAACGGATTGTACATTTATGTGTGTGTCATATGCCCCTGAAATAGGGGTCCGCCGATTACTCATCTACAGTCACCAATGCCAAGAAAACGCAATTGGGCCAATTTTAGTCATCAAACAGTCAATTCTAGAGCTGCGCGAGATAAAAGAATACGAGATCAGGAGAACAAATTTATAAAGGTAATGAAAAGGCGCGTGTAAGCATGGCGCAGTTACGTGAATTACAATCGAAAGATGCACGAGATGAACATAATCAACAAAGACCACTTTTCAAAGAAGAGAAGCGCACAGATTAATAGTTAGAAGAAGAATTAACTAACAACGGCAACAAGTTTATCGAGGATTCACATCTGGGCAATTTCTTCGACTAGCATTCCAGTAAGAGCCTGATGTTGAAAATTCTGCTTATTCCAAAGTGATTATTGTGAACATTCAAAGTGAACATTCCTTATTTCGCTTCTTCCTGCCGAGTTACGATTAAAAAAAATGGCAACGCATTGGCCATTGCATCTTCTGGCGTTGCAGCAACCTTATTAGATGGAGGCATAACAGCTCATTCAGCACTTAAGCTGTCATTGAACATTCAAAATAATCCAGATGCAGTGTGCAACATAAAAACAATCGTCTATGGGCATAGTGCCCATATTTTGGATGAATGCACTATAGGACGTAAAAATTCGCTTGGGGAATTGGATTGGTCATTTAGGGATATAAGAAACAATGATAAACTATTTGACGGCCCTTTGTTACTCCTTTCAGGTGTTCACGGTTAACGTACGCTGATGAATTCAATGCTTGCTTAAAATCATCGCAACTGTGGCGTAATGTTGAAAAAGAACTGACCAAGAATATGCGGGATCAAATGCTTCAGGATCCATCCTTTCTCTAAACAACTGTTAGATATTGGCGAGGGGAATTTTGCTGTACGTGAAAATACTGGATGTACTTGAAATACTGAAAAACATTTATTAACCAAAATAAATGAAGAAAAAACAGCTAGCCCTTATAGAAAACAAAAAAGGGCAAAACAACGTTTGCCGGGGTCGCTAGTACTTATATACAAAGGAAAGAAGGGTGTGTGCAAAGTTTCAAGACGATAGCTTTAAAACTGAGAGACTAATTCGCGTAGACACAGACAGACAGACGGACAGACGGACATGCTCATATCAACTCAGGAGGTGATCCTGATCAAGAATATATATACTTTATAGGGTCGGAGATGTCTCCTTCACTGCGTTGCATACTTTTGGACAAAATTATAATACCCTCTCCAAGGGTATAATAAATATTAATCTAAACATCCGGGATCCGATGGCGGGATTTCTCCTATTTTTTGTATATATAAGTAAATTAAAATATGGTTTGGTATGTTATATTATAATCGGTTATCCCTTGCTGCAGTCAGTGGTGTCACAGACGCTAAAGAGATGATGGGGTAATCGCCCCTGGCGGTTGCCGAGGGAAATTCCTTCTATGACGGGAATCACGGTGGGAGCACTTGCTCCGTTTACACGGCCCTTGAGGCGCGGTGACCAATTCAATAAAATGAATTTACTATTTAACGGCTGTGCCGGAGATTTGATTCAATGCTCTTTATTCATTGAGGCTCTAATACAAACTGAAACTTAAAGCAAACAAAATGTATTTCATAGCGGCCACGCAAATATGCAGTGCTCGCCGCTATGTATGGGCATCCCGCCAAACGCTGTGTCAGCAGTTTGGCCAAAGCGGGTTCTTAAATAACCGGACATTGCCGCTTCTCGGTTAACTTCAGTTAACTTATATATTGATACATGGTATTTTGTGACGGAATGAACCCGTTCGGGAGTGCGGGTCTTTCTTTTATAGAATGGCGGGCCATGCTTAAGCAGCTTATGGTCCCCAAAAAAAAATGGAAGAATCGTATGCTCTAAAAAGCAAATGCCGGCATGCCAGGCCTGGGGCTTATTAACCCTGGAATAAATGAAAAGTAGAAAATCGCCAGGCCCAATTTTTCTACCGTCATTTTTCTTATCCGGATACACGGATCTGGTGGTTCTGGAAAGAAGAAATCCATTAGCCATGTTTCTTCTTCCTGGACCGACCTCTTACCTGGATTATTCGCCGATCCTGCTTCCCGTCTCCGTCTTTTCTTTCAAAATTTTTCTTCCTTGTAATTAAACTTCTACGAGTATACGAGAGTATATATAAAATTTTCGTGTCACAGTTTTTGTTACCATACTCCTCCGAAACGGCTATACCGATTCTCATGAAATTTTGTGAGCGCATTGAGTAGGTCTGAGAATCCGCCAACATCTATTTTTCATCCTCTTAAGGATGTAGTCTCATGTTCCGGCCTACTTTTTAGAGGTTATTTCAAGAAATTTTTTTTGTAATAAAAAATACTGCGATCGTTTCAATTTTCACATATGTTTTTATAGGCATTATAAACTATTTGAAAATATTTTGTTTAATTTATTCTTGTCTAGTTTAATACACTTTATAGCATGCCAAAGTATGCATATAAAAAAAAAGGTAGGTCCCTGGCGCAGGTGATTTCGACTGCTAGAGTCATCCGAAACAAAAAATTAGAATAGATTATTGTTTTGTAAGCTTATGGCTCTGTCCCGTACTAGAATGAAATATTTTCATCAATAAACAAAAAAATGGCGAACACACAAAAAAAAAAATTTGTTTTAATTTACAAAATTTGTCTTAAATTAATGATAAAAAAAAAAACTAATCATTAAAAATAAATGATTCTAGTACGGGACAGAGGTGTAACTTTTTAGAACAACATATCCAAATTTCAGCTAGATCGGTACCATAGAATTATGTGAATCACCTGCGCCGCACACAAAAATGTCGTTCCGACAAAAACGAGTTTAAAGTTTAGACGCTACCGAGAAATTCATACTTTTCGGTGTAGGCGCGCTCTCGATTATGGGCTGTATCTCTGTCATTATTTGATATTTTTATTTGAAACTTTAACAGTACATTCTTAATAAACAATACTATCGAAATATGTAAAAAAAAAAATCGATTTTTTCAACCTTACACATGAGACTACATTCTTAAATCCTGTTCGATATACCAAAAATCGCATATAAAGTGAGTTACTACCTCATCACACTGACAAACTCACGCTACCATAGCATATTAACTCAATTTAAACTGGGGCCAAAATCCTTCGTAATTAAGTAAATACATTGAGTGTTTTGTACAGTAAGCAATGCCAAGAAAACGCAAAGGGGGTGATTTGAGTTTGATTTGATTTGAGTTTGCGACGACAGAGAAGCAGTAAATTTTCCTACAAAGTTGTTGAACTCACTGGATTCGCAAGGCATGTACAATTAAAGGTTGGAAGAAAAATTTCCTATGGCGGGTCGTTCCAGCGCTGGAACGAGCGGGTTCCACAGCGCGACAAGTTGAGTTTGAGAAATTTTTCACGCGACAACAAATGAGGGATAGCCGATGGCTGATGTGCAAAGTAAAACGAGTTCAAACCAGGCTCGGGACACCTTTTTTTTTTTAAATCTATTTATATAATACTTTTATTCTTTTAATAAATTTTCCAAAATTTATATACCAATAAAAAAAATAAAAAATTTTAAAATCATCTTAACATTGTCTCAGTGCGTAGAGGAACCCGCTGTAAAAATGTTTATGAGTGCGGGTTCTACGGCATTTTGGCAGGCCGCGTCGTTCGTTCATACAACGAAAATGTAGTCTAATCCCAATGTAATCTTATCTTCAAAAAAATTTAAAATGTATGCTCAAATATTAAAAATGTAGTATAATTTCTTTCGTAATTTCAGCAAATAACGAATACCCGAATTTTGTAAGGGTAGCAAGCCTGAAAAGTTAGAATAATCAAAAATTGTGTGCGCTGGCTTCGAAACAAAATCGCACGCACACATGCACCCGTGTATGTGAATGTGTGACACGCATACATACGAAGATCAATCCAAGCGCAGACCAACCTTCTTCATCGCGTTTCTTTCAGAGACTGAGAAACAGAAACCATTCAATGAGAATATGAGCGTAAGATGAACGAACGATGAGCGTAAGAAAGAGAGTAAAAACTCAGGGGCCTGTTGCAAGAAATTTTTGAGTCAATTTCATTGTATAAAATGGGTTGTCTATATGCTGTATGGTTAGTGATACATATGTAATTCAAGAACTGAGTTAATTTTGTACAGAAATTATAAAGTCATCTAGTGGCTAAACAACGTTTGCCGGGTCAGCTAATAAAATTATAAATACAAGAAATGTATAGCTCCGAAGTCAACCATACCGTTTGAGATCTCAACCAAAAATTATTTTTTGCAGTGAAAAGTTTTCGACAATACAAAAACGAAATGCCTTTGTATTAGTACGAAATTTACAATTTTTGTTGCTTAAATCGGCAAGCAACCAACGAAGAGAGTAGGAAAACACGAAAAATGGTTTTTGTATTTGGCATTTGCCTATGCTGAGAGCAACACACGTATATGACAGTTCATTTCCAATATGAAAGACCAAATTTAGCAACAAAGGAGCACCGAGAGCAATGGGGCTCTGGTATAAACGTTTAAATTTTAAACGTCTTGTCCTCTGCAGGCTACGTATACTCCCTATGTAATAAAAAGAAATTAAATCGTACAAAAAATTAAATCGTACAAGAAATTAAATCGTAATCGACAACTGAAAACTTGTTATTTTATTTAAACTTACATATATATGTCGGAAAATAGATAAACTGATCGGTATGAAATTTAAACACAATCTTTTTGAATGTATTACACAGGTAATAAACAAAGAAATATAGTTTCACTACTAATTTTCGACATCTTACAAAAAAAAACTTCAGCTAAAAACTTACTTTTTTTTAAAGTTCATCCATTTTGTGAAAATGGATTATAGTTTTGTTATCTGCATTTATGTATTCTTTAATTAGATTGATCTTTACTAATTTTGCATATTCCTAATCAATATAAACTACATAAGGAGTGACAGAAAATATTTTTACATGATCAACATGCTTTTACACAGTGCAACCGTGTATTTTTTCATTCAGTTATTGGCCAGAGAATATTTTTGTCCACGAACATCAGCCTAGTTCCGTGAAGAAAAAAAAGTTAAAACCAGCGGGAGTTAAACTACCCGATATCAGATCCACTGACCAACCTTCCACCTCTTCTTCGTCCACTTACCCAAAAAATAGTATCGTCATTAATACTTACTATCAGAATACTAGGGTGCTATGTAGCAAACTCCCCAAACTATATTCTGATAGTTCTTTCTTTGCATCCCATATTATAGCCTTTACAGAAACTTGGTTAAAGCCTGAGATCTTCAGCTCCATGTTTTTCCAAATAAGTACACCACTTTTAGAAGGGATTGACCTCAGTGAAGGGGGAAGGAGTTCTCATTTCGGTAGACTCCACTCTTTTTTCAAAAGAGGTAAAATCACAAGAGTTTGGTGACATTGAATTTGTTAGCATTACAATCATTTTTCCGAGAAATCTTTATACATTACATGCTCGTATATACCGCTTTCGTCTCAACCGCCCACATATTGGCAGCATTTGTCCGCTATTCAATCCGTTTTTAATCTTATGACTGATCGTGAACAGCTCGTCGCTGTAAGCGACTTTAATATACCAGAATTTAAGTGGTCCAACGTAGATAACTCACAATCTTTGTCACTTATCACTCACCATGACTTCACCACGGGCATGTTTGACATGTCCCTAGGTCAGATTAACCATGTTCGAAATTCGTTAGGTCGGTTTTTGGACTTATGTTTTGTATCTGATCTTGATAGCACCGCTCTCTTCAGAGCCTTTCCCCTTTCAACCCCAGAGGTTCCATATCACCCCACGCTGGAGGTCTCAATCGAAACCATTCCTGGTATCGATCAGATGTCTCCACGAGTGGTAAATAAGATTCGCTATTTCTGTAAAACTGATTTTCAAAAACTTAATAGCCTTAAAGATACATATGATTAGTCCGATATTCTGGCATGCACTGATCTTAACTTCACCTTAGAAAAATTTTGTTGTACTTTAAATACATTTTTTAACTCATGTGTGCCATGGAAATATCTAAAAATACTACAAATAAGCTTTTATTTAAATATAAAAAACCTTCAGAAGTATTGATTTTTCAAGATATCTACTAGCTCGGTCAAATTTTACCGTGCATAACACTGAATGTTACAGGAATTATATTTGCCGCTGCCGGATACAATTTACTCAGGATCCAAAGCATTTTTATAATTTTGTAAACACTAAGCGTAAACACGTATCTTTTTCACTCCTGCTTACGTTTAAAAATTGCTCTGCAACCTCTGATCAGGCCATTGCCGATCTATTCGCTGAATTTTTTCAAACAACTTATTCTCCGCCTAAATTGACAGATCAGCCTTACGCATATAATATTCAAGCAGCAAATCTTGTTTTCTGTCCGTTTTTCTCTGAGAAAAACTTATTATCTGGTCTTTTAAGGGTCAAACGCATTTATTCGCCAGGCCCCGATGGAGTACCAGGCTGTGTGCTAAAATACTGTGCCAGGGCTCTGTGCGAACCTCTTCTAAGACTTTTCAACTTAACTTTGGAAACCTCGATTTTTCCCTGAAGTGGAAGGAATCATTTATAATTCCCCTACATAAAAAAGGGGAAAAGTCCGATGCTGCCAACTACAGAGGCATCTCTAAGTTGTCGGCAATTCCATTTAAATTATTTAAAAAATTAATTACCCCTCATTTGCAACACCTTTGCTCTTCGATTATCTCTCCCTGTCAGCATGGCTATATTAAGCGTCGCTCCACCACCACAAATTTACTAGAGTTGACATCCTTTGTCATAGATGGCTTTTGTAAGGGATATCAAAACGATGTAATTTACACAGACTTCAGCAAAGCACTTGATTTAGTTCAAAACTGACTCTTGTTGAGTAAACTGAATATGCTGGGTTTTCCTATAGACCTCTTAACGTGGATCTCCAGCTACTTAGATGGAAGGACTGTCTGACCTTGATAACTTTCAAAAATGGTGTTTAGCTAATGATCTAATACTTAATAGATCAATATGCAAGCATATGTCTTTTAATCGTTTTTGCCCTCTGTAAGCTACATATTCTATTAATGGGATTGCCTTAAAGAAATTAGATCAGGTTAATGATCTCGGCGTCCTATTAGACATTGAACTTAAATTTTCCGACCATGGTTCCTTAATGGTAAATAAGGCTAAAGGAGTCCTTGGTTTTATTAAAAGGTGGTCAAAAGAATTTACTGACCCATATATTACCAAAACATTATTCATTTCTTTGGTCCGTCCGATACTAGAGTACGGTTCATGTGCCTGGAGTCCCCAATATGGAGTACATCAGGACCGGATAGAATCCGTATAAAAGAATTTCTTAATTTTTTCTCTTTGAGGTCTAAACTGGGATGCAAATCTTCACCTTCCATTTTATAATAGTAGGTTCTTACTTATAAACTTACCCAGCTTAACAAATCGTAGGACAATGCTCGGTGTAGTCTTTCTGCATAACCTAATTAATGGGAATGTAGACAGCCAGCTACATAGTAAATGTAAATTTACTAACACGCTTAAATTTAACCTTCCTAATAGAAGGACTAGAAACTTTAGTCCTCTATTCTTCAGCCAGGGTCTTATGTTCGAACTACAATGGTCTCTACTCTATAATATCCCTCCTGTCCTTCAAGTTTAAAGTATAGATTTTTAAATTTCCATACTAACTCCTCCTAGCTTAATAAATTACAACTAGCTTAATAGATTCAAATTATTCGTTTCTCAAGCGCCTCTTGGTCATCTGGGCCCCTATGCTAAAGCTAAAGCATCATAAAGATGAATACAGAAATGCTAGCTGATGCTCTAAGTCAGTGGTGCCCAAGCTCTGCATACGGAAGAGCAAACTCCCATACCAATGCAAAAAATCACCAATACATTTGTGCGAGAATTTTTTTTCCATCCATGTGGCTGCACTGAAAAATAAAATTATAGTAACATTCACAAGGGGTTTAAAAATATCAATATAATAAAAAATAAAACAGCTTAATATTATACTATGACAAATATGCAGAGCTTCTTAGTTAAAAAAAATGTTCTGCGAAGAACAAATTCATCGCTACAGGTCGACCATTTCGGCAGAAACAAAAACAAGAATGAATTTCTTGCAGTGAAAAGTTTTCAGCACTCCAACAACAAAATTCATTCGGATTAGTACGATTGAGGAGAATAGGGAAAACACGAAAAATTGTTATTGTAACTGCCTTTTGCTTACGATGGGACCAACGATGCTTATGGCGTGAGCAGCGAATCTTATGGCGTGAGCAGACTCACACAACTCGGTAGGCATGAGCATTTGCAAAAACAAATGAGCAGCAAGAGCAATGGGTTGAGCACCCCTGGTTTATTCGTCACTTTTTTTATCCCATTAAAAGTTATTTATAATTCGTCACCTAAAAATTTTTTTTTGTATCGGTTACACCTTTTTTTGCAAAAAAAATCTATACATATTTTACACACCTTTTGCGATAGATAGTAAAACTGCTTCCTAAACTAAAAAGTTGGACAACCAATAATTTAAGCGGATGTTGAATCTCTGTTAAGTCAGCCGGTAACCATGCGCCTAAGCTTGCTTTTCTACTTTGACACTAGAGGGAAGCGGAGGAAAAGTAAGATGATAAAACTATGATTTGTTTATGAAGGATTGTGTACGATTATTGATTTATCAGAAATTTAAAGTGCTAATTACTGCTTGGAGTACTTAACATTGCTTACCGACTGTACCCACTGTAAGCTCATAGTAAGCTGTAAGCTGTTGTGAGGAACAAAACAAATAAACGATCAACACCATCTACACAGGCGTCTTTACTGGCGCTATAAGCTTCAAAGAACTGTAACAAATATTTATTTAAAAAAAATAACCCATTTACGAACAAAAATTAAAAAAACCTGTATCCATTTAAAGTCCTGAAGAAATTTATCAGAAAAGAAAGAAGTTTATAAACACGGTCGGGTCAGGCAGCAGCCGCTCCGAATTAATTTATTATCATGCTTAAGTATGTATGTACATACATACATACATATATATTGCCTTAGTTGGTCGCAAGCCGACTCTTTCTCGGCCGCTCGACTTCAACGGGCCTATCCTAATAGAGCTTTAGCTTCGCAATGTCTAATTCTCCGCTTTCGAGAGCTTTAGCTTCGCAATCTCTAGTCGGGCCGCACTCTCCGTACATACTTTAAGTCACTGCTTAGCATTATAAACGGGTCTATCTTCGGATAATGCAGTTTCATATGCATGCAGAATAAATATTCTTATAACGTTTCAATAATTTAATTCGGACTTTATATTTTGGAATACTTAAAATATCATTAAAAAATATCAATGACCAAACAAACACATTAGGTATTACATTTTATAAATTTATTGAATTAACTAATTTTATCTCAAATAACACAACAATTAATAAAAATCTTGCAGGCGTCGAGAGAGAGGTAAATTATTTAGGAGCCTTTATGAGAGCAAATCAACATAATCTATTTTTTTTACTTCTGAGAGCAATGTACTTATAAATAAGATCCAACATTAATGTTAATGAACTGTTTATCTGACGATTCTACACAAAAATATGTGAATGTTTAAATCTAAATGGTAGAAGTTTTAAGTCATAGTAATTACAAATTAACCTTAAAAAAATAGTAGTTGAACAACAGCGAAGACAATTAATTATACAAAAATAATTTATAAAGGTCCAAACAAATTAACTGCTGGATGGTTATCGGCCGTATTTCCCAAAAATTGACCATATAATTCCTTATAACGATCTAATGACAATCCACCACGTTTCCGATCTTCATCCTAAAAAGAAAACAAAATTTGTTAAATTTTTTTATGCCTTTGCTGCTTTCATGTAACTTACGTTTAACAATGTTTCGAAGGCTTTATCAATAGGAGATACATCGTCGATAGCTATTCTTGTTATACAGTTATAGCGATATTCTTTTACGCCAACTATACCATCACTGTCAATATCAAGCAGCTTAAAGTTTGACTCAATAAAAGCCCTCATAGCCTGTAAAAATTATAAAAATCATTAAATATTTTAGTTCAAAAATCAGAAAACACACAAATTTTTGGAGTCAAATATATTACGTGGGCCGTTTAATTGCTTTGACCATCATTTTTATACCCTTGCAGAGGGTATTGTAATTTTGGTCAAAAGTGTGCAACGCAGTGAAGGAGACATCTCCGGCTCTATAAAGTATATATTCTTGATCAGGATCGCCTCCTCTGTTAATATAAGCATGTCCGTCTGTCTGTCTTTACGCGAACTAGGGTCTCAGTTTTAAAGCTATCGACTTGAAACTATGCACACACCCTTCTTTCCTTTGCATGCAGTATATAAGTCGGACCGGTATGGGCCGACTATATCCTAGAGTTCTAGAGTTAGAACTAATAATACGACCTACCATATTTCATAAGGATCGGAAGACTATAGCTATAGCTATCCTATAGCTGCCATATAACTGAGCAATCGGAAATGACGCAATATGACGCAAAATATGAAATATGTTCATTGAACGATAGTGGAAAATAAGATATCCATTGTTAAGAGAGCTTAAACACCTCAAATTTTGAGATTTTGACAAAAAAAATGTTCATGTATGGTAATTTATTTTTATAATTTAATTACAAAATTCTTGATATTCATTTATTAAGTTGATTGTTAAGAATGATAAACTGGTTACGAATATATACAACTTTTGACTCATGAAACAAAGATCCTGGCCTACGAAACTTTTTGTAAGCTCTTGATTTCCTGTTCTTGAGACGAGAAAGGTGTTTATTAAAGGTGTTTGCCAAGGTGTCTTTGTTGAAAATTATGATTGAACATATTGGAAAAAATTGTCTCAACACATTGTGAATTATTTTGTGAAACGAATCCATGGCATTTTCAATAGAGTTATGAGGCAAATCGGTTGACACCGAAGCTAATAGTGTAGGATGGTGTAAGTCCTCTGTGGAAATTTTTACCGCAATGAACTCTATTCCGCCCTCAAAAAATGGACAATCCAATCAAAACACAGAGAACTTGGGATGAAAATTTCATAATCAGCGGCAGAGGAATTAAGACAAGTTTCATTAAGCTTAATAGTATCAAAATCAAAAGAAACTCTCTTTGTAAAAAAAGGCTCAATTTACACAGAATACTTGCAACGTTTTGATAGAAACAGGAAAATACTTTGTTATTCAGTTTTTTGGAGCCGTTTCTGCAGTGCCAGGGTTCTGAGCGTCTTTGGCTAGGAATTCATGAATGATATTGTGCTCAGGCGAGGCAGCAGGATCAAGTGCTTTTTCGAGGTAGAAATCAGGTAGGTATATTTTAAAAGAAGAACTTAAAATAGCTATCTCATTTGGAGCTACCTTAACATGGTTTAATAGGTGACTCCTGACATGATCAACGGTGGCATTCGGCATAAGGCGGGAGAAAAATATAACTATACTCAATTTACACAGAAGCGCCACACCAGTCGGAGGTCTTAGAGATGGCACGGCAGGAGCAGCATGTAGAAGGTACAACGATAACATAACAATATTATACAATACGATTGTACAACAGTAAGACAGGTACGAGTCACCCGTAATGGATCCACCGAATTCGCTTTTTTTGGCTGTATAAATTAGACTCATTTTTGACCGATTGGAGTGTGCAGTAGTCGGATGTGTAAGTGTGAGATAGGCTCTTTGTAGCTTTGCTAGCCGATGTTGTAAAACAAGAAGTAACAAAAGAGATCTGCAACGATAGCTAGGCGTCGTAAAGAATAACAAATTACAGAGAAATAACTCTGTCCGTGCCATACGATTTCGTTAATCCGTTAAAACGGAGGGTGTGTTCAAAAAGTAAGGTGACTTTGTATTTTCAAGAAAAACTATTAAATTATTTATCAATATTAATGTTGTCCCCTTCAAAGTAATCCCCCTCAGATAGAATACACTTATGCCAACGGTTTTTCCAATCCTCAAAGCATTCCCAGAAGCATTTTCGGTATAGGCGTAAGCTCTTACAGCGATGCAGTCTTCATCTCTTCAACAAGAAACAGTCACATGGCCTCTTGGGCCTCTTGGGTAAATCTGGGTCGTCGTTAACGTTATTCAACAGCTCTTGAGCGATGCTCATGCGTCGGTTCTTTTGGTAAAATTTCAGCAATTTCGGAACAAACTTCGCTGCCACACGACTTATGCCCGAAACGTTTGAAAAAATTTCATGGCACGAGCCAAGCGATATACCGACATCTTCAGCAACTTCTCTGATAGTGATTTGACGATTTTCCAAAACAATTTTCTTCACAGCTTGAACGTTTTCATCAGTCGCTGACGTGCTTGGGCGTCCAGAGCGAGGCTCGTCATTGGCATCTTCCCGGCCATCTTGGAAGAGTTTGTACCACTTGTAAACATTTTTATAACCTTGCAGAGGGTATTATAATTTATATAATTTAAGATATATATGCGATTTATACCCCGTTGTAACTGCAAGGGTATATCAACTTCGGATCCGTACGAAGTTAGCTTTTCTTTCTTGTTTTTACTCAGAACAGTTTTACCGTATGCATGTCACTGCTTGAACGTTTTCATCAGTTGTTGACGTAATTGGGCTTCCAGAGCGAGGCTCGTCATTGGCATCTTATCGGCCATCTTGGAAGAGTTTGTACCACTTGTAAACATTTTTTTTACTCAGAACAGTTTCACGGAGTACTTAATTTTATTTTTTACACAATATTTGATGCAAATCCTTTGATCCATATTTTACGATAGCAAAAAATCGCCGAGCACGCAAAAAAACTTGCCAACCAAACAACCAAACAAAAATGGAGATTCAATTGAAACTTGGTACAGATGTTAAGCCTAGTACTGAGTTGACGAAAATCCGCTGTCAAACGAGTGAAAGCTGTCAAACTCCATATAAAAAAAAGGTGTAAAAAAAGGAAGAAGAAGAAATTTTTGCCTCCTAGATTTTGCGGGCACTGAGTTGACGAAAATTTTTGTTTTCGAATTGAATGGCGTTGCCGGATCAAAAAAAATAAACAGCTGATACCGGGGAGTTGAAAGAACTAATTTTATTTATTTCTATAGATGAAACATGGAGAGACTATTGATCAAACAAAAAAATAGTCGGCCCGAAAAATTTTTGGCGCGCGAGGATAAATTGAAATTAATTAGTGCGGTCAAGGCGAAGCCCATAATATGGGATTTGACCCACAAGGGGCATTTTAATGCCATAAAATGGCATTGAAATGATTTGTGATTGATTTTGATTTTGACCCAGTGTTCTATTTCTTAATCAGCTCCTTAGCGGCGAAATACATAAACAAAACACCAACATCCAATCGTTTTGAATTCATTTTTGCTTATTTGTTTTTTGTTTACAAACAACAGCTATTCAGTATTACCTTTTTTTTTTGGTCACACTAGCTCGGTAGCTGAATAAAGTGCGATATCTTTATCGGATTTTCAACAGCGGATTTTCGTCAACTCAGTACTAGGCTTTACAAAAAACAGCTGTTCAGTATTACCTTTTTTCTTAATTTTTTTGGTCACAATAGCTCGGTAGCTGAATAAAGTGCGATATCGTTATCGGATTTTCAACAGCGGATTTTCGTCAACTCAGTACTAGGCTTTAGGGCAGAGGTCGGCACGGCCCTATCTCGGGGGCATAGAAAATTTCTCTGCCCGAGATCTGCCACACACACACAGTATAAATGTGTGAAACGTCATGCTCAAAGCCTACAAGCTTTATTTATAAGAAAAAAAAAATCTTTTTCTGGGTATGTAAATCTATGTCCCTTGGTGGCTATACTGAATAGAGTACCCAATTCCGTACCTAAATCGATGTCCCTTAGTAGTATGTATTTGGGTACTCTTTTTGGGTACCCCAAATCCATACTCATTGGTATACGAAGAGGTGACGATTGTACACTGCCTATGACATGCCTTAGTTAAATTCGCCTCTGAAATACATGTCTTAGGTATTGACTGGTGGGTACTCGTCTACCCTAGGGGCATAGTGAATTCGACACCCATGCACTAGTGCGGCGAACTGCTGGGTACTTTCTGCTATTCGTTACTAACACTAATGCGGTAAAATCATATCAATGTATTGGGGTGCCGACCACTGCTTTAGGGTGTACCAACATAACAAATCAAAAAATCCGATAAACGAAAATATGTTGCCCGCGAAATTTGAAAAGTCACCTTACTTTTTGAACACACCTCGTACGATTGTTTTCGTGGATTTTGCGAGTCAGGTAAAGAAACCCGTCATCGACCGACGTACCTTAAACAACTATTATTAAACAACTTTTCTCAAAATTCAAAATATTTTTAGAGCCTGCACTGTGCAGTTATTTTTAAAAGTGTTTTTTTTTTCGAAATACAAAGGTGAACCGAATTTTATTTTTAAATGATAACAACAAAATTTATTAATCAAACTCACCTGTGGAAATTCCTCGTATTTTTTGCCAACACATGTTTTCTTTACCGCATCTTTAAATTCTTGATTGGATATTTTACCATCCTGAAATAATAAAATTTTAACTTTATAATAATATTTAATAATATATATTATTTTATAATATAAATCAAATAAAAAAGGGATGAGTCGCCTAAATTTTCTGATTACTTGATATTAATGTTGGTGACTTATATGGGTATTAATACATTTTAAAAACAAAAAAAGAAACCAAACTTCGGGCGTAGCCGAAGTTGATATACCCTTGCACTGAAACGGAAGTATATCGAAAACATCGGATGTAGTTGGCCGATTCTTACGAGAATATAATAATACAACCAATTTCTACAATAAAAAGTCTTAAAAAAAAGTCCCATGCTTTTATCTTCACAAATACCAGAGTTCATAATATAAATCAACTGAGCTAAATATATAAACTGAGATCAACTGAGCTAAATATAGGAAGTCTTAACTTTCTGTCTTCAAAAACAGGAAAGTTCGGTTTCGATTGCTCAGTTACATGGCAGCTATAGGATATATTCGGCCGATCCTTATCAAATTTGGTATGTCGTATTATTTTGTATAAGAAAATATATATACATATATGTATATATTCATACAAAATCCGAACTCTCTAACTCTAACAACACCAAAGTTAAGGCATTTCCGATCAATCTGACAGCTATAGGATATAGTACACTGATCCCGGCCGCTCCGACTTATATTTCGACTGCGTGAAAAAGAAAGAAGGGTGAGTGCAAAAGTTTCAAGACGATAGCTTTAAAACTGAGAGACTAGTTTGCGTACAGACAGACAGACGGACATCCTTATATCCACCCAGGACGTGATTCTGATAAAGAATATATATACTATATAGGGTCGGAGATGTCTCCTTCACTGCGTCGCACACTTTTAAGAAAAATTATAAAACGTAATTATAAATCGTATTTAACATTAAAATTGGCCAGTAAAAAAATAGTAAAGGCTCAGGATAGCCAAAGTTTTCTTCGATAGCTTGACGAGGTGGTAAGGACGACACAGGTCACGTAGTTGACGAACTCTACCTGTTGTGAGTTAAACATTTTATTTTTCTTTCCTTTTATTTAACCTTCTAAAAAATATTTTTTTTATGGACCGTAGTAGGGGTTGAAGCTGAGCTATACACACGATTAACACTTTACGCGACACCTTAACCATTCAGCCATTGTCCAATGTTCCAATTGCCTCTGGTGTTTACTTTCGTGTCCTATTTCTTTTTTATGGCCTTGGAGTCAAACAAATCAAACAAAAATTTTAAAAAGGCACAAAAGTAAAAATTTAAAAAAATAAAAGAAAAAAGGAGAGTTCTCAGCTCCAGTCGATACCAGTACCGTTCACACATCAACCAAAAACTTTACCGCTCTGCTATTCCCCAAGACGATGTGGTGCGAAAAATTTCTAAACATATTTTCGAACATTTTGCGATATTTTTCTCCTTTCTCACTGATTTATATCACATGTAAGTCCGTTTACGAACATTGTACGATAGTTTCGTGGAACTATCGTCATTTGGCCCAGTGGGCAGCCCAGTACTTTCAATTGGGCCAAAACTTCGTAAAAAATATCGAAAATGAGAGTTAGGCAAAACAAAAACGTGTAACAAGTGTAACTTTTGATCCAAAAACGATATTAAAACGAATCTCTGATCGCTCAGTTTGTGGCGGTGATTGTTTCGTATTCGATAGTTCGAAAACGGATCAGAGAATTTTATAATATCTTTAGCGAAACGATTTTAATTTCATAAAAGCTCTAAAATTAATATTACTAGCAATACACAGTCAAACAGTCTGTATTTAGCTTTTTTTGCCTTCGGACGTTTACTATTTCGCTACCAAACTTTTCCGTGAGGCCGTCGTGCCTACAATATGCTAGCTGCGTCGTTGAAAATGATTTGCATTCCAAAATAAATGAGTTAATCTAACGGTTCTGGATCTAGAATCCCTTTTCGATAGCCTTGAAGCCAAAGTGAATTATGTTCTGGTAAATTTGACCGAACCTACTGGGCCCGAGGTCTTTTTGCCTGGGGCGCATGTTGTTGCTCCCCTTCTATTCCTACCAGCACTGGAAGCAAAAGGCTGGGCCAGGCCCCAACTGCATCATGGGTGGCTGACCCGAAACAGAATTTGGTCTTTCAGAATTTGGAAATGGCTTGTGCATCAATAAGAGCATCAGCTAGCATTCCTGTATTCATCATAAAGCTTAGAGGCCCAGACGACCGAGGGGCGCTCAAGAAACGATTTGTTAGAATATATTAAGCTATTTGCCAATTATTAAGCTAGAAGGAGTTAGTAAGGAAATTTAAAATTCTATATTTTAAATTTGAGGGACAGGAAAGAAATGTTATAGAGTAGAGACCATTGTAGTTTGAACATAATACCCTAAAAGGGTCATGCAGTGCATATGTCGAACTACAACGGAGAAGGAACAGAGGACTAAAGTTTCGAGTCCTTCTATTAGGAATGTTAAATTTTAAACGTGTTAGTAAATGCTGGCTATCTACATCCCCGTTAATAAGGTTATGCAGAAAGACTACACCGAGCATTGTCCTACGATTTGTTAAGCTAGGTAAGTTTATGAGTAAGAGTCTACTATTATAAGATGGAAGGTGAAGATTTGCATCCCAGTTTAGACCTGTAAGTGAAAAAGTTAGGAAATTCTTTTGTACGGATTCTATGCGGTCCTGATGCATTCCATATTGGGGACTCCAGACACATGAACCGTACTCCAGTATAGGACGGACCAAAGAAATGAATAATGTTTTGGTAATATAGGGGTCATTAAATTCTTTTGACCACCTTTTAATAAAACCAAGGACTCCTTTAGCCTTATTAACCATTAAGGAAATATGGTCGGCAAATTTAAGTTTTATGTCTAATAGGATGCCGAGATCATTAACCTGGGTTAATTTTTCTAAGGCAATCCCATTAATGGAATACGTAGCTTGCAGAGGGCAAGAACGATAAAAAGACATATGCTAGCATTTTGATCCATTAAGTATTAGATCATTAGCTAAACACCATTCTTGAAAGTTATCAAGGTCAGACTGAAGACTGCATTGGGCAGAGATGGATTTGTACTGAAGACAAAGCTTTACATCATCTGCATACATAAGAACTAGAGAGTTCGTTAAAGCAGGGGGCAAGTCATTAATAAAAAGCGTGAATAATAGCGGGCCAAGATGACTTCCTTGAGGGACGCCAGATGTAACACGGACCAGACGGGACTTTATGTTTTTAAATAAGACTCTTTGTGTCCTTCCATCTAATTAGCTGGAGATCCACGTTAAGGGGTTATATACAGTTGTGATTGATTAAAAAATCGATTTTTTTTATTGCATATTCTTTAAGTATATACTGTTGAGAATACTTGCACAAAAATTCATAACGGAGCGTTAGAACCGAAGTTGTAGCTATTGTTAGCGCACTACCTGCGTATAAAACTTGAACAAACTTGAGACTTTAAACGCGATTATCTCAGAATCTTTTTTTTGGGAAATTACCTTTGCGGTGGACACGATTACTAAAAAACTACTCCGATCAACACCAAATTTTGACCACTTATTTATTATGATATTAGCTAGTCCGTGAACGAGGGATTTTCAAACTCCTTTTCCTTCCTTTTTCAAAGCATAAAAATCGCTTTTTAAAAGCGAAAATCTTATACCTTGAAAAAGTACACTTTTTGTTAAAAACGTCGCCATTTTTTTGTTAATCAAAATTTTTAAAAATCATTCGTTCAGGGACTAGACAATACAATATACTAACTAAATTTTTTGGAGTTCCGATGAACCCTTTTCGGGATATCATGTCCACCGCAAGACACCATCGAAAAAAGACGATACGGGAATTCGGCTATAACATATTTATTATGTAATATTTTTTAATGAAAAAAATTAAATAAGTACCCAGAAACATTTACTAAACAACGTCGGTAACACATTTTTCATTAATATTTTCTATGGTGTCAAAAAAAAATCGATAAAATTCCATTTTTTTGTGCGGTACAACTGTATATAACGCCTTAAGGGGTCGAAAAATAACGAAAATTTTTTTTTTGATTTATCTTGAAGAAAAACTCCTTGAGAACATTTTCCCAAATTTTCATAGAGATTGGAGCAGTAGAAAAAAAGTTACAGCGCTCCTAACCGCGCGCCTTGTTGCGGCCTTGAACTGAACTTGAAACTTTAAACGCGAATATCTCGAAATGGTGTTTCTTGAAAAATGACTTTGCGGTGACATGGATTGGCGAAAAATTACTGAACCGATTTACTTCAAATTTTTTTTTAAATGTTCGTAATGAAATTCTTTTGTGCTTGAAGGATCGACTTTTTACTCACAAACTTTTTTTTCGCGGAAATGAATTTTTTTAGTGAAATTTCTAGAGACAAAAAAGTTCATTTTTAGCATAAATCGTTCCCGTATGCATAAAAACAAAAAAAATTTAAAATCGATAGTTCAAGCACAAGGAAATACACTAAACTAATGAAATTTTTTTACTTTTATGGTTTAAGTTGACCTATTTGACCTGGGGAACTATCACCGCAAGGCTCTAAAAAAAAAAGCCTCTAAGAGAAACAGCCACTTCTTAAAAACTATTTAATATTTTTCCACCAAATTTTGGACAAACATTGATAATAAAGTGTACTATCAAAATATTAAAACATCCCTGTAATTAAATAATTGCTACATACCTAAAAAAAATCCGAACTTTGCTCTTTTTCTTCGACAAAGAAGGTATATAACCCCTTAAGAGGTCTATAGGAAAACCCATCATATTCAGTTTACTCAACAAGAGTGAGTGATTAACTGAATCAAATGCTTTGCTGAAGTCTGTGTAAATTACATCGGTTTGATTTCCCTTACAAAAGCCATCTATGACAAAGGATGTCAAATCCAGTAAATTTGTGGTCGTGGAGCGACGCTTAATAAAGCCATGCTGACAGGGAGAGATGATCGAAGAGCATAGGTGTTGCAAATGAGGGGTAATTAATTTTTCAAATAACTTTGGAATTGCCGACAGCTTAGAGATGCCTCTGTAGTAGGCAGCCTCAGACTTTTTCCCTTTTTTATGTAGGGGAATTATGAATGATTTCTTCCACTTAAGGGGAAAAATCGAGGTTTCCAAAGTTAAGTTGAAAAGTCTTAGAAGAGGTTTGCACAGAGCCCTGGCACAGTATTTTAGCACACAGCCTGGTACTCTATCGGGGCCTGGCGAATAAATGCGTTTGACCCTTAAAAGACCAGATAATAAGTTGTTCTCAGAAAAAAACGGACAGAAAACAAGATTTGCTTACAAAATTATAAAACTGCTTTGGATCCTGAGTAAATTGTATCCGGCAGCGGTCAATATAATTCCTATAACATTCAGCGTTAAGCACGGTAAAATTCGACCGAGCTAGTAGGTATCTTGAGAAATCAACACTACTGCAGGTTTTTTATATTGAGGTAAAAGCTTATTTTTTTTATTTTTTAGGTTAGTGAGGCACCTTGTATACCAAGGGGGATTTGTTGAAGCGGACGGATATTTCCAAGGCACACATGAGTCAAAAAATTTATTTAAAGTAAAATAAAATTTTTCTAAAGTGACATTAAGATCAGTGCACGCCAGAATAACAGACCAGTCAAATGTATCGATAAGGCTATTGAGTTTCTGAAAATCAGCTTTTCGGAAACAGCGAATCTTATTTACCACGCTCGGAGACATCTGATCGATACCAGGAGTGGTTTCGATTGAGACCTCCAGCGTGGGGTGATATGGATCCTCTGGGGTTGAAAGGGGAAAAGCTCTGGAGAGAGCAGTACCATCAGGATCAGATACAAAACATAAGTCTAAAAGCCGACCTAGCGAATTTCTAACATCATTGATCTGACCTAGGGACATTTCAAACATGCCCGCGGTGAAGTCATGGTAAGTTTTAAGTGACAAAGATGGTGAGTTATCGACGTTGGACCACTTTAATTCTGGGATATTAAAGTCACGATTCGTCACAAGATTAGAGACGTATCGAATGGCGGACAAATGCTGCCAATATGTAGGCGGTTCAGGCATAGGTGGTATATATGAACATGTAATGTATAAAGATTTAACGGATATAGTGATTTTAACGCAAATAAATTCTATGTCACCAAACTCTTGGGATTTCACCTCTTCAGAAGCAAGAGTAGAGTCTACCGAAATGAGGACTCCACCTCCTCTTCGCTGAGATCGATCCCGTCTCAAAGTGGTGTACTTACTTGGAAAAACTTCGGAGCTAAAGATCTCCGGACTTAACCAAGTTTCTGTAAATGCTATTATATGGGATGCAAAGAAAGAACTATCAGAATATAGCTTGGGGAGTTTGCTACGTAGCCCCCTAGTATTCTGATAGTAAGAGTTAGTGAGGAAACTAGTTTTTTGGGTTAGTGGCCAAAGAAGAGGTGGAGGGTTGGTCAGTGGTTTCGATATTAGGAAGTCTCACTCCCACTGGTTTTTTAACTTTTTTCTTCACGAAACTAGGCTGATGTTCTTGGACGAAAAGATTCTCTGGCCAAAAAATGGTAGAACAAATCGTCTTGAACATCAGCGCGGGCACATGAATTTTGAAAGAAGACGTGCGCCTTGTATAATTATATTTATATTTTTGTATGTCCTCCACCTTTATATCGGCTTTAGTTTTGGCTGTGATATAAGCCGAGATATCAATCTCTGAAGTATCAGGTGCAAGCCGAGAAACAAATATATGTTTCGATGGAGGAATCACCTGTAAGGGTTTTGGTGTCGCAGGTACGAGATCTGCAGCATCAGTCGGTGCCGGTGGTCCGGACTGTGGAATACCCTTTTGGGTGACTCTAATGGGGGTTTCGTTCACTAGGACCTGTGGCATCACTAGAAGGGATGCCATGGCGGACATATCAGACAATTGCTCATTATCCCTGAGAAATTCTGACGAGTTTTTCTCAGTTCTAGCCCTTGGGGTGGCCAGAGATATAAGCGGCTGCATTAATGTCGGCTGAGTGGGCTGAGGCGGATCACAAAGAGCGGATGTCTTATGCTTAGGGAACTCATTTAGCAGCTGAAGGCCGCTAAACTTAGTGTCTTAAGCGTTCAGAGCTGGTTGTTGATTTTACGAAAACCAGTGATCAACTCTTTAAATCCATTTTTGGTCTGTCTCATGAACGACCTTATTTCGCCTTGGACAGCACGACAATTTTCACAACAATAGTGTATACCCGACCTACGGGAAATGGCATCCGAAACTGAGGCAGTGAATCCGGCACACTTGGCGTGCACGACGTTTTCACATAACCAGCAATGGATGGTAGGCTGGGATGCGGAAATTGTCTTGTTACAAGACTTAATAGCGCAGACAAGTTTAAATTCCATTTTTTTTTTTTTTTTTTTTTAAAGTTAAAGAACACAATACCTTGAACCACTGTGCCAAATAGGGAGCCGAAGCGGCAGCTTTGAATAGAGCAAAAGAGAAACAGAAATAGAGATAAGCCGGGGAAGAAGCAGAGCTGAGCTATGCTTGGAATTGAAATTATTCAATTTATTAATTCGACTCCAAATATAACACAGCACTCGCGAAGGGATACGATTTAAGCTTAAGATTCACAATATATGTATGCAATTGATTTAGTGAGTAAACACCGGTTTACCAATATTTATAATAAAACGCAGTGCGCACAAAAAAAACACGACCGTTCGCTTAAGAGAGAGGGTTTTGCCCTCAATAATAAATTTTGGCCTAAGTCGGTAAAAGTCAGACGATTTTTGCATAGAGAGCCTGCTAAGGTTTTTGACCTCCCGATCGTCAAAAACTTTCAGTAAAGTTTTGGCGCCGTTATTTTTTCCTTTTCACAAACCAACAAAAAACCGCGCGGGAGTTAAAGGTAATGTTTGACTTTTCTTTAAATTCCTTCAATAATTCACACCGTTCGCTGATCGATATGCTCCAACGACAACATTTATTTCCAAGGCGAGTTGTTTCGTCCGCAACGCGCATCGCTGCTCATCTTTTTATCTCCTTTCGCTGGACCACCCAGCGATGTTTATTTTTGACGTGAGAGTGGATCTTTGTCACGCGTAAATGATCCAGCTTGTGAATGCTCTACGTTCTCACCTCCACGTTTTCTTGCATGTGGAAACGGAAAGATTTATATGTCCTCGTCGGTTATCTTGCAAGCTATGCGTATTGGATATGCCTCTACATGTTCCAGAAGTGTATTTTCATCATTTCAGCCTAGCCGTCCAATTTCCGTCCAATTTCCAGTTTGTACCGTAGCTATAATTCGTCTTCTGAATGCAACAAAAGCTTAAAAGGACCAAGCCCCGGATGGTATTCCTGGGATTTTGATGTGATCATGCTTGTGGAAACGTTGCTCAATAAGAACTTTAGCTCCTCTGAGTCATTCGAGCCTAACATCTACCAAGTATTTCGAAAAGACCGAGATGCATCCTGTACCCAGTGTGTGCGAGGACTTTCAACTTAAGCTCTATTGGCTGGTCTAGGGACCCAGAATGACCCTGCATACTACCTAGCAACGTTCACCAAAGTCATGAAATTTTAGTTTCAGATAATATTTTTATTCTGGGCCTCTCCCAAGTATCTAGTATTTTTATCTTAAATTCTATATCGTATATTTTTTCAAACATGGTTAATAGTATAGTAGAATTATGAAACGTACCATTAAGTCTATGTGAAGCCGTTAGTATTTCACATTGAGTTTTATATTATTTACCTTCAGCTTCACCCATTCTGAATAATACTCACTTGTCACTTATTAATGCCTCTGTTTCAGTTTGGCTTTCTCGTTTTTCGGATGGCTCAATTGATAATTTTTATACTAAATTCTTGGTTTTTCTTTTTAATATTATTGATTTTTATGCCCCCGTGACGGTACGACGATCCTATAGGATTCCCTGGTATACAAAGGGCTTAAAAAACTTAAAAACTATAGGGGATAAACATTACAAAAAATTTATAAAGACAGGGGAGCCTCGAGCTGAAGAGCTGTACCGGCAATTTAGGCGGGAATTTGAATTTCCCTTTAAGTTAACCTTAAGCTAACCTCCGTTGTTAATAGAAAAAAGTCAACATCGGACATACCTTCTTCCATAAGTTATGCTAATTTAGTAGCTGACTGGGATCAAGGCGTTTGGGAACTAAAAAACTAAATACTACATTACATTACATATTACATACATTATACCTTGGATGGTATCTCCCCGTTCTTTCGAAAGAAGAGTATTGCTCCCTTTCAACTGCTCTTCTCTGTGTATCACGCCTATTCACAAAGGCGGCAGTAGGTCTGATGTTAATAACTATCAACCCGTTAAAACTTGCAAAGTCGCTAAAATACTGAAGCGGATAGTTCAGTGATAGTGAAGAAACCCATTTATGCCACATAAATAGAGATAATTCCCCAGTGTGCGATGGGATGAAAGTCCACAAACCCCTGGCCGGGGTCGTATCCGACATTTGCAATACATATCCGATCTTAACTACAAGGGTATAATAACTTCGGATTTGACGGATAAAGTTGCATTTTCTTATATGTTTTAAGGGGATCCCCCCCATTCTCGATTTTAAATTTTGACGATTTTCAATGGGCTGGCAAATGAACATAAATTATTTTTTTGGGGTTGCAACTGTGCTTACATATATTAAGACACAAAAAGGAAGAAAACCATTTCACAGAATTTTTTTTTGTTTTATTTTTGTTGTTGTTTTTTGTGATCAAAGAAAAGCCCTTCTTTTCGGCGGCGCATGTGATTTCCGCTCACTGGAACATCTGAATCCAAAAATTCCAACGGGATTAGAAAAAGTACATGTTTGGCTGTGGTATGAACTAGGATTATTAACTTCGCTCAAAAATTAACAAAATGGCGGACCTTTGAAATTTTTTTTTGAAAATTTCCATTTTTTTCAGTTACAAATCGAGTTGAAAAGTAAAGAAGATCTTCACCGATTTGATTCATCCTAGTTCATACGAGAGCTATATATGTATAGAAAAACGTGTTAAAATTTGGGACCGATTGGATTAATAGTTTTTGAGTAACCTCATGCGCCAGTCGTAAAAACACTGTTTTGAGAAAAACGCGTTTAAAGTTTTGAGACGGCTCTCGCCGTCGCCTGAGGCTTCCACCATAAATCGGCTAATTTAATTTTAAGATAAACTATCTATTTATACACAAAAAACAGCTGGTATCAAATCATACAGCCATTGGAACAATTTGGCATCAAAACATTGAAGAACTGGCCAAACAATGAAATTTCGGTTTTGAGGACACAAACTTGATCCGCCCGGAAACAATGCGAGTCCAAGTTCTATCTCTTATAGTCTTCGAGATCCACGCATTCATAATTTTATCCCGTTCGCATGAGAAATTTTATATAAAATATATTTGTAAATAAATATATATAAGATCGGACAATTTGTATGAAATTTGTTTTTTAGATAAATATTAGCTATAGAAATAGTTGGTTAATAGTTGGTTTTCAAAAAACCTTTCAGTACTGGCGCTAATTCGCCAGAAATTCGCGATTTGTGGTGGCGGCGGGAGGGGCGAGGCAAAATTTTGAAACAAACTTGAACTGCGAGGGCATTGTTTTATAGTCTCAGAGATTTAATTCTCTAGGTTACATGCATTTACACGACTGCAATATACCCTTGCACTCTACTGTACCGGGTATAAAAATCTTTTAACGAGGTAAAATAACGGTGACAAACCCACAATTCAAAGTCTAAGGTCCACTGATATCCATTTTTGTGACGAAAAAATTCTATATCAATATATATAAATTTTCGTGTCACAGTTTTTGTTATCATACTCCTTCAAAACGGCTATACCGATTCTCATAAAATTTTGTGAGCGTATTTAGTAGGTCTGAGAATCCGCCCACATCTATTTTTCATCCATTTAAATCCTGTTCGACATACCAAAAATTGCATTTAAAGTGAGTTACTACATCATCACACTGACAAACTTACGCTACCATAGCATATTAACTCAATTTAAACTGGGGCAAAAATCCTTCATCATTAAGTAAATACATTTATTCTATTTATGAGTGTTTTTGAACACTCTATAAATGAGTGTTTTGATCCGAAAGAACCGAAAAACAAATCCAGCAACAAAATAATAATATAAAATTTGTATTTAAAAACCGTCGAACCCGAAGATGTTATACCCTTGTAGTTAAAATCAGATATGTATTGCAACGGTCGGATATAGTTGGCCGTAGAATAGCGTGTTAGAATAGCGCAATTGCATCAAGAAGAGCCAGAAGATAAACGAGCTGAACGCAATGAAGTCAAAAGATTAGAACAACGACAATCACGCCGTTTCACAGTCAAAAGACCAACAACGACAACAGGTACATCGAGCATTTATATCTGATTCATTCCTGCGTTAAGCATTCCCAGTATGAGCCTGATATTGAGTATTATGCTCACACAACAGTGGTAATTGGTGCTATGGTCAATTCGAACAAGTCTAGAACTGAGTAAATTTTGTACAGAAATTATAAAGTCTGGTGGCAAAACAAAGTTTGCCGGGTCAGCTAGTAGATATATAACCTAGACATTAAAAAAAATAATTCTTATTTGGCACGTGCAAGAAAAACTAAATAAAACACAGACACCGAATGGTAATAATGACACTCTGACAGCTACGTGTGAAAGAAGTAAAATTTTTTTATTTCAAAGTAAGCTTTTAAAAGTTTATTGTCCTTTGGGATAATATGTATTCGAAAGATAATTAGAAATCCCACAAAATAAACCACGCCCTATGGTTGGCACAAACTATACCCATACCCTGATCGGACTCGTCTTATATCTCTACTTAAACATTAGTAATGTAATGGGAGTTTTCAAAAAAGAAAAGCCAAGTCTCAGCGTATTTAATGAAACTGTTAAGAGATTAATGTTAATGTAACAATGTAACTGTTAATGTAACTTTGTTAGTACTTGATACCAGGTGGAGGTTTTTTTAGTAAGCTACTTTTGTTTTTTGTGTAAGATGGATTTGAAAAAGTAAGTAATGTCTTTAGTATTGTGAAAAGAGTGAAAGTGAGTGAGAGTTTACCAGCTAGCTTAGCCGTAACGTAACGTTTTTTCTTTAATGCCTATGTGCAGGGCTGTTGAGTGCCAAACCGGACCCCGGTGCAGACCACGATCACAGGCCACTCATATACATATAGGATATGAATTTAATTCAGGGAAATAACATAAACTCAATTGTTCAAAATTTAGAAGTCCTCTCACTCGTCCTCTTATTTTTATTTCAAAACATTTTCCCTGTCGCAGCCGGGACCGGGCTGACCCCCCCTCACATCAATCAGCCTATGTGATCATATAACAGTTATTATTAAGACATGCTTTGTGAAAAGGTTTTTGACTCCGGTTTGATAGTTAAAATGATTATTACCGTTGGTGATCGCAGTGATGGAAGATAGGACCGAAAAGTACATTGGGAGGAACCCTATTTTAAATAGTTCCGATTCTATTGTAACGCCATATGTATTGCCGCCAGACAATTTTGAGCCATCAGTAAAGATAATGTTATGGGTGGGGTAGGTTGCTGTTAAGGAGTGAACGAGTTGGTGATATATTGTTCAAGGTGTTATATTGTACCTTTGTTGTGAATCACGAAGGAGTTTCTTTAATACTCTTTCTATGATTCCGTGTTTTAAGGAGGTGTCTCTGGAATCAATAAAATTTTTGCAGAGTTTTTCAGTTAGAATGTCTCACTTCAGTTTTATAGGTTAAAAAGTAGGTTTTGGGAAGGGGAAGTCACTTTTGGGAGTCAATATTGATTAAATTATTTTAATTTGTAGTTCCATCTGTATATTTGGTTTATTGTAAGGCCCAGCATTTTAATTTTGTTCCATTGAACAGGTGTTTCTATTAAAAAAAGGGGGCATTTCAATTTGATGAAGTCTGGTTCATGGGTTTTTCGACTATGTCGTCGTAGGTAAATACGTGAATTATCTCATAGGTTAAGTTGTTGGAGTGAGTGCGGTGTGGGTGACATTGGGGGGTCTAGGGATAGTGACCTAATGGAGACTCATTGTAACTGATGTTCTTTGGGTTTGTTAGTTTTTGGATCAAATTAGAAAAATACATAAGTAGTGGCTTTCGTATTTAAACAGTATTTAAGCATTTAATATTAAAAGGGCTTACATTTTGACATATAGAAGGCATAGCCAAATGCGTCCTGAAAATTGTATGCAGATTGCATAAAACCCAAGTTTGAAGCTTGAAAGTTATTCAAGCAAAAATTTTGGAGCTGAAGCTAAATGTCTTCACTGTGGCTGACGATTCCCCTCTAGATACTGCACTGTCTGCAGCCCCAACTGAAGCTCGACTTTCCAATTTGTCATTGCCAAAATTCTTTCGAAACTATTCGGAGCTTACTGTGTATAAATTGTCTGCGATGGTTGCCAAGTGTAAATCGACTAGGTGTCAAATTTGTGCAAGATTCTACCACAAACTTCTGCAGCTAAATGCTAAAGCTAAATGCCTTCACTGTGGCTGACGATTCTCCTCTAGATACTGCAATGTCTGCAGCCCCAACTCAAGCTCGACTTCCCAGTTTGGCATTGCCAAAATTCAGTCGAAACTATTCGGAGCTTACTGTGTCTGAACTGTCTGCGAAAAGGACACATGGTTGCAAAGTGTAAATTGACTAGGTGCCAAATTTGAGCAGGATTCTACCATAAACGTCTGCACCGATTTAAAAATAACTTAGCATTCCTCCGCCAGCGATAAATCTTGATGACCTTGCTACGTCACATGCTTTGCATTCGTCATCCCTAGAAAGGGCTACGTCGTTAGCGGCGTCGACCGTATGCGTTCGAACTAAGAACTGCGAGGATATATTGGCCCGAGCATAACTTGACTCTGGGCCTCAAATTAACTTCAATTTTAACGATCTTGCTTAACCCTTAAAGATCCGTAGGGAGAAATCGTGTATCAACTTGCTTGGAATTGATCAAGCTAATTCACAAGTTAATAAAAAGATACACACTATGGTGAAGACAAGTATTAATGATAATAAGTTTCCGTTCCGAAAAATAACTCGACTTTTGGACTTTGGGAACAATATCAGGTTGTCATCTTGACCAGTCAGTGAACTTGAAAGATTGGGACCCACCAAAGCCAAAGAACTTACCTTTAGCACCCCCATATTTTTATAAGCCTCAGCGAATAGTTATGTTAATCATTGAGCTGAGTTAATTGAGTTATTGTAAATTGAGCTGAGTCATTTTTCGAATTTTTTTTTCCGTTAGCCAAATAAACAAGGTCCGAACCCTTCCATTCTCCAGAAAACTTTCCTTGGATGAATAGTATCGGGTAAATATGTGGATTATTCTTCAACTACTCAACAGCCTGTCTGTAGCCTGAACTTCCAAGAAAAATTACTCGAATCGATAGATAGACATTTGAAAAAATTTTGGTCGTTGGAAGAAGCACCCACTTCTGAAAAGCTTTTGTCGCATGAACAAAAGTTATGTGAGGAACATAATCAGAAGAATACTGTTGTACTGCCTTCAACTCGACTTAAATTCAGACTTCCATTTAAATCGAATCTAAGCGTTTGGCGAAACTCGTTTGAGGTAGGACAAGCATTATCAACTAAAGCATTAGGAATCACTTGGGTTCCTAAAGATGATATATTCAAACATGAAATTTATGCTCTTTCGGGCATAATAGTCTTTCGGAGACATCGAAGCTGCTTGACCCACTCGGCTTATTGCAGGAACTTTGTCTAAATAAGCTAGATTGGGATGAGTCAAATCCCTTGCATTTGAAAATAGCGTGGAACAAAATTTAAATTGCCTCGCCGCAATTAGAGGACATGTTAATACCGAGATTCGTGTTTACGGAGCCGATGTAACCCATTCAAATTCATGCTTTTTCTGACGCATAAATGAGAGGCTATGGAGCCTCCGTCTATATTCGTTGCGAATCTGCAGAAGGTATTAAGGTTTCATTGTTGACTGCAAAGTCTAAAGTAGCCCCGCTCCCTCGTCTTGAGTTATGAGCCGTAATTTTTTTTCGCAGATCTGTGCCTCAAGATAAAGTCTCTAATCAAAGTTCCGAACGAAAGAAGTTTTTTTTGGTAGGATTCAAAGGTTACTCTTCATTGGATTCGTTCTCAATCTTCGTCGGTTTCAACGTTCGTATTGAATAGAGTTTCTTAAGTTCAAGAATGATCAGTTGATAGCATGTGGCGGACTGTACCAAAGATGGAGATGTAAAGGAGCCTGTAGAATTTTAAAAGGAACCAGAAGATAAGTGGCCAACGAGCCCCGGATTAATCAGTCGCTAAAACTTCTACAGAAGGAAGCAAACAAAATTAACCGCAAGATAGAAGATTTTCCTCTCAACTAAAACTGCGGCGAGTGTTCGTTTAAATGTTGCACTTTTTAGGAAAATCTAGAAAAAATTTTATTGAATTCTGATAATGAAGACTTTCAGAAAATTAAAGTTTACAAATAAGAGGGGGGTCCCCTTGCAGGACCCTTGCCCATGCGGTATCACAAGGAGCCCCAGTGGCTTAAGTGGATACGGGTAGTCTTTTACTGGCCACCCGCATCGTTATCTCAACCTTACCTAACCTTTCGTAGAGACCAACTTTATGATCTTAAACAGAAGTGGGGACCATTTTCATTAAACTGACTGGTTGTTTTACAGTTTTACAGCTTTTTGATTCGGACAGAAGTATCGTTGAGCTCACTAAACTTAAGGACCTAAAGGAGTTTATATAGATCGATATAAATTGTTAAAGGGATTTCTAAAGGAAGCTATAGAAAGGATTCTTAAGGATTAATTTGAAAACAAGGGTGTAAAAAAGAAGGTTAATTTTGTGAATATTCATGCAGTTGATAAATTATTGAGTGTTAACGCCACTAATTCGCATCATGTTTCATCTTCCGCTAGTGGCAGATTTTAGATGGATTGGACTTCCACTTAGTACGCAGAAAGCTGGACCCTAGGAAAATGTATATATATACTATAGTGTACTCTCTAGAGTATTATCTAGTGTATATACATGGAATGGCGTGATTTGTGTACATTCATCTCTGTGAATTCATCTCTCCTGAGTCAAATGTGGTGAAAAACACAGAAGAAGCGAGTAGAGGAAGAATCGAAAAGAGGCGGCAAAATGCGTGCACTGCCACGGACCCCATCCTGCCTCCTACAAAGGTTGCCCGGCATATAAGAAAGCCAAGCCCAACATGGCCCCTAAAGGTCCACGCCCAGCTCAACCATGCCGTTTAGCCTTCCCACCCGCTCAACACTATCCAACAGTGGACACCTCATCAAAGAGCTATGCTAGCTATGCTAATATAGCCAGAGGAGGGGCCCGTCCACAACAGCAACAAGTGACAGCACCCGAGACGCCACAAGCCGACCAGTTGGCACCCTTTACGACGAGAGTGGAAAACCTCCTGGAGAGAGGTTTGGACAAGATGTTTGAACGTATGAGTTCAATGATAAGATCCACCCTTTCCCAGATATGCAACAAATAGGCCTGCAACCTTCTGAAAGAAATAGGCCATAGCCTTCTGGAATGCTAACGGCCTAGTTAATAAAAGGCTAGAGGTGGAGCATTTTATCCACACCCGCATCGACATTTTGCTAATTTCAGAAACCCACTTTACACACAAATCATACCTGACTTTACACGGCTAGTATATCATTCATGAGAATCATCCCAGTGGCAGAGGGCACGGAGGAATGGATCCAGCGCGCCAAAATCAATGTCTCTACCCCTGAGGGGAAAATCATCATCGGTTCCGCTTATATTCCTCCTAGACAGATAGTGTCCGATAACTAATTTGATTTTCTGCTGAATGTCATGGGCGACAAATTTATACTCGCAGGTGATTTCAATGCCAACCCTAAAGGATCTACGCTATCCAGGTGTATTCATCGCTAATACCCCTGTTGAGAAGAAGGTTACTAATTCCCGGATGATAAGATCACGTACCGACACAGAAACCTACACAGGGTGTCTAAATAACGCCCTAGGCAATACTCAGCCGGACCACAACACAGGATTTGATATTGGCAATGCCGTGGTCAACCTCATTCAGAAAATGCACAATTCTGCCCTAGTCGCAACACCAAGAGCTCCATGCAATTACAAAATCCTTCAAAGGCACCTACATTTGTGGTCTCCGGAGGTAGCTCTACTGCTCAATGAAAAGCGACGGCTTAGAAGGGTCTCGTTACGAACTAGGTATCCAAGCGACAAGACAGCTCTCAACCGTGCGACGTAAAAGACTTACGAAGCTGCTCCACAGATTGCGGTCTTGTGCATTTGAAGAATACCTGCGTCAGGTTGAGCCCGGCGACCCCGAGCATAACTTGTGGCAACTGACAAGTCACATCAAGCGTCCAAAGAAAAGGGTGGCTCAGGTTAGGAAAGCCGACGGTGAGTGGTGCCGTTCCGATCAAGAGAAAGAGGACGTATTTGCTGCTCATTTGGAGGAGCCTCTGTCAGTGTTGGAAGAGGAGGTTTCAGAGGATGTCTCTGGCCACAACACCAAAAAATCACCGGGTGCGGATAGCCTTAAAGCACTTGCCATTAAACTTCTCTCGCCATTAGGTATCCAAAGGCTTACGAGCATATTCAATGCGTGCTTGGAGATCGGCCACTTCCCCTCTGACTAAAAAAAGGCGGAGGTCATCTTCATTCCGAAGCAAGGAAAGCCTGAAGCTAATCTTACTTCATATAGGCCGATAAGCTTATTATCAGTACTATCCAAGTTACTTGAGAGACTATTTCTGCTCAGATTTTAGACTGTATTGGACGAGGCTGGCTTGATTCCAGACTATCAATTTGGTTTCAGGCGTTGTCACGCCACCCCGGAGCAATGCCACAGGATTGTACAAAAGATTCTAAACAGCCTGGAGGAGCAGAAATATTGTTGCGCAGTTTTCCTTGACGTCAAGCATGCATTTGACAGGGTCTGACAACCAGGACTACTAATGAAAATAAAAACAAGAAAGCAAAGCTAACTTCGGGCGGTTCCGAAGTTGGCATACCCTTGCAGTTAAAACCGGATATATATCGCAAACATCGGATATAGTTGGCCGATCCTTATGATTACATCATAATAAAACCAATTAATTACAATAAAAAATCTAAAAAAAAGTCCCAAGCTTCTATCTTCAAAAATACGAAAGTTGATATTTCTACCAAATACCATTTTCAATCGTTCAGTTATATAGCAGCTATAGGATATAGTCGGCCGATCCTTATGAAATTTGGCATGTCGTAATGTTTTGGCAAAAATAGCTTTCGTGTCAAATTTAAACGCTCTCACTCTAAAAACACCAAAGTTATACCATTTCCGATCAATCAGTTATATGGCAGCTATAGGATATAGTAGGCCGATCCCGGCCGTTCCGACTTATATACTGCGTGCAAAGGAAAGAAGAGTGTGTGCAAAGTTTCAAGTCGATAGCTTTAAAACTGAGAGACTAGTTTGCGTAGAAACAGACAGACGGACAGACGGACTCAGGAGGTGATCCTGATCAAGAATATATCTACTTTATAGGGTCGGAGATGTCTCCTTCACTGCGTTGCAAACTTTTGGACAAAATTATAATACCCTCTGCAAGGGTATAATGAGCGTACCCCATGAGCATTACGCCTTCCTCAAGTTATATCTGAATCATTTAGACAGGTCATTTAGGGTCAGATGTGGAGACTCAAGGTCAGATTATGGACCCATTAAGGCAGGTGTCCCGCAAGGCCGTGTTTTTGATCCAATACTCTACACACTATTTACAGCAGATATGCATGTTATAGATGAAGGAGGTTTGCTAGCCGCAACATATGCAGACGACACAGCTTTCCTAGCCTCGGCAAGCTTGCTACAAGATGCCTCTGACTGTCTCCAGCCAAAAGGGGGACTGTCTGCGCCCTTGACCCGTGGCTTCAAAGATGGAACATTGCGATTAAACATGATAAGTCCGCCCAAACTATATTTACCTTGAGGAGAGGCGACTGTCCACAGATTAGCATTGGAGGCACTGCCATACCACCTAACTCAACCCCTAAATACTTGGGAATGACGTTGGACAGGCGTCTAACATGGAGAAGCCATCTACTGCGCAAACGCAGCTTTACTGGTTGATTGGACGAAAGTCAACCCTGAAGCTGAGAGTAAAAATACTAATATATAAGTCAATAGTGAAGCCAGTTTGAACGTATGGTATCCAACTGTGGGGCACAGCGAGTCCAAGCAATACGAAAGCCATTCAGCTGGTACAGAACGGAGCTCTCAGGAGGCTGTCTGGGGCTCATTCTTACCATAACAATTTGACTATTCATGCTCAACTGGGCATCCCTACAGGCAGCGCTTAAGTTAGACGATTCGCCGCTAAATATAAGAACAGGTAAACACGACATCCCAACACATGTGCCACCAATTTGCTCGACAGCAGCACCACCATCATTAGACTCAAGAGGAAGCATCCACTGGATTTACTAAGTTAACTTTTTAGATTCATAACTTGTATTTAATAAACTCCTATTGTCAAAGTTCAATAAAAAAATTTAATTATTGTCCCTAACTGAGGACAGATTGTAAATAAAACTTTCAAATGTTATAAAAAGTTCCTCGATCAAAGGAGGAAAAAAGCCTTAGCCTAGCGTTGCACTTTCCATCTAGTTCCTCCTCTTAAGGACTTGTCCAGAGATATCAGGTTATCAAGAAGCATCAATATGAACTTCATAGAGAAAAGAAGAGCAATTTGGGCAAACTCAAATATGTCATGACTTACCACCCTTGTATTTGATGTCAGTACAGAAGAGCCTCACCCCCAGGCTCAACGTGTACGTCCGAAATCTAGACGCTCGGTCAGGCAATGCAAACCGGAAGCATCTCGACCACCACAAGCTCTTAAGGCGTAGATCCAAAGAAACTGTAGTTAACCCGTTGATCACCAACCACAGCATCGAGACCGATTGCGCCCAGACGAGGACAATATGATAAAGGGCGACAGGAAGAAGTTCCTAGCAGAGACGAGGTTGATGCTAAAGTCATCAAATTAGAGAAAATGACTCAAAGCTATATTCCGGAACGCGCGTGGATGTCAAAATCGCCCACATGGTCACCAGCAAACAAGTTCTGACGAAAAGGAAAACGCGGTCTGTTACAGCAATTAGGAACACAACACAGTCTCTTAAAAGCTGTTTTGAGGAGACGACAAGGCAGAGGTCGTACGAGAGGTCGCTCTTTAACTGCGTATACTCGACACCCTGGCCCCACGGATATCACCGCTGCTGCAAGCGAAGCAGGAAATAGTAGACCAAGGCCCTTTCCAAGTGGAGAAGCCGAAAAGCACCTACGGCCAAGACCAAAGAAAAGGCTGTTATAAACTTGGACAGAATAAACGTTGGGTTTATTGGAGCCCTATCAAGGCAAGGTGCCGTGGGCCAGAAAATAAGAAATCAAAATACTAGTTTACTGTCTTAAATAAAGATATATTAAACTAGTTTGTGTCATAATTTCAGAGCAACATATTTTTCCTATAAAAGTTTATTTTAAATTTATGTCTGTATCTAAGATAAATATAGTTTCTTTTTATTAAAGAAAAAATTAATTTCCCTATTTTATATACGGAGAGAAAATAATAGTTTTCATTCGGTTGTGTAACCGAGCGTTTTCGGTACCGGCTGTTTTCCCATTTCCCAATGAACAATAAACATATTCAATTAAATGTCCTTTATTGCGGTAATATACTGAGCGCGGGGTGGAGCTCGACGGTGGTGGTCTAAGCGGCACGACGAGCTTAAACCGCCGTCTAATGCGTTTTTTTATTTTTATATTATATATGGAAAGTACTCCCGGGCGATACAAGGCCGGGTGCACAGGGGACAAATGCACACCGTGATAATGGGTCGGGCAGATAAGACTGCAGCGATAAATTAAATATAAAAGAAATCATAAATGATATATAATTTAAGTAATTTTATGAACTATAGAGCATCTGCTGCTAATACAAGACCAAAAACAATCCAATCCTTAAAAAGACAAAAAAAATAAACTTTTTTAAAACATAATACACAAAGTTATGTGATTATTAATTTTAAACACTTTCGAATTGTCGTTCTCCTAAGTTACATTTACAATCTGAAACCTTTTGCAGTTCCCCAAGTCCTTAGAGATTGTAGGGAACATAGATCATCTTACACTCGACTTCTGTAGCAAAAGACCACCGACCTCTAGCTCTTCCGGTTTCCAAATCAGTAGGGTTCTTGTGGCAAAGCGCTTAAATGGATGGTACCACAAAAAAACAGAGCTCAAGGAACTCATTAGCGTGATTTCTCGAACCTGTGACAGTTTTGGAGTCAAAATCCAGAAAACAAAAATCATTTGGTATGGCGGCTGATTGAGTGGTTCTTGTATACAGAGGCCAGAACCGCAGGAAATAGGGACCCAATTTATTCACGTGAGGCTGAGGCTGAGCAGATTGTGATACATTCGGTGCCCAATGGAATATAAATAGGTACGTTTAATGCATCGATTTATGTATGGGGATAATACCCCACAAATATCATGCAGGCCATAAATAAAGCTAAGATGTAGAAGATGTCTTCGTTCCTAGCAAAATAAAATACTGTTACAAAATGTTGGCTATCTACATCACTATACGTATCGATACGAACTTTAAAATTTATCTAAAGGAGCTAAAGGGGAGGTTAGGTTGAGGCGGCGATGCGTGGCCAGTGACTGACCCCCCATCCACTTGAGCCGCTGGGGCTCCTTGTGATACCGCACGACAAAGGTCCTACAAGAGGACCTCTCCCTTCCTATCTACTGATGTGCCCAAGAGTAATCTATTCTTCCTGCGGCGGCTCGCGGTCCCATCCAGATTTACGGATGAAAGCTACGAGTCTGTGTGGAGCGATCTCCGCGAGGTCTGTTAGGTCCGTAAGTATTGCTGCGCCTAAGAATTTGAGTCGGCTGCGCCCCAGCGCAGGGCATTGACACAGGAGGTGTGCAACTGTCTCTTCCTCTTCTACATCCCCACAGCTCCTTCAGTATTCATAACGTGGCACCGCTAGACTAGCCGCGAGTGCTCCTATTAACCAGTGTCCCGTAATGGCCATCTAAAGGAGCTAAAGATCTTCAGCTTTAACCAAGTTTCTGTAAAGACTATCATATGGGATACAAAGAAAGAACTGTCAGAATATAGTTTACGGTGTTAGCTACGTAGCTCCCTAGAATTCTGATAGGTAAGTGACGATATTAGTTTTTTGGATTAGGGGACGAAGAAGAGGTGGAAGGTTGCTCCGTGGTTCTGACAAGGAGAAGTTTCACTCCCACTGGTTTTAAAACTTTTTTCTTTACGGTACTATACTGATGTTCTTGGACGAAAATGTTCTCTGGCCAAAAACTGGGTGAAAAATATGGGTGAATCTTGAAGGAAAACATGCGTCCTATAAATTTATATTTATATTTAGTTATGTCCCCCACCTTTACATCGGATTTTATTTTTTCCTTTGATCTAAGCCGAGATAAATATCTCTGTAATATCAGGGGCAAGTCAAGACACAAATATGTGTTTCGATGAAGGAATCAGCTGGAGCGGTACCGTTATTCTGAACTGTGGAATACCCTGTTAGGTGACTCTAACGGGGGTTTCATTTTCTATGACCTGTGGTATCACTTAAAGGGATGCCAAGGAGGACATATCGGACATTTGCTCATTTGTACTGATAAATTCGGACGGAGGTTCTCATTAGAACAATTAGAGAGCTTCCTAAGAGAGCCCATTTTATTCGGATAGGTAAGGATAGGAAAATGGTAATGAAGTAAATAATTGTTCTTTTTTCTGAAGCTGAGAAGAGTAAAATTGGTCAGGGGCTCAAATAGGTTTAAAAATATTAATTTCTTTACCGTACTTAGCTGACTTCGGTTCAAAAAATTTGGGAGATGATTAAAACTGTCAAGCTTTGGGCTACTGAACTGGTTGCAGATAGCGAACGATCTTCCTGTAAGGTTAGCTGTAATCATACTCACACATTTCCTCTTTCGACCCCATATCAACACGGGTGAACTAAGATGTTGCTCGACTCGAAAACACATTTGGACAATTAAAACAAAGAGTCGGGATATCCTTAAAAAACGCACAAAGACTCATCGACAAGAAGTCTATCCAGGGGCTCAAGACTGTAAATATTGTGAATGAGGTCGAGATAACTAAATCTTGAAGGACCCCGCCCCAAAAGGTTCCAGTCTTAGCTCCATGATGCCTTCTCCAAAGCTGCGAGCCAAGGCATCCGAGCCTTCTCCTGTCTGCAAAGCTGTGGTTTCAGGGAAAAGTTAAAGTCATAATATGCAACGACGAACGGTCCGCAGAGCTATATAAAGCTGCAGTAGATGAGCTGCGTGAATTTCTCGAAGGCGTCAAGCACCATAATCGACGCCGTGATGACTGTTGAGGTATACCTTTACAACGCCTATACAGTACATTGGTGGGACTACGAAAATGTGATCTTGCCAACAATTGGGTGAACAAATATTTTTATATTTTGTAATACCCGTCACCTTTAAAAAGGCTCATGTTTTGGATTGTTTTGGGAAAATTTTTTTTTTGTTTGTTTTTAATTTAAAATATTCAATGGAAATAATTAATGGTGATTAATGTTTGATAAAAATGCAATGCAATAAAAAATTAAATTCATAATAAAGATGTAAAAATAAATTTGAACTTCATTCAAAACATTTTATTTTTGAACTGGAACTCAAATTTGGATAAGACAATGTGGCCTTTGGGCTAATCAGAGATATTAGCGGATGCATAAAAGTCTGCTGAACAGACAGAAACGGATCACCAATATTGGATTTCGTACGCTTTGGAGACTTATTAGGAATCTGAAGACTGCTAAATTGGGAGTCAGAAGCATAGAATTGGTTTGGAAAACCACTAAAAAACTTTTTGAAACCTCTCTTAGTCTAATTAATTAAAGAGCTTTTTGCGTTTTTCAAGGTACGACAACTATCGCAACAAAAGTTCACATCTAATGAAAATGGCGTTCAAAACCAAGGCATATTTTTAAATCTGTGAAAATTCATTTAAATTTGGGAATAAAGAGTGTACCAGCATGAACATCACGTGTACCAATACGTGAACACTTTGTTTGAATAAAAACGCAATGTACTTATAAAACATGCTAGCTCGCTTTGAAATGAAGATGATTTGTATTTCCTCTCGTAAGCAAAGCACGCGTCATTAGCTTTCCAGCTGCAATATTTTATCGAGTAAACGCTTTGTAGCAAAAAAAAATTTGTTCCTATGTCAGTAGAAATACGAGGTATGTTCAAAAAGTAAGGCGACTTTTATAATTACGCGGGCAACATATTTTTGATTATCGATTTTTTTGTTTTGTTATGCTGGTACACTCTTCCCTAACATCTGTACCAAGTTTCAATTTATTCTCCTTTTTTGTTTGGTTGTGAGAGGCGTAAAGGTTAAAAGTTGTTTTACGTGCTCGGCGATTTTTTGCTATCGAAAAATATGGGTCAAAGGATTTGCATCAAATGTGTAAAAAATAAAATTAAGTGCTCCGAAATAATTGAAATGTTCACAGTGGCATACGGTAAAACTGTTCTGAGCTCAAAAAAATGTTTACAAATGGTACAAACTCTTGGCCGGGAAGATGCTAATGACGAGCCTCGTTCTTGACGCCAAGCACGTCAACAACTGATGAAAACGTTCAAGCTGTGAAGAAAATTGTTTTGGAAAATCGTCGAATCACTATCAGAGAAGTTGCTGAACATGTCGGTATATCGCTTTGCTCGTGCCATGAAATTTTTTCAAACGTTTTGGGCATGAGTCGTGTGTCAGCGAAGTTTGGGCCGAAATTCGCTGAATTTTGACCAAAAGAACCGTCGCATGAGCATCGCTCAAGATCTGTTGAATGACGCCAACGACGACCCGGATTTACTCATGATATCGAAACCAAAGCCCAATGGTTCCAATGGAAGGACTCAGGCGAGTCAAGGCCGAAAAAGCACGCCAAGCTCGTGGTGCATCAGGAGTTGCGAAAAATCGAAGTTTCAGGAGATAATTTTAAAGTTGAAGAAGAGGTTTTCTAAAAACTCTTCGGTAGTTCTTTAGCACAGAGTATGTTACACCACCGATAACAAGCTGTCGACATAAAGGATGTACTGAATGAAACATATGACTGATACAAAATTTTACAAATGAATATTTTCTTTAAAAGAATCTTGAAAAATTTTGGAAATTGAGTTTTCAAATGTGAGCAATGGAGAAACAAATATTAAACTTATAAATAAATAGACTGAATTGTAATATATTTCATTGGACGGAGGCTTCGGCAATTGCATCTGATAAAATTAAATTTTGCCAGTATGCTTTCCGTTCAAGCATAGTACTTGTAAATGTTGAAGGTTGATTAGATCAGCCTCCAATTAACATTCAACTGCCAAATGTTTTTGAAAAAGTATTTTTGACGCTCTTGTTCTTGTTTAAAAATTGTCATATAGATTTCATTTTACGATAATGTGTCCTTCTCAGGATGCCAATGCAGCTACAACCGATAATTCGGACGATAATTTTAAGGAGTCTGGTTATCTTTGTCCGTAAAGTAACAGGACATCAGTTAGAAGAGTTCAATCCGGGTGCTCTCCTACTTCTACTTACTATGAAATCCAGTTAAGATCTAATACCAATATTAGGTTTGATTAAAGATTATAAAGTTCATAGATGAGACACCTCATACAAACAAAAATGTTCTATGGCGGGTTCCACAGCGCGACAAGTTAAGTTTGAGAGATTTTTCGGGCGATAACGAATGAGGGATAGCCGAGTGGTAGAGTGTTTGGCTGATGTGCAGAGTGAAACGAGTTCAAATCAGGCTTGGGACAACTACTTTTTATACCCTTGCATAGGGTATTATAGTTTTGTCCAAAAGTGTGCAACGCAGTGAAGGAGACATCTCCGACCCTATAAAGTGTATATATTCTTAATCAGGATCACCTCCTGAGTTGATATGAGCATGTCCGTCTGTCCGTCTGTTTCTACGCGAACTAGTCTCTCAGTTTTAAAGCTATCGACTTGAAACTTTGTACACACCCTACTTCCCTTTGCACGCAGTATATAAGTCGGAACGGCCGACTATATCCTATAGCTGCCAAAATATTTTTACGTCGTCGTGCGAGCGATCACACATACATACAAAGGCACACATTTTTGTTGACGGATACATGTAAAGAGTTCTAAAAATAGAATCTAATGCATGAGCTCGACGAAAATAGTTGACCGTTTTGGGCCCTGATATCCCATCTATGTATGTACTTTATAATCTTTGGTGTGATGGAGAGTGAATAACTTCATACTCTAATTTATAGAGTTAATACCAGAGCCAGGGCTTAATACCAGATTAAGCGGAGTTTCTACCGTGTAAGGGCAAAGAAGAAAATTTATTTTTTTTTTTTTTTCGATTTTAGAATAGATGTATGTCTCAGTTTTACTCTCCCAAAATTTTGTCGAAATATCTTAAATTACGGGAATTATCCGACGTTTTTCTCGAAACCATGTATTTGAGTTGTTAGAAGACCTGCAGGCCGCAAAAATTTAACAATCGTCATGAAATTTGTTGCACATGTTCTCAAAAAAATGTGCCAACTATTTGCGATGTTTGCGATATATATCCGGTTTCAACTGTAAGGGTATATCAACTTCGGCTCTGCCCGAAGTTAGCTTTCCTTTCTTGTTTAATTTTTATGCCCTTGCAGAGTATTATAATTTTGTCCAGAAGTGTGCAACGCAGTGAAGGAGACATCTCCGACCCTATAAAATATATATATTCTTGATCAGGATCGCCTCCTGAGTTGATATGAGCATGTCCGTCTGTCCGTCTGTCTGTCTGTTTCTACGCGAACTAGTCCCTCAGTTTTAAAGCTATCGTCTTGAAACTTTGCACACACCCTTCTTTCCTGTGCACGCAGTATATAATTTGGAACGGCCCGGATCGGCCGACTATATCCTATAGCTGCCATATAACTGAACGATCGGAAATGACCCATCTTTCGTGTTTTTGAAGATAGAAAGTTGGAACTTGGTACAGATTATATTTTTTGTCAGTTAATCCGACCTACTAAATTTCATAACGATCAGTTGACTATATCTAATAGCTCCCACATAACTGAGCGATTGGAAATGGTTTTTGGTAGAAATATTAACTTTGGTATTTTTGAATAAAGAAGTTTAGGACTTTTTTTTAGATTTTTTATTGTAATTAATTGGCTTATATTATCATATTCTCATAAGGATCGGCCAACTATATCCGATGTTTGCGATATATATCCGGATTTAACTGCAAGGGTATATCAACTTCGGCTCCGCCCGAAGTTAGCTTTCCTTTCTTGTTATACCCTTGCAGAGGGTATTATAATTTCGTCCAAAAGTTTGCAACGCATTGAAGGAGACATCTCCGACCCTATAAAGTATATATGTTCTTGATCAGGATCACCTCCTGAGTTGATATGAGCATGTCCGTCTGTCCGTCTGTCTGTCCGTCTATCTGTCCGTCTGTCTGTCCGTCTGTCTGTCTGTTTCTACGCGAACTAGTCTCTCAGTTTTCAAGCTATCGTCTTGAAACTTTGCACACACCCTTCTTTCCTTCGCACGCAGTATATAAGTCGGAACGGCCCGGATCGGCCGACTATATCCTATAGCTGTCATATAACTGATTGATCGGAAATGTTATAACTTTTGTGTTTTTAGAGTTAGAGAGTTCAAATTTTACAGGAAAGCTATATTTGGGAAAACATTACGATATGTAAAATTTCATAAGGATCGGTCGTTTATATCTTATAGCTGCCATAAAACTAAACGATCGGAAATGACCCAACTTTCGTGTTTTTGAAGATAGAAAGCTGAAACTTAATACAGATTTTATTTTTGGCCCGTTGATCCATCCTACCGAATTTCATTAGGATCGGCCGACTATATCCTATAGCTGCCATATAACTGAACGATCGGAAATGGTATTTGGTAGAAATATCAACTTTTGTATTTTTGAAGATAGAGGCTTGGGACATTTTTTTAGATTTTTTATTTTAGTTAATTGGTTTTATTATGATGTAATCATAAGGATCGGCCAACTATATCCGATGTTTGCGATATATATCCGGTTTTAACTGCAAGGGTATATCAACAAGGGTATGGCCAAAACTTGTACGGAAATTATTCTTAAAGCCTCCATCAGTACATTGCACCTTCTATCCGTTACAAAGCTACGTTAAACATTTTTATTTTACGATTGTCCCTATGCCTCTAACTAATAAAATTTTGCCGCGTTGTTGGCTAGATTTGTAACCAAATGCTCGAAGAGTTTGTGTTGTCGTTGCAGCTTACCCATACCACTGTTCAAAATTGATAGTCTAGGCTTTGCACTATAGCTCGTTGTAGTGCTCTAGAATCTAACGTCGAGATCTTTACATAGCTTTTGGGCTAATTTAAGCCCAAGCCAACAATACACAGAAAACTATAAAAAAAAACCAAAAATCAAAACAATATATCAAAACAAAGTAAAGCAGATATGCTTAAACGCAAAAGCTCTTTATAACCCTTCTAAAAGTGTATGCGCTACATATAACAAAGCGCATGCTGATTAATATTGGTAATTGACGCCATTATTTTTGTGGTAGCTTGGCCCAACAGTGGTTCTTATCCATTTGTATGCGTTTACATAATATGTGGAACTAAGTCTCATAAGTCTAATGAGAAATATAAAACATAAAGATGGCATTAGTAGATTATTTTATTTAAAAAACAAGAAAGGAAAGCTAACTTCGGGCGGAGCCGAAGTTTATATACCCTTGCAGTTAAAACCGGATATATATCGAAAAACATCGGATATAGTTGGCCGATCCCTATGATTACATCATAATAAAACTAATTAACTAAAATAAAAAATCTAAAAAAAGTCCCAAACTTCTATCTTCAAAAATACGAAAGTTGGTATTTCTACCAAAAACCATTTCCGATCGTTCAGTTATATGGCAGCTATAAGATATAGTCGGTCGATCGTTGTAAAATTTGATAGGTCGGATGATCTGACCAAAAATATAATCAGTTCTAAGTTCCAGCTTTCTATCTTCAAAAACACGAAAGTTGGGTCATTTCCGATCGTTGAGTTATATGGCAGCTATAGGATATAGTCGGCCAATCCTTACGAAATTTGACATGTCGTATTATTTTGCCAAAAATAGCGCTCATGTAAAATTTCTCTAACTCTAACTCTCTAACTCTAAAAACACCAAAGTTATACCATTTCCGATCAATCAGTTATATGGCAGCTATAGGATATAGTCGGCCGATCCCGGTCGTTCCGACTTATATACTGCGTGCAAAGGAAAGAAGGGTGTGTGCAAAGTTTCAAGTCGATAGCTTTAAAACTGAGAGACTAGTTTGCGTAGAAACAGACAGACGGACAGACGGACAGACGGACATGCTCATATCAACTCAGGAAGTGATCCTGATCAAGAATATATATACTTTATAGGGTCGGAGATGTCTCCTTCACTGCGTTGCACACTTTTGACCAAAATTATAATACCCTCTGCAAGGGTATAAAAAGGAAAAGTGAATTTTAAGGAACATTTATTAAGTGAAAATATTAAACAGGGTTCTCAAAAATGTTTAATGGTGTTGACCCCTTAAATCCGCATTGATAATACTAAATTTGTTTTGGTCTTCTATGTGCATTGGTTAAAAATCAAAAATTAACTGCACAGTAAGTGTCCGCAAGAGTCAAATTACACATTACAAATGATCTAATAAATTAAAAACAGATCTATTCACCTAGCAGCTTCAAAATCTTTAATTAATTTTTAACTGGTCAAAAGATGTATAAATGCTTACCTTATCATCATCGGCAATTGCAGAAATTTCCTCCCATAGGTTCTTCATTAATTGTTTATACTCATCTAGTCGACTAGCGCTGCAATCGCCTTTCCCTTCTACAACACAGGCTCTTACTGCCATGCAAAGAAAGTCATTTTGATCCAGGAAGCCATTGTTGTCAATATCTAAAATTCAGTTAAGACTTATCAAATGAAATCGAGAACGTAGACAAAAAATCAGGGAAGTTACAATTTAAAGTAATTTAATTAATTTAATTTTATTTAACACATTTTATTCAATGTGTTAAAATTTAAAATACGTAGTAAAAAAAATCACGATTAAATGATGATGAATTGGTTGCATCATCTGCTTATGCATTTTATTAATGAGAAAAACTTATCTAATTTATTGGCTAAAATTTTAGAACCATCTTACGAACAATCTCGACATAGATCGAAGTAATATCCGGATAAACAAATAAATTTTTTCCATGAACGTTATGGAATTTTACTCAAAAACATATTTTATACATATAGATATACAAGCAACCATGGCAAACGTTGTTTTGCCCCTTTTTGTTTTATAGAAGGGCAAGTTGTTTTTAGGTTTTTCATTTATTTTGGTTAATAAATATTTTCCAGTACATCCAGTTTTTTCACGTACCGCAACTTTCTCATCATCAATATATAACAGTTGTTTAGAGAAAATTTCGGCGGATGGATCCCAAAGCATTTGAACGCGCATATTCTTTGTCAGTTGTACTTTAATTTAATAAGTACTTTAATTTAATAATTTAATAAGATGCACACTGCATCTGGATTATTTTGAATGTTCAATGGCAGCTTAAGTGCTGAATGAGCTGTTTTGCCTCCATGTAATAAAGTTGCTGCAATTCCAGAAGATTCAATGGCCACTGCAATGCAATTTTTTTAATCGTAACTCTGCAAGAAGTATTATAGCAAAATAAGGAAAGCCAAGTCCACCTGGTGCATAAAAAAAAATAATTTTTTGTTATTCATTAAGTAGTGGAACATTGCGACTATCAAAGCCTGTCATTTCTACAGTATCGTACTGTATTTCACGACTCATATCTGTGATGAGTAAAAACGATGTCATTTGAAAGCATGAATTGAATGTACGAATTGACTTCAAGGAGCAGGGTTGAATCTGGATCTGTACCGAGAAGCATGCCGCGCATTGGTTCAGGTGGTGTTTCAATTTCGGGTAGTTGTACTTTTCCTGATGAGCAACACATCCCAACTGGCTCATTTTTAAATTCGAATGCATGACAATACAGGTATTCTTTTCCCGAAGTACCAATAATAAAGTAGAATATTAAACATCAGGGTCATACTGGAATGCTAGTCAAAAAAATGGCCCTGATGCAAATCCTCGATTAACTTATTGGCGTTATTGGTCAATTCTACTTCTAACTATGAATCTGAGCGCTTTTCGTCGTTGCAGTTGTCTTTGTTGGTTACGTTCATCTCGTGCCTCTTTTGATTGTGACCCACGTAACTGCGCCTTGCTCACACGCGCATTTTCATTATCTTCTTCGATTTGTTCGCCTGATCTTCGTGCTCTTCTATCTCGCGCGGCTCTAGAATTGACCGTTTTTCGACTCAAATTGGCCCAATTGCGTTTTCTTGACTGTAGATAAGTGGTCGGCAGGGCCCTATTTCAGGAGCATATGATACACACATAAATATACGATACGTTACGCTCACATCCTACCATTTTCGGAGGAGTATAATTCCCGCCTTCGAACGGGATAAAAAGTATCCTGGGATACGCGGTAAAGTCCGTCTCCGTCTAAGCTTCCTCCCTACCAATTTCCAGTCAAATCTGTTCTGCCGTTCTTAATTTATTAGTGGTGTAACATAACACCACTTTCTTTTATATATATAGATTTGATTTATTTGTAGTATACAGACTGATTGGTCGGTAATAAACCAACGACAGTTGGTTTGACAGTATTCCCTTCTTTTATGGTACCCTAATTTGTATTCGTAATAAGTGCTGATTTTAGGCCTTTTAGCATGCGCATATACCAAGTATACAGTAAGCCTACAGATTGTCATATAAATTATATCAGTCATAACATAGAACTTAAAGGATCAGCGCTTCTATGTGCAAACAAAATATGAATATCCAGCGTATGCTTACAGCAGGGCCGCCCAAGCTCCGCATACGGGAAAGAAAACTCCAATACCAATGAACAAAATTGCCAATACTTTGGTGCGAGAATTTTTTTCCCATCCATGAGGGTGCACTGAAAAATAAAATTATAGTGAAATTCACAAGGGGCTTAAAAAATCAATGTAAAAAAAAATGCATTTTATTATAGCAATTGAAAAAGAGCCCTCCATTTTTTACAACAGCTTGTTATTATACTATGACAAAAAATGCAGAGCTTCTTACAGAGCTAAGAAAAATGATCTGCAAAGAAGAAATTTATCGCTTTAGGTCGACCATATTGGCAGAAACAAAAACAAGAATGAATTTCTGTAAAAAATTTTCGGCACTCCAACAACAAAATTCATTTGGACTAGCACGATTGAGGAGAATAGGGAAACACGAAAAATTGTTATCGTAATTGCTCTTTGCCTATGCTGGGAGCAGTCTCACACAGCTCCGTATGCATGAACATTTGCAAAAACAAATGAGCAGCGATGCAAAGGGATGAGCACCACTGTTTTACAGCTACCGAATTTCTTTGCCAGTAGCTAAGTATGACTTTTTGTTATTCTTCTCGACGCCTAGCCTCAGTTGCAGATCTCTGTTGTATCGTCTTGTCTAATATCTAATCAACTACACTCGGGTACAGAGAGCTAGAGAAGCTACAGAGAGACTATCTTATTTCTACACACTCTACGGACTACAGTGATTAGGAATTCGTTCTATAAAAAGATTGGCTTGACAATGTCTTGTACCCCTTCCAGAGAAATTGAGTCTGGTTTGCGGACATTTATGAAGCCGACAATAGATGGTTTTCTAGGTGTTCGGAAGCAATTCTCGGTCCTTAATGACTTGTACTTGAAAACCAATTCCGCGGTCAAATTTTTTAGTAAGGAAAGCTCCAAGAAGAACTAAGAATTTCTAATTCTAATTTCTAAATTTGTAGAATTTCGGTCGAAGTATTCTGCGTAAATTGAGTAAATTTTTTACAAAGAGTGATTTTTTTGATAATGATGCTATTGCGCCTTCTGAAGCTTGGCTTAATTCTGTCTCTAAATATTAAATTGTTGTTCCCAAGTTCACTGTGTTTCGATTGGATCGTCCAAATAATAGCTACTTATCTGAACTTATCCATTTCCTAAATGTGTTCGAGTTGCGGTAAAAATTGCCACTGTCTACCTACTTTGGTAGAAGAAATCCTGTATTTCCCCACATTGAGGCCATTAAGTCTGTTTTTTCTTTGGTCAATTACTCTTATTTAATCGTTAATATGACGATTTCTGGATTTCTTCTTTGGACCTAAAACAGAAACCAAATCAAAAAGGAAAATAATAATGTCCGCGAGAGAGAGAACCTCATTCAAAAACGTGTAATAAAAAAACAATAAAAACAAGAAAGGAAAGCTAACTTCGGGCGGAGCCGAAGTTGATATACCCTTGCAGTTAAAACCGGATATATATCGCAAACATCGGATATAGTTGGCCGATCCTTATGAGAATATAATATAATCTTAGAATATAAGAATAATAGAGAATATAATATAATATAATCCAATTTATTACTATAAAAAACCAAAAAAATAGTCCTAAACTTCTTTCTTCAAAAATACCAAAGTTAATATTTCTACCAAAAACCATTTCCGATCGCTCAGTTATATGGGAGCTATTAGATATAGTCGACTGACCGTTATGAAATTTGGTAGGTCGGATTAACTGACAAAAAATATAATCTGTACCAAGTTCCAGCTTACTATCTTCAAAAACACGAAAGTTGGGTCATTTCCGATCGTTCAGTTATATGGCAGCTATAGGATATAGTAAACCTTATGAAATTTGGCATGTCGTATTATTTTGCCGAAAATAGCGCTCATGTAAAATTTGAACTCTCTAACTCTAAAAACACCGAAGTTATACCGTTTCCGATCAATCAGTTATATGGCAGCTATAGGATATAGTTGGCCGATTCCGGTCGTTCCGACTTATTACTGCGAAAGAAAGAAGAAGCGTGTGTGCAAAGTTTCAAGTCGATAGCTTTAAAACTGAGAGACTAGTTCGCGTAGAAACAGACAGACAGACGGACAGACGGACAGACGGACATGCTCATATCAACTCAGGAGGTGATCCTGATCAAGAATATATATACTTTATAGGGTCGGAGATGTCTCCTTTACTGCGTTGCACACTTTTGGACAAAATTATAATACCCTCTGCAAGGGTATACAAACTTTATCCATCAGTTGAGTTTCCTGACTATATTATACCCGGCCCTCATCTCTTTCACCCACATATTTAGTACCCTTTTTAAGCTTTAAAATTATGGATTCACTGTAATTTTGTTAAATACTTTTGTGCTTGGGGGAAAAAAACCCGAAGCAATTCAGTAGGGACGCAGAATAAGCAGTCCGATTATGCTGAATTTGATTTGTAGGTAAGGAAAAGGCGTTGGAATATTTTGGCACAAAAAAATTTTCCAAAAAAAAGCTTTGAGCTGGCGCTAGAACAGGGTTTTCGTCATGACACTAACTTTATCTGCGTGTCCCTAGCTTATCCCTGCCTAGTATTCCTAGGTACTGCTCAGATATCCTATGTATCCCTCGCTCAGTCGCTGATAATGTTTCAGTACCAAGTGATATGTTGAGCCTCTCAGCAGGGCAGACTAATAATAATCTCTTGTATGAAGTGATTAACGAGTCATGAAAAGAATCGTCTAGAAATTTGGATTCACCTATGATCTTGGAACCCCCATCGTTAAACAACCTACATGCTGCCTCTGCTGTGTCGCCTCCAAGGCCAATGACTGGTGTGGGATTTGTAGTTAGATTTTCTGGGCTAAGCTGAGACCAGTCCACCCATGAAAATTTAGCTAAAGTCTTTTAGAATCCCAGATCTTCAGAAACTGAATAAAGGTATTTTTTCGTTGCTACCAAAACGTTAGAAGTATTTTAGGTTAATCGAGCCAATTTTTTACAAAGAGTGCTTCTTTTAATAACGTTACTATCGCGCTAGCCACTATTGCTATGATGCTATCCCAAATCAGTTCGGAACTGAGAAAGTTCAATCGATTAGTGTTAATCGATGAGCCTCATAGTCAGGATAGCTTTAAGGTTCAACCTAGCTCAACATTTTTTATGAAAACGGATTATAATGCTTTTTGCAAAGAGTTGGCTGAAATTGATTGGAAACATCTTTTATCTGTAAACTCTACCGAAACGGCTATGGATTCGTTTTACAAAATAATGCATACAGCGAAAATTGGTTTCTAAAGTCTCATCATTATCAACAATCCACCTTGAACGCCTCTCTCGGCTCAAGAACAAGAAATCAAGAGCTTACAATAAGTTTCTAAAGTCAGGATCCTTGTTTCATCAGTTGAACTTTGTATATATTCGTAGCCAGTTTATCATTCATAACAATCAACTTAATACACGTTACATCATGAATTTTAATGAAAACTATCGTAATGGTCCGAGTTCCTTCTATTCTTTTGTCTTTCTTTTTCTTCTATTCTTTTGTATGAAACGTTCCTTGGAGACTTTTTTCCTTCTTCATTATCGAATACAAATATCTCAGACAAAGTTCTGTTAAGCACCTTGATCTAACGACACTAGATCATACACTAGATGAGTCAGTTCTGAGAAATTATCAACACAAGGACCTAAAAGCGTCGTTTATAATCGGACTGGATAATGTCAAATTAGGCGCACTCAGACTTTTTTAGAATTGATCGATTTCGAAGTTAATTCTGCTTAATTAAGGCTTGGATTGTCAGTTCATGGACACAAAGATGGCAACGAGAAGAAGAGCCGCTAAATAATGCATGCCTGAGAATGCAAGCACGACCTACGGCCAGCCAGCATGCTGAATTCGTTAGACTCTTAGAGTCTTAGAGCTATTCATTAAACTCAATAGGGATAAACGAAAGAAAATGGCGATTTGACGACTTAGATGCCTAGAGTCTCGCATGGAGCGAGACAAAAAACTTAGAAGCTTTGTGACAATTAAGAAGATATTAAGAAACTGGATACATTCGTAAACTATGAAATAATGACATGAAACACGTAACTATGAAATATAAAATAAAGGACGATAGAATTTCCTGGTATTTGCCAAAATTTGTTGATGTCAACCGTAGAGGTCATATGCTAGAACTCATATTCAAAATGTAATGCCACAAGAATAAAAAAAATGTATGTCATCGATATGAATCCATCGATGTTTTTTTGAAATTAAAGTTCTTTACCTCTAAAAACAACACCCGTCGTCGAATCCATCGATGTTTTTTTGAAATTAAAGTTCTTTACCTCTAAAAACAACACCCGTTATATCTCAACACAGCTTTACTAAAAGCACCAGATCAATTGCCATCATTAAATGGGATCGTTATGCGGTTTCAGTGGAGACATAAGAAAGATGTTCCACCTAGTGAAGGTTCGATCAGAAAACCAAAATGCACATAAATTCTTGCTTCTTGCTTCTTGTTCACCAGCCGCGGCAACATTTGACCGGGACAAGAACGCCAGAGATTTACCTCCATGTACCCAGAAGCCATAGATGCCATATTAAAAAATACTTTCGTGGACGACTGCTTTCAAAGCGAATCTGAAAATGAAATGGGCGATTAGCAGTTGAGGTCCGAGAAATACATCGAGAAGGAGAATGCCAAATGAACCCAAACGAGCAACAGTCAAATTATAGCCAACAAACTACACGGTAACAAGGCGCCTACGAAAAGAAGCATTTTGAATGTGGCCATTTCTATATTTCATTAGCTCGGTCTTCTGGGATTTTACATAGTAAAGGCGAAATTAATCCTACAAGCAGTTTGGCGGTACGCGACAGGATCAGACGAACCCGTCGTTAAGGAGGGAGGCCTTCGCTGGAACCTTTGGAGGCAGCAACACATCGAGGTACTAAGTATTCCCCGATTTTCTCCGTATTCGTATTCCCCGTATTCTCCTTGCAGCAGAAATGTCATGTGAGCTGGAGAAACGCTTATTCTGGACCCACTCAAAAAACGTATTGTATTAATTACGTTCCGACGCTCGGAATTATCATCAATTCGTAGCGCTGCGAGTAGGAGAAATACTCAAAAACTCAGAGCCCATGAAGTGGAGATGGGTACCGTCATCGATAATCGCTGAAAACGACGGGGAAAAAAATGGACCAAGGAATTTGAAGGAGGATCAAGATTTACAGGACCCCCGTATCTGTACGAGACTGAATCGCTATGGCCGGTCAAAAAGCTCGAATCTCATTATATAAAACGGATTCATATCCACGACACACAAGATACGACTAAAGCAAGGATAACCAGCATAATTCCCGACCTCCATCGATTTAGTAAATGGGAGAGACTCAGAGGGACCTTAAAATGCGTGATGCGATTTTTCGGATTTATCTGTAATACAAATTTGACGTCAGGTGACGCGAAAACAGCTTTAATACTGCTGAATCTCGATGACGCTAATAATTTAGTTTGTAGCCCAAGAAAATGCCTACCAGGGGGAACGCGCTGTTTAGAAAAGTCACAAAAATCGGAAGGACAAGCATAATCCTTAATCTTTCACCTTATTTAGACGACGATCACATTCTTTTCCTTCGAGGACGTATCAACAGAATCGGCGGCACACCGAAATCCAAAGCTCACAAGATTATTGATCTTTTAATAGACTATTTGCGACAGAAGTACACGAAGTGCGACAGCTTTATTGCATAACTGAGAGAAGACGCAAGAACTGTCGGGTCAGGCAACAGCCGCTGTTTTAGTGTAAAGTTTCTTAATTAGGCCTAAGTATGTACAAATCGCTTAATTGGTCGCAAGCCGACTCTTTCTCGGTCACTCGACTTCAACGGGCCTATCTTAGGCCCTAGCGTGCCTAGCTTTAGCTAGCTCAACGTTATCGAGAGCTTCAGCTTCGCAATGTCTATTCGGGCCACACTCTTTGTACAGACCATTAAGTCCCTGCATGCACCATAAACTGGCCTATCAAGGCTTATAATCCGGTTTCATCTGCATGCAGAGTAAACATTCTAATAAAGTTTAAACAAATTAATTCGTCTTTGTATTTTTGTCCGGATAAAGGTCATTAAAAAATCTCAATGACCAAACACCAACAGTGCCAAAATAAACAAGCGGCACTGGAAACTCGGAAATGGGCAGTCTACCAATGGAACGATTGTCGATTAACGAGCTACCATTAAAAAACACGGGAATTGACTTCCTTGGACCAATGGAAGTCAACTTGGAGAGAAGACGCAAGAAGCAATGTCTTTACGTGCTTGACAGTCCGAGCCGTAAACCTAGCCACTCTCTATCCACACACTCTAGTGCTAGAAACTTTCGTTGCCAGAAGAGGAGTTCCCAGGCGAATCGTATCCGACGGAAGGAAATTCAAGGGCGCCAGTCGCTTACTACAGGAGAAGATAAAAAGACTCTTGCAGATCGAAATAAAGAATATCCACCAAGAGATTGAATGGTCGATTATACCACCAGGAGCGCCTCACATGGGAGGGGCCTGGGTCGGATGAACAGATACGTTAAATCCCTTCTAGCAGAAATACTAGAAGAAAATCCTTGAAGAAGGATAAAAAATATCCTTAACCGCAGTCCGCTGACCTATATACACATACAAGCATTATGGTTTCGAAGGAGAAAGGATACATTTGTATCCCGCTTGATAAGAGTTTTCGAATTGCAGGTCTGATCGCAGATAAATTCTGGAAGAGATGGCTAAAAGAGTATCTTCAAAGTTTGATACACAGGCAAAGATGGCATAGGCAACCGACTAGCCTGCTAAAGATAAGTGTCATTGTAATACTAGTTGATGAGACGCACAACAAGGACCTCTGGAAGAAAGGAATAATTTACGGGCTTCGAACAGCAAAGGATGGGCATTGCTACACGAAACTGATCATTCGACGAGTGGCGAGAAGCTTCACATGGTGATTGGTGGATCAAAAGAGAAGAGAGTCGAGTCGCGAGGAGAATCAAGTCGCAAGTTATTTTGGAGAGACGTACAAGTTTTAAAATTTTTTTTCCTCTTTTTCTCAAAGTTCTTCTTCTAAGTTGTAAAGACAAGACCTGAAATAAATAAACACTGAACGGAGAATTATGGAAAATAAAATTACTCAAAAAATGTACGGACTACCAATAAGGCGGAGCCATTGGCAAAATAGGCCAATACTTAGAGAATGTTTTTTATGTTTTTTATATGTTTTTTTTATATAAATCGGAACGACCGGGATCGGCCGACTATATCTTATAGCTGCCATATAACTGGTTCATCGGAAATGGTATAAATTCAGTATTTTTAGAGTTAAAGAGTTTTTAAAATTTTACACTATTTTTCCAAAATAATACGACATGCTAAATTTCGTAAGGATCGGCCGACTATATCCTATAGCTGCCATATAACTGAACGATCGGAAATGACCCAACTTTCGTGTTTTTGAAGATAGAAAGCTGGAACTTGGTATAGATTCTATTTTTGGTCAGTTGATCCAACCTACAAAGTTTCATAACGATCGGTCGACTGTATCTTATAGCTTCCGTATAACTGAACGATCGGAAATGGTATTTGGTAGAAATACCATATTTTTGTACCGTATTTTTGAAGATAGAAGCTTGGGACTTTTTTTTAGATTTTTTATTAAAATTAATTGGTTTTATTATGATATTCTCATAAGGATCGGCCAACTTTATCCGATGTTTGTGATTTATATCCGGTTTTAACTGCAAGGGTATATCAACTTCGGCTCCGCCCGAAGTTAGCTTTCCTTTCTTGTTTATATATATATTTTTAAGAATGAATTTAATAGGATCAGGGTATATTTAATTCGGAGTCACTTAAACCACCAATTGAATTTAAGTTTTTTGATTTCTGTAGAACCATAACGGTTAGGTTAGAATTAGTACCAAGGTAATTTCCATAGCCAAAATAGTAACCACAACTATAAACAAAACTTTAGACCCAACTACAATCAAAATAAAAACCAATACAATTACAGAGATAACCAACGGGGAGGAAATAACTCCCGAGGATTCTCAAATGCCCAAGTAAGATCCATGGACCATACTTTCCTTAAGGGGGGACATCTGAGTAGAATTTTGAAAAAATCGAAATTTTTTTTTTTCGCTTAAAAAATTTGTTAGCGTCTTTAAAATAACATATCAAAAGATAGAGTCCGGCAAAAGTGTCTAAGAGTCGAAATTTTCCATTCTGCGGCGATGCTTCACAGGTATGTCCCACAGTACTTAAAACTTTAAACGCGTTTTTCTCGAAACCGCTTTTTTTGAGTTGGCCGAACACATAACTCGAACAACTCTTAATCTATCGATCTAAAATCGATTGACGGTATACCTATCGATTGACGGTATACTCAGAATACCTATGTCTATCGACACACGTAGGATTTTTTTTATATTTTGCTTACTTTTTTTTTTATCAACAATTTTGTGACGTTTTTTGTTAGTGAAAATTGCAAAATTTGTTCAATCACTCACTATTTTGCAAAAAATCAATATATCAAAAAATCCTATGTGTGTCGATAGCCGTTGAGATACGGAAACTAACCAAACTTGATTTTTTGTTCTAGATCAAAAATTAGGGACGTTAGGTGTTCGGCCATGGCCCCCTTTAAAAAAATAGGTCCTACGAATAAGGGCTGCAGGGCCGCCATTTTTTTCGATTTATTAAAAAAAAATTTTATTGTGTACCTTCAATATAATATAATAAAACCTCATTTACCAAATTTCGATTAGCTGTTTTGATTTGGCCAAAAAAATTCCAGAAAATCCGTTTTTTTGTTGGCCTGTTACTCAGATGTACAAAATTAGTCTCTGGAAAATTGCTAATGTACAATTATAAAATTACCATTCAAAAATATTATGCATCTTTAAAACAAATCCAGATAATTATGAAGAAATAGATATAAACACAATGGTATCTATTAAGTTACCGAGCGTTTTAAGTAACATTCAGTCATACGCTTGATATTTTAGATATTCATATTTATTTTATGCAGATGTAAGCTAATTTATACAATCAGTCGCGAACGATCCAGAATTAAAGGGAACGGTTTGAATAATAATTCGCGGCTTAACGCTTAACAAAGATAAGCGGAGCTACCGAGAACCAAACGAGAGAGTGCGAACGATAGAGACTGTCCTGCACAAGACTGCACGTGCAGGTGGCCGAACGATTGAAAGAGCGAGGGAGGGAGTGAGGGTGCGTTTCAAATGCGCAGAAATGCAATGTGACGTCATAAATGGTACTTCGGCTAGATTTTCCAAGCTTTGTCTAAGTGGCCCGAATTATAGACGGCTGCAAGACCTGACGTCCTCCATTGACTAGAAGAGGAGGCGCCGACTAGAAGAAGAGGAACATCACTAATACGACACTATGCAACAAGGGACTTCACAGTAGGAGGCGTCGTATCCCTGATCGCACAACTTCTGGAGAGAACCTCTGACGCTTAAGCTAGCCCTAAAATAGTGCGAGGAACGGGATGAAATAGGCTGTGGTGCCTTCGTGAACACTTACCGTAATTTGATATGTTGCAGACTTGAGTTAAATGGCAATCCTATAGACATTTGCGACAAAATCCAAGGCGTCGAATCTCGACTAAGCGGCCCTCGGGGAGTAATCTGATGCAGCAGGGCAGAATTGGATCAGGTAAGAAGTATCGCCCCATAACAGACATACAAAAAAGGGCGCCCTATTAACAACAAACGACGATCGAATGTGGCTACAATGCCTTCAAATTTCCAACTGAATGGCCAGAGCAAATGGGGCCTTTGAGAAATATACGCTTTCCAATTTTCTGAGTGGGCCCAAACTAAAAAGGGCCCGTATATGCGCGTTAAATTTATCGGAGTCTCATACGGACTCTCATACGTATGAAAATCTTATACGGAGATTTCTTGTTCATACCTTTGATTAATCCCAAATTATCGCCGAAGGATTTATGTCTAGCGCCTTACTAACATTAACTTTAGTATTAAATACTAGATTTAATATGATAAAAAAAAAAATTTAAAAAAAAAAACCCAAATTCGAAATTTCCTTTACATGCGCTTGAAAAATAAGTGACCCTGCATTTACAAACATCGATTTAGATTAGTGGTCGGCACTCAATTAATTTTTCGGGTCAGTCAGCAGCCACTAAATTAGTTTATAGTTTATTTATTATGCATAAGATTAACACATTGCCTTACTTGGTCGCAAACAGACCGCTCGACTTCAACGGGTCTATCTTAAGAGAGCTTTAGTCCGCTATGTCTATGTCGGGCCGCCCTCTACGTTATCGAGAGCTTTAACTTTGTTATTTTTCGTCGGGCCGCATTTTCTTTTTATTACATTAGGTCACTGCTTAGCCCCATTAAATGGCCCATCAAAATTTGATCATCCAGTTCCATCTGCTTACAGAATAAATAACTTACACCGTGCAATTATTTAATTCGACTTTTGAAAACCACAATGAACAAACACGTTGATATAATTTTAACGAATTAGTATTAAGCTAGGAAGCAAGCTCCTTGAGGCCGCTTCTATTTATTATTTTTTTCCAACGACATATCTTCTTGCTTTTGTCATGCCTATTTCTTGTTGCTATATATAAGTACATATAAGTCCTGTAACAGGAGGATATATACAGAAGTCCTTTTGGTGGGACTTCTCAATTATTTTTAAACTCTAAATGGCGTCTTCCTGTGGTATATACCGCTATTGTATATAGTATATAGTACAATAGCGGTCCCTCCGAAAAAAAGCAGGGACAAGCAGCATTATTAGATCACTCGACGCTAGTACTCAACTTTAACTCTAATGCAATAGCATACACAAAAACTAGAACATGCTCTCTGTCAAGTATGATCTGCTCCTCTGCTCGCAGCTTAACTAATAACAACAATAAAACCAATCACCATTGAAAAAAAAAATTAATGTGTCCAATAACCAAACAAACTAATTAAAAAAGGTGGTTCCTCTTTTTGCGGTCTGCAAATGGCTTAAAAAAAACATATTCTGGTATAACACGGACGAACTAAGCAAACCTAAATCAAAAAACCACTTTGAGCTGCTTCCGCAGAGGTAAAATCTAAACAGTCGTCAAGACCAAACCAACCAAACTTAAACCATGAAACCTCTTATATCGTAGAGTCATTTTTGAGCTACCTTACTAAAACTGGACCTCACACAGACAAACTGACAAAAATTGACAAACAAATAATTGAATAATTTGTGGATCAAATAACCAATATTATGGTCATAACCCTTTTTTGTAACTAAACTTGACAATTAATAAACTAGCAACGGACATATGGAATGCCAATTAAATGGATTACAGCGTCACTTGCTAGAACTACAGGGGAACCGGGATCCTAACTGCTACCAAAGATTATAAAGTACATAGATGGGACATCAGGGCCAAAACGGTCAATTTTTTCGTCGAGCTTGAGGGGGGAACGCACATGCATACGATTCTATTTTTAGAACTCTTTACATGTATCCGTCAACAAAAATGTGAGCCTTTGTATGTATGTGTCACTGCTCGCACGACGGCGTAAAAATGTTTTGGCTTCCAAATTTCAATTTCTCGTTTCTGTTTTCAATGCGGCGATGTGGTAGTTAGTAGAACAAATAGTATTTTTAATTGCTGCAGATCGAGACACGGTGGTAGCATAAGCCATTGAGTAGTTACTCTATTTACAAATTTTCTGTGATCAAATCCTCGTAAAGACATTGAACTTTTTCTTTCTTAAATAATTTTTTTTTTAGAATAATTATAATTATTTTTTTTCATTAATTGTTGTGTTAAAGAAATAAATTAAACATTGTGTCCGGCGAATAAAATTTCGAGGGAGTCCGTCCGGCATTTTATCATCCGACCTCCGTCTTCCGTCACTTATTTTTACAACAACACAGCCACACAAAAAAAAAAAAGTGTCCGGGTTGGGAGATCAGAGTACCCTATCCCCATGTATTTTGGACCGCTGAACACGAATCTGAAGTCCGTTTTGGTCCTGCACGTGTACGTTTCTTCCTAACCTCAAAAAAAGTTTTACATTTTTGGAGGTATGCGACTTTTTTTTTAATTTATTGGATTTTTATGAAACTGGGTACCCAGGGGTTTTTGGGGTCGCTGATTACGAATTTGAAGTCAGATTTTCAAAATTCAATAATACATGGGGATAAGGTACTCTGATCTCCCAACCCGGACACTTTTTTTTTTTTTGTGTGGCTGTGCAATTGATACTTCAAATTGGGTTTTAAAGTAACCGCTAGAATCCATACCAAAAACAGAGCTGAAGAGTAAGGATAGAGAAAGATATTTCTGATCTCTTTGCTCTCACATGGGTTCGATTTGAACGTTTCAAACTTTCATCGTTCCAAAGATGTTACGATTTAACAAGAAAGAAAAGCTAACTTCGGGCGGAGGCGAAGTTGATATACCCTTGCAGTTAAAACCGGATATATATCGCAAACATCGGATATAGCTGGCCGATCCTTATGATAACATCATAATAAAACCAATTACAATAAAAAATCTAAAAAAAAGTCCCAAGCTACTTTCTTCAAAAATACGAAAGTTGATGTTTCTACCAAATACCATTTCCGATCGTTCAGTTATATGGCAGCTATAGGATATAGTCGGCCGATCCTAATGAAATTTGGCATGTCGTAATGTGTTGCCAAAAATAGCTTTCGTGTCAAATTTGAACTCTCTAACTCTAAAAACACCAAAGTTATACCATTTCCGATCCATCAGTTATGTGGCAGCTATAGGATATAGTCGGCCGATCCCGTCCGTTCCGACTTATATACTGCGTGCAAAGGAAAGAAGGGTGTGTGCAAAGTTTCATGTCGATAGCTTTAAAACTGAGAGACTAGTTTGCGTAGAAACAGACAGACGGACAGACGGACATGCTCATATCAACTCAGGAGGTGATCCTGATCAAGAATATGTATACTTTATAGGGTCGGAGATGTCTCCTTCACTGCGTTGCACACTTTTGAACAAAATTATAATACCCTCTGCAAGGGTATAAAAATAGAATTCTCTCTTTCCCTCTTTCATCTGCCAGCCGTTTGTCGTGGAACCCGCTCTCAAATGTTTTCATTTTTACAGCGGGTTCCACGACGGAAAAACTGAAAACATTTGAGAGCCGCACTTATAGACATTTTTACAGCGCACAGTGGTCCGGCTTGTATGAAGAGAGCGGCCAAAAATACTTCTAGTTGAGGTAGGGACTGGAAACTTGGCACAAAATATTTATATTTTCATTCTAAAATAATTAAAATAGTTAAAATCAGCCAGATCGGGCAACTATATTATATACCTGCCATATAACTGATTGATCGAAAATGCTATAACTTTGGTGTTTTTACAGTTAGAGAGTTTTTGTACGAATGCTATATTTGACAAAATAATCAAATAATCAAACAATAATCGACCTACCAAATTTCATAAGGATCAGCCGACTATATCCTATAGCTGCCATATAAATGTTTGATCCGAAATGACCCAACTTTTGTGCTTTTTAAGATAGATAGTTGAAACTTCGTACAGATTCTATTTTTGGTCAGTTGATCCAATTTACCAAATTTCATAAGAATCGGCCGACTATATTTTATAGCTGTCATATAACTGAATGATCGGAAATGGTTTTGGTAGAAATACCAACTTCGGTGTTCTTTTAGATTGTTTGGGAGTTTGGGACTTTTTTTTAGATTTTGTATTGTAATAAATTGGTTATATTATGATATTTTCATAGGGATCGGGTTTTGACGGACGAATATGACGAACCCAACAAAACACAAAATATGCACGAAAACAACAAAACCCAAAATTTGCTTTTTGAACACAAAAAGGGAATAAGTGGGAAAGTTGGCAAAAGTTGCAGCTCAAATTTAAAACATAGTCTAAGAATACATTAATTAGTATTAATAAAAAAGTTTCATCATTGGGAAAGACTAGTATCACAACTTTTTTTTTATTTTAATTCTATGTATACACAAAAATTTGCCAGTCGAAAGGTCACTTATAAAACACTTACTTTAAAACAAAAACTGTGTTGCGTTTGCGTGTTGCGTAATGACATAAAAATTACTCAGTTTTATAGTACATGCCTTTATTTTCATAATTCATTTTATTTGATGGTGATTGGACTCGATTTAATATTTAAATTAAATTCTTTTGTAATATCTAATTTTCAAGCTGAGTTCACTGCAACGATCACGTGTTTTTATTGTCTCTCTTCTCTCACTATTCTTACAACGAAGGAAAGAGAAAGGACAAAAATAAAAATCTTTTTATTGATCTGTTAAGGAATATTTTAAAGACAAAAAGTGACCAATTTCGGACTTTTGTGTTTTTATTTTTGGCCTATGGAATCAACTGTGCAGCGGGTTCCACTACGAGCTGAGGCAATGCTTAGGTTATTTTAATTTTTAAAATGAAATTTTTCTTTGTATGAGATGTCCCATCTATGTACTTTATAATCTTTGCTGCTACCGACATTATGTTTATATCCGAATGCGTTACACTACACAACAACTACCCCAACAAAAAAGCTCAAGGTGGCACAGCAATAATAATAAAAATTAAAAGAAATTGTGTAGAAATGGACAGTTATGAACCGAGTACTATACGCCCTGAAAAAGGCCTCCCTTTCCATGAAAGTTATGAAAGTATGAAAGAGCCGGGAGTTCTCATAAAAGCGTCGAAAATTTTGTGTGGAATTTTGGAAAATATCTTCACTTCCGGGAATTTTAGAATCCCGGAGGAATTGACATGAGTAGCAATGAGTAAAAACCGGGAAATTTCAGTATCGTTCCTCCAGAGCGTTTCCTGGCTCTTTCCCAAATGAATTCCCAAATGCACTCTCAAATTTGTAAAAATACGCACGTACCGCCCAAAGAATTTATGATCATCAAAATTGTCCTAATATTTTATATTAAAAAACTAATGAAATTATATTATATATTTATATATTATATATAAATATATACTAATATTATATATTAGTATATTCTTGTTCGTTTAAAGTTTATATTTCGTAACTTCTTTACTCTGTTCTCCTTATGTACACCATCGAAAACATAGTACCAATTTTATTAAAATGAAATTAAATGTATTTTATATAAACAATTGGAACTTATCAGATATAAACAAATGTGAATTAATGTATGAAAACTTGTTTCACCACAAAAAACTTTAAATCAACTGATATCAAAACAGGGAGACTTTCATCGCCCGCCAACAAAAGCCAAAAGTAACTGTCATAATCTAGGGTATACCCGACAATAACTATCCTTCTTTTGAAAACCATAAAAGGAATTGTCGTTGGTTATAGCCATCTTAGCTACATATGTATGTATATATAAACTCTGATCACAATATTTAAAGAGTATTTTTGAGTCATCGTCAAATTTTTTCCTGTCCTACATTTTCCCCATTCTTTCTGATCACAGATCTCTACCGTCTTGGGTGTTTGTCTTCCAATTTACTTAAAAGCACAAAAAAGTATGCGCTTTCGAACTAAACAACAGCATTTGCCGTCATTTTTTAGCGTTGTCTTGTTCTATCCTGGTCTAGGTCACCCTGCACCGTCAAGCGTTGATAACCGCCACTGTTTTACGTCTTCTTTTTATCCTCAGCCCTACCATATTATAAGTTAGCCTACATTGGTAAAATTAAACCACAAAAGAAAAATATAGGGACTTCTTCTGATCAAACAGATTATTCAAAAAACTAACCAATCCTATAAAACAGACATTCACAAACTTATTAGCCTTGTTGGTACATTTTATTGGTCCGATATTCTGGCATGCACCGATATAAATGTCACCTTGGGAAAAAAAGGTGACAGTCCTATTTTCTGTCTTTTTCTCTCTGAGAATAGTTTATAATTTTATAGTTTACATCCTTTGTCAATAATGGTTTCCGAAAGCTGAGGTTGTTTACACAGACTTTAGTAAAGCATTTGATTCGGTTATTCACTTACTCCAGTTTAATAAACTGAATCTTTTGCGATTTCCTACATACTTCCTTACATGGATCTCCAGCTAGTTAGATGAAAGAACGCAAGGAGTTTTATTTAAAATTTACTATATATTCCCGCTTAGTCTGATCTACACCTGAAGTCCCTCAGGAAAGTCATCTTGTCCCGTTACTGTTTGTTAAAGACTTACACCCTGTTTTAACGAACTTGATAGTACTTATGTATGGAGAGTATGTTAAGCTTTGTCTTCAATACAAATCCACTTTTGCCCAATGCAGACTTCGGTCAGACCTAGAAAATTTTCAAATATTCTTTTTGGCCAATGAATCAATACTTAATGGTTCTAATTGCTAACTTATGTCTTTTTATTGTTGTAGTCATCTCTAGGCTACGTATTTTCCCAATGGGATTGCCTTAGATAAATTTACACGGGTTTATGATTTGGTGTCCTTTAAGACTGAAAACTCAAATTGTTGGACCATATTTTCGCAATGGTTACTAGAGACCCCAATATAGAGTACATCAAGACCGCATAGAATCTGTACAAAAAAATGCCTTACTTTTTGCTCTTAAGATAAAATAGACAATTGTGATAGTTCTTCAACTTCATTCGTATCGTAGCAGGCTCATACTAATAAACTTACTCCCTTAACAAATTATAGTGTCGTTTACCTAAACAAAAGTGTTGTGTAGGATGTATAACTCCGAAAGTATCGGATATACATGTACATATGTAATAGTTATTATGTATGAACGTGTGTTTTATGCATATGTGTTTTAGAACTAGATTAATAAAAACAAGAAAGGAAAGCCTACTTCGGGCGGAGCCGAAGTTGATATACCCTTGCAGTACCCTTGCAACCAAACCAATTAATTACAATAAAATATCTAAAAAAAAGTCCCAAGCTTCTATCTTCAAAAATACCAAAGTTGATATTTCAACCAAAAATTATTTCCGATCGTTCAGTTATATGGCAGCTATAAGATATCGTCGGTCGATCGTAATGTGTCATATAACTGACCAATCGACTTTGGTAGACTTTGGTATTTTTGAAGATAGAAGCTTGGTTTTTTTTTTTTTTTAATTTTTTATTGTAGGTAATTGGTTTTATTATGACATTTTCATAAGGATCGGACAACTATATCCGATGTTTGCAATATATATCCAGTTTTAACTGCAAGGGTATATCAACTTCGGCTCTGCCCGAAGTTAGTTTTCCTTTCTTGTTTATTTCATTTTTTGTTAATTCAAAAGTTTGATTGGGCTCTAAAATAGTATATTTTATGTAAAAGAAAGCTTTTGTACCAAAATTCTAAAGCAAATAAAAAACTACGCTTCCCTATTTATATTTTCCTATGGCAAAAACTTGTTTTGGATGCCGATTTAAATGAGCGAAAAAGACTTAAAATTTAGTAATAAAAGAAAGATTAATTTTAAAATTATTAACATGATTAGGAAAATTTTAAATTGTAAATAAAATTCGCTCAAAAATCTTTACTTAAACGTGACGATCTATTTATAAAGCCAATAAAAAATAAAAAATTTTAATATTGTTCGGATACTGGGTATCGTTCAACAGTTACTTCCTCCAATAGAGTTTAATAATTGAAGTAGTTGAAGCTAAGATATGGACTAATAATTTGAACACTTGTGGTATAACAATGAAAAGCCACATTAAATAAACTTAAATTATTCTTTAATTTATACATAAATTGCGATTTTTTACACTTTTATATATTTTGAAAATTATGCAGTTTAATACGTACCGTACATGTATCGAACAACAAAATCAACACGATTATCCCACGAATAGGCCATTATTACACTGTTAGTTAGTTTTAATCGACATAAAATAGTGAGCTCTAAGGGGGAAAATTAAATCGATAGTTAAATTAGTAGAAATTAAATTTAATAACAACAAATAAATGTAAAAAGGATTGTGTATATTCCACTCTTCTTTAGTAAATAGTAGGTACTAACCTATGGAGTAGCTTACTTTAGACTAACTGAATTTTCTGGTGCTCTTGCCAAAAATCGTATATATTTGCAACATTCTTTGAATTACATGTATCTAAACATTACAATAAAAGCAAATAAGACTTGTAATATACATGCATATACATATGTTAATGCCCCTTTTAAGATAAATGGAACTACAATATATATAGTGGGTATTGTATCCAATGCAACATGTTTACATGTATATATATTTATAAATTCAAATTCCATCCAATCATTATTAATAAAAACGCCGTCCAAATTAAATTGGAAATTCATTTTTTTCTAACCATTTAACTTTTAAATTGTTCAAATCAAACTAATTACTGTACTTATTTATTGGTATGTATTTTTACTTTTTACATGTATGTACTGTGCATGCAAACTTGAACGGATATTTATAGTACAAGCATAATCTACTATAAAACACTTTTTTTTAATATAAAAGTTGTTATTTTAAATGTTGTCTCTTTTTATGCAAACATTTACACATTTGTGCACCTAATAAACAAAAATTAATAAAATTTTTAATTTGCTGATTTATTGATCAAAGCTGTTACCCGAATTAATAAGCAAAAAATAAATAAAACAGGTCTTGAAAAGTAAGTCCTATTGGTAAAATCATGAAATTGATTCTAGCTAACTCAAGCTAACTTCGGGCACAGCCGAAGTTGATATACCCTTGCTGTTAAAACCGGTTATAAATCGGTAAAATTGGATACAGTTGGCCAATCCTAAGAATATCAGAATATAACCCAATTTATTATAATAAAAAATCTGAAAAAAGTCCCAAACTTCAATCTTCAAAAATACAAAAGTTGGTATTTCTACCAAATACATAGTCGATACTACCAAATACTATATCTACCAAATAGATATAGTCGGCCGATAGTTATAAAATTTGGAAAGTCGGATTAACTGACCAAAAATATGATCTGTACTAATTTCCAGCTTTCTATCTTGAAAAATACGAAAGTTGGGTCATTTCCGATCGTTCAGTTGCATATGGCAGCTATAGGATATAGTCGGCCCATCCTTATGAATTTGGCATGACCTATTATTTTGCCAAAAATAGCATTCATAAAGAAACTGACTCGGTCGTTCCGACTTACCATACATATATACCGCGTGCAAACGAAAGAAGGGTGTGTCATATCAACTCAGGAGGTGATCCTGATCAAGAATATATATACTTTATAGGGTCGGAGATGTCTCCTTCACTGCGTTCCACACTTTTGACCAAAATTATAATACACTCTGCAAGGGTTTAAAAAGCTAACATAGAGCGCAGCCGAAATTAGTTGGTTGCAGTTAACTTGCAGTTAAATATAAGTATGATGATATATACAGGATTTAATATACCTATATTGCAAATAACAGATGTAGTTGACTTATACTAAAAGGAATTTGAGTATGAGCCCAATTGTGCTTCCAAGCCTTTATAAGCTTTTATTTTTGCCTTAAATATATTTTAAGTTATTGTCAGGTCAGGCAGCAGCACGACGTTTTATGTTGATATTAACGTCGTTGATGTTGAGAGTTAATTGATGTTAATTGATTTTGAGAGTTTTAGCTCCGCAATGTCTATGTCGGACCGCCCCCTCCATTATCGATAGCTTTAGCTTCGCAGTGACTAGTCGGGCCGCCCTCTCTGTACATTACTTGAGTCTCTGCATGCACTACAAGCTTACATGAAACAATAAGCTACGACCTGGGAAAATACTTTTCACGAAACGTCACTGACAAACTTAAAAGAAACGACACTTCAGATGCTCGACAAGGAGAATTACCGAACCATTTGCTAATGGTTACATGATTACACTTTTTTTCAGCGATTAGTCTCGTATTTGGATGTTAATTTGTTCACTTGCTCGATGGTTCCGTAGTTTCTTCGAAAGCCAAATTGATGTGCCAGGATAATATTGCAAGACCTGCGTCAGGTAAAAATCAACCTGCCCGTGGCTTCGGAACACCCACCTTCTAAGGATGAGGATGAGAGTGTGCGTCCATCGTCCTTTCGTCGATGAGTCCCAGCAAACCTGCCACGCTGTGAGCGACCTCTCCTTGTCCTCTTCCCAACGAGCGCGAGTTTCATTAAGCTCTTTGAGCTTTCGAGCGCGCTCTTTCAGCGGGGCCATCCCCGCAATGACCAATGAAGCCGGACGCTACAACCCTGTACTCTGCATCTACCCCTCTCCTATACCTGGGCGTATTCATCGCCTCAGCCCAGATGACCGCTGCAAACAAGATTTGGAGCAAGAGGAGCTTTCTCCTGTTCTGCCTCGGGCCTCTGGTGTTGAGAAGGACCCTATCAAGGCCTCTGGTAGTGACTAAAGCCTTGCCCTGGTGCTCGCGGAAGAAGAGCTTGGCGTCGATCATCACCCCTAGGTATTTTATGGTCCGCTGGGAGGTTCCTGCCATTCCACCGACCTGAATCGTCGCTGTTTCCAGCACCGCTTCTGTCTTTTGGGGGGCTAGGCTTTGTCCAGCATTTTGGAACATTGCCCCAATCGCCTTGTTTGCCACTCTCTCCGCTTCGTCCCTATGCTTGGCCACAACCACCAACGCTACGTCGTCTTGTTGATCCCGCTGGGAGCAACAACCTCAGGATCCCGTCGTACATGAAGTTCCACAGCAGCGGTCCTGGGACCGATCATTGGGGCACACCCGCCGTAACGTCGTAGGACTCCGTGCCAATGTCCGTATCGACAAGTAGCACTCTGCAGCTGGAGTAGCTACTTACAAAGTTCATTATAGCACTGGAAACGTAAGACCGCCTTAGGGCTGCCAGTGTTTTGCCCCATTCCGCCATGTTGAATGCGTTCCTGATGTCCAGGGTGACTATTATGCAGTACAGCTTGGAGCCACCCTTCCACCTGGTTCCCGCTATTGCGTTGCGACAAATGCCAACCCCCGCTGCTATGGAATCCACTGACGACCTTCCCTTCCGGAACCCGTTCTGCTTGGGAGACAGCCCTCCCGCATTCTTTATAGCAGCTTCGAGTCTCGCCACGATCACCTTCTCGACGACCTTGCCCATTGTGTCCAGCAGGCAGATTGGCCTATAGGACGACGCCTTCTCTCTAGGTTTTCTTCGTTTGAGGAGCAGCAGGAGCTTCTTTACCTTCCATTTGGTGGGAAAAGTGCCTTCGAGGATACATTTATTGTAAAGCTCCGCAAAGCTGCCTGGCTGCAGCGCCAGAGCCAGCTCGGTTAGGAACCGAATCCGGGCCGGGTGCTTTGTTAGGGGCTAAGCCTCTCTCTATAGCCAGTACTTCCTCTTCCGTTACGACCTCAGCCACTTCATTGTTTGCTGGGGGGGTGCGTAGCGGGGCGACCTGACTGCCGGCTGGGAACAGCGCTCGCACTGTGGTCCTCAGTTCGGTTCCGTGTGGGACTGGCCTCCTGCGCGCAGCCTCTTACCCACTATCCTGTATGTGCTGCCCCATGTGTTTTCCTCCGCCGAGTTACATAGCTCCAGGAGGCATTTCCTCTTGCTAGTTCGGATGGCCTCCTTCAGTGCTCTACAACGGTCCTTGAAGGCTAGGTACCGCTCCTCAAAGTTGTCGCTGCCTCTCGCTCGCTGCATCAGCCTCCTTGCTTTCACGCACTCCGCTCGGATGAAGTCAATATTGTTGCTCCACCTGTAAACAGAAGCGTGGTTTTTGCGGTAGCCGCTTCGCAACGGCAAGCTCGCCATGAACGCCGCCTCGAGCTTAGATGCAAGGGTGTCAGCCATTTCGTTGGCTCCGCTTGGTGGGACGTTACCGATTTCGCGCGCAGCCTTGGTGAAATTCCTCACCTGGAACGCACCGACTCTGAAGCCTCGTGAATTCGGTTCCCTCGGTCGTTCTTGCGGGCTTCCAATTGAGCACAATATCGCTAAGTGGTTGCTGTCCGTGAAGCTGCTGCTTATCTTCCAGTTAGCGCCAGTCGCTAGCAAGGGGCTTGCGGAGGTTAGATCTATGATGGATCCTGCTCCGGCTCTGCTAAAGGTTCTGAGCCAGTCCTATGGGGCTCGCTTAGGAGCGCTATGTCCGCCATCGCCTCCCACACAGTCTGCGCCAGTACATCTTGAGCCGCCCTGCAGTGGTTCAGGTTCAGCTGAAGCACTAGCATGCTGACATCCTTAGTCCACCTCCTTTCACTGACATGGGGCAGCATCTACTTCCATTCTGATGCCTCACATCTTTCCGGACTTGAGAAGCACCGAGGGTCCCGTTTACAGGTCCTTCTCTCCGCAGCGGAAGCAACAGCCATTCCTGGCGTTCCATGTGCGGTATCCCTAGGCACCTGTAGTAGCAAGCAATGGTATCCTTCTCCTCCAAATGGCATACTGTCCACCCAACCTTCACCTTGCCCATAGCAATGATGGCCTCTTCCTCACTTTCTTGACGCATGGGCAGTATTTTGCTGGTTTACCGCTCCAAGGGCCCGTGCTGTTCGGTCTGCTGCTGGTCTGCACGGCCTGGTCATGCGTCCAGACGAATCTGCTCGAGTCCTCCGTCAGAAGAGTCTGCTGTTCCTTCTCCCGGGTTTCGATACCGGCTCTCTCGCATCTGGCGTACACTGGCTTGGGCATGAAGGCCGGTCCTCCTCCGCATGCTCATTCCTGACCAGAATGAAGTGGATGTCCTTCAATCCAGTTATCAGGCTCCTTTGCATCGCGGAAATATGCCTTTTGTTCTTTTCCGTGACCTACGATAGCAGCTCGTTCACTATCGTGCCCAGCTCCGTTAAGCATTCTTCGTCGGGGGAACCGCCCTCTGGTCCTTGTCCGGGCTAAGCATCTCCCGGGGCCTCTTTGGCGCATCGTTTTCTACTGCTTCTGGGCCGCCTGTGTCTGCTGAGCAGTGCTGCCAACATAGCCTTTTACCGGCCAGATCTGGCATTTTTCAACCATCAAATGCAGGAAAAATTTTGAGCTAGCTGCTGGCAGGAAATTTGGCATACCCCATAGCCTAGTGGGTAGTGTAGCTACACGCTAAGCGTGGGGTCGTGGGTTCGAACCCCACTCATGACAATCATGACCTCCAAAGTGGACTCTTCTCCGATGCTACTAAACATGTGATGTCGAAAAAGGGTACTCCCAGGTATATCGACAGGTGGCAGCCCCACCTCTGGGATTGGTCGCACCTGGCTAATCACCGGATCGACTGAAAAACAATTGATTAACGAAAACAATACAACAGAAGAAACCAACCACCCCCCCCTCCACCCCAACCCGTGGACGACCATTCGCACATAGAAACGGACACGAATTGGACAATGGAACGTGAGGACTTTAATGGAATCAACCAAATTGGCGCAGTTTGAAGGAGAAATGGAGAAAATGCAGTGAGTGGGTCGCCCAAAGATGACCTGGCGCAGTAGAGCACTCCTAGAAGCAGCCCGGGAAAACATCAGCAGTGACACGTTAAAACAAACAGCGCCAAATAAAGTTAGGCGGAGAACCCTTGTAGAGCCCCTAAGCTCTCGAGAGGAGTAATAAGAAAAAAATACATATATATATATATATGTATATATATGAGTGAAATCCAATGAAGGGTGCGACCTCAAAAAGACAACGAACGAGAGTGACGCCAACCTTCGATAATAGGCTGAGGAGATGCTCTAAACCTAGTGATGCATCCTAAGAAACCTAAGATGCATCTAAACCTAGCATGCCGAATTAGTTAAAGCCAAGCGGCCGAAAGGGTGTCGGCTTGTGACCAACAATGCTTAGGTTAATAATTAATTATTTAAACTAGTTTCTTGCTGTTTGATCCGACAAACTTCTTATTACTTATTCATTAATGTCTATTCACAGTTATGCATTGCGACGGGCAACTAAATGTGGCCACAATTTCGAAGTGCCTCAAAAGAACTTGAACATGATTGGTACAAACGACTCTTACACTGCTGAGGGAAATATCGATTTCATTGAGCTCGATAATTGTCTATCAATGTTCAGTTACCAATATTCAGTTAAAAATATTCATTAAAACTACAACAAAACTAAAATGGCTTTTTTTCTGGTTTTCTTTAAATTTGATCTAGCCTTTTCTAGCAGGCTTGGAAAGTTAGTTTATCATTTTATTGTCCGGAAAAGTTGGCAGCACTGCTGCTGAGCCGCATTTTATTGCTCTTTCTAAACGGGTTTCCTGTTTTGGCACTCTTTGCATCTTCTGCACTTGTAGTGTTTCTTTCCAGGTCGGCCAAGTGAGGCAGGTTGAATTGGAATGTTGTTTAGCGCCTCCAGAATCCTTGCCCAAACTGTGCATAGTGGGGAATTTGCCATGGCGTTAATTAATAACTTAAAAACAAACCAACATTTTTTAATTCTGTTTTTTTTTAAAGTAGGCGTGTCCCACCCCCGCCCCAAATTTTTCTTGGCACCACACTTCTAGCGGCACCGCATTTCTGATTGTAACCTTCCTTCCTAAAAATTGCAATTTTTTAAAAAGGAGCTAAAAGGCGCTACTGAATTTAGATGTTCTGAATTAAGAATTAATGGCTCTACAACATGAATATAAACACTTACTGATCAAATCGAAACAATTTTTTAAAACTCTTTCCAAACTTAAACTTTTATTACGAAAGTTTTGTCCGAACACAACTTGCTTTAACTAAAAATTGTTAGAAAGACATGCACGAATTTGGCAAAATATATGTATTAACAAATGGTACAGACCTGGAGCATGACTAGCCTTTCTAAACTAGATTGATTTTTGATTCAAAGTTCAAGAATTATTAATTTGAAAACACTCTAAAAAATAAAGCCAAATGCAAACAGTTGACTTTAATCATTGGTATTTTAATACTGGACTGGAAAAATACCATTTTTGGTATATAACACACGATTTTGGTTTATTTTTTATACGGTAACACTTCAATATCAAAAATTTACAACCTTTTGTGGGGGGATGTGGGAAGTGGATAGAGCATGGATAGTGCATGCTGCGGTTGGGTGTTTCTGCACTGCATTACATCGATGTGCCTAGAATTCTCTGACGCCCCCTATCGGGCTCCTGCAGTCGCCTCATTGCGACGTTTCGCAGCCCTGGTGCCCTTGGTCTGGAGCTAGCGCTCTTTACCGACAGACACTGTTAGGGCTTCCCCCAGGTGATGGACGATCAGCTGCCATGAACTGCGCAATTCTGGTGGGGGCAGCCACGTTTGTTTAGCTCCTTCGACCCAGGAGAAAGGTGTCGCAAAGAGTGTTCCTGGAAGAGAAAGCTTTCTTCGGGCCGCATCCCTCGGCGATTGGCGGCTCATCCGAGCCCTCGCGGAGGCCTCCTAGTGTCCTATCCAGGGAGTATTATGGTTCGCTCGGCAGGTGAGTCCGTCGCCAGCTGTCCGGTCACCCTTTAACCACTCCTTTCCTAAATTCTGCAGTGTGCAAACTGTGCAAACTTTGACATACCAAAGACTTTTCAACTTATCCTTGGAGACCTCAATTTTTCCCCCTAGCTGAAAGGAATATTTTATAATTCCCTTTCATAAAAAAGGGGAATAGTCTCATGATGCCACCTACAGAGCCATCTTTAATTGTGGGCAATTCCTAAGTGATTTAAAAAATTAATTACTCTTCATTTGCAGTGCCTTTGGTCTTCCGAAAGGGATTTCCGTCTGATGTTATTTTCAAAGACTTCAGTAAAGCATTCGATTCAGTCAATCACTACTACTAAGTTTACTCCCTTCACTATTGCTTAGTAAACTGAATCTTTTGGGATTTCTTACAGACCTCCATACGTGGCTCTCAAGCTACTTGTATGCAAGACCTCAAAAAGTCTTATTTAAAAATGTTCACTTTTTTTTTAAATGCTTGGTCCGTGGCACATTTGGAGTCCCTCAAGGAAGTGGGCCGTTCCTGTTTACTCTTTTTACTAATGACTTGCCCTCTGCTTTAACTAACTCGCTAGTACTTATGTATGCAGACTTTGTTAAGCTTTGTCTTCAATACAATTCCATTTCTGCACAAAGCAAACTTCAGTCCGATTTCAAAAATTTTTATGAATGGAGTTTAGCGTAAAATTTAATACTTAATGCAATAAAAAGTAAACCTATGTTTTTTATCGTTCAGGCTAGGAATTTTCTTTATGGGATTGCCTTACAATAATTGACTAAGGTTAATGATCTTGGTGTTCTATTAGACTCAAAACTTAAATTTGCCGACCATATTTTCACAATGGTTAATAAGACCAAAGATATCCTTGGTTTTATTAAAAGGCAGTCAAAAGAATTTGACGACCCCCAAAAGTTTATTTATTTCTTTGGTCCGCCTGATACTAGAATACGGTTTATGTGTCTGAAGTCACCAATTGGAAATTGGTTTCGGTCTTCGCAAAAGAATCGCTCCTATATGGAAATGGATAGCTGGTTTTTAAAGATCCTGGTTTCCATGAGTCGCAATTCAATCAGCATCGATAAGTCTTCGTTTTTTGCTGAAGTCTTGGCGATTTTGGAAATAGTCACCGATTGGAAAAAACTGTTTTCAAAAGAACTTGACGACCCCCAAAAGTTTATTTATTTCTTTGGTCCGCCTGATACTAGAGTACGGTTTATGTGTCTGAAGTCACCAATTGGAAATTGGTTTCGGTCTTCGCAAAAGAATCGCTCCTATATGGAAATGGATAGCTGGTTTTTAAAGATCCTGGTTTCCATGAGTCGCAATTCAATCAGCATCGATAAGTCTTCGTTTTTTGCTGAAGTCTTGGCGATTTTGGAAATAGTCACCGATTGGAAAAAACTGTTTTCAAAAGAATTTGACGACCCCCAAAAGTTTATTTATTTCTTTGGTCCGCCTGATACTAGAGTACGGTTTATGTGTCTGAAGTCACCAATTGGAAATTGGTTTCGGTCTTCGCAAAAGAATCGCTCCTATATGGAAATGGATAGCTGGTTTTTAAAGATCCTGGTTTCCATGAGTCGCAATTCAATCAGTATCGATAAGTCTTCGTTTTTTGCTGAAGTCTTGGCGATTTTGGAAATAGTCACCGATTGGAAAAAACTGTTTTCGACGACTCGTAGCATGCTGTAATTCACTTCCCTATTACACGAGTGGAACGAAGATACCTGGCAGAGTCGGGACATTGATTCAATTATGTTTTCTTTTTCCGCCTTATAGATGTTTTTAAATAAGTAGGACTGCAGCCATAGTAACCATCTCCCTATGCGGTCTGATGGTCTCGATGTCGGTTTGAAAATGGCTTCCAATGGCTTGATGTCGGGCACGAGTTCGAAGTGGGGTCCTGCCAGATAATAAAAAAACTTTTAAACCGACCAAACTAGAGCAAGATTTCCTTTTTCTGTTTGAGAATAACGTCTCTTGTCGTCGAAGAAAACTTTACTAGAGAATACAATAATAAAAGGAACGGAAGCATTTCCTGAGAACGGAAGCACCACCGCTCCAAGCGCTGTTCGACTCGCATCTGCTTTTAGACGAGTTTGATTCGCGGGTTGAAGTATGCTAGGCTTGGTACACTTGCCAGTCGATCTTTTGAATTTTGAAAAGCATCTCCTTCCACTTTGCCCCGGTTCAATTGTAAGACAACAATGGTCTTAACGGCTTAAGTCTGGATTGTGAATTCTCCGACGCAGACACCAAACCTAAAAAACTCCGAATCTTTTTCTTAATGACTCGGTCTCAAACTCTTCTGATTGAAATGATTTTTGGAAATATTTCTGAAGCCGAGTGATTTCAAACATAAGCCGTGGCATGAAAAGAATATTACGTCTTTCGATTTTTTCATAAATGACTCAAGTGTTAGCAGCGTGTAACGACGCGTAGCATTATTTGCTCACCGCATGCCAAGGCAGAACCAAACATCACGGTTTTCCAGCACAATGGGAAAGGTCCACGAGCTCGGATCTGTAACTGATTCAATGTCTCAACTCAAACCTCCTTTCTGTTTATCGACTACTTTTTCTTTCAGTACTATCGGGATCCTTCGAATTGGCTGCTGAACTGGAACCATTTGGAGATCAATCTGTAGTTTAATTTTAATCCCTTTTCATTTAGAGCAGTGGTCGGCACCCCAATACATTGATATGATTTTACCGCATTAGTGTTAGTAACGAATAGCAGAAAGTAGGCTGTGAGCATGACGTTTCACACATGCATACTGTGTGTGTGTGGCAGAGCTTGGGCAGAGAAATTTCCTATGCCCCCGAGATAGGGCCGAGAACGGTGTGGCCAATTTATTTTGACTGAAATCTAGGCCTAGATGAGGAACGTAGGAATTATTGAAATTTTTTCGACTATTCGACAAAAAGTTTACGAATCACCCTACAGCTGATATTGGTGCATCAAAAACGCAAATTACTTCAAGTATCCAATCTGTTTGGCTAATGAGGTTAAATTTCGATCCCGAGTCAATAATAAGGGCAATTTCGTGTCCCCCTATTTGGGAGACTCCCACTTCTTCCTCGCTACATAACTTGAAACAATTTTCTCTAGATTTCATCCATGACTTCCATCCATGAGATTTTCACTTCCATGACGCCACAACTTGGCTTCCGGCTCTATGCGGGACGTGGCGGTAGATCTGGCGGCCTTTTTCGCCGTAATCAGGATATTTCTGTGGGTTCGTTTTTATCCTGTCTTTCAGCGCGCTTATCCACACGCACTCTACTTTTTCTACCATATACCTCTTCTATTCTACCCTTCCAGTAGCTGATGATGTTATCATATTGCTGCAGCTCATATTCCTCCAGGAAGGGTATCATTTGCTTAATGGTCCATACTATGGCGATGTACTCCTTTTCAGTTGCCGAGTAGTTCTTTTCCGCCCCTATCAAAGTACGACCCAGGGTTTAAAGCACGAGGGATTTAAGGGATTATCTCACACTATAAACAAGAAAGGAAAGCTAACTTCGGACGGAGCCGAAGTTTATATACCCTTGCAGTTAAAACCGGATATATATCGCAAACATCGGATATAGTTGGCCGATCTTTATGATTATGATTTATCATAATGAAACCAATTAATTACAATAAAAAATCTAAAAAAAAGTCCCAAGCTTCTATCTTCAAAAATACGAAAGTTGATATTTCTACCAAATACCATTTCCGATCGTTCAGTTATATGGCAGCTATAGGATATAGTCGGCCGATCCTTATGAAATTTCTTAGGTCGGATTAACTGACCAAAAATATAATCTGTACCAAATTCCAGCTTTCTATCTTCAAAAACACGAAAGTTGGGTCATTTCCGATCGTTCAGTTATATGGCAGCTATAAGATATAGTCGGCCGATCCTTATGAAATTTGGCATGTCGTAATTTGCCAAAAATAGCTCTCATGTCAAATTTTAAGTCTCTAACTCTAAAAACACCAAAGTTATACCATTTCCGATCAATCAGTTATATGGCAGCTATAGGATATAGTCGGCCGATCTCGGCCGTTCCGACTTATATACTGCGTGCAAAGGAAAGAAGGGTGTGTGCAAAGTTTCAAGACGATAGCTTCAAAACTGACAGACTAGTTCGCGTAGAAACGGACAGACAGACAGACGGACAGACAGACGGACAGACGGACATGCTCATATCAACTCAGGAGGTGATCCTGAAAGAATATATATACTTTATAGGGTCGGAGATGTCTCCTTCACTGCGTTGCACACTTTTGGACAAAATTATAATACCCTCTGCAAGGGTATAAAAAATAACAAAAAAGAATATTTAAAAATGTCGAAAATGAAAACGAAAAACGATCTTTCCTCTTCAACGTTATAAATCCAATTATATTTCTCTAATCTTAAGCCTAACTTATCCATTGCGGCGAAGCGGGGCAAATTCGCACAAGAGCGAATATGAGCTTTCGCTCCCGCTTCGCCCTAAGCTATCTTAGAGTAAATTTAGAGACTAACAACTACAAAACACAATTCAAATTAAAAACAACTTCAAATAATTTAAAATCTAATTAAATGCGACGAATCCGTTAACACCGGCCCCGTTGAAAGCCTTCATCTGGCTTCAACCCACTGGCAGCCGCGCCAGCTTGTGGGCTGCACTCCTAAACTTTTCTCCAGAGCTAGTCCTGACGACCGCGACCCTGACCCTTCCGTCCGCGCCGGCGTGCGTTGCGTGCGTTGTGAGCCACTGTTGTGGCAGCTGGTGATCCTCTGCGACCAGGACCAGATCCGCGTCCGAATGTCGTCCTCCTGGTAGGCCCAAGACGTACTCCATCGGGACCATCGCTGCCAAAACATTTGCTTGATTGACGAGACAAGCCGTGCTGGTGGGGCGATGAGCGGCCCGCCTATCTACAGGTGCCCGGGAGTAAGCGCCTCGCCGTCGCGTGACTGCGTCGACCTTGGCCTCGATTCTCCGAAGAAGATCAGCGAAGTGGTGACTCGCTCCGACGAAGTTCGTCGCGTTGTCGCAGTGCACGATTTGCGGACATCCTCGGCGCCCAACGAACCTTTGAAAAGCCAACAAAAAGGAATCAGTTAAAAGGTCGGAAACTACTTCTAAATAAGCACCCTTGGACGCAAAACAAACAAATAAGGCAATGAAGGACTTATAGGGGGGCCTACCACGAATTTTCAATGTCGTATCAATAAGGCCACAAAAATCAACGCCACATATGAAGAATGGGCGGAGAGCACGAATTCTGTCTAAGGGCAAATCTCCCATGATTTGAGTCATCAGACGAGGCTTGCATTTAAAGCAGCGTGTGCATGACCGTACTGTCTGACTGCAGACTTCCTGCACATTTCGCATGAAAATTCGACTCGTGGAAGTATCGGACGTGGCTCTGAACAAATTGAGAGCGTTTTGTCAACAATACTGGAAACTTGGCATCGTACGATATAGGAGCATTAGCTAGTCACCCCCCAACCCGCAACAACGAAAAGGTAAGCCCATTCGTGTAGAAAGCGATTTAGCTTTTGTAAACTAGGGCTAACAATTAAATTTTTCCGGATCTTTTCTATTTCACCTTGATACTCGTGCTCTTGGACTACTTCGACTATTTTCTTAAAGGCTTCATTATATTCGACAGGTGAGGGAACAATATCAGAATTTACTACTAATTTCTTCGATTTCCTTTTAAAGCGGAACATATAAACGAACACTCGCAGCAGTTTTAGGTGAGAGGAATATCCTTCTATCACTTCCAATAAATGTGAGGTAGATACAATTGCGGTTAATCCGACCACATTTTTTTCGCTTCCATCTGTAGAAGTTCTGGTGACAGATCAAACCGGGGGTTCGTCGGCCACTTATCTTCCGGTTCCTTTAAAAACGATGGACTTGTAAACCAGATCGATTCTACAGTCTCCTTAACGTCTCCACCTCTGGACACTATATCTGCCGGGTTCTGTTTAGTTGGTACATGCCGCCACGTGCTATCATCTGACCACTCTTGAAGCTACTCTTGAATTTAAGCTACTCTATTCGATACGACAGAAAATCTTTATCTTGCGGCAGAGATCTGCGAGAAGGTGAGCGGCACATAACTCAAAACGGGGGAGCGTCTTTGTCTTGAGCGGCGCTATTTTGGACTTTGCCGTCAACAATGAAACTTTAATACCTTCTGCAGATTCGCAACGAATATAAACGCAGGCTCCATAGGCTCTCATCGATTCTTCAGAAAAGGCATGAATTAGAATCGGTGACATCGGCTCGGTAAACACGAATCTCGGAATTGAGATGTCCTCTAATTGCGGCAAGGCAATTTGTATTTTGTTCCACGCTGTTTTTAAGTGCAGTGGTATTGACTCATCGCAATCTAGCTTATTTAGCCAAAGTTCCTGCAATAGGATCTTTCCTTTTATAAGTATAGGTCTTAATAAGCCAAGATGGTCAAACAGCTTCGATGTCACCGAAAGGATGTTCCGCTTGGTCGCCCTTTGACCCATGACTGAAGCATCAATTTCAAATTTAAAATACATCTTCTCTTGGAACCCAAGCAATAATGCTTCATTCAGTTCTGAGTCCGAAAGTGTTATTGGCTTATCCGAGCTCTCGGATGCAGTAACTTCAGGCGAGTTTGAAAACCACTTGAAAACCACACCTAAGAAGAATTGAATACAACTCTTCCTGGATGGTAGGACCAACCATCAATAGATCGTTAAGGCACTTATGTGTTGATGTATTACAAGACGCGTCAAACACGACTCGTAATTTGGTCGATGTGCTTTGAGGCCGTAAGACCCACTAAAGAACATCATTGCTTGTAGAGGACATATGACCTAAGGATTCGTATTCTTCCATAAATTCCACATACATTTTCTTTAAATTCGGATCTCGAGAAAATCTTCTCTCGAGCAACAAAAAACGGCGTTTGGCTACCTCGAACAAGTTTTCCAAAACGCTTGAATGCGGTTTAAATGGAAGCCTTACTTCAAATCGACCTGAAGGCAGTAAACCTGTATTTTTCTGATGATGTTTTCTGACATAACTCTTGTTCAGGTGACAAAAGCTTTTTGGAAGTTGGTACTTCTTCCAACAACCAGAATTTGAGACCAGAGATGAGACAACCAAATTGCCATCTATCGACTCGAGTAATTCTTCTTGGCAATTCAGGCTAAAGACAGGATGTTGAGGAGTTGAGGTATTTGCCTTATATTTTCCCGATATTTTCCCGACTTCCCATCCAAGGAGAGTTTTTTGGAGGATGGGATGGTTTGGCCCTTGTTTTATTTGGCCAACGGAAAACAGTTCGAAAAATGACTCAGCTCCAATTAACATGTCTATCCGCTGAGGTTTATAGAAATATGGGTCTACTAACGGCAAGTTCTTTGGTAGGTCCCAATCTTTCACGTTCACTGACTGGTCAGGGTGGTAACCCGAGATAGTTCTCAAAATCCAAAAGTCGAACGGAAACTCACTACCATTAATTATAGACTTCACCACAGTGTATATCTCTTTCTTAACCTGGGAATTACTTTTACCAAGATGACCATTCCAAGCAAGTTGATACACGATTCCTCCCTACGGTTCTGTAAGCGTTGAGCAAGATCTTCAGTAATGAAGTTCATTTGTGACCCAGAGTCATGTAATGCTCGGGCCAATATGTGCTCGCCATTTTTAGTTCTAACGCTTACGATCGACGTCGCTTACAAAACCCTTTCTAGGGATGACGCATGATGACAACCCTTTCTAGGGATGTAGCGCTGGAGGAGGATGTTTATTTGGTGGTGGTAACGCCACGTTATTTTCGGTCACAGTAAATCGGTGCAGAAGTTTGTGGTGCGATCTTGCACAAATTTGACATTTAGTCGATTTACACTTCGCAACCGTATAACCTTTTCGCAGACAATTTAAGCATGATGAGGCTGACTTGACAAACTCAAACCGTTGCATTTCTTGTGCGTTGCAATAACTGCAAGCTTGTTTGTTGGAAGCGGAGCAAGCCAACGAACTCCTATTGTGCTGCTTCCCAAGCCCAGTTTTCTCCTGTTTTGGCTTGCCAGTCTCTTCAGCGGTCAGGTGCTGGTACCTACAATTTAAAATTTATTTAAAATCGGACCACAGCGGCAACTCCTCAAAATCCTGTGACTCTGCCCATTTTTCACTGGTCACTGGATCTACTCTACTAAAAACTAAATTAATGATCATTGAGTTTGCAATTTTAGTGTCATCTATGGATAATAGTGACCCTTAGATCGATGACACTGTGTCGATAAGACATCTCAACGACAACGCAGACGGCTGGGAAACTTTCGGAAGGCTGAATAGTTTGCTTATTTGGTTCGCAAAGATGAGACATTCGTTATCGTAAACTCTTTTCAGACTAGCAATAGCTTTGTCATAATTACTCTCGGTGACTTGGAATGCCTTGATAGTTCCTAAGGCTTCACCAGAGAGGCAAGAAATTAAATGGTTAAATTTCTCGATAACTGGAATGTTCACATCCTTGTCTACTAATGTCTCAAAGAGACTCATAAAATTTTTAAGCTCCGAATAGTTTTCACTGAATTTTGTCAATGCCAAACTGGGAAGTCGAGCTCGAGTTGGGGCTGCAGAAATTGCAGTAGCTGGTGGGGACTCTTCAGCTAACGTGAAGGCATTTAATAATGACATCACCCTTGCCTTAGTTGTTATCTCTAATTCTTCCAACTCGGCTCAAAATTCATCTTCCTCATCTAATTGCTCGATCTGGTCTTGCAACTCATTTGCCTTAAAAATTTTCTCATTTAAAACCTGAAGCCTGCACTCTAGCTCGGTCTTCACTAAAGAAACTGACCTAGCTTCCAAACGTTCCTCAAACCGGCGAATGCTTTTTACCTTTTTTTTTCTTCTTAAGTCATCAAGAGTCGTGGATTTTAGTTTCTGTTTATTACTTTCCATTTACTATCCAAAAATGATAAACATTTATTGTTTTTATAATTAAATAAAAATTTGTTTTAATTGTTTTAATTTTAAATTTGTAAAAAATAAAAATTCTTAATAATATAAATATTAATACTTGAATTATTTAATTAATTAAATTAAATAAAAAAGCGAAAACAAACGAAAAAAAAATATTTAATTCAATGTCTGGCGAAAACGAAAAATAATAAATTAATATATGGCGAAAAGATGGAATATTTATTTTAATTTCTTCATCTGAGGGCAAATCGAATAATGTTGATGGTCTGTATGACCCTGAGTGACCAAAAAATAGTTAGTGTTAATGCTTACCAGAATGTATAACCGACATCAGCTGCAGATAGCGCGCTTACTTAAACTGTAAATAGAATGCGCCAGCTACCAGATGGACATAGAGGTGCATATATCATATGGCATACGAGTCAACGGTTGAACAACTGGAGTTCGGTGCCATAGTATTTGTATTGTACGCAGAATATTGGATAGGCAAGGTTTCACTGTATTAGAGGCTAGCTATAAGCAGGAGAAACGCTGCTATAGAGTTTCGTATAACAGCAGTTGCTTTGTACTGCAAATTGGTCAACTATTCCAGTTTGGCATAAAGCAAAAACGAGGGTAAAATGAGGATAGTGGATAATAGAGGCATGTGAGTTAAGAAAGAAGAAGAGCTCATCTAGCTACTAAAGTTTAGTATTGGATTTATTTACCTAAAACTATTCAGGTGTTAGCTCTGTTATCTACATGCACGTCAAACAAATTGTTATATAAATAGTGCATGTAGACAAGTGAGGTTCTTTGGCCTCGTGTCTCTCAGCCTTGGATTCACGGCACTTCGCAACTGGTTTTTGCACCTTAAGCCCTTACGCTGCGGCTTGCCTTCAGTTAATGCGTACGCGGCTGGAGCGCGCTGTTCCACAGGAGTCGCCGATCCGCGGCGGCAGTACTGATCACGGACAGATCGCAAATGGTGCCCCGCTGAGGTGGTCTTTTAAATGGTTGCAGACGTCTCGTGACGGTGGTGTTAACCCTTCTTTTAGAACAGAGCTCGGTAGTAGCCAGGTTTGGTCAAAAGCGCGCAACGCAGTGAGCAGGAGACACCTCCAGGTCCCAGGAGCTAGGTAGACTCTTGATCACGGATCACATTCCTGAGCTTGAGGTGAGGATGTCCGTCTGTCCGCCTGTCCCGTTCTGTACTGGCTCCGCCTGACCTGCCAGCCCACGCAAACTAGTCTCTCAGTTTTAAAGCTATCAACATGAAACTTTGCACACACCCTTCTTTCCTTTGCACGCAGTATATAAGTCGGAACGACCGGGATCGGCCGACTATATCCTATAGCTGCCATATAACTGATTGATCGGAAATGGTATAACTTTGGTGTTTTTAGAGTTAGAGAGATCAAATTTTACATGAGCGCTATTTTTGGCAAAATTATTCGAAATGCCAAATTTCGTAAGGATCGGCCGACTATATCCTATAGCTGTCATATAACTGAACGATCGGAAATGACCCAACTTTCGTGTTTTTTAAGATAGAAAGCTGGAACTTAGTACTGATTATATTTTTGGTCAGATCATCCGACCTACCAAATTTTACAACGATCGGCCGACTATATCTTATAGCTACCATATAACTGAACGATCGGAAATGGTTTTTGGTAGAAATACCAACTTTCGTATTTTTGAAGATAGAAGTTTGGGACTTTTGTTAGATTTTTTATTTTAGTTAATTAGTTTTATTATGATGTAATCATAAGGATCGGCCAACTATATCCGATGTTTGCGAAATATATCCGGTTTTAACTGCAAGGGTATATAAACTTCGGCTCCGCCCGAAGTTAGCTTTCCTTTCTTGTTTTTTTTTTTTTTGTATATGTATGTACATTGTTGGTATTTGTTGTGTTTAATAACACTGTGTCACTGTTTATTTTTATTTTTAAATATTTAGCACTAGTATCGACCCGGGGCGCCAAAATGTTAGATGAGAATAGTTTATCTCACACTATAAAAAAAATATCAATTAAGGGTGGCTGCTGAATATTTCAAACTTGCGGCGAAGCGGGGCGAATTCGCACAAGAGCGAATATGAGCTTTCGCTCCCGCTCCGCCCTAAAGTATCTTAGAGTAAATTTAGAGACTAACAACTACAAAATACAATTCAAATTAAAAACAAGAAAGGAAAGCTAACTTCGGGCGGAGCCGAAGTTTATATACCCTTGCAGTTACAACCGGAATATAGAATAGAATCTGTACCAAGTTCCAGCTTTCTATCTTCAAAAAACACGAAAGTTGGGTCATTTCCGATTGTTCAGTTATATGGCAGCTATAGGATATAGTCGGCCGATCCTTATGAAATTTGGTAGGTTGGATCAACTGACCAAACATAGAATCTGTATTAAATTCCAGCTTTCTATCTTCAAAAACACGAAAGTTGGGTCATTTCCGATCGTTCAGTTATATGACAGCTATAGGATATAGTCGGCCGATCCTTACGAAATTTGGCATGTCGTATTACTTTGCCAAAAATAGCGCTCGTGCAAAATTTTAACTCTCTAACTTTAAAAACACCGAAGTTATACCATTTCCGATCAATCAGTTATATGGCAGCTATAGGATATAGTCGGCCGATCCGGGCCGTTCCGACTTATATACTGCGTGCAAAGAAAAGAAGGGTGTGTGCAAAGTTTCAAGTCGATAGCTTTAAAACTGAGAGACTAGTTCGCGTAGAAACAGACAGACAGACGGACAGACGGACAGACGGACAGACGGACATGCTCATATCAACTCAGGAGGTGATCCTGATCAAGAATATATATACTTTATAGGGTCGGAGATGTCTCCTTCACTGCGTTGCACACTTTTGACCAAAATTATAATACCCTCTGCAAGGGTATAACAAGAAGGGAAAGCTAACTTCGGGCGGAGCCGAAGTTTATATACCCTTGCAGTTAAAACCGCATATATATCGCAAACACCGGATATAGTTGGCCGATCCTTATGAGAATATGATAATATAACCCAATGGGAGCTATATATGGGAGCTATAGGATATAGTCGGCCGATCCTAATGAAATTTGATAGGTTGGATCAACTGACCAAAAATAGAATCTGTACTAAATTCCACCTTTCTATCTTCAAAAACACGAAAGTTGGGTCATTTCCGATCGTTCAGTTATATAGCAGCTATAGTATATAGTCGGCCGATCCTTATGAAATTTGGCATGTCGTAATGTTTTGCCAAAAAATGCTCTCATGTCAAATTTGAACTCTCTAACTTTAAAAACGTCAAAGTTATACCTTTTCCGATCAATCAGTTATAAGGCAGCTATAGGATATAGTCGGCCGATCCGGGCCGTTCCGACTTATATACTGCGAGCAAAGGAAAGAAGGGTGTGTGCAAAGTTTCAAGACGATAGCTTTAAAACTGAGAGACTAGTTCGCGTAGAAACGAACCGACAGACGGACAGACGAACATGCTCATATCAACTCAGGAGGTGATCCTGATCAAGAATATATATACTTTATAGGGTCGGAGATGTCTCCTTCACTGCGTTGCACACTTTTCGACAAAATTATAATACCCTCTGCAAGGGTATAACAACTTCAAATAATTTCAAATCTAATTAAATGCGACGAATCCGTTAACAAATTGCAACCTAACCAATATAATCAACCTTAAGTAACTAGCAAGTAAATAAATTAATTAATTTTAATGGAGTAGATTTGAAAGTCCCCCGAGCAGAACTGTGTACTATGAGATTCCGCCCATGAAAGAAATCCATACACAACACCAGAATCCACCCAGAATCTTCTACAGTTCCATCGAGGTCTTTAATGGAAACCCTTAATTACATCAATTACTAAACCATTATTATTCTTTTCAACTTCTTCATTCTCTTCGACAAATAGGAAACGAAAAGAACGGGATCAAACTTCATATCGCACGTGTTGGGCAAAACGCTAGCCCAGTGTCGCTCTCTAAATTTCGAAGACCATACATACATGCATAAGTGTTCGTGCACACGCAAAATGAGCCAGCCCAAGCCAGCGAGCCCTACCATTGCAGCGTCTGAAACAATGACAAAGGGAGACAACGCCGACAACTTATTTGCACTCTAGAAATATTTTCACAGTCAGATCAACCATCTCCAAATAATCTTCAAAAAGGACAGCACGTCTCGGGAAACAAAGCACCATTTTATAAAAACTATGCGCCTTTCCAAACTCAACTCGAAAAAATTTTTCTGTCCATAGCTCTAGTACAAATACCATACATAATAAAAACACCGGGCAAACTGCCGTTATTCGTGACTTGATCGATCGGTGATGGCTCAAAGAACCCCTGTAGATTTAGTACAGAGTTCTCCATAGGCTCATGTACGGACCCTCAATTTCACCATCTGGTGCGACCAGCATATGTCCTCAACTCGATAACCTCTCATTTACCAAGATGCAATGCCAACGTGGATAAGTGTCAGCATCTTCAGGGATAACACTTGGCCGATCCCACTTTTACCAGGCCAGGCCGCTTCGACGCTTTATCTAATACGATAGGTATTATATTATAGTATTATAATACCATAGACGGATCTGCCACTACATCTAGTCAGCCCCCTAGTGGTTCCCGGAGAACCAGAAGGTTGCATCAAAGAGCCAGAGGACGGCCGGACTTCGAGCAAAAAAGACAGGACTTCGCGGCAAAGAGGAAGATCCTGAAGAAGCTGATAAGGGAGGCAAAAACTAGGTACTTTCTTGAGATGTGCGACGCTGCAGAGCAAGATCAAGGAAGCGAAGCAGGCAAAGCCGATCGCTCCAAAAGAAGCCGCCACAATGAGAGGACCATTGTGGACCACCTTTTCCCGACGCAGCCGAGTAAAGTGGAATCACCTGTGCCGAGTGGAGAAAGAGAACCTGCCGGCTCTACGCCGGCTCAGAAAATAGGCGCCCAAGAAATTGTGGAAGTCGCTAAGGCTATCTAGGTCGGAAAAGCTCCCGGTCCAGATGGGATCCCAGACAGCGCGATTAAACTGGCGATGACTGCGTGCTCGGACCGGTTCGCCAGGGTCTTCAACACATGCCTAAGTTAAGGCGTTTTCCCTAGAAGGTGGAAAGTATAAAGCCTGGTCCTTAAGGCCGATTTGCCTCATTGACCATGCCGGAAAAGCCCTAGAGCGCTGCATATGCCGGAGGCTTCAGGAGGCTGTAATCCGCGCGGGAGATCTCTCCCCATTACAATATGGGTTCAGGAAACACCGTTCCACGGTCGACGCAATTTCCTTGGTCAGGAAGTACGGAGTACTGCCTAATCGCCACTCTGGACACCAAAAACGCCTTCAATACAGCCAGGTGGGATGTCATAGTGGAGGCGCTGCGCAATCTCCGCGAGCCGACTAGCATTGTGAAGGTCATAAGGTCGTACCTCAGCGATCGTACTATTAGGTACGAGATGACCTCAGGCATCCGAAAGCATGCGGCCTCCTGCGGTGTCCCTCAAGGCTCAGTTTTAGGCCAAGCCCTTTGGAATGTGAGAACGACGGGGTCCTCAGACTTGACCTCCCGGAACAGACACACCTAGTCGGATTCGCGGATGACATCGCGGTAGTGGCCGTCGCCAAGACGATTCAGGAAGTAGAGGAGCATTGCAATGCGGCAATTGCAAATGTCATTGGCTGGTTGGAACAGGCAGGGCTAAGCCTAGCCCACCACAAGTCGGAGGCTGTCCTGATTTCAAGCAGTAAGCGAATGGATTCGGCTTCAATCAATGTAGGCGGACATGTGGTCACTTCAACTAGGGCCATCAGGTACCTGGGAGTAACGCTGGACACGAGGCTTAGCTTCAGGGAGCACTTCGCAGAAGCAAATCGCAAAGCAGCGAATGTCGCCAGAGCACTAGAGAGGATCATGCTCAACTGTAGGGGCCCGAAGCAAGGACGTAGATTACTTCTCCAGACCGTCTGCAGCGGAACTATGCTCTACGCAGCCCCCGTGTGGGCGGAAGCAGCCAAGACAAGGTCGTACACCAAAGGTTTGACCAGCTCATGCAAACTATGCGCCTTAAGGGTGTGCTCGGGCCACCGCACGATCTAGGATGACGCAGCTCTCGTCATAGCAGGCATGGTGCCAATCGACCTGCTCGAGGTGGAGCGACAAGAGCTATACCAGGCTCTAGCAGCGATGAGCGGGCAAGCTCCGGCAGCGACACGCCATCGGCTTAAAGTGAGCTCGAGAGCTACGAGCATACAGAAGTGGCAACAACGATGGAACGAGTCGACCATGGGACGCTGGACCCACCAACTGGTCCCCGACCTCGAGAAAAGGCTCCAAAAAAGAAACGGGGAAGTAAATTTCTGGCTAACGCAGTTAATCAGCGGCCACGGTTGCTTCAGGAGTTATTTATATAAATTAGGACGCGATGACGACAGAAGGTGCCCAGAATGCAGGGTAGACGAGACGGCGGAACATGTGATCCTGGACTGCCCACGCTTTTTAATCCCCAGGGGAAGTAGCGACGGCGGACTTCATCGGAAGGAGGTTGCTGAAGGACGCCCAGTTCTGGGCAGGCATGAGCAGCTTTGCCGTCTTAACGATGAAGGAGCTGAGACGGCTAGAGAGACTCCGAGCGGAGGCTAGGCTAGCCTAGGCAAACAACAGTAGTGGGGCGAATAAGCACGCCAATCCTGGCCCTGCGAAGCCAAGCCTAGTTTTAAGTCTTTCTTTGTTAATAAACGATTGAAAAAAAAAAATCTCATTAGCCCCCCTGGTCGAGCATTTAAAGCCACTGGCGTCGACTACATGGGCGCCTTTTACCTAAATGCCTCCAGATTTTGTGGGCATCACACATACAAGACCTATATCGCAGTTTTCATATGATTAGCAACCAAGGCGATACATCAAGAAGCAGTCACAGGACTATTTACTCAAAATGTCCTCTTAGGCTTATGAAAGCATCTATACGGCGATGGAGGAACCAATTTCAGCGGAGCAGACAAATTTCTTCGCAGTTGGCAAAAGGATGCAGTGGAATATCAATCCATCGCACAGTCCTAATTTTTGGGGGACTGTGGGAGGCGAAAGTAAAGGCCGTTAAAACTCATGTGTATCGTTCCCTTAAGCCCACTGCTATGACCTATGCTATTAAAATTGGTGACTTCCGACGAGATATAGTGAATATATATATAACAAAACTACTAAAGTCAAACTAGACGTGCGAAACCATATGTGGTGTAAAACAAACATTTCTGAAACAATGTTTTGTGAACAATAAGAATAAGTGGTTAATAAGAAAACAGTTTGATTATATTAAAAAAATTATAATATATAAAAAATAAAAACATAAACATAAACGGCAGTTCGCAAGAGCATATACATACTTACGCTTCACAACGCAAGTGCATTCGCTCGCAATTAACTTATATAATTAATTAACATATATATATAAAATCTACAATTTTTCCACGGTTCTGAGCGCACAGTGGGACAGATCTTGTTCGCCGCGGACATTACAATTTTGGCGCCTCTTTGCGAAATGCAATGCTTCTGGAAGTGTGGGGCGAAAAAAAAAAATTGGGGCGGGGGTGGGACTCGCCTACTTGGCTTCAAAAACTTTTCAAAAACTTAAAACTAGAAAAAAACCCCATACGAATATCTTGCCTCGTTTTGCAATTTATTAATTAATGGCACAAGTTATTTTAAAGTTCTTTATTAATGCCACAAACAAAGGTCGAATTCCCTACTGTGCATTCGGGTTTAAAGAAGGACAGTTCATCAACCAAGCTCAGGGTCGTTTTTGATGGATCTGTTGTTACCACTTATAGATATTCATTGAATGATGGGCCCAGTAATTCAGCCAAAGTTGCTGCATATTCTGTTAAGGTTCCGATGCCATCGGGTGGCCATTACTGGAGATATTTTTTAAGCTGGACACTGTCACCTATAGAACGAAGCTTGCCTAATTTTTATCATTTCGGGCAATGCATCAGGCAAAATGAGGTCTTTCATGAGACAGACCAAGAATGGATTTAAAGAGTTGCACTATGGTTTTCGTAAAATCAATGACCAGATCTGTGCGCTAGACACTCAGTTTAGTAGCCTTCAGCTGCTAAATGAGTTCTCTAAGCGTAAGCATGAGCTTTTTCTGATCTGCCTCAGCCTCCTCTGCCGACATTAATGCAGCTGCTCATATCTCTGGCCACCCCAAGGGCTAGAACTGAGAATAATTCGTCCGACTTCCTTAGGGAAAAAGAGCAATTGTCTGATATGTCCGCCATGGCATCCTGATAGTTCTTTCTTTGTATCCACGCGTGGTAAATAAGATTCGCTGTTTCCGTAAAACTGATTTTCAAAAACTTAATAGCCTTATAGATACATATGATTGGTCCGATATTCTGGCATGCACTGATCTTAACTTCAACTTAGAAAAATTTTATTGTACTTTAAATACATTTTTTAACTCATGTGTGCCATGGAAATATCTAAAAATATCTAAAAATACTAAAAATAAACTTTTATTTAAATATAAAAAACCTTCAGAAGTATTGATTTTTTAAGATATCTACTAGCTTTGTCACATTTTACCGTGCATAACGCTAAATGTTACAGGAATTATATTCGCCGCTGCCGGATACAATTTACTCAGGATCCAAAGCATTTTTATAATTTTGTAAACACTAAGCGTAAACACGTATCTTTTTCACGTATCTTTTTTGAGCTGGGAATAGAACATTGAGGTCTGCCGGATTCTCTGAAAAAGACAATAAGATCGTGAATTTATGACCGCCCCAATATGACACAGCAGCGTTCACCGCTCCTCGAATCCAAGAACTGAAAAACCAACAGCTCGGTAAAAATAGTGCTTAGCAGTTTTAACAGCCGCCTCCTAATCTACAGAATGCGATTGACTCTAAAGAGCAAAACTCCAACAGTGCCCGTTGATGCTCATCGCTTAGAAATAATCGGAGCAGCTCCTTTAGCTTGTTTTTAGCTTCAAAAACGTTGGTTGCGTTGTCAGACCAAATTTGTTGAGGTCTTTGGAGGGTGCATATAAATCGCTTCAATGCCTGCAGATAAGAAGTTGAGGACTGATCTCTTAAACGCTCCAGGTGGACGTCATTGGTGGAAATATAAATGAAAACGCCGACGTAACATTTTTCTTGAGCCTTATTATGTACTTCCGGCTTATAATAAAAAGACCCACAAAATCCACAACAGTGACTCCAAAGGCCTGGCAGTGCCGGATAGATTTATGTAGTGCCTTCGTTACGTTTTTGTCCCCCCAATTGGCCAATTATTGCCAAGGACCGAATGATTGCCAACAGTATGTAGATTCTGCTCATAGAAATCAACTACTATAGCCAGCAAAACTGGATGGTTTCTAGGAAGTATAATTGGATGCTGAATATCAAAATCAAATGACGAGTTTTTTAGGCGACCGTCTACACGCAACAGACCAAATTTATCCAAAAAAAGAGATGATGGGGAAAGTGCACTGGATACCGCTGTCTCCTTTCCATTTTGAAGCGCCTTTACGTTCTATCAAAAATGCTCACGCTGCACAAGTCGCGATAAAATCTGCGTTGCAGACTTTATCACGCTAGCCGTGACACCTTTGTGGCGATTTCGTTTAGAAAACTTGTATACGTAAGCGAATATTCCTCTTGAGTTCCAAGGAGAAACGGGTTCAAGGAAGTGGGAACATACCGCCACTCCATTGCTCTAGTTAACTTCTTAACGGTCGAAACTCAGTAAGCGACGCAAATATTAAACCGAGAGGTTTCTTTTCGAATCGCGAAACAGACAGAACCACAGCAGAATCGCACCAGCAAAAATACTTTCCATCGTAGACCATCAACTGAGCTACTTCCGACATAAGTCGAGCCAATAACTTGACTCCCGATAACTCAAGCTTCGGCACCGTAACAGTCTTTAAAGGCGCAACTCGGGACTTCGAGCAGAACAAATACTGGATACTGGATACAATACTGGAGTCACAGAATCCATGGATCTCCAACTCAGATTGCGATATTAGTGCCCATCTAGGGAACTCGGCGCGCTAAGAACAAGCAAAGCTGCTAAAAAAAAAGTTGAATCATATTCCATAGTAGTGAAGAGCAGAGTGGAGCACCACAGTGGAGCCGAGTGGCCTCGGCGATGATCGCGGATGTTTGCTGTATTATTTTTTTTTTCGCGGTCTTTCAGAATTTTTGAAATGGCTTGTGTATCACTAAGAGCAGTGGTGCTCATCCCATTGCTCTTGCTGCTCATTTGTTTTTGCAAATGCTCATGCCTAAGTTGTGTAAGTCTGCTCACGCCATAAGATTCGCTGCTCACGCCATAAGCATCGTTGGTCTCATCATAAGCAAAGGGCAGTTACAATAACAATTTTTCGTGTTTTCCCTATTCTCCTCAATCGTACTAATCCGAATGTATTTTGTTGTTGGAGTGCCGAAAACTTTTCACTGCAAGAAATTCATTCTTGTTTTTGTTTCTGCCAAAATAGTCGACCTGTAGAGATGAATTTGTTCTTCGCAGAACATTTTTTTTTAACTAAGAAGCTCTGCATATTTGTCATAGTATAATAATAAGCTGTTTTATTTTTTATTATATTGATATTTTTAAACCCCTTGTGAATGTTACTATAATTTTATTTTTCAGTGCAGCCACATGGATGGAAAAAAAATTCTCGCACAAATGTATTGGTGATTTTTTGCATTGGTATGGGAGTTTGCTCTTCCGTATGCAGAGCTTGGGCACCACTGACTTAGAGCATCAGCTAGCATTTCTGTATTCATCTTTATGATGCTTTAGCTTTAGCATAGGGGCCCAGATGACCAAGAGGCGCTTGAGAAACGAACAATTTGAATCTATTAAGCTAGTTGTAATTTATTAAGCTAGGAGGAGTTAGTAAGGAAATTTAAAAATCTATACTTTAAAATTGAAGTACATAGAGTACATAGAACATTATAGAGTAGAGACCATTGTAGTTCGAACATAAGACCCTGGCTGAAGAATAGAGGACTAAAGTTTCTAGTCCTTCTATTAGGAAGGTTAAATTTAAGCGTGTTAGTAAATTTACATTTACTATGTAGCTGGCTGTCTACATTCCCATTAATTAGGTTATGCAGAAAGACTACACCGAGCATTGTCCTACGATTTGTTAAGCTGGGTAAGTTTATAAGTAAGAACCTACTATTATAAAATGGAAGGTGAAGATTTGCATCCCAGTTTAGACCTCAAAGAGAAAAAATTAAGAAATTCTTTTATACGGATTCTATCCGGTCCTGATGTACTCCATATTGGGGACTCCAGGCACATGAACCGTACTCTAGTATCGGACGGACCAAAGAAATGAATAATGTTTTGGTAATATATGGGTCAGTAAATTCTTTTGACCACCTTTTAATAAAACCAAGGACTCCTTTAGCCTTATTTACCATTAAGGAACCATGGTCGGAAAATTTAAGTTCAATGTCTAATAGGACGCCGAGATCATTAACCTGATCTAATTTCTTTAAGGCAATCCCATTAATAGAATACGTAGCTTACAGAGGGCAAAAACGATTAAAAGACATATGCTTGCATATTGATCTATTAAGTATTAGATCATTAGCTAAACACCATTTTTGAAAGTTATCAAGGTCAGACAGTCCTTCCATCTAAGTAGCTGGAGATCCACGTTAAGAGGTCTATAGGAAAACCCAGCATATTCAGTTTACTCAACAAGAGTCAGTTTTGAACTAAATCAAGTGCTTTGCTGAAGTCTGTGTAAATTACATCGTTTTGATATCCCTTACAAAAGCCATCTATGACAAAGGATGTCAACTCTAGTAAATTTGTGGTGGTGGAGCGACGCTTAATATAGCCATGCTGACAGGGAGAGATAATCGAAGAGCAAAGGTGTTGCAAATGAGGGGTAATTAATTTTTTAAATAACTTAAATGGAATTGCCGACAACTTAGAGATGCCTCTGTAGTTGGCAGCATCGGACTTTTCCCCTTTTTTATGTAGGGGAATTATAAATGATTCCTTCCACTTCAGGGAAAAATCGAGGTTTCCAAAGTTAAGTTGAAAAGTCTTAGAAGAGGTTTGCACAGAGCCCTGGCACAGTATTTTAGCACACAGCCTGGTACTCCATCGGGGCCTGGCGAATAAATGCGTTTGACCCTTAAAAGACCAGATAATAAGTTTTTCTCAGAGAAAAACGGACAGAAAACAAGATTTGCTGCTTGAATATTATATGCGTAAGGCTGATCTGTCAATTTAGCCGGAGAATAAGTTGTTTGAAAAAATTCAGCGAATAGATCGGCAATGGCCTGATCAGAGGTTGCAGAGCAATTTTTAAACGTAAGCAGGAGTGAAAAAGATACGTGTTTACGCTTAGTGTTTACAAAATTATAAAAATGCTTTGGATCCTGAGTAAATTGTATCCGGCAGCGGCAAATATAATTCCTGTAACATTCAGTGTTATGCACGGTAAAATTTGACCGAGCTAGTAGATATCTTGAAAAATCAATACTTCTGAAGGTTTTTTATATTTAAATAAAAGCTTATTTGTAGTATTTTTAGATATTTCCATGGCACACATGAGTTTAAAAATGTATTTAAAGTACAACAAAATTTTTCTAAGGTGAAGTTAAGATCAGTGCATGCCAGAATATCGGACTAATCATATGTATCTTAAAGGCTATTAAGTTTTTGAAAATCAGTTTTACAGAAATAGCGAATCTTATTTACCACTCGTGGAGACATCTGATCGATACCAGGAATGGTTTCGATTGAGACCTCCAGCGTGGGGTGATATGGAACCTCTGGGGTTGAAAGGGGAAAGGCTCTGAAGAGAGCGGTGCTATCAAGATCAGATACAAAACATAAGTCCAAAAACCGACCTAACGAATTTCGAACATGGTTAATCTGACCTAGGGACATGTCAAACATGCCCGTGGTGAAGTCATGGTGAGTGATAAGTGACAAAGATTGTGAGTTATCTACGTTGGACCACTTAAATTCTGGTATATTAAAGTCGCTTACAGCGACGAGCTGTTCACGATCAGTCATAAGATTAAAAACGGATTGAATAGCGGACAAATGCTGCCAATATGTGGGCGGTTGAGACGAAAGCGGTATATACGAGCATGTAATGTATAAAGATTTCTCGGAAAAATGATTGTAATGCTAACAAATTCAATGTCACCAAACTCTTGTGATTTTACCTCTTTTGAAAAAAGAGTGGAGTCTACCGAAATGAGAACTCCTTCCCCCTTCACTGAGGTCAATCCCTTCTAAAAGTGGTGTACTTATTTGGAAAAACATGGAGCTGAAGATCTCAGGCTTTAACCAAGTTTCTGTAAAGGCTATAATATGGGATGCAAAGAAAGAACTATCAGAATATAGTTTGGGGAGTTTGCTACATAGCACCCTAGTATTCTGATAGTAAGTATTAATGACGATACTATTTTTTGGGTAAGTGGACGAAGAAGAGGTGGAAGGTTGGTCAGTGGATCTGATATCGGGTAGTTTAACTCCCGCTGGTTTTAACTTTTTTTTCTTCACGGAACTAGGCTGATGTTCGTGGACAAAAATATTCTCTGGCCAATAACTGGGTGAAAAAATCGTGTTGAACATCAGCGCGGGCACATTAATCTTGAAAGAAGAATGTCCGCTATGTCGCTATGTCCGCCACCTTTATATTCTATTATATTATATATAATATATAGATATAATATATATCTAAATTATATTATATTTCAGAAATTCGAATTTTTCTCAGTTCTCGCCCTTGGGGTGGCCAGAGATATGAGCGGCTGCATTAATGTCGGCTGAGCAGGCTGAGGCGGATCAGAAACAGCGGATTTCTTACGCTCAGGGGACTCATTTAGCAGATGAAGGCCACTTAGCTGAAAGTCAAGCGCAAAGAGCTTTATAGAGCCCGATATCACAAAGCTTAACTTCAACCGGTTGGACAGCTGGCAGCGCGAATCTTTCCTGCAGTTTACTTTCTGGTCCCGATGGAAGGAGGAGTACATAAAACTTCTTTAGCAGCAAACCTGCAAGGAAAAGAACCTATCTTCAATTTTATATGGCCGCTTGAGAGAATAATGGAGATAATTCCTGATCGAGATGGAGTCTTTCCAGTGAGATTAAAACCTCATCTGGAGTTACCAAGCGCCCAGTATCTAAGCTGTGCCTGTTGCCCCTTAAGGATGAAGTTAGAGTAGAAGGCTCAACTGGGGGAGAATGACAGGTCAGGCAGCAAGAAACGGTTAGGCTTAAATGGTTAATTAATAATGTACAAATTTTTGGTCGCGAGCCGACTCCTTTTCGGACGCTCGCCTTCAACTAATTTGGCATTTCAAGCTAGAGAGCATGCATTCAGCCTATTATCTACGGTTGGCGCACTCTCGTTCGTTATCTCTTTGCGCTCGCACCCTAAATTGGCCATCTTTTGTATATTCGCAGTTTCATATGCGGCCACATATAGATTTTTGGTAAATATATTTTGACTTTTTATTTACAGTCATTAAAAAACATCAATAAAAAACATTTAAAAAATCTTAAGTAATAAAAAAGCAATGAATAAATTAACTTAAACGAATTTTCTCTGGCTAGTTGTTTTGATTTGAAAGTCCCCCGAACAGAACTGTGGTCAACTATAACATTCCGCCCATGAAATGCATTTGTCACAACTAATCTTTTTTTTTAATCTGGGCACGCTTTTGCATGCGTTTAAAATCTGGGCCGCGACTTTAGGGTCTCAAACGCCTCCTGGTGATTGGCTGTCCATTCCCATATCGTCTCTTTCCGTAGCAGATCATTCAAGGACTTTGCGATTCCTGCGAAGTCTGGGACGAAACGCAGATACCATGACGCCAACCCGGTAAACTGGGATGTACTCCTTTTACGTTGGTTGAGGGTTACAGCACCGCAATTGCGGAGACTTTTTCTGGATCCTGGCCGATCCCCTGGCTTGTTGTACGGTGCCCTAAGTACAGAAGTTACTACCTGAAGAAATGACACTTTTCCGCATCTATCCTCAGGTTTGCCGCCTTTAGCCTCCTGAATATCTCCATTAAGATCTTTTTGTGTTCCTTCCTTATGCGGTCGAATACGATGATATCGTCCTGACGCGAACGTGTTTGAAGCCATATCTGAGCCTTTGGAGTGTGCCCATTAGAACGTTGCCAAGGTTGAGTGAGTCGGTTGATTGTGGCTCCAGCGTGCCTCTTTGTTGAATTGTAGATTGTGGCTCCAATGGGCCTCCTTATATACTGATTGGAGCGCCCATTAATGCACCGGCGGGCTTTTAGCTACACTTTGCCTCGTCTCCCCCTTTGCACTTACTAAACACGGCTGCGTGGCGCGCTGATCCCCCCTGCCACCTTTAGTTAACTTTCTATACTGCCGTCCTCCACCGTCGTCTACGCGGCTAGGCTCCTGGTCTTTACTATCCCCCTCCCCCCGTACTGATCCTGGGGATACTCCCCGTGGTCGCTCGGTTGTTGACCCCTTTGACCGCTTTGGCCCTCGACCTTCCTTTGCGCCCGGCTACCTTTCTTGGCGTGTGGGTAAGCTAAATCTTCTCTTACTTCTTCTTCGGATCGACAGAAACGATTGTGGGACAATGTTGCCCAGGTCTTATCGTAAACCCAAAATAAAAATTGATGCTCGCACGTTGTGTCTCCTTGTTTTAGTGTGGATACCTATCCACTACCCCCTCTTCGGGATCGATCATTCCCCTCCCCAATTATGTGTGTCTTTTGCCTTTTTTGTGGCGGCGTGATGTAAGACGACGATCACCGGCGATACAAGATCCATGACCGTACAGGGACCGTCATATCGTGGCGCTAGCTTTGCAGCGAATCCTTCGGCCGCCTTTGATAAATGGTGCTCCTTTGCCCACTCCATCTTGCTGACCTTTGGACTCTACTTCCGCCTCCGCAAGTTGTAGCGCCGCGCCTGGTACTGGGCCGCTCGCTCCATGTTCCTCCGAACCATCTCAAAGACTTCTTCGTCACGTTCTTCGATGGCGTGCTTGTCCATCTCCTGTTACTAAGGCATTTTCGTCGACGTCTTCGCGGCATCCCTGGCTGGTCTGTTTTACAAAACATGGCGAATATCCGATACTGCTGAGTTCACTGCCAGCATTAGCTCCGGCCATTGCTCGTCCTTCGTCCTTTGGTTCTTCCCAGCGAACTGAGCGATCATCGTCTTGACCGTCGCTTTTTCCGTGGGATTTTCCTCCGGCTCCGGCTGGCACAGCATCTTTCCTGCCGTTTGCATCTGGTTCGGCGTGTACTTCAGGCACGTTTCGCACCTTTTGACATATTTTCGGATGTCTTACTGCATCCCTGGCCAGAAGTACCTGGCGGCCACTTTGGCGATTGTCTTCCTCACGCTTAGGTTTCTTGCCGTCGGTGCGTCGTGGTTTTCTTTGAGGACCTGCTGCCTCGTACTTGCTACCACGCACAATTCCCAAGATGCTACTTCTTCGCTTCCGGCTCTGTGCGGGCCGTGGCGGAAGATCAGGCCGCCTTCCGAATCCGAATCCGAATCCGAATACTTGTTTTCATCTTGTCCTTTAGCGCGCTTATCCGCACGCAATCTTCGATTCCTATTGCTGTGGCGCTCCTCAGATTTTCCAACACTGGCAGGCAGGGAAGCGCATCTGCAACCACGTTGAGCTAACCCTTCCGGTAGCTGATGACGTACCTCGCTATTCTCCCAAGTGGGCTTTCATGTTGTTGAGCAATTTCAGCGCCATGTGATCCGTTATCACGTCGAGCTGGTATCCCTCTAGGTAGGTAAGGTAGTCTACCTACCTGGTAGTCTAGGTAGGGTATAGCAAGGCTTTTCTCAGCCCCAATAAACGTCCGACTGGCGTAGGGGATCACTTGCTCCCCCGCCCCGATGCCGTAGTCGCTGGCATCCGTTTGCACTTTTTTTCAAATCTTTTTTAAAATCGTTTGTTCTCACTTTGTCCCTTTTCGTAGCAGATCGTTCAGGGGTTTTGCGATTCCTGCGAGATCTGCGACGAATCGCCGATACCATGAGGTCATACCGATAAACTGGCGTACTCCCCAACCTCCAGAACACCTCCTTAAGGGTTTCCAAATTTTCCTCGCTGGTGCGTCCAATCACGATGATATCGTCCTAATATGCAAATGCGTGTGGAGCTAATTATCTGTTCAAGGGCCCTCTGAAATGTTGCCGAGACTGAGTGCAACCCGAATGTTATCACATTCCACTGGTACAAGCCTTTCCCTGGTACTGTGAAAGCGGTGTACTTCCTACTTCCTTCCGCTAGAGGGATCTGCCAATAACCGTCCTTCAAGGCGAGGCGGCTGAAGAATCTTGCCTCCATAAGTTGCCTCCCGTCTTTCATAGTGATCCTGTGCTGCGTTATGCTCGAGCAGCTTCTCTGGCTCGCGAACGCCTCCAGCTCTCTTTCGATGAACCTCTTATCGCGTTTCTCTTCCCATTCCCTCAGACAGCCGCCCCATCTCTCCCTTTTCGGTATCGTAATGTGGTGGCCAGCGCATGACACTGTTGTGCCGAACTCGCTGAGGAAATCCCATCCTAGCACTAGACTTTCCTGGAATGCGGCTTTTGACTTCGCATGGGTTCATTGGCCAAATTCACCTGTCTCCTTGTCGCGATGCTTGGTGTGTTTAGGCTCTTTGCTAGTTCCTCAGAGATAAAGCTCGCCGTTGCTCCTGTATCTAGGATGGCCTTTACTTCTCTGGCGGGCCTTTGCGCATTTCTTTTCTATGCCATCCAATGCGTCCATTGCGTGTTTTGCCGGTTGGTGGACCTCGTGCCTCTGTCCTCGCTGGGTCCATTGATCCCTTTGGTAACCTGCTGACTCGCCTCTGTCTGGGGGTGGACCTTCGCATGAACCACTCCTCGAACCCGCACCTACCCTGGACCCACTTTGCCACCAGGGATCTCATTGTTTCCACGGTTCAGTCGTTAGGCCGAGTTTTGTGCATACCTCACTAAGCTCCTCCTTTTTTAAGGTGTAATTCCAGTTTCATTATTCCTCCCTATTTCTATGCTGATACTTTAAAAAACCTTAACATAAACCTTTAATTAGACCTTTTGGTCAACTACAAATCACTTTTTGCTCTTGACGGACTTCGCTTCGGATCCTTGCTGGTTCTCTTGGGGTTCCGCTAGTCTCCAGCGTCGGCGTTTGTCCGCCCGTCGCTCATCACTCAACGTTCCGTGCTCGTCGCCAATAAGCACATCCCCCGGGCCTACGCCGGGGGGATCGCCTATCTTATTGCCAGGGAGCCGATACTCTGATTACAGCGCTTCTTTTCTGGCTTCCGCTTTCAATTCTGTTGATTACTGCCCTTTTGATGACCGGCACCTGATACGGGTTGGCTCGCAATAGGGACACCACCCAGGCATATAGCGGGGAGGATCCACTGTCGTCGTGCCTGGCAATCGGACAAGGGCACGAGAGCCTTGGATATCCTTGTCTTGCAGGATCACGCCTGTTCGTTACGATTCAGGAGTCGGTAAGGCGTATAAAGACTTTTCCGTTTGCTCGCTTCGTGGCAAGGCTACTGCCTTAGTCGGGAATAATCCAAATCGACTCCTAGACCCTGGACTTCAGTGGAACAGTCCTGCTACGTGTCCTTTTTTGCTCGTCTTGCTTGTAAGCTCAACTATTTTTGGGCTGTCGAACTCTCCAAAGGCGGTCCTTCATCTCAAACTACCAGCTCTTTTTAGAAACGCTATAACACTTGAATGTTGGAATCTCCAAAGGGGGTCCACCAACTTATGCTTCCTAAAAAGACTTGTTCCGATTCGCTCCAATTTGCATCCTTATATACTGCTCGAAGTGCTTAGTCTTTGTAGAATATGCTCCTGCCGTTAATCCACGGACCTCTGCTGTTTCTTTGCGGGGCTCCGGCGGACTTCCAGGCACCGCAACACTGTCCGTCGCCCCCCACTCCTCCGCTCTTTCTAGCCCAGCCGCACTTTCTAAACACGTCTGAACCGTTACCGTGGTCTCTGCTTTGCCACGGCGTGGCGGCGCTGTCCCCCCACCGCTCCTTCTGCCTCGAGCCCAAGACCATTTTAATACTCGCTGCACTTGACCGGTGTCCTTCCTTGGCTTTGCCCTCGGCTACCTGTCTTGGCGTGTGGGGAGACTAAATCTCCTCACAGTGTAGAACTATAAGAGCCATGGCTCGTAGACAATGACTTTATATTTCTTAATTTTGATGGAATCCAGACATTAAATCTAAGCATAAGAAATATTTTGCTCTACAAGAATATTATATATTCTTGGAAATGGGAATTCATCAGCCAATAATTTTTTATTAATTTACTGATAGTTTATTATAATTATATTATATTCCAACACAGATGCTTCCACTATTTTTTCGTCCAAAAGTCTTTCTATAGTTTGTTATATAAGTTGGTTCCTCATCTTTCAATCTATAACTATGGTCTTTTATATTTTGTTGCAATGGTTAATGATTAGTTAATTATTAATTTAATGATTTATGAATGTATTACATTGGTTATGAGGTAAAAATCTTTATACCGTTTAAGTTTACGGAACAAAGCAACTGTTTTCAACGTTTGCCTCAACTCACAGCATCAGTTTAAGCTGCAGACCAAACTCTCAATGTGTGTGTATTCGAGGTTTGCAATGTGTGCAAACTTGTGTATTCGAGGTACCAATTTCAGTAAAAAGAAGCACTAAAAACTTGTTTCGGGTCAGGCCGCTGCACGGCGTTTAATGTTTATGTTTAAATAATGTCGAGAGCTTTAGCTCGAGGTGACTTGTCGGGCCGCCCTCTCTGTGTATATTACTTGAGTCCCTGCATGCATCATAAGCTGGTCTATCTGCGGGTCATCCGGCTTCATATAAAATATAAATTCGTTTTATTTTACTGGAATTGAAAACCCTCAATGACCAAACAGATTGTCTTCATTTTTCTCATAGAAAAAGGAAAACAGTCTTTGCTTGGCCGAGGGATTGCTATAAGTTGAATGTACATATAAGAACAAATAGAACTAGACGCCAACAATATCCACGAATTCTCAGTGTTCTTAAAGTGAAAGGGAGAAAGCGTTAAATTATCAAGTAACCATGACAAAAACCAATGAAACTACCAATGCGAAGAATACCTATTGCCCTGGAGGACAAGGTGAGATGCAAAATTGAGGGGGCCCAAAAACGCATACCATCATCTGTGGGTGGACGAGCAAGGCTGGACGAGAATTCATAACTTTGATGGGTTTGTTTCGAACGAGAGCCAGTGCATTTACAAAGCCGCCAAGTTATGCATTCATGGACACATTTTCAGTGAATTCAAGCTGACTCAGAGGAAAACTATTGGGATATCATCATGCTATTTGGTTCTCCCAAGAACAAAGAAAAAGGAAAATTAGCGCTAGGAAAATTCATTTCAGAACTTGCTGACAAAAGTGATTCATATGGAAGTCGGGACGATGGTCAACGCCGTCGAAGTTGTCTTGCCTTATGTTATACCAGTATTAATGAGGTATCCCATATTGACGCTCCCCGGTTAGTCGTCTATAAATCGCCAGTTACAATCAAAAGTGCGGTGGACACAGATAAGCTGGGAAGTGAAAAAAGGTATAAAAAACTAGGATTGTACCATAGACGGGTCCACACTACATCTAAAAATGTCGGGGCCCACACCGATGAAATGAACCGTGTTTCTAGGTGGCCATGGCTATTTGTCGCTTATGCACAGTGGTCCGGCTTGTATGGGGAGAGCGGCCAAAAATACTTCTAGTTGAGGTAGGGACTGGAAACTTCGCACAAAATATTTATATTTTTATAATACGACCTACCAAATTTCATAAGAATCAGCCGACTAAGTCCTATAGCTGCAATATAAATGTTTGATCGGAAATGACCCAACTTTTGTGATTTTTAAAATAGACAGTTGAAACTTCGTACAGATTCTATTTTTGGTCAGTTGATCCGACCTACCAAATTTCATAAGGATCGGCCGACTATATCTTATAGCTGTCATATAACTGAATGATCCGAAATGGTTTTGGTAGAAATACCAACTTCGGTGTTCTTGAAGATAGAAGTTAGGCACTTTTTTTTATATTTTGTATTGTAATAGATTGGTTATATTATGATATTTTCATAAGGATCGGCTATATCTGATTTTTGCGATATATATCCGTATTTTCAAATTGAGGTTAGGTTACCTTTTTGTATTTTGCAAGACGCACGGCACCTTACGGCACTTGAACTAAACTTTCTTATATTCTTAAAATACTTAAGAATATTATACAAAAAGATTTGTGAATGCCAAAGAGTGCCATCACAACTAAAACTCTAACCAAACACAGAAAAGACAAACTAAGAACGTTCACAATTATGTACTAAATACAACAATGATTTACACAAAACACAACAAATACTACATATACTTTTTATTGTAAAAAGAAAGTTAATACCTTTCTTTAAAATATTAATAACTTCCATGGCACAAACACTTGTTTTAAAAATGTTTAACAATTTTTGTGCGGAGAGCTTAACTTGCACGTTGCTTACGCTTCAATACACAATGTATTCATTGTATTCATACTATCACTTTCGATGCTATTCTTGAAGCGGGCAGACAGATTAAAACAAAAAGATGAATAAATTCAAATAGCTAGACCAATTATAAATAAGAATTGGTACATTTAAAGTCAAAATTTGGACTTTGGTTTTTTTATTTTTGGCCTACAGGCTGGACCACTGTGTAATGATTTGTTTGGGCAACTGCCAAATAACGAGCACCTATTATTTGTTATTGACTATTGTTATTGAATATAAATTTCTGAAAAGCATTTCATCATTTAATTATTATTTGTAACTATGAAAGAAATTTTTAGTAGATTAGGCTTTCCGAAAGTAAAAAAAAAGGCAATGCACTTGTACGGGCGTTATTTATTTTTTCTATTTATCGCTTCATCTTCAGCAAGCTTAAATCCACCCACATTTCTCCCTGTAATCTTTGCAAAGCTTTAGTTGTCTTGTCTCTCCCCTAGTAAAGTAGTTGGTTAAGAAGAGTGGTAGAGCAAGCAAGGCGATCGGAGTGGTGGAGAAGGTCAGGGTAAACCACGGGGGATTAAAGCTGACCCATTCAAAAATAATTTTAACATGAAAGGCAAGTGAAGAGTATATTTTTTTATTTTTTTTTTTTTTGTGCATCAATAAGAGCATCAGTTAGCATTCCTGTATTCATCATAAAGCTTAGAGGCCCAGACGACCGAAGGGCGCTCGAGAAACGATTTGTAAGTATAAATTAAGCTATTTTAAAATTGTTAAGCTAGGAGGAGTTAGGAAAGAAATTTAAAATTCTATATTTTAAATTGTAGTTCGAACATAAGACCCTAAAAGGGTCGTGCTGTGCATATGTCGAACTACAATGGCTGAGGAACAGAGGACTAAAGTTTCGGGTCCTTCTATTAGGAATGTTAAATTTAAGCGTGTTAGTAAATGCTGGCTATCTACATCCCCGTTAATAAGGTTCTGCAGAAAGACTACACCAAGCATTGTCCTACGATTTGTTAAGCTAGGTGAGTTTCTAAGTAAAAGTCTAAGTAAAAGTACATATGGATTTGTACTGAAGACAAAGCTTTACATCATCTGCATACATAAGAACTAGAGAGTTCGTCAAAGTAGGGGGCAAGTCGTTCATAAATGATGACTACCTTGAGGGACGCCAGATGTTGCACGGACCAGACTTTCATCTAAGTAGCTGGAGATCCACGTTAAGAGGTCTATAGGAAAACCCAGCATATTCATTTTACTAAACAAGAGTGAGTGATTAACTAAATCAAATGCTTTGCTGAAGTCTGTGCAAATTACATCGGTTTGATATCCCTTACAAAAGCCATCTATGACAAAGGATGTCAACTCTAGTAAATTTGTGGTGGTGGAGCGACGCTTAATATAGCCATGCTGACAGGGAGGGATAATCGAAGAGCAAAGGTGTTGCAAATGAGGGGTAATTAATTTTTTTAATAACTTTGAAATTGCCGACAACTTAGAGATGCCTCTGTAGTTGGCAGCATCGGACTTTTCCCTTTTTTATGTAGGGAAATTATGAATGATTCCTTCCACTTCAGGGAAAAAATAAAGGTTTCAAAAGATAAGTTTAAAAATTTTAGAAGAGGTTTGCACAGAGCCTTGGCACAGTACTTTAGCACATAGCCTGATACTCCATCGGAGCCTGGCGAATGAATGGGTTTGACCCTTAGAAGATCAGATAATAAGTTGTTCTCAGAGAAAAACGGACAGAAAACAAGATTTGCTGCTTGAATGTTATATGCATAAGGCTGATCAGTCAATTTAGGAGGAGAATAAGTTGTTTGAAAAAATTCAGCGAATAGACCAACTCGTAGCGGTGGGCGACTTTAATATCCCAGAATTAAAGTGGTCCAACGACGATAACTCACCATCTTTGTCACTTATAACTTACCATGACTTCACCGCGGGCATGTTTGACATGTCCCTAGGTCAGATCAATCATGTTAGAAATTCGCTAGGTCGGCTTTTAGACTTATGTTTTGTATCTGATCCTGATGGTACTTCTCTCTCCAGAGCTTTTCCCCTTTCATCCCCAGAGGATCCATATCACCCCACACTGGAGGTCTCAATCGAAACTCAATCGATACTCAATATCCTTCCGGCTGCTTTATGTAGACCGTCTCACTCAGATTGCTGTTGAGATTACCTATCAGAATATCGATCAGATGTCTCCGAGCGTGGTAAATAAGATTCGCTGTTTCCGTAAAGCTGATTTTCAGAAACTTAATAGCCTTATTGATACATTTGACTGGTCTGATATTCTGGCGTGCACTGATCTTAATGTCACTTTAGAAAAATTTTATTTTACTTTAAAAAAATTTTTTGACTCATGTGTGCCTTGGAAATATCCGTCCGCTTCAACAAATCCTCCTTGGTTTACAAGGTGCCTTACTAACTTAAAAAATAAAAAAAATAAGCTTTAACTTAAATATAAAAAAAATTGCAGTAGTGTTGATTTCTCAAGATACCTACTAGCTCGGTGGAATTTTACCGTGCATAACGCTGAATGTTATAGGAATTATATTGACCGCTGCCGGATTCAATTTACTCAGGATCCAAAGCAGTTTTATAATTTTGGAAACACTAAGCGTAAACACGTATCTTTTTCACCTCTGCTTACGTTTGAAAATTCCTCTGCGACTTCGGATCAGGCCATTGCCGATCTATTCGCAGAATTTTTTCAAACAACTTATTCTCCTCCTAAATTGACTGATCAGCCTTATGCATATAACATTCAAGCAGCAAATCTTATTTTCTGTCCGTTTTTTTTTTAGAACAACTTATTATCTGGTCTTTTAAGGGTAAAACCCATTTATTCGCCAGGCCCCGACGGAGTACCAGGCTGTGTGCTAAAATACTGCGCCAGGGCTCTGTGCAAACCTCTTCTAAGACTTTTCAACTTATCTTTGGAAACCTCGATTTTTCCCCTTAAGTGGAAGGAATCATTTATAATTCCCCTACATAAAAAGGGGAAAAAGTCCGAGGCTGCCAACTACAGAGGCATCTCTAAGTTGTCGGCAATTCCAAAGTTATTTGAAAAATTAATTAACCCTCATTTGCAACACCTTTGCTCTTCGATCATCACTCCTTGTCAGCATGGCTTTATTAAGCGTCGCTCCACCACCACAAACTTATTGGAGTTGACATCTTTTGTCATAGATGGCTTTTGTAAGGGATATCAAACCGATGTAATTTACACAGACTTCAGCAAAGCATTTGATTCAGTTAATCACTCACTCTTGTTTAGTAAACTGAATATGCTGGGTTTTCCTAAAGACTTCTTAACGTTGATCTCCAGCTACCTAGATGGAAGGACACAAAGAGTTTTATTTAAAAACATTTACTCCCGTCTGGTCCGTGCTACATCCGGCGTCCCGCAAGGAAGTCACCTTGGCCCGTTATTATTTACGCTTTTTATAAACGACTTGCCCCCTACTTTAACGAACTCTCTAGTTCTTATGTATGCAGATGATGTAAAGCTTTGTCTTCAGTACAAATCCATCTCTGCCCAATACAGTCTTCAGTCTGACCTTGATAACTTTCAAAAATGGTGTTTAGCTAATGATCTAATACTTAATGGATCTAAATGCAAACATATGTCTTTTTATCGTTCTTGCCCTCTGCAAGCTACTTATTCTATTAATGGGATTGCCTTAGAAAAATTAACCCAGGTTAATGATCTCGGCATCCTATTAGACATCAAACTTAAATTTGCCGACCATATTTCCTTAATGGTTAATAAGGCTAAAGGAGTCCTTGGTTTTATCAAAAGGTGGTCAAAAGAATTTAATGACCCCTATATAACCAAAACACTATTCATTTCTTTGGTCCGTCCTATACTGGAGTACGGTTCATGTGTCTGGAGTCCCCAATATGAAGTACATCAGGACCGGATAGAATCCGTACAAAAGAATTTCCTAACTTTTTCACTTAGAGGTCTAAACTGGGATGCAAATCTTCAACTTCCATCTTATAGTAGTAGACTCTTACTCATAAACTTACCTAGCTTAACAAATCGTAGGACAATGCTCGGTGTAGTTTTTCTGCAAACCCTTATTAACGGGGATGTAGATAGCCAGCATTTACTAACACGCTTAAAATTTAACATTCCTAATAGAAGGACTCGAAACTTTAGTCCTCTGTTCCTTAGCCGTTGTAGTTCGACATATGCACTGCATGACCCTTTTAGGGTATTATGTTCGAACTACAATGGTCTCTTCTCTATTACATCTCTTTCCTGTCCCTCTTATTTAAAATATAGAATTTTAAATTTCCTTACTAACTCCTCTTAGCTTAATAATTAACAAATAACTTAATATTCTAACAAATCGTTTCTTGAGCGCCCCTCGGTCGTCTGGGCCTCTAAGCTTTATGATGAATACAGGAATGCTAGCTGATGCTCTTATTGATGCACAAGCCATTTCCAAATTCAGAAAGACCGGTAAAAAAAAAAAAAAAAGATACGCGGTGCAGACATCCATTTGATGGAGATGAAGCTTGAGCTCCGCCGCCAGTCCTATAAAAAAGCGCGCACATGAGCATCTATTTTGCATCCAATTGCTCGCTGACTTTTGGGTAAATCAGTGATCTGCCAAGTCTGGTTGGCAAACAGAGAATCATATTCTCTTTCCATGGCTTCACGCTATGCCTAGGATATTGTACTGCTTCTTTGCGTGTCCAGGTTTTCCTCCTCCACGGCATGCTCACCCTTTTGCTTCAGCGCTCTTGTACTGATCTGTGTTCTCTTCGCAGCTGCCGCCGTCGATGGATAAGTCAGAAACGATTTTTGCATCTCCGGATCCCTGCTGCTGGCGAGCCTCCTCAAGTTCCTCCAACGTCGATCTTCACAGCATCACCCGTGGATCCCACGTCATGATGTTCATCAAATAATACATCCCGTTTCTCGCCCAATTGTTGAGTTTATGGGTCATACAGTCGATAACCTTTGGCTGCCACAGAGTGCCACAGCTGCCCTTCTTCGGACCCTTGCCCAGAGCAAATGCAAGGGATCCAAAAACCTTTAGGTGTTTTACATAAGGTCTCTTATCCGTCCACGCGTTCCATATGAGTAATACTCTTTAATGCGCTGGTAGGGGAACGGTTTCGCTGATAAACCGAAGTGTTGACAGATTCTGTCTAAAAATGATCTTCCAGTCCCGCCTGGACTAGAAGGCATCTCGAGATCTCCACTAGCGTACGATTTGCCCGATTTCTACGCGTCTGCCGTTCCACCAGCTTCTTGAATTCGGTGCATTTGGACAGCATCTCGTTCTTCCCACGCTAGAAGTAAACTAAAATCCTCCTGGACTTATCGCCAATGAAAGGCAGAAAATACATTGAACCTCCGAGGTTCAGTTTTGGGAAAGGTCCACAAACATCTGCGTGTATCAGATCCAAAAGCTCTTTAGCCCGATTACTTGTTGCTGATGGAAAAAGTTGAACAAGGATTTTACTAACCATACACGTTTTGGAATTACTATTCTCTGTCAACAGAATATTATCTATCCCTCGAACTATCCCTTTGGATACCATCTCTTTCAAGCTAGAGAAATTAATATGTATGTATCTCTTGTGTAGCTAAATCCCATCAACAGCTGACATGGCAAAACATTTACTTCGGCCACCCTCAAAAAAGTACAAGTTGCCAATCTATTTTGCTTTCACTATGCATTCTCCATCTTGCATCACCTTGGCAATCTCTATGTCAAAGGTCACCTTGCACCGGTTCTGGACAGCACTGCTCCCGGAATAGAAATTTCCGGTCATCTTCGGAAAGAAAAGAACATTTTTTAGTGTGAACATGCACTGGCTGTCTGTATGTTGACGTCACCTATACCTATACCCTATACCTAACATCGGCCAGTCCGAACGGTTGAGTGTGTTTCTCAAACTTTGTGAATAGCCCTCTTGCGCAACACATATGGTTTGTTGCGCCACTATCTAAGCACCATGTTGAATTGTCAACGTTGTTGAAGTCACAGGCGTGCAGCAGGCTGTTTTGGTGATTCACCACATTTCTTGATGTCATGCGGTGTTCACCACACTTGAAACAAACGATATTTTTTTGTTTCTTCTGCCCATAGGTTTTTGTCTGTGAGTTATGCTTCTGAGTTGCAGCGAATGCCTTAGTGGCAACGGATCTCGTGTCTCCATTGGGACCATGAAATTTTCAAATTGCTCTGGAAGGCTTGATAGCAAAACGATAGTGCGAAGTTCGTCCATAACTCTATTCTAACTACAGTTGGACCATCCAGAATTTCCACAAATGTAGGTCGTCATGCTCTACCTTTGCTCCATTCGTTTATAAAGCAGTTGCTTGTAGTACAGTTATACAACAGTTATTACACAATTATTACAGTACAGTACAGTTATTTTGTACAGGTCCACTTGGTTGATGAACATCCTTCAACTGGGTCCATGCCTCCACAGCCGTCAAGCAATTCTTGTTGTAGGCCAATTGAGATGTTTTTACACTCAATGTTATTGTTGCCAACGCCTTACTGTCAAAGGCTGCAAACTGCTTATCTTCTGGAACATTCATTTCAGTTAGCTCTCCAGACGTAGTACTCCACAAACCGGAATGCACCAATACAGCGAATGTATTTTCCATGTGTCATAGTTCGTCTCCTCTAACTTATCAATTTAATAAAGATCACTCATTCTTCTTAATCTCGAGTCACACACCGAATACATTGAATTCTCCAGTGCCTGGGCCCATGACCTATTGAGTGGCATAATTCGAAGCGACAAAATCAGAACACCGTGTGTATGCTTCGGAACTTTATTTGCGAATAAATTTAAAGTTGAGGAAAAAACAAAAAGTTGATACACATATTTTCTTATTTTGTATTTCTTTAATTATAGCTTAAGAGCTTATTATAGCTTAAACTTTGTCTATAGCGAGACAATTTCGAGCTACTTCAAGATCTCTTTCCCTTTCCAATACCATTTTAACATACTAAAAAATACATAGTATATATTTATATACTAGTATATATATAGTATATTAGTATATATCAGTGGTCGACACCCCAATACATTGATATGATTTTACCGCATTAGTGTTAGTAACGAATAGCAGAAAGTAGGCTTTGAGCATGACGTTTCACACATTTATACTGTGTGTGTGTGGCAGAGCTCGGGCAGAAAAATTTCCTATGCCCCCGAGATAGGGCCGTGCCGACCTCTGGTATATATTTATATAACATACTATAATATACAGGGTACTTTATTTTCTACATAAGGCACATGGAGGAAAAACCCTTAACAGAACACATGTATTTTTGTTAGAATAGCCTAGAAAACACGTTTGCAACATATTGGACAAAACAACAGGAAAAAATATTAATACAGAAAAACATTTTAGTTATAAATTTACATATCTTGATCTTTATTTTCTCTAGATAGCTTTTATGTTATGTTAAGACACTTTTAGCTTTTAATGTTCGCTTTAATTGAGTCACTAGCTGCAAGATGTGAACATTTTCCCGCGTTTTTTGGCTTAAAACAAAACGACACGGAACAGCTGACTTTAAAGGGTAATTTCGGTTTCCAGAAGTAGTGAGCTACCCAACAGGGTCCGAAACTTATTGTAATCTGTAATTGGTGAAAGCAGAGTAGAGACATTACGAAGAGGAGGAAAGCCAAACAGGGATAGTCTGACAACAAGAAGGATGTGGTCTGAGCTAAGGTCATGAGTATCCGCTATGGACACTCTCCGGGAAAGGGTATAACGGCAAAGAGAGAAGTCAATGCACCATGTTGCCGAAGAAGTTGTCAGTTGGCCTATAATAATAAGTTGGCCTCAGTGGCAAAAACTTGCACGGGTCTCAGGTTTAAGGCCTCCATCAGTGCCCCTTTTATCCGCTGCATGCTTCCCTTTATAAGATGGCATAGCGATTTAAGATGGGACATCTGAGTAGATTTTGAAAAAATCGAACATTTTTTTTTTCTAAAAAATTCTTTAGGGTCTTAAAAATAACATATCAAAAGATAGAGACCGGCAAAACTGTCTAAGTGTCGAAATTTTCCATTCCGCGGCGATGCCTCACAGGTACATCTAAAATTTGGACAGTATACTCAGACCTATGTCTATCGACACACGTAGGATTTTTTTTTATATTGCTTACTTTTTTTTTTATCAACCGTTTTGTGACTTTTTTGTTTGTGAAAATTGAAAATTTTTTTCTCATTTTGCAAAAAATCAATATATTGAAAAAATCCTACGTGTGTCGATAGCCAATGATGTACTGAAACTAACCAAACTTGATTTTTTGTTATAGATCAAAAATTAAGGACGTTAGGTGTTCGGCCACGGACCAGTAGAGGAAACTTTGGCTGCCTTCCTTGGAGCTTTTTCATGTAAACTTGATAAGCAGCATGATTGTCGCCCCTGTTTGCACAGCAAAGATCCTTCACACTTTCGGCTTTGCAGGAGGCAAAGTGACAAAATGACCACAAAGGAGGCTTTGGAGGAGGCAAAATGACCACAAAGGCCGCAAGTTGGTTCTTTAAAGCAGTACTTTTTAGTGTGGTCAAAACCAAATGCCTGCCGCTTTTTTTAAGGTCCACAAACCTCTGAAGATGGCTCATTATTAAGTTGCGACCGGGCTTTCCGTTCTAGTACGGTTGTAAATTTTCATGACAAGGTAACCCATACGCTTAGGTTACTGCAAATTAAGTCCTTTGGAGTAATAGGAGCCAAATTTTTGATAACACTTTTAAACTTAGCGTCGTCATGCAGACAAACTTGCGTATCGGCTATATCCAAATTGATTGATTGAGAGCATTGATGATTATTAATCGAGACTATTTTGTCCCTCACACAATTAAACAAATAATTGGTGGCTGCTAAATATTAAAAGCGAGGAATAAACGAAAGATGCTGCCTCTTCGATGTTATAATTTGCTATGTTTTCTAAGTCTGAATTCGCACAACAGCGAATATGAGCTTTCGCTCCCGCTCCGCCCTAAGCTATATTATACTAGATTAGAGATAATTAACAAATTGAAAATTTAACTTCAATATAAAATTTAATTAAAACAAATTCCAAAAGTAATTAAAATGCCATTTTACGGTAGTGGTCGCACCCATTACAATTTGCGGCAGAGCTCGGGCAGAGAAATTTCCTATGCCCCTGCCCCTGTCAATCCAGAGACTGGCAGGGCGTGGCAACGAGGCTTTTAAACCCGTTGGGACAGGACGGATGATAAGTTGAGCTGGATGCCACCGAAATTGATTGTTGAGAGGGGTTATTAGAGCAATAAGGAGCACGACAGGTGGGTAGTCAAACTAAGATAAACCAACGTGTTTAATGATTAATAAGCTTGGATAACACGGGCTATTACATTGGCTACGAAGGAAATACCTTTGAAAAGAATAAAAAAACAAGAAAGGAAAGCTAACTTCGGGCTGAGCAGAAGTTGATAAACCCTTGCAGTTAAAACCGGATATATATCGCAAACATCGGATATAGTTGGCCGATTACATTACATAAATCATGATTATGATTACATCATACGGTTACATCATCATACATCAATTCGTAATCGAACTACCGAACTGAGCGGACGTGCTTTGTCCGAGCTCCGGGAAAACTTCACTTCGCTTATATTTTCGCCAATATAAGCGAAAAGACACTGAAATACAATTTATTAAAAGCGACAGACAAGCTTTTTTTTTTTTATAACAGTTGTAATGTGCTAAACCAAAACTAGTGCATTGTTGAAAAAAAAAAATACGTACCACGCAATGAGCTCATTGAGCAACGACCAAAAGAACGAGCGTAGAAGTTCAGTGAACCAAAGAAACGGCTTCTACTCTTACTTTTCAACCCGCGATACCGAAGTGGAAAAATCGGCGCTTAAAAGCAACCCGGCTTTACTGACCGCTGAAACCCAAAGGGCACGGTCTTGCTCACCCGCTCTGCTCACTCCGACTCCCACGACATGGAGTTCGCAGTGTAAAACCCCCCCTCCAATATCGGAAACAAATTTCGCACCAACAACAAGCAGCGCTACAACTTCTGCAACAACAGCGAAAACCCCTGCAACTCAAAGTACCACGACGTCAACAACTACAGCGAGTACAAAAACAACAACCTCGGAAAGTGCCAAAGCGGCAACGGCCACACAGACTGGAATGGATCGCTACATCCAAATTAAGCGCAAGCTTAGCCCGCAGAGTAATCCGGCAGGCAACAAAACAAAAATTAACCGTGTCCTGAATAACGATAATGAACCAGACAGATCCACTACTAACAGATTTGCCCTACTGGCGGAGGCTGAGGAAAACCAACCAGCCCAAGACACCGCAAAAAAACCCAAGCCCCCTCCAATCTATATTAGGGAAAAAAGCTCGAGTGCCCTGGTCAACAAAATTGCGTCGTTGATCGGGAACGGTGAAAACTTTCATGTTGTTCCGCTTATCAAAGGGAACATCCATGAAACAAAGGTGCAAACCAAGACTGAAGAGCACTTCCGAATAGTGTCAAAATATCTGGACACTGTACAGAAAAACTATTACACGTACCAGCTGAAAAGCAGTAAGGGCCTACAAGTGGTAGTAAAGGGAATAGAACCTGATGTTACCGCCGAGTAAATAAAAACCGCCCTTAAAGAAAAGGGCTTCGCCGCCAAGAATGTTATTAACATTCTAAATAAAGATAAAAAGCCACAACCCCTCTTCAAGGTCGAGCTCGAGCCTGAAAGCAGGTCGCTGAAGAAGAACGAAGTCCACCCAATCTACAACCTGCAATATCTTTTGCATCGGAAAATCACTGTTGAAGAGCCACATAAACGTAACGGTCCAGTGCAATGCACTAATTGTCAAGAGTATGGACACACAAGGTCTTACTGCACACTTCGGGCTGTCTGTGTAGTCTGCGGGGACGCCCACAAGTCCGCTTGCTGCACTACAAACAAGGACAGTACCGTGAAGAAATGTGGAAACTGCGGAGGCAGCCATACGGCAAACTATAGAGGATGTATTGTGTATAAGGAGTTAAAGAGTCGCATGCGTCAAGCGACCGCAACGCGCAACCAAAATCCACAGAATGCGTACGTTTCGTCAAAAACCACGCCAGACGTCTTCTCCGCCAAAGCTGCGAGATCCTCATTCGGTCCACTAAACACCACCAACGGCTTCTCCTATGCCGATGCTCTACGATCTGGAAGGGAAATTCCAATTCAGCCTAACTCTCAAAGCGCTCAACAGGCCCCAGAACAGCCACACAGCAAAACGGAAACTATGATGCTTACCCTCCAACAAAGTATGATGGAGCTTATGTCATTCATGAAAACGACCATGCAAACGCTTGTTCAAAACCAGAACATGGTGATACAGCTGCTCGTAGCACAACAGTCCAAATAATCTATGCAGGCGCTACGAATATCAATGTGGAACGCCAATGGTGTCTCACGGCATAAACTAGAATTGTCACAATTCTTGACCGAAAACCATATTGACGTTATGCTACTGGTGGAAACGCATCTTACAAGCAAATAAAACTTTCATATAAGAGGCTACACAATCTACCGCACAGATCATCCAGATGGGAAAGCCCACGGCGGAACTGGAGTTCTAATCAGAGAACGAATTAAACACCATTTTCACAAAAGGTTTGCAACAAACTTTTTGCAGGCCACATCGATACAAATTCAGTCAAGCAACGGAATCCTTTCAATTGCTGCCGTTTACTGCCCTCCTCGCTTCTCAATCTCGGAAGGACAATTTATGGACTTCTACAATTCACTTGGGGATCGATTTATAGCCGCAGGAGACTACAACGCCAAACATACGCACTGGGGATCACGTCTAGTGACTCCCAAAGGAAGACAATTGTACAATGCAATTATAAATGTGAAAAATAAACTGGACTACGTTTCCCCTGGAAGTCCCACACACTGGCCAACAGACTCACGAAAGCTCCCAGACCTTATTGATTTTGCAGTGACAAAAAACATACCTCGCAATCTAATAAGTGCCAAAGCAGTCTCGGACTTATCATCAGACCACTCGCCTGTGCTTCTAACGCTTCTTCAAAACCCAGAAATAACCGAACACCCCTTCAATCCTGACGACGACAAAAACAAACTGGCTAAAATACAAAAAGTACGTGAGTGCCCACATAGAACTCGCCCCGACCACCCGATAAGAAACTCTTCGGGATGCTGGGCTCGCAGCAACGAAGACCGAGCTGACACATTCGCCACACATCTCCAAAGTGTCTTCCAGCCAAACCCAGCCTCAAATTCATTCCTCCTGCCAGTAATTCAGCCAGAGTGCTCCCCTCAGCCAGCCGCACCTCCATTCCGGCCGAACGAAATCGAAAAAGTCATAAGAGGGCTAAAACCAAAAAAGGCTCCCGGTGGTGACCTATTGACCCCAAAGATGCTGATCGAACTTCCAAAATGCGCTATAGAGGTCGTCTGCAAACTATTTAATGGAATCATTAATCTTGGCTATTTCCCAAAAAAGTGGAAGAAATCCATTATTATAATGATACCGAAGCCTGGAAAAGACCACACAATTCCGTCATCATACAGACCAATAAGCCTTCTATCTTGTTTGTCTGAACTGTTTGAAAAATGCTTGTTAACTCGCATAATACCACATCTGGAAGCTTGCAATATCATCCCGGCACACCAATTTGGCTTTCGAAGAAACCATGGAACCATCGAACAAGTGAACAGATTAACATCCGAAATACGCTCAGCCTTCGAACAACGAGAATACTGCAGCGCTATTTTCCTCGACGTATCTCAAGCTTTCGACCGAGTTTGGCTCATCGGACTCATGCACAAAATTAAAACGTATTTGCCAACATACACCCACAAGCTACTGGAATCATACCTCTTCAATAGGGTATTCTCAGTGAGATGCAACGCAGCTACTTCGGGCGACTACACCATCGAAGCTGGAGTTTCACAGGGAAGCGCACTCGGGCCGTGTCTATATGTTTTGTATACTGGTGATATTCCTACGAGCGCACAACTAACAACGTCAACGTTCGCCGATGATACCGCTATTCTTAGTCGCTCCAGATGCCCAATGCAGGCAACAACCCAACTGGCTAATCATCTCACAATAGTGGAAAGGTGGCTGTCCGACTGGCGCATTAAAATAAACGAACAAAAGTGTAAACATATAACGTTTACTCTTAATAGACAAACATGCCCTCCGCTTTTACTAAACGGTATGCAGATCCCTCAAGCTAACGACGTAACGTACCTTGGCGTTCACCTTGATAGACGACTTACCTGGCGTAAGCACATCGAATGCAAAAAGATGCATCTAAAACTGAAAGCCAGCAGCCTCCACTGGATCATAAACTCACGATCGCCACTGTGCCTGGACTACAAGTTATTACTGTACAATTCAGTCCTAAAGCCAATCTGGACGTATGGCTCCCAGCTGTGGGGGAACGCGAGCAGCAGCAACATAGACATCATACAGCGCGCACAATCAAAAATCCTGAGAACTATCACAGGGGCACCTTGGTATGTTCGCAACGAAAACATCCACCGGGATCTGGGCATCCTCGCAGTGAAAGACGAAATCCAGAAGCAAAAAGAGTCATACAAAGAAAAACTGTCTTCGCACCCAAATTTTCTCGCTCGGGGATTGACTCGGGTTTCTAGCGTATCCCGCCTTAGACGCAACGACCTCCCAACCCAGCAATCGATTTTTAGGGCCGTCTAACTCCGTATCAGTCAATATGACTGTTAGTTAAGTTAAAAATATAAGATTTGATACACCTCTTGTTAGTCTCGCAAAGAGAAGATTCAAGAAAAAAAAGCAACGTAAAAAAAAAAAAAAAAAAAAAATGATTACATCATAATAAAACCAATTAACTAAAATAAAAAATCTAAAAAAAAGTCCCAAGCTTCTATCTTCAAAAATACGAAAGTTGATATTTCTACCAAATACTATTTCCGATCGTTCAGTTATATGGCAGCTATATGTAGGATAGAGTCGGCCGATCCAAATGAAATTTGGTAGGTTGGATCTGTACTAAGTTTCCATCTTTAAAAACACGAAAGTTGGGTAATTTTCGATCGTTCAGTTATATTGCAGCTATTGGATATAGTCGACCGATCCTTATGAAATTTGGCATGTCGTAATGTTTTACCAAAAATAAATTTGATCTCGTGTTAAATTTGAACTCTGTAACTCTAAAAACACCGAAGTTATACCATTTCCGATCAATCAGTTATATGGCAGCTATAGGATATAGTCGGCCGATCCCGGCCGTTCCGACTTATATACTGCGTGCAAAGGAAAGAAGAGTGTGTGCAAAGTTTCAAGTCGATAGCTTTAAAACTGAGAGACTAGTTCGCGTAGAAACAGACAGACAGACAGACGGACGGACAGACAGACGGACATGCTCATATCAACTCAGGAGGTGATCCTGATCAAGAATATATATACTTTATAGGGCGGAGATGTCTCTTTCACTGCGTTGCACACTTTTGACCAAAATTATAATACGCTCTGCAAGGGTATAACAACGCCCTATTGAATGAGAGCAAGTGAATTTACAAAGCCGCTAGGTTACGCATTCCTGGGCACTTATCTGAGAGAAACAAGATCATCACGTCATTTAGTTCTCCCAAAAACAAGGTGGAAAATCGAAGTTTTCTGGGAAGTTGTAAGAAAATTTATCCCAGACCTGGCTGACATAACTGATTCTAATGAATGAAGTTCTAATGAACGTCTGATCAAAAATCACATGAGATTCACATGGCGTAAGGAACAAGAAGCGTTCGACAAGCTAAAATTGTGTTTGGCTAAAATCGCTCGCAAGCCCATTCGCATTGGGAACTGTGTTAGTTAAATTATCTAATGAGAACGACCCGAGAATAATCTCATTTGCCAGTCAAAGTTTAAATGACATAGAGAAGCTCTATTCTCGAACGTTAAAGAAAAGCTTAGCACTGGTATGGGCAGTATAAAAGTTGTATTATTATTTCAAAATTCCCAGCAAGGATGGAGAGGTGGTTACTAAGACTTCAAGCGTTCAAAGTCAAAGTTAAATATAAGAAATTTATCGAAAACATTGTAGATACCCTGTCACGTCTTTGAGAGATGGTAAGATATAAAAGGAACATAGCATCATTCGGTTGGTCGAAAACGTCTTTGCATCAGCTTTGAGTATAATCGACAGAAAGATCCTCGACGGCATGTCTTGAATGCAGAACGAATCGTGGAGTGCGACATCTTCAAATACTCTTTTTAGGTATGAATTATTACAAATATGATAGTCAAGCCGACCATTCTGGCAGCCACAAAATCAAGAATCTATTTCTTGCAGTAAAAATTTATTGGCAATCCAACAACAATATACATTCGAATTAGCACGGATCACGCAAAATTGTTTTTGTAATTGTCAATGGTACCATACAAATTGAAATATTGATCTATCATGGTTTCATCAAAGTAACCAAATTTTTGCCTGTGTGTAGTATAGCCGCTGCTGCCATCACAGCTGCATTTGTGACTAGCAGTTAATTGGGTGTTATTATTATTTTTATTAATATGGCTTGGGTGTGCTTTAATAATCCTAGGAATCGTATGGTCCACTTAGCTTTATAGTGCTTCTTCAGCAAAATAATCAGTGACCGTGATGACACTGGGATAAGATTTTTTCCAGGAACTTGAAATTCTACCCAAAACAGAGAACGAATTTTTTTAAGCCTCTTGCAAAATCATATTGTGTGTTGGTGAGTTCGCACTTCTGACCGTCCGGCTTCCGTGAGATTTTTCTCCGGAAAGAACACGAGCGTGGCCACCCACCAAAAAAGTGCAATGCAATGTCAGCTGTTTACTAATGCAGCCCTGACAGTGTGGGGCAACGAAGACGGATGGGCGGTAGACGCCGATAGATGGCGCTATCAAAAAGCGCCCCCCAAATGGAGCATAACTGTCGGCGCGGGCTATACCCTAGCCTAGCGTTAGGGTTATATTATATATGTATATTTATAATTATATTTATATTTATATATTCATAATCTTTTTTGAAACCCCCAAACCTTTAACCCCCCTCCCGCCCGGCAGCGGAAGCCAAGAATACTATCGGAACAAGCTCTGGTTTGTCGTAAGAGGCGACTGACAGGGCAGGGGGATATCCCTGCAGGTAAGCAGGGAAAGAGCTACTCGCAACCTTTCTCCATAACCCGAAAGGCATCCCCTCCAAAATAGCGAGATAGCGACCAGGGCTGAGTCCAGTAAAGCCCTGGGATAGGTAACTGGAAAAAGGATTTTGAGACGACGAACCCTGGGCTGACGGACAGCTGTATTCTAAAGCAGCTTCTGCCCCCGTCCCGCTAAAATTTGGCAAGTCTCCAGGAAACGCTCTTTAGGTGTCGCCACTAAGCTGGCCGTGCAGGCTCAGATGAACCATACCTGACCAACGCGGATCTGGCTCTGAGCTCTACACCTCGTAAGGGCTAGAGTCAACCCTAGCATGGACCTCACTGCGCGCAAAGGCAACCATGGGATCAAGGACGCGACTGCATAACACCTAAGGACAACGGCTCAGGAGTTGGGACCCACTAAAATGAGTATTACCACAAATCAGAATTCAGTTGGAGAGGCGGTTTTCGCAAAAAGCTGCAAAATTTCAAGATCTCCCAGCAGCAAGCTGGGGGGTACCCCTCCTATTTCAGGAATCCGAGTAGACCAGAACAGGAGTAAAAATCAGAAGGCAGGAGACGCAATAACACTGCAGGACCTCGGGAAGGAGATCGCGCAGCTAGTGGAGATGCTGGAGGACGGCAAAAGGAGGTCCATTCACCAGCCAATGAGGGACACCATAGTGAGCATCCAAGCTCTCTATGAGCGGCTAGCCTCTCAGACGGGCGAGCAGGGACGTAAGGAAGCGCCTAAATCACACCAGGCGTCACAAACATCGCCCCTTTTTCGACCGTTAGCGGAGCCCAGGAGAAAGGAAACAGGCCCAGACCCCCCCAACAACAAGAGAAGCAAGAGGGAGACTGCGCAGGCGGCGACTCGAACGAGGGCGGAAGCCAGGACACTAGGGCAGACCGTGGAACCTGAAACTCAGGCGAGCAAGGAGGTCTAAGAATGGAAGCTGGTTGGCCCCAAAAAGAAACTGCCGAAGAAGCAGCGGGCAACTAGCTCAATTCCCAAGGAGAAGCCAAGGCCAGACGCACTGGTCACACAGCATCACAGCTAAGGGCGAATCTAGTTACGCCGACATCCTGCGACGGGTGAAGCAGGACAAGAAGCTGCAAGGACTAGGCGAAGCGGTATCGAGGATTAGGAGGACCCAGAAAGGAGAGCTATTGCTCCAACTGAAGAGGTCAGGGGAGGAAACAGCAGCTTCGGAATCGGTCTCGGAATCGGTAGGTGATCATGTCGAAGTGCGCTCCTTGTCGCACAAGATCGAAATCGAGTGCAGGGATCTGAACGAGATCACTACAAAGGAGGAGGTTTCTGAAGCCATTGAAAAGCTGGTGGAATCTCCAGGGGTGCCGGTAAGCGACATCCTTTTAAGGAAGGCTTTTGGCCAGGGAAATTTTTTGGGAAATCTCGCGCTACCAAAGAATGCTACGAAGCCTGGTAGCGGATGCAAGAGGCAGATCGCCGGTGGTCATTGGAGGGGACTTCAATGCCTGGTCCCCGGAGTGGGGAAGCCGAGCACCGAACGAGAGGGGTACCAGTCTACTGGAACACTTTGCGGCACTGGACGTGGTCTTGGCCAATAGAGGCCAAAAGCTGACGTACAGCAAGGCATGGCGTGGATCTATTATCGACATCACCTTCGTTAGCAGCGTACTAATAAGGAGGTGCAACTGGGAGGTCAGTGATGCTTTTACTTTCAGCGACCACCAGGCCATACACTTTACCCTTGGAGGGGTAAGTAGGAAACGGATTCCCAAGGTGACAGGACCGAAATGGAAGGACTCGCGTTTGGATCGAGAAGCACTCTCGGTAACCCTGCAGACGCTAGACCGGACTTCATCAACCTCCCCGGAGGGAGCAGCGGAAGAACTTTCAGGATCACTATCTGATGCTTGCGACAGTGCCATGCCTAGGAGGAAACCCAGCAGAAGAGGAGCATCAGTATACTGGTGGAACCAGGACATTCAGCAACTAAGGACCGCCTGCCTGCGGGCAAGAAGATGCTTCCAAAGGGCAAGAGGCTCAGAGGACCTAACCACCAGAACGGAGGAGTTCAAGGCTGCTTAGAGGGCCTTGAAACTGGCTATAAAAGCCAGCAAACGGGAATGCTTTCAAAAAATCTGCGACGAGGCGGAGGTGGACCCATGGGGCACAGCCTACAAGGTCGTCATGAAAAGGATTAAAGGGCAAGAGCACCTAAGACCAACTTGCCCTACACTATTAAGGAAAATAGTGGAGGCTCTGTTCCCGAAGCACCCGCCAAAAAGGGAGACTATACCACCCGATGATGGGGAACCGTTTACGCCAGTTACGGAGGAGGACATCCGGAACTACGCAAAAAGGATTAAGGCTAGAAAGACTTCAGGACCAGACGGAGTGCCGAATTCCGTCCTGAGGCAGGCCATGCAGGAGAAACCGGAGGTCACCGCTGAGACCTTCAACAAGTGTCTTCAGCACGGCACTTTTCCAAAAAAGTGGAAGAGGCAGAACCTTATTCTTCTGCCGAAAGGGAACAAGGCGACAGACGACCCATCAGGATTCAGGCCCATATGTCTTCTAGACACGGTAGGGAAAGTCCTCGAGATGGCCATAGCTACTCGCGTCTCGAAATTCGCTGAGGCCAAAGGAACGCTCTCGGTCAGCCAGTACGGTTTCCGGAAGGCGCGCTCCACGGTGGACGCCATCAAAGCCGTGACCGACACTGCGGAAGCAGCCATCGCGGGAACCCGGTGGAAATGGGGAGATAAGGAGTATTGCGCGATGGTGACACTGGACATCCGCAACGCCTTCAACTCGGCTAATTGGACACGTATCCAACGAACCTTGTTCTTGGCAGGAACTCCTAGATACCTACAACTAATATTATCCAGCTACCTTTCAGATAGGACACTGCTGTACGACACGGACGAAGGACCAAAATCCTATGAGGTGACTGCGGGGGTGCCGCAGGGATCGGTCCTCGGGCCACTTCTTTGGAACATCATGTACGACGAAGTACTCAGGATCGAACTACCGACAGGTTGCAAACTCATCGGCTTCGCGGACGACCTGGCGCTGCTCGTGGTGGCGAAGGAATCAAGGACGTGGAAACCAATGCGAGTGAAGCAATACGAAGGATATCAACATGGATGTCTGACTCTGGACTGGACCTAGCAGCACATAAAACGGAGGCAGTTCTCTTCACGAGCAGGAAGAAGGTGGAGTACATTACCATCCAGGTGGGCAACTGCTGCATCACCTCAAAGGAGGCAATTAAATACCTAGGGGTAATGCTGGACAACAGGATGTCCTACGGAGCGCACGTGGAGTACTCCACCATAAAAGCTGCAAGCATCCATGGCGCACTCTCAAGGATGCTGCCAAACGTAGGAGGCCCAAAGGAAAGCAGGAGACGCCTTTTAGCCAGTGTCGTCACGTCGGTCTTGCTGTACGCTGCGCCGATATGGGCTGCGTCAGTCAGAAGACATCAGGGGCTTAAAAAAATCTAGGGGCATCGTACCGACTAGCGGCCCTACGAGTCATATCCGGCTTTAGAACCATATCCGAGGAAGCCGTCCTCGTTCTAGCCGGAATGATTCCAATTGATATTCTGGCTAATGAAGCGGAGGAAATCTACGCATCCAATCGGCAACGGGGAAGGAACTCATCCCGAGAGGCCATTAAGAGGTCAGCCCGACAAGCGGCATTATCCTCATGGCAGGAAAGGTGGGACGCAACGACCAAAGGTAGATGGACGCACAGGCTAATCCCAAACATCCAGGAGTGGATCGGAAGGAATAACGGTCAGGTTAGTTACCAGCTTACCCAGTTTCTTACAGGTCACGGGGGGTACAGAAAATACCTCTATAGATTCGGACAAGACGAAAGTCCAGTGTGCCCTAACTGCCCAGGAGCAGACGAGGACCCAGAGCACATCTTATACAATTGTAGGAGATATCGTGCCACCGTCGGATCGCTACCAGATCCAAAGCAGCTCATGGAATTCATGTGTAGCTCACAGGAGCAATGGGACTGGGTAAGCCAGTTGATAGCTTATACACAGGGCGACTTAAGAAGACTCGAAAATGAACGTCGCTTAAGGGAGAATGCCTAGATTAGGCAACCCTTCCCCGCGAAGTAATACGTAGCAGTGGTACCGCGGGGTCTGTGGTGTGTGCGGGGGTGTCTTTAGTACGTAGGCGCCGGCTAGACATGCCGGTGAATCGTGCATGCTATTGGTACGTGCCAATAGTATCTAGGATAGATTTTCACCTCATGGGCGCAATCAAAAAAAAAAAAAAAAAAAAAAAATGACCGTAAAGCATTTAAAAAGCGCGAAAAATCTTAGCAATCTTATTATCGACTGGTAAAAAATCAACGATTTTTCAAATTTGAATTCAATGCCGCTAGCGAGACCAAATCACCCACTGTGCAACATTCAGTTGGTCTTTTATTCGTCACGGAGTAAAATGTTTAATTGAACTCGTAAATCAGTGGTGTCAAACTCTCATTTTCCATAGCAAGCGTGCTCTGCGTGCATATTCTGTTGCTCGACAGCCCAAACTAAAAAAAAAATTGTTCACTGAGAAACATTTTCTCTGAATAAAGTTTTCTCCATAGAAAATATAGATAGAGAAGCGCAGTTTTACATTTGTTTAAGAACTGTTGCTAGAATTGCTTTAATTAACATAACTGTTTTAGTGCCTATTCAATCTGTTAAATTAACGAAAAATGAAAGAAAAAACAAAATCATCTTATCAAAGTCATCATCTTTTCACGATGACCAATCCCAATCAATTTGTATGCATACTTAAACAATAAGTTGAACAAAGTTGTTCATATTTTTTTATTATGCAAGGTGTGGTTTTATGCCCAAAAATTTAGGTGCCTCTATAGTTGATGGCACATGTATGAAGAGGAATTATGAAAGATTCCCTTCAATTAAAGGGAAAAATCGAAGTTTCAGGAGATAATTTTAAAGTTGAAGAAGAGGTTTTCTAAAAACTCTTTGGTAGTTCTTTAGCACAGAGTATGTTACACCACCGATAACAAGCTGTCGACATAAAGGATGTACTGAATGAAACATATGACTGATACAAAATTTTACAAATGAATATTTTCTTTAAAAGAATCTTGAAAAATTTTGGAAATTGAGTTTTCAAATGTGAGCAATGGAGAAACAAATATTAAACTTATAAATAAATAGACTGAATTGTAATATATTTCATTGGACGGAGGCTTCGGCAATTGCATCTGATACAATTAAATTTTGCCAGTATGCTTTCCGTTCAAGCATAGTACTTGTAAATGTTGAAGGTTGATTAGATCAGCCTCCAATTAACATTCAACTGCCAAATGTTTTTGAAAAAGTATTTTTGACGCTCTTGTTCTTGTTCAAAAATTGTCATATAGATTTCATTTTACGATAATGTGTCCTTCTCAGGATGCCAATGCAGCTACAACCGATAATTCGGACGATAATTTTAAGGAGTCTGGTTATCTTTGTCCGTAAAGTAACAGGACATCAGTTAGAAGAGTTCAATCCGGGTGCTCTCCTACTTCTACTTACTATGAAATCCAGTTAAGGTCTAATACCAATATTAGGTTTGATTAAAGATTATAAAGTTCATAGATGAGACACCTCATACAAACAAGAATGTTCTATGGCGGGTTCCACAGCGCGACAAGTTAAGTTTGAGAAATTTTTCGCGCGACAACAAATGAGGAATAGCCGAGTGGTAGAGTGCTTGGCTGGTGTGCCTAGTAAAACGAGTTCAAACCAGGCTCGGGACATCCATTTTTTTTAAATTTTTAATCTATTTATATTATATTTTTATTCTTTTAATGTGTTTCCCCAAATTTATAATCCAATAAAAAAAATTAGTAGTGGAACCCGCTGTAAAAATGTCTATAAGTGCGGGTTCTACGGCGTTTTGGCAGGCCGCGTCGTGGAATCCGCTCTCAAATGTTTTCATTATTTCCGTCGTGGAACCCGCTGTAATAATGAAAACATTTGAGAGCGGGTTCCACGACAAACGGCTAGCAGATGACAGAGGGAGAGAGAGAATTCTATTTTTAGATCGTAACATTTTTGGAACGATGCAAGTTGTAATCGAACCAATGTGAGAGTAAAGAGATCAGAAATATCTTTTACTATCCTTACTCGTCAGCTCTATTTTTGGTATGGATTCTAGCGCCTCCTTTAACACCAATTTTAAGTATCATAAAATCGACTTCGAGGGTAGCCTAGTGCGCGGTCCTTATTCATGGGGTCCTGGGTTTGATTTCATTAGCGGGCGGTTGTTTCAATTTTGATAAAGTTTTAGTTTTATGATTCTTTTTATATTTACTTTTATTTTTTTATTATTTTTTTTTTGTTTTACTTCAAATTTTTACGTTATTATTATTATTATACCCTTGCAGAGGGTATTATAATTTTGGTCAAAAGTGTGCAACGCAGTGAAGGAGACATCTCCGACCCTATAAAGTATATATATTCTTGATCAGGATCACCTCCTGAGTTGATATGAGCATGTCCGTCTGTCCGTCTGTCCGTCTGTCCGTCTGTCCGTCTGTCTGTCCGTCTGTCTGTTTCTACGCGAACTAGTCTCTCAGTTTTAAAGCTATCGTCTTGAAACTTTGCACACACCCTTCTTTCCTTTGCACGCAGTATATAAGTCGGAACGGCCCGGATCGGCCGACTATATCCTATAGCTGCCATATAACTGATTGATCGGAAATGGTATAACTTTGGTGTTTTTAGAGTTAGAGAGTTCAAATTTGACATGTGAGCTATTTTTGGCAAAACATTACGTCATGCCAAATTTCATAAGGATCGGCCGACTATATCCTATAGCTGCCATATAACTGAACGATCGGAAATGACCCAACTTTCGTGTTTTTGAAGATAGAAAGCTGGAACTTAGTACAGATTTAATTCTTGGTCAGTTGATCCAACCTACCAAATTTCATTAGGATCGGCCGACTATATCCCATAGCTGCCATATAACTGAACGATCGGAAATGGTATTTGGTAGAAATATCAACTTTCGTATTTTTGAAGATAGAAGTTTGGGACTTTTTTTAGATTTTGTATTGTAATAAATTGGATTATATATTCCTATTCCCATAAGGATCGGCCAACTATATCCGATGTTTGCGATATATATCCGGTTTTAACTGCAAGGGTATATAAACTTCGGCTCCGCCCGAAGTTAGCTTTCCTTTCTTGTTTTTAATTGCATTCTATTACAATTGTTGTACAAATAAGTGACGGACGTGTTGGATGACAAAATGCCTGAGGGACTCCCTTGAAATTTTATTAGCATTTTCTTAGCGGGACATAATGAAGAATAAAACAATTTTACATTTGTAAAATTAAAGAAAAATATTACAATTAAAGAAAAATAAAAATAATTATAAAAGAAAGAAAAAGTTCAGTCCTTACGAGGATTTAAACACAGAAAAATTACACATAGAGTAACTACTCTATGCATTACGCTACCATCCTGTCTCGATCTGCGGCGATTAAAAATACCATTCGTTCTACCAACTACCACATCGGCGCATCGAAAACAGAAACGAGAAATTGAAATTTGGAAGCCAAAACATTTTTACTCCGTCGTGCGAGCAGTCACACATACATACATACATAGGTTCACATTTTTGTTGACGGATACATGTAAAGAGTTCTAAAAATAGAATCGTATGCATGTGCGTTTCCCCCTCACCAACAAGCTCGACGAAAAAAGTTGACCGTTTTGGGCCCTGATGTCCCTTCTATGTACTTTATAATTTTTGCTAAAAGTTAGAGGTGGAATAATAGGAATAAGAATAAGAATGACTAAGAGTTATTCCGGTTGAGGTCCAGCGGGTGAGTTCTGCGCAGCCGCCGCATCTGTTCGCTGTTGTCGAGAAGAGTAGTCGCCAACTCGTTGGGGTGGTTGTGTAGTCTCTGGATGTACTTGCTGCTAGATTTCTGGATTGTCTGGTTGTCGTGGTAGACACGGGGGTCCTTAGCTTTGACCTCCTACCCATCAGCCAATAGTACGCCTTTTATCTTACTTTACACTGCTTTCGCTTTTTGACTAGGTGAGGTTTCCAAGTAAGCCTCCTGTCTAGCGTGAAGCCCCGGTATCTTGGGCTTTCTACTTGTGGGATGGGGGAGCTGTTGAGGTGGACCGGTGGGCCATTTCCCCGGCGGAGAGAAAATGTGATGGCGGTGGATTTATCGTTATTTACTGAAATATTCCAACTTCTCTGTCAATCGCCGAGAAGATCTAGTTGCTCCTGCATGACAGCAGCTGCCTCTGTAGCGTTGTCAGCAGCGGTCAGGAAGGCGGTATCGTCCGCATAGGTCGCTGCCATTGTATTGGGGCTCCGCAAAACTGGGAGATCGGCCGTGTAGACATTGTATAATAAAGGGCCCAGCACGCTGCCGCATCCGACCGCAAAGTTGCGATCCTTCAGGAACGACTCCAGAAAGAGGTAGTAAGGTCTGGGCAGATTAGTCTTCAGTTTAAGCAGGAGACCGGAGTGCCAGACCCGGTCGAAGACTTGTGGGAATAGGTGAAAATTGAAATTTGATAAGTGGAATCAACTGAAAAATAGAATCTGTACGAAGTCCCAACTTTCCATCTTCAAAAACCCGTATGTTGCGTTATTTTCGATTGTTTACTTATATGGCAGCTATATGATATAGTCGGCCGATCCTTATGAAATTTGGCATGCCGTATTATTTTGCCAAAAAAATTTGACTCTCTAACTCTTAAAACACCAAAGTTATACCATTTCACAATGGTTTTCACCGATGACCAATCCCAATCAATTTGTATGCATACTTAAAAAATAAGTTAAACAAAGTTATTATATGAAGCAAGAACAGAATAAACAAAGAAAGAAAGCTAAAGTCCATTAGTAGTATTGGATTCCAGGCATGCCAGAATGAACCATGCTTAAATACAATGGATATCCAAAGTAATCATTGAATGCTTTAATCTACGTTGACGATTTGCTTATAGATTGCCTGAGGAAAGAAGACCTGATGCAGATAAAGAACAAGATTTCACTGAAGATCGAATGCGTCGACAAAGGTCATGTGAAATTGTTCCTTGGAATGCACATCTTATATAAGTCGAAATTGGTAGCATACTGATGAACCAAAAAACTTATATATTGGATGTTAAAGAGGCACAACAACACTGTAGAACGGTACAAAAACCGTTGAAACCAGGTTTCCTGGTAGCTTGCAAAAGTAACGAGTCCGCACTGGAGGATCCAGAGATGAAGAAGACGATGTGGAATTGAAATACGTCGCAACGAAGGATATGATAGCGTGATTGCCAAGTTCTTTTTACTAAGAACTTGGCAAAGCAGAAACTTTATCATTTTGTCAAATTAATGAATTTGGTACAAATAACAACAAAATAACAAAAAATAACTAAAAGTTGAAGTCGAACGTCCAAGAAAGAGTCGGCTTGCGACCAACCAAGGCGATATATCTATACTTTAGCCTAATAAATAAACTTTAAACTAATTCAGCGGCTCCTGCCTAACCCGGCACTTATATATATATTTTACTTCTGCTCCTACGCTAGGGCCAGTGTTTAGAGAAGGGCCAGTGTGGGAATATAACCTGGTTAACTGCCGTTGACTGCATTTCTCCAAAAAAGAGTGTCAGAACATTACACAACCCCTTATGATTTCAGATTTGTTGAACAAAAATCACAAAAATAAAAATAAAAAATAATGATTATTTTGTGATTTTTATTTTTTGATCAAAAATTAATGATTATTTTGTGATTTTTAAATTAAAATTCATAATGATTACGGTCCCTGTTATTTTGCGATTTTTATTTTTCGATCATAGAATAATGATTATTTTGTGATTTTTATTTTTTCACTCAAAGAATAATCATTATTTTGTGATTTTTTAAATACAAAAATAAAAACAAAAATAAAATATAAATAAAAATAATTAATAATTATAATAAATAAAAATCATTATTTACTGTCCCTGCTAGGAATAACTAAAAAATTCAATACAATTCTACGAATTAAAATTCATAAACAAATCGATTAAAATAAGAAAGGAAAGCTAACTTCGGGCGGAGCCGAAGTTGATATACCCTTGCAGTTTAAACCGCATATATATTGCAAAAATCGGATATAGTTGGCCGATTATTATGAGAGTATCAGAATATAACAAATTTTTGCAATACAAAAATTAAAAAAAGTCCAAAACATTTATCTTCAAAGAAAACCAAAGTTGGTATTTTTACCAAATACCATTTCCGATCTTTCAGTTATATGGCAGCTATAGGATATAGTCGGCCGATTCCTACTTATATACTGCGTGCAAAGGAATGAAGGGTGTGTGCAAAGTTTCAAGTAGATAGCTTTAAGACTAAGAAACTAGTTTGCGTAGAAACCGACAGACAGAAGGACATGTTTTTATCAACTCAGGAGGGGATACTGATCTGGAATATATATACTTTATAGGGCGGAGATGTCTCCTTCACTGCGTTGCACACTTTTGACCAAAATTATAATACCCTCTGCAAGGGTATAAAAACGGCGTATCCGTTGGCAGAGGCTCTAAGCTTTTTTTTTGTTATTAATCTACTGAATCTTGCTTGTGTTGAATTAAGCCTCTTAAATCCTTTAAATCTGCTAAAATCTTCTAAAATCTTTGTTAACTTCTGGTAATCAACCCTAGATGAGTGGGCCCGACATGGACATTGCGGAGCTAAAGCTCTCCTAAAATAAACCGTAAATGCTTCATAAAGTTGAGCTGCCAAGAAATGACAGGCTTGCGATCAACTAAGGCGATATGTCCATATTTAAGCATAATAAATAAACTATGAGATAATTCAGCGGGTGTTGAAGTGGAACGCATGTTAATTAAATCGTTAAATTAACTAAATATTGTATGGGTCACCAATGTTGGGTCATTAAGTTTTTTCAATGAAAATCCACTTCAAAGTAAAAGTTCAGATGAAACTGAATAATCAAATTATGATAGCATTTTTTTTGCAATGCATGTTGGTGACCGAACAATAAAATTATAGAAAAATTTATAGATAGACTATGAAAAATAATGGTTCCTACTTAAAAAGTGTTCTGCGAAACAGAAATTCATTGGTCGACCGGTGGCAATCACGTAGATAACTATAGTGGTTACCCAGTTCATATGGAGCTGAAAAGTCGTATCCACCAAAAAGAAATTACTGCAAGCAATTGATAGCCTCTAAAGCACACCCTAAAGTCTTCTTCTCGACTGCCTCTCAACTGTCTTACCTTTACGACAAAAAATTTGCTATGAGGTGAAACACAGCTATAACCAATGATTTTACTATTGGAGCTGGAGTTGCCCAAGGTTGCACGTTAGAGCCAACATTATATGTCCTCCACAGAGCGGACATCCTGACAAGCGACTAACAACATCTACGTTTGCTGATGATACAGCTATTTTAAGTCGCTAAAAATTTCCGATGGAAGCAACTGCGCAGCTAGCTCTTCATCTGGTCGATGTTGAAAAATGGCTAACAGATTAGCGAATTAAAGTAAACGACCAAAAATGCAACGACCAAAAATGCAAACAATCACGTCTTCGTCGCATTGTATTACCCACCCAAAGATTCCATAATCTTGGGGGATAGTTTAGAACTTTTGGGATAGTTAATGGGATAATAAATGGGAAAATGAGTTGTAATTTGTACAAATAAGGCGAAACGGATCGGTTTTGCAAAATTAGATCTACAAATTGGTAACCAAAGGAGTCGGAAGGACCTGGTTACCCAATTAGAAACTAAAAACATTACTTTTTTCGAAAGAATAAGCATATGAAGTAGTATAGCCTCAACAAAAGTAAGGCGCTCTTGCTAAGACGGAAGACAAGTGACAGTATCAAAGTTTAAATTTTTTTATGAAAATAACAGAAACTGCTTTTGGACAGATTCAATACTCTTTTGAAGAACAAAGTATTGTTGACTCCACTTCAGCACGAACATTATTCCACGATTAGACGAACCAATGAGACATATACAAACTTAGTTTTGAAAGGATCAGCAATAAATTCTTTCGATCAACGATTGATAAAAGCTAGAACACCCTTTACTAAGTTCATTAACTGTCAATGATATATGGTCATTGAATGACAGCTTGTTGTCAAAAAGGACTCCAAGATCGTTAATTAGAGAAACCCGATCTAGGACGTTACTCCCAAGTGAGTACCAGACGATGTGAGACACACTGCGATTGAACGTCACAACACTTTGAGCAATTAAGTAAATGGAGATTGTTTGAACACCACAAGAAGACTTAAGGTCTAATTGACCATTGTCTATGACGAAAGTGAAAGAAAAACATAACTTGAGAAAGAAAAACATAACTTGACATCATCAGCTTACATAGTTAACAACAATAGAAAAATCGTTAACAATAAGATCAAACAGTGATGTAATGTAATGTTTTAAAAAAAAAAACACGTTGCGTGCGGTTCGACAGATTGGATTTCAACCACTGCAAGAGTTTTGAAGAAAGCCCCATAAGATACAGCTTATGCAAGAAGACATGATGGTTCACAGAATCGAATGCTTTGCTAAAATCAGTGTATACCACATCAGCTGGCATACGGCTCCGAAAACACGTGTGGTGATTTTAAGAAGGTTTTTTGTAATAGAGTTATGCTGGACAAAATCATTCTGTGAAGTGGAAATGATGCTTTTGCAAAAATGTTGCAGTTGGGAAGTAATCATTGTCTACAGCAGTTCAATAAAATAGTTCTCAATAACTGCTTTTGAGCCTTTCTTATGAAGCGGAATTATAAATGATTCATTCCATGGCTTGGGCAGACATGCAAGCTCCAAAGATAAAATGAATAAGATAGTTCGAGAATAGCAAAGGTTATCAGAGAAGTGCCTAAGAACACAGCTAGGGACATTATCATGACCAGCAGAAAATGAGATGTCTATTATTAAGAGAGCTTTAAGCACAATAATATTGAAATTTTGACAAATAAAATTCTGATTGACGAAAAAATTATTCAAAGTAGATTGAAAAAATTTATTCAACGCTGTTGCGGTTCTTCGAAGTTTGTAGACGCCCGTGTAACCGGTAAAGGCAAGGGCACCAAGGACTAACAGTGGGTACAGTTGGTAAGCACTGTTAAACACTTCAAGCAGTTATAAGCACTTAAGCACATTCCTAGGAAATTAATAATGGTACAATTTATAATCAAATCTTAATTCTATCGTCTCACTTTTTCTCCGCTTCCCTTGAGTGTCAAACTAGAGAAGAAAGCTTAGTCACATGGTTACCGGCTGACTTAGCAGATATTCAACAACCGCTTAAACTATCGGCTCTGCAATTTCAGCGTTGCCAGATGCCGCGGAAGCAGTGTTAATATCTATCGCAACACTTCCCACATGTATACTCCGCCAGGGATCTACCAAACTACTCTCAATAGAAAGGACTGCCAGCTTCGTCGTGAGCCTTGTATAAACGCCAGATTGGGTCTTAACCGCGGCGCTCTTCACTTGTCCGTCCGGGCTAAGGTTCACCTTCAGGATCCTTCCTTTCAGCCACTGGGTTCGCGGCTGGCCGGGATCACACACATACACGATAGCTCCTTCTCCAAGAGGCTTACTCTTCTCGCACAATTTGGTTCGCTTAGTTATCACTGGCATGTATTCTTAAATCCATCGCTTCCAGAAAGAGTCCGCCAGTTGTTAAGATTCAATCCAGCTCCTCTTGAGCTGCACTCCTTCGGGTAGGGGCTCTCGTCGGTCTCTTTTAGTTGAACTTCCAAGCAAGAATTGATTCGGTGTCAGTGACTCTGAAGACGTTTTCGTCTTCCACTGGAATGTATGTAAGAAATCGCGAGTTGACGAGGCCTCAGCCTTCATCAGGGCTCTCAGCAACTCATCTGATGGTCGTTTGTGCAGAAGGATTGATTTCAGAATCGTCTTTACGAAACGCACTAAGCGCTCCCATGCCCCACACATGTGGGGAGATGCGGGTGGAATGAACTTCTATATACGCAAGCAAGGAGTGACCTCATCATTGGTGTCCAACATTTTTTTTCGTTATTCGATGAACACCGTGGTACCACTCGTGGTTATCATGCAGAAATCTTCATTGAAATTCCTTTATGATAAGCTACGTAATGTGACTGCCGCAGGGGAGTACGACGCAGTCGTTCCCCTTAATCAACTTAGCACTTTCATCCAGCCTTAAAACTCCATCTGAATCCATATACGGTGCGAGTTGTATAGTAGATTATTCTTCTTCAATGGTTTTCCATTAAAAATTGATGTCCTATTTTCAATGTCCGATCGTTGAAGGACCTTGGCCTTTCATCGCCTTAAACAACATACCACACTCGCGGCACTCCATAGCAGACGAGTCCAGAATAAGAACCGCTCGAAGTCTATGAGAGTCGCATACACCGATGAATCCGTCACATACACCGATAAATTGCACCTTCAATTCCATTCCTGATTCGTCTCCTTTTACCACCTCTTTAGCGTCCAAAATTGCCTTTCTTGCCAACCAAAGTCTTTCTCCTTTGTTCCACTTAGTGGCGTCATCCGCCACGTTCTCGGAGGAAGGTACCCAGCGCCAGTCTTTAACGCTAGTACCGTCTAATACCTCGCTTACACGAAAGTTGTTTGTATTTCCTCTGGTCCGATCGCGGCCAACTCAAGACGGTACTCGAGTCGGCCCATAATGACCGTGTGATCAGCTTTGCGCCGAGTTTCAGAGTTTGAGAGCTCCAGGGTTTAAGCTAACTTCGCTCTAATCACTGCTCCCATGAGCTCATGCCTTGGTATGGATGTCGGTCTTAAAGGAACTACCTTGGTTTTTCGTGGGCTGGTCGTTTTCGCAACATCCGGGATATACCGAAGCCATCGTTTTCATTTAATCCATTCTGCCTCAGATTTGGGGTCATCCCCGGCACTCCCACTTCGCCATATTTCCTGAAACATTATTTTTTCATCTTCACATAGAAGGATATGAGCTCTAAAGGATCATATATAGACATCAACACACTGAGAAACTCTGGTTTGGTGCTCCGTTGCCGATATCGTTGGCATATACGGTATCAGATGAGATCGTTCTTCATGTCCCGCCACATTCCCAGCACCTTCTCGGTCTGTCTATCCGTTGCTTTATATAGTCTTACTAACGTGGATGCTCCTTCGCCGAGTGCGCTTAGTACTTCTCTCGAATTCGATACCCAGTTTCAAATGAGGAGTCCGCCCTGAAGATGATTGTAGAGGACGCGACTCGCAAGGCGGATGGCTTCTTCTTCCCTATTGACGCTGTCCAGCATGTCGTCTACATAGTGATTTTAATTTACAGCGCGTGGGTATTGCTTCTTGAAGGACTCTGCATTTTTTTCTTTACATACTGGGCACAGTGGATTTTTCCGAAAATTAAGCAAACTTTGAGAATGGATTGCCGGGAAATGAAAAGACATACGAACTTATGCTTTTAAACTTTTGATTCGTTGTTTATTAACGATTAAAAAGAATATTCAATATTCAGGAAATTCAAAATGGCGGCTTCAAAATGGCGAATCTCGTGGACCTCTATTTTTCTGCTTTGTGTCGGGCCGCTGGTAGTGAACTTAAATTAGAAATGTATATAATTTATTAAAATTGATGGAATTTCCTATGCCTTATACCTAACGACAATAATTTTGGTAAAAAAAAACCAATTTCATGGACGTTTAAAAAAAAAATTGACATTTTTTCTCTTTTTTTTTTACTTTAATCTCGTTTAAAAATTATAAATAAACAATTTTTTATGCAAATTTTAGGTATAAGGCATACAAAAAAGTATGTACTTTTAAACATTTTTTGAATGAAGGAAATCGGATCAATAGAACAAGCCCTGTGCGCGACAAGAAGTTTGAAAACATGGTTCCGAGAAAAACGCGTTTAAAGTTTTCAGAAACTTTGCCTTGAGATAGCTTTCTTGTTACCATGGGTATGTTTAACACGCTCTAGCTCAAGAAATACGCGTCGTATCGAAATATTCCTTGGCACGTATATTCTACACATATGTAACTTTCATTTTAGAAAAAAAAATCGATTTTTTCTAAAAAATCCAAAAGAACCTCCCCTTAAGGGAGCAATTAGTCCCAAACTTAATTACCTGCATGGCGTAGCTCTCTCTCCGTTGTGTGTATGAGTCTAAAAATACAAAGCGTTAGTATCTCTGATCTTCGGAGTGTATCCAGACCAGGTGAAACATCTCTGCGATATCGCAATACGTTTCTCTCTTAGCTTGTTATGTATTGGTACCAACTGCGCTAGTTGGTCAGGTCTTCGCGGCCTTCGCGATGCTTCCCCGGCTTTTTTACATTTGGCACGGGAAAAATAGGTAGACACCAATGTAGCTTTTCTTCAGCTTCTTCCTTCGTGATGGGCCGTGTACAGCTTTTCTTTACGTACTCATCCAACTGTCGGCGCATTTCCTTCGTAAGCTTAAGTTTAGTCTGACCAAGGTGTCCTCATACTGGTGCATTTCGGAAGTCTAATGCATGCATAGGGGCTGCAGTTGTCCTTTCATATTACAAATGGGGCGTCGATCAAGGTTAGAGATGACCCGTCGTCGATGAAGGCATACGTGTTGACTTTCCTCCCATTCCCATACAAAGTAACTGGCAATACTGAATAGTATTTCCACACCCTTTTGTCGGTGTGCATAACACCTGGCTTGGACAGGATCCGTACCTGCCGCGATGCAACAGGGGGTGATGGCGTTCTAGGCATCCATCTATTTCGCAAGGATTGGGGACGCCGCATCTTTCCACCTTGTGGCTCTGGAAACATCTCCAGCACAAGTCACACCGTCGAGTAGCATTCCACCGACACTCCTGCAGGGTTCTGCATTTGCGGGTGCACAGCCGGCATCCTTGGCGCACAGTGTGTATGTATGCCCACAGGTTTAATGACATTAGTGGCTGAGTTGTCCTTCCCAGTGGTAGAAAAGAACCAAGGGGGCCCAGCGTGGGCTCTTTGCGTACTGCCGTTTCCTTCCACAACGGCAACTTCGCCAATTGTATTCATACCAACATTCAGGTACCGTGTGCTAGATGCTCCAGGCATCTTCTCTGCGTAACCAGTCTTCGATAGCCTCTCCCTTGGGAGCTTTCACATGAGCACCTTTCGCCTATGTAGAAGTTGTTGGTGCAACTTTAACAGCTGATCTTCTTCCTCCAACAACTTTAGCTCCGTCTGCAGGACCTGCGCTTCCCTCAAGGCCTCGGTGACGTCATTAGTTCCGATCCTTTTCTGGTCGCCACCTGATTAACTCTGGTAGTTGTCCCCAGCCATCAGGCTGGTCAGTTTTTCTGTCCTGATCAACGACGAGTTCTGTGCATGGACTTCTACGTCACTCTCTGCACAGATCTATCCTACGCTGCCATCTTCTACAGCAACACACTTGGGTTGGCATATGCTCACGCAGTCGGCGCCGATAAAGCCAACTGTAACTTGCTCGTCCTTCACTTCACAGAGGATTTAGTAGACATATTCATGTTGATTCCGCACTCTGATTCAAGTGTTCTCCAACCATACACTAAGAAAAGAATTTAAATAAATGTTGCGGTTCCCCAGTAAAGACGCCCGTGTAGATGCTGTTGATCGTTTATTTGTTTTTCGCTCACAGCAGACATAAACCGGTAAAGGCAAGGGCAGCAAGGACTATCAGTGGGTACAGTTGGTAAGAACTGTTAAACACTCCAAGCATTGATAAGCACTATAAATTCCGAGGAAATTATTAATCGTACAAATCATAATCATTATCTCACTTTTCCTCCGCTTCCCTCGAGTGTAAAACTAGAAAAGAAAGCTTAGGCACATGGTTACCGGCTGACTTAACAGAGATTCAACATCCGCTTAAAATATCGGTTCTGCAACTTCGGCATTGCCGGATGCCGCGGAAGCAGTTTTACTATCTATCGCAACAAACGCGATATGAATTATGTCGTAAAATGAATCCATAGAAAACGAACTTCAACTGAGTTTAAAGATGACAGAAATTTCCAATCGATTTCTGCCAAATGAATTCAAAGGTCATTAAAATCCGTTTTCATAAAGCATTTGGAACATTAATGCCAACATCATTATGAGGTAAATCGATGTACACAAATGCTAGTAGTGTAGAATGGTGAAACATGGAAATGGAGAGAGGCTAATGGAAGGGGTACAAGCCTGACTACTCCGCTGGGAAAAGTTTTCCGAAAACAAAAAAGGCGTAAAACACGGTTGAATTTCCAAGAAATTTTGGTTGCCAAAATTCACTTCGTGAAAGTAAACACCCTTCTGCCTAACTTTTTTATTTTCTTTATTTAAAGTAATTAAAGACTTTTCAATTTATTAAAATAAAATTTCTTTTCATTGAAGAACGTGATACTGAGTATCACACTGAGTGTTAAGAGGAGCCCCAAAATAATTAGGTCTTACTCCAATGAGCTCCTTATGGAAAACTGATTTTATTTGGTAAAGTTCTCTTATAAGTACGATACATGAAAATCTTAAATCTATTTAGAACTACTTATCAACGCACTGCACGCTGACATGCTATGCGACCCTTTTTCAAGTGCGATAAGCGCACCACTTATGTATGTGTTTGTGTTAGGCTGCAGGGGATCGGTTTTAAACCATCTGTTTGACTCGTATTTCATGGGTCCGATCCCTTGAAACTCTAACTTAAGAATTTCTATAAAAAATAGTGTTCAATGCTGGAACACTGAGTATAAATAATATTCTCTCCATTAAGTAGTTAAAAAATTTAAGAGAAATCGTATAGTTAATTTTCTTAAAGAATCCATAATAAAATCGTCGACGGTAAAGGATTGTGTTCCTACCCAAAGTAGGCAAGCCCTCTACGGTTACTTCTCGTGCATTCTTCCTGTCTCTCGTTGTACTACGGAAGCAGGGAAATTTAATAAGCTTAAGGTACAAGAAATTAGTACTCCATCCTCGCCGCCAATTTTATGTATGCGTTATTATGAAGCAGGTTTGTAAAGGAATTATTCCTAGAAAACAAAAAAAAAACATACAATCTACATAACTCCGGTGTTTACTTTAAGCAATCTTTACGAGGACAGTCCTGGTTGATAGAATCCTTACTTGATAGGCACTTAGTGATCATGTACGTAAGTGTAAGTAATAATGTGCGTGTTATTTTCTGTTTTTGGACTTAGTTTTACGTAATTAAATATGAGGGGACATTGGCTTGGGCTGTCTAGAAGGTAGAGGCGGTTTCTTATCTTGGCCATTTTAGAAACGTTTTCGTGAATTTTTTTTTAGCTGCAAAGCTTACATTTTACAATTACATACTGGTATCTATACCAGTTTGTAGCAAATGCCGGCTAGATAAATTTCCGTTTTAGAGTTTTAGTATTGGCATTTCGTTCAGGTGTATTTGACAACTGCGAGTTCCAAGGGATGTCCCGCAAACTAGGCGGCTAGTTAAATTTTCTTAACTCTTCGGTAGTATTCGGAGCTTATATAAAGATATATTAATTTTTACGATCAATGGAGTTGTTAAATTTATCTTCTGAGACTTTTAGATTCAGCGGGGCTTGTAAGAGTTCTTTATATCAGGAGTTCGGAATAAACTGTTCATCATTTCAAAATGTCAGAAAAAATCGATCATGTGGGTTTTTGGGCTTGAACAGAACACCTTAAGTGTTTTGGCTCTAAAAGTGTCCTGCTGAGAGCAAAACACACAAAATAGAAAAATACATTCACCTGTTAGACTTGCATTGGTTTTCAAATAATTTCGTTTTACAGTGTTTACACAGTCGGTGTGCAGGCTTAATTAATTATTTTGCATCAAAATATATGAACCTGCTAACTCATTTTACGTTTTTATTTCCATATGCAATAAATGTTGTCTGCGGAATTGTTTCGACCTAACACGGGGTCTAACGTAAGTAGCTTTTCACTAACATTTTCATGGAGTCTAAAGTAAGTTGTTCTTTTAGTGGCCCTAACATGGGCCCTTCGCCTGTACCACATCACTAGTTACCGGGTAAGCGATGCATCGCTTCTTAACGTTTCATATAAACTTCAAATCAGTCAATTTCAAATAAGAGAGAAAGAAAATAAAGAACTATTTTAGAGAAGAAAAAATATTCAGTCCAAATATTCAGTCCATATTCAGAACAGGTGCAGTGGAAATTAAAACGATGGCAACACAGTAAAAACATTTTTTAATAATTCTCATTTATCGGCTAAAATAACTGGCATTGAACATTTAATTGAAAATGTTGACTAGGTAATTGCCTTCCTCAGTTCATAAAGTACTAACTCATGCCTCAGGTGTTATCGCAATATGCACTAGTTTTAATTGGACGGCTCTCAGAAGAAGCTGCGGAGTCAAGTAACAAAGGCGTTAAGAAGTATCGACTAGATCAAACTCGTAAAACCTTACGTTTAGCCACTAAATAAACCCTTATAAATAGGTTGTTATTAACTCAATCAAGACCCTTTCATAACCAAGCGGCGAATTTACCCTTTAATTGTAAAACGATTCTTTCTAAAAGTGTTTTGGATTTGTGAGAATAACTTACTTTTATGTTATTTTTTAATATTTTAGGGCTTTAACTCATGGTTTTTGCCTTTGTTTAGTAATTTTCTTCATGTTATTGGGTCTATATAGCAGTACAGAAATTTTGAGCTCCATATTCCAACTGGAATTATTTTTGGCCGCCTTGTGGTACAAGATCAACCACTGTGCAGTGGTGCCCAAAATTCTACGACATGTGGTTAAAAATTTGTCTGCCCTGCCTCTGCCTGCAAATTAAAACTGTAAAAACTGTAAATCGACTGTAAACATTATTGTGGAACACAAATGGAAGTCTAACATGTAAATGTATTTTTGTGGGCATCACTGTTATCACTGTCATCACTGTTCAGTTAAAATGTGATGAGTCCGGAAATAATATAGTCGGGCAACTCGATTTTATTCAAAAATATTACAATAAAATATAAAAGATAACTGTCAAGAAAAAATATAATAACAATGATAATCAAAATATAGAAAAATTTTGATTTTTATAAATTTTTATAAGAGTGAAATGAAATCTTTTGAATCTGAATTAATGTTCACACTTGTCTAATAACTTAAATACGAACAATATTTTATTTTTAACATTAAGATTTGATTTAAGATCTTTTAATAATAAAGCAGTGTGTTTCTTTATTTTGCCTATGATAAGATTACTAGAAACTTAAAATGAATGATTTGAAAAACAAATATACTAAGTATATTATTTTCAATCTAAAAATAAAATCATGAGTACGTAGCTGATTTTCAAACAAAAATATTCTTCCCAAACATCACAAGCAGAATATTTATGCTCGCTTTTCAATTTTTGTTCAAATAGCTGTTGTTAAAGCGAAAATAGTTCAACTGCATGTAAAATTAAACGCATATTTTAAAAGATTTTTTTTCATGGTATTGCAAGCAATATAAATGTGCATTTATTGCAATATGGGATAGAAAACATTTATTCTTCATGTTTATTCGGATCAGTATAATACATCACCTCATAAAAAGTATTTTTTAACATCGTAATAGTTGTATTATACTACTAAATTTTGTAAAGGTGTGAAGATTAATAACAATTGTTTAAAAGATTTGCTAATTTAATTTGTTTTAGTTGTCTGCGGTTGTGGTGTAAAATTTTTTTAATAAAATGAGTGTAAGTAGAGCTCTATTAAAATTAAAGCGTTGTTTTTTCATTTTAAATGAGTAAGTTTCAATTAAAAATAACTTATTAGGAGCATCTACAGTGGCGAGCAAAAGTGAGTGCATGTTCACAAAACTGACTTTCGTCGCCCATAAAAACTAAACGGTACGAGGTAATTAAGCAAAGTAAATGTTTTTATGGTAACCATTTTATTCATAACAAATGCGAAAAAGAAACAATATCGTAAAAGATGAATTCTAAAAGTTAGAAAGAAAAAACCAAAAAAAAACCCGCATAAACTCCCTTTTGCACGTTTTATGACTGGCTCCTATTTTCGCTCTTCCACCTTTCTTATCAGTCTTATCAGGGTTTTTTTGATAATTGTTTCCTATGCTATTGACATTCAAATGAAAAAAATATCTCCATAAATTGAAAACAGTCCTTGTAAGTCCTGAAAGGATAATTTATGCATCATTTAAAAGTTATAGAAACATAGATCACAAATATATAGACAATATATTATTAAATACCATACTAAGGTACGAAAATATTTTCATTCAGCTACAAAAAATTACCAAATAACTTTTATTTTAAACTTTTATAAAAAATTTAAAAACGAAATAATTTTTATTTTAGAAAATAAGGAAATTTATTATTAATTGAAATTAAATTTTTATTATAAAAATTTAAAAGTAACTTATTATTATGGTTTAAATAAAACTTAAAAAAGTACTCTAAAGTTATATTTTTAACCAAAACCAAAACAAAAAAGGAAAGTTAACTTCGGGCGGAGCCGAAGTTACCCTTGCATTTAAAACCAGATATATATCGCAAACATCGGATATAGTTGGTCTACCCTAATAAGAGTATCATAATTCCAATTTATCACCAATTTGTTACATTACATAATCTAGGAAAAAGTCACAAGCTTCTATCTTGAAAAAAAAAACCACAGTTAGTGTTTTTATAAAAAACATTTTACTTTTAAAACATTAAAACATGTAACTTAAGTTAGAGGTGGAAAAATAAGAACGTCTAAGAGTTATTCCCGATGAGGTCCAGCGGGTGAGTTCTGCGCAGCCGCCGCATCTGTTCGCTGTTGTCGAGGAGAGTGGTCGCCAACTCTTTGGGGTGGTTGTGTAGTCTCTGGATGTACTTCCACTGCTTCTCTGGATCTCCTCCTTCACCCATGGGAAGCAAAGCACTATGGTTTTTGGGCCAATTTTCCGGATTATTGGTTATTGGACAACGCTTTTCTGTAATTAAATTTCTTTCGTTTGAAAATGTACGTTCCGAAGCCGCGCCGCTCGCTGGAATGCAAAATAAGTTGAATCATTAAGTAGAGGCTAGTAGAAACTTTAATGTTACTACTTTGAAGACGAAATACTTTGGGGTGTGCATGAAAAAATTGACCTGAGGGTAACGATCTGGGTGTAATATTAGATGACGAATCCAAGTGGCGGACTTTCATATCAATTCAAAGGATCCTTTAGCTGATAACTCATTCCTAGATCCACTTGAGTAAATAACTTAATCCAAGCTAGCTAAGAAAACGGTACGCTTAATACTAAGCATACGAAACGGTGTTTAATTTTAATACTTTTAAAGTAGTGTTTTTCTCCAGTTAGTCACAGCCCTCAACGCATAAGGTGAATCAGAATGGCGAATTGGAGACTGAGAGTCAAAGTGCCAATTACTCGTTAAATTTTGGTGGATGGAGTGTGATCCGACGGTAGGTTTAGGTAGGCTTACGTTTGCATTTCGGTATCTCACAAAAAGCATCGGCGACGATACTAAGCATAATTGTCTTAAGAAAACTTGTTTGTGAGAACCTACCCAGTGGAGCTCACCAAGCCTATTTGGCTAATGAGCAAATATAAGATTATTATAAAAAAATCATAAACTTTTTAAGGTTCCCTACACCTTTAACTAATTGATCGATATTGAGTTCGTTTTCAGACGATGCATTAAATCCTGGAAGAACTTTTTTTGTTGTATATACTTTTTTGATAATGATACTTAGCGTTGAATCCAGTTACTGCTTCATTATCAACGAAGTTTCCCTGTGGCTGTTTGATATTCTGGTCAGCGTATCATGGAGTCCAGCCCCCGGAAATCTCTTTGCGTTATGGTATTGAAACAGAAATGGGTCGATGACGATGATATATCTTGCTATGGGCTTTTGCCACTTAAGATTATCTTGTTTCCTAATGGCTGTGGTATGGGTCGTATGCTATTGAACACTTTTGCTAGCCAAATAGCTAATAGACGTCTCCTAGGGACTGACATTCCACATAAAAAGTGTAATAAACATAAGAATTGGCCGTAGTTGGCTCTCATTTTGGACATTTTGACATAACAAGGACTCACACTTACGACAAGTACTCACATAAACGTTAATACGATTAAATCAAATTAGTTACACTTTAATAAAGAGGGTAAAACGTTTAAAAGTTATTCATTTAAAAGCATATTATTAACAACATATTTTTAGGCTCCATATATCTCCGTTTATAGCTCCGTTTTTTTCGCGGTCTTTTAGAATTCCTGCACTCCTGCATTAAAGCTTAGAGATCATAAAGCCCAGACGACCGATTTATTAGTATTTATTAAACTATTGGTTATTAATCAATCTAGGAGGAGTAAGTAAAGAAATTTAAATACTTGATTTTAAATTTAAACGACAGAAAGGGATGGTATAGAGTAGAGACCCTTTTAGTTCGAACATAGGAACCTAAAAAGGACGTGCTGTGCATATGTCGAACTACAATAGTTAAGGAATAGATGACTAAAGTTTCTAGTTCTTCTATTGAATCCCCATTGATAAGGTTATGTAGCAAACTACACCCAGCATTTATCCTACGATTAGTTAAACTTGGTAAGTTTATTAGTAGGAGTCTGCTACTATAAGATGGAAGATGAAGATTGGCATCCCAGTTAAGACCTCTAAGTGAAAATGTTACAGCATTTTTTTTGTATTTATTTTTTTTGTGTCCTGATGTACTCCATATTGGGGACTCCAGACACAGGAACCGTACTCCAGTATCGGACGGACCAAAAAAATGAATAAGCTTTTAGTTATATATGGGTCGTTCATTTCTTTTGACCACCTTTTAATGAAAAGAAGGTCACTTTTAGCCTTATTAACCATTGTGGATTTATCATTAACCGTTGTGGCTAATTTAAATTTGGAGCCTAATGTGACAGCGAGATCATTAATCTGAAATCATTTTTCTAAGGCAATCCCATAGATAGAAAACATAGCCTGGGCAGAAACAATAAAAAGACTTAAGCTTTCATTTTGATCCTTTAAGTATTAAATAATTTTCTAAACACCATTTTTGAAATTTTCAAGAACAGAATGAAGATTGCATTGGACAGAGATGGATTTGTATTAAAAACAAAGCCTAACATCATCTGCATTCATAAGAACTAGAGAGTTCATTAAAGCAGGGGCAAGTTGTTAATAAAAAGAGTAAACAGTATCGGGCCAAGATGAATTCTTTGAGGGACCCCAGATGTAGCACGAACCAAACGGGAATGTATACTTTTAGAAAAACTTTCACGTGGGGAGGGCTGTGTAAATCCCATAAAATTCAGTTTACGCAATATGAGCAAGTGATTGACTGTAACAAATGCTTTACTGAGGTCTGTGTAAATAACATCCCTTTTCAGTTTAAAATCCCTTTCGAAAGCCATCTATGACACAGGATGTCAACTTCAGTAAATTGCAAATGAGGAGTAATTAATTTTTCAAATAACTTTGGAATTGTCGAAAATTTAAAGATGCCTCTGAAGTTGTCAGCGTCGGAACTTTTCCATCTTTTATGTAACGGAATGATTAAAGATTTCATTCACTTAAAGGAAAAAATCGAAGTTTCCAACGATAAGTTGAAAATTCTACGTAGAGATTTGCACAGACCCCTGGCTAAGTATTTTAGCACACAGCCTGGTACTCTATCGGGGACTGGCAAATAAACGGGTTTGACCTTTAGAAGATCAGAAATATGCTATTCTCAGAGAAAGACGGACAGAAAATAAGATTTTTTGATTGAATGTTGTATGCGTAAGACTAATCTGTCGTTTTAGACGTTGTTAAAAAAAATGTTAGGAATAGATCGGCAACCTGATCCGAGGTCGCAGATGAATTTCAAACGTAAGCAGAGGTGGAAAAGATCTTATCGGTCACTCTTGTGATTTTACCTTTTCAGAAGCAAGTTGAGAGTTTTCCGAAATGAGGACTACACCCTCCCTTCGTAGAGGTCATTCACGTCTAAAAGTGGTCCTAGCTTTAACGAAGTTTCTGTAAAGCCCCCCAGGTAAAGCTGTAAAGCTACGTAGCCCCCTAGTATTCTGATACGATATTGAATTAGTGGACGAGGTGGAAGGTTCTTATATGTAGTCAGTGGTTCTAATATGTAGAAGTTTCACTCCAACTGGTTTTCAAACTTTTTTCTTTACGGTACTAGACTGATGTTCTGTATATGATGTTCTGAATACCCTGTTGGGGTATTCACCCGCGGTATCACTTGAAGCGATGCCACGAAGGACATATCAGACAATTGCTCATTTGTACTGAGAATTAAGGCAGAGATATGAGCGGCCAATGTCAGCTGAGCAAGCTGAGGCGGATCACAAACAGCGGATTACTCACGCTTAAGGGACTCATTTAGAAGCTGAAGGCCGCTAAACTGATTGACAAGCGCACAGCGCAGGTCATTGACATTTTGATATCAGCGATCAACTTTTTAAATCCATTTTTAGTTTGTCTCATGAACGACCTCATTTCGTTTTAGACAGCACGACAATCATCACAACAATAATGTACACGAAACTGAGGCAAAGAACCCGGCACACTTGGCGTGTACGATTGTCATTGTCTTTTTGTTTCATTATCTGCTTTATTGAGTTTAAATTCAATTTTAATTATTTAAAATATAAACAATATATAAAAAGCTTAAAAACACTGTACGTTGCACCCCTTTGCCAAATAGACGCCGAAGCGGGAGCTTTGGAGAGATCGATTGGAGTGGGCAAAGGAAAATTTCAGAAATAGAGATAAGAACCTCCAATGCACAGGAAAAAATAACAAAAGAAGAAAAAAACCAGAACCATGCTATGCTTGGAATTAAAATTAAACAAATTATTAATTCGCCTCCAAATTAGAACAACACACCACACATGAAGCGATACGGTTTAAGCTAAAAGTAAAGTTTCTTTAAATTCAATAAATACTGGTTTAGAGCAAGATTTATTATAAAAGAAAAATAAGTGAGAAAAGTGCTTGGCACGGAAAAATTTTCTAAAAACATGAACTTACTGGCGCTAATGTTAAATTTTTATTTTAGAGCTGGAGTGGGCGTGGTCCAAGTTCCAAATCGGATAGTTCTATAGTCTTCAAGATCCACGCGTTCAATATTTTAGCTCGTTTGTATGGGAAAAGGTATATATATGGGTATATATCTTTTTTAAATCGGTCGATTTTGATGAAATTTGTTTTTTTAGATTAACTAAATAGTTTTTTTATTTTTGGCATCAAAAGTTTCGGGTCGGAGATGATAGAGAAGGAATCAGAGCATATGTTCACACGACTATACTACTCTACGAGTACCGGGTAGAGAAACATTTTCGTGAATAATATATATCCTTTGTTTAATTAAAATATATTTTTCAATATTTAATTATGTGGCTTCCGCAATGGAATTAACTGATTTAAATTATTTTTTCTCTTATAAAATTAAATTAGTATCAAAGCTTCAAAATAATAAAAGCTTGAAATATTAGTTTGCTGCGTTGCAAATCAATAATTTTTGGAATTTTAGTTTAAAACATTTGTCATCAAACTTAAATTTAAAGTTAATGAGGTTAATTTACAGGGTAAATTACAGAAATTATTTTTTTTAGCAAGTGCGTTTGTGCTCTAAGCTTGGTGACGCACTTCTCATTTTTCCCACCGCATATATAAGTATGTATATGTTAAAACATAATTCGTATTCCCTTGCAGTTAAATTGACATCTTTGACCTTATAAAGTATACCTATTTTTAAACAGGATCTCTTGCTGATATGATACTAGGTACGTCTGCCTGTTTGTTTTTTTTTTCAAACATTGCTATCACATCCTTTTTTCCTTTGTCAACTATCGGCTATAGGATAGCAGGCTAGGCTATAGTTGCCATATGCCATAACTTGCATATTTTTAAAGTAAAAAAGTTATGCTTATTTAGGTTACTTTGAGCTAACCGATCCATAAAACTGAACAATTGGAAAAGGCTTAACCTCGGTATTTTTTTAAGATAAAATCTTGGGACTTTCGACAGATTATATTTTTTCTGGATTCTTCCGACTAGCCTATTTATTCATTCTTGAAAATTTTATAAGGATCGACTGATTGCATCCTATATCATGCTTAGAAGTTATAAAATGATACAATCGTGGTGCATGTATAAAAAAGGGTCTGTGTTAAGTTTATCTTAGTTCTTTGGAATTTTCTTCGGCACGCCAGACTCTGACTTTTTCGACAACTTTTCTTCGACGACTTCCTTGACCGGCTCTTAAAACCTTCAGTGTTTGAGGCTTTCTCATATCGTATCTTCCGTTACTCTAAATGTTTTTTACCTTGTAAGGGCTAAAGAACGAATTGGTTAGTTTGCGCTCTGCAACGAACTTCTGAGGACTACCAGATGACCCACTCTGTACACGTGCTCTGCTTTTCGGCTTCGCTTATACGCTTCCTGCGCTTGATGAATATTAGTTTCGCTACCTTGCGCATCTCGCGTCGGTCCTCCGTGAACTGGGCCTTCTGCTCTTTATCCAGCAGTTTCAGCATACGATCTTCTGGACGACTGTTCATTTTTGTTCGAAACATTGCTTTAAAATTATATGCTTCTATAGGTTAATACACGTACATATTCATTGCCTTCTGCATCTGAGCAACATTTTGATACCACTTCTCACGTTCCCTTGATGACAACTTGGAAATAATGGCTAAAATCAGCCGATTAGCACGCTCCACTTGATTGTTACCTCGTGCAACTCTAGTGGTAGTTTGCATATGCTCCACTTTGTTTTCGTTAAGAAACTAGAAAATGCCTCGGATGTGAACGCCGTTCCTCTATCGGTCACTTAACGTCAGGGGGATCCAAATACCTTGCACTCACTCAGCTTCCGGATGACCTCCTCGTGTCCAGTTAACTTCGTTGAGAATGCGTCAACCACTGCTAGAATGTAGTTGTACTGCTTTTCTGATGCGTCCATCGGACCCAAATGATCTATGTGCAATGTTTACAGCGGCGCGCTGTCGTTCTCAATACAGTTCAACAGACCTTCTTGTTTTCCCAGCTTCTTACTGAAAATTATTAAATATTTATTTATATTAATTATTAGTTTAATATAAACTTAATCACCTTCTGCTCCAGCTTCTGCTTATCTTAATCACATTCTGCTCAAGGTGAGCGATAAAAAACTGCTACTGAACCGCATGAATCGTCTTTCGAACTGATAAATGTCCTACTTCATGTGCGCTTTGAATAACTTCTCGTTCCATCAGGCACCATCAGCAACTCGTTCCATTCGATATTTTTAAACAACGCACTTCCGTGATACGGCCGGATTTTAAGGATCTCCATTATCACTTGAATAGATTAAAGATTCAAGACCTTCTGTTGGACTTGCTTTAGACCAGTGGGCACGGCCCTACCCGCGGGCATAGGAAATTTCTCTGCCCGACCTCTGCTACACTCACACAGTACAAGTGTGTGAAACGTCGTGCTTACAGCCTACTTTCTTCTTTTTCGTTACTAATACCACTAACCATACAGCATAAAGACAAGTAGTTTATCTTAGATCTTTCGCCTTTTTTTCGGCACGACGGACTCTAACATTCCAGACAAATATCAATGGCAAAATATGATTTAAAAAATAAGTCGCTGGTGGACTCCTTATGGGTTTTTCCCATATTTATACCCTTGCAGAGGGTATTATAATTTTGGTCAAAAGTGTGCAACGCAGTGAAGGAGACATCTCCGACCCTATAAAGTATATATATTCTTGATCAGGATCACCTCCTGAGTTGATATGAGCATGTCCGTCTGTCCGTCTGTCTGTCCGTCTGCCTGTCTGTTTCTACGCGAACTAGTCTCTCAGTTTTAAAGCTATCGTCTTGAAACTTTGCACACACCCTTCGTTCCTTTGCACGCAGTATATAAGTCGGAACGGCCCGGATCGGCCGACTATATCCTATAGCTGCCATATAACTGATTGATCGGAAATGGTATAACTTTGGTGTTTTTAGAGTTAGAGAGTTCAAATCTGACATGTGAGCTATTTTTGGCAAAACATTACGTCATGCCAAATTCCATAAGGATCGGCCGACTATATCCTATAGCTGCCATATAACTGAACGATCGGAAATGACCCAACTTTCGTGTTTTTGAAGATAGAAAGCTAAAACTGAATACAGATTATATTTTTGGCCAGTTGATCCAACCTACCAAATTTCATTAGGATCGGCCGACTATATCCCATAGCTGCCATATAACTGAACGATCGGAAATGGTATTTGGTAGAAATATCAACTTTCGTATTTTTGAAGATAGAAGTTTGGGACTTTTTTTAGATTTTGTATTGAAATAAATTGGATTATATATTCCTATTCCCATAAGGATCGGCCAACTATATCCGATGTTTGCGATATATATCCGGTTTTAACTGCAAGGGTATATAAACTTCGGCTCCGCCCGAAGTTAGCTTTCCTTTCTTGTTTTTTTTTTATACCCTTGCAGAGGGTATTATAATTTTGGTCAAAAGTGTGCAACGCAGTGAAGGAGACATCTCCGACCCTATAAAGTATATATATTCTTGATCAGGATCACCTCCTGAGTTGATATGAGCATGTCCGTCTGTCCGTCTGTCCGTCTGTCTGTCCGTCTGTCTGTTTCTACGCGAACTAGTCTCTCAGTTTTAAAGCTATCGACTTGAAACTTTGCACACACCCTTCTTTCCTTTGCACGCAGTATATAAGTCGGAACGGCCCGGATCGGCCGACTATATCCTATAGCTGCCATATAACTGATTGATCGGAAATGGTATAACTTTGGTGTTTTTAGAGTTAGAGAGTTCAAATTTGACATGAGAGCTATTTTTGGCAAAATAATACGACATGCCAAATTTCATAAGGATCGGCCGACTATATCCTATAGCTGCCATATAACTGAACGATCGGAAATGACCCAACTTTCGTGTTTTTGAAGATAGAAAGCTGGAACTTAGTACAGATTTAATTTTTGGTCAGTTGATCCAACCTACCAAATTTCATTAGGATCGGCCGACTATATCCCATAGCTGCCATATAACTGAACGATCGGAAATGGTATTTGGTAGAAATATCAACTTTCGTATTTTTGAAGATAGAAGTTTGGGACTTTTTTTAGATTTTGTATTGTAATAAATTGGATTATATATTCCTATTCCCATAAGGATCGGCCAACTATATCCGATGTTTGCGATAAATATCCGGTTTTAACTGCAAGGGTATATAAACTTCGGCTCCGCCCGAAGTTAGCTTTCCTTTCTTGTTTTTTTTTTTTTTTACCGGTTTTTCGGAATTTGGAAATGGCTTGTGCATCAATAAGAGCATCAGCTAGCATTCCTGCATTCATCATAAAGCTTAGAGGCCCAGACGACCGAGGGGCGCTCAAGAAACGATTTGTTAGAATATATTAAGCTATTTGTCAATTATTAAGCTAGGAGGAGTTAGTAAGGAAATTTAAAATTCTATATTTTAAATTTGAGGGACAGGAAAGAGATGTTATAGAGAAGAGACCATTGTAGTTCGAATATAATAGCCTAAAAGGGTCATGCAGTGCATATGTCGAACTACAACGGCTAAGGAACAGAGGACTAAAGTTTCGAGTCCTTCTATTAGAAATGTTAAATTTTAAACGTGTTAGTAAATGCAGAAAGACTACACCGAGCATTGTCCTACGATTTGTTAAGCTAGGTAAGTTTATGAGTAAGAGTCTACTATTATAAGATGGAAGGTGAAGATTTGCATCCCAGTTTAGACCTCTAAGTGATAAAGTTAGGAAATTCTTTTGTACGGATTCTATGCGCTCCTGATGTACTCCATATTGGGGACTTCAGACACATGAACCGTACTCCAGTATAGGACGGACCAAAGAAATGAATAATGTTTTGGTAATATAGGGGTCATTAAATTCTTTTGACCACCTTTTAATAAAACCAAGGACTCCTTTAGCGTTATTAACCATTAAGGAAATATGGTCGGCAAATTTAAGTTGTATGTCTATTAGGATGCCGAGATCATTAACCTGGGTTAATTTTTCTAAGGCAATCCCATTATTGGAATACGTAGCTTGCAGAGGGCAAGAACGATAAAAAGATGGATTTGTACTGAAGACAAAGCTTTACATCATCTGCACACATAAGAACTAGAGAGTTCGTTAAAGCAGGGGGCAAGTCATTAATAAAAAGCGTGAATAATAGCGGGCCAAGATGACTTCCTTAAGGGACGCCAGATGTAGCACGGACCAGACGGGACTGTATGTTTTTAAATAAGACTCTTTGTGTCCTTCCATCTAAATAGCTGGAGCTCCACGTTAAGAGGTCTATAGGAAAACCCAGCATATTCAGTTTACTCAACAAGAGTGAGTGATTAACTGAATCAAATGCTTTGCTGAAGTCTGTGTAAATTATATCGGTTTGATATCCCTTACAAAAGCCATCTATAACAAAGGATGTCAACTCCAATAAGTTTGTGGTGGTGGAGCGACGCTTAATAAAGCCATGCTGACAAGGAGTGATAATTGAAGAGCAAAGGTGTTGCAAATGAGGGGTAATTAATTTGTATACCCTTGCAGAGGGTATTATAATTTTGGTCAAAAGTGTGCAACGCAGTGAAGAAGACATCTCCGACCCTATATAGTATATATATTCTTGATCAGGATCACCTCCTGAGTTGATATGAGCATGTCCGTCTGTCCGTCAGTCTGTCCGTCTGTCTGTCTGTTTCTACGCGAACTAATCTCTTAGTTTTCAAGCTATCGTCTGGAAACTTTGCACACACCCTTCTTTCCTTTACGAGCAGTAAATAAGTCAGAACGGCCCCGATCGGCCGACTATATCCTATAGCTGCCATATAACTGATTGATCGGATATGGTATAACTTTAGTGTTTTTAGAGTTAGAGTGTTAGAGAGTAAAATTTGACATAAGAGCTATTTTTGGCAAAACATAACGACATGCCAAATTTCATAAGGATCGGTCGACTATATCCTATAGCTGCCATATAACTGAAAGATCGGAAATAGTATTTGGTAGAAATATCAACTTTTGCACATTTGAAGATAGAAGCTTGGGACTTTTTTTTAGATTTTTTAGAAAGCTGAAACTTAGTACAGATTTTTTTTTGGTCAGTTGATCCAACCTTCCAAATTTCATTAGGATCGGCCGACTATTTCCTATAGCTGCCATATAACTGAACGATCGAAAATAGTATTTGGTAGAAATATCAACGTTCGCATATTTGAAGATAGAAGCTTGGGACTTTTTTTTAGATTTTTTATTTTAGTTAATTGGTTTTATTATAATTTAATCATAAGGATTGGCCAACTGTATCCGATGTTTGCGATATATATCCGGTTTTAACTGCAAGGGTATATCAATTTCGGCTCCGCCCGAAGTTAGCTTTTCTTTCTTGTTTCAAATAACTCAGTAATTGCCGACAACTTAGAGGTGCCTCTGTAGTTGGCAGCATCGGACTTTTCCCTTTTTTATGTAGGAGAATTATGAATGATTCCTTCCACTTAAGGGGAAAAATCGAGGTTTCTAAAGATAAATTGAAAAGTCTTAGAAGAGTTTTGCACAGAGCCCTGGCGCAGTATTTTAGCACACAGCCTGGTACTCCGTCGGGGCCTGGCGAATAAATGGGTTTTACCCTAAGGTAAAACCTAAGGTAAAGCGTAAGGCTGATCTGTCAAATTAGGTGGAGAATAAGTTGTTTGAAATAATTCTGCGAATAGATCGGCAATGGCCTGATCAGAGGTCGCAGAGGCATTTTCAAACCTAAGAGGGGTGAAAAAGATACGTGTTTACGCTTAGTGTTTACAAAATTATAAAACAGTAAATTGTATCCGGCAGCGGTCAATATAATTCCTATAATATTCAGCGTTATGCACGGTAAAATTCGACCGAGCTAGTAGGTATCTTGAGAAATCAACTCTACTGCAGATTTTTTTATATTTAAGTAAAAGCTTATTTTTTTTATTTTTTAGGTTAGTGAGCCACCTTGTAAACCAAGGAGGATTTGTTGAAGCGGACGGATATTTCCAAGGCACACATGAGTCAAAAAATGTATTTTAAGTAAAATAAAATTTTTCTAAAGTGGCATTAAGATCAGTGCACGCCAGAATAACAGACCAGTCAAATGTATCGATAAGGCTATTGAGTTTCTGAAAATCAGCTTTACGGAAACAACGAATCTTATTTACCACGCTCGGAGACATCTGATCGATACCAGGAGTGGTTTCGATTGAGACCTCCAGCCAGACCTATGGATCCTCTGGGGTTGAAAGGGGAAAAGCTCTGGAGAGAGCAGTACCAACAGGATCAGATACAAAACATAAGTCTAAAAGCCGACATAGCGAATTTCTAACATGATTGATCTGACGTAGGGACATGTCAAACATGCCCGCGGTGAAGTCATGGTAAGTTATAAGTGACAAAGATGGTGAGTTATCGACGTTGGACCACTTTAATTCAGGGATATTAAAGTCGCCCACTGCTACGAGTTGGTCACGATCCGTCATAAGATTAGAGACGTATCGAATGGCGGACAAATGCTGCCAATATGTAGGCGGTTCAGACATAGGAGGTATATATGAACATGTAATGTATAAAGCTTGAACGGACATAGGGATTTTAATGCAAATAATTTGTATGTCACCAAACTTTTGGGATTTCACCTCTTCAGAAGCAAGAGTAGAGTCTACCGAAATGAGGACTCCACCTCCTCTTCGCTGAGATCGATCCCGTCTAAAAGTGGTGCACTTACTTGGAAAAACTTCGGAGCTAAAGATCTCCGGACTTAACCAAGTTTCTGTAAATGCTATTATATGGGATGCAAAAAAAGAACTATCAGAATATAGCTTGGAGAGTTTGCTACGTAGCCCCCTAGTATTCTGATAGGTAAGAGTTAGTGAGGAAACTAGTTTTTTGGGTTAGTGGCCAAAGAAGAGGTGGAGGGTTGGTCAGTGGTTCCGATATTGGTAAGTCTCACTCCCACTGGTTTTTTAACTTTTTTCTTCACGGAACTAGGCTGATGTTCTTGGACGAAAAGATTCTCTGGCCAAAAACTGGGAGAACAAATCGTCTTGAACATCAGCGCGGGCACACGAATCTTGAAAGAAGACGTGCGCCGTGTATAATTATATTTAAATTTAGTTATGTCCTCCACCTTTATATCGGCTTTTGTTTTGGCTTTGATATAAGCCGAGATATCAATCTCTGAAGTATCAGGGGCAAGACGAGAAACAAATATATGTTTCGATGGAGGAATCACCTGTAAGGGTTTTGGTGTCGCAAGAACTGCAGCATCAGTCGGTGCCGGTGGTCCGGACTGTGGAATACCCTTTTGGGTGACTCTAATGGGGGTTTCGTTCCCTAGGACCTGTGGCATCACTTGAAGGGATGCCATGGCGGACATATCAGACAATTGCTCATTATCCCTGAGAAATTCTGACGAATTTTTCTCAGTTCTAGCCCTTGGGGTGGCCAGAGATATAAGCGGCTGCATTAATGTCGGCTGAGTGGGCTGAGGCGGATCACAAAGAGCGGATGTCTTATGCTTAGGGAACTCATTTAGCAGCTGAAGGCCGCTAAACTTAGTGTCTTAAGCGTTCAGAGCTGGTTGTTGATTTTACGAAAACCAGTGATCAACTCTTTAAATCCATTTTTGGTCTGTCTCATGAACGACCTTATTTCGCCTTGAACAGCACGACAATTTTCACAACAATAGTGTATACCCGACCTACGGGAAATGGCATCCGAAACTGAGGCAGTGAATCCGGCACACTTGGCGTGCACGACGTTTTCACATAACCAGCAATGGATGGTAGGCTGGGATGCGGAAATTGTCTTGTTACAAGACTTAATATCGCAGACAAGTTTAAATTCCATTTTTTTTTTAATTAATAAAACAAAAATTAATATATAAAAAGTTAAAGAACACAATACCTTGAACCTCTGTGCCAAATAGGGAGCCGAAGCGGGAGCTTTGAATAGTGCAAAAGAGAAACAGAAATAGAGATAAGCCGGGGAAGAAGCAGAGCTGAGCTATGCTTGGAATTGAAATTATTAAATTTATTAATTCGACTCCAAATATAACACAGCACTCGCGAAGCGATACGGTTTAAGCTTAAGATTCACAATATATGTATGCAATTGATTAAGTGAGTAAACACCGGTTTACCAATATTTATAATAAAACGCAGTGCGCACAAAAAAAACACGACCGTTCGCTTAAGGGAAGGGTAAGGTACTACTTTTTTTTTTTCATTTTTTTTTTTATTTTTTAAATTGATTGCATAATATTTGAATATTGTGTCAAAATTTCAAGTCAATTAAAGCAAAATTGACGGAGTTATTAGTTATTGACGAAGTTGCCTATAAACGTTTTACACTGGATTTTTTTGTGTTTAAAACTTTAAAGCGTCTTTCCCACAACTCACGTTTTCAAAGTCGGTACCCCTCATAACTTCAAAACTACTGCACCGATCCTTTTGAAATTTTAAAACACAAATAGAGACAAATTAAGACAAATTAACCGATTTTTTCCCAAAAAATTGAGTTTTTCACTTCAAAGTCTTCGAAAAAATTGGAATTTTAAAAAAACCTTCATAGCGTTACCTGGGGCGAACTATTATAATAGATAATTATCTAACGAATGAATTTTCATTTTTTGATTACAAATGATCCAGCACTTAGTTATTTTTTGTAAAAATTTGATAAAACATTCTTCTAATGTCATACTTTAATATACCGTTGGTTGAATAAATAAATTTTAACTGTGTCGTCAGGAAAAAAATCAAAAAAACATGGCTTTTTTCGCATGATTTGACCTTACCCTCCCCTTAAGAGAAAGAGAGGGAAGTGATATTATATATTATATTATCAAATGATATTTGTCGACCGCTGTTTTTGTGTTTATTTTTTATGCATAAGTATGTGCCTATTGCCTTAGTTGGTCACGGCTCTGTGACAGCCGCTCAACTTCAAAGGACCTTTTTGAGAGACCTTTAGCTTCGCAATGTCTATACCGAGGAGCGGCGGCCTCTCCGCTATCGAGAACTTTAGCTTCGTTATGTCTAGTTGGGCCGAACTCTCTGTTCGTTACATTAAGTCACTGCTTTGCCCCATAAACCTTTCTATCATAATTTGATGACCCAGTTTTATCTGCCTGCAGAATAAATAACCTATACCGTGCAATTATTTCATTCGACTTTTATTTTGAAGCGGATCGTTATTGAAAATCCTCAGTTCTCAATAATTCCAAAAGGTAAAAAAAACAAGAGAAAACAATTTATGATGTATCAATCGAAAAGAGAAATCAAACATCTGTCAATGTCCAAAAAAACCTTTACTTCAAAAAAATCTCAGTCAAATGGTCAAAAAATAGCGTAGTCAAAGTTGGGCGAAAACTATCGGTTTATTTCTGAGTGAAACTCAAATGAAAAACTGAATAAATATGTTGATTTCTGACAAATTATTTAATTCAAATATTTTAAAAAGTACGTAAATCTTTTATTAATTTTTTACGCATTGTTGGTCGCAAGCCGATAGTTTCTCGGCCGCTCGGACGATTTCAAATAGACAATTAAGCATCTCAAAGTAGCGAGCATTCGCTGTTTTCATTCTCAATTTAATATGCGGCAAACAAAGATTCTCTAACGTTTTTAATTATTTAATTCTTCTGTAGGTGATTATTGTCGATGAAAAATCTCAATTACCAAATATTGGTGACCACGATGCTGGTTATCATAAGGTTAATATAATTAACAATTTTATAAAAACAAAAAAAAAACGCAAAAACATATGCGGTGTAGATTAAAAATTGCATGAACAGTATTTGGTAAATTAATCAAATACGCAGCATATTAACACATCAGTATACTCAAAAAAAAATTAACCCTAAGATTTAGAAATTCGCCCTATTTTTGTCTTCAACGGCACCGCACCATAAAATTTAGGGTAAATTTTTCTAAAATTAATGGCATTTCCTTTCTAAAATATAAGGAAAATTGCCTTAAAAATAAGAAAAAAATTTCTAAAAAATAGAAAAAAATTCTTAAATTTAGGGTAAATTTTTCTAAAATTAATGGCGTTTCCTTTCTAAAATCTAAGGCCAATTTCCCTAAAAATAAGAAAAAAATTTCTAAAATATAGAAAAAAATTTCTTAAATTAAGGGTTTGTTTTTCTAGGTTTTAGAAAAAACTTTTCTAAAACTAAGGAAAAAATGTCTTGATTTCATGGCGATTTTTTCTAAGCCCCAGGGCAAGGCGCCCTAAAATTAAGATACCTTTCTACAATATATACAAATATTTCTTAAATTAAAGGTGACCTTTTCTAAATTCTAGAAATTTTATTTCTACATTTTACATTACATATTACATCATACATTTACATATTTTTACATTATTTTTACATTTACATTTGTTTTCTTTGATAGCTCTCTTCAGTTCTTACTTTCACATAACACTTTATTTATGGTATATAATAAATTTGACCCTCGAATCTTGAATTGTATACTTGACTTATAAATTTCCAGTAGCACCATGTTTTCCCCTTTTGGTGGGGACTAGAATAGCGTGAATCATTTGCGTCCTTTTTATCTGTGGAAAATAACGTCAATTAATATTGCGATATAAATATATTAATATACTATTTAATCGTGAATGTTTTAAAACATCTTTTAAGGTAGTGTAATTATTACCTTCGCTTTGTTGAGGGAATGTTTTAGTAAGATAAAACTCTGGACTTCCTTTTAACGAAATGAGAGAAAAAATTGCCACAATCTAAGAATTAATTCAATAAATGCATTAAATAAAACAAAATTAATGTATAAAAAATATTACCAATTTGTCTTCACAATTCTACTTAAGAATGGGCAATTCCTCCTAAGCTAAGTGTAGCTACACTTGTATCGTCCTAGAAAAAGAAACTTTTGCGCCACTCAAAAGTAAGATCAAATTTTGCGTTTGCAAGGCTAAGCTTCACCTCTTCACTATTGAACATCAGCCATATTACCTGAAAATGTATTTGGGAAATTATTTTTAACCTTTGAAGTGGGGCGTAATTTACCAGTTGATAACTTTTTCTCCTTAGCCTTCAAATGATAAATTTTGCCATATGCAGCAGACCTTCTGGCTTTTTTCCGATGTTAAGATCTATCATGTCTTTCCACAATTAGCTCTAGATTAATTTAATTAGTAATTAAATTAAATTTCTTATGAAATTAGTAACGTTTTTAGTAACTTACCAGCGAAAAAAAAGAAAAGGCTTCTCAGTTTATCTTTTTCAGCAAGGAATCAATTAGCACTTTTTAAATAAACTTTTTAATAAACTTGTAATGTCAACATCTTAGAGATAGTTTAAATATCGTTACATTATTTCTTAACATGATTTTTTGTATTTAACATGTTAAAACTTTATACATAAAATATAATATAGATCAGTATGCATTTATCTGCCCGTGCTCTGCCACACACACAGTATAAGTGTGTGAAACGTCATGACGCGTCATGCTCAGAGCCTACTTTCTGCTATACTAATACTAATGCGTTAAAATCATATCAATGTATTGGGTGCCGACCACGGACAGAGATAAAATATAAAAAAAATTATATATTAAAAAAAATATTTATATTTTCTAGGGTTACCTAAATTAAAGGGTAACACTGTGCATTTTTAGAAAGGAATTTCTATATTATAGAAACAGTTTTCTATTTTGTAGGGTTAGTATCTTTTTTAGAAAGGAATTTCTATATTGTAGAAACAGTTTTCTATTTTTTAGGGTTAGTATCTTTTTAAGAAAAGGATTTCTATATTGTAGAAACAGTTTTCTATTTTTTAGGGTTAGTAAATTTTATGGTGAGCCTTTCTATTATTAAGAAAATATTTCCTGAAAATAAGTCATAATTTGCCTTAATTATAGAAAAGTTTTCTTGATTTTAGGGCGATTTCAGTTTATGGCGACTATTTCTATATTTGAGAAAAACTTCTTTGATTTAAGAAATTTTTCTTGTTTTCAGAAAATTTTTTCTAGAAACTAGAAATTTTTTCTTGTATTTAGAAACAATTAAGTTTTATGGCGAATTTCTAAATTTAAGGGTAAATTTTATTTTGAGTGTAGGGCGGAAGCAATAAGCAATCAGTTTTTAAATAGAATAATAAATAAATTTTTGAGTTACCGAGCAGTTTTCGGTAGCCGTAAGTTTTCCAAGTTCCCAATAAATAATAAACGCGTTCAATTAAATCCCTTTATTGCGGTATCGACCGAAACCGCTGCCGCTATAACTTAATATAGTAAATTGTTTATTATTTAAATGAGTCGAACTAACGTCCCGTCAGACTAAGGACAACGCTAAGTAGAATAAGTGAACGAGAATTTAAGTTTACGATCTTTAGGTTAATTATGTTAATTTAGGTTACGAGTTACGATCTTAAGATCTTAGCTTAAGATTAATTTCTTGTTACAAAAATCTTACTTGTGCTGTCCTTTGTTTACAAAAGTTTGGGAGCGAAGTCGCCCGAAGTCGTTGTTTACATTTATTCAGCGTAGGATCGCCTACGCTGCATATTCTTATTCCTGGTACATAACTGAGTATCAACGCTTACGTTGATTCAGCGTGGAAACGCATACGCTGCATATTCTTATCTTATGTGGGACAACAGGTGAATGTGACTCTTCCCTCCTTTTAAAAAGGGTTACCTATGCTTGGGCTGGCATATCAGGGTACAATGCAGGCAAGTGGTTTTGTGGCGATTCTATTTCTTGTTGTTGTTCTTGATTATTTTTTTCTTGTTTTATAAATTTTGTATAGAATAAAAAATGGTAAGTGGATTTCGTTTAAAAAGGTTTGAAAGGACAAGGAAAATAATAAGAATAATAACTACAGTGATTGTAGTTACGTAAAGTGTGATATTGCTTTATAAAATTAGTTTTTAAAGGCTATTATGTTCTACCATTTGTATCTTAGTTACATTAATCGATGACTTCAATTGTGTAAGAACAAATTCTGGACTTAACGAATTTTCGCTTAAAATAACATTTCCAATTTTAACTTTACACTGTTTTATTCTAATAATTTTGATACCATTTATTTTTATATCGCCATTTAATTCTTGACAATTTTGAGTGATTGTAGTTTCAGTTAGATTCCATATAAGTATAATATTTGGTTGAACTTATTGAATCAATTCTTTTGGCGTTGGTATAATATTACAAATTGGGTTCTTGTGCTAATTTTAATGCATTCATTCAGTTCTTTATTGGCTTGATTATAAATTTTATTCTCATCTTTAAAATATCATTGTTGATCTTAATAGTCTAACTGATATCCATTATGGTCGGGATAAGGAATTATTCTAATGGTGTTAATGATTTTGTTGTTAATAGGGATATGTGAAATATGTAGTAGATGATTATTTTTGTGGTCAATACAAGTTGATGTTTTTATTAAAAGTATATTTTGGCTGTTATTGCTTTCTAGCTTGTCATAATTCACTAACTTTGGGTTGAAAAGTCCAAGACGTGAAAGTCTTCAATTTACTCAATAGATTGCATGAGTTCATAGACAAATTTGTCAGTGTGATCACGTACTAAGTTATTTATTTTCGTAGTAAGTAAGTCTCTTCAGTCCTTCATTTACAAACTTAATCAAATAATTAAATTTATGAAGTTGATTTGAATTTTATTATATTTTGATATATTAGATATAGATATATTTTTTTGTTCATTTTTACCCTATCATTTTCATCGTGTGCCAAAAAGAATTTTAAAAGATGAACCTTTTATGTCAAAAAGTTCACGTTTCTGCCTATTTTTCTGATGAAAAGTGAATTTGAATTTGTTGAGTGTGGCCCGTGGTGAATAATAGAACAACATTATTGTAGGGTTTCTAATAAAATAATAGAACATCAACATAAGGTTCCTGTGGGAGTTTAACGATATTAGTTATCTTTTGTTTCTTAAATTGTGTTCTGTAGTATCTGGTTTCCCTATTTCGACTAATAACTTTTTAATGGTCTTCGTCTATTTTTATACCCTTGCAGAGGGTATTATAATTTTGGTCAAAAGTGTGCAACGCAGTGAAGGAGACATCTCCGACCCTATAAAGTATATATATTCTTGATCAGGATCACCTCCTGAGTTGATATGAGCATGTCCGTCTGTCCGTCTGTCCGTCTGTCTGTCCGTCTGTCTGTTTCTACGCGAACTAGTCTCTCAGTTTTAAAGCTATCGTCTTGAAACTTTGCACACACTCTTCTTTCCTTTGCACGCAGTATATAAGTCGGAACGGCCCGGATCGGCCGACTATATCCTATAGCTGCCATATAACTGATTATCGGAAATGGTATAACATTGGTGTTTTTAGAGATAGAGAGTTCAAATTTGACATGAGAGCTATTTTTGGCAAAACATTACGTCATTACGGTATTTGGTAGAAATATTAACTTTCGTATTTTTGAAGATAGAAGTTTGGGACTTTTTTTAGATTTTGTATTGTAATAAATTGGATTATATATTCCTATTCCCATAAGGATCGGCCAACTATATCCGATGTTTGCGATATATATCCGGTTTTAACTGCAAGGGTATATAAACTTCGGCTCCGCCCGAAGTTAGCTTTCCTGTCTTGTTTTTTATTTGCTTTTTATAGTTGTATTTGCTTTAAGTGTGAGTGTTTTCAATGCCGTAATCCGCAACAAAAAAAGGGCGGAATTTAAGTTATTTTAAAATGATATAAATGTTTATGGTGCATGCGGCACGACTAGTCATACGCGAAGCTATAGCTCTAACATTACATTAAACCGCTGTGCTGATGCCTGACACGACAGTGGCAATGTTAAATTCCGGTCGATTTTCATTTAATTTATCTATTTATTTTCCTTTCTTTAATATTTTGAGTGTCTAATATTAGATGCCCAGGGTATAAGAATATATTAAGCAGGTGTTTGTCTTATGGTGTCATGTTTAGTTTTATGGTTGTATGTGTAAAGAATTTTTTCTATCTTGCTTAATTTTACTTCTTCGTCATCGGATGAATTGATTATTCCGATTTATTCATTTATTGCCTTATTTGACGTCCTTCGACGTCTGCTACGCCATTCTTTGCCGTATTGAGTTGTAATTTAATTCCTTCTGCTTCAATCCTTAGAGCCTTCAAGCCTTCTGCTTAGAGTCAAGCTGGAGAAATCTCCGTCTCTGTCTGCCTTTAGCATTTTGGCTTTGCCTTATTGATTAAAAATACGCATTAGCGCGTTCCTGCATTCTATTCAGACCTTTATTTTAATTTATTCAAATTAAGAATAAATTTCAAAGCAACTTATGTAATGTTTTTCCTCAGACGAATTACTACAAATTTCACTTGACAATATTCAGGGTTGGGTGCGATTTTCAAAGGCATTTTGTGTTTCTGTATTCTGTTTTTGCCGAATTGCATATGTTGCATTCATTTATTATATTCTAAATTAATATTCAGAATATCTGGAAATTAAGAAAGGATATTTGGAAGGAAGTGATTTTCTTTGAATAATTTTGTCATTTTTTGTATACTTTGGTGTAAAAAAAAGAAAGGTTTTCATGTGATTGAAGTATAATTTCTTGGAATTCGGCGTTTGAACAAACATTCTTTAATAGGTAGAGACTGTTAATTACTTTAGTGTAGGTGGGATTAATAATTAATTGAATTTCTCTGTATGTTCTTTGAATAATTTCAAAGTCTACATATCTTCAAATATAAATGGTAATATTTCTGTAAATAAAATTACCAAGTAAAATAAAATGTCATTACATTATATTTAATTTTGGTAATAGATTACGGATATTGTTCAATGCTATACTTTATTTTAATCGTATTTAATGAAAAATATTTGTTTATAATAAGGTTGCTGATGTCTTCTTTTGCACTATGTTGAGTAACTTCACTATGATGATTTTCTTCAATTTTGATTCTTGAGGCGTCGCCAACTGAATTTTCCTTCCCGTTAATATAGTTGATGTTAAATTTTTATTTGTTTAATTTAGTTCTCCATCTTTGTAACTTGGCATTCGGTTCTTTTAAGGTATGCAACCATCTTAGAGGTTGATGGTCAATAGCAATGAGAATATGTCTCCTTAGTAAATATTGTAATGACAAGAAGTTTTAGTGGCCCAAACTATGGCGAGTAATTTCTTTCGATAGCATTATAATTTATTTGTGTTTATTAAGTGTTCTGCTTATGAAAGATATAGGATGGCCATTTTGAGAAAGTACGGCCCCAAGTGCTTAATTACTGGCATCTGAGGTTAAAGTGGATTTTTTCGAAATCGGGATATTAGTTCTGCAATTATTGAATGCTTCAATGTAGTTATGATTTTGTGTATCTATCTTTGCTCCTTCTTTTCAACATTTGGTCATTGGTTTTGCTATGTTTGCGTAGTTTGTGATAAATTTACGATATTAACCGGTTAATCTAAGGAATGCTCAGATCTCTTTTACTTTTGTTGTAATTGGATATGAAATTATGGCTTTAACTTTAAGGGGTTTTGGTTTTATGCCATTAAAGGTTACAATGTGACCTAGAAATTTAGTTTTTTTTTTTAAGAATTCACTTTTTTTTGAATTGAGTTTTTTTCACTAGTTGGAAAAAAATAGTTTTAATGAATTTAAAAGTTCGGTAAGAAATGTAGAAAAAGTAGAAACAAATTTTAAAGATGTAGGATGTAGAAACATTTTTAATGATGGATGGATATTGGATGATGTATATTATTCATACACCTTTGAAAAGTAGCGGGTGCATTTCTAAGGCCAAATAGAATTCGGAGGTATTTGTAGTGACCGCTTTTGGTGGAAAATGCAATTTGAGATATTGATTCTGGGTCCATATCTATTTTATAAAATCCCTTTGCCAAATCGATATTGGAAATTTCCTAGCTCAGCAAAGATTTCGTCCATGTTTGGTATTGGATATCGGTCGGGAATCGTTATTTCATTTAGTTCCCTATAGTCAATTACTGTCCTACATATACTTAATTTTACCAGAGGTATCCGTTTTTTTGGTACAACCCAGGTAGACCTATTTTATGGTAAATTACTTTCCCTAATTAATCCCTGATTAAGCATTTCCTGCACTTGGCTTTCGACTTCAATTTCGTTTGCTTGATCAAGAGGGTACTGTTGAATAAATTGGGGAGTTATGTGTTATATTTAGTACGTTTTTAATAGTATTTGTAAATTTTAGATTGTCTCTTTTTTTATATTGACGATTTTTGAATTTATTTAATAAACTTTTTAACTACAAAATTTCCTCCTGATTCAAATGATCTAATCGAAACAATTCAAAATCAATTTTTTGTATTGATTCCTGAGCGGATTTTTTTATTGGTTCTGGTCCCTTTGGACATGAAAATCTTAGTTTTTTTCAGATTTTAAAGAAATTTATTTGTATATTTTATTAAAAATGGTTACTGTGTTAATTTTTTAATTTAATTGTGCATTTCTGAAAAATTTCTGTCAATCAGTATATCTTAGTTAAAAAAACTGTGTACAAAAAATGGTTCATTTGTTTTAAAAATACTATTTCTGGGTAACATAATCAGGTTGTTCAACGTAACAAGATCATTTGATGTCAAAACTTCACATTAAGTATTTTGATTAGGAAGTCGACATATATTTTTATTGATCATATTTATTCAGAGCGATTTTGATTTTGTTCATTTGTATTTTGGATGGTTTGTACCTGTTGTTGCCCTTCATTAATCAACCCATAGTACTGATTGTGGTCATAATACTGTTGTTCATAATAATTAGGTTGTGATTCTTCGTATACTCGCTCGTCTGGAAATGTCTTTCGTCAATAGACGTTTTAGTTTAATCACTGTCCGATAGTCTAAGTCGTTTGGTAACCGGGAAGTTAGTTTTTTTTTGTTGTTGTTATATAGATTTATATACAACATATACATGTTGTATATATTTCTTTTAAAATGTGCTGTTTGAGGACTTTGAGTTTTTGGAAATTTTGTGGAAGGGTCCGAAATGATTTGGTACGTGCCACATAGCTTGATTCTTAGGAATCTGCTTAGGAATCTGATTGCATGCATTGATTAAAATTACGTTGGAATGGCTGAGAGAATTGTGGGTAACATGGTCGATATTGGGGTTGGGTATTTGTATTGAATTGAGTGAGTTAAAATTCTGAGTAGGGTTTGCAGTTTTATTACAGTGTTTTTTATTTTTATTTAATTCAAAATTAATATGTTCTTCTTTTATTCCCTTATTTTGTGCAATATTTATTAACGATCTTAAGCCTGTAATATTATGATGAGCCAAAATAGTAAATAATTGTATTGGTAACTTCCTGATCATTTTAATGGAATCCGTAATCGCCTGTACATACAGTAAATAAGAAAATCTGGTTCGTTACCTTCCAAATTCAGTTTCGAAATCAATAGTTGTTGTCTTCTTTCCGCTTCTTCGCAGAACGCTCTCAGATTTTCTTTTATAAGGTGTCTCGCTGAAGTTCTCGAGTAGTTTATAGTTTGGTTTTTGGGGTTTAAATTCTGCAATCCGTTTTGATCGTAGGGTTTCGATCGATCGTGTCACAAGTCCGTCTAAGTTTCTTTCGAAAGCTCCAAGTAGAATTCTCTGTTGTCGTACATGATTAGTTTGATAGAGTGAAATTACACAGTCCACCCTGCTGATGAAGGTGCAGAAGGTTTCTGGATCACCCTTAAATGGCATGATATCATTTATTTCCCGACGAGCTTCAGCAAGGTTGTTGTCGTTTAGCGCCACGATTTGAGGTGCGGCGATGATTGGTTGCGACATTTTTATTGTAAAGTAATTTCGTTGTTATATAATAATGGCCCATTCGGCCATGTCGGCCTGTTATTACAAAGGCAAACAGCTATGCCGTGAGAAGTTGTCCTTAGATGAATGTCTTATGGTTGCTTACATCGTCGTCCGAGGTGGAGATCCATGGATTCCATGGTGGCGTATGTTGCTTGCGTTTATGTCTTGTCCAAGAGCACAGGATCTGCAAGTCATTTATTCTGCTTCAAGCCCCAAGTCACGCCTTTAAAGACGGTTTCGGTGCCGAAAAAAGACTTATCGGCAGCCGAGTTTTTGGCTCGACTTATGTCAGAAGTAGCGCAGTTAAATTTCTACGTTGGAGAGCATTTTTGCTGGTGCGATTCTGCTGTGGCTCTGTCTTGAATTCGGGAAGAACCAGCTTGGAGCGCAAGACTAGTGGCCAATCGCAATCCCACCTGAGAGATGGTCGTCTAAAAAATTTTTAAGATGGGGTTTGATAGTCAGCACTCAATTATACTGCCTAGAAGCCATCCAGTCACGCTTTTTATGATCGGAGAATTTTGTTTCAGGCAGCAGACAACTCCTAGCTTTTAAATAAGGCCTAACTATTTTATTAATTATCTACGCAATGTTGTTCGCAAGCCAACCAGCATCTTAAGCTATCGAGCTTCGTTCCTAGTCTTTTGGTGCTCGCCCCATAAATTTCCGTCTCATTGTTTTATTCCCATTTTCATATGCAGCAGGTCCAAAAATTTAGAATTTTTTTTAGAAACAAGTAGAAACGGTTATTTGCAAAAAATGATGCGAAACGTTACATTTCCCTGTTATCCCATTTTTATGTGCATTAAATAAAAGCCGCCAATGGCCAAACTATGCAAAGATATGTACTAACCCACGAGCGCGAATTTCTTCGATACAAGCAATAGACCTTAAGATCCACTTCCGTCTTCCAATTATAACGCCGGAACCAGCGCGTGAAACTTTCTTGCAGCAAAACTATCATGTGCCCGGTGCTCTTGCTTGGTTACGTTTAACATGACAACACTTCGATGTTTATTGCTTAATAATCCCTAATCAATTTTGTCACACGAAAAATGGGTAACACATATATCATAAAAATTGGTAAAAAATAAACTCCACTCATGATCGACCACGTTTATTTTTAAATGTACTTGCAAAGGCCATTAAAATGTTGCTCAACAGTGTGCAACGCAGTGAAAAATACATCTTCCACCCTATAGAGTATATATAATATATTCTTGATCAGGATCACCTCCTGAGTTGATGTAAAGATGTTTGTCTGTCTACCTGTCTGTCTATCTATTTTTTGCTACGCGAACGGGTCTCTTAGTACATTTTGTACTCTAAAAAACTAGTTTCATAATAAAATTCTCATTATGATCAGCCACATATTGCCGATATTTGCGATATACATCTGATCTCAACTTTAAGGGTATATCAACTTGACTTTTTTTAGCGAAGCCGAAGTTATCATTCCTTTCTTGTTTTATAATAAAATAAAAATTAAAATGAAATATATAATAAGAAATAAATTTAATTTCTACACATATTAAACTAATTGCTCCTTAAACTTATTAACCAAACTAATAAAGTTTACGAATTTCTTTATTTAAGGACGATTTGACAAAGGAGCAAACAGCTCGTAAGTTTTTGTTGTTAAAATTTAAAAAAAAATGTTTGATTTTTTTTTCATTTAATATTACCGACAGTTCTTCGTAATGCATTTAATGCTTTTGATCCAGAAAAAAATGGGTATATCAATACAGCTATGGTTGGAACGATTCTTAGTATGTTGGGCCACCAGCTGGATGATGCAACCTTAGCCGACATTATTGCTGAAGTGGATGAAGATGGGTCTGGTCAAATTGAATTTGAGGAGTTCACGACTTTAGCTGCTCGATTTCTTGTTGAAGAAGATGCTGAGGCTATGATGGCCGAGTTGAAAGAAGCGTTTAGGCTATACGACAAGGAAGGTAATGGGTATATAACTACTGGCGTTTTGCGTGAAATTCTTCGAGAACTAGATGACAAATTGACTAATGATGATCTTGACATGATGATCGAAGAAATCGATTCTGACGGATCAGGAACCGTTGACTTCGATGGTAATTGTTTTTTTTTCTTTAATATTTCGTTCCATTATTTAAAATACATGTTTTTCTAGAGTTCATGGAAGTGATGACTGGTGGCGATGATTAATGATTTAATATTGATAATTGATCGAATACACTTTAAGAAATTGGACATGTCACGTTATTATTGTTGTAACATATTTTAAATGGTGCATGTTGAGCCAAATGAACATACATATGTTATAAAAACATAACATTACAAAAAATAAAATAAAATATAAAAATAATTTTTATTTTAATTCGTTCTCTTATTAATGGGAATCTTAATGTTTGGTCCTTGAGAGTTTTCGATGACTGTTAAATAAAAACCAAATTTTATTCAATTGAAACGTTATAAATCTTTATTTTGCCGTATTTGAAACTGTGTTCTTATTTTTGTGATAGACCAATTTAGGATGCGAGCGCAATAAGACCTAAAGCGAGAGTGGCGCCAACCTTCAATATTAGGCTGAGCGGATGCTCACTGGCTTTAGATTCCGAATCAGTTGAAGCCGAGCGGCCGAACGGGAGTCGGCTTGCGACCAACAATGCCTAACTAATTAATTAATTATTTGAAATAGAAACTAGCTGCTTGACCCGACACTCAATAAAAGATACAAAGAGCGTAAAATTAAGTGAATTTATTAACTTAACGAGAAGTCAGCTGCACCGACTGAAAGTTAAAGCCACTTTTAAGCAAATCTTTTAAAGTAGAGCAAAGCTAAATTCAATGGTCATGCGGCTATACAAAATTTACTTACGCGGAGAAGAGGACCGCGAGACAAATACTAGAAGCCATGAGCGAGCTTAGACGACCAAGAGCTCCGAAGAGTGGCTCAAAAAGGTAGAACGGGCAAAAAGTGTGCTACCTTTATATGGTGTGACGCCAAATCGGTCAAAGCCACGAAGTGCTTCGAAATCCTGGATCTCGAAGAGGACTACAAGGGTGCCAAGCTCGTTTCGCTTAGCTGACGTGACGTCCCCTGCATATTGTGATCCCGGCATCCATTAAAGAGCCAGGTTAAATTCTTACGATGCTGCAGAGATGTAACCCTCACCTTCCCACGACGGACTGGAGCATAGCGAAGGTCGATGTAATGGATAATATAAACAAGGAATAATAAAGAACGAATCACTGTCCGACAACTCTGACGGATTCACCCTCTGGACTCTGGAGTCCCGGACATAAACCCTAAGTGGCCTAAATATGAACCGATCGTTATGGCTTAGCCCGCACACAGAAAATGCTAGTGTCGGCATAATTGTAACAAACGGTCAGCATATGCATACCCCTCGCGCCTCCACTTGAGAGTGCATAACAACGTATATTAGTATATTCCTTTATACATAAGTACATAGCCGTCTCTCTGCCGCCGCCTGCAAGCAGCGCAGCTAAGAGACTTAGCCTTACTTAGACTTAAAAAATATTTTAAAAGAACAGAGACAGTTTGATCGTTGGAGCGGCACCTCAGCTGCTCCTTCTAAATAAACACCCAAAAATAATAAAAGCACGGAACAACTGAATTATCCTATGAAAAAAGATTCCAGTTGAACTGGCCTCCGAGATGGAGGCCTAAGATGCCGAGGATGGCTAGAACACTGACCCATCTTTGGTGCTCTGCATGGAACTAAGTCAGATGGATGACATCTCCAACGACGAAGAGGCTAGGTCACAGGGGCGGAGAGTGATTTAGCAGATTTCCCTACCGTTTATGTGCAGAATCATAAACATCATCCTCAGATGGAGCAACCTCGGCTGCTCAGATGGAGCAAGACATCTGAGGATGGATAAAACATTTTAGGAATCTATAAACGTAAAACACTCAACCGAAAACCAGAATCAAAAGAAAGTAAGCCCCCTGCTATGAGAAAAAATTGTGCAAATTTATTTCGGCTTTTCTCATAAACCAGTGGGGGGCCAAACGAACACATGTTTAAAATGTTTTGAGTGTTTGCGCAGCAGAGAAAAACCATGAGAGCAGAGCATTCACTGAGCGAAAAAAAGGAGTTTTTTATTTCATTTGCGTTTATCTAAAGGTTGGAATGGGCATTTGAGCATTTGGAATGGGAATGATATATTATATTAAGAAAAGTTTTGCTAGCAAAAGTTCTTAAACAAATGAAAAACTATGCTTGCCTATCCTATTTGGGCTGTCAAGTGCTGCGTCAGAATTTCAACATAAGGAAAACAAGAAAGAAAAGCTAACTTCGGGCGGAGACGAAGTTGATATACCCTTACAGTTTAAACCGGATATATATCGCAAACATCGGATATAATTGGCCGATCCTTATGAGAATGTGATAATATAACCCAATTTATTATATTACAAAATCTTAAAAATATCACAAACCTCTATCTGCAAAAAAAGTTAGTATTTCTACCAAAAACCATTTCCGATCGTTCAGTTATTTGGCAGCTACAAGATCCCGGCCGTTTAAAACAAAGCTCTTAATTAAGCTTTAAAACTGAGAGACTAGTTTCCGTATAAACAGACAGACAGACCGACGGAAGAATATATATACTTTATAGGGTCGGAGATGTCTCCTTCACTGCGTTGCACACTTTTAGACAAAATTATATACCCTCTGCAAGGGTATAAGATGTTAACAGTTATTTGCGAGCTATGATTTAAAGATACACTTTGACCCTACACTGTGTATTACAAAGCCTTAAGCCATTTAATCTGCGGTTCTTTTCGGCATAATAGAAAGGATCATAGATCATGCCTACAACAAGGGAAAATCCACAGAAACTGCCCTCCAAGCGCTCATCTCTAAGATACAATGAGCAATATATCAAAACGAATATGCCCTCGTGGCCTTGCTTGAAGGGGCTTTCAGCCACGTTATCCCAAGGATCATAACTGACGTTTCTTGGAGTAGATGGCTGTAACAACGCTCCACTTCCATAAATTTTCACGCACGATTATACTTTTTATAATGCTCTTTATTCCCACTCTCCGATCTTTTCGAGTGCCGAACTTAAGCTAACCCTAATTACAAAAGAACAGAGAAAAGAGAGTAATAGAGAGGAGAGCGCCGCTCTCCTGAAAAGCGTCGACGCTGGCTTAGCATCCTGCTGCCGGTTCCCACATCCCTTCCTTCCTCACGAGCTTCAGCTTTAGTACTTCCGGGTCAGGTTCGTCCATCCTTCCAGATTCGCTGCTTGGATGGTACAGAAACTGAAGCTTGGTCCGTAGCAGAATCTGTATGGGAGTCCGTATCTATGTCATCCGGTGATTCTTTTGCCTTCCCCTACTACTTGAACTATTTCACCTGTCCTATCTACCACCTCATATACCGTGGTGTCGAAATTAGTTTAGTGTTAGTTTGTGGGGAAAAACGACATTCTTAAGGACCACTTTGTCTTCAACGTTTACGTTTACTTCCTTTGCTCCTCTTCTTTTGTCTGCCATTTCCCTTTCTTTTTTTTATTTACACAATCCTTTTTCTTTCAACCCACAACCGGTAAACTCTTCTACTAAATCCTGTATTCCCGGGATCTTATCCCGAATAATTCTATTGAACATTAATTCTGTTGGAGGCGTACCTGTCGTCCTATTAGGATTCATCTTTAAGATCCTTTTTGTGCATGTGGGCTATCTTAAGACGCTTGACTAGGGCTTTGTTTATGTTTTCCACTTCGCCGTTTGCCTGTAACCAATAAGGTGGTGTTGTAATTTGCTTAATGCCGCACGATTTGCAAAAGTCCCGAAACTCCCCGCTTACATATTGCCCACCATTATCAGTCCGAAACTCCTTTGGGTAACCCAGCCTACTAAAAATGTCCTTGTATGCTTCAAAAATTGATTGTGATGTAATTGAGCGCAGAAACTTAAACTCCATGTACCTAGAGTAGTAGTTTATTAGCACTAATATATATTAATTATTCGGGAGTGGCCCTAGGTCTGTAGCGACTGGCAGCCACGGTCCATTTGGAAACTCTGTTCTCTTCATTGGCGGTGAATTTGTCGCCCGGTGTACTAAGATGCAGTCTAGACAATCCTTCACAAATTTTTCCGTGTCCCTGTCAATTTGGGGCCACCATACTTTAGATCGTAGTCGTCGTTTCATTGCCGATTCGCCCGGGTGGCCTTCATGGCTAACACCAAATCCATGTGCCTTAGTGCCGTGGGGATGACAATGCGTACTCCTCTTAGCATAATGGTTCCAATATTTGACAATTCATGTCGAAATGAGTACAGTTTATTGGAAGTTGCAGGCTCCCATGAACCCTGTACAAGGCACTTCACTGCGTCGATTTCTTCATCCTTAGCGCAATTTTCGGGAATTTCGGATATAGCTATTGGTATGGGTGCGGCATTCTCAATAATTCGCAGTATGCTGTGTTCGCCTCTAATATTATAACAAGTAGATTGTCCTCCTTCACACAAACGGGATAAGCCAGGGACTGCAAATAAGACTTATGAGTTCAAAAAAATTGAACGACAAAAAAGCCTTTGTAGGGAGTGGAAAAAGGACACATATACAATTTTTTAACGGTGTGTCCAGAAACACAATAATCTTTTATTTCAATTTCAATTGCTAAAATTGAAATATAATTCTTAATTTCAATTTTTATAATAATAATTAAGAATGAGAATTATTTTTCAATTTTTATAAAAAAAAAATAAAAATAAAAATTATGATTCCATTTTTATTACAAAAATTAAAAATAAGTGTTACGATTCAATTTTTATTTTAAGATTACCCAAAGCAACAGGGCTCGTATAAGCCATCAGTCGAGTTTTATTATTTGGCTCAAAGTATGAGAGACTTTTCCTTCAACAGGACCCTTTTCCTTTTGACCCTTCTTTAACAACACCCGTAACGGTTCAGTTAGATCCGCCAGGTCTGGAAAAAACTTTCCCACGTACGTGACCAAACCCAGGAAACTATGCGTTTCTTCTTTGTTCCTGGGAGCTCAAAACGAACCAATCGCTAATATTTTCTCCGGATCCACCTCAATTCCTTTGTCCGTCCAAATATGACCCGGGAACTTTATTCTGTTTGTCTTCCAAATACATTTTTCATTGTTTAAAAGTGCATTATATTTGCAAAAAATGATTATGTCGTCGATACAGTTCATGACGTTGGAGCACGACGCCAAGATCTCTTCGAGCCGTCTGTGAAAGATTTCTGGAGCTGTGTTTGTGCCAAGCATCAATCTTTTGTATCTAAGCAATCCTTGATGTGTTATGAAGGTTTTTATTTGTCTACTTGATTCCTCTACTTTTAATTGATGTTACGCGTCTTTCAGATCCAACCGTGAAAACAATTTTGCATCCTTCAGCCTGGTCATGAAAGCTTCGAAAGTAGGTAACGGGTAATTTTCTCTGCGGATCGCCCGATTGGCCTGTCTCATATCCAAACACAGTCGGATTTCGCCGTTTTCTTTAAATGCTATCACTATGGGTGAGATCCAAGAACTGGGGCCACTAACCGGTTCGATGATATCGAGCTTGCGTGCTTCCTCCAGCTTGGCTTTGACTTTATCTTCCAACGCGACAGGAATGCGCCTTATAGGTTGTTTCACCGGGTAAACTTCTGGATCTATTGACAGTTTTACGTTAATATAAACAGTTGCTTTTCTCGACTGTAGATCCATCCAATCGTCCTGCGAGATAAGATTAAATCGAGATCCAGAATCGATAATCATGGCAACCTCTTCGCCCCCCATCCAGCGTTTTATTCATTCCACTTGTTCCTCGTCACCGTTTATTTAAGAACAGCTTTCTCGATCTGTTTTCCTTTTTCGATTGGTTCTCGTTTTTAATCCAGCGCACATTCCTGCGTTTTATGTTTCCAATATTCTTTCCATCGTAGGATTGCGGGTATGGATGTTTCAAAACCGTTCGGCATTTCCGGCCGAAATGGCCCAGACGGGAGCATTGATTACATTTACTTAGTCGAGCGGGACCTGACTGCCCACATCTACCACAATCGCAATTATTAGTTTGTCGCGCTATCCAATTTGAGAATTTATTTATAGTCTCTGGCTTCGCAACCATTAGATGGGACTGCTTACTGATCTCTTCGTCGACCTTGCACGCCTCGATGACTTCGCTTTAAGTATGTTCCGTCTCTAACAGTTTCTTTTTTAGTTCCGAACTAGCCCAAGTATCAATAATTTTTCAAACATATTTCCTCCATTTCCGCTTTCGTTCAACCGAAACTACATTTCCGAATTTGTTGCCGCAGCCGTAATATAAACCTGCCAAAATCCTCTCCTTCATCAGGTGAAATTTTTTTAAAAAGGTGCCACTCAAACGTCTTTTTTTGTTTTGGTGAAAAGCATTTTGTTAATTTATCGACTAGTATAGCATAAACATCATTTTCCTCTTCTTCATCAAATTCAACTATAGCCCCGGAAGTGCATACGCAACCGTTTGTAATTTTATGCCACCTAAATGCAGCAACTTCGTTCTTTTTCTTATAGCGGACTTGACTTCATCCACTTCTAGAAATATTTTAAAAGCTCGAAGCCAAATCTCCCATTCCTCTGCCTCTGATTACTGTCAGATAAATAATTACACGTTTATTCAACCTTTGTTGAATATTCTAATCGCTTCTCGTCTCTTTTCTAATGTTTTATTTTTCTCTTTTAATTTTTTTTTTTATATGATTTTATTTGTTTTATTTTATTTTATTTTGGTTTTTGTTCCTTTGACATTCTGCCACTGATCACTGTCAGAAAAATCTTTACTCATTTATTCAGCCTTTGTTGAATATTCCAATCGCTTTGTTTTTATCTTTTTTTCAAAAAACTCATTAGCCTTCGTTTAGCACTCCTTCGCCTTCCCCTTATCTGTGTTCTCATTCCATCAACTCAACTAAAGAAAAAAAATGGAGCCGAGCGAAGGAGGCGAAAAAGGAATAAAGGGTTCGCTTGAACAAATTTTTACTTTCACGTGCGTGACCGATTTGCCTCGATCGATTTCGCTCAAATTTATAGTGGTTATGATTAACTTTAGCAATTTTAATTTAAGTTCTTTTAGTTTACCTCGTCGCCAATGTTATAATGCACCACTTCCATAAATTTGCACGCACAATTATACTTTTTATAATGCTCTTTATTCCCACTCTCCGATCCCTTCGAGTGCCGAACTTAAACTAACCCTAATTACAAAAGAATAGAGAAAGAAAAAGAAAAGAAAGTAAAAGCTAGAAGAGCACCGCTCTCCTGAAAATCGTCGATGCTGGCTTATCATCTTGCTGCCGGTTCCCACAATGGCTATTGCAATTGTAGATCAATTGCTAATATGCAAGAAAGATACATCTACACTAGGCACACCAACCCTCTCAAGTGCCGTCAGCAGAGGAAGCCCGTTAATAGGAGTCCTCTCCCCTCTTCTAAAGAACATAGTCGTCAAGTCGATTCTTTGTAACATGGAAGAGGTGGGATGCAAGGGAGTGGCGTATGCAGACGACGTTACCATTATTTTCACTGGAAAATACCCTCATGAGCGCAAAATCACATACACTGGCAAACTGGACACGCAGAAATGATCATGGAGTAAACGCACAAAAAACAGAGCAAGTCCTCTTCAGTAAAAGATATAAAATCCCATCACTTACCTCACCAATGTTAAATAACCACAGGCGACAGCGCAAAGTACCCAGGGGTCCTAGATAGGAAGCTAAATTTGAATGTTAACATAGAAGAGGGGTCAAAAAAAGCTGCTATAGCTTTCTTTACCTGCAAAAAAGCAATAGGTCTGAAATGGACCATGTCCCCCTACATTGTGAGCTGGATCGACACTATCGACACCATAATACTGTGCGGCATCCTTGTATAGTGGCTATGCCTAAAAAAGGAAAGTCAATCTAAGGAATTTAGAAAAATTTCAGAAAGCGGCAGCACTATGCATCAGTAGCAGCTTAATACTTAACCTACCTACTTAGGTTACCTACCAAATCCAGAACTAGTTGGTATGGAGCAGGAAAAAGTGACGGCAATCAGGCTAAGAAAAACACACCAGTGGAACCCGAACAACACAGGGCACTCCACTATTCCCGAAAGAAATACTTTCATTATTTCCAAAAGGGAGGAATGGAATGCTCAAACCCCCGCCCTTAAGAACACAATATGCTTCTACACCAGTGGTCGGCAGGGCCCTATTTCAGGGGCATAGGAAAATTCTCTGACTGAGCTCTGCCGCACACACACACAGAATAAACGCCATCTCTTCACGAGATGGTAATTTAGTATGCCATCAGCCTATCTGGGTCCCTGGCCACAGGCAACTGCATAGCAGGCGAACTGGCTCGCGTACTCCAGCCTGAAAAGGAGGGTACTGACATACCAATAGCCTCTTATAAGCTCCAGCTTAGGGAAGCCAATGAAAGAAAAATTGCCGGTTGGCCCGCCAACTATGGGTCAGCATCTCAGAGAAAACAACCGAATCAGAGCCCGAATCAGCACGGCTATTAGAGTCATCATTGGGCAATAACGAGTCAACAAAACGACTAGTGCCGCAGCTGTAAGGACGAAGAGGAGGAAGAAACCCTTGAGCATATTCTATGCCACTGCCCAGCCCTTCCTAAACGACATCACACATCTGATATAGATCGAAATAGGATACAGAAATTTAACAAAAGCTGAGGGTGGTTAAATTACTAGACCATGAGTCCCTAAAACGGGAAAAGGAAGTACATTCACCTACGGTATCACAAGGGGCCAAAACCGGGCAGGGGGTGTCGGTTTATCTATTAGGTTGGGCGTCCCAAACTAACCTAACCCAACGTACTAGATGGTGGCTATCTACATGAAAACTGAAGATTGTAAAAGATTGGATTGAAGTCTAGATTGGGCACTATTGAATTTTTATTAAAGGCAAAGATTAACGTCAGCAGCGTACACAAGTAACAGTGAGTTATTTAAGGCAAAGGGTATATCGTTAATGAAAAATGTGAAAAGTATAGGTCCAAGATGGCTTCCTAGAGGACCACCAGATGTAACCCGAACTAGGCGCGAATAAACGTCTTTAAAATAGACACGTTGGGTTCTTGTAGTTAAGTAACTCGACATCCAATTCAGGAGATTAGTTGGGAGACCCAAAAGACGGAGTTTACTTAACAGAACCGAATGGTTGACAGAGTCAAATGTTTTCTAAAATTAGTGTAAATAACATCCGATTTTAGTTTTATATTGCATCTTTTCTTCACAAAAATGGATATCAGATGTTGTGTGAGTTATTATTTCTCGTCAAGGGGTTTTTATACCCTTGCAGAGGGTATTATAATTTTGTCCAAAAGTGTGCAACGCAGTGAAGGAGACATCTCCGACCCTATAAAGTATATATTCTTGATCAGGATCACCTCCTGAGTTGATATGAGCATGTCCGTCTGTCCGTCTGTCTGTTTCTACGCAAACTAGTCTCTCAGTTTTAAAGCTATCGACTTGAAACTTTACACACACACTTCTTTTCTTTGCACGCAGTATATAAATCGGAACGGCCGGGATCGGCCGACTATATCCTATAGCTGCCTTATAGGTTGTTTCACCGGGTAAACTTCTGGATCTATTGACAGTTTTACGTTAATATAAACAGTTGCTTTTCTCGACTGTAGATCCATCCAATCGTCCTGCGAGATAAGATTAAATCGAGATCCAGAATCGATAATCATGGCAACCTCTTCGCCCCCCATCCAGCGTTTTATTCATTCCACTTGTTCCTCGTCACCGTTTATTTAAGAACAGCTTTCTCGATCTGTTTTCCTTTTTCGATTGGTTCTCGTTTTTAATCCAGCGCACATTCCTGCGTTTTATGTTTCCAATATTCTTTCCATCGTAGGATTGCGGGTATGGATGTTTCAAAACCGTTCGGCATTTCCGGCCGAAATGGCCCAGACGGGAGCATTGATTACATTTACTTAGTCGAGCGGGACCTGACTGCCCACATCTACCACAATCGCAATTATTAGTTTGTCGCGCTATCCAATTTGAGAATTTATTTATAGTCTCTGGCTTCGCAACCATTAGATGGGACTGCTTACTGATCTCTTCGTCGACCTTGCACGCCTCGATGACTTCGCTTTAAGTATGTTCCGTCTCTAACAGTTTCTTTTTTAGTTCCGAACTAGCCCAAGTATCAATAATTTTTCAAACATATTTCCTCCATTTCCGCTTTCGTTCAACCGAAACTACATTTCCGAATTTGTTGCCGCAGCCGTAATATAAACCTGCCAAAATCCTCTCCTTCATCAGGTGAAATTTTTTTAAAAAGGTGCCACTCAAACGTCTTTTTTTGTTTTGGTGAAAAGCATTTTGTTAATTTATCGACTAGTATAGCATAAACATCATTTTCCTCTTCTTCATCAAATTCAACTATAGCCCCGGAAGTGCATACGCAACCGTTTGTAATTTTATGCCACCTAAATGCAGCAACTTCGTTCTTTTTCTTATAGCGGACTTGACTTCATCCACTTCTAGAAATATTTTAAAAGCTCGAAGCCAAATCTCCCATTCCTCTGCCTCTGATTACTGTCAGATAAATAATTACACGTTTATTCAACCTTTGTTGAATATTCTAATCGCTTCTCGTCTCTTTTCTAATGTTTTATTTTTCTCTTTTAATTTTTTTTTTTATATGATTTTATTTGTTTTATTTTATTTTATTTTGGTTTTTGTTCCTTTGACATTCTGCCACTGATCACTGTCAGAAAAATCTTTACTCATTTATTCAGCCTTTGTTGAATATTCCAATCGCTTTGTTTTTATCTTTTTTTCAAAAAACTCATTAGCCTTCGTTTAGCACTCCTTCGCCTTCCCCTTATCTGTGTTCTCATTCCATCAACTCAACTAAAGAAAAAAAATGGAGCCGAGCGAAGGAGGCGAAAAAGGAATAAAGGGTTCGCTTGAACAAATTTTTACTTTCACGTGCGTGACCGATTTGCCTCGATCGATTTCGCTCAAATTTATAGTGGTTATGATTAACTTTAGCAATTTTAATTTAAGTTCTTTTAGTTTACCTCGTCGCCAATGTTATAATGCACCACTTCCATAAATTTGCACGCACAATTATACTTTTTATAATGCTCTTTATTCCCACTCTCCGATCCCTTCGAGTGCCGAACTTAAACTAACCCTAATTACAAAAGAATAGAGAAAGAAAAAGAAAAGAAAGTAAAAGCTAGAAGAGCACCGCTCTCCTGAAAATCGTCGATGCTGGCTTATCATCTTGCTGCCGGTTCCCACAATGGCTATTGCAATTGTAGATCAATTGCTAATATGCAAGAAAGATACATCTACACTAGGCACACCAACCCTCTCAAGTGCCGTCAGCAGAGGAAGCCCGTTAATAGGAGTCCTCTCCCCTCTTCTAAAGAACATAGTCGTCAAGTCGATTCTTTGTAACATGGAAGAGGTGGGATGCAAGGGAGTGGCGTATGCAGACGACGTTACCATTATTTTCACTGGAAAATACCCTCATGAGCGCAAAATCACATACACTGGCAAACTGGACACGCAGAAATGATCATGGAGTAAACGCACAAAAAACAGAGCAAGTCCTCTTCAGTAAAAGATATAAAATCCCATCACTTACCTCACCAATGTTAAATAACCACAGGCGACAGCGCAAAGTACCTAGGGGTCCTAGATAGGAAGCTAAATTTGAATGTTAACATAGAAGAGGGGTCAAAAAAAGCTGCTATAGCTTTCTTTACCTGCAAAAAAGCAATAGGTCTGAAATGGACCATGTCCCCCTACATTGTGAGCTGGATCGACACTATCGACACCATAATACTGTGCGGCATCCTTGTATAGTGGCTATGCCTAAAAAAGGAAAGTCAATCTAAGGAATTTAGAAAAATTTCAGAAAGCGGCAGCACTATGCATCAGTAGCAGCTTAATACTTAACCTACCTACTTAGGTTACCTACCAAATCCAGAACTAGTTGGTATGGAGCAGGAAAAAGTGACGGCAATCAGGCTAAGAAAAACACACCAGTGGAACCCGAACAACACAGGGCACTCCACTATTCCCGAAAGAAATACTTTCATTATTTCCAAAAGGGAGGAATGGAATGCTCAAACCCCCGCCCTTAAGAACACAATATGCTTCTACACCAGTGGTCGGCAGGGCCCTATTTCAGGGGCATAGGAAAATTCTCTGACTGAGCTCTGCCGCACACACACACAGAATAAACGCCATCTCTTCACGAGATGGTAATTTAGTATGCCATCAGCCTATCTGGGTCCCTGGCCACAGGCAACTGCATAGCAGGCGAACTGGCTCGCGTACTCCAGCCTGAAAAGGAGGGTACTGACATACCAATAGCCTCTTATAAGCTCCAGCTTAGGGAAGCCAATGAAAGAAAAATTGCCGGTTGGCCCGCCAACTATGGGTCAGCATCTCAGAGAAAACAACCGAATCAGAGCCCGAATCAGCACGGCTATTAGAGTCATCATTGGGCAATAACGAGTCAACAAAACGACTAGTGCCGCAGCTGTAAGGACGAAGAGGAGGAAGAAACCCTTGAGCATATTCTATGCCACTGCCCAGCCCTTCCTAAACGACATCACACATCTGATATAGATCGAAATAGGATACAGAAATTTAACAAAAGCTGAGGGTGGTTAAATTACTAGACCATGAGTCCCTAAAACGGGAAAAGGAAGTACATTCACCTACGGTATCACAAGGGGCCAAAACCGGGCAGGGGGTGTCGGTTTATCTATTAGGTTGGGCGTCCCAAACTAACCTAACCCAACGTACTAGATGGTGGCTATCTACATGAAAACTGAAGATTGTAAAAGATTGGATTGAAGTCTAGATTGGGCACTATTGAATTTTTATTAAAGGCAAAGATTAACGTCAGCAGCGTACACAAGTAACAGTGAGTTATTTAAGGCAAAGGGTATATCGTTAATGAAAAATGTGAAAAGTATAGGTCCAAGATGGCTTCCTAGAGGACCACCAGATGTAACCCGAACTAGGCGCGAATAAACGTCTTTAAAATAGACACGTTGGGTTCTTGTAGTTAAGTAACTCGACATCCAATTCAGGAGATTAGTTGGGAGACCCAAAAGACGGAGTTTACTTAACAGAACCGAATGGTTGACAGAGTCAAATGTTTTCTAAAATTAGTGTAAATAACATCCGATTTTAGTTTTATATTGCATCTTTTCTTCACAAAAATGGATATCAGATGTTGTGTGGGTTATTATTTCTCGTCAAGGGGTTTTTATACCCTTGCAGAGGGTATTATAATTTTGTCCAAAAGTGTGCAACGCAGTGAAGGAGACATCTCCGACCCTATAAAGTATATATTCTTGATCAGGATCACCTCCTGAGTTGATATGAGCATGTCCGTCTGTCTGTTTCTACGCAAACTAGTCTCTCAGTTTTAAAGCTATCGACTTGAAACTTTACACACACACTTCTTTTCTTTGCACGCAGTATATAAATCGGAACGGCCGGGATCGGCCGACTATATCCTATAGCTGCCATATAACTGATTGATCGGAAATGGTATAACTTTGGTGTTTTTAGAGTTCAAAATTGACATGAGAGCTATTTTTGGCAAAATAATACGACATGCCAAATTTCATAAGGATCGGCCGACTATATAGCTGCCATATAACTGAACGATCGGAAATGACCCAACTTTCGTGTTTTTGAAGATAGAAAGCTGGAACTTGGTACAGATTATATTTTTGGTCAGTTAATCCGACCTACAAAATTTCATTAGGATCGGCCGACTATATCCTATAGCTGTCATATAACTGAACGATCGGAAATGGTATTTGGTAGAAATATCAACTTTCGTATTTTTGAAGATAGAAGCTTGGGACTTTTTTTTAAATTTTTTATTGTAATTAATTGGTTTTATTATGATGTAATCATAAGGATCGGCCAACTATATCCGATGTTTGCGATATATATCCGGTTTTAGCTGCAAGGGTATATCAACTTCGGCTCCGCCCGAAGTTAGCTTTCCTTTCTTGTTATACCCTTGCAGAGGGTATTATAATTTTGTCCAAAAGTGTCCAACGCAGTGAAGGAGACATCTCCGACCCTATAAAGTATATATATTCTTGATCAGGATCACCTCCTGAGTTGATATGAGCATGTCCGTCTGTCCGTCTGTCCGTCTGTCCGTCTGTCTGTCTGTCCGTCTGTCTGTTTCTACGCAAACTAGTCTCTCAGTTTTAAAGCTATCGTCTTGAAACTTTGCACACACCCTTCTTTCCTTTGCACGCAGTATATAAGTCGGAACGGCCGGGATCGGCCGACTATATCTTATAGCTGCCATATAACTGATTGATCGGAAATGGTATAACTTTGGTGTTTTTAGAGTTAGAGAGTTCAAATTTGACATAAGAGCTATTTTTGGCAAAATAATACGACATGCCAAATTTCATAAGGATCGGCCGACTATATCTTATAGCTGCCATATAACTGAACGATCGGAAATGACCCAACTTTCGTGTTTTTGAAGATAAAAAGCTGAAACTTAATACAGATTCTATTTTTGGCCAGTTGATCCAACCTACCAAATTTCATTAGGATCGGCCGACTATATCTTATAGCTGCCATATAACTGAACGATCGGAAATGGTATTTGGTAGAAATATCAACTTTCGTATTTTTTAAGATAGAAGTTTGGGACTTTTTTTAGATTTTTTATTTTAGTTAATTAGTTTTATTATGATGTAATCATAAGGATCGGCCAACTATATCTGATGTTTGCGATATATATCCGGTTTTAACTGCAAGGGTATATAAACTTCGGCTCCGCCCGAAGTTAGCTTTGCTTTCTTGTTTTAATTGATATCATCTGTTTTCGGTGAATAACGGTACAAAAGGAATTAATATAGGCAAGGCTCACGTTTTTTTGAGTTGATTTAGTAATATTAAATGTCGATATAACTGACCGATAATAATGAGTATGTTCAAAAGTCCCTAGCTTCCATTTTCAAATATATACAAAATTTAAGCCATTTCAGATCGCTTTGTTTATGCGATGCATAATTTTGACACAAACTTATGTTGATACCACAGAAGTCAAATTTAACGGGATAATACGGGAAACGGGATAGTTTTACCTCTAATACTTTAGTAGGTATAAAGTTGTCCATATCTCCTCTAAAACTCGGCCGATTTGATTAATGCTGATCAAGAATATATATACTTTGGCGGCCGGAGATGATTTTTTCTCTATGTTACACGAATAAATTTTACCTGTGTACCCTATAAGTACCTGGTATAAATCAGTTGCGGTTGGCTAAGGCTATAGTTAAGTTAAATGGAAACTATAGGATAAGCTCGGCCGATCCCGGCCGATGTATAAAGGATTATAATTATAGAGCCGATTAACCATGTCAAAAAAAAACACTTCAAATATAGCACTCCAAAACCTAAAATTTTAATCGTACATGTTTATGTGTATATAGATGTGTACGTAACGCCTAACTTGACAGATGCCCACAGACGGCTGCACAAAATTGGTATCTTGTACCTTAAAAAAACATTTCCAACCCAATAAAGTATTTTTTGATATATTTATTTGTTATATAGTTTAATTTTTAACGTAATGTGAAGGCATTTAAAATAGTTGTAGAAAAACCTTGGTCCTAGGTTCTTTAATTTTTTTGTCTCCATTTTTTTAAGAGTTGGGGGAAAAAAAATGGTATAAACAGATAAACAAAACGGCACCGATATGGACAGAACCATTTGGCGACAAGAAACCAGTTGGCGCTGCCTGGCCTTTTATTCCCAGTTTTTGGAATACAGATGCGTCTACTAAGGTCACGGAGGAACGAGGCGTAGGTTTCGGTCTGCCTGCTGCAGCTTTTGCAGCTTAACTGGAATGATGCAAAAAAACTGACTCAGTGGTTGTCTTCTCGATGCGTACTCACGTGACTTTGTGGTCTGTCTTGGCCGATTGCGTTTTGAGCATATTCTGTAAAAAATAACTTATGGTGCCTTTTTGTACAGCCATAAACTCCACAGTTCCCGGTTCGGCATCTCTTTCTGTGTACTTTGAGGCAGCAGAAACAGGCTTTACCCGCTCTGATTACCTGCCACCTGTGCTCCGCGTTGAGTTCCAAAAACACATGGCATTGTGCTGGGCGGTGACTCTTGTCGCCGCACCCAGCGCTCCTCAATTTAATTTGCTTCTGAGCTTCTTCAGTATGGATCGCGTTCGATCGTGTTTGTCCTCGTGATGGTCCACGCTCATCTGCCTCTCTCTTGTCCGGGCGTCAACTTTTGTCGGGGTTTACTATCCCCGTTCTGTAAAACGATGGCGCCACCACTAATGATGCTGCCTCTGCGATGTTGTAATTGATGTTGTCACTAAATTATTTGTTTCCCGAGTTTAGCTTGTGTTGGTTGGGAAGCTTGTTGGAAGGATTGTTGAGATCCGCTCTCAGATCGCACGCCTCCATAGTCGCACAGACGTTGCGAACTGTCAGAGCGTACTCTATTAACGCCCCCAATCTGTCTTTGAGTGGTGCTAGGTCTGCCGAAGAACATTTTTAAATTGCTGATGACGTCTGGGACAAAGTTAGGGAGTATGAGTAGAAGTTTAAGTTACTTTTGCAGATGTATATCCCGTATATCCCACTGCTGTAGTGCTGTGTTCAAATATACTGATAAATAACGGCCAGTCCTCAGGATCCTCAGGATAGATTGCATTCATGCTCTCTCCGCAGCTGGAAATATCGATTAGCGTATCGATTAGTGTACCAATCCTTGCGTGCTCAACTCAGCCTAGTTCTTGGCTGGGTTACGTCTTACTTTTGGCTGGTTACTTCTTAAAAGCTGACTTCCTTTCGTGATGTGGTGTAATCTATATTTGAGCTTCTAAAAAATTTTTTGGTATGTAGCAATTTGAACACATTTTCATACAAGGAACTCACAGAGAAGCTCACGAAGCATTCCACAACAAAACTTCATATTGTTGCAGCTTCACGGTGGTAGAAATGACTCATTTAGCAGCGATTAATTCAACTTAATTATTTGCGCCAAAAATGTTGTGTAATCGAAAACTAATATATCCGATTGGCCAATATTCGCACTGCTCAAAAGCTTCAAATTCATCATTTGTGTTTCATCAGCTAACGCTAACCGCTCTCCCGACAATTTTGACCACTTGTTAAATTGCAAATAATTTGATTTTATTCATTGCAATTCAACTTTTTTCTATTAAATTTGGAAATAGATAAGTACTTCTTTTTATGTACTTCTTTCTGTACAACTTTCTATTTTAAAAACCACGAAAGTTTCGTCATTTCCAATCGTTCAGTTATATGGCAGCTATAGGATATAGTCGCCGATCGTTATGAAAATTGGTAGGTCGGATCAATTGACCAAAAATAGAATCTGTACAAAGTTGCATCATTTCCAATCGTTCAGTTATATAGCAGCTATAAGATATAGTCGGTCGATCCATATTAAATTTGGGAGGTCGTATAATTTTGCCAAAGATACGACTCATGCAGAATCCGAAAAACTCTAAAAACACCAAAGTTACGGCGTTATAGACGGACAGATGGACGGGCGGACAGACGGACATACTCATATCAACTCCGGAGGGGATCCTGATCAAGAATATATATACTACTACTATTACTAGTTACTATTACTAAATAGTACTATTTTCTGTAACTCTGGGAAAAGGAAAAGTTTAACCAAAAAAATTATATTTTTTTTGGCTACTCAATCAGCTTAACCAATCGATTAAGTACACAGCAGCGGTGGAGGTGACCATAGATGGTGGTTATACAAAGAAGGCATGCTTAGACCTGCAGAGTGGTACCAAAAAGCGGAATGCAAATTTATTTCCGACGTACGATGTTCTACTATCTGAAAAAAATGTTATCCTAGTGGTCTAAACGTCACTGATCATCCTTTCGAGGTACCCTTACAAAACTTGATCACACAATTGCCAGATTGTATGCCGCACATACCAAAAAATTTCCAGCTGCAGAGAAAAACAATATTCCTACAATAACTGCAATATACAAATGGGGCTGTAATGGGAGTAGTGGCCATGCAACATAACTTTAAAGTCTAACGACTTCATACAAATGTGTGATCGATCAAAAAATGTTTTCGGTTTGCTTGGTACCATTACAAATAGTTCTTAGATCAACAATTCTCTGAAAAAATATGAAACCATCATCCAGACTGTGAGGGTACGACTTAAAATTTGACAAAACAATATAATGAAAATAAATTTAAGTTACTTTTAAAAAAAATATTAAGTCGATAAAATAAGTCGATAACAGCTGCACTGTAATCCAGAGCTGTTAATTGCAAACTTTCTGGCACCTCGATCGCCTCTCAAAAAAAGTACGCCAACCTCGTTCACTGTTAATTTGCGTCTTTTCTCTTCGGAACTTTAAATGCAAAAGTAAAGTTCCGAAGAGAAAAGACGCAAATTAAAGAAGTGCACTTTAAAGTAAAACCCGGAAAATATTAGCCCCCAAAGTAAGGTGACAACGCAGTCGAATCAGTGGCGCAACAGCAGCTACGAATTGACTGTGTTGTGCGCAGATTTCGGCACCTGCACGTCTTTTCTCTTCGGAACTTTAAATGCAAAAGTAATGTTCCGAAGAGAAAAGAAGCAAATTAAAAGAGTGCACTTCAAAGTAAAACCCGGGAAAATATTAGCCCCCAAAGTAAGGTGGCAACGCAGTCAAATCAGTGGCGCAACAGCAACTACGAATTGGCTGTGTTGTGCGCAGATTTCGGCAACTGCACGTGGGTGGGAAAACATAGTTCTAAGTAGAACTCGGACGGGTAGTGCCAGGGAAAGCCACCGGCGAGCGAAAAGTATTTTCGGCGAGCCAGAAGTCACAAGAGAAGCACAACCATGCCAATTGGTCAAGTGCATACCTCGATCAGCCCCTAAACGTGCACGGAACCGGATCAGTCTAAAGCCACGTTCGGCGAAAAGTTACTGCAGCATCCTGCACACTTCCGGGAAGTGTGCGTGATTGGGGCAGCACACGATCAGGAGAAGTGTCGAAACCTTGCGTATTGAGAACCTAAAAGGGAACCTCATGTCTACATAACCTCACTACCTTGGGCTGAACGTCATGTCTACCTTAGCTCGCATTGGCCATGTGCAAACCAGACTCTCCCTGTTGTCCATAGTGACAATATTTAAGAAGGAAAGAGCGTATCGAAGCAGCGCCAGAAGTAGCGTGGAGCATTAAGTTGAACAGAATACTTATATTTTTTTATTTTTACTTAAATAATTTTTTGTTAAATCAACCCTGTACTCAAACCCGTTTTTCTATAGAGCATAATTCGTTTGTTGGCATCGTGGTTAGCGAGACCCCATTATTTTACTTTGAAATTATCCCCATTCATCAAGCCATACAGCGCTTCAGTCTACAGGCCTGCAGACTCACAAACTCACAAGGTTTGTGAGTACCCATACAATCTTGATTGCCTAACTATGCCCTTATAAAAGAAAGCGTATGAAAAATTTTATAGATAAAAACTATTAAACTAACTCGATGTAAGATTCCAAAACATTCTTTCTTAATCTACCCCGTTTAACTTTTAGTTTTCGCATTCTAACTTTATTAAAGACTAGTGGTTAAAACAAAGTAATTTCAATTGATTAGGATTAAGGAAAACGAGTAAAGATTTAGGCTATGTAGATTGTAAGGAGAAAGAAAAAAGATGAAAATTAGAGTAATTAAATAATGGATTGTGAACTGAAGAACAGTTAAAATAAAGTAAATTAGATTTTTTTATGGGCACCTGAGCTAAACGATTTCTCTTTATATTGGTAAAGGCAGAAATAATTAGTAAGTCTTTACAAGAAGGGCGGGCCAAGCAGAAGAACTATCCCACCTCAGTTCTTCAATAACAAAGGCTGTTTGTCTCATATTCATGTCCACCCGAAATGACTGTATCCCCTCCTAATCCTTTCCAACTCTGTTTACAAAATTTTATTGTGTGGCGGTGATCCTGTAAGTAACCCAACCCCCTGGACTCTTCACTGAGCTAGGCCGGTCCCGTAGGCAGAGTATGCTATCAATCGGTATCCACTTCACCGTGGCGCTCAACTTGGGGCAAGCAAGCAAGCAATCAAGCAAGCGAAATGTGAAGGTAATGTGCAGGTATTTAAAATAATTGTAAAAAAAAGCCTTGGTCCTAGATTATTTAATTTTTTTGTCTCCATTTTTTTAAGAATTGGGGGAAAAAAAAATGGTACAAACAGACAAACAAAACAGCACACTAGGTTTCATGTTAAGTTTTTAAAGAAAAAACGAGTTTTTTGAATAACTTTAAGTGAATAATTGTAAATCAAAATTTTTTTTTTTTTTTTTTTTTTTGCTGTCTTTCAGAATTTGGAAATGGCTTGTGCATCAATAAGAGCATCAGCTAGCATTCCTGTATTCATAATAAAGCTTAGAGGCCCAGACGACCGAGGGGCGCTCGAGAAACGATTTGTAAGTACATATTAAGCATATTTACTACATATACATATTTGAAATTTGTTAAGCTAAGAGGAGTTAGTAAGAAAATTTAAAATTCTATATTTTAAATTAGAGGGACAGGAAAGAGATGTAATAGAGTAGAGACCATTGTAGTTCGAACATAATACCCTAAAAGGGTCATGCAGTGCATATGTCGAACTACAACGGCTAAGGAACAGAGGACTAAAGTTTCGAGTCCTTCTATTAAGAATGTTAAAATTTAAGCGTGTCAGTAAATGCTGGCTATCTACATCCCCGTTAATAAGGTTATGCAGAAAAACTACACCGAGCATTGTCCTACGATTTGTTAAGCTAGGTAAGTTTATGAGTAAGAGTCTACTATTATAAGATGGAAGGTGAAGATTTGCATCCCAGTTTAGACCTCTAAGTGAAAAAGTTAGGAAGTTCTTTTGTACGGATTCTATGCGGCCCTGATGTACTCCATATTGGGGACTCCAGACACATGAACCGTACTCCAGTATACGACGGACCAAAGAAATGAATAATGTTTTGGTTATATAGGGGTCATTAAATTCTTTTGACCACCTTTTGATAAAACCAAGGACTCCTTTAGCCTTATTAACCATTAAGGAAATATGGTCGGCAAATTTAAGTTTGATGTCTAATAGAATGCCGAGATCATTAACCTGGGTTAATTTTTCTAAGGCAATCCCATTAATAGAATAAGTAGCTTGCAGAGGGCAAGAACGATAAAAAGACATATGTTTGCATTTAGATCCATTAAGTATTAGATCATTAGCTAAACACCATTTTTGAAAGTTATCAAGGTCAGACTGAAGACTGCATTGGGCAGAGATGGATTTGTACTGAAGACAAAGCTTTACATCATCTGCATACATAAGAACTAGAGAGTTCGTTAAAGCAGGGGGCAAGTCGTTTATAAAAAGCGTAAATAATAACGGGCCAAGATGACTTCCTTGCGGGACGCCGGATGTAGCACGGACCAGACGGGAGTAAATGTTTTTAAATAAAACTCTTTGTGTCCTTCCATCTAGGTAGCTGGAGATCCACGTTAAGAAGTCTTTAGGAAAACCCAGCATATTCAGTTTACTCAACAAGAGTGAGTGATTAACTGAATCAAATGCTTTGCTGAAGTCTGTGTAAATTACATCGGTTTGATATCCCTTACAAAAGCCATCTATGACAAAAGATGTCAACTCCAATAAGTTTGTGGTGGTGGAGCGACGCTTAATAAAGCCATGCTGACAAGGAGTGATAATTGAAGAGCAAAGGTGTTGCAAATGAGGGGTAATTAATTTGTATACCCTTGCAGAGGGTATTATAATTTTGGTCAAAAGTGTGCAACGCAGTGAAGGAGACATCTCCGACCCTATATAGTATATATATTCTTGATCAGGATCACCTCCTGAGTTGATATGAGCATGTCCGTCTGTCCGTCAGTCTGTCCGTCTGTCTGTCTGTTTCTACGCGAACTAATCTCTTAGTTTTCAAGCTATCGTCTTGAAACTTTGCACACACCCTTCTTTCCTTTACACGCAGTAAATAAGTCAGAACGGCCCCGATCGGCCGACTATATCCTATAGCTGCCATATAACTGATTGATCGGATATGGTATAACTTTAGTGTTTTTAGAGTTAGAGTGTTAGAGAGTAAAATTTGACATAAGAGCTATTTTTGGCAAAACATAACGATATGCCAAATTTCATTAGGATCGGCCGACTATTTCCTATAGCTGGCATATAACTGAACGATCGAAAATAGTATTTGGTAGAAATATCAACGTTCGCATATTTGAAGATAGAAGCTTGGGACGTTTTTTTTTAGATTTTTTATTTTAGTTAATTGGTTTTATTATAATTTAATCATAAGGATTGGCCAACTGTATCCGATGTTTGCGATATATATCCGGTTTTAACTGCAAGGGTATATCAACTTCGGCTCCGCCCGAAGTTAGCTTTTCTTTCTTGTTTCAAATAACTCAGTAATTGCCGACAACTTAGAGATGCCTCTGTAGTTGGCAGCATCGGACTTTTCCCTTTTTTATGTAGGAGAATTATGAATGATTCCTTCCACTTAAGGGGAAAAATCGAGGTTTCTAAAGATAAATTGAAAAGTCTTAGAAGAGTTTTGCACAGAGCCCTGGCGCAGTATTTTAGCACACAGCCTGGTACTCCGTCGGGGCCTGGCGAATAAATGGGTTTTACCCTAAGGTAAAACCTAAGGTAAAGCGTAAGGCTGATCTGTCAAATTAGGTGGAGAATAAGTTGTTTGAAAAAATTCTGCGAATAGATCGGCAATGGCCTGATCAGAGGTCGCAGAGGCATTTTCAAACCTAAGAGGGGTGAAAAAGATACGTGTTTACGCTTAGTGTTTACAAAATTATAAAACAGTAAATTGTATCCGGCAGCGGTCAATATAATTCCTATAATATTCAGCGTTATGCACGGTAAAATTCGACCGAGCTAGTAGGTATCTTGAGAAATCAACTCTACTGCAGATTTTTTTATATTTAAGTAAAAGCTTATTTTTTTAATTTTTAGGTTAGTGAGACATCTTGTAAACCAAGGAGGATTTGTTGAAGCGGACGGATATTTCCAAGGCACACATGAGTCAAAAAATGTATTTTAAGTAAAATAAAATTTTTCTAAAGTGGCATTAAGATCAGTGCACGCCAGAATAACAGACCAGTCAAATGTATCGATAAGGCTGTTGAGTTTCTGAAAATCAGCTTTACGGAAACAACGAATCTTATTTACCACGCTCGGAGACATCTGATCGATACCAGGAGTGGTTTCGATTGAGACCTCCAGCCAGACCTATGGATCCTCTGGGGTTGAAAGGGGAAAAGCTCTGGAGAGAGCAGTACCAACAGGATCAGATACAAAACATAAGTCTAAAAGCCGACCTAGCGAATTTCTAACATGATTGATCTGACCTAGGGACATGTCAAACATGCCCGCGGTGAAGTCATGGTAAGTTATAAGTGACAAAGATGGTGAGTTATCGACGTTGGACCACTTTAATTCAGGGATATTAAAGTCGCCCACTGCTACGAGTTGGTCACGATCCGTCATAAGATTAGAGACGTATCGAATGGCGGACAAATGCTGCCAATATGTAGGCGGTTCAGACATAGGAGGTATATATGAACATGTAATGTATAAAGCTTGAACGGACATAGGGATTTTAATGCAAATAATTTGTATGTCACCAAACTTTTGGGATTTCACCTCTTCAGAAGCAAGAGTAGAGTCTACCGAAATGAGGACTCCACCTCCTCTTCGCTGAGATCGATCCCGTCTAAAAGTGGTGCACTTACTTGGAAAAACTTCGGAGCTAAAGATCTCCGGACTTAACCAAGTTTCTGTAAATGCTATTATATGGGATGCAAAAAAAGAACTATCAGAATATAGCTTGGAAAGTTTGCTACGTAGCCCCCTAGTATTCTGATAGGTAAGAGTTAGTGAGGAAACTAGTTTTTTGGGTTAGTGGCCAAAGAAGAGGTGGAGGGTTGGTCAGTGGTTCCGATATTGGTAAGTCTCACTCCCACTGGTTTTTTAACTTTTTTCTTCACGGAACTAGGCTGATGTTCTTGGACGAAAAGATTCTCTGGCCAAAAACTGGGAGAACAAATCGTCTTGAACATCAGCGCGGGCACACGAATCTTGAAAGAAGACGTGCGCCGTGTATAATTATATTTAAATTTAGTTATGTCCTCCACCTTTATATCGGCTTTTGTTTTGGCTTTGATATAAGCCGAGATATCAATCTCTGAAGTATCAGGGGCAAGACGAGAAACAAATATATGTTTCGATGGAGGAATCACCTGTAAGGGTTTCGGTGTCGCAAGTACGAGAACTGCAGCATCAGTCGGTGCCGGTGGTCCGGACTGTGGAATACCCTTTTGGGTGACTCTAATGGGGGTTTCGTTCCCTAGGACCTGTGGCATCACTTGAAGGGATGCCATGGCGGACATATCAGACAATTGCTCCCTGAGAAATTCTGACGAATTTTTCTCAGTTCTAGCCCTTGGGGTGGCCAGAGATATAAGCGGCTGCATTAATGTCGGCTGAGCAGGCTGAGGCGGATCACAAACAGCGGATTTCTTACGCTTAGGAAACTCCGTTAGTAGCTGAAGGCTGCTAAACTGAGTGTCAAGCGCACAGAGTTGGTCATTGATTTTACGAAAGCCAGTGATCAACTCTTTAAATCCATTTTTGGTCTGTCTCATGAACGACCTCATTTCGCCTTGGACATTTCGCACGACAATTTTCACAACAATAGTGTATACCCGACCTACGGGAAATGGCATCCGAAACTGAGGCAGTGAATCCGGCAAACTTGGCGTGCACGACGTTTTCACATAACCAGCAATGGATGCTAGGCTGGGATGTGGAAATTGTCTTGTTACAAGACTTAATTGCGCAGACAAGTTTAAATTCCATTTTTTTTTCTTTTTAATTAATAAAACAAATATAAATATATAAAAAGTTAAAAAACACAATACCTTGAACCACTGTGCCAAACAAGAAGCCGAAGCGGGAGCTTTGAAATAGTGCAAAAGAGAAATGCAGAAATATAGATAAGCCGGGGAAGAAGCAGAGCTGAGCTATGCTTGGAATTGAAATTATTCAATTTATTAATTCGACTCCAAATATACCACAGCACTCGCGAAGCGATACGGTTTAGGCTTTAAGATTGTTAAGATTCACAAGTAATCGTAACTATTCGCCAATATAAGCGAAAAGACACTGAAATACAATTTATTAAAAGCGACAGACAAGCTTTTTATAACAGTTGTAATGTGCTAAACCAAAACTAGTGCATTGTTGAAAAAAAAAATACGTACCACGCAATGAGCTCATTGAGCAACGACCAAAAGAACGAGCGTAGAAGTTCAGTGAACCAAAGAAACGGCTTCTACTCTTACTTTTCAACCCGCGATACCGAAGTGAAAAATCAGCGCTTAAAAGCAACCCGGCTTTACTGACCGCTGAAACCCAAAGGGCACGGTCTTGCTCACTCCGACTCCCGCGTCATGGAGTTCGCAGTGTAAAACCCTCCCTCCAATACCGGATACAAATTTCGCACCAACAACAAGCAGCGCTACAACTTCTGCAACAACAGCGAAAACCCCTGCAACTCAAAGTACCACGACGTCAACGACAACAGCGAGTACAAAAACAACAACCTCGGAAAGTGCCAAAGCGGCAACGGCCACACAGACTGGAATGGATCGCTACATCCAAATTAAGCGCAAGCTTAGCCCGCAGAGTAATCCGGCAGGCAACAAAACAAAAATTAACCGTGTCCTGAATAACGATAATGAACCAGACAGATCCACTACTAACAGATTTGCCCTACTGGCGGAGGCTGAGGAAAACCAACCAGCCCAAGACACCGCAAAAAAACCCAAGCCCCCTCCAATCTATATTAGGGAAAAAAGCTCGAGTGCCCTGGTCAACAAAATTGCGTCGTTGATCGGGAACGGTGAAAACTTTCATGTTGTTCCGCTTATCAAAGGGAACATCCATGAAACAAAGGTGCAAACCAAGACTGAAGAGCACTTCCGAATAGTGTCAAAATATCTGGACACTGTACAGAAAAACTATTACACGTACCAGCTGAAAAGCAGTAAGGGCCTACAAGTGGTAGTAAAGGGAATAGAACCTGATGTTACCGCCGAGTAAATAAAAACCGCCCTTAAAGAAAAGGGCTTCGCCGCCAAGAATGTTATTAACATTCTAAATAAAGAAAAAAACCAAAACCCCTCTTCAAGGTCGAGCTCGAGCCTGAAAGCAGGTCGCTGAAGAAGAACGAAGTCCACCCAACCTACAACCTGCAATATCTTTTGCATCGGAAAATCACTGTTGAAGAGCCACATAAACGCAACGGTCCAGTGCAATGCACTAACTGTCAAGAGTATGGACACACAAGATCTTACTGCACACTTCGGGCTGTCTGTGTAGTCTGCGGTGGCGCCCACAAGTCCGCTTGCTGCACTACAAACAAGGACAGTACCGTGAAGAAATGTGGAAGCTGCGGAGGCAGCCATACGGCAAACTATAGAGGATGTATGGAGTATAAGGAGTTAAAGAGTCGCATGCGTCAAGCCAGACGTCTTCTTCGCCAAAGCTGCGAGATCCTCATTCGGTCCACTAAACACCACCAACGGCTTCTCCTATGCCGATGCTCTACGATCTGGAAGGGAAATCCCAATTCAGCCTAACTCTCAAAGCGCTCAACAGGCCTCAGAACACCCACACAGCAAAACGGAAACTATGATGCTTACCCTCCAACAAAGTATGATGGAGCTTATGTCATTCATGAAAACGACCATGCAAACGCTTGTTTAAAACCAGAACATGGTTATACAGCTGCTCGTAACACAACAGTCCAAATAATCTATGCAGGCGCTACGAATATCAATGTGGAACGCCAATGGTGTCTCACGGCATAAACTAGAATTATCACAATTCTTAACCGAAAACCATATCGACGTTATACTATTGGTGGAAACGCATCTTACAAGCAAATACAACTTTCATATAAGAGGCTACACAATCTACCGCACAGATCATCCAGATGGGAAAGCCCACGGCGGAACTGGAGTTCTAATCAAAGAACGCATTAAACAACACTTTCACAAAAGGTTTGCAACAAACTTCTTGCAGGCCACATCGATACAAATTCAGTCAAGAAACGGAATCCTTTCAATTGCTGCCGTTTACTGCCCTCCTCGCTTCTCAATCTCGGAAGGACAATTTATGGACTTCTACAATTCACTTGGGGATCGATTTATAGCCGCAGGAGACTACAACGCCAAACATACGCACTGGGGATCACGTCTAGTGACTCCCAAAGGAAGACAATTGTACAATGCAATTATAAATGTGAAAAATAAACTGGACTACGTTTCCCCTGGAAGTCTCACATACTGGCCAACAGACTCACGAAAGCTCCCAGACCTTATTGATTTTGCAGTGACAAAAAACATACCTCGCAATCTAATAAGTGCCAAAGCAGTCTCGGACTTATCATCAGACCACTCGCCTGTGCTTCTAACGCTTCTTCAAAGCCCAGAAATAACCGAACACCCCTTCAGTCTGACGACGACAAAAACAAACTGGCTAAAATACAAAAAGTACGTGAGTGCCCACATAGAACTCACCCCGGAATTTAACATGGAATCGGACATCGACTACACTACGAGCGCCCTGGAAGAAGTACTCGTTGCGGCAGCTAAAATCTCTACTCCTCATAGGAAAGATGTAGACCGAAACAAGCACTTCAAATCTAATCAGCAAATCGAACAGCTCGTGCGAGAAAAGAGGCGCACGCGTCGTGATTGGCAAAACAGTAGATCACCAGCTTCAAAACAACGCCTTAGAGATGCAACCCGATCACTCGACCCGGCTCTTCACCAACAGGAAGAAAATGCACAGCTGAGGTACATCCAGAATCTCTCGCCAACAAGCACAAAGTACCCCCTGTGGAGGGCCCACCCAAATCTTAGCGCCCCAATTGAAACGACCACCCCGATAAGAAACTCTTCGGGATGCTGGGCTCGCAGCGACGAAGACCGAGCTGAAACATTCGCCACACATCTCCAAAGTGTCTTCCAGCCAAACCCAGCCTCAAAATCATTCCTCCTGCCAGTAATTCAGCCAGAGTCCTCCCCTCAGCCAGCCGCACCTCCATTCCGGCCGAACGAAATCGAAAATGTCATAAGAGGGCTAAAACCAAATAAGTCTCCCGGTGGTGACCTATTGACCCCTAAGATGCTGATCGAACTTCCAAAATGCGCTATAGAGGTCGTCTGCAAACTATTTAATGGAATCATTAATCTTGGCTATTTACCAAAAAAGTGGAAGAAATCCATTATTATAATCATACCGAAGCCTGGAAAAGACCACACAATTTCGCCATCATACAGACCAATAAGCCTTCTATCTTGTTTGTCTAAACTGTTTGAAAAATGCTTGTTAACTCGCATAATACCACATCTGGAAGCTTGCAATATCATCCCGGCACACCAATTTGGCTTTCGAAGAAACCATGGAACCATCGAACAAAAGAACAGATTAACATCCGAAATACGCTCAGCCTTCGAACAACGAGAATACCGAGTTTGGCTCATCGGACTCATGCACAAAATTAAAACGTATTTGCCAACATACACCCACAATCTACTGGAATCATACCTCTTCAATAGGGTATTCTCAATGAGATGCAACGCAGCTACTTCGGGCGACTACACCATCGAAGCTGGAGTTCCACAGGGAAGCGCACTCGGGCCGTGTCTATATGTTTTGTATACTGCGGATATTCCTACGAGCGCACAACTAACAACGTCAACGTTCGCCGATGATACCGCTATTCTTAGTCGCTCCAGATGCCCAACGCAGGCAACAACCCAACTGGCTAATCATCTCACAATAGTGGAAAGGTGGCTGTCCGACTGGCGCATTAAAATAAACGAACAAAAGTGTAAACATATAACGTTTACTCTTAATAGACAAACATGCCCTCCGCTTTTACTAAACGGTATGCAGATCCCTCAAGCTAACGACGTAACGTACCTTGGCGTTCACCTTGATAGACGACTTACCTGGCGTAAGCACATCGAATGCAAAAAGATGCATCTAAAACTGAAAGCCAGCAGCCTCCACTGTGCCTGGACTACAAGTTATTACTGTACAATTCAGTCCTAAAGCCAATCTGGACGTATGGCTCCCAGCTGTGGGGGAACGCGAGCAGCAGCAACATAGACATCATACAGCGCGCACAATCAAAAATCTTGAGAACTATCACAGGGGCACCTTGGCATGTTCGCAACGAAAACATCCACCGGGATCTGGGCATCCTCGCAGTGAAAGACGAAATCCAGAAGCAAAAAGAGTCATACAAAGAAAAACTGTCTTCGCAGCCAAATTTTCTCGCTCGGGGATTGACTCGGGTTTCTAGCGTATCCCGCCTTAGACGCAACGACCTCCCAACCCAGCAATCGATTTTTAGGGCCGTCTAACTCCGTATCAGTCAATATGACTGTTAGTTAAGTTAAAAATATAAGATTTGATACACCTCTTGTTAGTCTCGCAAAGAGAAGATTTAAGAAATAAAAGCAACGTTAAAAAAAAAAGATTCACAAGATTTAATTTACAAAGTATGCAAACACCGGTTTACCAATATTTGTCATAAACGCAGTGCGCACAAAAAAAACACGACCGTTCGCTTAAAAGAAAGAGAGGGAAGTGAAATCATATTACAATCACAAAAATTTCTTCCAAACTGTTATACTGCATTCTCTTACATTATGTAAAACCCTATAAATTCGCAAATAGATATTCAAACTTTAAGAGCAGTTAACTAATAAACTTAAATAAGAACGCACACATCTTTCCCATATGGACACAAGGAGAAGGAAGTGAAGGTAGAACGCGACGGACGTGGTCGTGCCGCGTCCCGCGCCCCGCGGGGGGTAAAAAAACAAGTCGGTGAACACATAGGCACATAACGTGGCTCACCTGGGATGCAGGAACGAAGGGTTCCCCGTGGCTCCGTTTTCCCGGCTTGCTGGCCCCGGAGCACTAATCTGACGTCGCTGGACAGGGGGGGGCAGGGTAAGCTTTCTCCCTCTCTTTTGGTGGCATCGCTTATCCCGCGTTGCAAATTCGCCCAATTTGGGTTGTGCTGGTCAGTGATGCGGATCGCAGTACCAGCTGATCGCAGCTGACCGGCAGTGTGACTAGCCCTGATCAAATCGGAGGTACCTGAAGAGGGCGCCACTTGGCGCCGTATCGTCGCTGCTAACGCCACCCACAGAGGGCGGCACCAGGAGAAATTTCTATAGTGCTCTTATGAGGGCGGGCGAGATCTTAGGAGCGGTGCACAAGGTCATGGACCCGACCATAGTCCAACCCCTCCGCCGCGGCGGCGCACTCTGGAAACGGGGCCCTGGCGACCGAGCAGGGGCGGTTTATCCCCCATCGTAGCCCTGATGATCACGCCCACCCTCCCCCTTCTTCCCACTACAAATCCTCGTAGCGTCCGTCCCATAATGGGCGGCTACGGGGTCTGCGTCTGAGCCATAGTGGCCGGCAGCGAACCCCCAACCTGGCAGAAGGTATAAAATGCAAACCTGGCAGTAGGTATAAAAAGCACAACTGGAAGAATGATGGTTAACAACATAAATACTCCAGGTGGCAACCACTCAAGTGGAAATCCACCCGTGGGGAAACCCACGGTCGGGGCACGGATTCTGGAGGCCCCAAACACCATTCAACCCACGACTGACGAGGCGGTGGCTAGCTTGGCCGCCCCGGCAGTAAAAGCGACAAGCCAACAAAGTGCGGAGCAACCTTCAGCGTTTCTGAGCAGCTCCAAGATCCTGCGTTCACCCATTCTGCAGGCAACGCGGAGCACAGCGATGCCAACAGGCGGTGTTCCCGCGGGTGAAGACAAGGAGACCCCAAAAAGGACAAGGGAACAATCCAGTCCATCAGAGCCCCAGAGATCGACTCCAGCCAAGAGGACGAGAGCGACAACAGAGCAGCCTTGCTCCAGCATGCTGGCGGAGTTAGAGGCGATATTGGAGGACATTATCCAGCAAACTCATGAGAAACAGGTGAGGAGCATCAACCTCAAAATGAAGAGGATGTTCTGCAGGATGAAGAAGCTACAGGAAGGCCTTAGCGGGATCCTCTCCAACCCCAGCGATGTAGGGACAACGGCGGTAGCGGCGGAGGTCGTCTGTACGAGGTGCGGTCAGGCAGATATTGCGAAGACAGACCAGAGAACGCAAACCCTCCCAACCCGGCGTAAGGAAGCGGCAGCCCAGACCGACCCGTGGCGACGGCTTAGCCAGGATAGCGCGGCTCCACCACCAAGAGGCCCGCCACCGGCCTCGGCAAAAGCCCCGAAAATCCGAGCAAGAGAAGGGCCCACCCAGCGGACTTCAAGCCACCCCGACGCCAGGACCGCGGGAGCAGGGGACCAGAGCATGGCCGCACAGACCGCAGCGTCAGGACCAGGATGGGAAACAGCGTCACGGAGGAAGCCAAGGACGTCCACCCGACCCGACGCGCTAGTTTTGGAAGCCAAGGGAATGAAGTACAGCGAGGTGCTTGCCTTGGTCACCAGACGGCAGGACGGCCAGCTGAAGGAATTCAGCCAAAATGTTCACAAGGTGCGCCGCACAGCTACGGGGAACCTTCTGCTGGAGCTGGCAAAAAACCGTGTGGATAGCACGGACGCCATGAGGGAGAACCTCGAAAAGGTACTACAAGGGGCTGCCGAAGTGCGGGCACTGTCTGAGGACAGCAAAATGACGTACCTAGAGATCAGGGACCTCGATCCGCTAGCGGCGGAAGTGGACATTCGGCTTGCACTGACCGAGCAGTTCAAAGTGGATGGGAAGGCGGTCAGGTTAAGGAGCTTTCGTGCGAAATCCTTGGTCACGCAGACCGCTATCATCGGTCTACCCAGCAAAATTGCGACCGCAGTTGCGAGCAAAGGGAGGGTGAGGATAGGATGGACTGTGTGTCGGATTCGGGAGAGGCAGAGTCAACCGAGGTGCTACCGATGCCTGGAAGTTGGCCACATTGCGAGCCAGTGTCGAAGCCCCACGGATAGGAGCGGATGCTGCATCCGCTGTGGCAAAAGCGGGCATAAGATCGCCAATTGCCCCAACGAGAGCACCTGCTTCGTTTACGCATCAAAAGGCGAGAAGGAGGCAAAACACCTGGCAGGAAGTCGACGGTGCCCGCTTTCCAATGGAGCAGTAAAAGATAAGACAGGATGCAAGTGATCCAGCTCAACCTGAATCACTGCAGAGCGGCGCAGGACCTTCTGCGACACACCGTAGGCGAGGTGAATGCTGACATAGCTATACTCAGCGAGCCGTACAGCGTCGGGCCAGGCGAGGAGTGGGCGACCAACAATCAGGGCAAGGCGGCCATCTGGATCTGCAACAGTTCCGCGGAAGGGCCATGTCAAGTAAGGAGAGGCGAAGGGTTCGTGAGAATCCAGTGGGGAGGTACATGGGTGTATAGCTGCTACCTAGCCCCAAGCCTCTCACTCGATGCTTACTGCAAGGCTCTAGAGGAGCTTGCGGTAGATGCCAGAGGCAAACACCAAGTGCTAATAGCAGGTGATTTCAACGCGTGGGCACAGGAGTGGGGGAGTACCACCACGAATGCTAGAGGCAGAGCCTTGCTGGAGATCCTAGCACCCCTGGACCTCGCCCTTCTTAACGAGGGCAACCAGGAAACCTTCAACAGAGCAGGCGCCGGTTCCACCATCGACCTGACCTTCGTCAGCAGAAGTCTGTCACGGACATCAAAGTGGGAAATCGCCGACATCTACACGGCCACTGACCACGAGACCATACTTTGCTCGCTTGGAACCAGCCAGGCGATCTCGAGCATTCCCCCCTGCGGCAAGGCGTTTCGGCAGGATACGCTAGACGTCCAACAATTGGAAACCCATATGCGAACGGCGGAGCTTGATCTCCACGAGACAGCCAACGAATCGGCGGAGGCGCTTGCTACGGTCCTTGATGCGGCCTGCAAGGCAAGCATGAAGGAGCGCACGAACTTTGCTTGGCATCACAAGCCGGCCCCGTGGTGGACAAGCCAAATCTCGTCTCTCCGCAAAGAGTGCCTAAGGTCTAGACGATCCCTGAAGCGAGCTCGAGGCACAGACGCGCAGGAGCAAAGGCACCTTGAGTTCAAGGCAGCTAGGAAAGCACTGAAAACAGCTATTCGGGACAGCAAGCGAGAGTTGTTTCTCAAGCTATGCGATGAAGCGGAACACGACCCATGGGGACAGGCGTACAGAATGGTGTCAAAAAAGGTCAAGGCGGGGAGCCAGCCCCCCTCCGACCCGGTAGCACTGAGGGCGATAATTGACGTCCTGTTCCCAAGCAGTAGAGCGGAGGGAATCCGCCCGGCTATTGAGAATTTGGAAGACGAGTCGGTGGAAGCAGTCACAGCAGAGGAGGTGCTAGTGGCCGCTCGGAACCTAGCCTCTAAGAAAGCTCCCAGTCCGGACGCGGTGCCAAATCGAGCGCTAAAAGTGGTTCTGGCCCAAATACCAGAAAAGGTAGCAGCCATTTACAATCAGTGCCTGTATGAAGGATCCTTCCCGAAGGTGTGGAAGAAGCAGAGGCTCCTTCTGCTAATGAAGCCAGGTAAGCCACCCGGAGAGGCCGCATCTTACCGACCAATCTGCCTTCTAGACACGGTAGGCAAGGTACTGGAGAAGATCCTGGCCTGGAGACTCCAGGCGGCGATAAGCAGGGAAGGTGGACTGGCAGAGGAGCAGTACGGGTTCCGGAAAGGGAAGTCAACGGTGGAGGCCATTATGAGGGTAAAGAACCTGGCAGCAAGCGCCATCCAAGGCACCAGATGGAATGGGGGTGCTAAGCAATACTGCCTGGTTACCACCCTGGACGTGAAGAACGCCTTCAACACGGCGAACTGGCCGCGGACTCTCCAAGCCCTGAAGGAGCTGAGGATCCCGGCATATCTGCTAAGGATGGTGGACAGCTACCTGAGCGATAGAGTACTCCTGTACGACACGCGGGAAGGGCAGAAGGAACGAGTAATCTCCGCGGGAGTGCCCCAGGGCTCTGTACTGGGGCCGCTCTTGTGGAACACTATGTACGATGGAGTACTCCGATTACCTATGGAGGAGGGTACTACCATCGTAGGATTCGCCGACGATATAGCCCTAGTGGTGGTGGCGAAGACAGTTCGTGGGGTGGAAACCCTAACAAACTCCGCGGTGGCGAAAGTGGAGGCATGGATGTCTAGCGCCGGCCTTCTCCTCGCCCCACATAAGACGGAAGCAGTGCTAATTTCGAGCCGGAAGAAGGTCGAGACTGCGACAGAACTTGTAGGAGGAGTGGCCGTAACCTCGAGGAGAGCCATAAAATACCTAGGGGTCTGGCTGGATACAAGGCTCTCGTTCCGGGAGCACCTCGAGTACGCCCACAGGAGGGCGAGCGAGACGACAAGAGCCCTCTCGCGGATGCTCCTCAACATCAGAGGCCCGAGGCAGGAAAGGCGAAAGCTCATCACTAGCGTGGTGAGCTCCCAAATCCTCTACGCTGCCCCAGTGTGGGCCGAGGCGATGGGAGTAAGGTCCTACGCGCGGGGAATCGAGGCAGACCACCGCCTCTGCGCGTTACGGACATCCTGCGCCTTTAGGACGGTATCGGACGACGCGGCCCTAGTGATCGCAGGGCTAATACCCATCCAAGAGCTGGTCCGAGAAAGGAAGGAGCTGGCCAACATGGCTCAGGACAGCCTTTCTTCAGTGTCGGTCAGGAAGAGGGAAGTGAGAGCCACAAGTCTGACAAACTGGCAACGGCGATGGGAGGAATCAGCCAAGGGACGCTGGACGTTTCGGCTCATTCCGGACGTGGGGAAGTGGACCGATAGGAAGCATGGACAGGTAGATTTCTACCTCACGCAGGCCCTTAGCGGCCATGGGTGCTTCCGAAGCTACTTAAAGCGATTTGGCCACGAAAGCGAGGACTTTTGCCCGTCGTGCGGCAGTGGAGTCACAGAGGACCCTCTCCACGTCCTCTTCGAATGCAGGAGATTTGTGGAGGATCGCCTAACCATGGAGGAGATCCTGGAAGAGCCCTTCATACCCAGCAGCATGGTGCCTCTAATGCTGCAGACGCCGGGGAAGTGGGAAGCCATAGCCGTATATGTGGCCAAGACTATGATGGAGCTGAGAGCCCTGGAGAGGGCACGTAACGGGCGGGAGGAGTAGGGCGTCAGAGTTGTACGGCCGTACCGCACAACTTAGGTTCAAGCTCTTGCAGCCCAGTCAGGGAAAAGAAAATGTACAGTAGGTCTATAAGATAGTTTGTAAGGAGCAAATAAATACGAATATAAAAAAAAAAAAAAAAAATATGGACACAACAGTTTGGCCACAAGGAAACCGGAAAATCGTGTCACATAGTCGTAGATATTTATTAAGATGCCGACAGATACTAGCTTATTACATGCAATCTCTGCTTAACAGCTAGAATTTACATCAACTATAAGATCAGGAACGCAACTGGATGCAAGGTATATAAAACAAAAATGCAGCAGCGTGTGGGAATGATTCGGTGAATGAATTGAAAAAGATCTACAAGCCTGGGAGCCATATCTCAAACAATCATCGCAACATATAAACGCATATTCGGTCAGTGCAGATTGGAAAAAAAATTATTTGGATCGAGGCGAGGTTGCTACCCGATTCTTTTTCCTTGTCTAGGTAAGGCGCTTCAGAGCGTTACCTCAACTCTCAGCAAGTTTATTGATGCCACCGGGCCATGGAAGTCCAATTTCATATTTTCCAGACTTCTTTGAACAGGTGCTTTCTAGAATCGTCACTGCCAGCTTAGATCTTCATCTAAGTGTAGCTTTTGTGGTACGAGCGCATTAAGGTTGGAATTTTCCTTCATTTCGTTAGAAGTACTTGCCATTCGCAGTCGCAGCGGAGCATGAAAATGGATCGTTGTGGATTCGCCGATCCCTGGATGCTCCTCATTCATTTCCCTTTATGGATCTTGCGTGGGACTGCTAGCTTCCAGTTATTTGTTTCGATTAGCAATGTCGGGTGGGCACAGTAAGAATATAGCGGTAAGTCTCTTAAATGCTGGAATCTGTTTCATAACTCTTTCATATTGACTGTCTGTCTCGGTAATGCTGGGTTCTGAACTGCATGGACGTTGTCCAACCCGAAAACCCTATCGGAGTTCATTTCCGAGATTTGGACGGATGCTTTTACGGAACCACTCTCGAATCTAGTCGTCTCTCCGGTCCACTGTGTAACTGTCTGTTCAACCAGTAACCCCTATCGGAGCTCATTTCCGAGATTTGGACGGATGCTTTTACGGATCCACTCTCGAATCTAGTCGTCTCTCCGGTCCACTGTAAGCACATTGGCGCTGCCTGGCCTTGTATTCCCAGTTTTTGGAATTCAGATGCGTCTACTAAGGTCACGGATAAGCCTTCATCTAGAAAGGCGTAGGTTTCGGTCTGCCTGCAGCAGCTTATGCAGCTTAACTGGAATGATGCAATAGAACTGACTCAGTGGTTGTCTACCTTAGCTCGCCTTGGCCATGTGCAAGCCAGACTCTCCCTGTTGTCCATAGTGACAATATTTAAGAAGGAAAGAGCGTGTCGAAGCAGCGCCAGAAGTAGCGTCGAGCATTAAGTTGAACAGAATACTTCTATTTTTTTATTTTTGCTTAAATAATTTTTTATTGAGTCAGATCTGTACTCATACCCGTTTTCTATAGAGCATAATTCGTTTGTTGGCATCGTGGTTAGCGAGACCCCATAATTTTACTTTGAATTTATCCCCATTCATCAAGCCATACAGCGCTCCAGTCTACAGGCCTGCAGACTCACAAACTCATGAGGTTTGTGAGTACCCATACAATCTTGATTGCCTAACTATGCCCTTATAAAGGAAAGCGTATAAAAAATTAATCTATAAAAACTATTAAACCAACTCGATGTAAGATTCCAAAACATTCTTGCTTAATCTACCCCGTTTAACTTTTAGTTTTCTCATTCTAACTTTATTAAAGACTAGTGGTTAAGGAAAAGTAATTTCAATTGATTAGGATTGAGGGGTTATATACCTTTTTTATTTTCAAAAAATCGAAAATTTTTTAATTGCTTTATCTTGAAGTACAAATTCTTGAGAACATTTTCCCAAATTTTTATAGAGATTGGAGCAGTAGAAAAAAAGTTACAGCGCTCCTAACCGCACGCCTTGTGGCGGCCTTGAACTGAACTTGAAACTTTAAACGCGAATATCTCGAAATGGTGTTTCTTGAAAAATGACTTTGCGGTGACATGGATTGGCGGAAAACTACTGAACCGATTAACTTCAAATACTTTACTTTTTTTTTAAATGTTCGTAATGAAATTCTTCTGCGCCTGGGGAACTGTCACCGCAAGGCAATAAAAAAAGCCTCTAAGGGAAACAGCCACCCCTTAAAATCTATTTAATATTTTTCCTCAAATTTTGCACAAACATTGTTAACAAAGTGTACTATCAAAAAATTAAAACATCCGTGTAATTAAATTATTGCTACATACCTAAAAAAAAAATCCGAACTTTCCTTTTTTTTCGACAAAGAAGGTATAAAACCCTTAAGAAAAACCAGTAAAGATTCAGGCTAAGTAGACTGCATGGTTACAGCAAAATGAAACATGTCCCAATTGTCGTCAGCTATGTCTACTCTCGCAGCTAACTAATAGCGCAGGATGCTAATTTAGAAATTCCAAGGGTCTAAAACGGATCTACTTCAAACTCGCGAACAGATGCTATCCCAAGAAATCGCCCCAGTACTAGACCTACCACAAAATCAAAAACTTCTGGATCAAAAAGTTATCAGAACAAATTAGTCAGGCGATGCAAAACCTTAAAATACCTTCCTCCCAAAGACAATCCCTTGAATGGGATACGGAGCTGCCTACAGCAGACCCCCTAATAAATCAGCTGTTTGATCATCACGTGTCCGTTAACCATAATATCTCAGGTAATCGTTCATTAGATAAGCGGAGAGAGGACCACATCATCCGACCAGACCACATTTCAAGATTATTGGTTCACTGGAAACCAAAAGACATTTTTGTAGATGACTTTATATACCGAGTAAACACCTTAACGCGACAATCGTTAAATGGAAAATTTTGATCTCTTGTATGAGTACGCAAATTTATTTTTTGTAGGCCCAGCATTAACATTCTTTTGGAGATGCCATAGAAATTCAGAGCAGATGAATTGGAATGTACTTTGATCTCATTGAGGGAGAGATATAAAAAACAAAGATCAGATCAGGACATACGAGATGCAATGCGTAGAAGAAAGCGAGGAAATAATGAATGTTTCGATGATTTCCTCGACTCAATCTTAGCCATTGCGGATGCCCTATCCGAACCTGTGACAGACTCTGAACTAAAGAATATAACGAAACGAGGCAAATAATCTTTACGAACGATACCGATAGAAAAACTAAAAGTCGTTCAGCAACAAGACAGCGGGACTTCTGGAAATCAAAGCATCAATACAACAGTTGTTTAATATCAGCGAGAAGCAAAGTAAGCAATGACATTCGTCCTTTCGCAAATCTAGTTTAACTCGATGAACCGTATTTAGCTCCACTATCTTTACTAGATAGTGAAGCCAATAGAAGCGTAATCGGAGGAACTTTACCTAAAAGTATTGTTTCGCGAAAACACAAGTACTAGGGCACACGGCAATGTAAGAACGGCAGACGGAACAAACCAATCCACTCTTGGCTCTATAACTATTCCGATTAATTATAATTTTTTTTTTTGTAATAGCAGGATAACGTTTATTTAAAACTGTCCTTTAGGGACAACCATTAAATGTTATCACATAAACTTCACTTATAGATAATTTTATATATTAATATTGTAGAAATAAATTAGAGTAGTAAGGGGAGGTCCAGCTGGTGTGTCCTTTTTAGTCTTCTGGGCTGCTCGCTGTTGTCCAGCAGGGAGCTGGCCAACAGGCTAGGGTGATTACGAAGCCTTTGCATGTAACGTGCGCTGCTTCTTTGGATTTCGTCCTTGACCCAAGGAAAATTGAGAACCTCGTGGATGGTGCGATTGTCATGCTAGACGTGGGCCCAGTGGCGATTCGAAGGGCTCTATTTTCGAAAGCTTGCATAGTTTGGACATTCGTCTTGCTCGCAGTGCCCCAGAGCTGTATGCCGTACGTCCAGATTGGGCGTATTATTGCCTTGTAAATGAGGAGTTTAGTGGAAGTTCTCAGCTTCGATCTCCTACCCATGAGCCAGTAGAAGGATCGAAGTCTTTGATCAGCCTGTTTCTTCTTCTTAATCAGATGGGGCCTCCAGGGGAGCCTCCTGTCTAGGGTGAATCCCAGGTACTTGGGATTGTCTTCCTGTGGGATTGGAGAGCCGTTGAGGTTAACTGGAGGGCAGTTGCCTTTGCAGAGAGAAAATGTGGTGGCAGTGGACTTCTCATTATTGACGGCAATGTTCGCTTTTGCCAGTTGCTGAGCAAGTCAAGCTGCAGTTGCATCGTTTCGGCTGCCCCCATGGCGCTATCGGCGGTGGTAAGGACAGGTCAGGCCTCTGAAGAACGGGCCAAGAACGCTGCCTTGAGGTACACCAGCCCGAGATTCTCTTATACCGGAGATGGCCGCGCCACATCTAACCGCAAATTTACGGTCTTCCAAGAACGACTTTAGGAACTGGAAGTATGGTCGGGGTAGGCCAGTCTTTAATTTATAAAGAAGACCGGGATGCCAGACTCGGTCAAACGCCTGCTTCACGTCCAGCATGACGGCCATGCAGTACTTATTGGTTTCAAATTCAAGTCCAGCCTCGTCCAACACTGGCAGTGCTCTGCTTAAAAACACTCGTTCCAGTATTTTGGAGAGCGTTGGTAACAAACTTATTGGTCGGTAGGACGAAAGGTTTGCTTCGGGTTTCCCGGGCTTAAGTATTATAGTTACCTGGGCACTTTTCCATGTGGACGGAAAGTACCCTATCTCCAAGCATCTATTATAGATCCTCGTACTTAGCTTTATGCTTGGAGGTGGTAACATTTTTAATGCAATTACATTGATACCTTCATCGCCCGGGGCCTTGTTGTTGCTCATGATGGTTATGAGCCCAGCTGTTTCCTCCTCAGTCACTGGTGGTATTGGATCGGCGTTCCTGGAAGGCTCGGCTAGCAGTCGGGCAGTTTCAGCAGCATCCTCCGGTGAGCAGCGATCGAAAAAAACGTAAAAAGGCGTAAAAACACCTTCGAGGTGTTCGGCGAAAGCGTTGGCCCTGTCCATCTCCGATCTGCACCAGCTGCCGTCGGTTCTTTGTACAGGTGGGATCCTTTTCAGCGGCTGTCTGATAGATTTGGTGACTCGCCATAAGTTATGTTGAGGGTCGCCTGGCCCAAGTTGTTCGACGAACCCGTCAAAGGCCTGATTTCTTAGTCTTGCCAGCGTTTCTGTCAGAAATTTGGTCGCTCTATTGAAGGCGGTTTTGTCCAAAGGATTCCTCGAGAGCATCCACACTCTTCGGAGTCCTCGCTTTTCAAGTTTGAGTTCTTCGACTTCTGGGCTCCAAAAATGAATGTCACTGTCAGTGGCTCTTGGGTGGTTGGAGGGCCTTGGTGCTGCTTTAGAAGCTGCCGCCTGAATATGGGCTGTTAACTCTTCTACAACGGTGTCGATGTCAAACGGGGAGTCAAGTGTCGGGCTGGGGTCGGTAACGTTGTTCAGGTATGATTGGTACTTGTCAACTTCTGTTGTTTTGTAGATCAGCTTTTTGCGGGCTGACCTGAGCAAGGCTGGGGTGAAAAGTGACACGGCAAAGGCGCTGTGGTCCGAGAAGAGGTCTTCTACTTCTCTCGCTTGAATTCCGGCAGAGTCCAGTCCTCCGGAGATGGTGAAATCTAGGACATCTGGGATTTTGTGAGGATCCGTAGGCCAGTATGTGGGTCCACCGGTCGCGTGACAGCTCAAGTTTTGGGACTGAATCTGCCTGTATAGAGCCGAGCCCTTTGGGTTCGTAATCCTGGAGCCCCACAAGGGGTGTTTAGCATTAAAGTCCCCTCCGATTATGAACTTGGGGCCGAGGCAATCCAGTAGCAAACCGAATTCCTGTTCGTGGATGTTGTGCCTGGGGGGGGCAATATGCTGCAGCGATTGTTATGTCACCGTTGGTAGTAGAGATTTTAATTTGGGCACATTGCACCCAGTCTTCGCACATGGCTGGAAGTGCCTCATACTTGATGCAGCTGCGAATAAGGATGGCCGCGCCCCCGCGACCTCTACCGTTCGGGTGGTTAGCGGCAATGAGGTCGTATCCTCTAATAGTCAAGTATGATCTGTTGGTAAAATGCGTTTCTGATATGAGGAGAACGTCTGCTTGGAGGGTCTTGCAATATAGCTCGACCTCTGGCCTTCTTTTAACCAGGCCGTTAGCATTCCATTTGGTTATATCTAATCGCGTATGCATAAGGATTTGCAAACGGCGGCCATCTTTTGGGCTATTTGGCTTAAGACCTTCTCCATCATGCGCTCAAATATAGATTCCATCCTAGCTATTAGGGCGTCCATTGGATTACTTAAAAAAGACTGGGATCGGGATTGGGGTTGGAGTCAAACTGTGGTGCTCCTTTTTTGTCTGCGCTAGCATAGCTGATGTTAGGGTTAATTTTGCTGAATTCAAGTTGCTGGCTTCTTGGGGCAGTCTGCTTGGGGGCAAGCATGCTCTTTGCCTTTTTGTAGGCTGGACAGCCCTTGTAAGAGGCCGCGTGTGGTCCGTCGCAGTGGAGGCAAACGGCTGGTTCACTGGCGATTTTGGTGCATTCGGACGATGGGTGCCTATCTCCATACTTTAGCATCTGTACTCCAGATGGCAGTACCGTTTCGAGTGACCGAAGCCCTGGCAGCGATGGCATTGGGGCACATCGTCGAATTTTTTTGGTGGCTCAACCGTAACCACCGTGCTGCATAGCCGCTTGACTTGAAAGGCCTCCTTGTTGTTTTTGGCTGGCTCAAGGTTAATAAAGAAAATGTTTAGTGGCTTCTTTGTATCTTTTTGCGTGGGATTGTGTATATCCCTGACTTTGTGTCCATGGCTGCTGAAACCCACCTTAATATCCTCCGGGTCGGTGGAGAAGTGGAGGCCTTTAACGACGATCCGATAAGCTCGCTCGTCTCGGGGCTGGAATGTGTGGTATCGATGATTATTTTTGCTCAGGAACTTTTTCAGAGTTGGGTAAGTATCCTTGTCTGGAGTCATGACGCGAATTGTGTTGTTAGTGCTTGCCTTGTAGGTCACTTCAACATCCCCGCCTAAGAGGCGGGAAATGTCTTGGGAAAGGCCCTTGATGCTGGATACGTCCGGGATAAAAATTGGCGGCGGTTTGATGATTTTCGCCGTTTTTTCCGCACATTGCTTGGTCTTTTTGACATCTTTTTTCTTCATACCGTCAACCTCCATGTCGCTGACACGATCTTCATCGTCTAAATCAGATAGAATTGCATAATAGTTTTTTTTTTCAATATTAGCTTTAAATGCAGCTCTGGCTGCTTCGCTGGTGGTTGGTTCGTCACCCATAATGGGTTTTTTAGCCGACTTCCGCTTTATTTTTCCATGCTCGGAGTCGCTGGAATCGTCATCTTGAAAATTAGAATAGGCCTTCATTTTCGAAGGCGGCTTGATTTTGATGGAACTGGGGGGGTCTTGCCAGCCCATTGTGTTGGTTTTGCCCGAGAATGGCCGCAAGATAATGTAAATAAGAGTGGTTTTATATTTGTTTGGTGTTTGGTAAAAATTTAAAATTTTTCTTTTTTATTTTTTTTTTTTTAACAAACAATAAAACGATGCTTTAGGTTCAAAACCTACCGGATTCAATTATTATAATAACACAAAAATTGAAATGGAATTTATAGTAGTACCATCTATTACATAAGAAGTTATTTGTGGGATGGACTTTTGGGAAAAATTCGTAATTTCCATCACCTTATAAGTCAGGGTGAATGAATTGGACTTTGAAGAAGAATGCACAAATCTCAAATTATCGGAAGTGCAGAAATCCAGCCAAAAAAGGTTAATAGATTTCTTCCTATCATCGGACAGAGATGGTCTTGGCATAACAAACACTCGATTGATACCGGAAATGCCAAGCCGATAAAACAGAGGCATTATCCTTTATCACCCACGCGTGAAAAACTTCTATGTGAGGAGATTGATAGGATGATAAAACTAGGAGTTATTGAAGAAGCCCTAACATCATTGTGGTCATCTCCTGTCGTTTCGATAGTCAAGCCAGATAAAGTTATGTTTTGCTTAGATTCGAGAAAGGTGAACGATCTTACAATAAAAGACTCATACCCAATCCCAAACCTAGATGGACTTTTAAGCCGCCTTCCTCCAGTTCACTGCATTTCAAAAATGGACTTGAACGATGCCTTTTGGCAAATCAATTTAGACCCCTAGTTTCGATCAAAAACCGCATTCACAGTTCCGAATAGGCCATTATACCACTGCACTGTTTAGGCGTATGCCTTTTTGACTGTGCAACGCCCCTCAGACGATGTGTCGTCTTATGGGTCAGGTCATACCCAACCAACTGAAATCTCACGTAGGTATTTGTATATTTGGAAGACCTTCTGGTTATGTCATCAAGCTTTGACGATCATTTAAAACACCTATCAGAAGTTGCGACTCGTTTACGGCATTCCGGCCAATCAAAAAGAGCCAATTTGGTCTTAGGAAGGTCGAATATTTAGGTCATGTTGTAAGCGAAGGAACACTACAAGTAAACCCGAAAAAGATCAGTGCGGTATCTGAGTTTCCTGTCTCCAAAAGTCAAACTCAACTAAGACGCTTCCTTGGTATGTGCGGATGGTACCGTCGACTTATATTTCACTATTCAAAAATAACAGTCCCACTTACAGACCTACTTCGAGGAAAACTTGGAACAAGGACGAACAAACGGCATTTGACGAAATCAAGCATAAGCTTTGTTTCGCTCCGCCTCTAGTTCATCAAGACTAAGACAAGCCGTTTCTAATACAATGCGATCCATCTATATGCGGAGTCGGCGGAGTCTTAGCGCAGTGCGACGAATTAGAGTGAAAGGATAGCCACTAGTGAAAGGATTTTCAACGAATCTATGTAGACTTTATCGGTCCATTTCCCAGAACCCGGAACGGGAATATAAGGATTTTAATTCTCCTAGACAATTTTTCTATATTCACTTGGCTTAAGCCTGTTAAGAAATTCACTACAAAGGTAGTAATCGACTATTTAAAGGACGATATTTTGGTATGTTCCCCGCAGTGAAACGCGGCGGAGCGTGTAAATCGTTCAATAAATGTTGCTCTCAGAAGCTATATTCAATCAGATCAAAGATGGGATATTAATATAGGAAGTATAAACTCTGCTTTGAGGAATGGTATACACCAATCCACTGGAGAAACACCAAACTATGTAGTCTTTGGCCTATATGTAGTCTATAAGTTGCTACGAAATCTCCATATGTTGTCGGAAGGATCAGCAAAGATCGCTAGATCAGACTAATTCCCGAGAATCCGAGCGAATATCGCCAAGCGAATGGCAAAATCATACCAGAGAAACAGAAATTAATATAATTTACGTTCCCGACATCGAACCTTTGAGGTAGGGCAGGAAGTTATAAAAAGAAATTTTTGTTTTAAGCAACCAGGCTTCGCATATTAATGCCAAATAACCTTTAGGAATAAAAGCTAAAATAAAAGAGAAGTGAGGACAGTCGTTATATTTACTCAAAGAAAACAACGGAAAAAGCTAGGAACCATGCCAAGGATCTCTGGTGATGTACCCTTTTTCAGCTCTCATCTCCAGTAATATCACGTCGATGATACCTGTGATGTGAGGGTACGACTTAAAATTCGACAAAACAAAATTATGAAAATAAATTTAAGTTATTTTAACTAATATTAAGTTGATAAAATAAGTCGATAGCAGCTGCACTGTTATGCAAATAAGAACTGTTAAGCGCGAACCTCGTTCACTGGCATTTTAAGATGCGCCGGATAAAAATGTTCTTTTGCATTTAAAGTTCCGAAGGAAAAAGACGCAAATTCAAAAAGTGCACTTCAAAGTAAAACCCGAGAAAATATTAGCCCCCAAAGTAGAGTTACAATGCAGTTGAATCAGAGTTGTGGAAGCTGTGTTGCACGCAGATTTCGGCAACTGCACGTGGATGGGAAAACCTACAGGTGAGCAGGGAAAATATCGAAGCGCTAGGTGACTAACAAAAGCCTTTTAGGTAGAACTCGGACGGGTAGTGCCAGGGAAAGCCACCGGCGAGTGAAAAGTATTCTCGGCGACCCAGAAGTCACAAGCGAAGCACAACTACGCCAATTGGTCAAGTCCATACCTCGATCAGCCCCTAAACGTGCACGGAACCGGATCAGGCTAAAGCCGCGTTCGGCGAAAAGTTCCTGCAGCTTCCGGGAAGTGTCCTTCATTGGGGCACCATAGGGATAATGAGTAATTAGAACCTAAAAGGGAACTTTGGGCCGATCCTCATGTCTACCTTAGCTCACAACAATGGAAAGAGCGTATTGGAGCAGCGACTGAAGTAGCGTGGAGCATTAAGTTGAACAGAAAACTTATATTTTTTTATTTTTGCTTAAATAATTTTTTGTTGAATCAGACCTGTACTCATACCTCTTTTCTATAGAGCATAATTCGTTTGTTGGCATCGTGGTTAGCATCCCATTCATCAAGCCATATAGCGCTCCAGTCTACAGATCGGCAGACGTCGAGGGATGGGTTTGTGAGTACCCATACAATCTTGATTGCCTAACTATGCCTTTATAAAAGAAAGCGTATGAAAAATTAATCTATAAAAACTATTAAACTAACTTGATGTAAGATTTCAAAACATTCTTTCTTAATCTACCCCGTTTAACTTTTAGTTTTCTCATTCAAACTTCATTAAAGACTAGTGGCTAAGACAAAGTAATTTCAATTTATTAGGATTAAGAAAAACCAGTGGGAGTAAAGATTTAGGCTTAGTAGATTGTAAGGAAAAAGAAGAAAGATGAAAATTAGAGTAATTAAATAATGGATTCTGAACTGAAGAACAGTTAAAATCTACTCTCTCGCGAGTTCACTGGACCCCAGATGACATGGAAGTTCATTCCACCCGCATCTCCCTACATGGGTGGGGCATGGGAGCGCTTGGTGCGTTCCGTGAAGACGGCATTGGAATCAATCCACCTTGACAAACGACCATCGGATGAGTTGCTGAGAGCCACTCTAATGGAGGCGGAGGCGATCGTCAACTCGCGACCCCTAACATACATCCCATTGGAAAATGAGAACGAAGAATCACTGACACCGAATCATTTCCTGCTTGGAAGCTTAACTGGAAGAGGACCGACGATGGAGCCCTTTCCCGAAGGCGTGCAGCTCAAGAAGAGCTGGATGGAATCACAACAACTGGCGGACTCGTTCTGGAGGCGATGGCTTCAAGAATACCTGCCAGTGATCACTAGGCGGACCAAGTGGTGCGAAAAGGCTAAGCCTCTTGTAGAAGGGGACATCGTGTATGTGTGCGATCCCGGACAGCCGCGTAGCCAGTGCACTATGGGCAAAAAGTCAGAAATTTGTGCATAAAGTCTAATTTTAAAGCTAGATGCTTCAAATTTGGCATAAGAATGTAAAATGGTAATGTAGAATTTCGGATTTTTTTATTTTTTTAATTAAGCCACGCCTTCAACCTCTATTCCCACAACCAATAAAAAAACCAAAGATTTTTAAGGTTATGTTGTAAAATTTTATTTATAGATATGTCTCTTGTTCTTCTTCATCTAGTATTATATATAAATTATCATCAGATTCGTTGCTAGAGTCCAAATCCACATTTTCCATTTGAGAAATTATTTTGCAGTTTGGAACAGAAGGAGGTTTTAGAAGATTTTTTACTTTTGGCGGAAAATTTTTTTTTTTTAATTTATTTTGCCTTTCGCTTAAACATATGCTGGATATTAATGGGTCAGACGAATCCATAGCTCTATAAAAAACATCTGCCATGTTGTTTAATCGGCTATTCTTTCGAGCATGAGATTTCCGGTCGCTTTTATAAAACTTATTTCTTGCTTCTGAAGCATTTTCTCCTAAACATCCCACCGAAACTAAGGAGGAGTTCATTATTTGCCAGCCATGAACAAGTATTTGATGGACCGTGGGTGACATTGGATACCAAGGATATTTGTTTATGTATAACAGAAATGTATTTTCACAAAAAACCTTACATTTCTCAACATCAACAGAATGCTCGCATGAAATTGTAATCAAAATTACGTAGAAATTGTATAAGATATTCTTATCAAAGCTTGTAATTGTTGAAAACATTCCATAATCCGAAAATGCTCTTCTAGCTGTATTTCCATCATTACTATTCCCATTTCCATTTTGTTTGGGAATGCTTATATGTAGACCCATTTTTGTCCACATCATTTCACGAATTTCTTTTTTCCGAGACATAAATTCGGTTTTGTCAGCCTGTTTAATGTGCCACTTTTGAATTTTAAGCCTATAGGATACGTTCAACACGAATTCTAAAAATCGAAGCCAGGCATGCAATGGGCTTGCACCATATTTTAGAGTCTCATGTCTTGGCTTAAAACATTCGGAAAGGAAATCGGTGGTTTTTAGGAGCTTTGTGGGATTGGCACCACATATTGGACAGCACTGAGTTGATGACGTACCAGTTAAAGCGTTAAGTACTTTACCATCAATAAGCGTCATTTGAGTTTTATATGTAATGACAATTTCCTTGCCTTCCTTTCTATATATAAAATCCTTTAGACCAGCGACTTGCACATACAAACATTCTTTTTCTTGTAGAATTTTTTCATGGCTTTCCTTTGCATACTCAATTTTAATTGGCCTGCAGAATCTTACAGATTGTGGTGCTCTGTTATTCCAAATAATTCTATGATTTGCATCAATTAGCTGTAGAGGTATCATTGTGGTCACAAATAGGGATAGATCTAGGGAAGCAGGCTCTTCTGATTGAAACTTCTGCTTATATAAACTTTGACCTGTAGATCCATCGAATCCGTAGCTTGCTACTAAAGTGCAATATGATACGTCATCCATTTGAGATATAACATCTTTAAGCATAACCAATAATCTTTCTGATGTATGGTCCAAAATATTTTGCATTGAAACTTGGGCAAGACTTTCCGAAATTTCTATTTGAGATGGTCTGCAAATTGTTTTGACTTGTTGAAGTGATGAATATGGGAGGAAAATTTCGCAGCCGCGAACTTTATTTACATGATGAATGTTGATATACTGCTGTTTAGTAAGTCCATTTTCCAACAAAAATGCCAATGCTTCATCAGGTGGAATAATCGTCTGAGATTTCAAAGTTTCAGTCGCGTTGCCTGTCTGTTGTTCTCTGACACCTTTTAATGCATTAAGCAAATGATCCTCTCTAGCCCTCTTCGCTGAAACAAAAGCCGCATGTAATAAGTGATCTGTTGATTCTATTTCTGATGAAAGATCGTTTGCTAATTTTCGTTTCAAACGTATTCCAGCCTGTTCATAATTTAGTTTTGGCCTTCCCATTTTAGAAGGAGATGGATCCGTAAGCTGTTGCGCAATGGCTGAGTGCTGAACCTTAAATCTAGACAACATTCGGTTGCATTTAGGCAAATATTTTTTGATGTGTGATATGAATGTGTTCGTTTTTTCCTCGATTTCGTTATCCTGTGACTTGGTGACATCATCCACATTACATTTTTCTAAAATCCACTTCTTTAGGGCAGAGGCGTCGCGTCCATTGCTCTCCCAAATCTCCAGCAATGTTAAACGGCGAAACTCATATTCGGCTGCAACATGTCATTTTTTTCGAAAAGGGGCAAAAACGGGCAAAAGAAATTATTAACGCCTTAATCTATATATTTTTAAGAAGAACATACCAGTTTTAGTTGCTCGCAGGAGCGCGCGGTAAAAAAATTACACTCCACAGAACACAGCTACAATTGTAAAATTTTAGTTATAAAAATACACCAACAACAATTGAACAGACACAACAAAACACATATAACATCTATAAACTACCGCGCAAAGTTGAATCTACATACCTGTACGATTATTTTCCATATTTACAAAATGTTTTTACTTTTACGACAAAGCCACAACATAGATGCAATGTTTACAAATTTTCACGGTTCCATTTTGAGAAATCAAGCTAGCAATCGATCAGCTGACTTTGTTTGCGCGGGAAATTCAAATCGCAGCGTTTAAAAATTTTTTGGAAACAGTTTTATTTTATCCAAAGTATGCTTAATTGGAAAATTCATTATATTTTGTATATTAAAAATATAACAAGTTTAACTTTATGCACAAATTTCTGACTTTTTGTCCATAGTGCAGTGGTGGGATGTTTAGGTGAGGGGCCGTTGTGCTGCAGTTGTGTCTCTCAGTTTTAAAGTTATCGATTTGAAACTTTTCACACACCCTTTTTTTTTTGCATGCAGTATATAAGTCGGAACGACCGGGATCGGCCGACTATTTCCTATAGCTGCCATATAACTGATTGATCGGAAATGGTATAACTTTGGTGGTTTTAGAGTTAGAGAGTTTAAATTTTACCAAATTTTTTTTGGCAAAATAATACGACATGTTAAATTTCGTTAGGATCGGCCGACTATATCCTATAGCTGTCATATAACTAAACGATCGGAAATAACCCAACTTTCGTGTTTTTGAAGATAGAAAGCTAAAACTTGGAGAAGCTGGAGAAGAAGACGTCTAGCGTAAATTTTGACGCAATGTACACATTCTGTAGATTTTAAATGCGCGCAAAAGATATGATAGCTTGTAAATTGGGTGGCATTAGCATTGTCCATATATTTCGACACGATTCGGATGTGCTCTTCAGACTTTTTTTACATCTTTGATTCATAGATGTTCCCTTTGATAAGCGGGAAAAATGAAAGTTGTCCCCGTTCCCGATCAATGCTACATTCAAGCTTTTCTTCCTGATATAGATTGGACGGATTTAGATTGGATTTTCCCATTTTGGTATCGCTGGTTGAAAAGTAAGAGTAGAAACCGTTTCTTTGGTTCACGCACGATCTTTTGATCGTTTAGTAATAAGCTCATTGTGAGGCACTTATTTATTTAAAACAGCTATGCATTAGTTTTTGTTTTAGCACATCACAACTTTTATATAAAGCTTGTCTATAGCTGTTAATAGATTTTGATTCAGAGTCTTTTTGCTTATATTGCGCTACCCCATATTGTTTGGTTAACTGCGAATATTTTGCAGTTTTCCCGGAGCTCGGGCAAAGGGCGTCCGCTCTGTTCTAAGAGCGTCTAAGAAACCAGATAGGCAAGTTCTGTAATGTTTATAACGTAAAATGATGCCAAAATCGATGTTTACCGGGCCAAATCGATGTTTTTCCATCTCTACTGGACAACTTATAAGCATGGTACAATTATTTTATGTATAATATACATAATATGTATATAATTATAATATGTATAATTGTAACACGCTTATGAGTAAGCGTCGCACGCGGCTATCATCGAGAGCACCACTTTGTCAGAGAGTGCGAGTGGAGCGACCAACAGAGGTGGTAGTTCGTCGTTCATGAGCATTTTTGTTGATCGGCCCAGATAAGAATATTAATAAAATATATGTTCTAACGATTAACAAAGTCGTTGTTATTAGGAATACCAGTGGATAAATGCAGATTGACGCCAATTTAAATCCCAGGAGTTGCTTCTAACAATTGGCACATCACCGAAACAAAAAAATACCAGACCTTTTAGCGTAACCAACGATGTATGTTTTATTCTATTGGGGAAATAACTTAGAACCTCAACTTAGTAATAAATTTGACCTACCGCAGTACCTCATTCCTCTTTCTGTGATCTCTCGCTGATCTGTGGTCCTTACTAGCCGGTTGTAATTTGAAAATCTCTGTAAAGATATAATGAACCCGTTTGCACTCACCAAGGCAAACCTCGTCGGTTGCTTCTGCGCGGCAACTACTACTCGTGGAACTCTTGGTCCAATTCCCTTCTAGTTCTCGTAGGAAAGCCGGTCTGAAGAACCATCCAGATCCTTAACTTAGGTCGACATGGCGTTGCGGCCTGGTTGCGTCGTCTGCCACGTTTTCGGCAGTGGGTGCCCATCTCCATTGGGATACTTCTGTCGACTCCAGAATTTCTGCCACCCGTTTTCCAACAAACTGCTTGTATCGCTGGTGGGTGCTGCATATCCAGTGCAGCACGGTCTTGGAATCCGTCCAAAGTACGAATCCTTCTATTTCCATACTGTGTTCCTTTTTCACAACGTTTTCGGCAGTGGGTACCCATTTCCATTGGGACAGTTCTGTTGACTCCAGGATTTCTGCCACCCGGTTTCCAACAAACTGCTTGTATCGTTGGTGTGTGCTGCGTATCCAGTGCAGCACGGTCTTGAAATCCGTCCAAAGTATGCCTCCTTCAATCTCCATACTGTGTTCCTGTTTCATAGTGCTCATCAGCCATGTCCCTAGCACGGCCGCTTAAAGTTCCAGTCTCGGGATTGACATCGTCCTCATCGGTGCACACTTCGGTGTGGAACAACTGAAATACGCCTTCACGTCGTTGCTTGCGTAGGTTGCCCGCCAATGCGCCGTCGCTGACTAGCTGGAGTCCACGAAGACGTGAAGCTGAAGTGCTCGTACTCGTCCAGTAGTTCAGTAGTTCTCCACATAGTTCACCTCTTGCCGCCAACTCTCGAAAGCTGTGGCTAGCTCGCCTGCCGACGGCTCATCCCAGGTGACTCCTCTCAGTCAAATCTCTCGCATTAGTAGATTAGCGGTTACCATGTAACTGTTCAAAACCCCAATCAGATCAAACGTGGACATCACTACGCTGAGGAACTCCCTCTTCGTAAGGCTGCGTTCCCTGGTCATCACGTTGCTGGTTTTTGACACTACACACTATTGGCACAACCGATGATGCCAATACATTCCCTAGCACCTTTTGTTCTCGTTGGTGCCTAGCGTACTTGAGGTTCTGAACACTCTTGACGAGCTGGAAGAAAACCGGCACAGATCGAATCCGATCGAATCGAAAACTAGACGGATCTTGCCAGGCTTGCTTACCACGGCAGGTAACACAACTTGCCACTGTTGCCATAAGTGACCTACTGCTGCTCTAGTCGTTGCACGTATCCTTTCTTGAGGTAGTCATTCATAATTCCATTGTAGGCCCGAGCGAAGTTCGTGTTGAGCTTCATCTTCCTCTTAATGTTGACGAGTCGCTGCAGTGCCATGCTGTAACTGTGTGTCAGCTTCATCTCGTCATCCTTTCATAGCAGCCCAGTCTTACATCGTTGGCCTATCCGCTTAATAGTGCCCTTCATGATGCCCAGGGCCCGTTCATCGTCACTGGCTACGACTGGTGGCGCTGGCTTCACTCCGAAGTTCTCTATTTCGAAGTAATCGCTGATCATCTTCTCTTCTTCTTCTTCTTCATCTTCGCTGATCACGTCTAGAAAACACGGTCTCTCTATCAGTGGACTCGATTGACGTCTTACTGGTCCATATACTACCCATCCTAGCTTGGTAGCTGCTGCATATGGTCCTCCTGAACCAAAGCTTCTGGTCTTCTAGCGTGGTATTTCTAGGTGTGCGTGATTCAGCCCAATAAGGATCCTTGACGCTGCGTTGCTGAACGGCTTCACTGGTAGGCCTGCGCTCGCCCTGGGCGTCTTCACATCTTTTCGACGTAAACTCTGCATCGGAAGATTTACATTGCTTACTGCGTGCACGTTCGTTTATCCATGTCGCTTTGGTTTTCCCGCTCCACTGAGTTGTAGGGTAACCATTCTCGTAGGTTCTCTGCCAAACCATTGAACGTTTAGTTGTCGATTCACACCCTCTAGGTGTAGGCTTAGGACGAGGTCGTCGTCTATGAGCGTCACAGATGATCCCTCGTCGAGCAGTGCATACGTGTCCACCTGTTCGTTCTCCCCATACAGGGTACCGGGCAAAATCCGGAATAGCAGGTGACTTTTGTCCGAATCGAAGCAACTAAGGTTTTGGAGCGGCTAACTGAGTGTCAAGCGCACAGAGCTGGTCATTGATTTTACGAAAACTAGTAATCAACTCTTTAAATCCATTCTTAGTCTGTCTCATGAACGACCTCATTTCGTCTTGGACACCACGACAATTTTCACAACAACAATGTTAACCAGATCTACGGGAAACGGCATCAGAAACAATGAACAGTGAACCCGGCACACTTGGCGTGTACGACGTTTTCACATAGCCAGCAACGGATGGTAGGCTGGGATGAGGAGATTGTCTTGTTGCAAGACTTTACAGAACAGACCAGTTTAAGGGTGTAGTCTCATGTGTGAGATTGAAAAAATCGATTTTTTTCTTTTCACATATTTGGAAAGTACTGTTAATTAAGAATAACTGTTGAAGTTTCAAATAAAAATATCAAATAATGACAGAGATACAGCCCATAATCGAGAGCGCGTCTACACCGAATAGTATGAGTTATTCGGTAGCGTCTAAACTTTAAACGTGTTTTTCTCGGAACGACATTTTAGTGTCCGGCGCAGGTGAATCTCAAAATTCTATGGTACCGATCTAGCTGAAATTTGGATATGTTGTTCTAAAAAGTAACACTTTTGTCCCATATTAGAATCATTTATTTTTAATAATTAGTTTTTTATTTATCATTAATTAAAAAAAAAAATTGTTATTAAAAAAAAATTTTTTGGTGATTTTGCCATTTTATTGTTTATTAATAAAAATATTTCATTCTAGTACGGGAAAGAGCCATAAGCTTACAATAAATTAATCTTTTCAAATTTTTTGTTTCGGATGACCCTAGCAGTCGAAATCACCTGAGCCAGGGACCTACCACTTTTTTAAGATGCATACTTTGACATGCTATAAAGTGTATTAAACTACACAAGAATAAATTAAAAATATTTTCAAATAGTTTATTATGCCTGAAAAAAAATATTTGAAAATGGAAACGATCTCATTATTTTTTGTTACAACAAATTTTTGTTTAAATAACCTCTAAAAGTAGCCCGGAACATGAGACTATACCCTTAAATTGCATATGATTAATTAACAAAACAAAATTAATATATATAAAGTTAAAAAACACTATACCTTGAACCACTGTGCCAAATAGGAAGCCGAAATGGGAGCTTTGAAGAAAGCAAAGGAATAATGCAGAAATAGAGAAAGCGCGGGGAAGAAGCAGAGCTGAGCTATGCTTGGAATTAATTTAAAAAAATTATTAATTCGCCTCCAAATATACCACAGCACTCAATAAGTTGATATGAGCATGTCCGTCTGTCTGTTTGTTTCTACGCGAACTAGTCTCTTAGCTTTAAAGCTATCGACTATAAAACTTTGCACACATCCTTCTTTTCTTTGCACGAGTATATAAGTCGGAACGGCCGGGATCGGCCGACTATATCCTATATCTGCCACAAACCTGATAGATCGAAAAATTTATATTTTATTGTTTTTAAAGTAAGAGAGTTTGCACATGCCTTTTTTTGGCAAAATTATACGACATTCCAAATTTAATAAGAATGGGCCGACTATATCCCATAGCAGCCATATAACTGCTCTGAAATGACGCAAGACAGACAGAAAGTTGCAATTTCGCACAGATATTTTTGGTCAGTTGATCCCACCGATCAAATAACGATCGGCCGACTATATCTTCGATCGGCCGATTTAGTAAAAATACCAACTTTGGTATTTTTTAAGATAGAAGTTTGGGACTTTTTTTTAGATTTTGTATTGTAATAAATTGGTTTTATTATGATATTCTCATACTGCATACAGTTTTAGCTGGAATGGTATATCAACTTCAGCTTCGCCCAAAGTTAGATTTTATGTGTTGTTTTTATTTAAAACTTGGATAAAAAATTGGACAATTATTTATTGAAAATTTTATTTTTATTTTTAAACATTAACAAGAGATTCAAATAAACTAAAAAATATATTTATTTAAAATATCGATGATTGTGAACATCGATGATCGTGAACATCGATGTTTTTCTACCTCTAACGGGTATGCAAAAAGATCCGGTGAAAACTGTTTTTTACCCATTTGCCTCTTTTTTAATGGGCCTATCCACAGGCGAGCATGTTGTGCTCGCCGAAAATTTTCCCGTGGATGGTAGTGTTTGTCATCAATTTGATTACTAGTCTGTAAATGTAAATAGGGTATATCTGGTGAATCTTTTAATATTGACAAATATGAAACACCCTGTGATGTACGTCTGACATTAGGTCTTTGATATAAATATTTAAAATTTCCATTTCACATACATATGAAAGTCGGCCATGTTCTTTTTACTCGATATTTGAAAATAAATATCCCATCAAATTATATTAAAGTACTTATTATGTTCATTAATGAAAATTTTGTTTGAAAAAAAAAAATATATATTTGATGAATTGAATAGCTGTATTATGTTTAATTTTAAAGGATTGTGTGTATTCATTTTATCCTTATAAACATTGTTACGGAGTGAACCCAGTATATAAAAAAGTCACTAAAAAGTACTTTTCACATTAATTTAATACTTTATATTTTCTATGCATCATTTTTTGTATTGTTTTTTAATTTTTAATATGTTGTTATACACTTACAAATTTAGTAAGCCATCAAATAAGAGCAAGTAAATATAATTAATTGAGCGTCGAGAAAGATGGGGGACCGTGACATCCCGAGTGTACCTGTCACAACATTGGCTGGATTAACGAGCACATCTGATTGTATGTATTAAAAATAAATGTTATACTATACGGCACATATGTTCACAACCGCTAACTTTATATTCTATAAAAAAAAAAGTGCTAAGCGAGTTGCCAGTTTCGGATTCTCTGCGAAGTGCAGCGTCCTTAAATAAGTCTTTACTGTTTCATACGTTAGTAGCCCATGAATCCCACAACTTACTTTCGGTTAGGGATGAAAATCTGGTGAAACAATTGGTGAACGCTATTGAAAAAACTAATTCTGACAATATGTAAGTACGAAATTCTGTATAAAATTCAAATCTATGTATGTTATTTTTAGAGTATTGAAAACACATTACAAAATCCAACAAGCTGCAGATTGCGTTAGTACATATCCAGAGCTATTGCAGGGAATTTATACATTTCGCCCATCAGTTTTTAACACTGCTGTAAATATACGTAAGTATGATCTATAAAGCAAAAACATATAATATTTAAACGTACTGCGCAGTGAGCAATGATCAAAGTTTTTTAAATGATCAACATTACCTTAACGAAGGTACTAAGAATGAGTTAGAATCTTATTTACAAGTTTCTGGTCATAGTAACGAAAAATTAGAACCTCAAACCAGGCCACCACCCTACTTGAATCCATTAACCAGGTAATACATAAAAATTGGGTTTTGTGTATGTTAAAAGATTTTCATTTATTTTTAGTGGGAACGCGGAGTATCTTTTAGACAATTGCTTGCAAATGAACGACCGGAATTTAAATGTAAACAAAAAAAATGATTCCTTACCAACATATATTGAATCACTGGAAAACACATCTGCTTTGACACCAGGAACACTTTCAGATTCAAAATACCTAAGGGATCAGAAAAAAGATTCTTTAAAAATAAATTATCACTTGGATCATCCTCCAAATGAGTTTCAACGATCCTTCCAAAGTGAACTCCCAATTCATCTGAAATCATCTTTTCAGTTTGAATCTAAAGACGAACAAAATTTATATACATCACAAAGTGAAGGAAACTTTCTAGAAACTACAAATTTAAATAATTCTTCAATTCAGTGCTTTAATGGCCAGTCTCTTTATTTTTCCGACAAACACCCACAAACTTTAACATCTGATATTCAGAACCAACGTGTTGCTTCCGCTACAACATCAACATCTACTTCATCAAGCGGCAAGTCTCAGGTACGGGTATGTATAAATCGCCTTAATGTTGAGGATACACGCCTAATGCAACAGAGTATTAAAAAGTTTGTACAAAAGTCACCAGAATTGGCTAGAAGTATGGGTTTACTACCAGAAACAACTCAACAACTGAATGTTAACTTGAATATGATGCCTTTAGTTTCTGGAATTTTGAGTGGGGACTGCCATACCTCAACACATTCTACAGTTGATACTTTTTCAACAATCAAAGCTGATGAATCACGGGTTCCAGCAAAGCGAAAGAATGCTATAGCAATTGGTGACATTCCACCAGAAGAAATTTGTAAGTAACAATTTTGTTTAACTTTTGAAAAATATTATAAATACTTTATAAATTTTATCTACTATTATGCACAGACTCAAAGCCAAAAGTAAGACGAGTTGAAAGAATTATGCCATTGTTAAGTACAAAATGTTCAAAAGATGAATATACTCGATCCCAAACATACCAACAGTTTATGCGGAATATGGAACAAATTATTGAAATATTGGATGATACGGAGTCTCCAAACTTTGACTCAGGTAAGTAACAAATTATAATTCTAAAATACACTTTTAAATAGACTTAATTTGAAATCTTTTGTATTTGTATGTACATATGTAACTTTTTATTATTTATTGAATTTGTATGAAATGGGAAAGAAAAGCAAACTTCGGCCGCCTCAGATGTAATAATTAAATTGGAGTGTTTTTCACTTGCAGACGAACTTTGACAATGGTGTCATCCTAACTAATCTAATAACACATTCCGATAAAATCTGAATTTTTTTTTCACTCCACATATAATTTTGCTAGCTTTGTAACCTTTGGGCTCTCCTGAGTCCATCATCCACAGTCTCCCCGGAACCACTAAGAGATGAAGTTGATCATATTTTACCATATATATTGAATTATAACAAAATAAGCAAATAATTAATAAGGAGTTTGAAATCAAATTTTTTTTTTTTTCCCGCATCGCTAGAATGCAGTCCTGTCTGTTAAGGGAGATAAGCATCATCTGGGGACTGCTCTATTTTAATGCTACCAATTTTAATGCCTACTTGTTCTTTCTCCGTGAGGAGAGGGTTGGTAGTTCCTGTCCTTGCTAATTAGTTAGTGGCGCAATTTAATGCCCAACGTGGCGCAATATGAGGTGAATGTCATGCTGCACTGCCCTATCGTTGGGAGATCTGCAACAGTCATTCACTGTCTTAGAGTTGGATGAAAATCCGTCAAGCGCCCTGAGTGCCGCTTGACGATCTGATACAAATAGTTCTTGTACCAATACAATTAACTTCCTGAGTGCCAGAAAGTGCTGGGGATCTAAGTGCTTCCATAATAAAAGATAGGGCAGTTCGCCAGTTGTTAGGGCAGATCACCAGAGCTCTACCCCGTAGAAGAGGATAGGTTTAATGATTGCTGTATACAGCCATCTGACTATTTTTGGAAATATACCCCATTTAAGCCCAAGGACTTTGCGCCAGATATAGAACGCGATAGCCGCCTTGTTTGCTCTATCAATAGTATTTAGCTTCCAGTCCAGTTTTCTATCTAGCGTAATTCCGAGGTATTTGGCGTTACCAATGAGGGTAAGTCTCTTGGTCTCTCTCTCTTAAACTTGGTATTTGGTATTTCGTACTTCCTAGTGAAAATGACAAGTAGGGTATTAGATGGGTTTACTCCCAGCCAGTTCTTATTGCACATGTTGAGAGAACCCTTACTTTGTCTGTGAGTCTGTGACAATTTTGCAGTGAAGGCAATTGCAACATCACCCGCATAAGCAAAAGCTTTGCATCCACAACCCTATAAAGATGGCAGTAGGTTGTTAACTGCCACGTTTTGAAAAGGGATAAGAGTACACCTCTTTGCAGAGTGCCTCCCCTGACGAATCTCTGAGCCTCTCCTCCTAGTGTCGTTTAACCACGATCTGTTTATCAGGTGCACGGATTGATCGTCTACCCCTAGTTTCGTTTCGAAATATCATTTGGGTTAATGGTAAGATGAATGTGAAGGTTAATAAGCTTTTTCATTGCCTTACACACGAACGACGACTGACTTATTGGTCTGAAGTCCTTAGGGGAGCAGTGCAATGGTTTATACCCACTATGGGTATAGAGACAACCTTTGTCCGCAACCAAATCTCGGGAACGATACCTGTCCTGAAGATTAAGGTCAAATTTTATCAATTTATTCTCTTAGGTGAACCGCATAAACTTCGGGGGATGGAACCTATTTACGCAATTTACGTTAGTTGGCTGGGAGGTGGCCTCTACGTATGATATCGGGAACTCATAGTCCGGTGGAAACTGCCTTAAGAATGTAGTCTCATGTGTGAGGTTGAAAAAATCAATTTTTTTTGTATATTTTGATAGTATTGTTTATTATGAATGTACTGTTAAAGTTTCAAATAAAAATATCAAATAATGACAGAGATACAGCCCATAATCGAGAGCGCGCCTACACCGAAAAGTATGAGTTTCTCGGTAGCGTCTAAACTTTAAACGCGTTTTTCTCGAAACGACATTTTTGTGTGCGGCGCAGGTGATTCACAAAATTCTATTGTACCGATCTAGCTGAAATTTGGATATGTTGTTCTAAAAAGTAACACCTCTGTCCCGTACTAGAATCATTTATTTTTAATGATTAGTTTTTTTTTTATCAATAATTTAAGATAAATTTTTTTAATTTTTTTAAATTTTTTGTTTTGTTAGTTCGCCATTTTGTTGTTTATTGATGAAAATATTTCATTCTAGTACGGGACAGAGCCATTAGCTTACAAAACAATAATCTATTCTAATTTTTTGTTTCGGATGACTCTAGCAGTCGAAATCACCTGCGCCAGGGACCTATCTTTTTTTTTTATATCCATACTTTGGCATGCTATAAAGTGTAATAAACTACACAAGAATAAATTAAACAAAATATTTTCAAATAGTTTATGATGCTTATAAAAACATATTTGAAAATTGAAACGATCGCATTATTTTTTATTACAAAAAAAATTGTTTGAAATAACCTCTAAAAAGTAGGCCGGCACATGAGACTACATCCTTAATGGTCAGTCGCAATTTCTTTCACTCTTAATAAGCCCGCGCAACGACAGACCCAGATTATTTATTTTTATCAATAAATAATCGTCATTTCATGAAAAACAAGAATGGATGGCTAAATTCGAGTTTCCCGACTATATTATTTCCCGACCACCCACAATTTAACTAACCTTTACAGTTTATGGATTCTCAGCAAAATATTAATGTTGCATACCTTTGCGCTTGGGCAAAACAACAACAACACCATCCGATTTGGCTGATTTTTTTTTAGCTTAGCAATTGGAAAAGTTTATAATCAAACATGTTCGAAAAACTTAAACCAGCGGTGCCCATGATCTGGATACGGAAGAGCAAAATAAATATTATTAGAATAAACATACATTTTAAAAATTTAGCAATTAAAAAATGGTCGTCCATTTTTTACTACAGCCTATTATTATGAAAAAAAATGCAAGGCTCACTTAAAAAATGTTCTACGAATAATAAATTCATCGCTTCAAGTCGATCATTGTGGCAAAAACAAAAACACGAATATATTGTTTGAGGTAAAAAGCTTTCGGCAACCCAACAAAAGAATGCATTCGAATTAGTACGATTGAGGAGAATAGGAAAAACACAAAAATTGTTTTTTTTTTTGCTATTTGTCAACAACAATGGAGGAACGAGAGCAATGGGAATTCGCAGCCCTGACAAACAAACTGGCGCTGACAAACAAACGAGATTTCTGTTTTGGGGGCAGGAGTTCAAGTTCCAAACCGGGTAGCTCTGAACAGACGGACATGGCTATATAGACACAGCTGTTGATGCTGATCAAGAATATATATGGGCTAATCCTCGCCTAATACGCAATTAGTGCAAAAAGTTAAAGAAAAAACATTTCCTGAAACTTTTTTTTTTGTTTCCGATAGCATTTGGTGAGTTCTTTTCTTAGTGTTAATTAAGTCGCAAACGTACGCGAAATGGAAGTCGGGTTTGGCTTAGCAAAATCAAAAAATCTGCGAATGGAATGGAATATTTTAATGCAATAACTTTACTTTTAAAATAGAGGCATGTAGCTTTCTATCGATTCTATTTCCAATACAATATCTCCTTTCATTTTTTTTTAATTAAATTAAGTCGCGAGTCGCGAACGTACGATTTTTCCATATATACATAATATATTTTGTTTTTTTTTTTTTTGTTGTTTACCCCTTTCTTTTTATAAATAAATTTATATTTTCATAAAAATTCATGTTTCACCAAACTTCTTTTGTAAAAACATTAAAAATTTTTAGTTTTACAAAGAAATTTATTCAAAACAAGAAACATAAATATGTATTACATATAAGGATATATATTTATATATATATTGTTTTATTTATATATATATATATATGTTAATTTATTTTTTTTAGAATAGGCCGTCCGACCTATATGTATAACATTTTTACTGATACCTGGAACATTTGGAATTAGCTATTGACTTTATTTTAACTGTATCTTCATCAATGTATAACAAATTGACTCCCAAAATGTTGTTTTTGCAACAATTGTAGAAAGCAAACGGATCATTTAATATTAAGTTCTTTTTTTTGGTTAATGACCAAGGTTTGGTTTAAGGACCGCACCGACGCCATCGACTGTACCTTTTCCATGAGAAGTTGCAAAATAGTTCCACTCTATTGTTTTGCAATCCTTAAGGGGAGGTTCTTTTGGATTTTTTTTTAAAAAATCGATTTTTTTTTTAATAAGCTCCAAAAAATAAATTTCCGTCCGAGAATAGCAATATTTTTTCAAATTTTCCATGATGATTTTTAATTTATTTGATAATTATAATCGATTATAATCGAAGTTATGAAAATGTACACATCTACTTTGCTACGAAGTTACTCTGTCTTCAACGTTTCTCCATTTTTGTCATTTTATGATAACAGATAATTTCTTTTAATATATCACTGGAACAATAGAAGGCTCACAATTTCCACAAGTGTTATACAAGTCATACAGTTTTCACTTTTAATTTTGCAACAAGTTAATTCCAAACAAGAAAGGAAAGCTAACTTCGGGCGGAGCAGAATTAAATATACCCTTGCAGTTAAAACCGGATCGGATACAGTTGGCCGATCCTTATGAGGACATCGTAATATAACACATTCATTACAAAACAAAATCTAAAAAAAGTCCCAAACCTCTATCTTCAAGAAAACCAAAGTCGGTAGTTTAACCAAATACCATTTCCGATTTTTCAGTTATATGGCAGCTGTAATATATAGTCGGCCGATCGTTATGAAATTTGGCAGGTCGGATTAATTAACAAAAATAGAATCTGTACAAAGTTCAAAGTTTCTATCTTTAAAAATGCGAAAGTTGGGTAATTTCCGATTCTTCAGTTATATGGCAGCTAAAGGATGTAGTAGGCCGATCTATATGAAATTTGGCATGTCGTAAAAATAGAATCCATAGAAAATTCCAACTCCCAAACTTTAAAAACAACAAAGTTACAGCATGGCAGCTACAACTAAGTTATATGGCAGCTATGGGATATGTTCGGCCGATCCCGGCCGTTCCGACCTATATACTGCGTGCAAAGGAAAGAAGGGTGTGTGCAAAGTTTCTAGACGATAGCTTACCGACAGACGGAAACCGACAGACGGACATGCTTATATCAACCCGGGAGGTGATCCTTATCAAGAATATATTATATATACAGTGTACGGCAGTGTTTATAGGGTCGGAGATGTCTCCTTCACTGCGTGGCACACTTTTGACCAAAATTATAATACCCTCTGCAAGGGTATAAAAACTTTCGGAACGTTTTCGGAAAAGGCTTTATAGGTCTTCTTGCGATTGACATGGATCCTCATCGAGTAACGTCTCCAATTCACAGTCTTCGAAGGTCTTCACAGTCTTCAGGCAACAACAGTTGCGCAACCAACCTTTAAGCAACATATAAAGTTTAGAAACTATTTGTCCATAATAAAATTTGGGTTGGTTGCCAATGCTAAGCAGCGCTTTCTAATTCTCTCCGCTGCTTTTACACGCAGTACTTTCAACTTCTGTGTATCGTTTTTAATTTTAATTAAATAGCGGGTACGATTGTCACTTCTTTTATCAATCTACGAATACAGTAGCGGACAATGAAATCCGGACACCTAAGTACTTGCACTAAATGTTAACTTTGCATTAGTGTGGTAGGAGCGCGTGTTATAATATCGAGTTGAAATTTTTTTGTTATATCCGGAAGGTATTTAGCTTTCATGATCTGAAAGCATTTTTAAAATTATTAAATTTCTATGTAAAAAAATATTTTTTTTAATATGTCGAAAATGACTGACAATTTTCAAGGGGCCATATTGGCCTTACAATCGAATATCTTAAGCTTCCGAGGAATAAGCATTAACGTTGGACTTATTAAGTCTTCTTTCGAGCTTTTCCTACGAAAAAATTAAGAGAAAACCAGAACTCTAAAGCATTGGCCACGATCAGGAAAGAAAAATAAGACCAACTACCACGAGGATCGAATCCTTTCACGATTAGGCATAACTGATCGTTTCAAATCAACAAAACATGTAAGAGGTAAGTTTTTCCATTTGCAAGGAGTCGAAATAAGCACTCGAGCCGTTCTTTTATTCTTCCGTTCTTTTAGCCGTTCGAGGCGAAACTTTATTTTTTGTAACGTCAAAAATTAATCCATTTGGATTAATCCATTAATTAATCCACTTACAATAGCATGAGCTACGTGCGCCCAAACGCAACAAACGCTTCAAAAATAATTGCTTACGGTAAACGATCAGGCAAGGTGCATGCTGAATGGTCCGGGGATTCTTTTCTTACTATGGCGTTGGTGATCTGGCAATAATTGATGGAACTGTGAATGCTGAAAAGTTCCAAGGTGTTCTAAATTGTCACCTTCTACCCTCAATGAAGGAGCATCTTTCTCATGCCCTAAACATAATCTTTCAGGACGACTCAGGTCCTTTCTATCGTGCAAAAAAAAAGGGATATATTTTTTTTAATTCTTTAAGGATTTGTTTAAACAATAATTAAAGTTTCAAATTTCAAATATATTTTTTTTTAATTTAGATAAATTATTTGCAGAAAAATCGAATATCAACATTAGACTGACCAGGCAGTAGTCCTGATTTCTATCCGATTCATTATCGTTGTCCTATTTTAAAAGTTGAAATACATAAAAACAAACCCAAAAAAATAAGAGAATTTAATTTAACAGGGAAAGTGTCTGTTATAAAGACATAATTAAGAAATCTAACGAACACTTGGTAGATTTTATGCCATCAAGATAAAGGCCGTATTAAAAACTCAAGAAAGACCAACTAAATACTAAAGAACCAAAACAAAATTATTTTTGAAAACTTTAAATACTAAGCTATTAAGAAATAATTTTCAAAAATTTTTGTTACCTAGGAATATTAAAAAAAAAATTTTGTTTGTCTACATTGTCCGCTACTGTATATATAAGCTTGTTAAACAAAAATAAAAGTTAAAAAAAAAATAATACATACGGTTGCAAACGTACGCTACATTAAAATTCAATATACAAAAATAAGCTTGCATAAGTCGCAATTTTTTTTTAAATTTCATAGTTTACATTTAAATGACTTAACACATGAAGTTTCATCCACCTGTTTTCACTTAATGCGAAGCAATTACAATAAAATTATGTTTTGGGGTCGCGAACGTACGATTAGAACATAGATCAGAAACAAAATACAAATTAAGAAGTAATTGAAAATTTTTTCGCTCTCTTTGACTTTTTCTCGTGTTATTAGATTGTTATTAAGAGATTTAGTAGAAAAAGAGCAAACACATCATATGTTTTCCTTGAGAAATTAATGAACATAAAATTGTATTTAAAAGTAAAAAAAAGGTAAAAATTACATTTTTTGACTTTTAGGGATTTTAAAAAAAAAAGCTGAGATATGCTATATTTATATTACTTTTTTTTTGAATTTTCAAAAGATTATGAAAATTTGGATGTTTATTCAAGAAAATACAAAAAAAAGAATCGAGGAATATGGACATTTATTTTTTCGGTCCTGGTTGACCTTCGGCCGGAATAGCCCATATACTTAATGGGGTCGTAGATAATTCCTTCTCTATGTTACATACATCTCTATTTTCACACGACTTCAATATAGTGAATATAATATATATAGTGAATATAATAGTGAATATTCAATATAGTAGAAACTGTTGGCTACAATCACTAACCATACAGCATATAGACAACACATTTCATACAACAAAAATGGACGCAAAAATTTCTTGCGACAAACCCCAGCAGGCCCCAGAGCGAATTTGTTCTCTCTTTCTTACGCGAGAATTCTTATTAAATTGTGCTACAATACAACAATACAATGATACAATTATACAAGGTAGTCTCGTGCATAGGGTAGGAAATTCTGCCGCAACGCTGCCGGCACACGTTACGAGTAGTGTGAGCACGCTCAAATTTTGTAGAAGCTCTCTCATTTGCTCTCATTTATTAATTAATTTAGCATTAATTTAATCAGCGTACGTTGAACGCGTAATAACGGAACGAGTTTGTCTCTTCTCTATTTAAAAATAGTTTATCATTGTTTTTTATATCCCTCAATGTCCTATCCAATGCCTCAAGCGAATGTTTACGTGCCATAGTGCATTCATTCCAAATAATTATTTTACATTGTTTCGGCACTATGCCCATAGACGATTGTTTTTTTATGTTGCACACTGCATCTTGATTATTTTGAATGTTCAATGGCAGCTTAAGCGCTGAATGAGCTGTTCTGCCTACATGTAATAAAGTTGCTGTAATGCCAGAAGATGCGACTAACAATGCCTGTCATTTCTACAGTATCTTACTGTAGTTCAAGATTCATATCTTTGTTGAGTAAAAACGATGTCATTTGGAAGCATGAATTGAATGTTCGAATTGAATTCAAGGAAAAGGGTAGAATCTGGATTTGTACCGAGAATTAAACCGCGCACTGGTTCAGGCAGTGTTTCAATTTCGGGTTGTTTTACTTTTCCTGATGAACAACACATCCCAATTGGATCATTTTTATATTTGAGTGTATGACAATACGGGCATTCTGGTCAATTCTTCTTCTTTTAACTCTGACTCTGCGCGTTTCTGTTTGTTGCAGTTGTCTTCGTTGATTACTTTTATTTCGTGCCTCTTTCGATTGTGATTCACGTAACTGCGTCATGCTCACACGCGCATTTTCATGATCTTCTTCGATTTGTTCTCCTGATCTTCGTGCTCTTCTATCTCGCGCGGCTTTAGAATTGAACGTTCGCCGACTCAAATTGGCCCAATTGCGTGTTCTTGGCATGGCTGACTGTAGATCAGTGGTCGGCAGGGCCCTATTTGAGTGGCATGTGACACACAAAGAAATGAACGATAAGTTACGCTCACAGCCGCCTACTTACTGTTATACATTACTATATGTGCAGCCATTTCGGAGTATAATTTAATTAATTATTATATCCCATTCTTAACATTTAGGGAGATGAAAATTAGACGGAGCCCGATGTTCAGCCCTAACGGATATGTACACAAAATTTTACATCGCTCGAGCCATTTCAGAGGAGTAGAATGACTAACAGTGGACACGCTGTCGAACGGGATAAAAAGTATCCTACGTCCGTCACTATCAGATCTACCCTATCTATATTTTCTATGGAGAGGTTCCAACCCAATTTATGCGATTTTTTTTTTTTTTTTTAACATTTCGATTTTTAAGTTTGGGTGGTTAAACAAAAACGAAACTTATGTTTTTATTTCAAACCAAACGTATTAGTATTAAAACATTCCCAATCCCAAGAAGCAAACTTAAAATTGGTGCCTTGCTACTTCTTGGCCTTCTTGCTAACCGAAACAAAAATTCTACAAATCTAAAGCAGCACCGAAAGAGACTTCTACCGAGTTTCAAGAGTCACGCTGCAGCAGAAGCAAGAAACAGTCGCAGAATTTGAAGAGTTTGCGTCTGGGGCGGAGAAATGAATAGTCTTCGTCTCCGAGCAGTAAGTAAGCTGTACTCTATACGGGGGCCACCTTCCCACGACTGTTATGAAGTATAACGACTTCGTAGAGGTGAAGTTGGCTGTGCAACCGTCTTCTCTTTCTTTACTTCCCTCCAGCTTCTACAGTAATCATTGTGAGGCACCGATAATCTGGACGCTATGAGCCAGTGCCCAGTGATTGCTTCAATTCCTAGACGGCAGTCCTGCCTGTTAAGGGAAAAAGTGTCCTTCTGAGATACCCTCGAAGGTGAATGTCTGAAATGTTCGCAAAGATGAGTTGCAGAATATCGAGGTAGTCTTCCTTTTTCATAAGAAGAAGGTAGTCTTCCCTCATCTTCCTTCTTCTTCATCTATTTTTTTAATTGGTCCGACGCTCCACCAAGTAAAACAGCTACAGACCATGACATTTCCACCTCCATGTTTCACTGTACGTGGCGTCTCTACAGCGACTCATCTGGCTTCTTCCAACAATATTGTTTACCATCCGACTGGTATCGATTGAATTTAGATTCATCAGACCATATAACTTTTTTCCAGTCGTCCAAATTCCAATTTTTATGCGCCCTCGCAAAATTGTAACTTTTTTCAATCACTCACCATTTTGCTAAAAAATATATCATAAAAATCCTACGAGTGACGATAGCTGCTGATGTATAGAAACTAACCAAATTTGATTTTTTGTTCTCGATTTAAAATTAAGGACGTTAGCTGACCGGCCATTGAACCTCAAAATTTATTTTGAACTTCGCATCTAATATTGTAAAACCTAATTTACAAATTTTGGTTGGCTTGTTCATTTGGCCAACAAGTTACTCAGTTATTCCCCCCAGTTACTCAGATGTCCCCCCTTAAGTTCACAACTGAATCTTCAACGTCTCTAGGCAATTTCTTAATTTTTTTAGTACTAAATTTCATACATTTTTCATACATCCATTTTTCATACATCCATTTTTCATACATACATTTTTCATACAAAAGAGCCAAAACACGTGAGATTTCATGTGGTTTTAGTTAGATTTTATATTGTAATAAACTGGTTCTATTATGATATTGTCATAATGATCGGCCAACAACATCCGATTTGAGCCATATGTATCCGGTTTTAACTGCAAGGGTATATCAACTTCGGCTCCGTCTGAAGTTATCTTTCCTTTCTTGTTTATTTAATATTTTGTATAAGATTTTAAGGGGACCCACTTTTGTTTTATCCACAAATCAAGTTAAAAAGTAAATATCTTCACCGATTTGATTTATCCTAGTTCATACCAGAGCTATATGTGTATAGAATAATGTCTGAAAATTTGGAACCCATTGGATTAAAAGGTTTTAAGTAACCTCATGCGCCAGTCGTAAAACACAGTTTCGAGAAAACCGCGTTTAAAGTTTTGAGACGGCTCTCGCCGTCTTCTGACGCTTCCACCATAAATCGGCTATAACTTCAAGAGTTTTTATACCCTTGCAGAGGGTATTATAATTTTGTCCAAAAGTGTGCAACGCAGTGAAGGAGACATCTCCGACCCTATAAAGTATATATATTCTTGATCAGGATCACCTCCTGAGTTGATATGAGCATGTCCGTCTGTCCGTCTGTCCGTCTGTCCGTCTGTCTGTCCGTCTGTCTGTCTGTCCGTTTCTACGCGAACTAGTCTCTCAGTTTTGAAGCTATCGTCTTGAAACTTTGCACACACCCTTCTTTCCTTTGCACGCAGTATATAAGTCGGAACGGCCCGGATCGGCCGACTATATCCTATAGCTGCCATATAACTGATTGATCGGAAATGGTATAACTTTGGTGTTTTTAGAGTTAGAGAATTCAAATTTGACAAGAGAGCTATTTTTGGCAAACCATTACGACATGCCAAATTTCATAAGGATCGGCCGACTATATCTTATAGCTGCCATATAACTGAACGATCGGAAATGACCCAACTTTCGTGTTTTTGAAGATAGAAAGCTGAAACTTAATACAGATTATATTTTTGGCCAGATGATCCAACCTACCAAATTTCATTAGGATCGGCCGACTATATCCTATAGCTGCTATATAACTGAACGATCGGAAATGACCCAACTTTTGTGTTTTTGAAGATAGAAGTTTGGGACAATTTTAGGTTTCGTTTTTGTATTATAATAAATTGGGAAATATTATCATATTCTCATAAGGATCGGCCAACTATATCCGATGTTTGCGATATATATCCGGTTTTAACTGCAAGGGTATATAAACTTCGGCTCCGCCCGAAGTTAGCTTTCCTTTCTTGTTAAAATTTGAAATTTGAAAGAAACATTCTTGAAAAGTTATAAGTTCAAATTAAACTTAAAAAAAATCAGTTTTTGAAACCGAAAATGGGGGGAGGTCCCCCTTAATAAATATTCAAATAATAAACACAAAAAATTTCATTTACTACATTACTAACTTCTTTATGCGAGCCCAAAGTCAATAGTTGCAAACATGTACTTAGACTCAGATGTCCGCCAGAATCGCGGACAAAGACCACGTAATTTTTGACGAATTCTTTGAGGGTTCGTGAATTTTGGCGACCGGAACAACGACGACTTTAATGGAAAAGCTATCCAGGGCTTTTTTGTCGTGTGCTGATCCAAAAATTTAATTTTTCCACAAACTGTAAAAATTATAAAATTGTATCAAGCTATTGCCTATTGCGGCCGAATGTATCTTTTCTTTCTCGCTTTTCAATGAATTTAGTAAATAAACTATTCATTTAAAACAATACATTTTTTTAAAAAATTTTTGTTGAACGAACCTAAATATAATATAATTTTCTAGATACAATTGTAGATTTTTAAATGGTTAATTTATAATTTATGTCAGTGGTGCCCAAAACCCAATCACATGTGGTTGGAAATTTCTATGCCCAGAATCTGCCTGCATACCGAAATTGTAAACACTGTAAAACGCCTGTAGTCGTGCGTGTGCTTACGGGAGAATTCGAACACAAATGCAGTTGTAACATGTAAATGTATCTGTGTGGGCACCACTGCTTTAACTATGTATTCCTAAAAATTTCTACTACAAGTTTTTTTTATTACAAAATATACTAAAACCAATAATAAATTCCGATTATTTTCAGAGGATGTTGACGAGAATATTGAGTGCATTTCTCCAAAACTTCTTAATTCAATGAGCACGGATGTTGCCAAATTAAAAGCTAAACAGGCGTTGGATTCCGTTCCTAAAAATAAGCTAACACTTCTTATCAATTACGCAATGCGCAACATTTATTTGGCCAGGAATTACTTTGCTGGACCGGTAAAACTTTATAAATATGTTTTTTGTAAAAAAAAAAAATCAGCGATTAAACTATTATTATACTTATAAGTAAATGATAAAGAAAATTTCATTGCAGTAGTATCATTATATTTGTCCAAAAATATCCAACGGATCTGATCCCAAACATAATGCACACATGGTCACATAACAATGGGTAACCTTAAAAAAAAAACAAGAAAGGAAAGCTAACTTCGGGCGGAGCCGAAGTTGATATACCCTTGCAGTTAAAACCGGATATATATCGCAAACATCGGATTTAGTTGGCTGATCCTTATTATAATAAAAAATTTAAAACAAGTCCCAAACTTCTATCTTCAAAAATACCAAATTTGGTATTTCTACCAAAAACCATTTCCGATCGTTCAGTTATATGGCAGCTATAAGATATAGTCGGCCGATCGCTATGAAATTTGTTAGGTCGGATTAACTGACCAAAAATATAATCTGTACCAAGTTCCAGCTTTCTATCTTTAAAAAAAAGTTGGGTCATTTCCCATTGTTCAGTTATATGGCAGCTATAGGATATAGTCGACCGATCCCTATGAAATTTTGCATGTCGTATTATTTTGCCAAATATAGCTCTCATGTAAAATTCTCTAACTTAAAAATCAAATCAATCATCGGATTTAGTTGGCTGATCCTAATGAGAATATGATAATATAACCCAATTTATTATAATAAAAAATTTAAAACAAGTCCCAAACTTCTATCTTCAAAAATACCAAAGTTGGTATTTCTACCAAAAACCATTTCCGATCGTTCAGTTATATGGCAGCTATAAGATATAGTCGGCCGATCGCTATGAAATTTGGTAGGTCGGATTAACTGACCAAAAATATAATCTGTACCAAGATCTAACTTCAAACTAACTTTTATCTTCAAAACACGAAGTTGGGTCATTTCCGATCGTTCAGTTTTATGGTAGCTATAGGATATAGTTGGCCGACCGTTATGAAATTTGGTACGTCGTATTATTTTGCCAAAGATAAATAGCCTTAACTCTTTAACTAAAATAGCAACAAAGTTACAGCATATAACAGATTATATGGCAGCTATAGGATATAGTCGACCGATCCCGGCCGTTCCGCTTCTTTTAAAGAAAAGTTTAAAAACTAGAGACACACTAGCAAGGGTATAACAAGGAAGGAAAGGTAACTAGGTGTAGGCTGAAATTTTTCTCAATATTTCCGTTTTGGGGGCGGGATTGGGCGTGGCGAAATTCTTACGTAAACGATCTGCGTGGATACGTTAAGTGTCCCAGTTCAAAATCGGATAGTTATACCTCTTAAAGTCTTCGAGACCTACCCGTTCAAAATTTTAGCACGTTAGTTGGGAATGGGTATACGAGGTGTGTTCAAAAAGTAAGGTGACTTTGTATCTTCAAGAAAAACTATTAGTTAATTAATCAATATTTATGTTGGGGGCCGTCCATATATTGCGTGACGCAAATTTCAGACTTTTTTGACCCCCTCCCCCCCCTGCGTGACAAACCATGACACGAGGTTAGACCCCCGTGACCACAAACCGTGACGTTAACCCAGACCCTCTCCCCCCCCCAGGCGCGTCACGCAATATATGGACGGCCCCTTGTCCCGTTTTTCCAATCCCCAAAGCACTTCCCATAAGAACTTTTCGGTATAGCCTTCAGCTCTTCCAGCGATGCAAATCTCCTTCCTTTCATAAGTCTCTTCAATTTTGGGAACAAGAAAAAATCACATGGGGCCAAAAGGCATCTCTGAATATGGTGGCCGAGGCATCTCATTGTGGTGTTGTTTTTGGACAAAAAATCTCTCACAAGCAGAGATGAGTGAGCAGGGGCATTATCGTGATGAAAAAGCCATGAATTCTTTTCAAAAAAAGGCAATTCTGGACGTTTCTTTAGTACTGCTTCTCGCAAACGGCGCATAACTTCCAGATAATACTGTTCATTGACCGTACCATGGTAATCGAAGAAAACAGTGATCAAAACCTTGACATTTGATCGAACTTGGCGTGCTTTTTTCGGTCTTGCCTCACCTGGGCTCTTCCATTGGGACGATTGGTCTTTGGTTTCGATATCATAACCATATACCCATGATTCGTCACCAGCAAACTTTGCTGACACACGACTCGTGCCCAAAACGATTGAAAAAATTTAATGGCACGAGCCAAGCGATATACCGACATGTTCAGCAACTTCTCTGATAGTGATTCGACGATTTTCCAAAACAATTTTCCAAAAGCTTGAACGTTTTCATCAGTTGTTGACGTGCTTGGGCGTCCCGAGCGAGGCTCCTCATTGGCATCTTCCCGGCCATCTTGGAAGAGTTTGTACCACTTGTAGACATTTTTTTTACTCAGAACAGTTTTACTGTATGCCACTGTCAACATTTCAAGTGTTTTGGAGCACCTAATTTTATTTTTTACAAAAAATTTGATGTAAATCCTTTGATCAATATTTTTTGATAACAAAAAATCGCCGGGCACGCAAAACAACCTGTAACCTTTACGCCTCTCACAACCAAATAAAGGAGGGGATTCAATTAAAACTTGGTACAGATGTTAAGGAAAAAATCGTTAATCAAAAATATGTTGTTGGCGAAGTTTAAAAAGTCACGTTACTTATTGAATACACCTCGTATAAATGTTTATATCTCCTCCAAAAATGAGACGACTTAAAAATATCTTTCTATACTGTCGCTGCAGAAATATGCAAATAGACGAACGGGAAGGACGTGCGAAAAATTTGAAATAAAATTGACGTTCCTGTGGAAAGACGGACATGGATATATCGACTCGGCTGTTGATGCGGGTCAGAGATGATTCCTTTTCTATGTTGCATCCATTCACACGAATAAAATATAACCTTGTACTCTACGAGTACCGAGCATAAAAACTCAACATCTCTAACATTCAAAACAAAGATATGTCTATAGGATATAGTCGGGCGATTCCGGCCGGTCCGACTTTTGTACTGCGTGCAAGAAGGGTGTATGCAAATTTTGAAGTCGATAGCTTTAAACCAGAGGTCGGCACGGCCCTATCTCGGGGGCATAGGAAATTTCTCTGCCCGAGCTCTGCCACACACACACAGTATAAATGCGAGAAACGTCATGCTCACAGCCTACTTTCTGCTATTCGTTACTAACACTAAAGCGGTAAAATCATATCAATGTATTGGGGTGCCGACCACTGCTTTAAACCCAAGTCACTAGTTCGCATTGGTGGAAGAAGATAGCCAAAAGGAAAGATTATATCAACTCAGGAGTTAATCCTGATCAAGAATACAAAGTGATATAAAAAACAAGAAAGGAAAGCTAACTTCGGGCGTAGCCGAAGTTGATATACCCTTGCAGTTAAAACCGGATATATATCGCAAACATCGGATATAGTTGGCCGATCCTTATGGGAAAAGGAATATATAATCCAATTTATTACAATACAAAATCTAAAAAAAAGTCCCAAACTTCTATTTTCAAAAATACGAAAGTTGATATTTCTACCAAATACCATTTCCGATCGTTCAGTTATATGGAAGCTATAGGATATAGTCGGCCGATCCTAATGAAATTTGGTAGGTCGGATTAACTGACCAAAAATATAATCTGTACCAAGTTCCAGCTTTCTATCTTCAAAAACACGAAAGTTGGGTCATTTCCGATCGTTCAGTTATATGACAGCTATAAGATATAGTCGGTCGATCCTTATGAAATTTGGCATGTCGTATTATTTTGCCAAAAATCAAATTGTCAAATCTTATGTCAAATTTGAACTCTCTTACTCTAAAAACACCAAATTTATACCATTTCCGATCATTCAGTTATATGGCAGCTATAGGATATAGTCGGCCGATCCTTATGAAATTTGGCATGTCGTATTATTTTGCCAAAAATAGCTCTCGTGTAACTCTAAAAAGACGGGCATGCTCATATCAATTCAGGAGGTGATCCTGATCAAGAATATATGTTCTTTATAGGGTCGGAGATGTCTCCTTCACTGCGTTGCACACTTTTGACCAAAATTATAATACCCTCTGCAAGGGTATAAAAAATACAACAAAAATGTTATACACTTTGCGCAAATATTTTGGCAGTATAATTCTAAACACGACACAGAAACCTTGACAATTTAAGGAAAAATGTGACATTTACCACTTTCAAAATAAGACTTTAGGAACGATATAACTTTAACAACAAAACTATTTTTATATGATTGAGATGTACGTTTACTGAAAACAAAGTTTCGTTACTATAAACTCGTATTTATTATTAAAGAAATATTTCGAAATATAATTTAGTCCGAACTAAAAACAATTAACATTTAAAGGGTATGTTAAAAACATGCATTGGTGGTCATGCGTTAGTTTAAAGAGCTAAGGCTTGCATATTATTAGGATTATGTGTGTATTACCTCATAAGTCGATATTCGACTCCACCCGAAGTTAGCTATCCCTTCTTGTTAAAATTTGTTTTATAAAAAACTTATCAATTAAAAAAATGTACATAACATATATAACTGAAACAAAACTGCGTGGGCCTACAAACATGCTTCGGCTTTGACAGAAGATAACCAACCTAAATCATATTTCTAATAACATTTGCTTTATATTTCTTGTTTAATTATTTTTCAGGATGATGAAGAGCAATTAGTTGATGAAGAAGCAATTGATAAAATATTGCACGCAATGGATGCTTGTTTGCTTATATGTAACATATATTCTACAGTAAGCGATCTTACATTTTTACAGGAAGATAATATATCACATATTATAAAGTTTACTCAATTTCAACTGCGTGAAACTATATTTCCAATCCACGATCCGGTTTATACAGTAAAAAATATGAAGAAGCCCAATCACCGTAAAAAAATGAAGTCGCAACAAGCTCATAATCGCAGTCTACAACTTTTTTATTCAAAAACGGTTGAACTTTTGAAAGTTTTCGTGACCCTGTTTGACAAATGCGTTTTTGTTGATACGATAGTTTTGCCATTGTCTACGCTAGCTATAGAGCCATTTTTTGTTGATAATATAGAGAATCTGCAATTTGTATGCCTTGAGTTAGTAACCACGGTAAGTAAATTTTATATTGTAATATTATTATTTAATATTAAAGTAATAGTAATAAAAATACTACTATTTGTATAGTAGTAATAATCGTATATTTTGGCGCATATGAAGCTGGGAAAAATACAGAGAACGCCAGTTTAGGGTGCGAGTGCAAAGATATCACGAACGAGAGTGCGCTCGCTTTAGATAATTAGTTAAAGCCGAGCGGCCACGAAAGAGGGGTACGTTGCGTACGTTCCGTAATTAATTACGCATTATTAATTACACAGTGCGACCAAAAAAAAATTTGGAGGAACTTTTGAAGAGACCTAGTAGGAACCAAGATTATGAAGTACACAGATGGGACATCAGGGCCCAAAACGGTCAACTTTTTTCGTCGAGCTTGTTGGTGAGGGGGGAACGCCCATGCATACGATTCTATTTGTTGAACTCTTTACATGTATCCGTCAACCTTTGTATGTATTTGTATGTATGTATGTATGTATGTGTGACTGCTCGCACGACGGCGTAAAAATGTTTTGTCTTCCAAATTTCAATTTCAATTTCTCGTTTCTGTTTTCAATGCGCCGATGTGGTATATCAAGGGAGTCAAGGATATCAAAATATCAAGGGAGTCCTTCCGGCATTTCGTCATCCGCCATGTCCGTCACTTATTTTTACAACAATTGTAATTGAATGCAAATAAAAATAATAATAATAAAGTAAATACGACAAGTAAAAACAAAATATTAAAAAAAAAAAAAATATAAGTAAAAATAAATAAAAGTAAATATAAAAATAATCATAAACTAAAACTTTCTAAAAATTAGAACAACAACCCGCTCGTTCCAGCGAGTTCCAGCGCTGGAACCCGCCATGGAAAATTTTTCATTGTATGTGATGTCCCATCTATGTACTTTATAATCTTCGGAAGGAACTAGGAAGTCACGTTTTTCGTGACTTTTTTGCGTTTAAAAATTCCTAATTCCTATTCCTTGGTTCGTATTTTTTAGACTTTGACGCCTTTTTTTCGGTACAACTTGCAAGATACGCTGTTGTTTTTGATACATATTAATACTGTGTTATTAATCCTGAATAAAACGAGACTAATTTCATTACAAAACAAGAAAGGAAAGCTAACTTCGGGCGGAGCCGAAGTTTATATACCCTTGCAGCTAAAACCGGATATATATCGCAAACATCGGCCGATCCTTATGAAATTTAGTAGGATGGATCAAAATATAATCTGTACCAAGTTCCAGCTTTCTATCTTCAAAAACACAAAAGTTGGGTCATTTCCGATCGTTGAGTTATATGGCAGCTATAGGATATAGTCGGCCGATTCTTATGAAATTTGGCATATCGTATTATTTTGCCAAAAATAGCTCTCAAAGTTATACCATTTCCGATCAATCAGTTATATGGCAGCTATAGGATATAGTCGGCCGATCCCGGCCGTTCCGACTTATATACTGCGTGCAAAGGAAAGAAGGGTGTGTGCAAAGTTTCAAGACGATAGCTTTAAAACTGAGAGACTAGTTTGCGTAGAAACAGACAGACGGACAGACGGACATGCTCATATCAACTCAGGAGGTGATCCTGATCAAGAATATATATACTTTATAGGGTCGGAGATGTCTCCTTCACTGCGTTGCACACTTTTGGACAAAATTATAATACCCTCTGCAAGGGTATAATTATGATAATTGTTGAAGTTATTACGCTTTTCTCAAAAGAAATCAATGCATTCTTGCTACTAGCGTTCCGGAGCAATAGTGTGCCCTTTCATTTCGCTTATTCCTTTCTTGTACACACTTTTACTCCGGAGCGCTAGTAAAATTTTACTGACTTGTTTTGGGAATAGCGCTATAACTTTATAGCGTTGGCAAAAATTGAAAATTTCTGCGCCAGTACAGGAAGGTATTCTGAAAAGTTTTTGCTGCCAAACTATTCATATAATCAGTTTATAGCAGGAAATAAGATATAGACATTTGTCTACTGATTCCCATACTAACGCGTTAAAATTTAGCGTTAGCCGTCCTTTCTTGTTTTCTCCTCGATCTTTTTATACCCTTGCAGAGCGTATTATAATTTTAATTAATTGGTCAAATTTATAATTTGGTCAATAGTGTGCAACGCAGTGAAGGAGACATATCCGACCCTATAAAGTATATATATTCTTGATCAGGATCACCTGAGTTGATATAAGCATGTCGGTCTGTCCGTCTGTCTGTTTCTACTCGAACTAGTCTCTCAGTTTTAAAGCTATCGACTTGAAACTTTGCACACACCCATCTTTCCTTTGCACGCAGTATATAAGTCGGAACGGCCGGGATTGGCCGTCTATATCCTACAGCTGCGATATAATTGATTGATCGGAAATGGTATAACTTTGGTTTTTTTGCATGATTGACCCTATTTTTGGCAGTGCTTTTAAGATGGAAAGCTGGAACTTAGTATACATTCAATTTTCGGTCAGTTAATCTAACGTACCAAATTTCATAACGATCGGCAGTCTATATCTTATAGCTGCCATATAACTGAACGATCGGAAATGGTTTTTGGTAGAAATACCAACTTTGGTATTTTTGAAGATAGAAGGTTGGGACTTTTTTTTAGATATTTTATTGTAATTAATTGGTTTTATTATGATATTCTCATAAGGAGCGGCCAACTATATTCGATTTTTGCGATATATATCCGGTTTTAACTGCAAGGGTATACAAATTTTGGTTCCGCTAACTAACTTTTATCTTCAAAACACGAAGTTGGGTCATTTCCGATCGTTCAGTTTTATGGTAGCTATAGGATATAGTTGGCCGACCGTTATGAAATTTGGTACGTCGTATTATTTTGCCAAAGATAAATAGCATTAACTCTTTAACTAAAATAGCAACAAAGTTACAGCATATAACAGATTATATGGCAGCTATAGGATATAGTCGGCCGATCCCGGCCGTTCCGACTTATATACTGCGTGCAAAGAAAAGAAGGGTGTGTGCCGATAGCTTTAGTTTCAAGTCGATAGACAGCCGGACAGACGGACATGCTAATATCAACTCAGGAAGTAATCCTGATCAAGAATATATATACTTTATAGGGTCGAATATATCTCCTTCACTGCGTTGCACACTTCTGGAAAAAACTATAATACCTTTTCCAAGGGTATAAAACAAATACTAGAAAACATAAATGAATACAGCAAGTCTCTTTCTCAAAGCGAGGGACTATGAACTTTTTTGGTTGTGCTCGCAAGGAGAGACCAAGAAGAAAAATGGTCAACAGTTATTTGCGAGGTCTGAATTTGGTTTTTGTTGTTGATATTTTTACTTTTACATGTAAACGCAATTTGAACAAGCCAAAAATATGTATTTGTTTTTTCCAATAGACAATTCCTCTTCAAGCTGTAAAAATTATTCTTGTTATATCGGAATAATTCCAAATTTTATATATTTTTAAATACATAAATCTACTAGAGACACGGCACTATCATATGGTCCAGAAGTCGATTTTTAGGCATAAATTAAAAAAATAGAGTTACAGACCTAAAACTTTGCCTTTTGTGTAATAATAAAATGATAATAATTAAAAAAAATTTTAAGACTGCGACCACGCCTCCTATTGCATCCCATACAAACCGATTCGTAGTATTATTGTTAGAAATTGAGTATGACGCTGAATTAAAAAAATATACATATTTAAATTCATTTTAGAAATATCATAAAAATCTATATATACAGTAGCGGACGATGAAATTCGGACACCTAAGTACTTGCACTAAATGTAAACTTTGCACTAGTGTGGTAGGAGCACGTGTTATCATGATCTGAAAGCATTTTTTAAATTATTAAACTTCTTAGGATAAAAAAAAATTTTTTTATTTTAAATATGTCGAAAATGACTGAGAATTTCCATATTGGTCTCATATTGGGGTCATATTGGCCTCAATCGAAAATCATAAGCTTCCGAGGAATAAGCCGAGGTCATATTGGCCTCACAATCCAGCTGTAACGCTGGATTTATTAAGTCTTCTTTTGAGGATTTCCTACAACATTTTGAGAAAACCAGAACTCTAAAGCATTTGCCAGGATCAGGAAAGAAAAATAAGACCAAATACCACGAGTATCGAATCCTTTCACGATTAAGTATGACTGATCGTTTCAAATCAGCAAAAAATTTAAGAAGTAAGTTTTAACAGTTGAAAGGAGTCAAAACATGCACTCGAACCGTTCGAAGGAACATTGAGGAGGCAGGACTTCATGGCCGCCGAATAGCGAAAAACCCAGTCTTGACCGCAAAAATGCTCCAGAAAAGGCAACAGTGGGTCAAAATGCACGAATCTTGGACTGTACATGATTGGCGAAACGTCATTTTTTCTAACGACACCAAAAGAATCCATTTGGCTTACAATAGTATGAGCTACGTGCGCCCCAAATGCGTCAAACGCTTTAAAAATAATTGCTTACGGCAAACGGTCAGGCAAGGAGCATGCCGAATGGTCCGGGGATGCTTTTCTTACTATGTATGGCGTTGGTTATCTGGCATTAATTGATGGAACTGTGAATGCTGAAAAGTTCCAAGGTGTTCATAATCGTCACCTTCTACCCTCAATTAAGGAGCATCTTTCTCATGCCCCAAACTTAATCTTTCCGGACGACTCAGGTCCTTGCTATCGTGAAAAAAAAGGACCTTAATTTTTTAAGAACTGTTTAAACGATAATTAAAGTTCTAAATTTCTAGTATTTTATTTTAAACATAGGTTATAGATTATTTGCAGAAAAATCGAATACCAACATTAGACTGTCCTGATTTCCATCTGTAGTCCTGATTTCCATCTGTTGTATTTTTAGGTTGATTAATAGTTTTATTTAAGGATGTTTAATAGGAATCAGATTTTACACGTTGTTGGCGATAGAGGTGACAGAACAGAAGAGAGGCTTAGAGGAGATACTTATAGAATAACAATGCTCGCGATATATATATGGTTGTGCTGCCAATTGTATTTCGAATACTATCCGATTCAATATCGTTGTCCTATTTTAAAAGTTAAAAAACATTAAAAAACCAAAAAAAAATAAGAGAATTTATCTGAACATTGGAAAGTGTCTGTTATAAAGACATAATTAAGAAAATTAACGAAAACTTGGTAGATTTATGCTATCAAGAATAAAGGCCGTATTAAAAACTCGAAGAAGACCAACTAAATACTAAAGAACCAAAACAAAATTATTTTTGAATACGTTACACACTAAGCCAATAAGAAACAATTTTGAAAAATTTTAGTTACCTTGGAGCATATAAAAAAAAAAATTTTCCTTTGTTTGCCCACATTTTTGTTAATTTTACCAAATATTGAAATATACGTTTTATTTCCAAATGAAACAAAATGAAATTTAATAGTACACGTTTTGAATTAACATTTATATTAATTTCATTGATTTAAAACAAATTTACTCCATAAAGTAAACGCTGACTGAAAAAAAACTAAAAAAGTAGTGATTTCTGCCTGTCCGGCTTTCATTGTCCACATATGTAAATGTTATGTATGGGTTTAATCTTAAACATTCTCTTCTTCTCCTATTACTGTAGTGCAGCCTTCGATCAGGTCCTCATCCGAATCACAATCAGATTGCAATTCCTCTTCAAATAGGAGTTTTTTGGCGTCCCCGGTTTTTGTGATGTCCCGTTAGTTTTATTATACGAAACACAAGGAACTCATTTTAATTTTCTATAAAACATACACATAAATTAAACATTAAACAAAACAAAAAAACTAAGACTACACATAAACAGACTATATTCTGTAAAATACATACCTTGATTTACAATTTCTATTACTATTACAGTTTTTTCGGACAAAAAATATTTATTTTCACGCAAAAAAGTAAACAGCAATTTGCCGCCAATTTCCCATAAACAAAAAGCTGTTTCGATTATGTTGTTTGGAAAGCTCATAAAAAGCTTCAGCGAAGCATTTAAAAATTATTTTTTTCTTTGTTATGTGTGATGTATTAACTTTAAGAATTTTAAATCAAAAATACTAAAAAAACGAACAAAAAAATTCCGAATTTATGCCAAAACAAAAAAGAAAAAAAAAGGAATATACCCTTGCAGTTTAAACCGGGTATGTATCGCAAACATCGCATATAGTTGGCCGATCGTTATGAGAATATGATAACATAACCCAATTTATTATAATACAAAATAAAAAAAAACTGAAAAAACAAGAAATAAAAGCTAACTTTGGGCGGAGCCGAAGTTGATATACCCTTGCAGTTAAAACCGGATATATATCGCAAACATCGGATATAGTTGGCAGATCCTTGTGATTACATCATAATAAAACCAATTAATTACAATAAAATATCTAAAAAAAAGTCCCAAGCTTCTATCTTGAAAAATACCAAAGTTGGTATTTCTACCAAAAACCATTTCCGATCGTTCAGTTATATAGCAGCTATAGGTTATAGTCGGTCAATCCTTATGAAATTAGGCATGTCGAATTATTTTTCCAAATAGCTCTCAGGTAAAATTTGAACTCTCTAACTCTAAAAACACTGAAGTTATACCATTTCTGATCAATCAGTTATATGGCAGCAATAGGATATAGTCGGCCGACCCCGGTCGTTCCGATTTATATACTGCCTGCAAAGGAAAGAAGGGTGTGTGCAAAGTTTCAAGTCGATAGCTTTAAAACTGAGAGACTAGTTTGCGTATCCGAAAAAATTGTTAAACAATAAGTAACAAATTGTTGAGTCTTTATGAGGCTTGCCCCACATAAATTGGAATCTTTACCTAAAAATCATTATAGAATTTTCCAACTGTTTTAAATTTATTATGTGATTTAAAGTAAAATATATTAGAAATTATAGCACAATGCATTCATAGTAGTTGTAACCAATTTAAGCTAACAGGTGCCATAATAACAAATGGCCCCCTACACCATAATACCTCCAGCACTGCTCTGCAACTTAACAACATGGTGTGGCTCTTTTCGAAGATCATGAAAATAGTAGCTGCAGCCATCGGGCTTCCAAATAAAACTTTTTTTGTCTAAAAAGACGAAACGGTGCCACTCGAATGTCCAGGTCACATGTGTGCGAACCGAACCGGGTTAAGAGGTGGCTGTTTCTTGATTGTTAGTCTCTTCAGGCGTGGAGCATTGTCGATGATACGACGCAAGGTTGTCAAATTTGCTTTAACGTCCCATTTTTGTCTTATCTTTGCCAAAGAGTTTTGCGAATTGGAAGCTTCTATTATTATAAGTGGCTTGTCCGATCTATTAAGCACACTGTGATGGCAGCTCTTCATGTTTTGGACATAACAAGGAGTTTAACGATATTATTTTTCCTCTCACAAAACAATAAAAAAAATATAAAAAAAAATAGTGGCTGCTAAATACAAACGAGATATAAGAACGATGCTGCCTCTTCAACGTTATAAATCGATCTTTGCTCTAATCTAATCTAATCTTGCTCCAATCTCTTAATCTTGCCCAAATTATCTATTGCGGCGAAGCGGGGCGAATTCCCACAAGAGCGAATATGAGCTTTCGCTCCCGCTCCGTCCTAAGCTGTATCATACTAGATTTAGATAACTACATAATTAACAAATTCAATATAATTCAACAAATTCAAATTCATAACATAGCTCGCAAATAACTGTTACCCTTTTTTTTTCTTTTGTTCAGTTTATGAGAACAACCGAAAAAAATTTTGACAATAAGCCCTCTCTCAGAGGAGACTTATTTTCTTTTGATTTTGGGTTTCGGTTGAGTGTTTTACGTTGAGAGATTCGTAAAATGCTCGCCTACTGAACATCGCTCACTGAGAGAAATGATTGACGTTTGCACAGAGATCCTTATTAAGGGGACCCCCCCATTCTCGGTTTAAAAAAATCAAGTGAAAATTTCAAAAACTCTTGAAGATATAGCCGATTTATGGTGGAAGCGTCAGGCGACGACCAGAGCCGTCTCAAAACTTTAAACGCGTTTTTCTCGAAACATTGTTTTTACGACTGGCGCATGAGGTTACTCAAAACCTATTAATTGGATTGGATTAACCTAATCCAATCGGTTCCAAATTTTAATACGTTTTTCTATACATATATAGCCTTGGTATGAACTAGGATAATCAAATCGGTGAAGATCTTTTTTACTTTGCAACTTGATTTGTGGCTAAAAAAAAGGCCATTTTCAAAACAAAAATTTTAAAGGTCCGCCATTTTGTTATTTTTTGTGCAAAATTAATAATCCTAGTTCATACCAGAGCCAAACATGTACCATACTCTTTCAAATTCTGTTGGAATTTTTGGTTTCAGATGTTCCAGTGAGCGGAAATCACATGCGCAAATCACTGTCGCACTATGTAATTTATGTTCATTTGCCAGCCCATTGAAAATCGTCAAAATTTGAAATGGAGAATTGGGGGGGTCTCCTTAAGGGGTTATATACCTTTTTTATTTTCAAAAAATTCAAAATTTTTTTATTGCTTTATCTTGAAGAACAACTCCTTGAGAATATTTTCCCAAATTTTCATAGAGATTGGAGCTGTAGAAAAAAAGTTACAGCGCTCCTAACCGCGCGCCTTGTCGCGGCCTTGCACTGAACTTGAAACTTTAAACGCGAATATCTCGAAATGGTGTTTCTTGAAAAATGACTTTGCGGTGACATGGATTGGCGGAAAACTACTGAACCGATTTACTTCAAATTTTTTTTAAATGTTCGTAATGAAATTCTTCTGTGCTTGAACAATCGACTTTTCACGCACAAACTTTTTTTTCGCCGAAATGTATTTTTTAGTAAAATTTTTAGAGACCAAATTTCATTTTTTTTTCATTTCATTTTTAGCATAAAACGTTCCCGTATGCATAAAAAAAATAAAAATTTTAAATCCGATCGTTCAAGCACAAGGAATTACACTAAACTAATGAAATTTTTTTACTTTTATGGTTTCAGTTGACCTGTTTGACCTGGGGAACTGTCACCGCAAGGCTCTAAAAAAAAGAAAGCCTCTAAGGGAAACAGCCACCCTTTAAAAACTATTTAATATTTTTCCACCAAATTTTGCACAAACATTGTTAATAAAGCGTTCTATGAAAAAATTAAAACATCCGTGTAATTAAATAATTGCTACATACCTAAAAAAAAATCCGAACTTTCCTCTTTTTCTTCGACAAAGAAGGTATATAACCCCTTAAAAGACTGATTGACCGAAAAAGTCAATTCAGTCAATTCAACACTTTTTTCTGTTCGATGCACATTGGTGTCATGTAATTTGTGTAACTTTTTGAATTAAAAAAGGAATTTTTATTTAAATATTTTTTTTTCTGTTTTCTACAACAAATTTAGAAATTCGAAAAATTATTGGCATATTTTTTTTTTTGATGTCAGTTTTTCGCTACCGAAATGTTCGTTCATATTGGGGGGAGTACGCATTTAGAACAATACAAAACACAATGTCAAGAAATCGCTTTGAAAAAATACGAGAAAAATTTCAGATTTCGCAGATTTTTATAAAAAAAAAAACCAAAAACCAAAACCATAAAAAACTATAATTTACAATAAAACATGTAAAACCTCATTTTTTGTTGGCCTATCTTCCCAAAGCCGCCTCTAGGCGGCCCAAGGATATAGTCATGTAAAACTCGATCCGAGCAAAAATACAATTTTTCCTAAAACAAACATTTACTTTTGATACATAGTGAATCCAAAAATAATTTTTTTCTTGAAAAAGAAAATTTTGGCACTAGAGGGTTAAATAACATTGGTTTGAATTTTTATTTTATTTGAGTTTTGAACCTTTATTTATTTTAACAAAAATATTGACTGCTAAAATTTTGTTTGGCCTGCTTTCCCAAAACCGCCTCTATGGGCTCTAAAGATTTTGTCCTATAAACTCGATACGTTCAAAAGTAAACATTTTTGTAACACAAATATTCCTCATGACCATAGCTCGCAAATGACTGTTAACCTTTTTGTTTCTGTTCAGTTTAAGATAACAACCGAAAAAAGTTCGACAATCAATCTTTCTTAGAGCAGGAGACTTACTTTCTTTACATTTTGGTTTTCGGTTGAGTGTTTTACGTTGAGAGATTCGTAAAATGCTCGTCTACTGAACATCGCTCACTGAGAGAAATGATTGACGTTCGCACAGAGACCCTCATTAAAAGATTGATTAAGACCGATTGACCGAAGTATTTACTTAAAGTTCAGCCTAACAATAAAGAGGAAGGGTTTTGGGTATTTATTGAACTCCGTCGTTCGCTTAAAATAAATTGTAAAGCTAAACATGCTCTCTCAACAGATACTTGAGTAGCCAAGACTGGGATGGCCAAGACTACATGTTCAAGCGCACTCAAGTTTGGCGATTTAAGCCTTACATTTGTATAAAAATGTAGCAGTTTAATGGTAAACGACAATACCTTTTGTCAATGTTCTAATTTTGTTCATTTCCCGTCCCATTTTCGTTTTAATTATTTCCAAACGAATATCCCGAATATATTCTGAATATCCAAATGTCATAAAGGCAAATGAAACAAGACTCACTAACATTCACATACACACATACATGCGAAAAAGACTTTTTGAATAGTCTCACAGAGTCAAATGGTCGTGGAAAGAACAGAGCAAATTGGAACAAAAAATATTGCTCGTCATTTGAGCGAGAGCCAAGAGCTCTCAGATTTTTTGATCAAAGACTTATAGAACAACACTTATTTTGAGACCCCAGCAATCGGCTAAAAGTTATTTGCGAGCTAAGATTTAAAGTTATTCCATTATGCCATATTATTCTCGAGGTTAGCCCTGATCTAGGGTCAGGAAACTAAGGGAGGATTATCCTTAACTACTAGTATATACATAAATAAACAAACATTTAAAAATTTTATTGTAATTTTATTTTATTGCAGATTTTTCGAAAGGAAAGATACGACAAAATAAGGAACAGTATATTAGGTGACATATTGTCATCCATTGATAGATTACCTTCATCAAAAAAAAACCTCCGCCCCTATAAACTTACAAATAATGGAGGAAATATTCAAATGGTTACAGCACTTGTGCTTCAATTGATACAATGCGCAACTATATTACCAGACTCCCTTTGTCATAGCGCTAAATCTAATAATACGCTTAATGAAAACGACAATGATTTGGGAAGTGGTGCTACAAAAGTGGTACAACCAAATAAGGATATTTTTGTATTAAAAAAATATGACGTTGCGGTTAGCATTGGCGGAAATTTTTTGACTACTTTTTTAAATAAATGTAAGTCTCGAACAAACGAAACTGATTTTCGGCCGCTTTTTGAAAATTTTATTCATGATTTACTGACTACCGCTAATAAGCCTGAATGGCCAGCTTCCGAATTATTATTATCGCTTTTGGGAACTATGCTTGTACGCTACGTTTCAGACAAAAGTATAGAACAAAGCATTCGCTTAGTTTCACTAGATTACTTAGGCATTGTTGCTGCTCGATTACGTAAAGACACGGTTGAGTCAAGATGTAAAGTTAACATAATTGATTCTATGATCAAATCAATAAAATTAGAACAAGAAAAAGAGGGAGACTTGCCATGCCAAGACGTAAGTATAACATAATCGAAACATAAGTATATGATTTTGAAATAAGTTTAATTTACAGCTCGTTTATAAATGGCCCCCAGAAGAACAACGAACGGAGTTCTTACAAAAAATTCTTCTCGACTTCCTTGCTGTCAATGCGGAAGAAGAAAATTTAATTTGGGACTACGCTCGACACTTTTATTTGGCTCAATGGTATAGAGACATAATTTACCAAAGACGTCGAATCAAAGATGGACAAAAAGGATTAGCTTTAAAAAAGTATAAAATTAAAGGTCAACAGAGAACTGGTACGTTTATTAATTTTAATACTATAAGTATAACTAAATATGTATAACGGTAAAAAATTGCGTCATTTTAACTAATATAGGAAAGCTTTGACTCAAGACATAAAAATGCTTTGACTCAGTCTTAGTTTCCGCAAAAAAATATCATAGGTTTATACGAGTAGAATCATATGAATCTTGACCTTATATTTAATCGTATGTGTTCTAAGATTGCGTATATCGCAATTTTATGCTAATGATTGCGTGGTAGGCGGCGTTTAGAATTTGCTTTAGATTTACCTTACAATTTTATTCAATTCAGTGCGTGTGCATCATTATTCTTTGCGGCAAGAATTGCTCGTTGACTTAACCAAGCATAATTCTGATAATTCTCACTAATGTTTGGGAAAACATTTTCAATAAGAGCTAATTGAGAGTCTACAAATCGGCAAAAGTTGTTGGAAAGAGTAATTAAATAAGATCCGGCATAAACTGGGACTTTTCCATTTCCAACAGCGGACAATCGTTTTAAAAATTGTGCAGCACTTTGATCGGAAAATGTTTTCACGTTACTCCATAACAATGATGACTGATCCTGATCAAGAATATATCTCCTTTACTGTGTTGTATACTTTTGGCCAAAATTATAATACCCTCTGCAAGGGTATAAAAATAATTGTTTATAATCGCAGTTAACAAAATTCCTCCCAAAGTGACTGCGTAAAAACAATTTTCTGCAAAGAAATTTGAAAACGTTTGGGGATCGTAGCTCCAAACGAGGCTACAATGCCAAATTACGCTCTGGGGATCACGTATTGTAAATCGCAAAGGAAGATAATTGTAAAAATGTTAAACTACTAACAACGTTGGTAGAGCAAACAAACCATCCTACGGATCAATAGTCGACAAACCTGGAATAGACACATTGAATGCAGAAGGTACATTTAAAACTAAAATCTAATATCTTTTTGTGCGGGTAGCAAAAACTCGAGAACGGCTGAACGGATGTCTCTTATTTTAGCCTTAAAATGTTCTTGAAGGTCTAGGGAAGTTTAAAATGCAAGAGAAATTTAAATAATTTCCGGTCAATTTTTTTTTTGTTTAACAATGTTAAGCGACTGCGAGCGAATCGCAATAACTAATCATGTGCTTGTTTTTATACCCTTGCAGACCCTATCGATATATAGCTATATCCATATCTGAATAGGAAACTACCCAATTTTCGTGTTTTTAATATGTTTTGATAAAAACGATGGAACTTCGTACAGATTATATTTTTGGTTAATTGAGCCGACCTACAAAATTTCAAAACGATCGGCCGACTTTAATATCTATTTAACATATAACTGAAAGATCGGAAATGACATTTGATAAAAATACCAACTTGAGAATTTTTGAATATAGAAGCTTGAAGCTAGGTAATTTCGAGCACTAGACAGACAGTAATCGACAGTTGTTTGATTTGACAAAAGTTTATGGGTAATCACCCGATCATACGCATCCTCGTCCATCACAAAAGCACTGCGTTGCTGGGGTCCGTCAATTTCAATATGTAGGCCGATCCCCACGGATCTTGCTAGGCTGCGTCGCACATCTTAAGGCTGCACCTCGTTTTTTCCTCCTTTATCATTTTCTTCAGGATCTTCCTCTTTACAGCAAAGTCCACTCTTTTTGTTCGAAGTCCGGCCTTCCTCTGGCTCTTTGATGCAGCCTACTGGTTCGTAGACACTCTCGCAGTATAGTCCTCACTGAAGGACCACTTTGTCTTCCAGCCCGCTGTTGCAGAAGGAAAGGTCCACGATTGAGCCGTACCCCGCCCTGCTAAGCGTGTTTTGGGGGCCGGTGTTCGGCAGGGCTAGCAGAGCGGTGTTCAGCAGAGATATTGTCGTGATGGACTCCGCCTCCGAATATAGATTTGCGTCTCACCTTTCTTATAGACTCTCTGATTAGAGCAGTGGTGGGCAAACTCTCATTTTACATAGCACGCGAGTATAGGGTAGGAAATTCTGCCGCAGCGCTGCCGGCACACTGACAGTGTGAGCACTCTCAAATTTTTTTTAGAAGCTCTCTCATTTGCTCTCATTTTGATTCATTTGACAGCCCAAACTAAAAAATAAAAATTTTTCCACTGAGAAAATTTCCAAAATTTTGGAAATTTTCTCAGAAATTGGATTGGAAAAACTTTCCTTCATGGAGAATATAGATAGGGCAGCGTAGTTTTTTATTTTTTTAAGAAATGTTGCTAGCAAAGCTTTTTTTAAAATAAAATACTCAATTTTAGTGCCCATTCCAACTTTTGAATTAACGAAAAATGAAATAAAAAAATACGTTTTTTCGCTCAGTGAATTCTCTGCTCTCATTGTTTTTCTCTGCTACGCATACACTAAAATTTTAAAAATGTGTTAGTTTTGCCCCCCACTGGATTAGAGCTATATCTTTCCGCTTCTCCCTTAAGACCTGCTCGAGTAGGCTGAGTTACTTCGCAGTGGTTGAGGCTAATCTGTATGAACCTCGTTCTCTTCTTTGTTCCATTCTATTCTGATCCTCTCCTCGGACAGAATCTTGGCTGCGAGGTTTGAGCCCACTCCCAAAATGACGACCTGGGTTCCAGAAAAGCCTGGGCGGAGGGACTTCACCCTGATAGCCTCCTCCTTACCGCTCATTCGAGCTGTGAAAGCTGCCTCTATTTCGTCCTTAGTGCTTAGGTCATCCGGGTCGCGGATCTCCACGCTCGCTGCCACGCCTAGCACCTGGGAAAGCGTCTGCCGCAGCTTGAGAGCGTTTTCCTTTTTAGCTGCCGCCAGTTCCAGCAGTAGATCGCCTTTTGCCGTGCACCTGATTTAACGCTTTGGCTGACCTCGTTTATTTTACCATCTTGCCTGCATTTCCCGTTATGATGAGCACGTCGGGCGGCTCTTCTTGGGATGTCTTTGCTTAACGTGTTCCAGAATTTTTCCAGCTATTTGGTTTGCCCTATAAGGGGGTGGCATCACCGGTGGGCGTTTCGTCGTTGCTACTTTGCTGTACAAGGCTCGCTCCGGTGTGGTCTATGTCGCTTCCTAGACGCGTGAACTGTTGTTGCCCGGCGCTTCCCGGCTGCTTTGCACATAGCCCTTCTCTCCTGATTTGGGTTGTGAGGAGCTATTCCCTCAACCCCTCCTTCAACCTCGCGAAAGTGTTCTTCATTGCCTGGTTGATGCTTCTTACCTTTTGGTTGTTCACCTTTGCGAGAAAGTCCTCCAGGATCGCGCCCATCTTGTCTATGGGAGTTTTGTTATTTTTCCCTGGTTGGGAATTACTTGACGGAGATAGCTCGTCCCGATGCCTCTTCGGGGTGTGTTCGCTCGCCATCAGCTTGGGAGGCGTTCTTTTCATTTTATTTCCCCGCCCGAACGCCTGAACCTCCTTTAGAGTCTCACTTGTAGCTAATGCTGGGACACCGGCAAAGTGCACCGCCGGTGTAGCAGTTTTTTTTTTGAACATAAGTTAGGACCTCCCTGCTCTGGCCGCGGAGGTTTCCGCGGGTGGATTTCAAACTATTTTGGGTGCCACCTGGAGTAGTTATGTTTTTTTCATCCATTCTGTATTAATCGCATTTTATACCTGCTGCCAGGTTTGGAGTTTATACTCCCTGCCAGATAACATTGCTGCCGCCCAATGTGGCGCAGACGCAGACCACGCCGCCGCCCAATGTGGGTCAGACGCAGCGTGGAAGCTACGATGCTACGACGCCAACTTACATTGCATTAACAAACTATGCCATTTTTTTGTTTTAATTTTAGTTAAGGGGACCCCCCCATTCTCGATTTTAAATTTTGACGATTTTCAATGGGCTGGCAAATGAACATAAATTATTTTTTAGGGTTGTAACTGTGCTTACATATATTAGTACATGTTTGGCTCTGGTATGAACTAGGATTATTAACTTCGCTCAAAAATTAACAAAATGGCGGACCTTTGAAATTTTTTTTTTGAAAATTTCCATTTTTTTCAGCCACAAATCGACTTGAAAAGTAAAGAAGATCTTCACCGATTTATCCTAGTTCATACGAGAGCTATATATGTATAGAACAACGTGTTAAAATTTGGAACCGATTGGTTTAATAGTTCTTGAGTAACCTCATGCGCCAGTCGTAAAAACATTGTTTCGAGAAAAACGCGTTTAAAGTTTTGAGACGGCTCTCGCCTTCGCCTGAGGCTTCCACCATAAATCGGCTATATCTTCAAGAGTTTTTGAAATTTTTACTTGAAATTTTTTAGGGAACATTCTTGAATAGTTATAAGTTCGAATTAAATTAAAAAAAAAATCGATTTTTTAAAACCGTGAATGGGGGGGGGGGGGGGGGGGCCAAACTAGACAAATTTTTTTGATCATTTCGGAGGGGAGGGGGGAGGGGACAAACTAGACAAATTTTTTTGCTCATTTCGGGCGGAGTACCTTGATATACCATACCGGATAGGATATATATCGCAAATATCGAATCGTAAGAATAGATTAGTTGGCCAAAAATAGAATCTGTAAAAATGAGTTGAAAGTTGAAAGTAGAGTCTTTTCGATCGGATGAATTGGCCAACAGAATTGGCCGGGATCGGCCGACTATATCTTATTACTGCCATATTGATAGCAACTGATTGATCGCAAATGGTACAACTTTGGTGTTTTTAGAGTTATAGAAAATAGTTCTATATAGTTATAGTTATAGTTATAGTTTTAGTTATAGTTATAGTTATAGTTATAGTTATAGTTATAGTTATAGTTATAGTTATAGTTATAGTTATAGTTATAGTTATAGTTATAGTTATAGTTATAGTTATAGTTATAGTTATAGTTATAGTTATAGTTATAGTTATAGTTATAGTTATAGTTATAGTTATAGTTATAGTTATAGTTATAGTTATAGTTATAGTTATAGTTATAGTTATAGTTATAGTTATAGTTATAGTTATAGTTATAGTTATAGTTATAGTTATAGTTATAGTTATAGTTATAGTTATAGTTATAGTTATAGTTATAGTTATAGAAAATACATACATACGTTCGACATACATATAAAATATAGAATTTTAAATTTCCCTACTAACTCCTCTTAGCTTAATAAATTACAAATAGCTTAAAATAAACTAATACATCGTTTCTCGAGCGCCCCTCGGTCGTCTGGGCCTTTAAATTTATTGATGGAATACATGAATACAGGAATGCTAGCTGATGCTCTAATTAATGCACAAGCCATTCGCCAAAAAAAAAATATATACTGCTTGCAGAAGAAATAAAATTGTTTGCATATTTTGACTCATATACTGCTTGCCAAAGAAATAATAATGTTTGCAGTGTTTGTAAAAGCTTTCGTAAAGCTTCCCAACCTAACGAAGGAATTATATGATTTTCTACCTACTTTGGTCCGTTCACGCGGGTGTTGGGTAAATGAAAGAAATATTGACTTGAAACCGTTTCTGACTATCTATAAAAAGTGTGTCACTAACGAAGCGTAACATTGGTTTTCCGAATTAGGTTGCCAATAGGGACGGGCTTTATGAGAGGGGCAATGTGAAGTTGGTTTCTCGTTGGGAACTCATCATCGATTTTTTGTTTTTAACTATTGTATGGGTTTATGTTGGGAATAAGCTTTTCTGGTCTATAATCTATTGATTCTATATCTTTTCGCGACTACAGACTCGCATATTACATAACCGGGTCAAATTATAGATGCAACCATAAATAACGCAGCGCACTGTAATTTTCGAGCAATAAGTGATATTTATACCCATTAAAATGGTGTTCAGCGATTGATTTTATACATAATGAATTAAATTGGAAACTTATGTCTTTTTATCGTTCTTGCCCTCTACAAGCTACGTATGTTCTCTATGGGATTGCCTTAGAGAAATTAACTCAGGTTAATGATCTTGGTTTCCTATTAGAATACAAATTCAAATTTTCCGACCATATTTCCACAATGGTTAATAAGGCTTAAAGTGTCCTCGGTTGTTTAAAAGGTTGTTAAAAGAATATAAAGTCTTCTAAAAATTTATTTATTTCTTTGGGCCGACCGATACTGGAGTACGGTTCATGTGTCTGGAGTCCCCAATATGCAGTACATCAAGACCCTATAGAATCCGTACAAAAGAATTTCTCAGCTTTGCACTTAGAGGTCTTAGCTGGGATGCAAATCTTCATCTTCCCTCTTATAGTAGCAGACTCTTACTAATAAACTTATCAACCTTAACAAATCGTAGGACGTTCCTGCTGGTTGTAGTTTTTCTACATCACTTCATCAATACTGATGTAGATAGCCAGTATTAACACGCTTAAAGTATGCTAAAGTATGCTGCAATGTCATGGAAGTCAAAGATTTGCATCCCAGTGAAGCAAATATGTTTACATATTCTCTGCGTTCCTCGTTAATCTAAGCGTTACTTTTCGTTGTAGTTGTTTTTGTTTTTTTTTTTTTACGTTTATCTCGTGTCCCTTGTGACTATATTAACATAAATCACAATGCTCATTTGTGCATACTTTTTTATCGATTTGTTCTACTGATCTTCGTACTCTTCTATCTTGCGTGGCTGTAGAAGTGTCCGTTCGATGACTAATATGGCTGACGATCAGTTGTCGCCAGGGCCCTATTCCAAGTTCTAAAGCTGTCAACAATTCGATTTTAAAGACTTTTTAATCTATCTTTATGAAGAATCGAAAAAATCGATAAAACTAAGATCTAGATTTAGGTCTAATCTAGAGTCACGAAGATAAAATGAAGTCCCTAAAAAAGTATTATTTAAAATATTTGTACCACAAAAAACATATGGACATGATGCCGCTTGCGACTATCGTATACCCCAGAGATTCAAAGTCAGTGAAAGTACGATCAATCGAAAACGTTGCCAGTGCCATACGAGAAGTGGACAAATTCTTCAAGAACTCATTTCCAAAACGTGTGACTGTATTAGCAAAGATACTTGGTGAAAAATTTGTCCAGTTGTGTGAAACAAGATGGGTAGAAAGACACGATGCTGTCCTTCAATTTGTTGCGAAGTTACCGTTGATAATCGAAGCTCTGTCAAAAATCAGTGAGTGGAAGAACAGAGAAACAGTAGGCAAAGCAACAATTCTCCTATCGGCTTTGTGCAAGTTTGAATTCATCGTCGGGCTCTTCTGTCTCAGCGACATTCTATCGCTCACCCATCCGCTTAGCGTAGTTCTTCAGAAGGAAGCAATTGATTTGGCGAAGGCTTCAAAAATATTTGGGACGTTGCTTGCCATGTTGAAAAATAAGAGGGAAAAAGTTGATGATATATTCCGACTGATTTATTCAGATTCCAAGAAAATGGCGGAAAAACTCGATATTGATGAAGCAAACCCGAGGACATGTGGTCGACAAACGAAACGCGAAAATTACGACGTGAAAACTTGCGAAGATTACTACAGGGTCTCTGTCTACATACCTCTGCTGGATACCATCAAACAAGATTTTGATGGTTACCAATTGAGTGTGTTGCTCCCAGAAAAAGTGAGTCTTTTAAAAGAAAACGAAATGGATGATCTAATCGGATGCTTGATAGAAAGCTTCGGAAATCTTCTGGATGATGACAAGAGCGTACAAAAATTGAAATTCAAAGGTGAATTGAGTTACTGGCAATGTCACTGGCAGCAGATACAAAAAACTGAAGGCAATGAAATTCCAGCTTCTGCACTGGAAACACTAAGAAAATGTGATGTCGACATATTCCCAACAATCCACACCTATCTCCGAGTATTCTGTTCACTTCCCATAACAAATGCGAGCTCTGAACGTTCTTTCTCTTGTCTTCGCCGCATCAAAACATGGCTTAGGACGACCATGCTTCAAGAAAGACTAGTTGGATTAGCGTTGCTTCATACGCATCATGACATCGAAATCACCGCCGAAGAAGTCATCGAAAGATTCGCAAAACTTGACAGCCATCGTTTCGCATTATGAAACACGCTATGTAAAAGCATTTTTCTGTTTGAATTTCGAATAAAATTAGCCACTCTGTAATACATGCATGACTTTTCAAATATAACCACTTTGTTTACCTAAAAATTGCGATGGATAATTTTTGTTTTATAATTTGTACTGTATTTCTCTCGCAATAAAAAGTTTGAACCCCAAATCGAAGAATAAGTTCAATTTCCCCCCCCCAAGAATCGTCTCTGGATCCGCCACTGGTAGAGTTCAAGGGTATATTGAAGTCGTGTTAATGTATGTAACATAGAAAACGAATGATTTCCGACCTCATAAAGTACCTCGGAAAATAAGTACCTCCGACCTCAAAAAGACCTCGGAAACTAAGTACTTCCACTAAATGTGAACTGTATACCCACTATACCGATTGTGGTACGATTATATCGCGTGTTATTATATCGAGTTGAAATTTTTTGGTTATATCGGGAAGGTATTTAGCTTTCATGATCTGAAAGCATTTTTTAAATTATTAAACTTCTTAGGATAAAAAAAAGAAGTTAAATAATTTTTTTTTTTAAATATGTCGAAAATGACTGAGAATGTCCATATTGGTCTCATATTAGGGTCATATTGGCCTCAATCGAAAATCATAAGCTTCCGAGGAATACGCCGAGGTCATATTGGCCTCACAATCCAGCTCTAACGCTGGATTTATTAAGTCTTCTTTTGAGGATTTCCTACAACATTTTGAGAAAACCAGAACTCTAAAGTATTTGCCAGGATCAGGAAAGAAAAATAAGACCAAATACCACGAGTATCGAATCCTTTCACAATTAAGTATGACTGATCGTTTCAAATCAGCAAAAAATTTAAGAAGTAAGTTTTAACAGTTGAAAGGAGTCAAAACATGCACTCGAACCGTTCGAAGAAACATTGAGGAGGCAGGACTTCATGGCCGCCGAACAGCGAAAAACCCAGTCTTGACCGCAAAAATGCTCCAGAAAAGGCTACAGTGGGTCAAAATGCACGAATCTTGGACTGTACATGATTGGCGAAACGTCATTTTTTCTAACGACACCAAAAGAATCCATTTGGTTTACAATAGTATGAGTTACGTGCGCCTCAAATGCGTCAAACGCTTTAAAAATAATTGCTTACGGCAATGGTCAGGCAAGGAGCATGCCGAATGGTCCGGGGATGCTTTTCTTACTATGTATGGCGTTGGTGATCTGGCATTAATTGATGGACTGTGAATGCTGAAAAGTTCCAAGGTGTTCATAATCGTCACCTTCTACCCTCAATTAAGGGCATCTTTCTCATACCCCAAACATAATCTTTCCGGACGACTCAGGTCCTTGCTATCGTGAAAAAAAGGATATATTTTTTTTAATTTCTTAAGAATTTGTTTAAACGATAATTAAAGTTCTAAATTTCTAGTATTTTATTTTAAACATAGGTTATAGATTATTTGCAGAAATACGAATACCAACATTAGACTGGCCAGGCAGTAGTCCTGATTTCTATCTGTTGTATTTTTAGGTTGATTAATAGTTTTATTTAAGGATGTTTAATAGGAATCAGATTTTACACGTTGTTGGCGATAGAGGTGACAGAACAGAAGAGAGGCTTAGAGGAGATACTTATAGAATAACAATGCTCGCGATATATATATGGTTGTGCTGCCAATTGTATTTCGAATACTATCCGATTCAATATCGTTGTCCTATTTTAAAAGTTAAAAAACATTAAAAAACCAAAAAAAATAAGAGAATTTATCTGAACATGGGAAAGTGTCTGTTATAAAGACATAATTAAGAAAATTAACGAAAACTTGGTAGATTTATGCTATCAAGAATAAAGGCCGTATTAAAAACTCGAAGAAGACCAACTAAATACTAAAGAACCAAAACAAAATTATTTTTGAATACGTTACACACTAAGCCAATAAGAAATAATTTTGAAAAATTTTAGATCGATTTTTTAAAAAATTTTTGTTTTTAATTTTTCTGATCGTTTCAAATAAGTAAAATATGTAAGAAGTAAGTTTTCCAGTCGAAAGGAGTCGAAATAAGCACTCGAACCTTTCGAAGGAACATTGAGAAGGCAGGACTTCATGGGCGGCGAACAGCGAAAAACCCAGTCTTGACTTAAAAATGCATGAATCTTGGACTGTACATGATTGGCGAAACGTAATTTTTTCTAAGGACACCAAAATAATCCATTTGGGTTACAATAGTATGAGCTACGTGCACCCCAAATGCGACAAACGCTTCAAAAATAATTGCTTGTGGCGAACGGTCAGGCAAGGAGCATGCCGAATGGTCCGGGGATACTTTTCTTACTATAGCGTTGGTGATCTGGCATTAATTGATGGAACTGTAAATGCCGAATTCCAAGGTGTTCTGAATCGTCACTTGCTACCCTCAATGGAGGAGCATCTTTCTAGCGCCCTAAACATAATCTTTCAGGACGACTCAGGTCCAAGGATCGGCCAACTATATCATATAGCTGCCATGTAACTGAACGATCGGAAATGGTTTTTGGTTTTTGGATCGGAAAGGGTTTTTTTGAAGATAGAAGTTTGGGATTTTTTTTACAATTTGTATTATAATAAATTTGGTTATATTACCATAATCTCATAAGGATCATCCAACTATATCCGATGTTTGCGATATATATCCGGTTTTAACTGCAAGGGTATATCAACTTCGGCTCCGCCCGAAGTTAGCTTTCCTTTCTTGTATTTTTTTTTAAATTTAGGTAATAAATTATTTCCAGAAAAATCGAATGTCAACATAAGACTGGCCAGGCAGTAGTCCTGACTTTTATCCGATTAAAAATCGTTGGCCTATTTAAAAATACATAAAAACAAACCCAAAAAAATAAGAGAATTTAATTTAACAGTGGAAAGTGTCTGTTATAAAGACATAATTAAGAAAACTAACGAACACTTGGTAGATTTTATGCCATTAAGAATAAAGGCCGTATTAAAAACTCAAGAAAGACCAACTAAATACTAAAGAACCAAAACAAAATTATTTTTAAATACGTTAAAAACTAAGCTATTAAGAAATAATTTTAAAAAATTTTTGTTACCTTGGAATAGTTGAAAAAAAAAATTTTGTTTGTTTGCCTACATTTTTGGTAATTGCATCGAATATTGAAGTATACGTTTTATTTCCAAATAAAACATAATAAAATTTAAAAGAACACGTTTTGAATTCACATTTATATTAATTTCATCGATTTAATTTACAAATTTACTCCATAAAGTAAACGCTGGCTGAAAAGAAACTCAAAAAGTAGTATTTTCTGCCTGTCCGGATTTCATTGTCCGCTACTGTATATTCATGATCAGCATCAACAACAGAGTCGATATAGCCATGTCCGTATGTTCGTCCGTCCGTCCGTCTGTCCGTATGAACGCGTGGATCTAAGAGACTATAAAAATAGAGCTGTAGTATTTGTCATGTAGACTCCTATAATGCCCACGCATTTAAGTTATTTTAAAATTTTTGCCACGACTCCTTCAGCTTCCATAAATTGCAAACTTTCTGTAGCGCGAGTATAGGAAGGTTTTTCGAAAAAACTATTCTATATGCCATACTATTTCTATAGTTTATTTATATCTTGTTATATTTATTTTTTGAAAACTTTTTGATGCCAAACTATTCCAATGGGCATACGAAATTTTTCTGCCACACACACACAGTATAAATGTGTGAAACGTCATGTAAACGACTAATACTAATGCATTAAAATCATATCAATAAATTGATTGCCGACCTCTGTTTTAAAACGAATCCTATTGCTGAATTTTTTTGCTGAATCCTAAAGTATATCCCCTAGAGAATATTTTCCCAAAGTTTCATGGAGATCCGAATAATAGTTCGATAGGAAAACAGCGTTTTTAGGCGCGGTTCGTCACGGCTGCGGACAGCGTCAAGCAACTTTTAATGCGATTATCTCAAAGTCGTGTTTTTCCAAAAGTGCCTTCGCTGTGACCACGATTACACAAGAACTATTTGATCGATCTTCTTCAATTTTTTTTTAAATTATTCGTAATGATTGTGCCGAGTTCGTGAACGATTCAGTTTTTTTGCGTCTATTTTAATTTCGCAGATAAAAATTTTTTAATAAAATTTTTAGAACTGAAAACATCAATTTTTTGGAAAAATGTTTATTGTATGCAGAAAAAACCAAATATTCTTGAAAATAATCGTTCACGAACTGGATATAATATTATACTAATAAAAATTTTTTGGTTTTTTGATTTTGGTTGACCTGCTGGACTTCTATCGTGGTCACCGCAAGCCGCTATAAAAAAAAAGGGTTCCGAGAGAATTGCCATAACTTTGTAAATTGTTTATATATTTTCAAGAACAAACGCTTATTGTTTCGATAAAAACATGTACTATCAATAAAAAATAACTTCAGTGTCATAAAATAATTGCTACACACCTGAAATAAAAATCCAAAGTTCCCTCAATTTTTTCGCTCAAAAAGGTATATAACCCCCTAAAGGTATCGACCAAACTTTGCACTTACCTTTTTTTTGAGCACGCGTATATAAATCGGAAAGGCTGGGATCTGCCGCGTATATTCTGAAGATTTTATATAACAGAAAGATTTAAAATAAGACAACTTTGGTGTTTTTAAAAATAAACTATTTAGACTTTTTCATATGCGACTTGTTTTAAATTTCAGAAAGTTAAATTAATTTTATCTTAAAATTCTTGTAACGATCGGTTAATATCATCGGGTATCTGCGATATTTATGTATAAGGTTGTCAAATATCTCCCTTCCGCCTTTTTGTCTTTTGAATTTCGCGGCTATGTACAAAGCGCTACAGAGCTCGTATCTGGCAACACTATACATAATTTAAAAGGTCTTGACATAACCTACAAAACGACGCTATGCATGATTAGTTTGGATATTGCGTTCACCAGTTATAGACGTGTAAACATGGAGTTCACTAACGCCGAAATTCGCGCTATTTTAAAGTTTTCCTTCGTTAAAGGCAAATCCGCTAGAGAAACGTTCCGTGAGATTAATGGGGTTTTGGGGGATGGTACTCTATCACTTCGAACCGCGGAGGAATGGTTTCGACGATTCAGAGCCGGTGAAAACGACACCATGGATAAGCCAGCCGGCGGAAGACCTGTGACGACAAATACCGATCAAATCATGGAATACATCGAGTTAGACCGGCATGTGGCTTCTCGTGACATCGCCCAGGAGATGGGAGTTAGTCACCAAACCATTTTAAACCATCTGCAGAAGGCTGGATACAAAAAAAAGCTTGATGTTTGGGTGCCGCATGATTTGACGCAAAAAAACCTTGTGGACCGAATCAACGCCTGCGATATGCTGCGGAAACGGAACGAACTCGACCCATTCTTGAAGCGGATGGTGACTGGCGACGAAAAATGGATCACATACGACAATATCAAACGAAAACGGTCGTGGTCGAAGGCCGGTGAATCGTCCCAAACAGTGGCCAAGCCGGGATTGACGGCCAGGAAGGTTTTGCTGTGTGTTTGGTGGGATTGGAAGGGAATCATCCACTATGAGCTGCTCCCATATGGCCAGACGCTTAATTCTACCATCTACTGCGAACAATTGGACCGCTTGAAGCAGGCGATCGACCAGAAGCGTCCAGAATTGGCCAACAGGAAGGGTGTAGTGTTCCACCAGGACAACGCCAGACCACACACTTCGTTGATGACTCGTCAGAAGCTACGGGAGCTCGGATGGGAGGTTTTATCGCATCCACCATATAGCCCGGACATAGCGCCAAGTGATTACCACCTGTTCCTGTCCATGACGAACGCCCTTGGTGGTGTAAAGTTGAACTCAAAAGAGGCTTGTGAAAAGTGGCTGTCCGAGTTCTTCGCAAATAAGGAGGGGGGCTTCTACGAGGGAGGTATTATGAAGTTGCCGTCTAGATGGAAACGGATTATCGAACAAAACGGCGCATATTTCAACTAAATCGGATCACTGTAACACTTTTTATAAAGCATTGAATAAAGAGCAAAAAAGCGGAAGGGAGATATTTGACAACCTTATATATCCGATCTAAACGGCAAGCGTAATTGACAAAGGTATCTTTCCTTGTTATTTCAATTTTTTTTTAGCTGTAATCTCGGAAAATTATAACAAAATCTGGGAGTTTGTTATATGTTTTTTTCCAGAATTGTTGAACGAATTCTTTAAATTTGTATTCTTTTCTTTCTATGTATATAACAGACAATAGTGAAATTAGGCTATTTTTTGCCAATGTAACCTAAAATGCAAGAGTATAATATATATGTTTTCGCTTAAAAGGAAGTTGTTAGTTTTCCTTACTTGGTTACTGATAAATTATGCGATCGAAAGTTCCTTCCCTATTCTGATGTATCAATATATTGATAATACTAACATATATTTTTCTTAAAGGTGAATATTTGGATACATCTGATTCTGGATCCTGTGAAGAAATAGAAACGGAAGATTCTAAAAAATGTGAAAATTCTTCACTTCATGTCATGGACATTGAAAACAATATTGAAATTTTTAATGCTTTGGAGGCAAGAAAAGAATACCTAGTAAGCCAAATTAAACCGTTTTCACTATCCGGTGAACAACACATGACATCACATCCTCATTTGAAGACATACATCGATTATAACAATGCACAATTAATAGCGCAATATTTAGCGACGAAGCGACCGTTTAGTCAATCTTTTGATGGATGTTTAAAAAAAATTATTTTGGTCGTGAAGTGAGTACCCCTTTAGCTCCCTTTTGTAATACATTTTAACCCAACTTGAAATTTTGTGTTGGCCTGTCACAGCGAACCGTCCATAGCAGTACGAACTCGAGCAATGAAATGCTTGGCCAACATTGTTGAAGTTGATCCATTGGTACTTAAACGAAAAGACATGCAAATGGGTGTTAACCAAAAATTTTTAGACACAGCTATTTCTGTACGTGAAGCTGCTGTGGATCTTGTGGGAAAATTTGTACTTAGTAATGAAGAACTAATTGACCAGTATTACGAAATGCTGTCGACTCGAATATTGGTAAGATGAACATACTCATTCTTTACATTTGTATTGAAAATTGATCACGCTTGTATTGAAATTAACATTTTTTAAATTAACATTGTAATTTTAGTCAAAAATTTAAAAAGCAGAAAAGGCGACATTTTTGGGAACGTGGGAATGGGAACGTAGTGAGTCTTTCGGTTTCCACAATTCCTAAAAACATTGGAGGATAGTAGAGATGAGTACAGGGTATAATATAGTCGGAAAATTCGACTCTAGCAGCAAATAGAGTTATAGACTTTTTAGTCTTCTTCCCTACTGAATCGGTAGTATGGCCATAGATTTGCTGTTGTTTTCCCAATCGCAAAAGTATGGAACAAAAATTTGATCTTGGCAAAAGATTTTGGCAAAACCTTATTTTCCATAGCACGCGAGCATAGGACCGCAAATTTGCAGACACAGGTAGGTCCGCGCCGGAGTCCCCTAAGGCAGCGTGCTGGGCCCTTTATTATACAATGTCTACCTGGCCGATCTGCCTGGCTTGCGGAGCCCTAACAAAATGGCAGCCACCTATGCGGACGATACCGCCTTCCTGACCGCTGCTGACAACGCTACAGAGGCAGCTGCTGTCATGCAGGAGCAACTAGATCTTTTCGACAGTTGGCAGAGAAGGTGAAATGTTCAAGTGAATAACGATAAATCCACCGCCACCACATTTTCTCTCCGTCCAGGAAATGGCCCACCGGTCCACCTCAACAGCTCCCCCATCACGCAGGTAGAAAACCCAAGATACCTGGGCTTCACGCTAGACAGGAGGCTTACTTGGAAGCCTCACCTAGTCAAAAAGCGAAAGCAAAAAGCGAAACCAGTGTGAAATATGATTAATGGCGTACTATTGGCTGATGGGTAGGAGGTCGAAGCTGAGGACCTCTTCGAAAATCCTAATCTACAAGGCGATTATTCGGCCAATTTGGACATACGGGATCCAACTTTGGGGCACGGCCAGCAAGACTAATATTCGGACTATCCAGACATTTGAAAATAGAGCCCTCCGTATCGCCACTGGGGCCCGTGTCTACCACGACAACCAGACAATCCAGAAATCCAGCAGCAAGTACATCCAGAGACTACACAACCACCCCAACGAGTTGGCGACTACTCTTCTCGACAACAGCGAACAGATGCGGCGGATGCGCAGAACTCACCCGCTGGACCTCAACCGGAATAAGTCTTAGTCATTCTTATTCTTATTCCTATTATTCCACCTCTAACTTTTAGCAAAAATTATAAAGTACATAGAAGGGACATCAGGGCCCAAAACGGTCAACTTTTTTCGTCGAGCTTGTTGGTGAGGGGGGAACGCACATGCATACGATTCTATTTTTAGAACTCTTTACATGTATCCGTCAACAAAAATGTGAACCTATGTATGTATGTATGTGTGACTGCTCGCACGACGGAGTAAAAATGTTTTGGCTTCCAAATTTCAATTTCTCGTTTCTGTTTTCGATGCGCCGATGTGGTAGTTGGTAGAACGAATGGTATTTTTAATCGCCGCAGATCGAGACAGGATGGTAGCGTAATGCATAGAGTAGTTACTCTATGTGTAATTTTTCTGTGTTTAAATCCTCGTAAGGACTGAACTTTTTCTTTCTTTTATAATTATTTTTATTTTTCTTTAATTGGAATATTTTTCTTTAATTTTACAAATGTAAAATTGTTTTATTCTTCATTATGTCCCGCTAAGAAAATGCTAATAAAATTTCAAGGGAGTCCCTCCGGCATTTTGTCATCCAACACGTCCGTCACTTATTTTTACAACAATTGTAATAGAATGCAATTAAAAATAATAATAATAACGTAAAAATTAGAAGTAAAAAAAAAAAAATAATAAAAAAATAAAAGTAAATATAAAAAGAATCATAAAACTAAAACTTTATCAAAATTGAAACAACCGCCCGCTAATGAAATCAAACCCAGGACCCCATGAATAAGGACCGCGCACTAGGCTACCCTCGAAGTCGATTTTATGATACTTAAAATTGGTGTTAAAGGAGGCGCTAGAATCCATACCAAAAACAGAGCTGACGAGTAAGGATAGTAAAAGATATTTCTGATCTCTTTACTCTCACATTGGTTCGATTACAACGTTTAAAACTTGCATCGTTCCAAAAATGTTACGATCTAAAAATAGAATTCTCTCTCTCCCTCTCTCATCTGCCAGCCGTTTGTCGTGGAACCCGCTCTCAAATGTTTTCATTATTACAGCGGGTTCCACGACGGAAATAATGAAAACATTTGAGAGCGGATTCCACGACGCGGCCTGCCAAAACGCCGTAGAACCCGCACTTATAGACATTTTTACAGCGGGTTCCACTACTAATTTTTTTTATTGGATTATAAATTTGGGGAAACACATTAAAAGAATAAAAATATAATATAAATAGATTAAAATTTAAAAAAATGGATGTGCCGGGCCTGGTTTGAACTCGTTTTACTAGGCACACCAGCCAAGCACTCTACCACTCGGCTATTCCTCATTTGTTGTCGCGCGAAAAATTTCTCAAACTTAACTTGTAGCGCAATGAAACCCGCTCGTTCCAGCTGGAACCCACCATAGAAAATTGTTCTTTGTATGAGATGTCCCATCTATGTTCTTTATAATCTTTGCTTTAAGGGGACCCCATTCTCGGTTTTAAAAAATCGATTTTTTTTTTTAATTTAATTCGAACTTGTAACTATTCAAGAATGTTCCCTGAAAATTTTAAGTAAAAATTTCAAAAACTCTTGAAGATATAGCCTCAGGCGACGGCGAGAGCCGTCTCAAAACTTTAAACGCGTTTTTCTCGAAACAGTGTTTTTACGACTGGCGCATGAGGTTACTCAAGAACTATTAAACCAATCGGTTCCAAATTTTAACACGTTATTCTATACATATATAGCTCTCGTATGAACTAGGATAAATCAAATCGGTGAAGATCTTCTTTACTTTTCAACTCGATTTGTGGCTGAAAAAAATGGAAATTTTCAAAAAAAAATGTTTTAGATGTTCCAGTGAGCGGAAATCACATGCGCCGCCGAAAAGAAGGGCTTTTCTTGGATCACAAAAAACAACAACAAAAACAAAACAAAAAAAATTTTGTGAAATGATTTTCTTCCTTTTTGTGTCTTAATATATGTAAGCACAGTTACAACGCTAAAAAATAATTTATGTTCATTTGCCAACCCATTGAAAATCGTCAAAATTTAAAATCAAGAATGGGGGGGGTCCCTTAAGTTACACACAACCCAAGTTTTCTGTCACAATATTTAATGGCTGTCCCTGTTGGACAGTTTTAAATAAATTCGAACGTGCCATATTAAAAAAGAAAATGAAGTCAAAATGAGAGCAAATGAGTGAGCTTCTAAGTGCTTACACTGTCAGTGTGCCGGCAGCGCTGCAGTAGAATTTCCTACCCTCTGCACGCGTGCTATAGAAAAGACACAAAGCTAAGTAAATTTTTTTTAATTTTAACGATAATAGTGGGATCATTTCCCCTATTACAAAAAAAATTGGATAGACCTAAGTATAAAGTTAAAAAGAGACTCACCTCGCATCTTATTAAGAGGGTAATGAGCTACCCGGATTGGGGTCAGCTGAAGCTCCACGGAAGATGCCGCGTTTTCTGTGCCATTGTAATTATGAAGCAAAAATATGATCACTTAAAATGCAGGCTTTAATTATACCTTCTAAGTTAGCTGCTAGCATCTTGTGGGACTTGACCGCTTGTCCAAAAACCCTTCCTCCTATTCCTGGACTAGGACGTATCGGCTCTATCCTCAGCCAGATGAAGCAAGAGAGCAGCCGAGTCTGCTTTACAGTGATGGAGGTTTATTTGCAGGATCCACAAACATCTATGATATCTCACTCCGCCATTGTGACTTCCTCATCTTCATCGTTGGGGATGCCTCTTCATGCAGTGCATCAAAGAGGCATCCGATGTATAGGCATAGCGTCTGACGCTTCGATCTTGGGGCCAGTTTTTTCGGGATCTCTGTTGAGTTTGCGTCGCCATCGCAGTAAGAGCTGTTCACCTTTACGGGGCAGAGCTTAAACCGAAGTTTTGCTCGGCCCCAATGGGAGTTAGAGACTCTTTGTAGATAATCAGGTGCTTGATTTTTGACCGCTTGATTTTTTGGTCCATTTGGTAAACTTTCGCCACAGGCCAATCCGTTGGGGAAGGTGTGGGTTGCAATTCTGGAGCATAGAATACATATCATAGATGTTAACTCGTAGATGTCTTGTGTTGTGTTTTTATTAGGGTTGTTGGTTTTTGAAAATATATCGTATTGATGATATTTGCTGTGAAAAAAATATCAATCGATAATATTCAGAAACATCACCAAAAAAAATCGATATATCGAGTATTTTCGATATTTTTAATAGTCAGCTAAAACTGAAAAAAGGTTATTTTTAAATTAAAAAAAAAGGTTTTAATATGTGTTGTCATCCGCCATGAACTGCAAACAAGACATATTTTTTATTTAAAAAGTGAATTGAAAAAAAAAACAAATATTTATACCCACTCTCAAGCAACTTTTATTTAAGTTCTTTGAAATAAAAAATAACAAAATTATTAAGGACATTGTATTCAAATTTATTTATAAAAAAACTTAATACAAAAAAAAAAGTTTCATGGAATTCATGGAATATGTACTTAATAATGCTAATTACTTAATTCTCTTATTTAATGCTCTTAATTACAAAATAAATCTTTCTTCAATGATTTAAAAAAAACTCTTTCGGTTATATGCTGGTATGTCATTCGACTACGGGAGTCACAGACACCGTTCAGATGGAACCGAACTTCCAGGCGTGATAAGAAAACTTAAAGCAACCTTCGCTAGCATCGTCATCGTTGAAATTTGTGAATTCCAGAATTCCAACGGATTTGTCTCCCAAATACAAAATGGCATACTCAAGTAAACCTGCATTTCCTTTCTTTCGCAACTAATATCGGAGAACACCAACTCAAAAATATTATTATCGACTATTTTTGCCCAAAAAATATCATAAAAAAATATATCGATATATCGATATTTTGATATATTTCCGACATCCCTAGTTTTTATACCCTTGCAGAGGGTATTATAATTTTGTCCAAAAGTGTGCAACGCAGTGAAGGAGGCATCTCCGACCCTATAAAGTATATATATTCTTGATCAGGATCACCCCCTGAGTTGATATCCTGTCCGTCTGTCCATCTGTCTGTCTGTTTCTACGCGAACTAGTCTCTCAGTTTTCAAGCTATCGTCTTAAAACTTTGCACACACCCTTCTTTTCTTTGCACACAGTATATAAAACGGAACGGCCGGGATCGGCCGGCTATATCCTATAGCTGGTATATAACAGATTGATCGGAAATGGTATAACTTTGGTGTTTTTAAATTTAGAGAGTTAAAATTTTATTTTGGTTTCTTATTTTGTTTAATTTTGGCGAGTTTCCGCAGCACTCGATCCCCGGTCTATTAAAAACTGGGATGAATTTCTATCCCGGTCTCTGTCGACAGAGTTCGAACAAATCAACGGCGGGAATACCCACTACCTGTCCGTATCTGTTTATTTACGAGAAAGGTCCCGAAAATATTTGCTTATTCACAGAGCATTTCACTTGGGGAGAGGTCGTTCGCTTTCTGCAACCTTTGATTCGTTCGGTATCCCTAAGTTAGACATCCTAGACTTCATGCTACAAACTCTTCGGTCCGAATCCGATTGAATTTAACAATATGCTTTATAAAAAGGCTGACAATATTTTTGATAAGCTTTCATTTCTTAATTTTAATTATCTTAACTGCCAAAAAAAGTTTTTAAAATACATAATTATAAATGTAAAACATATTCAATAATTTTAATTTTTTAGGACACTGGTGTCTCCGTACGAAAAAGAGTGATAAAAATTTTGCGTGATATTTGTATTGAATATCCAGACTTTTCGAAAATACCTGAAATTTGCGTTAAAATGATACGTCGCGTTAACGACGAAGAAGGCATTCAAAAGCTTGTTACTGAAGTTTTTATGAAAATGTGGTTTTCACCGTGTGTAAAAAATGATAAGGTTAGTTCTGTTCATTGCTAAGATATATTTTTAAAATACATTTTTTGCATTTAATTTTAGCATGGAATCCAAAGGAAGATAAATCAAATCATTGATGTAGTAAACACATCTCACGATGCAGGATCAACTTGGTTAGAAGGACTTCTTTTGAGTGTGAGTTTATGTAACAGTAAAGTTTAACATTAATATTAATATATTTATTAAATATTTAAACTTTTGCTGGGTGTAATTAACTTTGTTTAGTTGTTTATACCGTCGTGAGGGAATAGTTCTGACTTAAACAATATTTTAACTTTAATCAGGAAATTAATTAATATACCTAACTTAATAATAAGTAAAATACAATAAATTCGGCTTCACTATTTGTTTTTTGACTGGCTCTTATGTTTGTTTTGTAGAAGATTGGTAGACTACAATTTTTTTAAATTGTTTTTTAATTTTTTTTTTTAATTTAAAAATTGGAAATGATATTGAAAAACAAGAAATAAAAGCTAACTTCGGGCAGAGCCGAAGATAATACACTCCTGCAGTTAAAACCGGATATTTATCGCAAAAATCGAATATAGTTGGCCGATCACTATGAGAATATCATAATATAATCAATTTATTACAATACAAAATCTTAAAAAAAGACCCAAGCTTCTATCTTCAAAACTACAATAGTTGGTATTTTTACTAAACACCAAATACCATTTCCGATCGTTCACTTATATGGGATCTATAAGATATAATCGGATCAACTGACCAAAAATTAAGGTCTGTACTTTCTATTCTCAAAAACACGAAAGTTGCGTCATTTACGATTCTTCAGTTATATGGCAGCTATAGGATATAGTCTGCCGATCCTTATTAAATATTACACAGTGCGACAAAAAAAGAAAAGTTGGAGGAACTTTTGAAGAGACCTAGTAGGAATTGTTCATTAGGTCGAGTATAGTATAAAACCATGTTTGAAATTTTTCATACACCCTCAAATCTTGATTTATTTCGAAAAAACGGTTTTCGAAAGTGTTTTGCTCTTAAAAATTCCTGAATGCGTAATTTTAGGGCGATTTTCCATTTTTTTTACGTTTTTCGATAGTTAAATGTTGTAGCTTTTGAAAAAAGAAATACATCTTTAATTTATTTAAGGGGGTCATCTGAGTAGAATTTTGAAAAAATACAAATTTTTTTTTTTCGCCTAAAAAATTCTTTAGGGTCTTAAAAATGACATATCAAAAGATAGAGTCCGGCAAAAGTGTCTAAGTGTCGAAATTTTTCATTCTGCGGCGATGCCTCACAGGTATATCCCACAGTACTTAAAACTTTAAACGCGTTTTTCTCGAAACCGCTTTTTTTGCTATGAACGCTATGAAGATTGGACTGACTTGTTTTGGGAAAAGCTTTATAACTTCAACAATTTTCATAATATCGTAATAAAATTTCATAAATTTCGATAAAAATTTCAAACATGGTTTTATACTATACTCGACCTAATGAAAAATTCCTACTAGGTCTTTTCAAAAGTTCAAAATCACTGTCGCACTGTGTTATCTACCATATTTTGACAAAAATAGCACTCATGCAAAATTCGAACTCTCTAACTCTAAAAACATCAAAGTTGTACCATTTCCGATCAATCAGTTATATGACAGCTATATGATATAGTCGGCCGATTTCGACCGTTCCGACTTATATACTACGTGCAAAGGAAAGAAGGGTGTGTGCAAAGTTTCAAGTCAATAGCTTTAAAACTGAGAGACTAGTTTGCGTCGAAACAGACAGACGGACAGACAGATAGCAATACGGACAGACGGCCATCCTCATATCAACTCAGTAGGTGATCCTGATCAAGAATATATATACTTTATAGGGTCGGGGAAGTCTCCTTCACTCCGTTGCACACTTTTGACCAAAAGTATAATACCCTCTGCAACGGTATAAAAAGGATAGAATTTTATTCGAAATCATCGGTATCAGAGAGAGGCATATACAGATGCTTTATTAGAAGCAAACTCTTAGCATCATCGTCCATAATAATTGTTTTTGTAGAAGAAACTGAAGACCCATTTGACAATGAAGTTATCGAAGAGTCTGAAGAAAATACTAAGGCATTTAACACATCTTTAATGGTATTTTTCCTGAAATTTTTTCTGTTATTGCTTTCGCGAAATTGGTGATCAATTCTAAAGCTACTCACTTGTGTTGTTAAAATATTTGATATTTGGCATTTGATATTTTCATTTTCTCTGCGAATTAAGTCTGCCGATTCTTTCACAGAAAGTAGCCTAATGGGTCTACAGTATCGAGTAGAAGAAAGTCTATTGTTTTTTCATAAAACTATCGGTCCGTTCTACACTGTTAATGGAATATACAAATTGAAAATAAATATTGATCTATCATTTTTCCATCAAGTCATCCCATTTTGGCGGTATACGCTATGGGGTAGACATAGTTTTCATTATATTAACGCTCAACTCTACGTCGGCGTTAGCCATTAAAACCTACTGTGGAGCACAGTTAGTTAGGTATAACAATTTTTTGACTTGCGTTTTTTTTTTGCAACAATCCCCAAAATCTTTTTGGGGACGTCCAATATTTTTTAAAGATTAGATTAACATTAATGCCAGCAGCGTATCTAGCCATTCCTAGTTTTTGGTTTCGAAAAAATGCTTATTTTTTCCACAGTCTTTACCCTTTACTATAAGCGTACTAATAAAATTTCGCAACTTTTGGCCAATGCTCGCACTGATATTCCAGAGTATATTTAAGGTTTTTTTTTGGTACATCAGTACCAAATACAAAGTTTTCTATGGCAAAAAACTTCTTGGTTGGGATGACTTTTGAGTGTCATACTAAAAAAAGACACTTTCGGCTAATAAAGGAGTTAGACTGAATCCACTTGAATCCGGTAAGCTCGACTCTGCAAAAGACAGGTTTACGCTAATCCGGGCTCGATGTTAATACACTGAATTACCACTACGTTTTATGAGTTACACATTTATAGACCGGTTACAAACATTGATTCTTTCATTGATTTTTATAAAAATACCTCAAGACTTTTTCGACAATTAATACATTATACATCTTATTCAACCTTATATATCTCCCACTGAAGAGAACTAGCGCATTTGTGGCGTGTTGATGGCCAGGGCAGTACTATGGTAGTTATAGTTGCCATTTGCCTAAGGTTATAGTTTTGCGCTCATGATGTCAGTTAGTAACTGAGGGTATTTTTCTGTTTTAAAATTAAAATTTAAATTTAAATTGATAGCTATGTCGCAAAAATAAAATCATTTTTACGGCTTGAACCTGTATATGGCGCAGTAAAGGGTTTTCTGAAATCTAGCTTAATATTTATGAGAAGGACGCTTGAGACAAACGGAGCGTGTGTTTCTGGAAAGCATCCAAGGAAGTGAGTATCCAGCATCATAGTTAGAGCTTCTTCAGTTGTTCTAGCCCAAGCTAGCTCTGTCTACCTCCATGGAGGTTTATTTCTTTTTATACCCTTGCAGAGGGTATAATAATTTTGGTCAAAAGTGTGCAACGCAGTGAAGGAGACATCTCCGACCCTATAAAGTATATATATTCTTGATCAGGATCACCTCCTGAGTTGATATGAGCATGTCCGTCTGTCTGTCTGTTTCTACGCGAACTAGTCTCTCAGTTTTAAAGCTATCGACTTGAAACTTTGCACACACCCTTCTTTCCTTTGCACGCAGTATATAAGTCGGAACGGATCGGCCGACTATATCCTATAGCTGCCATATAACTGATTGATCGGAAATGGTATAACTTCGGTGTTTTTAGAGTTAGAGAGTTCAAATTTTACATGAGCGCTATTTTTGGCAAAATAATACGACATGCCAAATTTCGTAAGGATCGGCCGACTATATCCTATAGCTGTCATATAACTGAACGGTCGGAAATGACCCAACTTTCGTGTTTTTGAAGATAGAAAGCTGGAACTTGGTACAGATTATATTCTTCGTCAGTTAATCCGACCTACCAAATTTCATAACGATTGGCTAACTATATCTTATAGCTGCCATATAACTGAACGATCGGAAACGGTTTTTGGTAGAAATACCAACTTTGGTATTTTTAAAGATAGAAGCTTGAGACTTTTTTTAGATTTTGTATTGTAATAAATTGGATTATATATTCATATTCCCGTAAGGATCGGCCAACTATATCCGATGTTTGCGATATATATCCGGTTTAAACTGCAAGGGTATATAAACTTCGGCTCCGCCCGAAGTTAGCTTTCCTTTCTTGTTTTTATTTTGTTTTTGGGAATTTTTTTTAAGGGCATTATTGCAGACTAGAGTACATTTTTGCACCGTGAGTCAGAGTGCTCTAAGGCTTAGATCTAAGGCTTAGATCTTGAAGGCCAGTTCCTCCGGGATCTCTGCTAAGGTTGTGTCGCCACCGTCACCACAGTAAGATTTATTCACCTTTATACCTACATATATACCTATTCGATTTGAAACTTGGCCATGGTCTCCACGCACATCAAGTTTGTGTCAAAATTTTTTCACGCCCACCCTGCCGCGAAAGTGGAATCTTGTTGTAGCGTCAATTCATGAATGTTTTTTTTTTAGAAATGTTTTGATCAGGGATGGTAAATAATGATTTTTTTAAGGGGAGGTTCTTTTGGATTTTTCCGAAAATTAAGCAAACTTTGAGAATGGATTGCGGGAAAATGAAAAAACATACGAACTTATGCTTTTGAACTTTTGATTCGTTGTTTATTAACGATTAAAAAAAATATTCAATATTCAGGAAATTCAAAATGGCGGCTTCAAAATGGCGGATCTCGTAGACCACTATTTTTCTGCTTTGTCGAGTGTAGGGCCGCTGCTAGTGAACTTAAATTAGAAATTTATAAAATTTATTAAAATTGATGGAATTTCTTATGCCTTATACCTAACGACAATTAATTTTGGTAAAAATAAACCAATTTCATTGACGTTTAAAAAAGAAATTGACATTTTTTCTCTTTTTATTTACTTTGATCTCGTTTAAAAATTATAAATAAATAATTTTTTATTCCAACTTTAGGTATAAGGCATACAAAAAAGTATGTACTTTTAAACATTTTTTGAATGAAGGAAATCGGATCAATAGAACGAGCCCTGTGTGCGGCAAGAGGTTTAAAAACGCGAGAAAAACGCGTTTAAAGTTGTTAGAAACTTTGCCTTTAGATAGCTTTCTTGTTATCATGGGTATGTTTGAAACGTTCTAGCTCAAGAAATACGCGTCGCATCGAAATATCCTTTGGCACGTATATTCTTTAAATATTTAACTTTCATTTTATAAAAAAAAAAAAAAAATCGTTTTTTTCAAAAAAATCCAAAAGAACCTCCCCTTAAGAATCAGAATATCAGAATATTTATTATTTTTATTTCTATTAGAGAAGAAATACAAATCAAAAATATTCATTATTCTCAGAGCAAAACAAATGTCACGATGAAAATGTTTTTTTTTTATTTGTTGTAAAGGGACAATTTTTATAATATTAGGAGAAAGATCTAAGAAGGAGATTAAATCGTACAAAAGAAACTGAAAAGGTATGATAGAGTAGAGTAGGGTCTTCGTACATAAGACCCTGTACATATGTCGAACTACAGTGGCTAAGGAATAGAGGTCTTAGGTTTCTAGTCCTTTTATTCTATTTCAATTTAAATATTGAAATTTAAGTGTATTAGTAAATACTGGATATCTACTTCACCATTGATGAGGTTATATAGTAAATCTACACCCAGCATTGTCCTGCGATTTGTTAAGGTTGGTAAGTTTATTAGTAGGAGTCTGTCACTCTATGATGGAATATGAATATTTGCATCCCAGTTAAGACCATCTAAGTGAAAATGTAACGGAATTCTTTTGTACGGATTCTATGCGGTCCTGATGTACTCCATCCCGCTCGGACGGACCAAAAAAATGAATAAACTTTTAGACATGTAGGGGTCGTTAAATTCTTTTGACCACCTTTTTAAAAAACCAAGAACATCTTTGGAAATGTAATCGGCAAATTTGAGTAATGAGTCTAATAGGACACCGCGATCATCATCCTGAGTAGTTTTTCCAAGGAAATCCCATAGAGAAATTACGTAGCCTTGAGAGGGCAAGAACGATAAAAAGACATAAGTTTGCAATTTGATCCATTACTTATTAAATCAATCGCTTTACACCATTTTACTGGGTATAAAAATCACTTATTCCTGTAAAATTACAGCGCGCTGCGTTATTTATGGTTGCATCTATTATTTGACCCGTTTATTAAATCATGTAATACGCGGGTCTGTAGTCGCGGAAAGATATAGAATCAAGAGATTATAGATTATCTCACCAAATACAAAGCAGAATCTTAACGCTTCGTTAGTGACACACTTTTCATCGATCGTCATAAACCGTTCCTACAGAAACCGTTTCTTCAGAAATATTTGGTGAGATTTTGGTGAGACCACTATGCCTGTCTTCAAACCAATTCATAGATTTTGTAGAAATTTTCGATGACACGGCGGCTTTTCGAGCGTGGGGCATCTTTGACCAATTTAATGCCAAATCATTAAAACCGTTGAAATCGTATCCTTATGAATTTTGTATACCCTTGCAGAGGGTATTATAATTTTGGTCAAAAGTGTATATTCTGGATCAGGATCACCTCCTAAGTTGATATAAGCATGTCTGTCTGTACGTCTCTCTGTCTGTCTGTTTCTACGCAAGCTAGTCTCTTAGTTGTAAAGCTATCGACTTGAAAATTTGCACACAGCCTTCGTTCCTTTGCACGCAGTATATAAATCGGAACGGCCGGGATCGGCCGACTATATCCTATATAACTGATTGATCGGAAATGTTATAACTTTGGTGTTTTTAGAGTTAACCTAACTTTCGTGTTTTTGAAGATAGAAAGCTGGAGCTTAGTACAGATTCTATTTTTGGTCAGATAATCCGACTTACCAAATTTCATAACGATCGGCCGACTATATATTATCGGAAGTGGTATTTTGTAAAAATACCAACTCATGTATTTTTGAAGATAGAAGCTTGGTACTTTGCTTTAGCTTTATTTTTTATAAATTGGTTATATTATGATATTCTCATGCGGATCGGACAACTATATCCGATGTTTGCGATATATATCCGGTTTTAACTGCAAGGCTATATCAACTTCGGCTCCGCCCGAAGTTAGATTTTCTTTCTTGTTTTTATACCCTTGCAGAAGGTATTATAATTTTGTCCAAAAGTGTGCAACGCAGTGAAGGAGACATCTCCGACCCTATAAAGTATATATATTCTTGATCAGGATCACCTCCTGAGTTGATATGAGCATGTCCGTCTGTCTGTCTGTTTCTACGCGAACTAGTCTCTCAGTTTTAAAGCTATCGACTTGAAACTTTGCACACACCCTTGTTTCCTTTGCACGCAGTATATAAGTCGGAACGGCCCGGATCGGCCGACTATATCCTATAGCTGCCATATAACTGAATGATCGGAAATGGTATAACTTTGGTGTTTTTAAAGTTAGAGAGTTCAAATTTGACATGAGAGTTACTTTTGGCAAAATATTACGACATGCCAAATTTCATAAGGATCGGCCGACTATATCTTATAGCTGCCATATAACTGAAAGATCGGAATTGACCCAACTTTTGTGTTTTTGAAGATAGAAAGCTGGAACTTGGTACAGATTCTATTTTTGGTCAGTTCATCCCACCTAACAAATTTCATAAGGATCGGCCAACTATATACGATGTTTGCGATATATATCCGGTTTTATCTGCAAGGGTATATCAACTTCGGCTCCGCCCGAAGTTAGCTTTCCTTTCGTGTTTATACTTTAGATTACTTTAAGCCCTATAATAAGACAAGTAGGCGTGACACATTATCAATACAGGCAGTCTCCGCTTTTCCCGTTTTCGACCTATATTTTGATAAATTCACCGGGAATGAAACCGAGTTACAAACTTGTTTAGATTTTGGAAAAATGTCTCCTAATATTAGGAATTATTTTGTACGGATTCTATGCGGTTGTGATGTACTCCATATTGGAAACTCCACGCACATGAACCTCTGGAGTTTTAAAGTCATATTTTAAGGGCAATCCCAAAAAAAGGAAATTCACATAAAATACGTAGCCTGGAGAGGGCAAGAAGGATAAAAGGACATAAGTTTGAATTTTGATCCATTAAGTATTAAATCATTCGCTAAACACCATTTTTGAACATTTTCGAGATTGGACTGAAGATTTCATTGGGCAGAAACGGGTTTGTATTGAAGACATCATCTGCATACATGAGAACTACAGAGTACGTGAAGTCGTAAAGGGGCAAGTCGTAAAGGGGTTTTATACCTTTTTTATTTTCAAAAAATCGAAAATTTTTTTATTGATTTATCTTAAAGAACAACTCCTTGAGAACGTTTTCCCAAATTTTCATAAAGATTCGAGCAGTAGAAAAAAAGTTACAGCGCTTCTAACCGTGCGCATCGTCGCGGCCTTAAACTGAACTTGAAATTTTAAAAGCGAATATCTCGAAATGGTGTTTCTTGAAAAATGACTGCGGTGATATGGATTAGGCGGAAAACTACTGCACCGATTTACTTCAAATTTTTTTTCAAATGTTTGTAATGAAATTTTTTTGTGCTTGAACAATCGACTTTTCAGACACAAACTGTTTTTTCGCCGGAATGAATTTTTTAGTAAAATTTCTAGAGACCAAAAAGTTCATTTTTAGCGTAAAACGTTACCATATGCATACAAAAAAATTTTTTTAAAACGATCGTTCAAGCACAATAAATTACACTAAACTAATTAAATTTTTTTACTTTTATGGTTTAAGTTGACCTTTTCGACCTGGGGAAGTATCACCGCAAGGCTATATAAAAAAAGGCCTCTAAGGGAAATAGCCACCCCTTAAAAGCTATTCAATATTTTTCCACGAAATTTTACACAAAAATTGTTAATAAAGTGTACTATCAAAAAATTAAAACATCCGTGTAATTAATTAATTGCTACATACCTAAAAAAAAAATCGAACTTTCCTCTTTTTCTTTGACAAAGAAGGTATATAACCCCTTAATAAGAAGAGTAAACAGTAACGGGCCAAGATGACTTCTTTAAGGGACTCCAGATGTAAGACCAAGCGGGAATGTAAATTTTTAAATAAGACTTTTTGTGTTCTTCCATCTAAGCAGCTAGATATATAGATCCCAGAAGATTCAGTTTACTCAACAGGAAGTAAAGGTTTGCACAGAGCCCTGGCACAGTATTTTAGCACACAGCCTGGTACTCCATTGGGGCCTGGCGAATAAACGGGCTTGATATTAGAAGACCAGATAATAAGCTATTTTCGGAGAAAGACGGTCAGAAAATAAGAATTGCTGAATGAGTTTTGGATGCGTAATGCGGATCTGTCGTTTCAGGCAGAAAATAAGTTGAATGAAAAAATTTTTGCGAATAGATCGGCAATGGCCTGATCAGAGGTCGCAGATGAATTTTCAAACGTAAGCAGAGGTGTATAAGATACATGTTTACGCTTGCTTAGTGTTTACAAAGTTATAAAACTGTTTTGGATCCCAAGTAAGTTGTATCCGGCAGCAGCGAATATAATTCCTATAACATTCAGCATTATGCATGTTAAAATTTGACCGAGCTAGTTTTTCTAAGGCAAGATAGCTTGAAAGTTCTATACTACTGCAGGTTTTTTTTTATATTTTTGTAAAAGGCTGTTTTTAGCATTCTTTAAGTTCGTAAGGCACCTTGTAAACCAAGGAGGATTTGTTGAAGCGGATGGATATTTCCATGGCATACATGAGTCAAAGAATGTATTTAAAGTACGGTAAAATTTACGGTAAAAAATTTACGGTACGGTAAGAATTCAAAGCTATGAAAAAATTTATACTATCAGGATCAGATACAAAAAATAGGTCTAATAGCCGACCAAACGAAATTCTAACATTTAAGGATGTAGGCTCATGTTCCGGCCTACTTTTAATGGTTATTTCAAAAAAAAAATTTTTGTAATACAAAATAATGCGATCTGAGGGCGCCATTGGTGCAGAGAGCTGCCCCTCTGAATTTTTTCCAACTTCTTAAAGGTTGTTTTCCTTTTGAGGTCTGGCCACCATATCAGGACGCCGTACAGTAGTATGGATCTGACTATAGAGGTGTGGGTCCAGCTTACAACGTAGGGTAACATGCCCCATTTTAGACCTTTTGCTTTTTTGGAGGCAAAGACCTTGGCATACGCCACTACCTTGCATCCTCTCTCTTCCATGCTACATAGAATCTAGGACGGCTACATTCCATAGGAGAGGGGAGAGGACTCCTCCTCGCGGGGTTTCTTTGTTGACGGACCTTGAGAGGGTTAATGAAACGCATCACTGTCCTGCAAATCAGAAATTTATCAATGACTTCACCCAGTGCCCATCTACTTCAAGGGACGTCAGGGCGTAAGTTATAGTGCTTGTGAGAACGTTGTTGAAAGCCTCTTCTATGTCCACAAAGGCCATGAGGGCATATTTATTTTGAAGGTAAGTTAAATTTTAAGGGTATATTCATTTTAGTCGTGGAAGGCAGTTTCTGTGGATTTATTTTTTTTTTAGGCATGTTGTGATTTAGATATGAGGGTTGGGGTAAGAGTCAGTCTTAGATGGAGGCTGTTGGTGGGGTTGAGAGTTTTCAATGACATTAATCCGCTCCAAAATAAAGAGTCCGAATTTAATAATTGCACGTTACAATTTATTTATTCTGCATGCAGATGAAGCTGGATGATCAACATAGACAGGCCAGCTTATGGTGCATGCAGGAACCTAATGTTATGAATAGAGAGCGCGGCCCGACTAGACATAGCGAAGCTAAAGCTTTCGATAGCGGAGAGAGCGGACCGACATAGACATTAATCTAAAGCTCTCTTAAGATATGCCCGTTGAAGTCGAGCGGCCGAGAAAGAGTCGACTTGCGACCAACTAAAGCGATATGTCCATACAGCATAATAAACAAATTATAAAACAATTAAGGGGCTGCTGCCTGACACGACAGAGGCTTGTGATCCTTTTTAGGATTTTAAGAAGAAAGAAGGATAGGCCGATTGGCCTAAAGTCTTTTGGGGCCGTATGTGATGACTTGCCTGCTTTGGTTATAAACACAATCCGTGAGCCACGATTGTGAAATGGTCATGGATCTTTCAAAGATGTCAGAGAGCCAGTTCATGGCAATTACTTTCGAATTTTGGATTTGTGCGGGAATTATGCCGTCAGGAGCCGCTGATTTTTACGACTTAAAGCTGTGTAGGGTTTTCTGGTCAAAGTTTGGTATATTTTATTGCTTGTCGGAGGGATGTTTTCGTCGGACGGAACGTCTTTTTCTGGAAGGCATCCAGGTAAGTGGGTATCTAGCAGCATGTAGAGATTCTTGTACTAGCCCATGTGCCAACTTTTTTTTTGATGTAGCTTAGGCTTGTAACCAGAGCTCGCATATAACAGTTGACCGTTTCTTGAAGTCACCAAAAAACGGTTTTTTGGGCACCACGTGCGCAAAAGGTAAGACGAGAACCGTTCACCAGTGTCTCCTGGACAAATGGCCTGTGCTCCTTTTTGCTCTGGTCATTCACTGACCGTTTTGCAACGAGCGAAGAAAATAAAAGTCTTTTGTGTTTGTATGAGTGTATATGCGCCATCTGAGTACGCTCGCACACGTAGTACTGGCTGTACCGGCAACTCAGGTGACTGTTGAGAGGGCCTTTTCAGCGCTTCACTACATTTTACAAGAGCGACAAAACTCTTTAAGTGCAGAAACTTTAAATTCTCTACTTGTTATTAAGTTAAATGAGTTTGGAGTCACATTCTATTAGCAGGCCAATGTTGCGCTTCTCGCTAACTTCCCCTATCCTTGTCACTTCTTGGTCTCTAGTCTAGAGACCCCTCCTCCTACTAAACAGGGTTCCTGGGTGAGGGCGATGTCGGCTCCATCGTAAGCCAGATGGAGCAAGGGGGCGACCGAGGCTGGAGGAGGTTTATCTGCAGAATCCGTAGGGGCATCTGCTAAATCCGCTTGCTAAACAGGTGCATCTGCACCTGTTTGACTTCCGCCTCTAATCTGGTTGATTATGTTTATTTTTAGGACTGCCTGGTTCGTCGGTCTCTTCATTAGATCGACCTTCGCCACACGTCATTCCGTTGTGGGAAAGTGATGCTTACATCGCTGGAGCATTGTAAGGATTTGGCCTCGTTCCTTAATGGAAGCCGGAATCTATATCGTTGACGTCCCGCCAGCTTAGCGCAACGAGCTTGGGGCCCTCGTAGACCTCTCCGAGTTCTTGTACTGCCGATTTAAAGAGCTCCACCGGCCGCTCATCGTCCCCATGTCTTTGCAGACGGTGCCCGGATCCCTGGCCAGAGTTTCGAAGCACTTCGTGGCTACGGCGGCTTCCTTTTTTTCATTCGGAATCATGCCTTCGGAGTTGCCTCGATCAATGACGCCGATGGGTATGCGGCTTTTAGATATTTCGGAGAAGGACATTTTTGGTTGTGTTCTTGATCCTGGGAGAGCTCCCGCTGGGGCTGCGGTCGTTCCCGCTTTGGTTCTACCTAGTGTGTAGCTGTGGGCGTCGCCGTTATGCCATATGAAGGTAGCACACTTTTTGCCCATTTTACCTTTTGAGACACTCTTCGGAGCTCTTTGTCGTCTAAGCTCGCTTGTGGCTTCGAAGTATTTGCCCTGCGGTTCTTTTCTTCGCTTTCCACCAGCCACCCCCAATTTCGGGCGGGGCCCTGCAGGAATCGGATTATCGCTTTTGGCTTGACAGGAAGGCTCACTCGCCATCTTCCCTGCCATGTTGACCGGACTCACTCGTCGATGTCTCGGGTATTGGGTTGGGTTTTTTTTAGAGATCCCGACTCCTTTTTTTTATTATTACTTGAATTCTTCATAAGTGTTCCCACGAGCTACAGAGAAAAGATAGTTCTATCCGGGCAGAGATCCGCGACGCCCATGTAAGGCTTCTTAAAACAGGGGATGAGTTACCATGAGGTCTTCGTTAGAGACTGGGAAGAGTTTATATTCAATAACAATAACTTAAAAGCAGTCGAAATTTCAAGTGACGTCGATTGAATCTTTTTTTATGTCAGTATATTTATTTTTATTGGTTCGTAAAAATATGTATGTATATGAAAAACCTTTTACTGCTACCACTTAATTGAATTTCTGAACAAATATAAAATGTACTCTATAATATTAAAAATATAATACAACAAATAATATAATTTCTTTCATTCTTAACCCAATAATGAATACACATATTTTCTTAAGGTAGCAGGCCTAAAAAGTTGCACAATTCAAAAAAATGTGTACTGGCTTCGAAACGAAATCGCACGTACACATGCAACGGTGTATGTGAATGTGTGAACACATATACCTACAAAGATCAATTTTGGCGCAGACCAACCAAGCGCAAACTGAAAAACAGAAAACTTTCAATGACAATATGAGCGTAAGAAAAAAGTAAGATGCCGTCTGGCGTCTGCTGGGGCCTGTCGCAAATTTTATCGTCCATTTTCGTTGTATAACCCCTTAAAAAAGTTTAACAAAATATTAAAAAAAGGCTTTTAAACCGGGACCGTAAATAATGATAATTGTTATGATTTTTATTCTGGCTGTTGGTAAGGCTATTAAAGGTTATTAAAAAAATCATGGTACGAAATCCTGAATTGAGAGATAATTTTGAGCGAAAAAAAATTAAAATCAAAAATAATGATTTTTCATTATTTTTATGTTTTGATCATAGAATAATGATTATTTTGTGATTTTTATTTTTCGATCATAGAATAAGGATATTTTCTGATTTTTATTTTTTCGCTCAAAAAATAATGATTATTTTGTGATTTTTAAAATAAAACTCATAATGATTACGGTCCCTGCTCTTAAACGATCCGTTTTTAAGCTATCGAATACGAAACTATCACTTCCACAAACAAAGCTACCAGATATTTGTTTTATTTTACGAAAAATTATGGGTACACGATATATTTACCATATACACCAAGGCTGTGAGAGTATGTTAAATAAAATTTGATACTTCGAACTATGAAATGAATTGTAGAGAAAACAATTCTAGACCAGTGGTGGGATTTTTCTCGCAGCGCTGCTGGCACACTGACAGTGTGAGCACTCAAAAATTATTTTAGAAGCTCACTCATTTGCTCACATTTTGCCTCACTTGACAGCCCAAAACTTAAAAAAAAAAATATTTTCACTAATAAAAATTTGGTCAGAAATTTGGTTGGATCAAATTTCCTCCATAAAAACAACAACATTAGGACGCGTAAATTTTGCACTAAAGAAATGCACTGTTTTAGTGCCCATTCAAACTTTTCAATTAATGAAAAATGAAATAAAAAACTTTGGCCACCACTGAAATAGAGAAATAAATTAAAAAAGATGTTGGTTTTTAGTAAAAAAAATAACTTATATTACTCATTAATGGTAAACTATGTAGTTCTTTTGATACAATTAAAGGAATCCAGCACTCATCATTGGACAGTTGAAAAGTTGCGGACAATTTAAAGCAATACGAAGAACCTCAAGAACCGATATTTACAATGTTTATCAGATTCGATATATACATGTGTTAAAATATAAACTGTTTCTTGGGCACGAAAAGCTTGATTGCGAGAGTCTCTGTACAGGAGCCGGGACACTAATGGAACGGCTCAAGATGGAACACATATAGGAATGTTTGCCTATCAAGAGTAAACGGTAAAAGGTTAAATATTTGTTCGTTTTTTTAGTACGCTAGTCAGACAGACACTTCTACTATAAAACAATATTCAACGGTTGATTTGTTGCTCGGATTGGGCATTTCAGTCAGGAACTCCAGCTTTAATTATATAGTCGCCCGAAGTTGCTGCGTTGCATCTCACTGAGAATATTCTATTGTAGAGGTGCGACTGAAGTAGCTTGTGAGTGTATGTTCGAAAACGAGCTTTAATTTTGTGCATGAGTCCATTAAGTTTAACTCGGTCGAAGGCTTGAGATACGTCAAGAAATATAGAAATATGATGTATAGAAATAAACGTCATGATTACTATTACTATTAATTTAGATGTAAAGTTTACATGGACACTTTGTAGCCGAAAGAAGTCGATCGGATGTGTGAGAAGACGAATGAGGGCAAATGCAGGTGATCAATGGTCCGCACGGAAGCGGGAGATGCAAAAACAATTTTACTACAAATTTTGAATATGTGTCAATGGCCCCTCAATCTTTAAGGAAGCTCGATTTTTTTCTTCTTTTCAAATGAAAAAACTTGTTGACTTGAATTTTTTATACACTTGCAGAGGGTATTATAATTTTGGTCAAAAGTGTGCAACGCAGTGAAGGAGACATCTCCGACCCTATAAAATATATATATTCTTGATCAGGATCACCTCCTGAGTTATATGAGCATGTCCGTCTGTCTGTTTCTACGCGAATTAGTCTCTCAGTTTTAAAGCTATCGTCTTGAAACTTTGTACACACCCTTCTTTCTTTTTCACGCAGTATTTAAGTCGGAACGGCCGGGAACGGCCGACTATATCCTATAGCTGCCATATAACTGATTGATCGGAAATGGTATAACTTTGGTGTTTTTAGAGTTAGAGAGTTCAAATTTGACATGAGAGCAATTTTGGCAAAACATTACGAAATGCCAAATTTCATAAGGATCGGCCGACTATATCCTTTAGCTGCCATATAACTGATTGATCGGAAATGACCCAACTTTCGTGTTTTTGAAGATAAAAAGGTGGAACTTAGTACTGATTATATTTTTGGTCAGATAATCCGACCTACGCAATTTCATAAGGATCGGCCAACTATATCCTATAGCTGCCATATAACTGAACGATCGGAAATGGTATTTGGTAGAAACATCAACTTTGGTTTTTTGAAGAAAGAAGCTTGGGACGTTTTTTTTTAGATTTTTTATTGTAATTAATTGGTTTTATTATGATGTAATCATAAGGATCGGCCAACTATATCCGATGTTTGCGATATATATCCGGTTTTAACTGCAAGGGTATATCAACTTCGGCTCCGCCCGAAGTTAGCTTTGCTTTCTTGTTAGGTAAGAAACTATACATTATTTGACATAGAAAAATAATAGGCTGTTTTAAAAAATAGAGGGTTTTTTTTAACTATCAAATATTTAACATTTATTTTTTATTATGCTGATATTTTTTTAAACTCCTTGTGAGTGTTACTATAATTTTTTTTTCAGTGTACCAACTCTTTCTCAATAACTTATAGTCTAAGAATGACTGTTGTTTTGGGACCATTTGAGCAGTGCGGTAATATTGAATTCTCTCTTGATTTTCCAGATAAATAATAAATAAATATATTGCCCTTATAAATATTCTATAAAGTTCTATTTCACAAGCTTTTTCCCAATGACAGGAAAATAATAAACCACTGAACACCAACCAAAACACAATAAAAACAAAACACCGTTTATTGCTTAAATTAAGAGTCGGTTTCTACTGAATCTTAATTTGCGAACGGTAAGTGGAATTTCTTTCTATAAATCATCTTTAAATGAGCATAAGATGAAACTCTCAGCTGCTGCTCAGAGGGAGAGAAAACTTTCATCTATTTTTTGGTTGTGCGAAGGCCGCATATTTATCGCATGAGAGTTATTTGGTAGCTATGATTTTGTCTTAAATTTACCATAGAGGGTGTTCATTTCCTTTCACGTTGTGACGTAACATATAATTTTCTGTATGAGAGGAAATTTTACTTCTAAATCAGTGGTCGGCACCCCAATACATTGATATGATTTTACCGCATTAGTGTTAGTAACGAATAGCAGAAAGTAGGCTGTAAGCATGACGTTTCACACATGCATACTGTGTGTGTGTGGCAGAGCTTGGGCAGAGAAATTTCCTATGCCCCCGAGATAGGGATGCCGACCTCTGTTCTAAATGTAAGCAAAATTTTTTAAAAGATTGGCTCTGACCTTTATGTATTTGTTTTTTTTTAATGCCAATCAAAATAAAAACTAAAATATTTTAAATTAATAAGATGTGTCTTGTAGAATTATGGAAAATCAAGGAATCAGTAAGTTTTTTCCTTTTTGACAGGGAGTCTCAAACCTAATTGTCTAATAAAAAAACGGAAAATAACTTTCTTTTTTTTAAGCTTGCTTATTCAGTTGATAGAACTTTTTTATTTTTTTACAGCCACGATGACTCGTACCTAAATTGAATCCTTTGTGGGAGTCATTTGAAATCGATCTATTTTTTTTACCTAACTAAAACTAGTTTTATTAACTAATTCAACTGATTTGACTGGCCAAATTGGATAATCAAACGGGTTATTTAAGAAAAAAAAGTCAATAGTATTGACAAATTAAATATTATAAATATTATACCATTTAATTTGTCAATACTATTGACGTTTTTTTCTTAAATAACCCGTTTGATTATCCAATTTGGCCAGTCAAATCAGTTGAATCAGTTAATTCTTATATACGAAAGAATTAATACAAATAATTGTCACTTTGGATTTTTCTAAAAGAAAAAATTTAAAAACTTTGCCCTTTAACGGAGTTTGGCCATCTTATTAGATATAAAAATATATTTAATAATTAATTGATTTTTTTATGCATCCTTTTTTACAGATTTTCAAACCAAAAGAAAATATGTCAAAATCTGATGGGAGCGTAAATGAACCTGTAAAGAAAAATACTGAGCCCGCACCGGAAATTATGCTAGCTTGTCAGCAATTGGCTGACGGGCTTGTTGATCGATTAATTGAACTGGAGGATACTGATAATGCAAGAATGCTTGGTTGTATAACCACACTCCATTTACTAGCAAAAGTTCGACCGCAATTGCTTGTTCGACATGCTATGACTATAGAGCCTTATCTGAATATAAAGTGTCATTCAGCGACTGCTGCGAAATTTATATGTGCGGTTGCAGATATTCTTGAAAAAGTGGTCCCTCTTGTTAACAATGCTAGTGAATCATTTTTGGCTTCTCTGGAGGAACATTTGATGTTACTGGTTGTTTCGCGAAACCAAGCTGAAGTTACTAGTTGCGTGTCCTGCTTAGGAGCTCTTGTGAATAAGATAACCCAGAACTTTAAACTGATTCGTGATTGTTTTCAAAAGTAAGTATTGTTGTGCGTTTTATACCCCAAGAAGATATAGTTTTTTTGTTTTTTTTTATTGGTAACTATAGTTCATTTAAGGAGAGTTTCCACCTTCCGAATTTCCGAATATATAGTATTATTCCCGGTACTCATCTTTTCCACCCACAATTTAACTATATTAATCTTTAAAGCAGGGGTGCCCAAACGCAGCTTACGACGCAGCAAATTTCAATACATTCAAAAGAAAACACCTTGTGTTGGTAAGGTTATCCCGTCTAGAAGCCGTTTTTCTAACTGTTTTTTGAGAACTTTTGTCTACTTGTTTATCAAATTGTTTATCATATATTTGTTATGTGTTCATGAATATTCATAAATTTTTTGAGCGAAAAAAATAAAAATTTATGAAGTTTTAGCGCGATGAAGTACAGTATTAAAACACAAAATCTCCGCTGGCTATCCCGATTTCGGCAAACTGGGTAATCTGAAACCATAAAACCAAAAAGCATTTTTTACTGTGTGCCTGGGGCTATGGCCCGTAGTAAAAATTTTGAAAAATATTGAAAAATAATTTTACACGACTTTTAACTTATGTTTCTCAAAAAACACATTTGTTCTCTATATTTTTGTGTAAAAAAACGAAGTGACCTTTATCGTCTGATTTCTGACTTCATCCGGAGCCGAAGTTTATATACCCTTGCAGCTAAAACCGGATATATATCGCAAGCATCGGATATAGTTGGCCGATCCTTATAAGAATATCATTATAAAACCAATTAATTACAATAAATTATCTATAAAAAGTCCCAAGCTTCTATCTTCAAAAATACCTAAGTTGGTATTTCTACCAAAAACCATTTCCGATCGTTCAGTTTTATGGCAGCTATAAGATATAGTTGGCCGATCGTTATGAAATTTAATAGGTCGGCGTCGGTACACGACGCCAGATAAATGAACTTGTCTGTGTACCACCGGTGGTACACAAATATTCTTACTTTTAATTCAAAAACTATACTAGAAATATACATACTTGAAAACCCATACTGGAAGGAAATAAAACAAAATAGATTGGAATGATAAATTTATATTTTTTGTAGGCGTTTTCAACATAAACAAAATTTATTTTTACAGTTCTTTCTGAAGCAAAACAAAATTTAATTATTCAGTTATTTTCAAAAGTAAAAATAATAATTCTTCAAACTTAGTGTCTAAAATCAAAATAATAATAATAAATGAAAATAAGAATGATAATCAGAATAAGTCATTTAAAATCATTAAAATTTGAGTCATCAAAATTTGTTTGGTTCTAATACCATAAGGTCAATTATATCATCACTTAGAAATAATTTATAGATTGAAAACGGATTTTCATAATCTATTTCTTGAAGTACAATGTGTTCTTCATTATATTCTTCAAAGAGCGCAGAATCTGTTATAACACGACTCCAATCTTGCTGATCTTCTGAATCCTCATTTTCCGACTTCGATAATGAATATATTCTACGAATTTTTCTTCGCGAATTTTGTATATAGTCATCGTCTGAACTCATAATTCCTATGGTAAATAAAAATAACGGAAAATAATCAGAAATTTTTTTATAGAATAAATTTTTAAAAGTTAGCGTGGTTTTCTATTTATTAAATTATAATTATAATAAATAAATAAATAATAAATAATTAAATAATTAAATTAAATAATTATTTTACACATCACAATTCAATCAACCGAACACGTTCTTCAAAATTCGCACAATAACTCACATTCTGCAGTCAACCCACTATTGCGAAAACTAATGCGCAATAAAAAAATTCCGTTAAACGAACAATTTCGTTTCTCGAGCACACGATGTATACAAACAAGGTTATACAAAGGTATAACAAGAAAGGAAAGCTAACTTCGGCGGAAACGAAGTTGATATACCATACAAGTAAAGCCAGAAACATCGGATATAGTTGGTCGATCCTTGTGAGAACATCATAATTTAACCATTTTATTACAATAAAGCTACAAAAAAGTGTCAAGCTTCTACCTTCAAAAATACTGAAGTTGGTATTTTTATCAAATACCATTTCCTATCGTTCAGTTATAGGCCAGCTATATGAGATAGTCAGCCGATCGTTATGAAATTTGGTAGGTCGGATTACCGAACCAAAAATAAAATCTGTACAAAGTTGGGACATTTCCGATTGTTCAGTTATATGGCAGCTATAGAATGTAGTTAACCAATCCTATCTTTTGGTATGTCGTATTATTTTGCCAAATATAGCTTTCATGAAAAATTCGAACTCTCTAACTCAAAAATCAAGAATGTTAAAGCATTTCCGATCAATCAGTTATATGTTAGCTATAGGATATACTCGGCCAATCTCGGCCGTTCCGACTTATAAACTGCGTGCAAAATAAAGAAGGGCGTGTGCAAAGTTTAAAGTCGATAGTTTTCAAACTGTGAGACTACTTTACATAGAAACATACAGATGGTCAGACAGGCGGACAGACAGACGGTCATGCTTATATAAACTCAGGAGGTGATCCTGATACAGAATATATATACTTTATAGGGTCGGAGATGTCTCCTTCACTGCGTTGCACATCTCAGACCAAAATTATAATACCCTCTGCAAGGGTATAAAAACAGCAGCTTTTGGGGCAAAGGTAGAAACCCCCCTTTATGTAATAAAGCAGTCAGAATGTATATCTAATTCTAAGAGGACTCATAACTTTAAATTTGCAACTGTGTTTTGTTGACTAAAAGGACTTTCAAAAATCAATTATACCTAGTGTTTGAAAAATCAGTGGCACCTAATGCCAAGATAAACATCCCCAACAAATATGTTTAACTTATTGGCAACCGAAGTCGGCGAATGCCTGATCGAGTTGGCAAGCTTCACCAGACCGCGTAATGACTGATTAATAGAGCAAGCAATATTTACCATTGACAACAACCGTATATAGCTGTATCATTAGCATTTAATTATCATTAGCGCTGTTACCCGCCACTATAGCTCAAGGTTAATTGTGCAGTTGCATGGTACTATAACGTGATACTTCAACCGAATATTCTTAATGTGATATAATGGGATCTATTTTACCAACGTCCTCAGTGTGATGCTCCTGCACTAAGACCACCAAAAGGATCTCTCTCACCGAATATCCTCTAAGAGCACCAGCAGGGTAGCACAACCGATATATAAAAAAAACTAGCCAGAGCAAACTTTAGTGCCAGAATTCTGCCCAACACACACAGTATAAACGAACAAAAATTCACGCTCGCAGCCTACTTTCTGCTATTCATAAAAAATAATAATAATGCATCAGAATCCTACCAATGTATTGTGGTAGTGTTGGTAATTTTGTCAAAGCAGAAAAAAATATGCTAGGGCTCATCTATGTGTTTTATATGAAGGACAGTGAAGTGATGATTTTAGCTTTACAGCTTGAGATCTATAAACGAAAAAAGTAACGTTTTTAATAAATATAATACAGGCTACAAAGTTAAAGGCTGAGAAAAAATTACGATTTTATTGAACCTTTAAGTAAGTTTTAATGCTATTTTAAGTGACACTTATTATCTGAAACTATTATGCAGCAGCGTCTTTTCGCATACCTCGGATTACCCAAAATTTTTGGGTAACCGGATACTTTTTTTTACACTGCCCTGTAAGTTCCTAAGTAGCGAGTTTCTAAAGAAAAATAGAAAAAGGCTAAAAAAAGGTATGTACACAGCAGTGCTGCCAGATTTTGAGGGATAAAATAAGCTAGATTGAAGAAAAAAATAAGCTAGAATAAGCTAAAAATTAAAAAAAAAAAAAAACTAAAAATAAGCTAACCATGGAAAACATTAGAAAATTTTTTTTTTATTAATACGATATCGATATAATATTTATATAACTATTACAGGGTGACAATAAATAACCCGGACAAACATTTTTGATCATAACTTTTTAAGGAACTGTATTTGAGAAAAAATACAGATACACAACTATTAAATAGGTATTGTGTTAACATGTATTCAGCCGGTTTCGAAGTGGCTTCCTTGGGCTGCGATGCAGAGCCCTAAACGTTTCTGAAAATTTTGCGCAATGGGCCGCAGGTCTTCTTCCGATAATCGATCCCGTTCTCGGAGCAATGATTGCTTCAGCGCCTCCAAACTTATGTGGCGTTAAGCACATGCCCTGGACTCCAAAATAGACCACACACTCTAGTCCATCGGATTAAGATCTGGCGAGTAAGGTGACCATTCACAGCATGTGATAAAGTCCGGGAAATTGGCTTTGAACCAGTCCTGAGTCAATTTGGCTCTATGGGCTGACGCTAAATCCTGTTGAAACGTCCACTCCGTATCACCGAAGTGCTGCTGGGCCCAAGGAAGCACAACAGTTTCCAAAATGTCCCGGCGGTACACTTCCTGATTGATTTTGACCCCTTGATCGATGAAAACAAGGGGTGTTTTGCCAGTGGCGCATATTCCTCCCCAAACCATTCAAGACTGCTCACATTGACGGCGCTCGATTATTGCAGAGGTACCTGGAGCTTTAGCAGACCAGCTTCTGTCATTTTGGTGATTGTGCGCCTTTTGGATGGTGAATATCTTCTCGTCCGTGAAAAGAATACGCTCCCATTTTTGACCTGCGGCCCGACGCTTTAGCTGACGGCATCTTTGGAGTCTCACGCGCTTATTGTCATCCGTAAGAAGATGCATTTTTTGGAGCTTGTAGGGCTTGAGATTAAGTTCATTTTTTGCTATCAACCGAACACTTTCTCGATTCACTCCGATTTCACGGGCTATTTTTCTGACCGAGACTCTGCAATTGCGAGTGATCCGCTTTTTCACTATCTGGCGAATTCTGCAAGTGTTAGCTGTACATGGTCTGCCTCGTCTAGGACGGTCACCTTCATGGCCAAGCTCATTAAATCGCCGGATAGCGTCAGAGACCGTTTTTTTTGGTATGCCAAGCAAACAAACAATGTCGCATTGGTGATTTCCTTGTTGAAACAGTTTTAAAATTTCACAACGATTGTTAGACATCCCGAAAGAAATATCAAATTGATGGGAATCACAAAAATGTAAATATATTTGTTTTAGAAAAGTACAAGCTATCGATAAATGCATTTATGTAAGGGCTGCATCATAATACATTTATAATAGATTGCTTCAAAGTTTGTCCGGGTTATTTATTGTCACCCTGTAAAGTAAAGAAATAATTTCATCAATTCCTTAGATTCCATATAATTGGCGGATGATTAAACCAAAGCGAGGTATTTCGTTGGAAGTTGGTAGTCATGGCAACTTTTGCCATGACGTCGCAGTCCACATCTATAACTTAAAAAAAAAAAAAATACTTAGTATATTTTAAATAATTTAAAATTTAAAAAACAAACCTTATTCTTAATATTGCGTTAAAGCTTTTTAAACACATTTTTTTGCGCAACTTTGTTTTTACGATGTTCATTTGGCTGAGTACCCTCTCAACCGCAGCAATCGACCATGGCAGTGAAAGTATATGCAAAGCCAATAACGCCAGTTGCTCGAAAGCTTTGTTTTGGCCAGCATCCTTGTACATCAAAACTTCTGACCAAAACTTTATAGTCTGTTCCTTTTTTTCCCAATTAATTAGATGGATTTTTCCAAATTGCAGAGGGTATTATAATTTTGACCAAAAGTGTGAAACGCAGTGAAGGAGATATCTCCGACCCTCTCCGACCTCCTGAGTTAATATGAGCATGTCCGTCTGTCCGTCTGTCCATCTGTCTGTCTGTTTCTACGCGAATTAGTCTCTCAGTTTTAAAGCTATCGTCTTGACACTTTGGTCACACCCTTCTTTCCTTTTCACGCAATATATAAGTCGGAACGGCCCGAATCGGCCGACTATATTCTATGGCTGCCATATAACTGATTGATCGGAAATGGTATACCTTTGGTTTTTTTGGAGTAAGAGAGTTCAAATTTTACATAAGAGCTACTTTTGGCATAACGACATGCCAAATTTCATAACGATCGGTCGACTATATCTTATAGCTCCCATATTACTGAACGATCGGAAACGGTATTTGGTAGAAATATAAACTTTCGTATTTTTGAAGATAGAAGCTTGGGACTTTTTTTTTTAGATTTTTTATTGTAATTAATTGGTTTTATTATGATATAATCATAAGGATCGGCCAACTATATCCGGTTTTTGCGATATATATCCGGTTTTAACTGCAAGGGTATATCAATTTCGGATCCGCCCCAAGTTAGCTTTCCTTGTTTGTTATATTTAAAATGTTCCAACAACGCAATAATTTTATCTGGCGTTTTATTTGCATGTAGCATATTGCCAACGGCAAAAATATCAATTTTTTTAGAACTTCAATGTTATGAGGAAGTCTGAACTTACGCTGCAGATTAATACATATCATTTTATTAAAATCCAATTAAAGCTTACCTCTCCCTTAGTTAAATAATTAAAGCCTTGATGAAGCTTTTACAATCTTTTCTGATTTTATATTTTTCACCAAAATATTTTTCGTCTTTGATTTCCTTCTCAAAGGCATACCCCGTATATAAGTCGTTAACTGCACAATCTTCCATGTTTTGTTATAAATTTTTTAAAGCCGAAATTAGCTAAATGAAATTTGAAAAAAGCCAGATTTTAAGCTATATGCATTTCAAGTATTTTTGAAGCTATTTCATTTTAATAAATGCTAGCTTGAAATAAGCTAAAGCTAAAAAATAAGCTAAAATGGTACACAGTAGAGATGTGTAGCGGTGGCTGTTTTCGACACTAGTAGTATACTCACACTTTTTGCCGTGTTAGAGACACCGCATTGTAAGCGTTTACATCAAGTGTTTTAACACTGCAGACACAATGACAAAAAAACATGCGGTGCCTGAGCACAAGCACAAAAATTGACTGCCTCAAAAAAGTACGAGTAAATTTCCGTTGTGCTTTTATGCTTCATATTCTTTATCGGAATGAAATACAGTATATTTGATCTGTATTGCAAGTACAAGATCAATATTGTACCGCAATATTTTTTCTTTGTTAGAATGCATGTTTCTTAACCAGTGATGTTTTTAGCACAAGCTCATTAACTCGCTCTAGATCAAGTATGACTCAACAATGACTCTAGAAGTCATTGTTTAACTTTAAATTTTATATATGTACCTACTGTGAAGTTATACAAAAGTATTGTTTCATCTTTCTATATATATAAAAGAAAGTCGTGTTAGTTACACCACTTATAACTCAAGAACGGCAGAACAGATTTGGCTGAAAATTGGTAGGGAGGTAGCTTAGAGCCAGGAGACGGACATAGGATACTTTTTATCCCGTTCGACAACGGGAATTATACTCCTCCGAAATGGCTGCTTTTATAGTAATGAATAACAATAAGTAGGCTGTGAGCGTAACGTATTGTACATTTATGTGTGTGTCATATGCCCCTGAAATAGGGGTCCGCCGATTACTTATCTACAGTCACCAATGCCAAGAAAACGAAATTGGGCCAATTTTAGTCATCAAAAAGTCAATTCTAGAGCTGCGCGAGATAGAAGAATATGAGATCAGGAGAACAAATTTACAAAGGTAATGAAAAGGCGCGTTAAAGCATGGCGCAGTTACGTGAATCACAATCGAAAGATGCACGAGATGAACATAATCAACAAAGACCCCTTTTCAAAGAAGAGAAGCGCACAGATTAATAGTTAGAAGAAGAATTAACTAACAACGGCAACAAGTTTATCGAGGATTCACATCTGGGCAATTTCTTTGACTAGCATTCCAGTAAGAGCCTGATGTTGAAAATTCTGCTTATTCCAAAGTGATTATTGTGAACATTCAAAGTGAAAGTTCCAAAGTGAACGTTCCTTATTTCGCTTCTTCCTGCCGAGTTACGATTAAAAAAAAAAATGGCAACGCATTGGCCATTGCATCTTCTGGCGTTGCAGCAACCTTATTAGATGGAGGCATAACAGCTCATTCAGCACTTAAGCTGTCATTGAACATTCAAAATAATCCAGATGCAGTGTGCAACATAAAAACAATCGTCTATGGGCATAGTGCCCATATTTTGGATGAATGCACTATATAACGTAAAAATTCGCTTGGGGAATTGGATTGGTCATTTAGGGATATAAGGAACAATGATAAACTATTTTACGGCCCTTTGTTACTCCTTTCAGGTGTTCACGGTTAACGTACGCTGATGAATTCAATGCTTGCTTAAAATCATCGCAACTGTGGCGTAATGTTGAAAAAGAACTGACCAAGAATATGCGCGATCAAATGCTTCAGGATCCATCCTTTCTCTAAACAACTGTTAGATATTGGCGAGGGGAATTTTGTTGTACGTGAAAATACTGGATGTACTTGAAATACTGAAAAACATTTATTAACCAAAATAAATCAAGAAAAAACAGCTAGCCCTTATAGAAAACAAAAAAGGCCAAAACAACGTTTGCCGGGGTCGCTAGTTTTTAATATTTTTATTATTATATAAAATTCAATATTTTTTTTTTTATTATTTTTTTTGTTGGTGTGGTTTTATTTAAAACTGTCCAACAGGGACAACCATTAAATATTGTGGCAGAAAACTTGGCTTATGTGTAACTTAATTTAACTGGATGTACTTGCTGCTGCTTCTCTGGATCTCCTCCTTTACCCATGGGAAGCCAAGCACCTCGTGGATTGTCTGGTTGTCGTGGTAGACGTGGGCCCCAGTGGCGATACGGAGGGCTCTATTTTCAAACGTCTGGATAGTCTGAATATTAGTATTGCTGGCCGTGCCCCATAGTTCTATTCCCAATAGTACGCTTTCAATCTTACTTCACACTGCTTTCGCTTTTTGACTAGGTGAGGCTTCCAAGTAAGCCTCCTGCCTAGCGTGAAGCCCAGGTATCTTGGGTTTTCTACTTGTGTGTTGGGGGAGCTGTTGAGGTGGACCGGTGGGCAATTTCCCCGGCGGAGAGAAAATGTGATGGCGGTGGATTTATCGTTATTCACTTGAATATTCCACCTTCTCTGCCAATCGTCGAGAAGATTTAGTTGCTCCTGCATGACAGCAGCTGCCTCTGTAGCGTTGTCAGCAGCGGTCAGGAAGGCGGTATCGTCCGCATTAGAGGCTGCCATTACGTGGGGCTCCGCAAAACTGGGAGATCGGCCGTGTAGACATTGTATAATAAAGGGCCCTGCACACTGCCTTGGGGGACTCCGGCGTGGATCTCCCTGAGTCCGGAAGGGGCCTCTCCGCATCTGACCGCAAATTTGCGGTCCTTCAGGAACGACTTCAGAAAGAGGTAGTAATGTCTGGGCAGGTTAGTCTTCAATTTAAGCAGGAGACCGGAGTGCCAAACCTGGTCAAAGGCTTGTTTCTCATGCAGCATTACAGCCAGACAGTACTTCTTGATTTCGAAGGCGTCCAGGATATACTGCACCACTCTGTGGCATTTTTCCGTGGCTCCGTGGGACCACCTTAAGCCAAACTGGTGATTGGGGATCAGACTAGCCTCGCCCAGTACTGGCAATGCTCTACTCAAAAACACTCGAGTATTTTGGAGAGTATCGATAGGAGACTAATCGTTTTAAATATACCAAAGTATGGTATAACTTTGGTGTTTTTAGAGTTAGAGTCTCCAGTACGGGAGGGTGTTTTGAAAAACGTTATATGCCAAACTATTACTAGGGTTAATTTATATCTAGAAATAAATTCTCTACTGAATTTTCCTCGAGCAAAAAATTATGCAACAATTGTTTTATAGATGAGAATCCGTACCTTTAAAGGTTAGTTAAAGTGTGGGTCGAAGAGATGAGAACCGGATAATATTAAATAGTGTGGTCTCTAGGAGGCATTTTTCAATATATACCAATCACATTTATACTGCACTATCGCATACCAGCGCGCGAACCTCGGATACCAGACAACTTGTCTTTTTAGGAAAAAAAAATTGTGTAATGTGCCTCCTCCAGCGATACAGACTTTACCTTTCATAGATCCTTTCGTAGTTTTGATAACTAAATAATGGACAAGATTTTGGTGTTTTTGATTGGACAATAAATAAGATTATAACTTGAAGTGAAATAAAACTATTAATTATTATACCATATTGTTATAATTTAAATAGATTTTATCGAGTACTGGATTTAGCTCGATGTCAGGTGGTTCAAAAAAAGAATAATGTTGACAATATTTACACGCCCAGTTTTCGACGAAGTCTATTTACGATTGGAATTTTAATGCGATACTTTGATTTCAAATCCCCAATGGCATTGGGTAAGTAAAATTTTATTCCACTTAAATAAATTCAATAATTTTTTTGTAGGTGAAATAAATGATGGGCTTCCACCGACAATATGTGATGATGTTTTTGAATGTTTAATGTTTTTCTGTATATGTGGAAATCAAGAAATTCGCAAGCAAGCATTAATTTCATTGGGATCTTTTTGTGTTTTGAATGATGACTATTTAACAAGGCCTAAACTTAAAAGATTGTACTGTGATATATTAAGTTCCAACATAAATGATTCTGGATTCAAAATTATTTGCATGCGAAATATTTGGATATATTTAACAGAATCAGAAATGTTTATGCACAACAAAGAAAAAGAATGTAAGTATAAAAAAAAAACGCAACCCAATTAAATATCTAAATTTTTAGGGGAGAAGCAGTCAAAACACGAAGATCTTAAAGAAATGAACGATGTTTCATCTGGAATGGCAAGCAGAATCATTCAACTTTATTTAGAAGAAATCCTTGAATGCTTTTTAAATCGGGATGATGCAGTGCGTTTATGGGCAGTTAAAGTAATACAAATTGTTCTTAGGCAGGGACTAGTACATCCTGTTAGAATGGTTCCATATTTAATTTGCCTAAGCACTGACCCCAAACTGGAGGTTTGTAAAGATATTTAAAATATTTTCAATATATCTAATAGTAATATATATTAATAGTCAGCCCATCGAGCCGATGCATTATTGAAAGACATAGACAAAACATATTCGGGATTCGTAAATATGAAAGTGCAATTGGGGTTACAATTGTGTTTTAAACTTCAGCAAATATTACAAATAAACACCAAGGGAAAGTCAGAAATTATTCGCGGGTACACGTAAGTAAAAAAAATCTGACAAAATGTTAAAATTAATTTTTTTTTTTTAAGAAAACGGGGACAAGATCATGTCACAACTGCACAGAATGATTTTCTTTATACCTTACTTCGGACCACCAAACCACAAAGGAGAGCATTGGTACAAACGGTGACAAAACAATTTGATGATCAAAAAACATCTCTACAACAAATGCTTTATATTGCTGATAATTTAGCATATTTTCCCTATATGGTGCAGGACGAACCTTTGTACCTTATTCATCAAATTGATCTTCTTATTTCAATGGCGGGAACGCATTTATTAGCTACATTTAGAGAACACTTAATGCCAACTGACAAGCAGGGAGATGTATTAGAGGATGACGATGATGTAGAAGACCCACAGCTTCTCTTTAATCGCCTCCCCGATGACATGACTGAAATAAAAATGTGTATAACATCTGCGCAAGCATGTATGTTACTGTTAATATTGAAGGATCATTTAAAGGAAATGTATGGTCTTACAGACAGTAAAATTTCAAGATATTCTCCGTCTGAACAAAAGATTTATGAAAAAGCCGTAACACGAAGAAGTGTTGCTGATTTTAATCCCAAAACGACCATTGATGTAATAAAAAAACAAATGTCTCAACAAATTATAAGCACAGAGCAAAATTTTCCACCTCCGGGTCTAACCGGTGCAGAAAAGCTAGACCTCGTCGTAAAGTACCTCGATGTAAGTTTAACATGTTTAGAATATATTATAAATATCCTTACCTTTTTTATTTTAGTTTAAGCAGCTTATGTTAAAACTTGATCCAGAAGAAGCAGAATCTGATTTGGATGATTCACCCGAAAAATCTATTAATAGTACATTTTTTGGAGAAAGTTCATCTCAAGCTAAATCACAAAAAAAGGTCCAAAATGAGGAAAGTGCCGTTGTTTCATCTTTAAATATGAATAACATAAACAACATTAAATTTTTGACCGTTTCTGGAGAGGAGATTGTAAGTTCTTTGCATTGCAGTAAAAATATCATATTAAAAGTAATCCTTTTAGGAAGCTAAAGGTGAAAATAGCGTAAAATCATCTGTTTTAACAAAAAAATCCACTGGCCGTAAAGCACATTTAGTTCGATGTAAAAATAAGCGAAAAAAAATGGAGTCATCCGAAGATGAAACGAGTGATGAGGATTACGCGTGAATAAAATGGATTTTTACATTGTATTTAATAATAAAATAATATTTGTAAAAGTTAAATGGCTACAATTTAGTTTTGCGTACAAATCACATTTTAGTATAAATGAAAGTTTGAAAAAATATATTCTTTAAAAACAAGTAATAAGTAACAAGTAATAATTTTAAGTAATAAGTATAAAATAAAATTAAAAAATGTCATTATTTAATCAATCTTAGTTAGAAACTTAAAAAGAGCCTGCTAAAAAAGGAAAAATATATCTAAAAAACTACTTTTGTCTTAAACACTTAACTAAAATATACATAAATTTGTAATTCTTTTTTAAATACATTTTTAATCTGGAAAAATTACATTTTTTTTTACAAAAAAGTTACATACATTGTATATATTGTATTATGTACTATAAAGAAATAAATCCATTATGTACGTTTTTATGTAGAGAGCCTGTATTGCAACGACACCTGTCCTGTGGCCGATCATTTTATTAAGGGAGGCCATTTCGTTACGGGATGTTTTTGGTGGAAGTCGTAGAGTCCGTAATAAAATCTGAAGCACAAAGGACAAATATCTTTTTAGTCTGTACACTTTTCCGCATCAGTGGTCCTAAAACAAAAAAAAAATTAAACATTACACAGTGCAACATAGATTTGGAACCTTTAAAGTGACATAGTAGGAATTGTTTATCAGGTGGAATATAATTGTTTATTATTTTATTTTACGCGATAAAATTACGCGTATAGAAATTTTTAAGCGCAAAAAAGTCCCTAAAGCGGGTTTTTCTAAATAAATTAAGGTTTTGAGGGTGTTACAAATATTTCAAATACAATACAAGACTTTTTTACAATACAATACAATATACCAGTGGTCGGCACGGCCCTATCCCAAGGGCATAGGAAATTTCTCTGCCCGAGCTCTGCCACACACACAGTATAAATGTGTAAAACGTCATGCTCACAGCCTACTTTCTGCTATTCCTTACAAATACTAATGTGTTAAAGTCATATCAATGTATTGGGGTGCCGACCAATGCAATATACAGTCGAATCCCGATAATTCGTACCTCGCTAAATCGAAAATCGTGATAATTCGTAAAAAATGCTGTGCCCTTAAAAAAAACTCGTTAATTCGTAAAAATTCCATACATTTTGGTCCCCTCGTTTATTATTAGTATTTTGCGCAACGCAAAGAACATTGAACCTCTTATAAATCGTAATTTTGTTTCGTAACCTCTTATAAATCGTAATGCGATGCGACATTTTTTGTAGTTAAAACACCGTTAGATTTTGCAGACAGCTATGCCGCCTTTATGTCGCTATGCATTATGAATTTTTTGTTTCTCACTGTTTTCGGTTAGATTTCTGTTACCAATTGTTGTTACCAAAAATTACCAATTATTTTAAAGCTTGAATTTTTGTTTTTTTATAATTTAATGTTTCTGCTTATTTTTTTAATTTTGTATTATTAAAATTTTATGTTATTGTTTAATTTTCCCCTCATTTGAAAAACGTACAAATGAATATACATACTTATAATGTTTGTTTCATTTTAATAAAATTAAATACATATGTAAACATGATGTGAAATGTAAAAACCCCGTTTATTCGACTCTTTCATTTTTGAGCCCCGTTAAATAGAAATCTCGATAAATGGAATTCCCGTCTAATTCGTAAAAAAAAGTGATCCCCTTGCCATTTCGAATTATCGGGACTCGACTGTAATACAGTGTTACAATATTTCAATATTTGTTAACGGATTCGTCATATTTGATTGGATTTGAAATTATTTTGAAGTTGTTTTTAATTTGAATTGTATTTTACAAATCGAGTACAAATCGAACTACCGAACTGAGCGGACGTGCTTTGTCCGAGCTCCGGGAAAACTGCACCATAATACAGCTAATACAGTACAAAAAACTGGGGTAACCCAATATAAGCGAAAAGACGCTGAACTACAATTTACTAAAAGCGACAGACAAGCTTTTTATAACAGTTGTGATGTGCTAAACCCAAACTAGTGCATTGTTAAAAAAAAACAAGAAAGGAAAGCTAACTTCGGGCGGAGCCGAAGTTGATATACCCTTGCAGTTAAAACAGATATATATCGCAAACATCGGGTATAGTTGGACGATCCTTATGAGAATATGATGTTGGGCTTGGAAAGTTGGGCTCTTATGTCAAATATGATCTCTCTAACTCTAAAAGCACAAAAGTTATACCATTTCCGATCAATCAGTTATATGGCAGCTATAGGATATAGTCGGCCGATCCCGGCCGTTCCGGGATCCGTTTTATTAAGAAGCGGTTACAAGTATTTATGGTATATTAATACATACGGGGAATGCATGAAGTTAATGTGAATGCCAAATGGGAATCAATTTAATATGCCAATTGCAGATAACTTGAATTTCGAAATGCAACAATACTGGCTTGCTGATTAAATGCTTAAGATTAAATTTAGGTATCAAAATGTTATGGAATGCATCCTTCCAGAAGAAGCCGGTGCGTTTTGCGCCTGCTCCTAACATTAATGTACTCATGCCGAATACTCGTGCTCTCGTCTGCGTGGGTGTGTTCGTTGGGTGCTGGTGTGGAGTGGCACAGCTCAGACAAAGGCGCCGACATCCTCTCCATCCACCGTACCACGCCCCGCTCAGCAACAGGCTATGCTGCTGCTTAGAAGCACTTGCGGTGGACGATGGAGGGGCCGGACTCGTCGTACTTCGAAATCTACATCTGCTGTAAAGTAGATAGAGAAGCCAGGAATGAGCCGCCGATCCAGACAGAGTACTTGCGCTCGGGAGGAGCCACAATCTTGATCTTCATGGTGGACGGAGCCAGTGCTGTGATTTCCTTCTGCATACGGTCGGCAATGCCAGGGTACATGGTGGTGCCGCCAGACAACACAGTGTTGGCATACAGATCCTTACGGACGTCGACATCGCACTTCATGATCGAGTTGTATGTGGTCTCGTGGATGCCGCTGGCCTCCATACCCAAGAAAGAGGGCTGGAAGAGCGACTCTGGGCAGCGAAAACGCTCGTTTCCGATAGTGATGACTTGGCCGTCGGGAACTTCGTAGGATTTCTCCAGCGATGAGCTAGAGGCAGCAGTGGCCATCTCCTGTTCGAAATCCAAAGCGACATAGCAGAGCTTCTCCTTAATATCACGGACGATTTCACGCTCAGCGGGAGTGGTGAATGAGTATCCGCGCTCATTCAGGATTTTCATGAGGTAATCGGTCAAGTCGCGGCCGGCCAAGTCAAGACGAAGAATGGCGTGTGGAAGGGCGTAGCCCTCGTAAATTGGAACGGTGTGAGAGACACCGTCACCGGAATCCAAAACGATACCGGTAGTACGACCAGAGGCGTACAATGACAGCACAGCCTGGATAGCCACGTACATGGCTGGAGTGTTGAAAGTCTCAAACATGATCTGAGTCATTTTCTCGCGATTCGCCTTGGGGTTAAGAGGAGCTTCAGTGAGCAAGACTGGATGCTCCTCGGGGGCAACGCGCAGCTCGTTGTAGAAAGTGTGGTGCCAGATCTTCTCCATGTCATCCCAGTTGGTAACGGTGCCATGCTCAATGGGATACTTCAGCGTAAGGATACCACGCTTGCTCTGGGCCTCATCGCCCACAGGAGTCCTGTGGAGTCCTTCTGGCCCATGCCGACCATCACACCCTGGTGACGTGGACGGCCAACAATCGACGGAAAGACGACGCGAGGAGAGTCGTCTCCAGCGAAACCAGCCTTGCACATGCCGGATCCATTGTCGACAACCAGAGCAGCAACTTCTTCGTCACACATTTTGCTTTAAATCAGTTGATATCTTTTATGGAGCTTTTGAGACGAATTTTTGTTCTATTTTGCGCCGAGCAAACTTAGTCTGAGCTCAACGAGAAACGCTTCACGATTGAATTGACTCTACTCTTACTTTTCAACCCGCGATACCGAAGTGGAAAAATCGGCGATTATAAGCAACCCGGCTTTTCTGACCGCTGAAACCCAAAGGGCATGGTCTTGCTCACCCGCTCTGCTCACTCCGACTCCCGCGTCATGGAGTTAGCAGTGTAAAACCCCTCCTCCAATATCGGAAACAAATTTCGCACCAGAAACTAGCAGCGCTACAATCTCTGCAACAACAGCGAAAACCTCTGCAACTCAAAGTACCGCGACGTCAACGACTACAGCGAGTACAAAAACAACAACTTCGGAAAGTGCCAAAGCGGCAACGGCCACACAGACTGGAATGGATCGCTACATCCAAATTAAGCGCAAGCTTAGCCCGCAGAGTAATCCGGCAGGCAATAAAACAAAAATTTACCGTGTCCTGAATATCGATAAAGAACCAGACAGATCCACTACTAACAGATTTGCCCTACTGGCGGAGGTTGAGGAAAACCAACCAGCCCAAGACACCGCAAAAAAACCCAAGCCCCCTCCAATCTATATTACGGAAAAAAGCTCGAGTGCCCTGGTCCACAAAATTGCGTCGTTGATCGGGAACGGTGACAACTTTCATGTTGTTCCGCTTATCAAAGGGAACATCCATGAAACAAAGGTACAAACCAAGACTGAAGAGCACTTCCGAATCGTGTCCAAATATCTGGACACTGTACAGAAAAACTATTACACGTACCAGCTGAAAAGCAGTAAGGGCCTACAAGTGGTAGTAAAGGGAATAGAACCTGATGTTACCGCCGCGGAAATAAAAACCGCCCTTTAAGAAAAGGGCTTCGCCGCCAAGGATGTTATTAACATTCTAAATAAAGATAAAAAGCCACAACCCCTCTTCAAGGTCGAGCTCGAGCCAGAAAGCAGGTCGCTGAAGAAGAACGAAGTGCACCCAACCTACAACCTGCAATATCTTTTGCATCGGAAAATCACTGTTGAAGAGCCACATAAACGCAACGGTCCAGTGCAATGCACTAACTGTCAAGAGTATGGACACACAAGATCTTACTGCACACTTCGGGCTGTCTGTGTAGTCTGCGGTGACGCCCACAAGTCCGCTTGCTGCACTACAAACAAGGACAGTACCGTGAAGAAATGTGGAAGCTGCGGAGGCAGCCATACGGCAAACTATAGAGGATGTATGGAGTATAAGGAGTTAAAGAGTCGCATGCGTCAAGCCAGACGTCTTCTTCGCCAAAGCTGCGAGATCCTCATTCGGTCCACTAAACACCACCAACGGCTTCTCCTATGCCGATGCTCTACGATCTGGAAGGGAAATCCCAATTCAGCCTAACTCTCAAAGCGCTCAACAGGCCTCAGAACACCCACACAGCAAAACGGAAACTATGATGCTTACCCTCCAACAAAGTATGATGGAGCTTATGTCATTCATGAAAACGACCATGCAAACGCTTGTTTAAAACCAGAACATGGTGATACAGCTGCTCGTAACACAACAGTCCAAATAATCTATGCAGGCGCTACGAATATCAATGTGGAACGCCAATGGTGTCTCACGGCATAAACTAGAATTATCACAATTCTTAACCGAAAACCATATCGACGTTATACTATTGGTGGAAACGCATCTTACAAGCAAATACAACTTTCATATAAGAGGCTACACAATCTACCGCACAGATCATCCAGATGGGAAAGCCCACGGCGGAACTGGAGTTCTAATCAAAGAACGCATTAAACACCATTTTCACAAAAGGTTTGCAACAAACTTCTTGCAGGCCACATCGATACAAATTCAGTCAAGCAACGGAATCCTTTCAATCGCTGCCGTTTACTGCCCTCCTCGATTCTCAATCTTGGAAGGACAATTTATGGACTTCTACAATTCACTTGGGGATCGATTTATAGCCGCAGGAGACTACAACGCCAAACATACGCACTGGGGATCACGTCTAGTGACTCCCAAAGGAAGACAATTGTACAATGCAATTATAAATGTGAAAAATAAACTGAACTACGTTTCCCCTGGAAGTCCCACATACTGGCCAACAGACTCACGAAAGCTCCCAGATCTTATTGATTTTGCAGTGACAAAAAACATACCTCGCAATCTAATAAGTGCCAAAGCAGTCTCGGACTTATCATCAGACCACTCGCCTGTGCTTCTAACGCTTCCTCAAAGACCAGAAATAACCGAACACCCCTTCAGCCTGACGACGCCAAAAACGAACTGGCTAAAATACAAAAAGTACGTGAGTGCCCACATAGAACTCGCCCCGGAATTTAACATGGAATCGGACATCGACTACACTACGAGCGCCCTGGAAGAAGTACTCGTTGCAGCAGCTAAAATCTCTACTCCTCATAGGAAAGAAGTAGACCGAAACAAACACTTCAAATCTAATCAGCAAATCGAACAGCTCGTGCGAGAAAAGAGGCGCACGCGTCGTGATTGGCAAAACAGCAGATAACCAGCTTCAAATCAACGCCTTAAGGAAGCAACCCGATCACTCGACCATGCCCCTCACCAACAGGAAGAAAATGCACAGGTGAGGTACATCCAGAATCTCTCGCCAACAAGCACAAAGTACCCCCTGTGGAGGGCCCACCCAAATCTTAGCGCCCCAATTGAAACGACCACCCCGATAAGAAACTCTTCGAGATGCTGGGCACGCAGCGACGAAGACCGAGCTGAAACATTCGCCACACATCTCCAAAGCTTTCGACCGAGTTTGGCTCATCGGACTCATGCACAAAATTAAAACGTATTTGCCAACATACACCCACAAGCTACTGGAATCATACCTCTACAATAGGGTATTCTCAGTGGATGCAACGCAGCTACTTCGGGCGACTACACCATCGAAGCTGGAGTTCCACAAGGAAGCGCACTCGGCCCGTTTCTATATGTTTTGTATACTGCGGATATTCCTACGAGCGCACAACTAACAACGTCAACGTTCGCCGATAATACCGCTATCCTTAGTCGCTCCAGATGCCCAACGCAAGCAACAACCCAACTGGCTAATCATCTAATAATAGTGGAATGGTGGCTGTCCGATTGGCGCATTAAAATAAACGAACAAAAGTGTAAACATATAACGTTTACTCTTAATAGACAAACATGCCCTCCGCTTTTACTAAACGGTATGCAGATCCCTTAAGCTAACGACGTAACGTACCTTGGCGTTCACCTTGATAGACGACTTACCTGGCGCAAGAATTTCGAATTCAAAAAGATGCACCTAAAACTAAAAGCCAGCAGCCTCCACTGGATCATAAACTCACAATCGCCACTGTGCCTGGACTACAAGTTACTACTGTACAATTCAGTCCTAAAGCCAATCTGGACGTATGGCTCCCAGCTGTGGGGGAACGCGAGCAGCAGCAACATAGACATCATTCAGCGCGCGCAATCAAAAATCTTGAGAACTATCACAGGGGCACCTTGGTATATTCGCAACGAAAACATCCACCGGGATCTGGGCATCCTCGCAGTGAAAGACGAAATCCAAAAGTAAAAAGAGTCATACACAGAAAAACTGTCTTCGCACCCAAATTTTCTCGCTCGGGGATTGACTCGGGTTTCTAGCGTATCCCGCCTTAGACGCAACGACCTCCCAACCCAGCAATCGATTTTTAGGGCCGTCTAACTCCGTATCAGTCAATATGACTGTTAGTTAAGTTAAAAATATAAGATTTGATACACCTCTTGTTAGTCTCGCAAAGAGAAGATTCAAAAAATAAAAGCAACGTTAAAAAAAAAAAAAAACAAGAAAGGAAAGCTAACTTCGGGCGGAGCCGAAGTTTATATACCCTTGCAGTTAAAACCGGATATATATCGCAAACATCGGATATAGTTGGCCGATCCTTATGGCAATAGGAATATGTAATCCAATTTTTTACAATACAAAATCTAAAAAAAGTCCCAAACTTCTATCTTCAAAAATACGAAAGTTGATATTTCTACCAAGTACCATTTCCGATCGTTCAGTTATATGGCAGCTATAGGATATAGTCGGCCGATCCTAATGAAATTTGGTAGGTCGGATCAACTGACCAAATATATAATCTGTACCAAGTTCCAGCTTTCTATCTTCAAAAACACGAGTTTGGTTAACGTTGGGTCATTTCCGATCGTTCAATTATATGGCAGCTATAGGATATAGTCGGCCGATCCTTATGAAATTTGGCATGTCGTAATATTTTGCCAAAAGTATCTCACTCTCATGTCAAATTTGAACTCTCTAACTCTAAAAACACCAAAGTTATAGCATTTCCGATCAATCAGTTATATGGCAGCTATATGATATAGTCGGCCGATTTCGACCGTTCCGACTTATATACTGCGTGCAAAGGAAAGAAGGGTGTGTGCAAAGTTTCAAGACGATACCTTTAAAACTGAGAGACTAGTTTGCGTAGAAACAGACAGACGGACAGACAGACGGACAAACGGACATGCTCATATCAACTCAGGAGGTGATCCTGATCAAGAATATATATACTTTATAGGGTCGGAGATGTCTCCTTCACTGCGTTGCACACTTTTGACCAAAATTATAATACCCTCTGCAAGGGTATAAAAATTGTATTTTGTAGTTGAATTGTTAGTCTCTAAATCTAGTCTAAAATAGCTTAGGGCGGACCGGGAGCGAATGCTCATATTCGCTCTTGTACGAATTCGCCCCGCTTCGCCGCAATGGATAAGTTGGGCTTAAGATTAGAGAAATATAAATCGAATTATAACGTTGACGAGGCCACAAAGTTTTCGCTTCTTTTTCGTTATTTTTTATATACTTAGCGGACACTATTATTTTTTTTTATTTTATCGTGAGAGATAAACTTATCTCATTCAACATTTTGGCGCTCCGGGTGAACCTTGTGCTAATTATTTAAAAAATTTGGTTTTAAAACAACATAAAGTGACAGTGACACTTTACAAATACAAACATACAAATACCAAATACAAACATTCAAACAACAACAAAGAGCTGGTTGCGACTCGTCCGTGAAGTGCGACTTAAATTCCAACACATTTACCGCGATGTGTAATCAGGACAAGCCCAGGAAATCCAAGGATTATCACCGCCAGGATCACCAGCGAGCTCCATGCCCTGTACCTGCATCGACTGAAATAGGAAAGTGGCAGCGGCATTAAAGGATCCTAAGGCAGAACCGCAGGTATTTGTGCAAAAAATGGAAAGTCTATAAAAGACGAATTAAATCCACGTCTTGTGCTGAAATTAGTAGCGCTAACAATTTGAATAGTTTGATTAAAATAATTAAATAACTGCCTGTGAGTAAAATTAATAATAATTAATAATAATACATATCCACATCACTGTCGCCCCCCCCTTTTTACCCCTCGTTCGTTTTTTGCCAAACAAAATAGTAAATAAATATATACAAATATATGTATATATAATACATATTTACGTGCATAAATAATTTGGCGTACATACAAATATAGTCAGCGGTAAAATTCTTGCTTTCGCTTCAACCGTTGTCCGCTGCTATATATGTATGTTATGACACTATATATGTATATATGTATATGTAGTTATGACACTATATATGTAGTTTGGCGCATTTTATTTTAACGGAACCCCAAGTGAACCCCAAGCTACGTTCAATTTGTTGGGTATATACCTTTTTCGGTGTCATTTTTTTTACTAAATATTTTTTTTTATACTCAGTGCCTCGACTATCAACATTATTCGACTATTATATCTTTTTCGTTTTTTTTTTCGCCATAATTAATAATTAAATAAATAATTAAAATAAAAACTATTTTTTATTATACAAAATCCAACATTTAATTAATAAATAAAATAAAATATACAAATTTGTATTTAAAAATAAAAATAAATTGTTACATTTTTATCGTTGTTGTCTGTTTATTAAAAAATAAATAAAATCAGCAAATGGATAATAATAAACAGAAATTGAAATCCACAACTCTTGATGGCTTAAGAAGAAAATGAGATGTCAGATTAATTAGATTAGATGTATATAAAGCCATTGTAAAGCCAATCTGGACCTATGGTATCCAGCTATGGGGATAAGCAACCAAAATCTCATTCAGATCGCCCAAAACAAAGCTTTAAGAGCTATAACCGGAGCTCACCTGTACCACGATAACGCAACAATCCACGCCCAACTGGGAGTCCCATCCGTGAAAGCAGAAGTTCAGCGATTCGCCAACAGATACGTGGAGAGACTGGATCGACATCCCAACCCTGAGGCCATCAACCTGTTAGACAACAGCTACACCACTAGGAGGCTGAAACGGACTCACCCACTGGACCTTTGCCACTCGAACGAATAGGACTGAGCTGCATTTCTAGATTTATCCACGCCCAGTAAAGGGTTCACCATAAAATTCTAATTGAAACGTCAAGGCTTAAACAAAAATTAAAGTTAAAAGTAGTTCGTAGGACAAGCAAAAATCATATTTGTACATTATAACATATTACTCAATATTGCATTAAGCTAAGGTATCATTAAAAAATTTAATTATTGTTCATAATTCCGGACAGATTTTAAATGTAACTTTTGAATGATTGATAATAAAAAAAAAAAAAAAAAAGATGTCAGAGTAAAAAGCATTCGCCGATTAGAGAAACGCTTGGAAGCTGGGTCAGTTCTTTAGTAAAGACCGAGCTACAGTGCAGGCTTCAGGTTTTAAATGAGACAATTTTTAAGCAAATTCTCGATTTTAAATTTTGACGATTTTCAATGGGCTGGCAAATGAACATAAATTATTTTTTAGGGTTGTAACTGTGCTTACATATATTAAGACACAAAAAGGAAGAAAATCATTTCACAGAATTTTTTTTTGTTTTGTTTTTGTTGTTGTTTTTTGTGATCAAAGAAAAGCCCTTCTTTTCGGCGGCGCATGTGATTTCCGCTCACTGGAACATCTGAATCCAAAAATTCCAACGGGATTAGAAAAAGTACATGTTTGGCTCTCGTATGAACTAGGATTATTAACTTCGCTCAAAATGGTGGACCTTTGAAAATTTTTTTTGGAAATTTCCATTTTTTTCAGCCATAAATCGAGTTGAAAAGTAAGGAAGATCTTCACCGATTCGATTTATCCTAGTTCATACGAGAGCTATATATGTATAGAATAACGTGTTAAAATTTGGAACCGATTGGATTAATAGTTTTTGAGTAACCTCATGCGCCAGTCGTAAAAACACTGTTTCGAGAAAAACGCGTTTTAAGTTTTGAGAAGGCTCTCGCCGTCGCCTGAGACTTCCACCATAAATCGGCTATATCTTCAAGAGTTTTTGAAATTTTTACTTGAAATTTTCAGGGAACATTCTTGAATAGTTACAAGTTCGAATTAAATAAAAAAAAAAAATCGATTTTTTAAAACCGAGAATGGGGGGGGTCCCCTTAAATGAGGAAGATGAATTTGGAGCCGAGATACAAGAATTAGAAATAACAACTAAGGCAAGGGTGATGTCTTAATTAAATGCCTTCACTATAGCTGAAGAGTCCCCACCAGCTACTTCAATTTCGGCAGCCCCAACTCGACAAGCTCGACTTCCCAGTTTGGCAGTGCCAAAATTCAGTAGAAACTATTTGGGGTTTAAAAATTTTGTAAGTCTCTTCGAGACATTAGTAGACAAGGATGTACACATTCCTGTTATCTAGAAATTTAAACATTTAATTTCTTGCCTCTCTGGGGAAGCCTTAAGAACTATCAAGGCTTTCCAAGTCGCCAAGAGTAATTATGAAAAATTATTTAGCCTTCTGAAAGTTTCCCAGCCGTCTGCGTCGCCGTTGAGATGTCTCATCGACACAGTGTCATCGATTTACGGGTCATTATTATCCATAGAAAATTACACTAAAATTGCAAACTCAATGATCATTCATTTAGTTTTGAGTAGAGTAGATCCAGTGACCAGAGAAAAATGGGAAAAGTCACTGGATTATGAGGAATTACCGCTGTGGTCCGAATTCGAAAAAATCGTTAAATCGTAGGTACCAGCACCTGTCCGCTGAAGAGACTGGCAAGCCAAAACAAGAAAAAAACTGGGTTCGGCGATCACCTCAATAGAAGTTCGTTGGCTTGCTCCGCTTTTAATAAACAAGCTTGCAGTTATTGCAACGCACAAGACCATAGTCTTGCCCAGTGTAGTCCGTTCGCTCGTCTTGCTGTTATGCAACGGTTCGAGTTTGTCAATTCCGCCTCATTATGTTTAAATTGTCTGCGAAAAGGTCACCCGGTTGCGAAGTAAATCGACTAGGTTTCAAATTTGTGCAAGATCGCAACAAACTTCTGCACCGATTTACTGTGACCAAAAATAACTTAGCGTTACCACTACCGAATGAAAATCCTCCTCCAGCGGTAAATCTAGATGGCTCTTCTACGTCGCATGCTTTGCATGCGTCATCCCTAGAAAGAAATTTGTTAGCGACGTCGAACGTAAGCGTTAGAACTAAAAATGGCGAGCACATATTGACCCGAGCATTACTTGACTCTGGGTCACAAATGAACTTTATTACTGAAGATCTTGCTCAACGTTTACTGATCCTTAGGGAGGAATCGTGTATCAACTTGCTTGGAATTAACAAAGCTAATTCCCAGGTCAAACAAAAAATACACACTGTGGTGAAGTCAACAATTAATGGTAGTTCCGTTCGATTTTTGGATTTTGAGAAATATCTCGGGATATCACCCTGACTAGTAAGTGAATGTGAAAGATTGGGACTTACCAAAAAACTTGCCGTTAGCAGACCTATATTTTTATAAACCTCAGCGGATAGACATGTTAATGGGAGCTGAGTAATTTTTCGAACTGTTGTCCGTTGGCCAAATAAAACAAGGTCCAAACCACCGAACCCCCAAAAAAACTTTTCTGTGATTGGGAAAATGTATGGCTAATACCTTAATTCCTCAACAGCCTGGCTCTAGCTTGAATTACCACGAAGAATTACTCGAGTCGATAATAAAAAGCTTTTGCCACCTGAACAAGAGTTATGTGAGGAACATTATCAGAAAAATACAGTTGTACTGCCTTCAGGTCGATTTAAAGTCAGGCTTCGATTTAAATCGGATCCCAGCGTTTTCGGAAACTCGTTCAACGTAGCTAAGCGTCGTTTTTTGTCGCTCGAGAGAAGATTCTCTGGAGATCCTTTAAATTTAAAGAAAATGTATTTGGAATTTATAGAAGAATACGAATCCTTAGGTCATATGTCCCCTACAAGCAATGATGTTCTTGCTACTCCTCACTACGTCATACCCGACACTACAACTAAATTACGAGTCGTGTTTGATGCGTCTTGTAAGACATAAACACAGAAGTGCCTAAACGATCTGTTGATGGTTGGTCCTACAATCCTACAGGTTGGTCCTACAGTTGTATTCAACTCTTTTTCGATTCCGGCTGAAAAAATTGGATCTGCCGAAATAAAAAACATAAAAAAGATAGCCTCGAGCTGCCGAACTTATTGGGTCCGACTTTTACGTCGACGACATGTTAACGGGTGCTGGTTGCATAGAGGAGCTAAAGAAAATTAAGTCTGAAGTAAGTCAGGTTCTTCAAAACGCTGAGTTTGATTTGAGCAAATGGTTTTCAAACTTGCATGAAGTTACTGCATCCGAGAGTACGGTTAAACCAATAACACTTTCAGACTCAGAACTGACTAAAGCATTAGGAATCGGTTGGGTTCCTAAAGAAGATATATTTAAATTTGAAATTGATGTTTCAGTCATGAGTCAATATCACTGCACTTAAAAACAGCGGGGAACAAAATACAAATTGCCGTGCCGCAATTAGAGGACATCTCAATTCCGAGATTCGTGTTTACCGAGCCGATGTCACCGATTCAAATTCATGCCTTTTCTGACGAATCGGTGAGAGCCTATGGAGCCTGCGTTTATATTCGTTGCGAATCTGCAGAAGGTATTAAAATTTCATTGTTGACGGCAAAGTCCAAAGTAGCGCCGCTCAAGACAAAGACGCTCTCCCGTCTTGAGTTATGTGCCGCTCACCTTCTCGCAGATCTCTGCCGCAAGATAAAGCCTCTATTAAAAGTTCCGATCGAACGAAGTGTATTTTGGTCGGATTCAGAAGTAACTTTTCATTGGATTCGTTCCCATCCATCGTCGTTGTCAACGTTCGTATCGAATAGAGTAGCTGAAATTCAAGAGTGGTCAGATGATAGCACGTGGCGGCATGTACCAACTAAACAGAACCCGGCAGATATAGTTTCCAGAGGTGGAGACGTAGAATCGATCTGGTTTACAGGTCCATCGTTTTTAAAGGAACCGGAAGATAAGTGGCCGACGAGCCCACGGTTTGATCTGTCACCAGAACTTCTACAGATGGAAGAAGTGCGGATTAACCGCAATCGTTTTATTGTTTTACTCTATCACTTCACATTTATTGGAAGTGATAGAGGGATATTCCTATTACCTAAAACTGTCGCGAGTGTTCGTTTATATGTTCCGCTTTATAAGGAAATGTAGTGAAGTAGTGAATTAGTAGTGAATTCTAATATTTTTCCTCACCAGTCGAATATGATGAAGCCTTTTAAGAAAATAGTCGCAATAGTCCAAGAGCACGAGTATCGAGATGAAACAGAAAAGATCCGGAAAAATTTTATTGTTAGCCCTAGTTTACAAAAGCTAAATCCCTTTCTACACGAATCATCAGAGGCTGGGCTTACATTTTCGTTGTTGCAGGTTGGGGGGCGACTAGCTAATGCTCCTATATCGTACGATGCCAAGTTTCCAGTATTGTTGAAAAAACGTTCTCAATTTGTTCAGAGCTACGTCGGATACTGGCACGAGTCGAATTTTCATATGGGTCCACGAGCGATTGTGAGTCAGCGACAGCGCAAGAAGTCTGCAGTCAGACAGTACGGTCATGCATACGCTGCTTTAAATGCGAGCCTCGTCTGATGACTCAAATCATGGGTGATTTACCCTTAGACAGAATTCGTGCTCTCCGCCCGTTCTCCATATGTGGTGTTGATTTTTGTGGCCCTATTGATACGACATTGAAAATTCTTATTTGTTTGTTTTTGTCCAAGGCAGTTCATTTAGAAGTAGTTTCCAACATTTCAACTGATTCCTTATGGTTGGCTTTTCAAAGGTTCCCTGGGCGCCGAGGATGTCCGCAGATCGTGTACTGCGAAAACGCGACGAACTTCGTCTGAGCGAGTCGCCACTTCGCGGAGCAGAGCCCTGGGGGCTCTGAGTCAGGACCCAAGCGACGGCGGGGCGCTTACTCCCGGGCACCTGTAGACAGGCGGGCCGCTCATCGCCCCACCAGCACCGCAGACCCCGGACCAGCAGGGTCTATCCTGGACCCTTGCGGCGATGGCGGCTTGTCTCGTCAATCAAGCAAACGTTTTGTCAGCGATGGTCCTAGGGGTACGTCTTGGGCCTACAGGCGCGGTCGAAGTGACAGCACCAGGAGGACGACATCCGGAGGCCTTCAACGGCGCCGATTTTAATGGATTCGTCGTAGTTGATTGGATTTAAAATGAGTTTGAAGTTGTTTTTAATTTGAATTGTATTTTGTAGTTGAATTGTTAGTATCTAAATCTAGTCTAAGATAGCTTAGAGCGGACCGAAAGCTCATATTCGCTCTAGTGCGAATTCGCCCCGCTTCGCCGCAATAGACAAGTTAGGCTTAAGATTAGAGAAATATAGATCGAATTAAAACGTTGACGAGGCCACATCCCTTTCGTTTCGCTTTCGTTACTTTTTATATAGCAGCCACTATTATTTTTTATTTATTATATTTTATCGTGAAAGATAAACTAATCTCATTCAACAGTCTCCTTAAAAGGGCCTCCTCTTTTTTTTTGTCGCACTGTGTGATTAGCTTTGCAAACAAAAGTCGATTTTTCCTTATCCTCGTGGCACGTTCACCGGGTAGGTGAACTTCGGAAACTAGGTCCGAGTAGCATTAAACAAACAGTAACACGACAGCTATGTACTGATGGCTTTGGGTAGTTGTAATTGAGGATTCCGGGGAGGGCCAGGCTCGAAGGAAGCGCGTACCGCACTAGGTTAAAGTTGGGCCACTGTTTGGCGAGAGGGCAGGGTCGGCGCTTTGTCCAATCCAGTAGTAACGCTTACTAAGTTTCGTGGACATTTTCTACACCCCAAAATGGCCTCCACGAGTCGAGTTATGAACGTTTTCCAAGAAGGTGTTTAAGTAACCGGAACGACCAAGTTTCTCCTTTTAGTCTGGATCATCAGAACGTCTTCGTTAAGCTTAGAACCGTCGTACACGGGCCAATAGGTCTTGGTTTCAGGGTCACCTCCCCAAATCTTCGCTTTTGGTGGTTGGGGATACCCTGCCTTATTCAGGTTAGAACAGTTCAGGGTCAGGGTCAGGGTCAGGTCCTGTGCTTAGCTCTAAGTGATGTTCTCGTCCTATATCTGGAGCAACAGGATAGATTTTCAGTCGTCACGTTCTGCTTTGGTAAAGGTGCGGCATTTGCCTCACCTTTCAACGAAATAAGCATCTACGTTTCCATGTTGAATCCCGCTGCGGTGGTTAATGCCCATCCGATATTGCTGTAACAGCTCGATAAATCAAGTAAATACTATTTACTAATAGATACTCAGGCGCTTTAAACTTGACAAGACAGGCGGATTAGGCATCACCCGTAAGTAGTTGCGGCATCCGTATCCAGAATGAAAGGTGCATCAAGGTTCGGGAACGTGCGAGGTGGTCGTGGCCACCTCAAAAAAGAAATTACTTCCGTCGTTCTCGGGACACGCCTTCAGTACGACGCGTCCCACTAGTTGCGTAGCTTAAGTTCCTTAATTTCTCAAAACTGTTTCCAAGTGTGCAGGTTCTCCACTGCCGTTGTGGAATAACAATTACGTCATCCAGTTTCAAACGAATAGTTCTATCTTATATAGTCTACGAGATCCACGCGTCCTACATTTTTACACGTTTAAATGCAAATTTTTTAAAGGGTTTTTTTTATCGGCAATAAAACGCGAATGTTGTCTTTCAAATGGTTAAGGGTTTGAATCCGAATATGAAGCCACCAATGAATTTACGTAGCCCCACAGAAAGTAGTTTAGCGGTGTTAAAACACAAGATCTTTGAGGCCAATTCACAGGTCCATAACTTGAAATTAGGCGGTCACCAGGCGGTCTTTCAATTAATCGATGGTGGCACGAGCTGTGTGACATGTGGCACCGTCTTGTTGGAAGTACAGCTCTTGAAAATCAGGGCTGGTTTAATTCAGAAATAAAAAAGTTAGTAATCATGGCTCTATACAGATTCTATTTCTGTATACAGATCCAATGCCATCGAGCGGCAGCTGTTATATCAGTCGCCATTTTGAACAGTAATGCCCACTTTCTATAAAGTTATATTTAGCTAAAGTTGTATATCTCTAAAACAGTGGGGGGCAAAACTAACACATGTTTAAAATTTGAGTGTGTGCGTAGCAGAGAAAAACAATGGGAGCAGAGAATTCACTGAGCGAAAAAGACGTATTTTTTTGTTTCATTTTTCGTTAATTCAAAAGTTGGAATAGGCACTAAAATTGAGTATTTTATTTTAAAAAAAAGTTTTGCTAGCAACATTTCTTAAACAAATGAAAAACTACGCTTCCAACCCAATTTCTGAACAAAATTTTTCTCAGTGGAAACATTTTGATTTTTAAGTTTGCATAGGCAAGCATATCCAGAGGATATAGCAGCCAAACCGTCGAACACAAACCTTAGTTTAGTAGTGGTGCTGTCGTCTCTTACTTACCTCGCAATTCCTGCCGTACCAGAGACATGCGATCCAGATCCAAGTATTTTTTGAAAAACGAAGCATATTGGGTCCTTAAATGTGGATGACGATCCAGCTTGCGTTTAAACGAATGGAACCGACGAAAGGCCTGTGCCTAGGATTCCACTAAAAGCTCCACGCTGTGCTTGATTGGAAGACGAACAAAATATTCACCTGATTCAAGTCGGACGTTGTGAATAGCGCAGCGACTGAACGATTGAATCAGACCAGGTTTTTAGTTCCCGGAATTGGCGGAGAAGATAATAGAGTCGATCATTGCTATTGGTTGAGGCGGCCAAACGATGTTAGCCTGGGGTGCAACCACGTCTAGAGACTATCCATTCAAAACGAGTCTTCGGCCCAAAAAGGTGAGAAAGAGGCAGACCATCCCCTAGTTGGATGTGCCCAACTGTAAGCAGTTAAAACAAGAAAGGAAAGCTAACTTCGAGAGGTGCCGAATTTGATATACCCTTGCAATTAAAACCGGATTTATATCGCAAACATCAAATATAGTTGGCCGATCTTTATGAGAATATCATAATAAAACTAATTTATTACAATACAAAATCTAAACAAAAATCCTCAGCCTCTATCTTCAAAAATACTAAAGTTGGTATTTTTACCAAATACCATTTCCGATCGTTCAGTTATATGGTAGCTCTAAGATATATATGGCCCATCGTTATGAAATTTGGTAGTTCGGATCAAAAAGTTATACGAAGTTTCAACTTTCTACCTTTCAAAACACGAAAGTTTGGTCATTTCTGATTGTTCAGATTTATGGCAGCTATAAAATATAGTGAGTATATCGATGAGTCATTTTATTTTGCCAAAAAAAGCATTCATACGAAATCCGAACTTTCTAACTCAATAAAACAAAATAAAGCATTTTTGATCAATCAGTTTTATGTCAGCTATAGGATAGATGCGTGTGCAAAGTTTCAAGTTGGTAGCTTTAAAACTGAAAGACTAATTCGCGTAGAAACAGACAAACGAACAGACGGACATGCTCATATCATCTCAGGAGGTGTTCCTGGAATCCAAGAATATGTATACTTTATAGGGTCGGAGATGTCTCGTGGATATAATACGTAGATAGGTAAGACTTCAGCGTCTCCAAGGCCAGTCACCGCTACAGAGCATTTTAAACGATGGAGCTGAAGTTGGCTGGCCGTGCTTTGATAAAATTAACTTGTGAGCCGGAATCAAGTAGCGCTCGCCAGGGAAGGAAAGCTCGGACGAGAATGATGCAAGTTGGCAAGAACACTACTTCAGCGTGGCGATGGTTAGCTGGCGAAGCCTGAGAGGTCACAAAATTGGCAGGATTCAAGTCGGAAGCGGGAACGGAAGTAGGGCTGGATAATTGCTCGTAAGGATGAAACAGGGCATGATTTCGGCGATAATACGTTGGGCAGAGGAGGATCCGCGGGCTCAGAGGGCAGAGGGTAAGACGCCAGACTTTATCGTATCGTTCCTCAACTGCCAAGGCGAGGAACCTTGGGCACAGTATTTGCCAGAATGCCGCCTAGGGCACACGGAGCCAGTAGAGCATTAAGGAGCATGGACGATTATTAAATGGCCTACGACGCCTCATATGATTGACTGGCAGATGCGGGGCCAAATCCTCAGTGAGAAGGCATGCTTTTTTTGTTTTTTGCGGCCTTTCACAATTTTGGAAATGGCTTGAACATCAATAAGAGCGTCAGCTAACATTACTGTATGATATTTAGGGGCGCTCGAGAAACGATTTAATAGTATTTATTAAGCTATTTGTAATTTATTAAGTTGAGAGGACTTTAGTAAGTTTTCTATATAGCCCCCAAGTATTCTGACAGGTAAAGGGGCCCATCCAAAGTTGAGAATGTTGGCGAGCTTGTTGTGCTCGCCGAAATTTTTCCCGTCGATGGTAGTGTTTGTCGTCAAAAATTGTGTTCGTCAAAATGATCGCATGAAATTGAAATCATTCTATTTTCTCTACGTTGGCAACAACATGATCAAGGGAAACGACCGCGTCGTACTCCCCTGCGGCAGCTACATAAGCTTATATGCAGCTTATCATAAAGAAACTTCACCGAAGATTTCTGCACGCTAACCACGAAAAAATGGTCAACGAATTACGGCCTAAATTTTTGGATACCAAAGCTGAGATCCACCCTTGCGCGGATACAACGCTCCTGCCAACAATGCAAGAACCGACAGACGGCTGCCAAACCACCGCGCATGGCGGAACTTCCCTATCCAAGAATAGCAGCTTTTCATAGACCCTTCACCTGCACGGGTGGGGACTACTTTGGGCCTCTGATGGTGCGGGTCTGACGCAGTTCAGAGAAACGATATAGCGTACTCTTCACCTGCCTCTCTACAAGGGCAATACAACTTGAGGTAGCGTATTCATTAACCACTGACTCGTGTATTCTAGTAGTGCGCAGCTTTATGCCCGACGAGGGTGGAACAGTATAACTCTGGAGCGACAATGGCACCAATTTTCAAGAAGAATGCACGGAGTTGCGTAGGGCGTTCGAAGATGTGGACAAGGATCTACTCTCTCGCGAGTTCACTGGACCCCCAATGACATGGAAGTTCATTCCACCCGCATCTCCCCAAATGGGTGGGGCATGGAAGCGCTTGGTAAGTTGTAAAGGCTTGTATCTGATGGATTGCTAATGCGGTTTGGAAGCGACTGGCTCTAAAACTGTCGTGAAGAAAACGGGAAGGCTTTGGGACTGTTAGTGGCAGCGCTCTTACTCAGCGAGAGAAATGGGTGGAGAAATTTTAACCGGGTACATTCTGCAAAAGGAAAAAAGAACTCCCGAATAGCTGGTCCTGGGTTCCTCGTATCACTTGGCTAAAGGTTCTTTCTTTTCACATCGAGACTCAGACCAGTGCAGTTTAAAGTGGTAAAACTTAAATCGGAAAAAAGTTTGAAGCAGAAAAAGTGTGAAAATTGGGAATTTAGTCAGTTGGCACTGACTCTGGAGGTAAGAGTTTGGGGGAACAATAGTTATTATAAGAGAGGAGATTTCCTAAGTCCGCGTAATCTATTTTGGCTAGGCCTGCAACAACATCGCTCCCAAGTGCAGAACAACTAAGCGAATCTCCTGGTGCGGTTGCAGGGCGGTCCTCGGCGGAAGGAGACTCCAGTGTCGGATTTTTTTTAAGACAATTTAAATTAAGCTAAGCAGCTAAAAAGGGAATTTTTTTCTAGAGGGTAAGTGTGAAGATGTGACCCCTAACTAAACCTAACCTCACCCCCACCTAGCTCAGAAAAATTGGTTAGCTAGGTAATACCGGGGCTATATAATAACTAAGTAGTCATAAGCGGTTAAAGACCGATCTAAAAATTCAAACATAAACAAAAAAAAAAAAATTCCTTGATAGAAATCTCTTCCATCCGCACCGGCTGCAATATAATCAGGTGATATTGGTGCGATATTGGTGAACGGGACAGAAGAGAGGCGAGAAAAAAAAACTGCAAGTTCAGGCCCCCCATTTCACGTTGGGATGAAGGAGTAAGCGAGACGGACGGAGTCGGTGCAGTAGCCCCGTTGCAGTTTTGTCACCCAAAACGAAATAGGTGATAGCACGCTGTGGATCATCTCGGTGGTGAAGGTGCGATGGAGCATAGCTCCCAAATGTTCCCCAGAGGGTTCAATGAACTCTAGTGGGAGTACTGAGAGGGATAGCATAAGTAGTCAGTCAATAATTGTATGGAGCTTACTTTTAAGTTAATTTTTACTGTAACAGAAGAGAAAATAATTGAAAATTAGGGGATAAGTGCAAATTTGGGTGAAAAATGAGTGAACAAGATTTAAACGAAGAAAAATTTTCCTCTTTAGGAAAAATCATTTTATTTGATGAAATGAATTATTATTTTTGGCATATTTTTTTCTTGTTTTGTGCGTTAAATATTTCTCACAGCGCAGCAACCAGCGAAAGCTTTCGGCGGTGGATGCAGATAAAAAAGAGTGAGTTTGCTTAAAACCTAAATAATATTGCATTGAAGTATCCCATTTGATAATTCTTCTTATTTCTATGTTAAGTTTTCACGTTTTCCCATTTTACCACCTATACCTTTAATTGATGTTAAATTATATTTTTCTTTGTCTTTTTTATTGAAAACCCATTTTTTTATATTTAAGCCATTTTCATACCCCATATTTAAATATTTATAAAATTTTTCCGCCTTACTTAATTTTTCTTAAAATATTAGATGTAAAGAAACGAAGCGAAACCCAGAAAATTTTATCATGTCCATTTAAGATTAATAAACTATTTTATAATGTTTGCGTAAAATCCTAATTTTTTTGATTTCCTAAACCCGCTTCAGTAGCGCTTGCCAAACAAAGGGATCGTGGAAAATTTTAAATTTACACGGAAAAACCATGATCAAGGAAGGGTGGGCCTCGTTAGCTCCTAGAACATCAAGAAGTGGTATATTGTCCGATCTCACAAATTTGTCTTCTTCTTTTTCTATCCTTTCTTGTCCTAATTTTCTCAGTTGTCGGTCATAGCTCCTCCTCGTAGGTAGCTTATTTCGTCATCTCATCTCGCACGTTTATTTCAATTAAATAATAATAAGTCCTGAAAAGGCACCCGTGATTGGCCAAACACCCTAACACCACGCCACCGACGAGCCAGATCCGGAACCATCGAACGTGCGGGCCAAAGCGGGAGTTCAACATCTAGCCTGATAGTTCGTTACCCATTACAAAGTTCGGTGAAGACGGCATTGGAATCAATCCTGACAAACGACCATCGGATGAGTTGCTGAGAGCCGCTCTAATGGAGGCGAAGGCGATCGTCAACTCGCGACCCCTAACATACATTCCAGTGGAAGACGAAAACAAAGAATCACTGACACCGAATCATTTCCTTCTTGGAAGCTCAACTGGAAGAGGACCAACAATGGAGCCCCTACCCGAAGGAGTGCAGGTCAAGAAGAGCTGGATGGAATCACATCAACTGGCGGACTCGTTCTGGAAGCGGTGGCTTCAAGAATACTTGCCAGTGATCACTAGGCGGACCAAGTGGTGCGAAAAGACTAAGGCTCTTGTAGAGGGGGATATCGTGTATGTGAGCGATCCCGGACAGCCGTGTATCCAATGTTCAAAAGGAAGAATCCTGAAGGTAAACCTTAGAACGGAGAACAAGTGAGGAGCGCCGCGGTGGGGACACAATCTGGCGTTTATACAAGACTCGCGACGAAGCTGGCAGTTCTATCTATCGAGAGTAGTTTGGTAGATCCCTGGCGGAATATACAAGTGGGAAGTGTTACGATAGTAAGTAAAACTGCTCCAGAGGCATCCGGCAACGCCGAAGTCCGCTGCTAAATGAGTCACCAAAGCGTAAGAAATCCGCTGTTTGTGACCCGCCTCAGCCTGCTCAGCCGAAAATAACGCAGCCGCTCATATCTCTGGGCACCCCAAGGGCTAGAACTGAGAACAATTCTCCGTCCGAATTTCTCAGTGCAAATGAGCAATCGTGCGATATTTCCTACGTGGCATCCCTTCAAGTGATAACACTAAGTAGCATTCCTAAGTGGGTCTTAGTGAATGGAACCCAACAGGGCATTCTACAGTCCGGGCCACCGGTACCGACTGATGCTGCTGTTTTCGGACCTACGACACCAAAAACCTAACAATTGATTACTCCATAGAAACATATTTTGGTTTCTCGGCTTGCCCCTGATACTTTAGAGATATCAAAGGCTTCAGATACTTCAGATGCAATTTTTTCGTACAAGAACATTAGCATAGAACCGTAAAGAAAACAGTTAACCAGTGGTTTTAAAGCCAGTGGGAGTGAAACAACCACTGACCTACTTTAACTTGAATTTCATTTGCCCACCAACTAGAGCCAGAATGCGCACGAACATTAATTTTCCACAAACTTCAAGCCATCAACATTTGAACCAACGACAGCGACTCTTTAATTGCACTGATGGCAATAAATATTTGAAAAAAAAAAAAGAAAAATAAATAATTTTTAGAAAAATAAATAATTTACATTAATTTCATACATTTTGTACTCATTTGAATCCGTCACATACGCCGATGAATTGCGCCTTCAATTCTATTCCTGATTCTTCTCCTTCTAGCGCCTCTTTTAGCGGCCCAAATTGCCTGTTTGCCAAAGAAATGTCGGCCCGTTCAACGGTTGAAATCAGGTCCTTTGTTCCACTAAGTGGCGTCATCCGCCACATAAGTCACGGCGGCAAATCCATTCTCGCTTGCGCCCCCGAAGGTGTGCATCTCCACTTCCAAACCCATCAGCGACTCCTTCATGTGGCATCTTGGGATGAAAATTTTCTCAACGTCCGGGATATACCTAAGCCATTGCTTCCATTTAATCCATTCTGCCTCAAGTATGGGGTCATCCCAGGTACATACATTTCGTCATTTTTCCTGAAATATTATTTTTTTAGAAGTTCTCTATGGCGATATCGTGGGGATACACGATAGCGGATGAGACCTTCTTTCGTGTCCCACCACATTCCCAGCACCTTCTCGGTCTGTCCATCCGTTGTTTCGTCTAGTCTCACTAGCGTGCTCCTTCGCCGAGTGCGCTTAGTACTCTAGAATCTCGATACCCAGTTTCGAATGAGGAATCCCCCCTGAAAATGAATGTAGTGGACCCGACGCCCGAGGCTTATGGCTTCTTCCTCCGCGTTGACGCTGTCCAGCATGTCGTCTACATAGTGATTCCCCAGGATACTCTTTACAGCGCGTGGGTATTGCTTCTTAAACGACTCTGCATTTCTGTTCTTCACGTACTGGGCACAGCTTGTTACGAATGCCTTTCATGGGTGGAATGTCATAGTTGATCACAGTTCTGCTCGGGGGTTTTAAATCCAAACGACCAGCCAGAGTTATGAATTGAACTATTCTTCTCCAGTCCAGGGCCGCCGTCCGATCACATGCACTGCTCAAGCAGACGCACGATATTCTTTTTCTCTTCAGCTTCACATGCACATATGTGAAACACGTGGTAGTTCGAGGTTATGTCTTCACACACACTGCTGAAACTTTTTCCTTTAATCGTCTACACAAGGGGGTCTTCTCAGCAATCGGTTCTTCTGTTGTGCCTTCCTTGGTTAGAAGCACGCGCCCTAGCCTGCAATTATTGAGACCTTTCAGGAGCTTAGGCTGTGCCGAGTCGTACTGTGCTGCTGTGCTGTGCACCCTTTTGTGGAGTGCGTGTCACCATGGTTGGATGGGATCCGTGCGGTCGCGATGGAACAGCGTTCTAGGCATCCATCTACTCCGCAAGGATTGGGGAGGCCGCATCTTTCCACCTTGTGGCTCTGGAAACATCTCCAGTACAAGCCCCACCGTCGAGTAGCATTCCACCCTACTTCTGCAGGGTTCTGCAATTGCGGGTGCACAGCCGACATCCTTGGCGCACAATGTGTGTATGTACCGTGCCCCTTCTCTCCGTTTTTGATGTCGAGCTTGGGACTATCACATGGCTCGCTCCTTCTGCCATCTGCGATTGCCACGATAGAAACTCTGCCAAAGTACACACTGTTAGAGAGGCTTTGTGCATTCTTCAAAACGTCTGGTCCAACTTGGAGGCCGAGAAGTCAACCAGCATTTCAAGCTTATTCTCCCTCACTTAAGGAAATTGTTTAATCCTTTTCACTAACAAGTCAATGATAATTTCGGGTCGTCGAATTCGCATTCTCCGCATGCAGCATTAGACTTTAAACTGCGTTCTTGGCTGGTCCTTCTAACGCATGCCGAAGCCGCATCAGATTCTCGGCATCCGTGAATTCGCATAGCTCCGTCGTCTCTTCATACATTGCGCTGAACAAGGGCCAGTCCACCGGCTTTCCGAGTTCCCCCCAGCATTTGTTGAGTAAAGACGTGTGTTCGATAATTACCTCAATTAATCCGTCACTGCTCGTGTGTACACCTTGCACACGAAGTCTATTTTTGGCCACTGCAAAGCGGTGTCTGCTATTGTCGATAAATCTAACAGCGATAAGCGAGACCTAAAGCGTGGTTATTATACCCCTCGCTCTGCATGTTGCGTAAGCGGGAGGTTGTTTACAACTTATTTTTCAGACTTTTGATTTTTAACTGTGAATATCATTTCCTTTATACGTCATAAGTATAAAGTGAAGTGATATAATGGAAGAGTCATCTGCTCGCACCCAGCCTAGCAATAGGAGCGATAATTTTGAGAAGATGAGACAAATAACTGGTGCAGACCCTGGAGATATAAGATCCCAAATCCGCGCCAGCCATTCAGATCAATCTGCCTATCTTGCAGGTACCAAGTAATTCAAAATGTCTGTTCCAAGCTCCTTGACGAAAAGTCAGACGAAAACGAAAAGACGTGGCTCAGCCCTCTTTACCTGTTCTTCAGAGTAGTTCTCAAAGGAATCCATTCAAATGTACCGAAATCACCGATTGAACAGGGATTAACTGACAACGACTTTGAGGTCCTTAACATATATTGCCCCAAAAAGATAGATTCGAAAAACAAACAGGTTAAAGAAGATGACAACAAAGAACAATAAATTTTAAAACTAGGCAAAACTTTTTTTATGTCAACCTAAAGCAGGGCGCAAACGTAGCAGATTCCCTAAAAATAACAAATCTTGGGAGATACAGAGTCACTGTCGAGCGTGCTTTACATAGAAAGAAATTACTTCAATGTCAAAGATTTTAAATTTTTGGTCACTCTACTGCGAAACACTACTGTGTCCTGGACCCTGTTTGTGGTAAATGTAGTGGGCCTCATGCTACTGCTTCCTTACTCTGTGTGAGCGACACATACTTGTGCGTAAACTGTGGCGGTAACCACGCCACGACAGACATAAGCTGCCCAGTCAGAATCGAAAAAAATAAAAAAAAAGCCGAGGCCTAGACTCCCGACAACCAATCATCAATGACGCGCTTCGCGTGGATTCATACCAGCTTAAGCCTTAAGAACGAATATATCACATATTGATATAGCTCGACCCAAAGAGAGTCCTGCAAGGACTGGCTCAACCCTGAACACTGACGCAAGCTCTGCTTCCGACCCTAAGCTCAGCCATAAGTTCACAGCGATAGATATTGCCATCCGCAACATCAATTCCAAACTTGACACTCTGTTTAAGCTGATGCAGGAAAATACGGAGTCCAACAAGGCTTTCAGATAGCTGGTCCAGGCTCTCATTGCGCGATCGCCGAAATGATTCAACCATCACTAAATATCGGATTGTGGAACGCTCGTGGACTAGTCAGAGTGTCTGAAGAGCTTCGATTATTATTAGCGCTCAAAACATAGACATAATGCTTGCCACAGAAACACAAATTCTCAGAAACAAAGGATTCTTTTAGTCACATCTCCTTGCCCTCCGCCTCTAGCAACGACAGACAGATAGCGAGCGTCCAATTACAAACTTTGGAAGGGAATCAGAAACTTACTTCCATCAGAAACATGGATTCAATCAGAATTTGAATCCTTGCTGGCTGGATTTGGAAGTAAGTTTATTGCTGGCGGTGATTAAAACGCCAAACATGCAAGTTAAATTTGTTGTTAGATGGTGAATCAAAAAAATATAATTTTAATTTTAAACTATTTCAACTTGGACTTCAACCTTTATTTAATAAACTGAATTATTAAAAGACACTTTTGGTTGTCTGAAATATTTTTTGGCAACCGTTCGCGGTCTCGGTCAAAATAGGACTGCCTTCTTAATTATAAATCTTATCCAAAGAACCTCGACCATAAGTTGTGTTTAGATTAAAGGCTTAAGATGAAATTGTCGCATCTCATTGTAAAATTCGATTAAGCTGATCGATGCAATTTGGTGGGTACTTGAAACGCAAAAGGCGCAATTGATTGGGCTTCGGAGGGAAGCTGATGTTTACTTTTAATTTGATTTGTTTATGGGGAACCGAGATCGGACCTCAGAGTCAAAGACAAAGCCAAAGGCAAATGCAGAGTTTGAAAATACTGTTTATAAAATCCATCAGTGGAAAGCCATAAGTGTCCTGGATCGGCAGGGGAATCGGCTGGGCACTCCACGCCTCGGCAGGGGGATCGGCCGGTCACTCCAGGGCTTGGCAGGGAAGTGGTTCGTGGTTCCAAATTGGTATATGAGATATTATTAATTTTAGTTTTACCATTAAATGTTATTAAAAACAAGAAAGAAAAGCTAACTTCGGGCGGAGCCGAAGTTGAAATACCCTTGCAGTTAAAAGTGGATATATATCGGATATAGAAACATCGGATATAGGTTGCCGGTCCTTATGAGAATATCATAATAAAACCAATTAATTACAATAAAATATCTAAAAAAAAGTGCCAAGCTTCTATCTTCAAACATACCAAAGTTAGTATTTCTACCAAAAAACCATTTCCGATCATTCAGTTTTATGTCAGCTATAAGATATAGTCGGCCGATCGTTATGAAATTTGGTAAATCGGATTAACTAACCATAAATATATTTTGTACCAAGTTCCAGCATTCTATCATCAAAAACACAGCTATAGGATATAGTCGGGCGATCCCGGACGTTCCGACTTATTGCGTGCAAAATAATGAAGGGTGTGTGCAAAGTTTCAAGTCGATTGCTTTAAAACTGAGAGACTAGTTTGCGCAGAAACAGACAGACGGACAGACGGACATGCTCATATCAACTCAGGAGGTGATCCTGATCAAGAATATATTATATATAGAATATATATAATATAACCAGGGCGGTTGCTCCTCGTAAGGCCATATTTGTCTCTCGCTTTATGCCGGATGCTACTGTTGATGATGTCATGAGTACCCTGTTCAACCATCTTAAGGTTGCTCCTAATAAAATAGCTGTTTTGAAGTTTAATTTTAAGCAGCAGCTTTCTATTTTTTCTTTTGAAATAGTCCTAATGATTCTTACCTTGAAAAAGCACTAGATCCTGTAGCTTGGCCTGAGCACAGTATCATTCATGAAGTCCTAGCAAAAGACGCTCGGAATCCTGCAGAAACTGCTTCAAAAAACTGAATAACATAGTATCTTCCTGCTGATATCAAAACGTTAAAAGTATTCTGGGTAAGCTGAGCCAATTTTTTACAAAGAGTGCCTCTTTTGATTTTGATGCTATCGTGCTTTCTGAAACTTGGCTTAACTCCTCTGTCTCTGATTATGAAATTCTTGTTTCCAAATTCCTCATTGGTGTCCTCATTGCTGTTAGTAATGAGTACCCTGCTGAACTTATTTCCCGAATGAGTTCGGAATTGAGTTCATTGCGGTGAAACTTTTAACTGGCTCGTCTCATATTTTCCTGACCTGTTCCTACATTCCTCCCATGGCTGAAGATATTGTGTACTTTCACCATCTTGATGCCATTAAGTCTGTTTTTTTGTTGGTCAAGGACCGTGATTTAATCCTAATCATGGAAGTTTTTTAACCTTTCCATCATTTCCTGGATCCCCTCTGAGGTAGACCATTCCCTGCTTTCCAGTTGTCATAACGACAGTCATTCGGTCCCCGCCGCTATCGTTTCCTGAAGACTTTCACCACTGATTTTCACTGATTTTATGGCCCTTTGGAATCATTTGGCTGAAATCGATTGCAATGTTCTTTCGTTTATAAACACAATTGAAGCTACGGATTCGTTTTTCGAAATAATTCATAATGCCTTGAACAAATTTGTTCCTGAAGTCCCATTATCATTGTCTACAAAACCACCTTGGTATAATAAACACCTTTCTCGTTGTCGGGTCAGGCAGCAGCCCACCGGTGTATTTTTAATGCTTAAATATGTTAACGTTATGTTTGGTAATGTTTATTTATTAGGCTTAAGTTTATACAAAAGCTAGTTGATCGCAAGCCAACTCTCTCTCGGCCGCTCGACTCAACGGACTTTTTTTGAAATAATAAACAAATTCAAATTAAGAACCAAACATAAACCTAACGGCAGTTCAGTTGTGGCCCGGTAAATTATTTATTATTGGCACACATACATATTTACGTTCCACAAAGCAAGTGCATTCGCCCGCCCATAGACTTCATATATATATATGTTTCACAATTCCGCTACGGTTCTGAGCGCACAGTGGGACAAGTCGTGTTCGTCGCGAGCAAATAAATTTGGAGCGATAAAATTTGGCGCCGGAATTATTTACTTCGGGTTTGTCGGAACTTAATAAATCAACCATGAACTCCAGCGGCGCAGACACAGGAGCACCCACTCCAACCCGGAGTGCTATTCTAAAGTGCAAGGCCCTGGGTATTCTCCAGGACTTGCAGAGGATCCAAAGAGCTCTTCAGCCTGTTTCCAAGGTGGACGATGCCATGCTCAACGTGCGACATGGTCAGTGAGTCGCCATGCTCAGCGACTTCAAGGCCATCCACGGGGAGCTTGAGAATTTGGACATTTCGCAGATCAAGAGTGAGCTCCGATGGACTGTTTCGGAGCTCGTAGTAACAATGCAGGCCGAAATTGAGCACAAGACGACCCTTCGCTCTTCCCGAATCGTTTCCCATTCCACCCTAGCTAACGGAATGTCCACCATGCAGGTTGAGGCAGGGTCAGGTCAAAGGTTTCAAGCTTTGCCTCTCTTGCCTATACTCTGAATGGCCTGAGTTTTACTCGATTTTCTGTACAATCGTCGGCGTTAATCCGAGCATCAGTAAGGTGGAAAAGCTGCAAGGGTTGCGATCTTGCCTTCGGGAGTCCGCTTTCGAAGCAGTTCGCTCCTTGGAGGTCTCCAATGAGAATTATGATGTCGCGCTGAATTTGTTGGAGAAACGATTTAATAGCCGTCGTTTAATATTTCAGGCTCATGTGAACGAGATTCTTGGCCTCACTCTAGTGGAAGGTGATTCAATAACAGGTCTTCGAGGGTTATCCGACATATTCAATGCCCATATGAGAACTTTGAAGAATTTGGGTTCGACAAATTAGATAGCCGGCTGCATCATTGTCCAGGTGCTTCTTCATCGGTTGGATTCAGCTACCCAGGTTAAGTGGGAGGAGAGTCTAAATTCTTCAAGTTCCGACGCTATCCCTACTTGGGAGTCGCTGGCAGAGTTTCTGGAGCAGCGATGCAGGACTTTTGAGGCTATGGATGTGGCCGCTGGCCAGAGCTATGGAGCTTATCCCTCTTCAGGTTGGAGTGCTTCGCTGGGAGCGGATTAAGCTGTACGTCGCCCCTTACGAATGTAGTTGGAGGACAGGCCCGAACGGAGGGGGGCAATGTCGGGTCAGGCAGCAGCACACCGGTGTAATTTTAATTTTTAAATATGTTAACGTAATGTTTGGTAATGTTTATTTATTAGGCTTAAGTTTATACAAAAGCTAGTTGATCGCAAGCCAACTCTCTCTCGGCCGCTCGACTCAACGGACTTTCTTTAGAGAGTTAGCTCGGCAATGTCTAGGTCGGGCCGTACTCTCCACTGTCGAGAGCTTTAGCTCGAGGTGACCTGTCGGGCCGCCCTCTTTCTGTATTTATTTTCGTCCCTGCATGCTTCATCTGCATGCAGTAATAAACATTTTTTATAACGTTCATACTAAATTCAAATTCGTCTTTTTATTTACGGCATTGAAAATTGTCAATGACCAATCACTCGTCTTAAGAACAGGAAATCTAGAGCTTACAAAAAGTTTCTTAAGTCAGGATCGATGTGCCATCAGTCAAGCTTTCTGTATATTCGCAACCAGTTTATTTTTCTCAACGATCAACTTTATAAGCAGTGTATCATGAATTATAAGGTAAACATTCGTAATGATCCAAGCTCCCTCTATTCTTTTGTCAATATGAAACGTAAATCAAATCTTTTTCCTCCTTCCCTATCATATAAAAACATTTCACATTCTTCTGAGCCAGGTATTGCTAATCTTTTTGCGTCATTTTTTCAAACCATCTATTCGTCCGATTCATATAACCTCGATTCTTCTTATCCTTATAAATTACCACATATAAACAACATTTACTTGTCAAAATTTCGAATTCAGGATATGTTCGAAGCTCTTTTAACAATAGATATCTCATTCTCTGCTGGTCCTGACAATCTTCCTAGCTGTGTTCTAAGGTACTGTTCTGATATCCTTTGCTATCCTCTCACTATCATATTCAACTTATCCTTGGATCTGGCATGTCTTCCCAAGAGATGGAATGAGTCATTTATTATTCCGCTTCATAAGAAAGGCTCTAAAGCACTTATTGAGAACTACCGAAGGATTGCTTAGCTATCTGGTTACGTTCCAACTGCAACATTTTTGTAAAAGCTTTATTTCCACTTCACAGCATGGTTTTGTGAAGCATCGCTCTACCACAACTAACCTTCTTGAATTCACTTCGATTATCCACAGAGGTTTTCTGAGCCGCATGCAAGCTGATGTGGTATACACTGACTTTAGCAAAGCGTTTGATTCTGTGAACCACCATCTCCTCCTTCATAAGCTGTGTCTTATGAGGTTTTCTCCACAAATAGTACAGTGGTTGACCTCCTATCTATCGAACCGCACGCAGCGTGTTTTGTTTAAAAACAGTACATCACAGATTATAAACGTTTCATCTGGTGTCCCACAAGGTAGTCACTTAGGACCATTTCTGTTTGTTCTTTTTGTTAACGATTTACCTAGTGTTATAAACTATGCTACTACATTTATGTATGCTGATGATGTCAAGTTATGTCTTTCTTTCTCAGACCATTTCCTTCATAGACACCTGCCATTAGACCTTAACGAAGTCTTCTTCTGGTGCTCAAACAATCTTCTTTTATTTAACTGCTCTAAGTGTAAGGTTATGACGTTCAATCGCAGTGTGCCTTACATCGTTTCGTACTCTCTTGGGAATAACGTCTTAGATCGTGTTTCCCTAATTAATAATCTTGGAGTCCTTTTTGACAATAAGTTGTCTTCAACGAACACATATCACTAACAGTTAATAAAGCCAGAGGTCTGCTAGCTTTTATCAAACGTTGGTCTAAAGAAGTTGATTTGAATTTGAAACTCTATATGTATCGTTGGTTCGTCCTATCTTGGAATACTGTTCTAGCGTTTGGAGTCCGCAAAACTTTGTTCACCAAAGGAGGATTGAATCTGTCCAAAAGCAGTTTCTGTTATTTACATTAAAAAGCTTAAAGTGGGATACTGCCACTTGCCTCCCCTCATATCACTGCCGGTTAAAACTATTAAACCTACCTCCTTTAAAAGAGTGCCGTACTTGTGCTGGGGTTATGCTACTTCATGTGCTTATCCTTGGACAGGTTGACTCACAAGTACTTCTTGAAAAATTAATGTTCTCTGTTCCTAATAGAGTAACTAGATCCTTCCGACCCCTTTGGTTACCGATTTCTAGGTCTAATTTTGCTGAACACGATCCATTTCGCGTTATTTGTAAAAATTATAACTCATTGTCCCATTTATTATCCCCTGAACTATCCCTAGATGTAATTAAATCCAAAATTATGGAATATCTTTTATCTTAATTTATCTTTAATTTTAGTTATTATAATCTAGATTCTAGAATAACAGACCATTGTTAATAATAAATAAATAAATGTGCATCCATATACATATGTACATACACACATACATATATTTTTTTTTTCGGTGCAATTAATCCGCAAGTTAACAGTGAAATTGTGTGGTGACAAAAAAAGGGCATAATTAATATTGGCCAGCCGGTGTGAATTAGTTTCGGAATATCCAAATTCACCGAACAGTCCGCCGCTGTCGTAATATTTTTTTTTTCTTCCCCAATTTTTTACACTACATAACTTTTCTGTTCCCCCAGTTACATATACAGTCTACGTATCAACGCTCCACTGTGCCAACATATGCCCCACATGCCCTTACATATATCCGTACTTGCATGCATGTTCATATATTTCCAAATATTTTTTGCCTCCTATTTCAGGAAATATATAACCGATAAAATTTAATATATACAGTCATATACAGTTACATATACAGTCCACTTATCAACGCTCCACTGTGCCAAAATATGCCCTTACATATATCCGTACTTGCATGCATGTCCATATATTTCCAAATATTTTCTGCCTCCAATTTCAGGAAATATATAACCAATAAAGATTAAAAAAAAAAATTGTAATTTTCTAAAACCAATTATAAACCGCCATTTCACTACTAATCCGTGATTGTGTCACTTAAATTCTCAACCTAGCCGCCGTAGTAGCCGTGTTCCTTTGGGGTACGTACAGGATGCTAACGACATAACCGGCTGCGTAACAACTAACTTCAAAAAAAGAAATCAATTAATTATAAATTTATATATTTATAATTATAACCACCACAATTTATTTAATTATTATTTTTCGTACAAGCGAAGAGCCAGTTTTGTTTTAAGTCACTTTTCCGGCCACTCATTAAAGTCGAAAATTATTAATAATTTAATTATCAACCTTCTGTCCGAGTAGAGCCGAGGTTTCCTCACCTTTCCGGCTTCGGGATAATTAAATCCAATTAATTAAGGTTAAGGATTCAACTTCACCCTTCCGGCTCCATAATAATTAAATCCGACAATTAGTCAAAAATTAGTTATTATTAATTATTCATTTTCCTTTTTTTTTTTCGTGTTAAATAAAAGCCAAAGTCAAGTCCACCTTTCCGGCTCCGCAAATTCGAAAATAGTTAAGAATTCAATATCTTCGTACTAGCCACTCTTGTCGAAATATACAATGCCACTTATGGCTTTTATAAACAATATTCGGCATTCTCGGCATTTGCCTTTGGCTTTGTCTTTGGCTCAATTATCCAACCCATAAATCCAGGCCACTTATGGCTTTCCACTTATGAATTTTATAAACTATATTTTCAAACTCTGCATTTGCTTTCGGCTTTGTCTTTGGCTCTGAGGTCCGATCTCGGTTCCCCATAAACAAATCAAAATCAAAAGTAAACATCAGCTTCTCTCCGAAGCCCAATCAATTACGCGTTTTGCGTTTCAAGTACCCACCAAATTGCATCGATCAGCTTAATCGAATTTCACAAAAAGATGCGACAGTTTCATCTTAAGCCTCCAATCTAAACACAACTTATGGCCGAGGTTCTTTAGATCAGATTTAGAATTAAGAAGGCAGTCCTATTTTGATCGAGACCGCGAACGGTTGACAAAAAATATTTAAGAGAAATCAAAAGTGTCTTGTAATAATTACGTTTAATAAATAAAGGTTTAACACCAAGTTCTATAATTAAAAAAATAAAATTTAAATTTTTTTAATTCACCGAACTACAAACAATTTAACTGGCGCCGCGTGGGGCCGCGTCACACAAAGCTCCAAAAAAATTGTTTAATGAAAAATAAGTTAAACATAAACGGAACTCGCGCGGTCAACTCAACATTTTTAGTGGAAAAATTTAAACATCCACCAAACGACACTAACAAAAAAGTAAATGGAAATCAATTAATGAAATAATCCATAAAGAGTGAATTAAAACAAAGGTGGGCCGAAATTTTAAACCAAACAATTACAAGAACACAAAACTAAAAAAATCAACGCACAAAAAAAAAAAAAAAAAGAAAACAAACAAGAACAACAAAAACAAATAAAACGACAACTCCAACAAGAAAAACCAAGGAAGGAAGACAGGACATTCTCTATCAATTTATCAACTGTATCCAGGAAGGACGATCAACCACCAACCACACAGAAGGAAGACCCCAACGGGACAATATCGTGAGGAATTAATTTAAAATAATAAAAAAATTAAAGACTATAATTTAAGTTCAGTAAATTTAAGAAAAACAATATAAGATTTATATATTGCAAAAAGCGATTCGCGATTTAACAAATAATATATAGAATAAATCTGGAAGATTTGATATAACAATGGCAACAGGAGGTTCAGCCCCAAATTTTTCTGCAGGCAGTGTAGCCACAGCCGGCGGTTTAACAGTAGAATTGATAAACAGATTAATAAACGCTCAATTGAATGAAGTTAGCAGGAAAGTAGAATGTTTAGAAAGAAGGCTAGCCACAGGTGCAAAAACTGTGGTAGATTATAAAATACAAACAATTGACCCAGCTATAAAATGCGATACAACACTTGAAGTGGTAAAATCCTTACCAAATTTCACAGGGAAACTGTAATGAGTCTCTATAAAATTGAAAGTGAACAATATTTTATGGCCTTGACAATTTTACGAAGTAAAATTATGGGAACTGCAGAAGAAACTGCAGAAACTGTAATGAGTCTCTATAAAATTGAAAGTGAACAATATTTTATCGCCTTGACAATTTTAGGAAATAAAATTATGGGAGCTGCCCATGATGCTCTTACCAATCATGGCACAGTTTTAAACTTTGAAGCAATCTTATCCCGATTGGACTTTATATATAACGATATATATATATAACGAAGTCAATAAAAAAATGACCTTACTAATAAACAAAACCATAATGACATACGGAAAGGACAGTGTAATTACCAATGAAACAAACGATTCAATAAGGGGAAATGCTCTACGAGTATTTATATTCGGACTTAATGGATCTATTTCAGAAACTCTTTTCTCATTAAATCCACCAGATTTGCCCAATGCTTTGGCAAAGGTCCAAGAATTAGAATCAAACAACTTCCGTGCCTAATTCGCAAATAGGTTTAATGGATTTAAAAATGAAAGTAAATATCGTGGAAACAACTTACGATTTGATCAAATACGACAAAATAATAATACCACTAAAATGGGAAATAATTTTAATCATAACCAAAATTACAATTCGCCACAAAAGGGAAATTTTTGGCAAATTAATAATCAAAATAATAATCAAAAGCAACAAGCTAACGAGCCAATGGATATTGATCCACCGATTCAACTCCAGAATAAATCTAATAACAATCGGCAGCCGAGCCAGATTAAATAAAGTAACCAGATTAAATAATATCAATGAAGACCATTTTTTAGACCATACCCCTACAGAGGAATGTCTTATTTAAATAGGATAGATCCAAAAACCAAGAAGCAGCTAAAAGTTTTAATAGATACAGGAGCCACTGCTTGTTACATAAAAAGGGGAATTTTTGAAAATAAAAACGAGCTACCAATATACAAAAAGGTAACAACAGTTCATGGCTACTCAATTATTAGGTATTACCATATTATAAATATATTTGAAACAAAACAATTATTTTATGAAATCGAAGGTTTAGAATCTGATATTCTAATTGGATTCAATTTATTAAGAAAAATTGGAGCTATAATAAATAATAATATAATATAATATAATATAATATAATAAGGGAATCTTGGAATATAATGGGAAACAGGAGAAGTTAAAATATAATGATAATAAGGAAAAAAATGAAATATGTGTAATTGAAAAAAATAATATTCTTCCGTTAAAATTAGTTTTGTTAAACGCGAAGCCAGTTACATCGTATCCTATAACGTCATCAAGACAGACCCAGAGAAAATGTCAAGAATGTCAACAAAAATGTTAATTCAGCTGGATGAACCAGCTATTAAAGCTTTTAACGAGCTGACAAAAAATCTCATTGCTCAAGTAGAACTAGTTTAACCGGCCTATAATAAAAAACGCAATTGGTGCGGTTTTATCTCAAGAAGGAAAACCAATTACTTTTATTTCAAAAACCTTTTCTAAAACAGTACAAGCTTATGTAACTAATAAAAAGGAACTTTTAGCCATAGTAGGGGCTTAGATTAAAAACCTAAGAAATTACTTATACGGAGTTATTAGAATTGAAATTCGGACCAACCATCAATCTTTATCTTACAAAATTTCGGATAAAAATCCCAACGAAGACATGAAAGGAGGGTATTCTTTCATAGAAAGCTTTACACTGAAAATAATATATAAGCCCGGTACAACCAATGTTGTAGCCGACGCATTATTTCGAATTCAGATAAATAATATTACCAACAGCGATATAGAACAAACAGACCAGTCAGACTCAAATCAAAACACACAGCATTCAGCTGAAAGTAGTTTTGAAAATGTAATACATGAGACCCGTAAACCGTTTAATCAGTTTAAACAACAACTGTTATTAACAACGGGGAGGTATACAACACATGAGTCAATGAAAATTTTTGACAGGACACGACATTTAATTGAATATGACACACAAGAAAATTTAATAACTATATTAAGAGAGTATCTTCCACCTAACATTACGGTAGGAATTCATTGTACCTTAGAGGACTTATTTCAAATTCAATTACCTTTAAAAAATAATTTCACAAACACATTCCTTTTTACAAGAATCTTTCTACAAGACGTGGAAAACGAGGAAGATAAAGCTATAATAATAGAAGAAACGCACAGCCGTGCTCATAGGGGGCTAGAAGAGAATTACAAACAGATCAGTAAATTATATTATTGGCCAAACTGTTTTAAAAAATTAAAAGAATATATTAAAAGTTGCGTGATTTGTAACGAAAATAAATATAACAGGCATCCAATAAAAATTCCAATTGGGGAAGCCCCAATTCCAAGTAAAGAAGGAGAAAATTTACACATTGATATATATTACGCGCAAGGTCTTTCTTTCATAACTTGTGTTGACGCTTACTTAAAATTTCTAGTAGTAAAAGAAATCCAAAATAAATTAAATATCGAAAATAAAGTAATGAAACTTCTTCAGCATTTTCCACAAGCAAAAGTAATAATGACCGATAATGAACCGAGCTTTACCTCGGCCCAATTTAAATCTTTCGCACAAAGGTGCAATTTAACTTTACATTACGCAGACCCGAGGCACAGCACGTCAAACGGACAGGTTGAAAGGGCACATTCTACATTAACAGAATTAGCTCGATGCATTAAAGAAGAATTTAATTTAACTGACTTTTCCGAAATAATAATAAGAGCCGCTCAAGAATATAATCAGAGCATTCATTCTACAACGAACCAAACACCTTTTGACCTATTATATAATAAAATAGAGCACGATAACATTCCTCAACTTTTGAAAAATACTCAAGAGAAAATGTTGGAAACACATAATGAAAACAGAAAAGAAAAAGAATATCATGTAGGACAGGTAGTCTATGAAAAGAAACACGGGGAAAGAAATAAACTTAAAACCAGATAAAAAAAACAAATAGTTAAGGAAAATTTACCCAACAAAATAATAATCAACAATAGAAATAGAATTATTCACAAAGATAATATAAAATTCTAAGTATTTATATATTATCCTTTTTTTCTTTCCTTTCCCAGAAGATGTTTTATTAGGTGCTCATACTACACCTTATTTTATTAAAAAAATCAGAAATAATTGACTATACAAGTCACGAATATCTTTTATTTAAGGACAATAAAGACGTATTGACGTACGATTTATACGCAGATTTATTCCATGTAACTAACTTAAGCTTTTATAAAGAAATAATAAATTTGGAATCAGATAATATTCAAAGGGATACTAATAAAAGGTCACAATGGGAAATTAAATATGACATAAAAGTAATCGAACTAATTTTATCGCAATTAATATCAACTAGATCAAAAAGAGGGATAAATGAGTTAGGCCCCGTGTGGAAATGGTTAGCTGGAACTCCGGACCATGATGATTTTATTACAGTTCAGAATAAAATTAATGAATTAATTGAAAACAATAATAAGCAGTCTTTTATCAATTCCCGATTATTCAAAGAAATAGAATCTCTTTCCGATGATTTTAAAAAAGTATTTATTGATCAAGATCTACCACTTCGAAAACATCGCTTGCGATTATTAACATTTGATCTGCAAAATTTAATTGACACAATCACTCTAGCAAAAATAGACGTTTTTAATACCAAAATTTTAAACAATGATGACATCTTGGAAATATTAAAACATGAACAAAAACCAGTAATTATAGCTGATTTAATGGACATCTCTTCTTTTAAAATCGCATTGCATAAAGAACTTTTAATAATTTATATAAAATACCCAATAACAAAAAACAGATGTGAAATATATCACGCTAGAGCGATTTTCCAAATCGATGGAAAACTAGTATTAAGCAATCAAGTCGCAAAATGCGAAAATATTTTTTACGAAATGTCTAATTTTAAGAACGAACTTTTTAATAATTATTGCACTTTAAGTAATAAAAAAACTTGTTTTACCCGATTATTAAATGGTGAGAAATTAACCTGTAACAAAATAAGAGAAAAAAATCAAAAAATAGACATCATACAAGATGGTGCCATTCTTATAAATGGGAACAATATTGTTAACAACTCCCATTTAAACGGTTCGTTTTTAATAACATTTAATGGTACAACTAAAATTAATTATATCTCATATACCAATTCGGAAAATAAAATTCTTGAATAAGTTACTACGAACCACGAAAAAATTATGAAATATCCGATTACATATTATTAAATAACTCTGATCTTTCTTTAGATAATATAAGCATTTTAAACCCTTTTGTAACGTCGGCGTTAGATCAGTGTAGGTGGCAACCCCGGGGAGGGGAGATGGCAACCGATCTGAGTACCTTATGCTTTAGTAGGACCATAGCAAGGAGTTAGGCGTTTCCAATGTCCGGAGGTCTGGCAACCGGTGTAAAACCGTTATTGGAAGCTGGAAGCTAGAAGCAGAAATCCGAGCGGGTACAGCACTTTCTTTTTCATTTCTGGCGTGACCCAAAGAGGTTCATCCAAGAAGTTTTCTGGCGTGACCCAAAGAAGTTCAACGCACAAGCAGGGTGGAGAACAAGCACCTTCGGAAGTCACCAGCAGATCACAGCAGCAAAATAGAAGCGCAGCTTGTGGGCAGACGCGCCCAAAAGGTCGGCGCTAAAGTGAGGCAGGTTACGGATCGTAGTGTCGGTGAGTGGTGAGGTTAGGTCAGGGTCGATCAGGTCCGATGTATAATTTTGGCTTTTTAGAACGGAGGGCCTGGTACAAGGAGTACGAGGCGGTCGTGAGGAGAGACGGTGGAGTCGTGCGAGGTTCCCAGTGGAGCAGTCGACGGCGCATATTGAGACGGAGCGCGGCGCGAAACCGCCCACGAGGCGCGGCCGCGAAAGGACTGGGTTCCTACCGGAGAGCACGGTCGGAGCAGTCGCCGGAGGAGCTGGAGCTGATTGTGGTCCGGGGCGAGCGAGCCCGGGATCCAGGCTCGGAGCGTTTGCGGCGATTTTAAGGAACGCTCCGCCGCAAGAAAAAGGGGAGCGTAATCGATCCAACTGGTGGCCTCGTGGTGCCACAAAGAACTGTGCGGAGTTGGTGAGCGGAGGGTTCCGCTCCGAATAAAGATTTCGATTGGCTAACTAAGTGAACATCTTTTTTGTGTGAACGGGTTAGCGAAAGCTTTCCCGAGATATTTCCTTTCCAGCTTCGAGCACGTGGAAGCGCTTCAACCAGCTCGTCGCGGACAAAGGGGTGAGTGAGTACGAGTAGTTTTACATAAAGCCAATCGAAGCGACGCGGAACATTCCGGTCGTCAAACTACCGCATCGTCCGATTCCCGGCCGAAGGGGGTCCACCAAGTGGACGGTTGCCTTCGCCATAGACACCGCGAGTGATCCGTTAAAGAGCCCGATCCTAAAAATGTAACCAGGGCATAGCCGAACCGTTCTTATGTAATGCTAGCTCGCGGAAAAAGACGGCTGAGTCCATTATAGAAAAACGCGCAGATACGCAGCGAATCCACATACGCCTGGCGCAGTAAGCCTTTCACCACGAAGCGGTGCAGAAGAGCTGAGGGTGTAATTTTTATTTTATTATTCGGAGAGTAGAGAAAGATACATGAAGAGAGATACATGAAATGAAATATTATTCGTTAATTCCCTAATTTAAGCTAACTCTAAGACACATTACATTGGAATACATTGCCTCCGCGCTACTAGTTCAAGTTTTTTCATTTTCAATCGTTTAACCTAGCATCTAGTTGGTAGATAAGTAAGCCAAGAAGGAAAATTGAATTTCTAGCAAAGTAAGGGGAAACAGGGATGGGGAAAAAGTAAATGTATAAGAACACTTTAGCCTAATAAACATGAATTTTATAATGAGATAAAGGAAAAATAATTCGCCTCGCTTAATTCGCCACCGCCTTGCCGCTGAACCACCCCCAACTTTTGCGGTCTCGAGGATCTTGAAGATCCAAATGTAATTTGTTTTGAGAGGACTATGTTTGGCCTCCGCAGTTCGAGAGGCCGTGCACGCAATCGATTAACGATAGAATTTATGATCTCCGAGGTAAGCATCAGGGAGAGAGAAAGGGCCCTATATGACCCACCCATTAGCCGACGAGGCCTAGCTGGCAACCGCGTGCAACCCTTTCTCTCAGCCGTTGATCCAAAGATGCCACCTCACAAGGTTGACTGTTCGTTACAGTAATAATTATCATAAATTTTTCTGGCGCCCAACGTGGGGCCATGTTTTCAGTATGGCTAAACGCAGCCATGTTTTGCGTTCAATTCATTTCGGCTGGTTATAGTAGCATGGTAGTAACCAGACCAAAAGCCTCAGCAGAGGTGCGGGTACCGCATGGAATTCTACACTTGGTGAAAGGGTAGACCACGGTGCCACAGCAGTCGCAGCAATAGTTTGGAGTAGCAGTTCAGTATCTCGCGTAGGATTTCAGGAGGGAAAGGACTAACCTGACCACGAGTTATGACTGGCGAGTTGTGACAAGAGCAAAGGGACGGGACAACTGACGCTGCAGTCGCTTGGAGAGCAGGATCAGTCAGCAAACTGATGTCTGACCACGCCTGGAGATTGGCAGTTACGACCCGTCGCCCCCTAGTAGAGAAGATGGACGCTTGGAATTCAGTCGTAGGAGCTACGAATGACCACGTCCTAAGAGATAGCGTAGTTGACTCGCGGTGCCTGGGAATAGCAGGGACGGGCGACGAAGAGGCGTAGAGGGGAGTTGCTCGAGCCACCTCCCGAACAGATCAGAATGAGGAGCAAAGCATAAAGAAGAAGAACAAAAGGCAGCGTGTATTGGCGGTAGGCAAGTTAAACGATGGCGAAGTTTGGTTTCATATTAATAGTAATCAGAGTTGTGGTAGTCGAAGAGAGAAAGCATCTGTTAGTGTATCTTTAGATTTAGAAAGTAAAATAGGAAAGGATGAATCCGGCAGAGGCAGAGAAGGGGGCAGCGACACCCATGAAGATGCCCATCTGCATGATATGCAACAAAGAAATGGCAACTGGCAGAGCCAGGACCAAGTGCGGGCACGAATTTCACAAGACATGTATAACAACACATGCCAGGTCGAAGTCGTCATGCCCGACGTGCAAGGTAGTGTGCTTTGAGAAAGTCCAAGCGGCAAGTGACACGACCGCTGCGAGTACGAGCCAGCAGACTCGCCGGCCAGACTCACCCTGCGGGACTAGCCAAGCAGGATCTCAGTCAGAATCTCTAGGAAGCACAGCGGAGCTGCAAGCATTGGTGTCCCAATCAGTGAGCGCCATGCAGGCGACGTTACTGGAACAGCTATCGACACAGGTGGACAGACTATTCCACCAAAGGGAGCGTCCAGAAAGGGATGAAGAAGTTAGAGCTTGAGTCCACGAACAACCCAGTGGGATTTACGATAATGAAGGGGCGATTCAAGATCAAAGTTACAGTTTTAGGAACGGTATAAGGCAACAAGCAGAACAAAGCCTAGCGTACAGACCAGATAAGGTGGGCCACATTATAAACAATTGGAAGATTCGGTTTAGCGGACATCCAGAGGGGATGACTGTCGATAATTTCATCTATCGGATAGAAGCATTGACCCACCAAACACTGGATAGTAATTTCTCAGCTCTGTGCGGCAATGCGAGCTTGCTGTTCGACGGTAAAGCGGGAGAATTTTACTGGCGTTTCCATAAGTTGAATAGAGGGATGAGATGGGGCGAGTTGTGCGACGCGCTTAGAAATCATTTCAGGGACAATAGAACGGATGAGGACATACGCGAAGCAATAAGAGACCGAAAACAACGCGAAAGAGAGGATTTCGATTCATTTTACGAGGCGGTAGAGCAGCTGATGGATGGGTTGAGTGTTCCCTTGAGCGAAGCCACCCTAGTAGAAATGGTTAGAAGAAATCTCAGGTCCGAGATCCGCCACGAGTTGCTGAATGTATCAATACGTTCGATAGGCCACTTACGAGAAGTTTGCAGGCGTCGTGAGCGATTTTTAGAGGAAGTGCGTCGAGATAGCAGCTCGTCAAAGCCGGGTTGGACAAAGAAGGCATATGGAGAAACCCGCTCTTTAGCGCGGGTGCGCTCTTTAGCGCGGGTGCGCTCTTTAGCGCGGATGCGCTCTTCAGGTGAGCGGCACAACGGGCCCTCACCTAAACATTCTCCCCCCCCTTGCAATCGCTCGGGTTGCAACAGATCCCTCGTCGCTAGCTATGCGTCACTGCAGCTAGAGGGCGTACACGGGTCGATGGAGGTCCCCGTGTCGAAAATCCGGGTCCCGATGTTGACGTTGTTCCGTCTCAGCAGCGACGATAGGGTGGGCGCAGCGAGCGCGTCCTGCGGGGGCCCTCGAGGAGAGGCGGAAAGTTGCCTAGGCGCGGATGACGCGGGCGGAAGAGCGGTGGACGGCACCCGATGAGTGGCGGACGAAAGCAGTGGAGCGCTTGATGGCTGCCGGCCAGTGGCGGAAGAATGCCGAGGAGTTATCGAAGAGTGCCTGGAAGTCGGCGGCCGTGGATCGGTTTGGAAATGCCGGAAAATGGCGGACGCAGGGCGAGAAGCACCCGAACCGCGCCGGGAGTTGGCGGATGACGGCCGACGAGAGAGCGAGACACCAGGTGTACTGTCTCCCTTGGGCGGTGACCGGTGCTCCTTGGTCCCGGGGTGCAGCAGCGTGTGGTGATCCTGACCACACGTCTTACAGCCGTCCCCACGCCGACAGGATCCGTCGGAGTGCTCGTGGGCCAGGCAGCTCGAGCAATAGCGGTTCACGAGAACCACTCGGAGCCGCTCCTCGGCACTAAGGCGTAGGAAGCGCCGACACTTCTTCAACGGATGACTCCCATTGCAGACTCGGCATCGGTAGGATAGTGTACCTCGAGCACATCTGCTTTCCAGTGACGGGGCGTTGCGTGGGCGTGGCGACATCGTGCTGAATATGACCTTGGAATCTAGAATTAGACCCGGATCAGTCGGATCATCAGCTGATTGCCACCGTGCAGCGTGATGCGATGTGTAAATCGGAGAAGGAGTCGTAACAGAATTATGCTCGCATCCGGAATCGGAACCCTGAACCAGTGAGTCACCGAGGCTGCGGGCAACTCGTGCGGAAAAAACAGACACGCTGCTGGGGTTGGCTGGAGATAATGGGCCTGTCAGCACCCATCCGAAAATGGTCTCCTGACCGAGAAGCGACCCGCAGATATTAGCCTTGGAATTACCGAGGAGAATGGACGGAAGAATGTCAGCTCCTAATAACACATCGACTTGGGAGCTCTCAAAGAAGTTGGGGTCCGCCAGGGTAATATTGGGCAGCCCCTTGAGACGATCTCGCGAAATCGGATATGATGGCAGATTTCCTGCCAACTGCGGAAGCACGTAAGCCGCAGTCTCTAATTGTAGCCCGGGTCTAGACGGCGACCGAATGGAGAAATGGCACAATTTTGTAGACTGCGCGGAAATGGTCTGATTAAGGCCGGAAACTTGGGCTTGAATCGTCTTGAAGGGAGGTTTGACGAGGTTGAACAGTCGCTCCGTTATGAACGTCGCTTCGGAGCCTGAGTCTATCAGTGCTCGTGCTTGGACGGTGCACCCCAAATGGCACACGTTGATAAGGGCCGTGCCCAGTAGGACGGCTCCTGACCCGGAAGCGAAACACACCTGCACATTCGACTGATCCTCGGAGCCGTTTGTTGACGTAGGCGGACTTGGAGCGGTAAGCTGCGTAGGCGGACTTGGAGCGGTTGCGAATGGATTGCCGCGGTGCAAGAGGGTGTGGTGTCTGCTGTGGCATGTGGAGCAGGTATGAGCGCTCGTGCAGTCTCGCTGCTGGTGCCCTCGGGCAAAACAGTTTAAACATAACTGCTTCCTCCTTATGTAATCAGAGCGCCCATTTACATCCATTTCTAGGAAACGCGGACATAAGCGAATGGGGTGGTCCTCCCTCGCACAGAGATCGCAGCTCTTTTGGCCCGGAACCACTCGAGTCTCGTATGAAGTGAGCCTCCGAGCAGGGGCAGTAGGAAGTCCCGACCTTGGCGGAAATTGCACGGAGCCACTAGGCCTGACGTCGTCGATGGCCTCCAGAGTGCGATGGCGCTCTGTCAGGAAGTTATCTAATTCCTTCCATGTTGGAATCTCGGCCTTATTATGTACGGATTGCTCCCACATGGAAAGTGTGACTTTAGGGAGCTTTGACGAAATCATAAATACCAGGAGACAGTCCCAAGCCTCAACATTTATGGCGGACATTGCTAGGGCTGTCAGACAACTCTGAATGGTGGCTTGCAGCTCCTTCAGCGCGACCCCGGACTCTTGTGAAATAGCCTGGAGGTTGAAAAGGATTTTCAACTGGCTATTGACCAATAGCCGCCGGTTCTCAAAGCGGTCTGTGAGGCTTTGCCAAGCGACGACAAACCCCTCATGGGTAAGCGGAGCCTTAGAAACAATGGCGTGGGCGTCACCACTTGTTTTGGACAATAAGTGGAACAACTTCTCTACCGGGGTGAGCCGCGAGTTTTGGATGTAAATGGCCGTAAACAAGTCTCGGAAGGTGGGCCACCGAAGATAATCACCCGCGAAGACCTCGGTATCCACCGGAGGTAACCGGCAGCCTGTAGACGCGGGCGTGTGAACGTTGACGGAAGCCGGAGTGGTATGGGAAGCAATTCTCTCTCGAAGCTGGGCAATACACCTCGAATAGACGGAGTAGCAGTAGCTGTACTTCGATTCCAGCACTGTCGAGATGGCCGCATTGTCGTCGGACTCAGCTAGCAAATCGGAGCAGCTCTCATAGCTTTTCTCCACCTTCTCCCACAGTGCCCGAATTTGGTCCCGGTGGACTTCGCACATGTATTGGGAGCCCACTTCCGTTTCTCTGGCGGCCGGAGTATTAATGTTGGCCTCAAATTGGCTAACTCGATCTGAAGTGGCGATGAACTTCTTCAGCGCCACGTCGACCGCACTTTGAGCCATTTTTGCAACGGAACGAGTCTGCCTCTGTGAAGGACCGGAGCTCGTGTTGACGGATTCGTCACTTTTCGCCCTTGGAATGGCACTGTACGCCTTAGGCTTTAAAAGAGGCGTCCGCGGAGAAGCGGATCGAGATCTCTCCAAACGGATGGTCGGGATCGGACGTGGCTTTTGGTCGTCTCCCGTGGGCATTCTCAGACACCAATTCGGTAGCCGGTAGCCGGTAGCCGGTAGCCGGTCACTAATGTGATGAGCCCGGTGAGATCTCGGACGAAATGCGATTGCAAGGCCAAGTGGGAATTATTAGCGCCGATGTCGAGAGGAACGTCGGAAACGGCACAATTCGGATGTGGGAGAAACTTCAGGAAGCCAAAAAAAAACCCAGATGGGCCAAGGTTTGTCGAGATTCTAGGCGGATGTTGCCAGATGCGGAGTAGGAGTAAGGTTAGGAAAAATGCCGGAGCGGAAAATGGAAAAGGACCGGAAAATTCGTGCTCGTTCGGAAAAATAATTGATGACTGTCGATATATGTATATTTCGACCAGTATGGCTCGTACGTAAATATTTAATTCCTAACTATTTTCGAATTTGCGGAGCCGGAAAGGTGGACTTGACCTTGGCTTGTATTTAACACAGAGAGAAAATAAATAATTAATTTTTGCCTAATTGTCGGATTTAATTATTTTGGAAACAGACGGGTGGAGTTGAGAATTTCAATTTTTAATCAATGGAGGTTAAGTAACCCGAAGCTGGAACGGTGGAATTGAAACCGCGGCTAGGTTCAGAAAGCCGATTGACAATTAAATTATTTAATTATAATTTTTTCCTCTTTCGATAATTAAATTTTTGACCTTAATTATTGAGTGGCCGGAAAGGGAAATTAAAAAAACCCTGGCCCTTTGCTCGGACGGAAAAATACGAAATAAATAAATTTTGTAGTTATAAATATAAATAAATAAATTTATAATTAATTGATTTTTTTTGTTTGGTTTGTTTGGTTATATATTTCCTGGAACTGGAGGCAGAAAATATTGAGAAATATATGGGCATACATGCAAGTAGGGCAAGGGCATGTGGGCATACGATGGTACAGTGGAACGTCGAGAAGTGGACTGTATGGTTAAATTTTATCGGTTATATATTTCCTGAAATCGGAGGCAGAAAATATTTGGAGATATGTGGAAATGCCTGCAGGTACGGATATAAGTAAGGGCATGTGGGCATATGTTGGCACAGTGGAGCTTTGATAAGTGGACTGTATAATTGGGGAAACAGAAAAGTTGTGTGGTGTAAAAAATGACACGGATTGAGGAAGATAAAAACAAATATTACGACAGCGGCGGACTGTTCGGTGAATTTGGAAATTCCGGAACTAATTCACACCGGTGGCCAATATTAATTATGCCTTCTTTTTGTCACCACACAATTTCACTGTTCACTTGCGAATTTTTCGCGGATTAATTGCACCAAAAAAATATGTATGTGCGTATGTATGTATGTATGCGGATGCACATATGCCTCGACCGTTGGCAAGCGAATGAATAACGGAGAGGCCGAAAACGGCGAGGAATATGGGCAGCACACAAAACGGAGACGGATAGAAAAATTTGCCGAATTTTAAGATTATTATAGATTATTAGAAAATCTCAACCTGCCGTTGTGTCGGAAAACTCGGACTTGGAGTTGACACGGAGGGAAAAACAATCTTGCAGCAGTGTGAACGAAATTTAATGTTCGGATCACTGCTGAAGACCGGCAGAGAGATGGGGACGGAAAAATGTACTTATCTTTTGGCGGAACAATGCCTGAACTGCTGGTGGATCCAAAATATCCTGAATATCCTGAATCCGGCTCGAAGGACCAAAATGTGTAGGGGGGCGTTGAGTCCGCAAAAAGATTCCAAGATGGGGGTTGAAAAATTAGAAGTCGGGGGCGTCTTCAGATTGAGTATAAAAACGCGTTCAGCTTTATTGGCTGCGTACATCGAATTAATCTTAAAAACTAGTACAAAAAAGAGATCGAAGACAACCAACGAGCGAGAAGAGAGGGCACAGAGGGGCGAGTGTGGACGCGCTCTTTAGCGCGGGTGCGCTCTTTAGCGCGGGTGCGCTCTTTAGCGCGGATGCGCTCTTCAGGTGAGCGGCACAACGGGCCCTCACCTAAACAATCGGAAAGGCAAACTTCATGTAGTTCCTGACGCGTTGTCTAGGGCGTATGAAGGAGAAGCAGGGGAGGAGGTAGTCGCCGGCTTAGGGATGGACTATGAATCTCCGTTTTTCGAGACGGATGAGTATAGGACTCTAAGGAACACGGTCGAAGCTAATAGGGAAACGGTGCCAGACTTGAAAGTCATGGAAGGGAAGGTTTTCCGGCGGGCGAAACAGGATCAGGGAGTAGGGCTAGGCGAGAGTTTCGCGTGGAAGTTATGGGTGCCAAACGAGATGATCCCGGAGGTAATGAAAGAAGCCCACGACAGTCCCACAGCAGCCCATGGAGGGATCCATAAAACGCTGGAGAGGATTCGACGGATGTACTACTGGCCAGGATTAGTTAGGGACGTAAAGGACTACGTAGGCAACTGTGAGGTTTGCAAAGCGTGTAAGGTACCCAACCAAATAACGAGACCCGCGATGGGAAGGCCAGCAGAGACGCAGAGATTCTTCCAGAGAATTTATGTGGACTTTTTAGGGCCGTATCCGAGATCCAAAGGTGGGAATATCGGAATATTTATCGCACTAGACCACTACACTAAATTCGTTTTCCTCAAGGCGGTAAAAAGGCTGTCGGCCGATGTAGTAGTGAAGTATATGAGGCAGGAGTTGTTCCATACGTTTGGAGTTCCGGAAACGGTGTTCTCGGACAATGGGACACAATTCAAGGGCGAAGCGTTTAGAACGCTAATGCGGGAGAATCGGGTGACGCAGATTTTTACAGCCGTCCACTCGCCGCAGGCTAATGCATCCGAAAGGGTGAATAGGTCCATCATCGCAGCCATAAGATCCTACATGAGAGAAGACCAAAGGAATTGGGATCAACACCTCAGTGAGATCTGCTGCGCGTTAAGGACTTCAGTCCATTCCGGTACGGGCGCAACCCCATATTATTTAGTGTTCGGGCAGCAGTTTGTGGGATCAGGAGGATCGTACAAGCTCATGAGGGAGCTAGGGCTCTTGGAGGATAGAGAGATTCGGTTATCCCGGGAGGATTCGTTGGATTTAGTACGGGCCCAGGCTCAGAAGGTTTTAGCGAAGCAATCGGAGAAGAATGAAAGGCGGTACAACGCACGGTCCAGAGAGGTGACGTATCGAGAAGGACAAGAGATTTATCGTAGGAACTTCAAACAAAGCAACTTTGCGGCGGGTTACAACGCCAAGCTTGGCCCAAGATACGTTAAGGCGAGAGTTCGTAAGAGAACGGGTAATTCAACCTACGAGCTGGAGGACATGCAAGGGAGAGCAATAGGCACTTACCACGCCAAAGATTTAAAACAATAGTCTACGCCTCCGTGGTTTAGCTAAACAGGATCGTGTGAGACCCTGTTCTAGCTCTTGCGAAGGGGGCACTTTGTAACGTCGGCGTTAGATCAGTGTAGGTGGCAACCCCGGGGAGGGGAGATGGCAACCGATCTGAGTACCTTATGCTTTAGTAGGACCATAGCAAGGAGTTAGGCGTTTCCAATGTCCGGAGGTCTGGCAACCGGTGTAAAACCGTTATTGGAAGCTGGAAGCTAGAAGCAGAAATCCGAGCGGGTACAGCACTTTCTTTTTCATTTCTGGCGTGACCCAAAGAGGTTCATCCAAGAAGTTTTCTGGCGTGACCCAAAGAAGTTCAACGCACAAGCAGGGTGGAGAACAAGCACCTTCGGAAGTCACCAGCAGATCACAGCAGCAAAATAGAAGCGCAGCTTGTGGGCAGACGCGCCCAAAAGGTCGGCGCTAAAGTGAGGCAGGTTACGGATCGTAGTGTCGGTGAGTGGTGAGGTTAGGTCAGGGTCGATCAGGTCCGATGTATAATTTTGGCTTTTTAGAACGGAGGGCCTGGTACAAGGAGTACGAGGCGGTCGTGAGGAGAGACGGTGGAGTCGTGCGAGGTTCCCAGTGGAGCAGTCGACGGCGCATATTGAGACGGAGCGCGGCGCGAAACCGCCCACGAGGCGCGGCCGCGAAAGGACTGGGTTCCTACCGGAGAGCACGGTCGGAGCAGTCGCCGGAGGAGCTGGAGCTGATTGTGGTCCGGGGCGAGCGAGCCCGGGATCCAGGCTCGGAGCGTTTGCGGCGATTTTAAGGAACGCTCCGCCGCAAGAAAAAGGGGAGCGTAATCGATCCAACTGGTGGCCTCGTGGTGCCACAAAGAACTGTGCGGAGTTGGTGAGCGGAGGGTTCCGCTCCGAATAAAGATTTCGATTGGCTAACTAAGTGAACATCTTTTTTGTGTGAACGGGTTAGCGAAAGCTTTCCCGAGATATTTCCTTTCCAGCTTCGAGCACGTGGAAGCGCTTCAACCAGCTCGTCGCGGACAAAGGGGTGAGTGAGTACGAGTAGTTTTACATAAAGCCAATCGAAGCGACGCGGAACATTCCGGTCGTCAAACTACCGCATCGTCCGATTCCCGGCCGAAGGGGGTCCACCAAGTGGACGGTTGCCTTCGCCATAGACACCGCGAGTGATCCGTTAAAGAGCCCGATCCTAAAAATGTAACCAGGGCATAGCCGAACCGTTCTTATGTAATGCTAGCTCGCGGAAAAAGACGGCTGAGTCCATTATAGAAAAACGCGCAGATACGCAGCGAATCCACATACGCCTGGCGCAGTAAGCCTTTCACCACGAAGCGGTGCAGAAGAGCTGAGGGTGTAATTTTTATTTTATTATTCGGAGAGTAGAGAAAGATACATGAAGAGAGATACATGAAATGAAATATTATTCGTTAATTCCCTAATTTAAGCTAACTCTAAGACACATTACATTGGAATACATTGCCTCCGCGCTACTAGTTCAAGTTTTTTCATTTTCAATCGTTTAACCTAGCATCTAGTTGGTAGATAAGTAAGCCAAGAAGGAAAATTGAATTTCTAGCAAAGTAAGGGGAAACAGGGATGGGGAAAAAGTAAATGTATAAGAACACTTTAGCCTAATAAACATGAATTTTATAATGAGATAAAGGAAAAATAATTCGCCTCGCTTAATTCGCCACCGCCTTGCCGCTGAACCACCCCCAACTTTTGCGGTCTCGAGGATCTTGAAGATCCAAATGTAATTTGTTTTGAGAGGACTATGTTTGGCCTCCGCAGTTCGAGAGGCCGTGCACGCAATCGATTAACGATAGAATTTATGATCTCCGAGGTAAGCATCAGGGAGAGAGAAAGGGCCCTATATGACCCACCCATTAGCCGACGAGGCCTAGCTGGCAACCGCGTGCAACCCTTTCTCTCAGCCGTTGATCCAAAGATGCCACCTCACAAGGTTGACTGTTCGTTACACTTTTGTTAAAATTAAGAATACTAAAATATTACTTACCTTTATATTATTAATTTTAATCATTATATTTTTGATTCTTTCACTTATTATAAAATACAAAAATGCTATATTATTTGTTACCAAAAAACATCGGCCTGAAACAGAAAAATCTATTAACCAAGAAAATTTTTTAACAGAATTAAGAGATAATTTAAACAAATTTCATATTGAATCGGGACGATCCATTTTAGAAGGAGTTATCCAACCCGTAAATACAGGCCACTTATGGCTTTTATAAACTATATTTTCAATCTCTGCATTTGCCCTTGGCTTTGTCTTTGGCTCAATTATCCAACCCATAAATCCAGGCCACTTATGGCTTTCCACTTATGAATTTTATAAACAATATTTTCAAACTCTGCATTTGTCTTCGGCTTTGTCTTTGGCTCTGAGGTCCGATCTCGGTTCCCCATAAACAAATCAAAATCAAAAGTAAACATCAGCTTCCCTCCGAAGCCCAATCAATTACGCCTTTTGCGTTTGAAGTACCCACCAAATTGCATCGATCAATCGAATTTCACAATAAGATGCGACATTTTCATCTTAAGCCTCTAATCTAAACACAACTGATGGCCGAGGTTCTTTGGATCAGATTTAGAATTAAGAAGTCAGTCCTATTTTGACCGAGACCGCGAACGGTTGACGGAAAATAATTAAGAATAAAAAGTGTCTTGTAATAATTAAGTTTAATAAATAAAGGTTTAACACCAAGTTGTATAATTAAAAAATAAAATTTACATTTTTTTAATTCACCGAACTACAAACAATTTAACTTGCACATATATTGAATACCCACTGTACCAAGAGTACTTAAAGGGTGCGCACTGTAACACTTTGTTGCAGTGTTTACATAATCCAAAGTCCCGGTCATAAACCCTAAGTGGCCGAAATATGAACCGATCGTTATGGCTTAGCCCGCACACAGAAAGTGCTAGTGTCAGCATAATCGTAACAAACGGTCAGCATATGCATACCCCTCGCGCCTCCACTTGAGAGCGCATAACTACGTATATTATTATATTTCTTTATACATAAGTACATAGCCGTCTCTCTGCCGCCGCCTGCGAGCAGCGCTGCCACGAGACTTTGCCTTACTTGGACTTAAAAAATATTGTAAAAGACATTTTGATCGTTGGAGCGGCACCTCAGCTGCTCCTTCTAAATAAAAACCCAACAAAATTCAAACCCTGGAGTTATCCTATGACGTGGCGACCGTGACAGCGATGGAAAGACATCGGAGGACATCGAGGGATTAAAAGGATACACCAACAAGGATATACCCAGGAGGATACATATAATCAAAAAACTGGACAAACTGGAAAATGCAAAATAAATCGACGAAAAAAAAAATCTGAGTGAATAAAGTGAAAGCAATGGGCAATCGCGAAGGAGTTGCGTAAAAAATAAAAAAAAGAGTAGCACACCTAAAGTGGCTACTCTACGTAAATACTCCACCTCCCGCGTGGGCTACGGCCCAAAAACTTCAAACAGAACTAGATTTTCTGAAAGAAAAATTAATGAGCAACAAAAATAAATGCCCAAAAATGGCCGCCACTCTCTCAGTGCCGATGAGGAAAATTAATGAAAAAATAATAAAAACAAAACCTCCATCACCCAAGCCATTACCGAAACTTAAAAAGAAGTGCCCGAAGGATTGCCCTGGACCACTGGACAGCCCCCACTGCAAGCACACCTGTGCGAGGACCGGCACCGGTAACGCCTGAGTCCAAAAGGCCCCGGACAGCAGCAGCAGCAAATAGAGTGCGGGAATACGCCACCTCCTGCGCCACCGATGGAACGTCAGCGTAGCCAAGCCAGCGACGACCAGCTGACGTGGAGAAAAAAAAGGAAACCAACCGAGCTGAAATTTTTTTTTTTACCCATGCACTGCGTTGCATAATTTGTTTAATCATAATTGTGAATTATTATCTGTCCGAAATGTCAAAAATGAAGTGCGTAGTCCTGCGTATCTACAAGTTATTTCACTTTTTAGGAAGAATGTCAGTGTCGAAGCGCGCACTTTTCTTAGTATGGCACGGCAAAGCGATCCTCACTAAAAAGTTCTTCGTAATGGAAAGCTTTGCATTAGGAGAAGTTTGTAACAAATATGATTGCAACCAAGAGGAGCTTCCCGAAATTGGGAAAAAGCTGCGCAATTTCAATAGTAGGCTTGTTCAGAAGTGGAAGAAATGCGATATAAATAAGGCAGCTTTTGAACAAAGTAATAAAGAATTGCTAGACACGCCTCAGGTGTTGATGGAATTATCATCATTTAAAAATGTTATCAAAATACATCAAGAATTGTGTCAAAGCTGAATGCTGACGAAGAGCGTACCGGGGATATTATAAGAACTGAAAGTACGGCTGGTACTGGAAGTACTAACAATGAAAACACTGCACAAAAATTTTTTCAGCAACCAAATTTAGTTGCGCGCATAAAAAGAGTAACCAAATTTTAATATTCCGATTTAGCGTTGTCTTGCGAGCATTGTCCTGTGGAAATTAATTAAACACCAATGCATTCGGATCGTACGCTATGGAAACTGCCGAAATTTTTGTTAATCAATACCTTGGTTTGACATGCTTTCGTCCGTTCACAGAATTTTAATTTTTTTGTATATAATGTATATTAAATTTTTGTATATAATGTATACATATGTTTCTTATTTGCTTCTTGCATAATACAAGTTATAATTCTATTTCTTCTTTTTCTTTTTCTAAAGATTACAAAAAAATTAATAAAAGTGTTTTTTCTTAAATATAAAAAAACACTTTAAATTTCATTTTTGTCCGCGTAATGCAAAATTGAGTAACAAGCAAAAAATAAAAAACCGATCTAAGATGTGTCTAATATTTCAGAAGTTATTAAGTTAATGCCGCTAGCGAGGCAGAATCGACCAGTGTGTGTTGAAGACAAACCTAAAGTATCGCCACTTTAGGATTTTAAGTAGTCGGATCAGGTCGGATTGTAAGACTGGGCCCGCGTAAAGAATGTCGTTCAGACGGGCTCGAAGCATTGAAGCCCACCCGCACCTTGGTGGTCGTGCTTTCGGGCTTGAAGAGGGAATGATGTGGAATATAGTAGGTAGCGGAACTGTTCGCGGGAGAGACCACGGTCATGTGGCCTAAGTCGATGTATTCCTGGATTACCGAGTCATAATGGGCCTTAGGGGCGGATCCCTCTTCAGGCGCTGCTCATTACTCAGGAACTGAGCAAGAGCAAAGGACCGTGAAGCCGCTAGCTTGGAACCCTTCTGCTCGGGGTCGCGTAAGGGGAGCGTCACAACGTACTTGACACGTCTCATCTCGTCGCCTGGACAAAATTGTGCTCGCAAATTGAATCCGATTCCAAATTGATCTGTGTGGCCACATCTTCCACCTCCCAGAATTTGGTGAGGAGCTGATCCAGTGAGTCACCGAGCATGCGGGCCACTCGTGTAAAAAAATGGACACGCTGCGGGGGTTGGCTGGAGATAATGGGCCTGTCAGCACCCATCCAAAAATGGTCTCCTGACCGAGAAGCGACCCGCAGATGTTAGCCTTGAAATTACCAAGGAGAATGGACGGAAGAATGTCAGCTCCTATTAACACATCGACTTGAGAGCTCTCAAAGAAGTTGGGGTCCGCCAGGGAAATTTCGGGCAGCCGAAATTTTTCTTGTTTTCAGAAAATTTTTTCTAGAAACTAGAAATTTTTTCTTGTATTTAGAAAAAATTAAATTTTATGGCGAATTTATAAATTTAAGCGTAAATTTTATTTTGAGTGTACTTCCAGCTGAATGCTGTGTGTTCTGATCTGAGTCTGACTGGTCTGTTTGTTCTATATCGCTGTCAGTAATATTATTTATCTGAATTCGAGATAATGCGTCTGCAACTACATTTGTTGTACCGGGCTTAAATGTTATTTTCGGTGTAAAACTTTGTATGAAAGAATACCATCCTTTCATATCTAAATTGGGATTTTTTTTCGAAATTGTGTAAGATAAGGTTTGATGGTCGGTTTGAATTTCAATTCCAATAACTCCGTATAAGTAATTTCTTAGGTTTTTAATCTAAGCCCCTACTATGGCTAAAAGTTCCTTTTTATTAGTTACATAAGCTTGTACTGTTTTAGAAAAGGTTTTTGAAATAAAAGTAATTGGTTTTCCTTTATGAGATAAAACCGCACCAATTGCGTTTTTTATTATAGGCCGGTTAAACTAGTTCTACTTGAGCAATGAGATTTTTTGTCAGCTCGTTAAAAGCTTTAATAGCTGGTTCATCCAGCTGAATTAACATTTTTGTTGACATTCTTGACATTTTCTCTGGGTCTGTCTTGATGACGTTATAGGATACGATGTAACTGGCTTCGCGTTTAACAAAACTAATTTTAACGGAAGAATATTATTTTTTTCAATTACACATATTTCATTTTTTTCCTTATTATCATTATATTTTAACTTCTCCTGTTTCCCATTATATTCCAAGATTCCCTTATTATATTATATTATATTATATTATATTATTATTTATTATAGCTCCAATTTTTATACCCTTGCAGAGGGTATTATAATTTTGTCCAAAAGTGTGCAACGCAGTTAAGGAGACATCTCCGACCCTATAAAGTATATATATTCTTGATCAGGATGACCTCCTGAGTTGATATGAGCATGTCCGTCTGTCCGTCTGTCCGTCTGTCCTTCTGTCCGTCTGTCCGTCTGTCTGTCTGTCTGTTTCTACGCGAACTAGTCTCTCAGTTTTAAAGCTATCGACTTGAAACTTTGCACACACCCTTCTTTTCTTTGCAAGCAGTATATAAGTCGGAACGACCGGGATCGGCCGACTATATCCTATAGCTGCCATATAACTGATTGATCGGAAATGGTATAACTTTGGTGTTTTTAGAGTTAGAAAGTTCTAATTTAACATGAGAGCTATTTTTGGCAAATTATTACGACGTGCCAAATTTCATAAGGATCGGCCGACTATATCCTATAGCTGGCATATAACTGAACGATCGGAAATGACCCAACTTTCGTGTTTTTGAAGATAGAAAGCTGAAACTTAGTACATATTCTATTTTTGGTCAGCTAATCCAACCTGCCAAATTTCATTAGAATCAGCCGACTATATCCTATAGCTGCCATAGAACTGAACGATCGGAAATGGTTTTTGGTAGAAATACCAACTTTCGTATTTTTTAAGATAGAAGTTTTGGACTTTTTTTAGATTTTGTATTGTAATAAATTGGATTATATATTCCTATTCCCATAAGGATCGGCCAACTATATCCGATGTTTGCGATATATATCCGGTTTTAACTGCAAGGGTATATAAACTTCGGCTCCGCCCGAAGTTAGCTTTCCTTTCTTGTTCTTAATAAATTGAATCCAATTAGAATATCAGATTCTAAACCTTCGATTTCATAAAGTAATTGTTTTGTTTCAAATATATTTATAATATGGTAATACCTAATAATTGAGTAGCCATGAACTGTTGTTACCTTTTTGTATATAGGTAGCTCGTTTTTATTTCCAAAAATTCCCCTTTTTATGAAACAAGCAGTGGCTCGGCTGCCGATTGTTATTAGATTTATACTGGAGTTGAATCGGTGGATCAATATCCATTGGCTCGATAGCTTGTTGCTTTTGACTATTATTTTGATTATTAATTTGCCAAAAATTTCCCTTTTGTGGCGAATTGTAATTTTGGTTATGATTAAAATTATTTCCCATTTTAGTGGTATTATTATTTTGTCGTATTTGATCAAATCGTAAGTTGTTTCCCCGATATTTACTTTCATTTTTAAATCCATTAAACCTATTTGCGAATTGAGCACGGAAGTTGTTTGATTCTAATTCTTGGACCTTTGCCAAAGCATTGGGCAAATCTGGTGGATTTAATGAGAAAAGAGTTTCTGAAATAGATCCATTAAGTCCGGATATAAATACTCGTAGAGCATTTCCCCTTATTGAATCGTTTGTTTCATTGGTAATTACACTGTCCTTTCCGTATGTCATTATGGTTTTGTTTATTAGTAAGGTCATTTTTTTATTGACTTCGTTATATATATATATCGTTATATATAAAGTCCAATCGGGATAAGATTGCTTCAAAGTTTAAAACTGTGCCATGATTGGTAAGAGCATCATGGGCAGCTCCCATAATTTTATTTCGTAAAATTGTCAAGGCGATAAAATATTGTTCACTTTCAATTTTATAGAGACTCATTACAGTTTCTGCAGTTTCTTCTGCAGTTCCCATAATTTTACTTTGTAAAATTGTCAAGGCCATAAAATATTGTTCACTTTCAATTTTATAGAGACTCATTACAGTTTCCCTGTGAAATTTGGTAAGGATTTTACCACTTCAAGTGTTGTATCGCATTTTATAGCTGGGTCAATTGTTTGTATTTTATAATCTACCACAGTTTTTGCACCTGTGGCTAGCCTTCTTTCTAAACATTCTACTTTCCTGCTAACTTCATTCAATTGAGCGTTTATTAATCTGTTTATCAATTCTACTGTTAAACCGCCGGCTGTGGCTACACTGCCTGCAGAAAAATTTGGTGCTGAACCTCCTGTTGCCATTGTTATATCAAATCTTCCAGATTTATTCTATATATTGTTTGTTAAATCGCGAATCGCTTTTTGCAATATATAAATCTTATATTGTTTTTCTTAAATTTACTGAACTTAAATTATAGTCTTTAATTTTTTTATTATTTTAAATTAATTCCTCACGATATTGTCCCGTTGGGGTCTTCCTTCTGTGTGGTTGGTGGTTGATCGTCCTTCCTGGATACAGTTGATAAATTGATAGAGAATGTCCTGTCTTCCTTCCTTGGTTTTTCTTGTTGGAGCTGTCGTTTTATTTGTTTTTGTTGTTCTTGTTTGGTTTCTTTTTTTTTTTTTTTTTTGTGCGTTGATTTTTTTAGTTTTGTGTTCTTGTAATTGTTTGGTTTAAAATTTCGGTCCACCTTTGTTTTAATTCACATTTTATGGATTATTTCATATACTTTGTTGTTAACGATCACTGTCACTTGGTAGTGTCGTTTGGTGGATGTTTTAATTTTTCCACTAAAAATGTTGAGTTGTTGACCGCGCGAGTTCCGTTTATGTTTAACTTATTTTTCATTCAACAATTTTTTTGGAGCTTTATGTGACGCGGCCCCACGAGTTAGGCGCCAGTTAAATTGTTTGTAGTTCGGTGAATTAAAAAAATGTAAATTTTATTTTTTTAATTTTACAACTTGGTGTTAAACCTTTATTTATTTATTATTTATTACAAGACTCTTTTTATTCTTAATTATTTTCCGTCAACCGTTCGCGGTCTCGGTCAAAATAGGACTGACTTCTTAATTCTAAATCTGATCCAAAGAACCTCGGCCATCAGTTGTGTTTAGATTAGAGGCTTAAGATGAAACTGTCGCATCAAATGCAAATGGTGGGTACTTGAAACGCAAAACGCGTAATTGATTGGGCTTCGGAGAGAAGCTGATGTTTACTTTTGATTTTGATTTATTTATGGGGAACCGAGATCGGACCTCAGAGCCAAAGACAAAGCCGAAGGCAAATGCAGAGCTTGAAAATATTGTTTATAATATTCATAAGTGGAAAGCCATAAGTGGCCTGGATTTATGGGTTGGATAATTGAGCCAAAGACAAAGCCAAAGGCAAATGCAGATATTGAAAATATTGTTTATAAAAGCCATAAGTGGCCTGTATTTACGGGTTGGATAACTTGCATACTACACTTTAACAAACAATTGCAACCAGAGCGAATCCAGGTGAATCTGTTAAGTTCTACTTCACGAAAGACTGGTGTGCGCTCTATTCCGCGCACTGTTAATACACGTTATATCCACTACAATTTCTAAGTAACACATATAAGACACGCCAAAAGCACAGATTTTCTATGTAGCACATACCTTAATAGTTGTTAAAAACCAAACTTGCACTTGAATAAACGTAAATTGCATTATTTATTCAAATATGCAACCAATAAATAAAAGGGCGCCAAAATTCTATATATCAACTGCTGAAACATATGTTGACTTTGACAGTTCACAGCTGATTATCAGTCAATTAGCATCTCAGCTGACATCAATTAGCATCTTATCAAGGTGTATATTATCGATGGGTAAACTTAAATTAACGTTTATTTAAATTTGAAAATCCTAATTAAATGCCGCTAGCGAGGCCAAATCGACCACTGTGCAACGCCGACATCGAGAAGATGTAATGGCAAATTTGGGTAGACCTCAAGCATACTCCGCTCCAACGTATTTTGTTTCGCAATCCCGATGGGGATATCCGCGACGTCGAGTTGAAAACGGTCACCCTCGGTGTCAATTGTGCCCCGTTTCTGGCAATCCGTGTCCTGCAACAGCTCGCTGACGACGAAGTATCCGCAGGCAATCCAAATTATCCGGCATTTTATGTACGTGGATGACGTTCTCGCGGGGGCAGACCCCAAACCGAAGCCCAAGCTGCGATTCGGGAGCTGAAAGGGGCCCTAGAGTCGGCAGGGTTCCCACTTAAGAAATGGACGTCGAAAAGCAAGGCGATCCTGGCGATCACCTCCTTCGGGCTGATCTCCTCGACATCGATGCAGAGAGCACGGCCAAGACACTCGGCGTGCGGGGGAAAGCGACGACTGATGAATTTTTTTTTTTGTTCCGCCAGAATTGACTTCCGGCTCGTCTTTCACGAAGCGCCAAGTCCTCTCCCAAATTGTTTGATCCTGCAGGTTGGCTCGCTCCTATCATTGTTCGGGCGAAAATATTCATGCAGGACATTTGGCTTCTGGATCTAGAGTGGGACGACGCCCTTCCTCAAGATTTCTGTCAGCGATAACTCATCGACTTCCTAAAGAATTACTCGGTGCTCGATCAGATTCGTGTTCCTCGGTGGGTCGCGTTCGGACCACACCTAAAGGTCGAACACCACAGGTTCTGCGTCGCTTCAGAGAAGGCGTACGGCGCACCAATTTACGTTCGTGTCCAGGTTGGGTCCACGGTAATAGTGACCCTGCTGACTGCAAAGACTCGAGTGGCCCCAGTTAAAACGGTGCCGCTCCCTCGGCTAGAGCTGTGCGTTGCCTTGTTGTTGTCTGAGGGGCCGAGTCTGCCCTGTACTGTTGGAGGGACTCGACCATCGCGAAGGCACCCCCCGAAGATTTTTTTGGACATTTTTCTACACTCGACAAGGCATTACGAGTCCTTGCCTTTGTTTATCGCTTCATCCAGCGCGCGCGGAAGATTCGATTCCCATTCGAAGAGCACATGACAGCTAATGAGGTTACGGCCGCTGAACGTCTTCTAGTTTCCGTCACTCAGCGCAGACACTTCGTCTCTGAGATGGGCTGCTTAAGCGAAAAGCGTCCAGTATCGGCATCCAGTCCGATTCAAATTCTGAACCCCTTTGTGGATTCGCAAGGCCTTGTGAGAGCCTGCGGCCGGGTCACGTTCTCTGAGCATCTCCAATATGACGAACGGCATCCTACAATCCTTCCGTACGACTGCCATCTGTCTCGACTCCTGATTCACTTTACGCATCACATCACGCTGCACGGTGGCAATCAGCTGAAGATCCGTCTGATCCGGGCCAAATTCTGGATTCCAAGAGTAAGGAATTTGGTGAAGTCCATCGGCTATTCTTGTAAAGTATGTGTCATCCACAAGAAGAAGTTGCAGACGCAACTCATGGGAGAGCTACCTAAGGAACGGACGTCCTTCTCGCGCCCAATAACGTACACCGGTGTGGATTATGGCGGTCCTTTCGAGATAAAAAACTATACGGGGAGTGCCTGTCTCATCACAAAGGGTTATGTGTTGGTGTTTGTGTGCTTCTCGACTAAGGCCATCCATTTAGAGCCTACGTGGGACCTCGGTTCGTGTCCCGGAGAGGATGCCCCCGTCAAGTGCAGTCCGACAACAGGAAGACGTTTGTGGGGGCAGCTGGCCCACAATCCCTCGATTATCTCCATAGCTATCCCGCAGCTTCTCTGGCATTTCATTTCTCCGGGAGCTCCCCACATGGGGGGCCTGTGGGAAGCAGGCGTCAAGAGCTTCAAGACCTTGTTCTACAAGTCCACCGCCACTCGGAAATACACCTTTGAGAAGCAGGCTACTCTCTTGGCGAAGATCGAGGCGTGCCTGAATTCGAAGCCACTCGCGCCAATGTCCAAAGACCCTGCTGATCTGTTGGCTCTTACACCCGGGCACTTCCTTATGGTAGGCCCACTTCTCGCCACGGTTGAGCCCGAGATAAAGGGGGATACCACTTCCATCATTAATCGCTGGCAACACCTGAAGGCTCTTCAGCTGCAATTTCGGCTGCGATGAAAGGAAGAGTACCTCAGCGGCTCCGGGCGGTTCTCGTGAACCGGTATTGCTCGAGCTGCCTGGCCCACGAGCACTCCGACGAATCGTGTCGGCGTGGGGACGGCTGTTAGACGTGTGGTCAGGATCACCACACGCTGCTGCACCTCGTGGAGAAGCTGCGGTCTCGGCGCAAGGCACGTCGAGAGGAGCACCGGTCATGCAGCGCGGGAGACAGGACACGAAGTGTCTCGGCTGGCACCCGGCCTCTCGTCGAGGGCCCCCGCAGGACGCGGTCACTGGCCCACCCTATCGTCGCTGCTGCGGAACAGCGTCAACGTGCTGCCGACTGCACTAGTGCACATAGACACCGGGATCCGGATCTTCGACACGGGGGCTCTCATCGACCCGTGCACGCCCTCGAGCTGCATCGACGCATCGCCAGCGGCGTGTTCCCGGCTGCCCACTACCAGGGTTGGGGAAGAACAAGTGTGTTCGGCCACCATGGTGCCAAAGACCGATGATAGCGTTCGGCTGGAGGTCCCGAAAGCTGAGCGAGGCGGATGAGCGGTTCCATCTGCCAGCGACGATCTCCGTCTTCCTGGGCGCGGATATGTACCCGCGCATCATGCAGCCGGGCTTCCTGAAGATCCAGGACAGGCTGCCAGTGGCCCAGAGCACCGTTTTTGGATGGGTCGTGTCCGGAGCCTGTCACCAGCCGTAACGTCGAGGAATCTGTTGCAACCCGAGTGATTGCAGGGGGGGCGGGATGCTTAGGTGAAGGGCCGTTGTGCCGCTCAGCTGAGCTTAAGAGCGGATCCGCGCTGAAGAGCGCATCCGCACTCGCCCCTTTGTGCTCTCTCGCTCGCTCGTCGTCGATCGTCCGCTTATTTTTCTAATTAAGTTTTAATCTCTTGTAAGCAGCGAATAAAGCTGGATGAGTTTTTGAATTCAACCGCGACGCCCCCGACTTCTTTCTTTTTTTCACCATTTCTGGAATCTTTTGCGGCAGCAACGCCCCCCTACAACACTGGGAAACAGTAGCAATGTTTACATAAATAATCATACCTTAAATATGCAGCGTCAGCCACCCCTAGATATACATAAAACTAAATGTAAATTCGATTATACTTCTCTATGTTATCGCCTCCGTTGACTAGCTACGGATCAGTTTTTTTGATTTTCGTCTTCTTCAGGTCATCGACTTCGTAAGCTTTATCACACTCCCAACCGTATTGTTGACTCAAATTGTTGGGTTTTGTTATAAGTCTTGGCATGAGGTGCCAACTGAAAGCTGAGGATGGCCTTCAATTCAAAGGAGTTAACACCACTTCTCAGCATTAGGAAAATCGCTCAAAAAATAATGCTTCCCAGCTTAACAAATCTTCACGGTCAGCATACCCTATAGTACAAAAATAATGCACCGGACACCATATACGAAACGTATAGGTCAGGGCTAGATAAAGCTATATGACCAAACTTTACTTACCTAAATTACAAAGAAAAATTTAAAAATGGCATCTTGAAATTACCATACTTCTGGAATTTTCCTTCCTTTTAAGCACTTTATAATTTACGATTTTTACAGCACTTCTAAAACGAAACATTTTGACTTGTTTATTCCTTCGCTTATCTGGTTCCACTAATTAGCATCCTTCAGTCCAAAAAAAATTTAGAAGTTAGTTACTAAAATATGAGCAAATTTTGTTATACAATTTAAATTTTTGTCCAAGTACATCAGCCTAGTACCGTAAAGAAAAAAGTTTTTCAACCAGTGGGTGTGACACTGCCACATTATAAAGCCACTGACCAACCTTTAATGATTTCTATGTCCAAAAACTCAAAAAATTAATCTCATCCTTAACACTTATGTACGTATCAGAATAGGAGAGGGCTACCGTAGCAAACTCTCTAAACAATATTCTGATAGCTCTATCTTTGCATCCCATTTTATAGCCTTTACAGCAGTGGTCGGCACCCCAATACATTGATATGATTTTAAAGCATTATTGTTAGTAACGAATAGCAGAAAGTAGGCTCTGAGCATGACGTTTCACACATTTATACTGTGTGTGTGTGGCAGATCTCGGGCAGAGAAATTTCCTATGCCCTCGGGATAGGGCCGTGCCGACGGGGAACTCTGCTTTACAGGAACTTGTTTAAAGCCGGAGATCTTTAGCTCCGGAGTTTTTCCAAGTGCGTACACTTTTCCAAGAAAGTAAAACTTAGGCGGAGAGCTAAAATGATAGATCAGTCTTGCGCATATAAAATTCAATCAGCAAATTTTATTTTTTATCCGTCATTCTCCGAGAATAACTTATTATCAGACCTTCTAAGATAAAATGAGTGGAGTGGTAGACTCCACTCTTGCTCCTGAAGAGGTGAAATCACAAGAGTTTGGTGACATAGAGTTTATTTGAATTAAAATCATTTTGTCCGTAAAATCTTTATACATTACATGTTTATATATACCGCCTTTGTCTGAACCGCCCACATATTGGCAGCATTTGTCCGCTATTCAATCCGTTTTTAATCTTATGACTGATCGTAACCAGCTCGTCGCTGTGGGCGACTTAAATATCCCAGAATTAAAGTGGTCCAACGTCGATAACTCACCATCTTTGTCACTTATCACTCACCATGACTTCACCGCGGGCATGTTTGACATGTCCCTAGGTCAAATTAACCATGTTAGAAATTCGCTAGGTCGGCTTTAAGACTTATGTTTGTATCTGATCCTGATGGTACTGCTCTCTCCACAGCTTTCCCCCTTTCAACCCCAGAGGATCCATATCACCCCACGCTGGAAGTCTCAATCGAAACCATTCCTGGTATCTATCAGATGCCTCAGATGCCTGACAAATAAGATTCGCTGCTTCCGTAAAGCTGATTTTCACAAACTTAATAGCCTTATCGATACATTTGACTGGTCTGATATTCTGGCGTGCACTGATCTTAATGTCACTTTAGAAAAATTTTATTTTACTTTAAATACATTTTTTGACTCCTATGTGCCATGGAAATATCCGTCCACTTCAACAAATCCTCCCTGGTATACAAGGTGCCTCACTAACCTAATATAGGCTCTTACTAAAATATAAAAAAAACCTGCAGTAGTGTTGATTTTTCAAGATACTTACTAGCTCGGTCGAATTTTACCGGGCATAACGCTGAATGTTATAGGAATTATATTGACCGCTGCCGGATACAATTTACTCAGGATCCGAAGCAGTTTTATAATTTTGTAAGCACTAAGCGTAAACATGTATTTTTCCCACCACTGCTTACGTTTGAAAATTCATCTGCGACCTCTGATCAGGCCATTGCCGATCTATTCGCAGAATTTTTTCGAACAACTTATTCTCCGCCTAAACTGACAGATCAGCCTTACGCATACAACATTCAATCAGCTAATCTTATTTTCTTTCAGTTTTTCTCCGAGACTAACTTATTGTCTTATCTTCTAAAAGTCTACAAGTCTACTTCTAAGTCTGTCTACATAAATTCTGTGCTAGGACTCTGGGCAACACTGGGCAAACCTCTACATAGACTTCTGAACTAAAAGGCGCCAACTACATAGGCATCAATAAATTGTCAGCAATTCCGAAGATGTTTGAAAAGTAAATAGCTCCTCATTTGCAACACCTTTGCTTCATTAAGCGTCGCCGAATTAAAAGCAATGCCGAATTATAATTACACATTATAAAAATATTTAATATTCTTCAATCAGATAAAACCGGATGATCAGAAGATTTACTAGAAATGGTGCTTGCAGTGACTATTGTAGTGTACAGAGAGTGCGGCCCAGACATTGATAAAGATCTCGGAAACGGAATGGGCGGACTTACCTAGACATTGCGAAGGTAATTGATTCTCTAAAGATAAGCCCGTTGAAGTCGGTAGGTCGAGAAACAGTCGACTTGCGATCAACTAGCCGATTTGTACATACTTAAGCCTAATAAATAAACTTAATACTAAAAGAGCGGCTGCTGCCTGTCATAGATGGCTTCCGAAAGGAATTTCAAACCGATTTTATTTACAAAGTCCTCAGTAAAGCATTCGATTCAGTCTTTCACTCACTCCTGTTGTGATTACTGAATCTTTTGGGATTTCCTATGTGGATCTAATCTTAACGTGGATTTCCAGCTACTTAGACGGAAGAACCCAAATAGTTTTCCTTAAAAATGTACATTTCCGCCTGGTCCGTGCTACATCTGGAGTCCCTCAAGGAAGTCATCTTTTCCCGATACTGCTTACTCTTTTTATTAACAACTCGCCCCCTTTAACGGACTCGCTAATGATTATGTATACAGACAACTTTGTTTTTAATACAAATCCGCTACTGCGCAATCCAAACTTCTGTCCGATCTCGAACATTTGCAAAAACCGTGTTTAGCGAATGATTTAATACTTAATGGATTAAAATGCAAGCTCTTTTTATCGTTCATGCCCTCTCCAGGCTGCGTATTTTCTCTATGGGATTTCCTTTGAAAAATTAACTCAGGTTAATGGTCTTGATGTCCTATTAAACTTAAAACTCAAATTTGCCAACCATATTTCCACACTATAGGTGGTCAAAATTGTTGAATGACCCCTATTTTACGAAAAGTTTTTTTATTTCCTTGGTCTGTCCGATACTGGAGTACGGTTCAATGGTCTGGAGTTCCCAATATGCAGTACATCAAGACCGCATAGAATCCGTACAAAAGAACTTCTTAAAATTTTCGCTTAGAGGTCTTAACTGAATCTTATCTTATCTTATCTGAATCTAATCTTACCTTCCTGTAACGAACGCGTCTGCTACGTTGTACCAGATTTGTCAGATATCAATTTTGGGTGACGAAAAAAGTTTTTAAAGAGTCTGCAAAATATACAGACAAAAAAATATATATTGTTTTCGATGCACGTGACGAATAACAATATTTTTTAATGTTGTTTACGCAGTCTGACAGCAAAAAATCTACACGCATAATTTCACCTGCTTCATAACTTTTGTGCTGCCATGACCCAAAGTCCAGAACTTGGGAATACGCCTGGACTGTGGCGTGATGCTGCAAAGCTGGATTAACAGAAGAAGGAGAATTAAGAAGGATTAACGTGAGCTTTAAGCGATATACGAGGTGTGTTCAAAAAGTAAAGCCTAGTACTGAGTTGACGAAAATCCGCTGTTGAAAATCCGATAACGATATCGCACTTTATTCAGCTACCGAGCTAGTGTGACCAAAAAAATTAAGAAAAAAGGTAATACTGAACAGCTGTTGTTTGTAAACAAAAAACCAATAAGCAAAAATTAATTCAAATCAATTGGATGTTTGTGTTTTCTTTATTTTTTTCGCCGCTAACGAAATGATTAAGAAATAGAAAACTGTGTCAAAATCAAAATCAATCACAAATCATTGTATGGCACTAAAATGCCCCTTGCGGGTCAAATCCTATATTATGGGCTTCGCCCTGACCGCACTAATTAATTGCAATTCATCCTCGCGCGCCGAAAATTTTTCGGGCCGACTATTTTTTCCTTTCATCAATTTTTCCGCCATGTTTTAGCTTTCGAAATAAATAAAATTAGTTCTTTCAACTCCCCGAGATCATCTGTTTATTTTTTTTGATCCGGCAACGCCATTCAATTCGATAACAAATATTTTCGTCAACACAGTACCCGCAAAATTTAGGAGGCAAAAATTTCTTCTTCCTCCTTTTTTTACACCGTTTTTTTTATATGGAGTTTGACAGCTGTCACTCGTTCGACAGCGGATTTTCGTCAACTCAGTACTAGGCTTAAGGTGACTTTACAAATTTCGCGGGAAACATATTTTCGATTATCGATTTTTTTTTGCTTTGTTATGTTGGTACACTGTGCCCTAACATCTGTACCAAGTTTCAATTGAATCCCCTTTTTTGTTTGGTTGTGAGAGGTGTAAAGGTTACAAGTTGTTTTGCGTGCTCGGCAATTTATTGCTATTGAAAAATATGGATCAAAGAATCAAAAAAGCACGCATCGCTGGAAGATCTCAAGGCTATACGGAAAAGTGCTTATGGAAAGTGCTTTGAGGATTGGAAAAACCGTTGGCATAAGTGTATTGTATCTTAGGGGGAATACTTTGAAGGGAACAATATAAACATTGACAAATAAATTAAAAGATTTTCCAAACATCTAAACACCATGACTTTTAAACACCTGGATGACCTGAACCGGCTGCCGGTACCTGAATAGTCACCAAGACACGGCGTATGCCTGGCCGGTGCCCTTATTGACGACCAACACGGAACAGCGACGGGCGGATAAGCGCCGATAGGGGAGCTGAGCGGAAGTCTAAAAGGAACAAACATCTGGAGCAGTGTCCGTCGAGAGCGGTAATTGATTTGTAAATAACCAAGGCCATATAATAAAGTCAAGGCCAAAGCCATTAAATAAATGTCAAATTTTAGCTATTTTTATTATTTCTGGGCTCAGGTAATGACGTCGGGTTATAAATGGGTCACAAACACTGATAGCTAGCTGCGGCATTGTGAGCAAAGAAAACCATTGAAAGTTATTCAAAATACATAAAAAGAAAGATTTTTATATAAATTATTATATTATATATTTTTATTTATTAAAATTAAACATAGCAGTTTAAATCGGATATTTATCTCAAATATGGATCTCAAATATATCCATTACAAAATAAAAATTCACAAAGCTCAAGTACCAGTCCGCGGCAAATTTTATTTTGTTTAAATTTTTTACTTATAATAGCGGCATCTAGTCTCAAGAAGGTGCCTTCACCGTTTTAACAGCGCTTTTATCGCTCTCTCTTCTAATCTCCTTCGGTCCGTTCGCAATGCGCACGGGGACAGGACATTGCTATCGCATGGGTTCTTATAGATAATGCGCTTTGGAATGTAAGCTTCCTTTTTAACTTTTCAGGAAAGGTCTGGTGTGCGCGGCCGGCTTTGGTTCTCCGCTCACTACCATAGACTTGATTGCATGGTTCTCTTTTAGATAATGCAGTGGTTCTGGATTGCATACCAGAAAGCTTTGGTCTGTTCTCATAATCATATCGAGACGATAAGACAGGGGGGGCGCACCCTGAATAACCTGGAACAAATATGAAAATTACATTATGCGCTTGTTTACTTTAGAACAGTGGGGGCAAAACGCACACATGTTTAAAATTAGTGTATGTTTAATTCCCTATCTATATTTTCTATGGAGAAAACTTTTTCCAACCCAATTTCTGAGTAAATTGTAGGGATGAAACGGATATCCGATAACTATCCGGTATCCGGCCGCCATGATACTATCCGGCCGAATACCGATAGATATCCGACCGATTTAAAAAAAACAAGCTGTATAAAATAAACAAATTTATTTAAAACATATTTAAAAAATATAAACATAAATAGCTAATATCTTGCACTAACCTATGCTCAGGTAGACTTAGCTCTTGCTGGATCGTCAGCAGTTTTTCTTGAGCTAGACCTGAAAATGAATGATACAAAAAAAAACTATAAAACTATAAAAAACATGGTAACACTATACAAGGTAGTCTCGTCGGCTGCATTGTACCATGGATACAACTGTTAAATTCACTCATCAAAGAAAAGACCCAAATCGAACCGAGTCCACCCGATCGTTGGCGCGACGTCTACACAAACGACTAAGTTTTGCAAAATATTCGGCGGCCGAATTCTACCCTATGCACGCGTGCTATGGAAAATGAGAGTTAACCCCCAACTGCTTTAGAAAATAGAAAAATGGCCGCTATCAAAACGCTTTTACATTACGCATACTCTGAAGTAATATACGGGTTCCATTATCCTTCATATTCATATAATGTCTCCTTGAGCACGCTAAGTAATGCTGTTCGTCACCTCGTGGACGTTGCTAACAACCGTAGTCGGCCGAATTCAGTCTCTCGTTAGCCATCGGACTTTAAGGTGTGACCATGGAATGTAAGACTTCGCACTCAACTTGCGATCTAAACAATTTCAAAAATCACAAGAAAGGAAAGCTAACTTCGGGCGGAGCCGAAGTTTATATACCCTTGCAGTTAAAACCGGATATATATCGCAAACATCGGATATAGTTGGCCGATCCTTATGGGAATAGGAATATATAATCCAATTTATTACAATACAAAATCTAAAAAAAAGTCCCAAACTTTTATCTTCAAAAATACGAAAGTTGATATTTCTACCAAATACCATTTCCGATCGTTCAGTTATATGGCATTTATGGGATATAGTCGGCCGATCCTAATGAAATTTGGTAGGTTGGATCAACTGACTAAAAATAGAATCTGTATTAAATTCCAGCTTTCTATCTTCAAAAACACGAAAGTTGGGTCATTTCCGATCGTTCAGTTATATGGCAGCTATAGGATATAGTCGGCCGATCCTTATGAAATTTGGCATGTCGTAATGCCAAAAGTAGCTCTTAGGTAAAATTTGAACTCTCTTACTCCAAAAAAACCAAAGGTATACCATTTCCGATCAATCAGTTATATGGCAGCTATAGGATATAGTCGGCCGATCCGGGCCGTTCCGACTTATATACTGCGTGCAAAGGAAAGAAGGGTGTGTGCAAAGTTTCAAGACGATAGCTTTAAAACTGAGAGACTAGTTCGCGTAGAAACAGACAGACAGACGGACAGACGGACATGCTCATATCAACTCAGGAGGTGATCCTGATCAAGAATATATATACTTTATAGGGTCGGAGATGTCTCCTTCACTGCGTTGCACACTTTTGACCAAAATTATAATACCCTCTGCAAGCGTATAAATATGTCGTGTTTATGAAAGTTTAGTGACATCTGGAACCACTTTAATGATTTGGAAAACCAGTAAGCCAAGTGCAATTTTTGCAAGTCCATTTTAAGCTGCAAATCTCAAAGCAATTTGTCCCGACATTTGAAGAGTATGCATACAGAGGAACTTCATCCCGTAACCCGCCAAAACGATGACGACATTGTGGTTGCTGTGCAAAACGCGCAGCCAAAGATCTCAACATTTGTGCACAGGCCTGTTTCGCATTATAAATTCCACTGCCTCGACAAGCAAGTGGTTCGAGTGATGGCCAAAGGTCAACACGCTTGGTAGATGGTAGATGAGCCGGAGTTCAAAAAGCTGATTTATGAAGTTTGGAACTGCCCTGGTTACCCGCCAACGAGGAACACTTTAACCAATGCTTTAATTCCAAAACTTCGAGATGAGCTTAGAGGAATCATAACTGAGAAGCTTAGAGAAGCAAAAGTGGTTTGTTTGACCATAAATGGATGGACCTCATTAACAAAAGAGAGCTATATGGCCCTCACCGTTCATTTTATCGACAAAGAATCAACAAGCCTCATTTCATTTATTTTAGCTTGCCGATCATTCCCAATCAGCCACACTTCTGAAAATCCTTGCCGATTTTTGCAGACCATCATTTTAAAATGGAACATTAAAACAAAAGTAGCGTCAAAAGCAAATGTCAATCAGACAATGCAGCAAACATTGTTAAAGCCATTCAACTATGCAAGTGGCGACATATCGGGTGCTTTGCTCTAGACAGTATTGGAGGACAAAATAGCTCAATATTTTAACAGTAGCTCAGCTGGATTAAAGAAATTGGGAGAAATGGAAATATTGTTGAAATTGCCTGAGCTTAAAATTAAGCAAGACGTTATAACACGATGAAATGGAACACTCAAAATGTGTAAGCGTCTCCTACTTTCGCCACGTTATCGAACCTGCGGATAGACTTAATGTTATAAGCAGAGGATTGGGACGTTATTGAAGGAGTGATTCCAGTACTGCAGCCATTTAGTCAAATATCTATAGAAATCTCAACAGAAAAGAACGTGACTGTCAAAGATAATTGTATTATCTGGACTTTTGCAAAAAAAAAATTACAAGCATATTAGATAATTTTAAATTGGATACAAACCCAACCAATGACGACTTCATTGAATGCATACAAACTGATATGAATTCTTGCTTTCAAGATTATGAATCAAACATTTTGTATGCTGAAAGCACCATTTTGGATCCCCGATTCAAAGGACGTGTATTTAAATCTGAAGAAGCGTAAAAAAAAACCGTTCATAATATAAGAACAAAATTGATATCGTTTCAATGGGCCACTGCTCAGACTGTCAACTAAAACGCATTGAAAATGACAACGACACCTGGAAGGATTATGACACAACTTTGCAAAAAGTCAGTAAGCCCTCCAACAGTACGGCCGCAGCCATTAGGGAACTAGATAACTATATATAGCCGAGGAATACATTATGCGAATAAATGACCCATTGGTCTGGTGCGATCAGCGGAGAAATCCCAATATTCGCTCTTATACACATATATGCATAAACGGCTTTGTACAGTGGCCACATCTGTGCCACGTGAGCGGATATTTTCAGGGAGGGAGCAAAAGTAATTCCATAAAAAAATGCAGAGATATCAGTAATTCTGAAAATTAAATATTTTAAATTTTTATAATAATAATGATTTCAATGCTTGTAGTATTTAACATTTTTTTTAATTCGATAATCCATGAAGGATTTTATTTAACTATATGTTTTGGTCCTTGATAGTTTTCAATGCCAGTAATAGTATAAAAAGCAAATTGTATTAAATTAAACGTTATAAAATCTTTATTTGACCGCATATGAAATAGGGATCTTATATATGTATGTGTGAAATCCAATTTAGGGTGCGAGCGCAATAAGACAACGAACGAGACAGACGCAAACCGTCGATAATAGGCTGAGCAGATGCTCGCTAGCTTTAGATGCCGAATTAGTAGCTTGATAATGCACTGACAAGTGAACAAGTTCCCCCAAAAGAGTACTATATTTACCCAACACTAGATATAGGGGTTGCATAGAAACTAGAGATGAAACGGATACCGGATATTCGGCCGGCCGAAAGTTTTGCAAAACTCAGCCGTTTGCGTAGACGTTGCTCCAACGATCGGTTGGACTCGGTTCGATTTGGGTCTTTTCGTTGATGAGTGAAGTTAACAGTTGTATCCATGGTACAATGCAGCCGACGAGACTACCTTGTATAGTTTTACCATGTTTTTTATAGTTTTATAGTTTTTGTTTGTATCATTCATTTTTAGGTCTAGCTCAAGAAAAACTGCGAACGATCTAGCAAGAGCTAAGTCCACCTGAGCATAGGTTATTGCAAGATATTATCTATTTATGTTTATATGTTTTAAATCAGAGGTCGGCACGGCCCTATCTCGGGGGCATAGGAAATTTCTCTGCCCGAGCTCTGCCACACACACACAGTATACATGTGTGAAACGTCATACTCACAGCCTACTTTCTGCTATTCGTTACTTACACTAATGCGGTAAAATCATATCAATGTATTGGGGTGCCGACCACTGTTTTAAATACATATGTGTATTTTATACAGCTTTTTTTTTAAATCGGTCGGATATCTATCCGGCCCAATTGTAGCTATCCGGTATACGGCCGGATCATGGCGGCCGGATATCGGATAGTTACCGGATATCCGATTCATCTCTAGTAAAAACCGACGAATAGACTGACCAACATTCCACAATACTGCGTACTATAATTATGCAAAAGTATAATTATGTCGTTTATGCCACACCTAATGTCATACAATTAGAAAAAATATTTTGTCTAGAGACTCAAATTATTTAGATTCACAAAAAGATTCACACTTTAACACTTACGCAAATTTCTTCCAAACTGATAAACTTTTGGCGAATGTTTTTTATCTAAAGCCTAGTACTGTGACGACGAAAATCCGCTGTTGAAAATCCGATAACGATATCGCACTTTATTCAGCTACCGAGCTAGTGTGACCAAAAAAATTAAGAAAAAAGGTAATACTGAACAGCTGTTGTTTGTAAACAAAAAACCAATAAGCAAAAATTAATTCAAATCAATTGGATGTTTGTGTTTTCTTTATTTTTTTCGCCGCTAACGAAATGATTAAGAAATAGAAAACTGTGTCAAAATCAAAATCAAAATCAATCACAAATCATAGGGTCAAATCCTATATTATGGGATTCGCCCTGACCGCACTAATTAATTGCAATTCATCCTCGCGCGCCGAAAATTTTTCGGGCCGACTATTTTTTCCTTTCATCAATTTTTCCGCCATGTTTTAGCTTTCGAAATAAATAAAATTAGTTCTTTCAACTCCCCGAGATCATCTGTTTATTTTTTTTGATCCGGCAACGCCATTCAATTCGATAACAAATATTTTCGTCAACACAGTACCCGCAAAATCTAGGAGGCAAAAATTTCTTCTTCCTCCTTTTTTTACACCGTTTTTTTTATATGGAGTTTGACAGCTGTCACTCGTTCGACAGCGGATTTTCGTCAACTCAGTACTAGGCTTAAGGTGACTTTACAAATTTCGCGGGAAACATATTTTCGATTATCGATTTTTTTTTGCTTTGTTATGTTGGTACACTGTGCCCTAACATCTGTACCAAGTTTCAATTGAATCCCCTTTTTTGTTTGGTTGTGAGAGGTGTAAAGGTTACAAGTTGTTTTGCGTGCTCGGCAATTTATTGCTATTGAAAAATATGGATCAAAGAATCAAAAAAGCACGCATCGCTGGAAGATCTCAAGGCTATACGGAAAAGTGCTTATGGAAAGTGCTTTGAGGATTGGAAAAACCGTTGGCATAAGTGTATTGTATCTTAGGGGGAATACTTTGAAGGGAACAATATAAACATTGACAAATAAATTAAAAGATTTTCCAAACATCTAAACACCATGACTTTTAAACACCTGGATGACCTGAACCGGCTGCCGGTACCTGAATAGACACCAAGACACGGCGTATGCCTGGCCGGTGCCCTTATTGACGACCAACACGGAACAGCGACGGGCGGATAAGCGCCGATAGGGGAGCTGAGCGGAAGTCTAAAAGGAACAAACATCTGGAGCAGTGTCCGTCGAGAGCGGTAATTGATTTGTAAATAACCAAGGCCATATAATAAAGTCAAGGCCAAAGCCATTAAATAAATGTCAAATTTTAGCTATTTTTATTATTTCTGGGCTCAGGTAATGACGTCGGGTTATAAATGGGTCACAAACACTGATAGCTAGCTGCGGCATTGTGAGCAAAGAAAACCATTGAAAGTTATTCAAAATACATAAAAAGAAAGATTTTTATATAAATTATTATATTATATATTTTTATTTATTAAAATTAAACATAGCAGTTTAAATCGGATATTTATCTCAAATATGGATCTCAAATATATCCATTACAAAATAAAAATTCACAAAGCTCAAGTACCAGTCCGCGGCAAATTTTATTTTGTTTAAATTTTTTACTTATAATAGCGGCATCTAGTCTCAAGAAGGTGCCTTCACCGTTTTAACAGCGCTTTTATCGCTCTCTCTTCTAATCTCCTTCGGTCCGTTCGCAATGCGCACGGGGACAGGACATTGCTATCGCATGGGTTCTTATAGATAATGCGCTTTGGAATGTAAGCTTCCTTTTTAACTTTTCAGGAAAGGTCTGGTGTGCGCGGCCGGCTTTGGTTCTCCGCTCACTACCATAGACTTGATTGCATGGTTCTCTTTTAGATAATGCAGTGGTTCTGGATTGCATACCAGAAAGCTTTGGTCTGTTCTCATAATCATATCGAGACGATAAGACAGGGGGGGCGCACCCTGAATAACCTGGAACAAATATGAAAATTACATTATGCGCTTGTTTACTTTAGAACAGTGGGGGCAAAACGCACACATGTTTAACATTAGTGTATGTTTAATTCCCTATCTATATTTTCTATGGAGAAAACTTTTTCCAACCCAATTTCTGAGTAAATTGTAGGGATGAAACGGATATCCGATAACTATCCGGTATCCGGCCGCCATGATACTATCCGGCCGAATAACGATAGATATCCGACCGATTTAAAAAAAACAAGCTGTATAAAATAAACAAATTTATTTAAAACATATTTAAAAAATATAAACATAAATAGCTAATATCTTGCACTAACCTATGCTCAGGTAGACTTAGCTCTTGCTGGATCGTCAGCAGTTTTTCTTGAGCTAGACCTGAAAATGAATGATACAAAAAAAAAATATAAAACTATAAAAAACATGGTAACACTATACAAGGTAGTCTCGTCGGCTGCATTGTACCATGGATACAACTGTTAAATTCACTCATCAACGAAAAGACCCAAATCGAACCGAGTCCACCCGATCGTTGGCGCGACGTCTACACAAACGACTAAGTTTTGCAAAATATTCGGCGGCCGAATTCTACCCTATGCACGCGTGCTATGGAAAATGAGAGTTAACCCCCAACTGCTTTAGAAAATAGAAAAATGGCCGCTATCAAAACGCTTTTACATTACGCATACTCTGAAGTAATATACGGGTTCCATTATCCTTCATATTCATATAATGTCTCCTTGAGCACGCTAAGTAATGCTGTTCGTCACCTCGTGGACGTTGCTAACAACCGTAGTCGGCCGAATTCAGTCTCTCGTTAGCCATCGGACTTTAAGGTGTGACCATGGAATGTAAGACTTCGCACTCAACTTGCGATCTAAACAATTTCAAAAATCACAAGAAAGGAAAGCTAACTTCGGGCGGAGCCGAAGTTTATATACCCTTGCAGTTAAAACCGGATATATATCGCAAACATCGGATATAGTTGGCCGATCCTTATGGGAATAGGAATATATAATCCAATTTATTACAATACAAAATCTAAAAAAAAGTCCCAAACTTTTATCTTCAAAAATACGAAAGTTGATATTTCTACCAAATACCATTTCCGATCGTTCAGTTATATGGCAGCTATGGGATATAGTCGGCCGATCCTAATGAAATTTGGTAGGTTGGATCAACTGACTAAAAATAGAATCTGTATTAAATTCCAGCTTTCTATCTTCAAAAACACGAAAGTTGGGTCATTTCCGATCGTTCAGTTATATGGCAGCTATAGGATATAGTCGGCCGATCCTTATGAAATTTGGCATGTCGTAATGCCAAAAGTAGCTCTTATGTAAAATTTGAACTCTCTTACTCCAAAAAAACCAAAGGTATACCATTTCCGATCAATCAGTTATATGGCAGCTATAGGATATAGTCGGCCGATCCGGGCCGTTCCGACTTATATACTGCGTGCAAAGGAAAGAAGGGTGTGTGCAAAGTTTCAAGACGATAGCTTTAAAACTGAGAGACTAGTTCGCGTAGAAACAGACAGACAGACGGACAGACGGACATGCTCATATCAACTCCTGAGGTGATCCTGATCAAGAATATATATACTTTATAGGGTCGGAGATGTCTCCTTCACTGCGTTGCACACTTTTGACCAAAATTATAATACCCTCTGCAAGGGTATAAATATGTCGTGTTTATGAAAGTTTAGTGACATCTGGAACCACTTTAATGATTTGGAAAACTAGCAAGCCAAGTGCAATTTTTGCAAGTCCATTTTAAGCTGCAAATCTCAAAGCAATTTGTCCCGACATTTGAAGAGTATGCATACAGAGGAACTTCATCCCGTAACCCGCCAAAACGATGACGACATTGTGGTTGCTGTGCAAAACGCGCAGCCAAAGATCTCAACATTTGTGCACAGGCCTGTTTCGCATTATAAATTCCACTGCCTCGACAAGCAAGTGGTTCGAGTGATGGCCAAAGGTCAACACGCTTTGCGATTGGTAGATGAGCCGGAGTTCAAAAAGCTGATTTACGAAGTTTGGAACTGCCCTGGTTACCCGCCAACAAGGAACACTTTAACCAATGCTTTAATTCCAAAACTTCGAGATAAGCTTAGAGGAATCATAACTGAGAAGCTTAGAGAAGCAAAAGTGGTTTGTTTGACCATAACTGGATGGACCTCTTTAACAAAAGAGAGCTATATGGCCCTCACCGTTCATTTTATCGACAAAGAATCAACAAGCCTCATTTCATTTATTTTAGCTTGCCGATCATTCCCAATCAGCTACACTTCTGAAAATCTTTGCCGATTTTTGCAGACCATCATTTTAAAATGGAACATTAAAACAAAAGTAGCGTCAATAGCAAATGTTAATCAGACAATGCAGCAAACATTGTTAAAGCCATTCAACTATGCAAGTGGCGACATATCGGGTGCTTTGCTCTAGACAGTATTGGAGGACAAAATAGCTCAATATTTTAACAGTAGCTCAGCTGGATTAAAGAAATTGGGAGAAATGGAAATATTGTTGAAATTGCCTGAGCTTAAAATTAAGCAAGACGTTATAACACGATGAAATGGAACACTCAAAATGTGTAAGCGTCTCCTACTTTCGCCACGTTATCGAACCTGCGGATAGACTTAATGTTATAAGCAGAGGATTGGGACGTTATTGAAGGAGTGATTCCAGTACTGCAGCCATTTAGTCAAATATCTATAGAAATCTCAACAGAAAAGAACGTGACTGTCAAAGATAATTGTATTATCTGGACTTTTGCAAAAAAAAAATTACAAGCATATTAGATAATTTTAAATTGGATACAAACCCAACCAATGACGACTTCATTGAATGCATACAAACTGATATGAATACTTGCTTTCAAGATTATGAATCAAACATTTTGTATGCTGAAAGCACCATTTTGGATCCCCGATTCAAAGGACGTGTATTTAAATCTGAAGAAGCGTAAAAAAAAACCGTTCATAATATAAGAACAAAATTGATATCGTTTCAATGGGCCACTGCTCAGACTGTCAACTAAAACGCATTGAAAATGACAACGACACCTGGAAGGATTATGACACAACTTTGCAAAAAGTCAGTAAGCCCTCCAACAGTACGGCCGCAGCCATTAGGGAACTAGATAACTATATATAGCCGAGGAATACATTATGCGAATAAATGACCCATTGGTCTGGTGCGATCAGCGGAGAAATCCCAATATTCGCTCTTATACACATATATGCATAAACGGCTTTGTACAGTGGCCACATCTGTGCCACGTGAGCGGATATTTTCAGGGAGGGAGCAAAAGTAATTCCATAAAAAAATGCAGAGATATCAGTAATTCTGAAAATTAAATATTTTAAATTTTTATAATAATAATGATTTCAATGCTTGTAGTATTTAACATTTTTTTTAATTCGATAATCCATGAAGGATTTTATTTAACTATATGTTTTGGTCCTTGATAGTTTTCAATGCCAGTAATAGTATAAAAAGCAAATTGTATTAAATTAAACGTTATAAAATCTTTATTTGACCGCATATGAAATAGGGATCTTATATATGTATGTGTGAAATCCAATTTAGGGTGCGAGCGCAATAAGACAACGAACGAGACAGACGCAAACCGTCGATAATAGGCTGAGCAGATGCTCGCTAGCTTTAGATGCCGAATTAGTAGCTTGATAATGCACTGACAAGTGAACAAGTTCCCCCAAAAGAGTACTATATTTACCCAACACTAGATATAGGGGTTGCATAGAAACTAGAGATGAAACGGATACCGGATATTCGGCCGGCCGAAAGTTTTGCAAAACTCAGCCGTTTGCGTAGACGTTGCTCCAACGATCGGTTGGACTCGGTTCGATTTGGGTCTTTTCGTTGATGAGTGAAGTTAACAGTTGTATCCATGGTACAATGCAGCCGACGAGACTACCTTGTATAGTTTTACCATGTTTTTTATAGTTTTTTTTTGTATCATTCATTTTTAGGTCTAGCTCAAGAAAAACTGCTGACGATCCAGCAAGAGCTAAGTCCACCTGAGCATAGGTTATTGCAAGATATTATCTATTTATGTTTATATGTTTTAAATCAGAGGTCGGCACGGCCCTATCTCGGGGGCATAGGAAATTTCTCTGCCAGAGCTCTGCCACACACACACAGTATACATGTGTGAAACGTCATACTCACAGCCTACTTTCTGCTATTCGTTACTTACACTAATGCGGTAAAATCATATCAATGTATTGGGGTGCCGACCACTGCTTTAGATAAAAAACATTCGCCAAAAGTTTATCAGTTTGGAAGAAATTTGCGTAAGTGTTAAAGTGTGAATCTTTTTGTGAATCTAAATAATTTGAGTCTCTAGACAAAATATTTTTTCTAATTGTATGACATTAGGTGTGGCATAAATGACATAATTATACTTTTGCATAGTTATAGTACGCAGTATTATAGTGTGGAATGTTGGTCAGTCTATTCGTCGGTTTTTACTAGAGATGAATCGGATATCCGGTAACTATCCGATATCCGGCCGCCATGATACTATCCGGCCGTATACCGGATAGCTACAATTGGGCCGGATAGATATCCGACCGATTTAAAAAAAAAGCTGTATAAAATAAACATATGTATTTAAAACAGTGGTCGGCACCCCAATACATTGATATGATTTTACCGCATTAGTGTAAGTAACGAATAGCAGAAAGTAGGCTGTGAGTATGACGTTTCACACATGTATACTGTGTGTGTGTGGCAGAGCTCGGGCAGAGAAATTTCCTATGCCCCCGAGATAGGGCCGTGCCGACCTCTGATCTAAAGCCTAGTACTGTGACGACGAAAATCCGCTGTTGAAAATCCGATAACGATATCGCACTTTATTCAGCTACCGAGCTAGTGTGACCAAAAAAATTAAGAAAAAAGGTAATACTGAACAGCTGTTGTTTGTAAACAAAAAACCAATAAGCAAAAATGAATTCAAATCAATTGGATGTTTGTGTTTTCTTTATTTTTTTCGCCGCTAACGAAATGATTAAGAAATAGAAAACTGTGTCAAAATCAAAATCAAAATCAATCACAAATCATTTTATGGCATTAAAATGCTCCTTGCGGGTCAAATCCTATATTATGGGCTTCGCCCTGACCGCACTAATTAATTGCAATTCATCCTCGCGCGCCGAAAATTTTTCGGGCCGACTATTTTTTCCTTTCATCAATTTTTCCGCCATGTTTTAGCTTTCGAAATAAATAAAATTAGTTCTTTCAACTCCCCGAGATCATCTGTTTATTTTTTTTGATCCGGCAACGCCATTCAATTCGATAACAAATATTTTCGTCAACACAGTACCCGCAAAATCTAGGAGGCAAAAATTTCTTCTTCCTCCTTTTTTTACACCGTTTTTTTTATATGGAGTTTGACAGCTGTCACTCGTTCGACAGCGGATTTTCGTCAACTCAGTACTAGGCTTAAGGTGACTTTACAAATTTCGCGGGAAACATATTTTCGATTATCGATTTTTTTTTGCTTTGTTATGTTGGTACACTGTGCCCTAACATCTGTACCAAGTTTCAATTGAATCCCCTTTTTTGTTTGGTTGTGAGAGGTGTAAAGGTTACAAGTTGTTTTGCGTGCTCGGCAATTTATTGCTATTGAAAAATATGGATCAAAGAATCAAAAAAGCACGCATCGCTGGAAGATCTCAAGGCTATACGGAAAAGTGCTTATGGAAAGTGCTTTGAGGATTGGAAAAACCGTTGGCATAAGTGTATTGTATCTTAGGGGGAATACTTTGAAGGGAACAATATAAACATTGACAAATAAATTAAAAGATTTTCCAAACATCTAAACACCATGACTTTTAAACACCTGGATGACCTGAACCGGCTGCCGGTACCTGAATAGACACCAACCCACGGCGTATGCCTGGCCGGTGCCCTTATTGACGACCAACACGGAACAGCGACGGGCGGATAAGCGCCGATAGGGGAGCTGAGCGGAAGTCTAAAAGGAACAAACATCTGGAGCAGTGTCCGTCGAGAGCGGTAATTGATTTGTAAATAACCAAGGCCATATAATAAAGTCAAGGCCAAAGCCATTAAATAAATGTCAAATTTTAGCTATTTTTATTATTTCTGGGCTCAGGTAATGACGTCGGGTTATAAATGGGTCACAAACACTGATAGCTAGCTGCGGCATTGTGAGCAAAGAAAACCATTGAAAGTTATTCAAAATACATAAAAAGAAAGATTTTTATATAAATTATTATATTATATATTTTTATTTATTAAAATTAAACATAGCAGTTTAAATCGGATATTTATCTCAAATATGGATCTCAAATATATCCATTACAAAATAAAAATTCACAAAGCTCAAGTACCAGTCCGCGGCAAATTTTATTTTGTTTAAATTTTTTACTTATAATAGCGGCATCTAGTCTCAAGAAGGTGCCTTCACCGTTTTAACAGCGCTTTTATCGCTCTCTCTTCTAATCTCCTTCGGTCCGTTCGCAATGCGCACGGGGACAGGACATTGCTATCGCATGGGTTCTTATAGATAATGCGCTTTGGAATGTAAGCTTCCTTTTTAACTTTTCAGGAAAGGTCTGGTGTGCGCGGCCGGCTTTGGTTCTCCGCTCACTACCATAGACTTGATTGCATGGTTCTCTTTTAGATAATGCAGTGGTTCTGGATTGCATACCAGAAAGCTTTGGTCTGTTCTCATAATCATATCGAGACGATAAGACAGGGGGGGCGCACCCTGAATAACCTGGAACAAATATGAAAATTACATTATGCGCTTGTTTACTTTAGAACAGTGGGGGCAAAACGCACACATGTTTAAAATTAGCGTATGTTTACTTCCCTATCTATATTTTCTATGGAGAAAACTTTTTCCAACCCAATTTCTGAGTAAATTGTAGGGATGAAACGGATATCCGATAACTATCCGGTATCCGGCCGCCATGATACTATCCGGCCGAATACCGATAGATATCCGACCGATTTAAAAAAAACAAGCTGTATAAAATAAACAAATTTATTTAAAACATATTTAAAAAATATAAACATAAATAGCTAATATCTTGCACTAACCTATGCTCAGGTAGACTTAGCTCTTGCTGGATCGTCAGCAGTTTTTCTTGAGCTAGACCTGAAAATGAATGATACAAAAAAAAACTATAAAACTATAAAAAACATGGTAACACTATACAAGGTAGTCTCGTCGGCTGCATTGTACCATGGATACAACTGTTAAATTCACTCATCAACGAAAAGACCCAAATCGAACCGAGTCCACCCGATCGTTGGCGCGACGTCTACACAAACGACTAAGTTTTGCAAAATATTCGGCGGCCGAATTCTACCCTATGCACGCGTGCTATGGAAAATGAGAGTTAACCCCCAACTGCTTTAGAAAATAGAAAAATGGCCGCTATCAAAACGCTTTTACATTACGCATACTCTGAAGTAATATACGGGTTCCATTATCCTTCATATTCATATAATGTCTCCTTGAGCACGCTAAGTAATGCTGTTCGTCACCTCGTGGACGTTGCCAACAACCGTAGTCGGCCGAATTCAGTCTCTCGTTAGCCATCGGACTTTAAGGTGTGACCATGGAATGTAAGACTTCGCACTCAACTTGCGATCTAAACAATTTCAAAAATCACAAGAAAGGAAAGCTAACTTCGGGCGGAGCCGAAGTTTATATACCCTTGCAGTTAAAACCGGATATATATCGCAAACATCGGATATAGTTGGCCGATCCTTATGGGAATAGGAATATATAATCCAATTTATTACAATACAAAATCTAAAAAAAAGTCCCAAACTTTTATCTTCAAAAATACGAAAGTTGATATTTCTACCAAATACCATTTCCGATCGTTCAGTTATATGGCAGCTATGGGATATAGTCGGCCGATCCTAATGAAATTTGGTAGGTTGGATCAACTGACTAAAAATAGAATCTGTATTAAATTCCAGCTTTCTATCTTCAAAAACACGAAAGTTGGGTCATTTCCGATCGTTCAGTTATATGGCAGCTATAGGATATAGTCGGCCGATCCTTATGAAATTTGGCATGTCGTAATGCCAAAAGTAGCTCTTAGGTAAAATTTGAACTCTCTTACTCCAAAAAAACCAAAGGTATACCATTTCCGATCAATCAGTTATATGGCAGCTATAGGATATAGTCGGCCGATCCGGGCCGTTCCGACTTATATACTGCGTGCAAAGGAAAGAAGGGTGTGTGCAAAGTTTCAAGACGATAGCTTTAAAACTGAGAGACTAGTTCGCGTAGAAACAGACAGACAGACGGACAGACGGACAGACGGACATGCTCATATCAACTCAGGAGGTGATCCTGATCAAGAATATATATACTTTATAGGGTCGGAGATGTCTCCTTCACTGCGTTGCACACTTTTGACCAAAATTATAATACCCTCTGCAAGGGTATAAATATGTCGTGTTTATGAAAGTTTAGTGACATCTGGAACCACTTTAATGATTTGGAAAACTAGCAAGCCAAGTGCAATTTTTGCAAGTCCATTTTAAGCTGCAAATCTCAAAGCAATTTGTCCCGACATTTGAAGAGTATGCATACAGAGGAACTTCATCCCGTAACCCGCCAAAACGATGACGACATTGTGGTTGCTGTGCAAAACGCGCAGCCAAAGATCTCAACATTTGTGCACAGGCCTGTTTCGCATTATAAATTCCACTGCCTCGACAAGCAAGTGGTTCGAGTGATGGCCAAAGGTCAACACGCTTTGCGATTGGTAGATGAGCCGGAGTTCAAAAAGCTGATTTACGAAGTTTGGAACTGCCCTGGTTACCCGCCAACAAGGAACACTTTAACCAATGCTTTAATTCCAAAACTTCGAGATGAGCTTAGAGGAATCATAACTGAGAAGCTTAGAGAAGCAAAAGTGGTTTGTTTGACCATAACTGGATGGACCTCTTTAACAAAAGAGAGCTATATGGCCCTCACCGTTCATTTTATCGACAAAGAATCAACAAGCCTCATTTCATTTATTTTAGCTTGCCGATCATTCCCAATCAGACACACTTCTGAAAATCTTTGCCGATTTTTGCAGACCATCATTTTAAAATGGAACATTAAAACAAAAGTAGCGTCAATAGCAAATGTCCATCAGACAATGCAGCAAACATTGTTAAAGCCATTCAACTATGCAAGTGGCGACATATCGGGTGCTTTGCTCTAGACAGTATTGGAGGACAAAATAGCTCAATATTTTAACAGTAGCTCAGCTGGATTAAAGAAATTGGGAGAAATGGAAATATTGTTGAAATTGCCTGAGCTTAAAATTAAGCAAGACGTTATAACACGATGAAATGGAACACTCAAAATGTGTAAGCGTCTCCTACTTTCGCCACGTTATCGAACCTGCGGATAGACTTAATGTTATAAGCAGAGGATTGGGACGTTATTGAAGGAGTGATTCCAGTACTGCAGCCATTTAGTCAAATATCTATAGAAATCTCAACAGAAAAGAACGTGACTGTCAAAGATAATTGTATTATCTGGACTTTTGCAAAAAAAAGCATATTAGATAATTTTAAATTGGATACAAACCCAACCAATGACGACTTCATTGAATGCATACAAACTGATATGAATACTTGCTTTCAAGATTATGAATCAAACATTTTGTATGCTGAAAGCACCATTTTGGATCCCCGATTCAAAGGACGTGTATTTAAATCTGAAGAAGCGTAAAAAAAAACCGTTCATAATATAAGAACAAAATTGATATCGTTTCAATGGGCCACTGCTCAGACTGTCAACTAAAACGCATTGAAAATGTCAACGACACCTGGAAGGATTATGACACAACTTTGCAAAAAGTCAGTAAGCCCTCCAACAGTACGGCCGCAGCCATTAGGGAACTAGATAACTATATATAGCCGAGGAATACATTATGCGAATAAATGACCCATTGGTCTGGTGCGATCAGCGGAGAAATCCCAATATTCGCTCTTATACACATATATGCATAAACGGCTTTGTACAGTGGCCACATCTGTGCCACGTGAGCGGATATTTTCAGGGAGGGAGCAAAAGTAATTCCATAAAAAAATGCAGAGATATCAGTAATTCTGAAAATTAAATATTTTAAATTTTTATAATAATAATGATTTCAATGCTTGTAGTATTTAACATTTTTTTTAATTCGATAATCCATGAAGGATTTTATTTAACTATATGTTTTGGTCCTTGATAGTTTTCAATGCCAGTAATAGTATAAAAAGCAAATTGTATTAAATTAAACGTTATAAAATCTTTATTTGACCGCATATGAAATAGGGATCTTATATATGTATGTGTGAAATCCAATTTAGGGTGCGAGCGCAATAAGACAACGAACGAGAGAGACGCAAACCGTCGATAATAGGCTGAGCAGATGCTCGCTAGCTTTAGATGCCGAATTAGTAGCTTGATAATGCACTGACAAGTGAACAAGTTCCCCCAAAAGAGTACTATATTTACCCAACACTAGATATAGGGGTTGCATAGAAACTAGAGATGAAACGGATACCGGATATTCGGCCGGCCGAAAGTTTTGCAAAACTCAGCCGTTTGCGTAGACGTTGCTCCAACGATCGGTTGGACTCGGTTCGATTTGGGTCTTTTCGTTGATGAGTGAAGTTAACAGTTGTATCCATGGTACAATGCAGCCGACGAGACTACCTTGTATAGTTTTACCATGTTTTTTATAGTTTTTTTTTGTATCATTCATTTTTAGGTCTAGCTCAAGAAAAACTGCTGACGATCCAGCAAGAGCTAAGTCCACCTGAGCATAGGTTATTGCAAGATATTATCTATTTATGTTTATATGTTTTAAATCAGAGGTCGGCACGGCCCTATCTCGGGGGCATAGGAAATTTCTCTGCCCGAGCTCTGCCACACACACACAGTATACATGTGTGAAACGTCATACTCACAGCCTACTTTCTGCTATTCGTTACTTACACTAATGCGGTAAAATCATATCAATGTATTGGGGTGCCGACCACTGTTTTAAATACATATGTTTATTTTATACAGCTTTTTTTTTAAATCGGTCGGATATCTATCCGGCCCAATTGTAGCTATCCGGTATACGGCCGGATAGTATCATGGCGGCCGGATATCGGATAGTTACCGGATATCCGATTCATCTCTAGTAAAAACCGACGAATAGACTGACCAACATTCCACACTATAATACTGCGTACTATAACTATCCAAAAGTATAATTATGTCGTTTATGCCACACCTAATGTCATACAATTAGAAAAAATATTTTGTCTAGAGACTCAAATTATTTAGATTCACAAAAAGATTCACACTTTAACACTTACGCAAATTTCTTCCAAACTGATAAACTTTTGGCGAATGTTTTTTATCTAAAGCCTAGTACTGTGACGACGAAAATCCGCTGTTGAAAATCCGATAACGATATCGCACTTTATTCAGCTACCGAGCTAGTGTGACCAAAAAAATTAAGAAAAAAGGTAATACTGAACAGCTGTTGTTTGTAAACAAAAAACCAATAAGCAAAAATGAATTCAAATCAATTGGATGTTTGTGTTTTCTTTATTTTTTTCGCCGCTAACGAAATGATTAAGAAATAGAAAACTGTGTCAAAATCAAAATCAATCACAAATCATTTTATGGCATTAAAATGCTCCATGCGGGTCAAATCCTATATTATGGGCTTCGCCCTGACCGCACTAATTAATTGCAATTCATCCTCGCGCGCCGAAAATTTTTCGGGCCGACTATTTTTTCCTTTCATCAATTTTTCCGCCATGTTTTAGCTTTCGAAATAAATAAAATTAGTTCTTTCAACTCCCCGAGATCATCTGTTTATTTTTTTTTGATCCGGCAACGCCATTCAATTCGATAACAAATATTTTCGTCAACACAGTACCCGCAAAATCTAGGAGGCAAACATTTCTTCTTCCTCCTTTTTTTACACCGTTTTTTTTATATGGAGTTTGACAGCTGTCACTCGTTCGACAGCGGATTTTCGTCAACTCAGTACTAGGCTTAAGGTGACTTTACAAATTTTGCGGGAAACATATTTTTGATTATCGATTTTTTTTTGCTTTGTTATGTTGGTACACTGTGCCCTAACATCTGTACCAAGTTTCAATTGAATCCCCTTTTTTGTTTGGTTGTGAGAGGTGTAAAGGTTACAAGTTGTTTTGCGTGCTCGGCAATTTATTGCTATTGAAAAATATGGATCAAAGAATCAAAAAAGCACGCATCGCTGGAAGATCTCAAGGCTATACGGAAAAGTGCTTATGGAAAGTGCTTTGAGGATTGGAAAAACCGTTGGCATAAGTGTATTGTATCTTAGGGGGAATACTTTGAAGGGAACAATATAAACATTGACAAATAAATTAAAAGATTTTCCAAACATCTAAACACCATGACTTTTAAACACCTGGATGACCTGAACCGGCTGCCGGTACCTGAATAGACACCAAGACACGGCGTATGCCTGGCCGGTGCCCTTATTGACGACCAACACGGAACAGCGACGGGCGGATAAGCGCCGATAGGGGAGCTGAGCGGAAGTCTAAAAGGAACAAACATCTGGAGCAGTGTCCGTCGAGAGCGGTAATTGATTTGTAAATAACCAAGGCCATATAATAAAGTCAAGGTCAAAGCCGGCGTGGCCGGCTTTGGTTCTCCGCTCACTACCATAGGCTTGATTGCATCAAAATCAAAATATCAAAATCATAATAGGGGCCCCAAGTTTACCTGTTGCCCCAGGGCCCCCGAGGCTCTAGCTACGGCCCTGGTCAAATCCCATATTATGGGCTTCGCCTTGACCGCACTAATTAGCTTGACTTTATCCTCGCGGGTCAAAAATTTTTCGGTCCGATTATTTTTTTTCTTTAAATTTTCGCTCCATGTTTTAGCTATCGAAATAAATAAAATTAATTCTTTCCACACCCCAAAATCAGCTGTTTATTTTTTTTATCCGGCAACGCCATTCAATTCGATAGCTAAAATTTTCGTCGTCAGAGTACCGGAAAAATCTAGGAGACAAAAATTTCTTCTTCTTCCTTTTTTTACACTGTTTTTTTTTATATGGAGTTTGACACCTGTCACTCGTGCGACAGCGGATTTTCGTCGTCACAGTACTATGCTAAACAAGTAAAAAATTCCTTTCGTAATTTTTCTACATAGAAAAATTATCTAACTAGAACTGTCTAACTAACTCCCTCAGATCAGACGCACAAAGAAAATTTTTAATGTTGTTAATTATATTTATGTATGTATGTTATATGGTGTTTTCACGAGCACGCTAGGGCATGCGGTTCGCCACCATGAAATTAAATGTGTTTCATGGATTGAGCCACTCGAGTCATTGTTCGAGCTTCTGGTTTCTTCCAGCTTAATCCTCGACATCCAGAACTTTTTTAAAAGTCAAGGCTGATGAGATCTAAAAAAATTTCTTCTGTCTGTTAAAAAAATTTGCACAAATATAACTTACTTGTAAAATACCTACAACTTACAATAATACTTACAATACTAAAGTAAATAATACTGTACGAGTACGAGTGAAAAATCTAATTTAAATAAACGAAATACTCACCTTAAATTCCTTAAAAATCACCTTAAATAGTAAGTTATTTTTTTAATTTTTTATTATTTATATAATATAGTTTAATCAAAATTTTAATCGAAATTTTTTATTGATTCACAATGAAATTGGAAATTATCTCAATTTGCTCAGACTCTATATTCTGCAAAAGCTGGTGCTCTCTTTTTAAGCGGTGTAATTTTGAATTTACTTCAAAAATTAAACACTGATGCATACGATGGTTATTCCGGTTCCCACCCGATGTGTTTTTAAGCTGGTTTTGGGTTCCAATGCCACGAATTTTTTCATTGTTAACATCTTTAGCAATCATTTTGGTAATTTTAAATAAACTATATGATACCATTTTAAATGAATCTAATATTTTTGAATATTCCAAGCATTTTTGACGCAGTTTGATTTTCTGGTTACCAATATATGGGTCGCAGACCCGTAGTCTGTAAATCTCGTCAATGTACAGTTCAATTTTTTTTAATTCTTCCATGGCAAAAATAATGCGACTTAATACCATATGTAAAGTTGTTTTGTCATGGTAAGGTGAACGTTGTTATTGACAACAAAACATCCCTGCCCTTAAAGCCTAGTACTCAGATCGACTAAAACTGTTTTCAGGAGTGAGCGAGAGGCAAAAACAGCGTCAGGGGTTGACAGGGTTGACCCCGTACTCAGATAATAAAAATACCTGTAATTTACATGGGGATGCCAACACGCACCAAAGAACATTTTTCAAGTCCCTAGCGAAAAGATTTTAATCTTATATAAGTTATTTTTACTATTGTGAATGCTATGCAGTTTTGCCCAGAAAAAGTGGTAAAATTTTTTATATTGCAGTGTTGTGGGCTTCACAAGGGAACTCTCTAGTACCTGTTCACCACTCATAGGGAATTACATAGTCGCCGTATATGAAAATCGTTTAAGAGTTTTTGTATGAGATGACCTGGAGAATTTTTTGCCCCTTTAATTTCATACAAAGAAAATGGACGCAAAATTTCCTACGACAGGCCCTAGAGCGAGTTCTTACTCTCTTTCTTACGCTCATCGTTCGTTCATCTTACGCTCATATATCTCATTGAATGCTTTCTGATATTTTCGTTTTATGAAATGGGTTGCTGTAGATTAGTGGTACTAGGCATGAAAGACAACGTATACTGAAATGGTTATAAACCAGTGGTCGGCACCCAATACATTGATATCAATTTAAGGAATGAGTATTAGTAAGGAATAGCAGTGAGTATGCTGAGAGCATGACGTTCCATACGTTTTATACTGTGTGTGAGCGGCAGAGAAATATCCTATGCCCCTGGAATAGGGCCCTGCCGACTACTGTTATAAACTTACCCTTTTAAAAGAATAAACACTACACAACGCGCAATTGTTAACATACATAATGTGACCGTTCCGTTTTAGATAAAAATTAAATTTACATTTTTACGTAATGTACTTAAATAAAAACAATGTAAAATTTGTATTAAAATAAAATAGTTACTATAAAAAACCGCAATGTTAAAATGTAAATCTTGAAAAAATAATTTTAGCTTGATTCCAACATTTTTGTAATGTTTATAAAGTCTATAAAAACTTAACAAAAATGTATGTTTTAAAAAACTTTATAAACAATACAACTTTTACTTTTTTTTTAACTTTATTTAATTTTTTTTTTAATTAATTTAATAATTTAATATTTATATAGTTATCTTATCAAAGTCTTGAAAAAGTGTTTCGTTTTTTAAGTTCAAACTTCGAACTCAAAAGAAAAAGTATGACTCTTAGTCTCTCACGGTACTGGGATAAGGATGTCTAATAATTGCTACAAGAAATCAAATAAAATTCTCTCCCCCTTTATATCTCTCTTTCTCACTGTCTTTGCATTTTTTATTGCTATTGTTTATTCTTCCTTTGGTTTTTTTCTCCGGACGTCTATGTCTAATTTTAGTGAATTTTCTCCTTCATGATTTTTGTTACTGAAGGGAGCAGAAAGTAGGCTGCGAGCATGACTTTCCATACGTTTATACTGTGTGTATAAGGCAATCTTGGGAAGTAAAATTTCTTATGTCCCTGGAATAGGGCCCTGCCGACCACTGCTTTAAAGTTGAAAGGAGTGTCGAACGACGATAAAACCATATCAGCTGAACCTTTTATATTATTTCTAAGTATTAATAAGGCTTGGTAGCGTTTTGAACTACCTTCGTACGTCTTATATGCGGTGTGCGCCGCTTGCCTCCATGAAACGTACGTCTCATTTTATCCTCGAAGTCTAGAAGGGACTTCATAATATCTAAGGTTTCATAGTGTATAATACCTATTCTGATTTTGGCATCCCTATATACACCACCTAAGCGTTTCTGAAAATCCTATAATTTTTGTTGGAAACAATTTTTGCGCGACGAGAGCGATTGCAACTGCGCCTTCCATAATGGCTTTTAATTGCTTGTTTTTCATTGCCATGTCTAAATTATTTTTATTTTTTTGGAAATGTTTCAGTGTGTTTTTTTGTATACCCTTGCAAAATGTATTTTAATTTTGGTCAAAAGTGTGCAACGCAGTGAAGGAGACATCACCGACTCTACAAAGTATATATATTCTTGATCAGGATCACCTCCCTAGTTGATATAAGCATGTCCGTCTGTATGTTTCTACGCGACCTAGTCTCTCAATTTTTAAAGCTTGAAATTTGGAACACCCCCTTCTTTCCATTGCACGCAGTATATAAGTCGAAGCGGCCGGGATCGGCCGACTGACTGATTACTGATTGATTGGAAATGATATAATTTTGGCGTTTTTTGAGTAAGACAGTTGGGATTTTTTTTTTTGGCAAAATAATACCAACGTACCAAATTTCATAAGGACCCGCCGAATATATACTATAGCTGCCATACGAGGGCTGTTTGATAAGTAACCGACCTCAACGTGAAGCTAGCGGCACATCTGAAAAAAAGTTTCTACTTTAAATTGTGCCTATTATAATAAATACTCGCCAAAATTTCAAAAAAAATTTATCTTGTGCAATTATATGTTGACAGTCGTTTTTGTGAGTCTATTTCGGTGATTTCCCCAAAATGAAAAAAATTTAACATCGAGCTGTAATTAAATTTTTATTTTTGAAAGGCAATACGCCTTTCCAAATCAAAGATGAGTTGGACTCTGTGTATAGTAACTCTGCACCATCGTTTACCACCGTAAAATTTTGGGCAGGTGAATTTAAACGTGGTCGCAGGAGCTTGGAAGATTATGAACGTCCTGGGCGCCCAAAAACTGTAACCACTAACGATATCATCGCCAAAGTTTATCAATTGGTACTAGACACCGCCAGATTAAAGTTAGGGAAATAGCTGAGATTATGAAGATGTCAAAAGAACGTGTTTGTCACATATTAAAACAAGATTTGGGCTGTCCGCGCGTTGGGAGCCGCGTTTGCTTACGTTTGCGTTTGGAAATGAAAATTTCCAGCGCTATGTTGGCTCAGTTTAGAGGCAATAAAACCGAGATTTGGCGCCGATTGATAACTGTAGACGAAACTTGCGTTCATCATTATACGCCCGAAACAAAAATCCAATCCAAGGAGGAACCGGCCCCAAAAAAACATTAAACTGTGTATTCGGCTGGGGAAGTGATGGCGAGTGTTTTTTGGGACAGCCATAGAATTATTTTTATCGACTATCTTGAAAAAGAAAAAGTATAACTGGAGCATACTGCGCATCATTATTCGAACTTCATACAAATTTCATTTTATTCAGATGTTTTTTTTAATTTAGGTTAGTTGTTCCGATTTACCAAAATTTCATAACCATCGCCCGACTATTTCTGATAGCGGACTTTTTTCAGATTTTGTTTTGTAATTGGTTGTAATTGGAAATCAATTGGAAATCACAAGAGTTAAGTGGCATACAATTTATTTGCAATAACATCATTCTGTCCTCTTTTCAATCCGTTTTCAATCTTATGACCAGACTTTAATATCCCACAACTAAAGTGGTTTAACTAAAGTTTAACTTGTCCCTAGGTCTAATAAACCATGTTAAAAATTCCTCGTCAACCATCGAACTACCCAACTGAGCGGGAGTGTTTTTTCCGAGCTCCGGGAAAACTGCAACATAAAACAGCTAATCAAAAAAAAAAACTAGCAATCCAACATAAGCGAAAAGACGCTGAACCACAATTTATAAAAAGCAATAAACAAACTTTTTATAACAGTTGTGATGTGCTAAACCAAAACTAGTGCATTGTTTTAAATAAATAAGTGCCACGCAATGAGCTCATTGAGCAACGAGCAAGAGAACGAGCGTAGAAGTTCAGTGAACCAAAGAAACGGCTTCTACTCTTACTTTTCAACCCGCGATACCGAAGTGGAAAAATCGGCGATTAAGAGCAACCTGTCTTTAGTGACCGCTGAAACCCAAAGGGCACAGACCCGCTCTGCTCACTCCGATTCCCGCGTCATGGAGTTCGCAGTGTCAAGCCCGCCCTCCAATATCGGAAACAAATTTCGCACCAACAACTAGCAGTGCTACAATTTCTGCAATCACAGCGACAACCACTGCAATTCAAAGTACCACGACGTCAATGACTACAGCGAGTACAAAAAAAACAACTTTTCATCCTTATGAAATTTGAACTCTCTAACTTTAAAAACACCAAAGTTATACCATTTCCGATCAATCAGTTATATGGCAGCTATAGGATATAGTCGACCGATCCGGGCCGTTCCGACTTATATACTGCGTGCAAAGGAAAGAAGGATGTGTGCAAAGTTTCAAGACGATAGCTTTAAAACTGAGAGACTAGTTTGCGTAGAAACAGACAGACGGACAGACAGACGGACAGACAGACGGACAGACGGACATGCTCATATCCACTCAGGAGGTGATCCTGATCAAGAATATATATACTTTATAGGGTCGGAGATGTCTCCTTCACTGCGTTGCACACTTTTGACCAAAATTATAATACCCTCTGCAAGGGTATAATTACGCAAATGAGAGCACTTCAAATATTGACTCAATTTTTTTAGCAAAAAATTTCGTACTTAAAATTGAATACAAAAATTTCTATTCATTGGATCGAAAAAATCCTACGTCACTCTGTGGAAAATCTATGTAAGAAGATGTGTTTCAATTTTCAAGTCAATCGGTTGAACAGTTTTTGAGTTATCATGCCCACCGTCTTGGAAAAAGTGGTTTCGAGAAAAACGCAAAAGAAGAAAAAGAAGTGTCTTAGGTGCCCTCCTGCCGTGCCGATTTCAAATAAACATAACTTCCATAATTATCAAGATATTGTCTTCGGGGACGTCTTAAAATACGCGTAAGAATATAGTCTTTTAAATTAAGTAAAAAAAAATTGAAATTTTTTGAAAATTTCAGGATGGCGTAACCCCTTAAAAAATACTGAAAACATGCTTTTACTTAAATATAAAAAAACCTTCAGTAGTATAGATTTTTCAAGATATCTACTGGGTTAGGTTAGGTTAAGGCGGCGAGGCGGGGCCAGTCACTGACACCTACATCCCCTTGAGCCGCTGGGGCTCCTTGTGGTACCGCTCAGGCAAGAGGTCCTACATTGAGTCGGCTGCGCCCCAGCGCAGGGTATTAATACAGGAGGTGTGCGACTGTCTTTTCCTCTTCTACATCCCCTCAGCTCCTGCAGTAATCATAATGTGGCACCACTAATCTAGCCGCGTGTTCTCCTATTAACCAATGTCCCGTGATGGCCTTGATTGCCAGACGGCAGTCCTGCCTATTGAGGGCGACAAGCATCATTGATCTTTTCCTAGAGCGGATAGTCCATATCATGCGTGAGTACCTGCAGTTTCTCCATTTCCTCAGTGCTGCGCGGTCAAAGTGATCCCTGTATTTTAGTCTACACGTAGCTAAAGGGATGCCTACTAGTTTCTTCTCCGGGAATACGATGTCCGGGCACCCATTTGAGGTGGATGTCATACTGTTCTGCCATCTCGTTAAGATATCTGCGACAGTCATTCACTGTCCAAGAGTTGGATGAAAATCCGTCAAGGGCTTTGATTGCCGCTTGACTGTCTGAGAAGATACAGATTGTGTCTTGATTGCCAGTAAGTGCTGCCGATAGCGAGGCTATCTTGGTCTCCACTATCTCTTCAGGTAATAGGTCGAGTATGAAGTCTAGGGCGTTTATCGGTGTGGTACGTAGGCTGCCTGTAATGCAGACCTCCGCTATCCTTTGCATTTTCCTAAGTCTCTCTCTACATGCGGAGTTTGTGAGACCAGGCCACCAGACTACCACCCCGTAGAAAAGTATGGGTATTTGGGGACATTCCCCTTTTGAGGCCAATGCCTTTTCGGCATGTATAGAGCGCGATTGTTGTCTTGTTAGCTCTATCCATAGTTTTTGACTTCCAGTCCAGTTTCCTGTCTAGCGTAATCCCTAGGTACTTGGCGCTACCGCTAAGGGAGAGTGTTACTCCTGATAGTTTTGGAAACCTTAAATTTGGTATTTTTTACTTCCTAGTGAAGAGGACTAGCTTGGTTTTGAATGGGTTTACACCAAGTCCATTCCTAACTGCCTATGTTGAGAGAACCCTAAGTTTGTCCGTCACGCGGTCACATGGAGTTTGGGAAAATTTTTCAGAGAAGGCAATTGCGACATCATCCGCATAAGCAATAACCTTGCAACCACCACCTTCTAGAAATCGTAGTTGGCTATTAACCGCCACGTTCCACAGTAGGGGTGAGAGTATATCTCCTTGCGGAGTGCCTCTTCTAACGTATCTTATCAGGATCTGCTTTGTTAGGCGCACAAATTGATCGTCTACCTCTAGTCTCGTCAGCGCATTGATTATTGAACATGGCAGGATGTTGTTGAACGCACCTTCTATGTCTAGAAAGACAGAAACTGTGCTTTTTCTGTAACTGTTTGTTTTGAAAGTTCAGTTTCAACACAAGTTTATGTATGCACAAGCATATATTAAATTTATTTAAGTAATTAAATAGGATTAGCAATTAGTACAGGCGGTTATTATTATGACGGGGAATTGATGAACTGCCGTGACTGCAGCTCAATCTGCAGGGGCTCACGATTGAGTGAAGACTGACTTTAGTCGAACGAGATCGCCGCGCGAGAGAGTACAGTCGCATACATAACACCCCTTTACACCCAGACGGATCGTAGAGCTGGGGGTGGCGACGGTCACGGGTCGATCTGCATGGCGGTCCTCCAGTCCCGTTTGACTCAGGTGAACGCTGTGGCTCAGCTGGAGTTTTGGATCCGCCAGCTACCGCTTCAGCTGGGGTTGGAGTGGAACAGCAAGTTGGTGATGCTGTCTCCTCTAGTGTTGGCTGCTGCGAAGGACTGCGCAATCGGAGCTGATCCAGATGTCGCTTGACTGTTCGGTCGTCCTCAAGACACACCGAATAGGAAATCGGTCCCGTTCGCTTCGAAACGTGGCTCTCAAGCCACTTAGGACCGCTTGCATAGTTTCGGACACAAACAGGGCTGCCTGTTAAAAAAGACTTTTTAGTTTGGGCCGATCTTATCATATGATCTTTCGCCTGGACTTAATTTGTCAAAGAAACAAGAAACGAGCTAAAGCTAAGTTGGCATCCGTGTGACGATCTAGTTTATTCAAGTAACTCTTCGTGGTTTGAACCATTCGTTCGGCCTGTTCGTTGATTGACGAATCCGATTGTTTTTCGTAAACAACTTAAACTCCTCGGTGATGAAATCAGTTCCATTGACGGACACGATTTCGCCCGGAATGCCATGGGTGGCGAACAGTTGCCGAAGGAAGGTGATTGAAGTTGACGCGGATGTCGATTTAACGGGGCAAACTTCAAGCCACTTCGTAGAAGAGTCGACGACTAACACAAACGTGTTCCCTCGGAACGGTCCAGCAAAATCAATGTGCAGGCGGGACCATGGTTTCTTGGCAGACTCCCATGTACGATCGGATGTACGTCCGATCGTGGGGGGAATTTCTCGAATGTTGGCACGCTAAACATTTACTCACCGCCTTTTCGATATCTGCATCCTGACCGGGCCACCAGACGTAACTGCGGGCTAAAGCCTTCATTCTAACGATTCCCGGATGGTGCGCGTGTAACTCAGAGAGAATTTCCTGCCTGTCCGTCAAGGGAATAACTGCTCGATTATCCCAAAATAATATTCCTTGGTTACTGGTCAGTTCGTTTCGCCGAATGAAGGAAGGGTACAGGTCATCATGACGCTGAACTTTAGCACTACTCCATCCCCTTAACACTCAGTTCAGCACCTTTCTAAGGCTGCCATCCTTAGACGTGTTGGTAGTTGATGGGGTGTTCGCGGTGACATTGGGATCAGTTGCCAATTTGATTATGAATACTTCTTCTGTTCGAGGCTCATGGTGTATATCTGACGTTGGGAAACGGCTTAGGAAATCTGCATTACTTATTTTTGTTTCAGGCTGATGAATTAAATTGAATTTATACGCTCTCAAGAAAATTGCTCGACGAATCATCGGGTTGGAAAGGATTTGAGGGATTGGTTTTTCTGGTTCTGCTGTACCGCTCCGTTAAGCGTAGATTTATAATCTCCATAAATGCGAATGGAACCATCTTTTTTGACTATGGGAACCGTCGGAGTAGCCCACTCAGAGTTCTCTACAGGCTCAAGTATTCCTTGGGCACAGAGACGGTGCAACTCTTCCCCATATGGCTTGGGGAGTGCGTAAGGCAGTCTGATTCGACGCAGTGGCAGTCTGACCGGCGAAACTTCCTGATCCACTTTGAGGGCCACTAGCGACCCCGTATACCGACCAAGTTCTGATGAAAAAAATGGTCGATTTTCTTTAGAATTTCCGCGATACCATTGCCGCACTGCACGCCATGAATGCCTTCTATGCGGATTCCGAGGGGTTCAAACCAGTTGCATTCTAGAAGGTTTGACCCGGTGCCGGACGTGACGACCAATGGAAGATTACTGATTGTTGTAGCGGATTGACGTGTTGGAAAGTTCAATACGGAAAGCTACATCCAAGTTATACATTAGACAGACGTTGATTCCTCAAAAAAGTTGACTGAGTAGTGAGTTTGTTTCAGGCTTCACTACACACTCTGCAGTTTTATCAGAAGAAATGTGACTTTGAAAATTCACACATTCTTGAATCATATCGTCCTTCAAATCATTGAAATAATATTTTACGAGAGACTGAGCTTTTTCTGTAACTCTTTGTGTTAAAAGTTCAGTAATTTTTGTTAAAAATTAAAATTTGTCTTTTGAAGTGTAAGGGGGGACATCTGAGTAACAGGGTGAAGAAGCGGATTTTCTGGAATTTGTTTTGGCCAAATGAAAAAGCCAAAAATTTGTAAATAAGGTTTTATAATATTAGATGCGAAGTAAAAAAAAAAATTTCTATCAAATAAATCGAATACAAATTGGCGGCTGTGCAGCATTTCTTCGTAGATCCTATTTTTTTGAAGGGGGTCCATGGCCGGACAGCTAAATTCCACAAATATTTATACCCTTGCAGAGGGTATTATAATTTTGGTCAAAAGTGTGCAACGCAGTGAAGGAGACATCTCCGACCCTATAAAGTATATTTATTCTTGATTAGGATCACCTCCTGAGTTGATATGAGCATGTCCGTCTGTCCGTCTGTCTGTCTGTCCGTCTGTCTGTTTCTACGCAAACTTGTATCTCAGTTTTAAAGCTGTCGTCTTGAAACTTTGCACACACCCTTCTCTTCTTTGCAGTATATAAGTCGGAACGACCGGGATCGGCCGACTATATCCTATAGCTGCCGTATAACTGATTGATCGGAAATGGTATAGCTTTGGTGTTTTTAAAGTTAGAGAGTTCAAACTTGACATGAGAGTTATTTTCTGCAAAATATTACGACATGCCAAATTTCATAGGGATCGGCCAACTATATCTTATAGCTGCCATATAACTGAATGATCGGAAACTGAACTTTCGTGTTTTTGAAGATAGAAAGCTGGAATTTGGTACAGATTGTATTTTTGGTCAGTTAATTCGACCTACCAAATTGAATACCGATCGGACGACTTTATCTTATAGCTGCCATATAACTGAACGATCGGAAATGGTTTTTACTAGAAATACCAACTTTGGTATTTTTGAAGATACAAGTTTGGAACTTTTTTTACATTTTGTATTGTAATAAATTGGATTATATATTCATATTCCCATAAGGATCGGCCAACTATATCCGATGTTTGCTATATATATCCGGTTTTAACTAGGAGGGTATATAGGTATATAAACTTCGGCTTCGCCCGAAGTTAGCTTTCCTTTCTTGTTTATATATGTTTTATACTATAGTATTTCAAATATAATGTCAAAATTCAAAATCGATCGGTTAAGATTTGTTCGAGTTATGTTTCCGGGAGTCTTAAAAAAAAGTGGTATCGAGATAAACGCGTCGGATATACCTGTGAGGCATCTCCGCAGAATGGAAAATTTCGACACTTGGAAACTTTTGCCAGACTCTATATTTTGATATGTTATTTTTAAGAGCCTACAGAATTTTTTAAGCGAAAAAAAAAACTTTTCGATTTTTCAAAACACTACTCAGATGTCCCCTCTATGGGGCAAAAGGCACAGCTTAGAAAATGCGCGCTTGGTAACTCCAGATGTGGTTTTAATCACCGCCACTTGAATGACTCCATCTCGACCAGGGACTAACTCCATTATTCTCGCAATATTCTTTTAATCACCGCCACTTGAATGACTCCATCTCGACCAGGGACTAACTCCATTATTCTCGCAAGCGGCCATTTCATCGAAGGTAGGTTTTCGTACTTGACTAGCCCCACATCGTTCAGTGCCAAGGCAGGACCGGAGACACGCCATTTGAAGCACTGCTGAAGAAGGTTTAGGTACTCCTTCTTCCATCGGGACCAAAAAGACTGCTGCAGGGAAGACGCGTTGCCAGCTGTTTAATCGGTTGAAGTTCAGCTTTGTGACATCGGGCTCGATATAGCTGACGGACCACCAGTTAAACAATGATTTGGGGTTAGAAAATCGAGAACTGTAGCGTTGTCAGACCAAATATGTTGAGGCCTTTGGCGGGTATATATAAATATCTTTAATGCCTACAGAAAAGTTGTGCAAAGAAGCTGCAAAGAAGTTGTGGACAGATCCCTTACATCCCCAAGATGCTTTGGTGGCAAAACAAATGAAAATGCTACCGTCTATACGCCACAGGCCAAATTTATCCAAAATGAGATAGGATGCGCCAAGTGCACTGGAAACCGCTATCTCCTTTCTATTTTGAAGCGCCTATAAAGCTGGGTTCCTGACTTGTCACCGCTAGCCGTGACACCTTTGTGGCGAATTCGTTGAGAAAACTTGTATGGTTTTTGGTAGAAATACCAACTTTGGTATTTTTGAAGATAGAAGCTTGGAACTTTTTTTACATTTTGTATTGTAATAAATTGGATTATATATTCATATTCCCATAAGGATCAGCCAACTATATCCGATGTTTGCTATATATATCCGGTTTTAACTAGGAGGGTATATAGGTATAACGCAAGCGAATACCTTCTGCAGTGCTCGAAACCTAGAATACTGAAGGTGACTGAATGAGCAGGACCCTTGCAAGTAACTCCAGGGTCGATCTCTCAGATGGGACCGCGGTTGGCCACTCCTCTTGGGCTTCACGGTGAAACGGAGGGCCGTCTCAATAAATTCATTGGGAAGATCACGTCAAAATATCTGCCGGGTTCAAGGAAGTAGGAACGTACTGCCACTCCATTGCTCTAGTTAGCATATATTTATTCTTGATCAGGATCACCTCCTGAGTTGATATGAGCATGTCCGTCTGTCCGTCTGTCTGTCTGTCCGTCTGTCTGTTTCTACGCAAACTTGTATCTCAGTTTTAAAGCTGTCGTCTTGAAACTTTGCACACACCCTTCTCTTCTTTGCAGTATATAAGTAGGAACGACCGGGATCGGCCGACTATATCCTATAGCTGCCGTATAACTGATTCATCGGAAATGGTATAGCTTTGGTGTTTTTAAAGTTAGAGAGTTCAAACTTGACATGAGAGTTATTTTCTGCAAAATATTACGACATGCCAAATTTCATAGGGATCGGCCAACTATATCTTATAGCTGCCATATAACTGAATGATCGGAAACTGAACTTTTGTGTTTTTGAAGATAGAAAGCTGGAATTTGGTACAGATTGTATTTTTGGTCAGTTAATTCGACCTACCAAATTGAATACCGATCGGACGACTTAATCTTATAGCTGCCATATAACTGAACGATCGGAAATGGTTTTTGGTAGAAATACCAACTTTGGTATTTTTGAAGATACAAGTTTGGAACTTTTTTTACATTTTGTATTGTAATAAATTGGATTATATATTCATATTCCCATAAGGATCGGCCAACTATATCCGATGTTTGCTATATATTTCCGGTTTTAACTAGGAGGGTATATAGGTATATAAACTTCGGCTTCGCCCGAAGTTAGCTTTCCTTTCTTGTTTATATATGTTTTATACTATAGTATTTCAAATATAATGTCAAAATTCAAAATCGATCGGTTAAGATTTGTTCGAGTTATGTTTCCGGGAGTCTTAAAAAAAAGTGGTATCGAGATAAACGCGTCGGATATACCTGTGAGGCATCTCCGCAGAATGGAAAATTTCGACACTTGGAAACTTTTGCCAGACTCTATATTTTGATATGTTATTTTTAAGAGCCTACAGAATTTTTTAAGCGAAAAATGCCTACAGAAAAGTTGTGCAAAGAAGCTGCAAAGAAGGTGTGGACAGATCCCTTACATCCCCAAGATGCTTTGGTGGCAAAACAAATGAAAATGCTACCGTCTATACGCCACAGGCCAAATTTATCCAAAATGAGATAGGATGCGCCAAGTGCACTGGAAACCGCTATCTCCTTTCTATTTTGAAGCGCCTATAAAGCTGGGTTCCTGACTTGTCACCGCTAGCCGTGACACCTTTGTGGCGAATTCGTTGAGAAAACTTGTATGGTTTTTGGTAGAAATACCAACTTTGGTATTTTTGAAGATAGAAGCTTGGAACTTTTTTTACATTTTGTATTGTAATAAATTGGATTATATATTCATATTCCCATAAGGATCAGCCAACTATATCCGATGTTTGCTATATATATCCGGTTTTAACTAGGAGGGTATATAGGTATAACGCAAGCGAATACCTTCTGCAGTGCTCGAAACCTAGAATACTGAAGGTGACTGAATGAGCAGGACCCTTGCAAGTAACTCCAGGGTCGATCTCTCAGATGGGACCGCGGTTGGCCACTCCTCTTGGGCTTCACGGTGAAACGGAGGGCCGTCTCAATAAATTCATTGGGAAGATCACGTCAAAATATCTGCCGGGTTCAAGGAAGTAGCAACGTACTGCCACTCCATTGCTCTAGTTAGCATATATTTATTCTTGATCAGGATCACCTCCTGAGTTGATATGAGCATGTCCGTCTGTCCGTCTGTCTGTCTGTCCGTCTGTCTGTTTCTACGCAAACTTGTATCTCAGTTTTAAAGCTGTCGTCTTGAAACTTTGCACACACCCTTCTCTTCTTTGCAGTATATAAGTCGGAACGACCGGGATCGGCCGACTATATCCTATAGCTGCCGTATAACTGATTGATCGGAAATGGTATAGCTTTGGTGTTTTTAAAGTTAGAGAGTTCAAACTTGACATGAGAGTTATTTTCTGCAAAATATTACGACATGCCAAATTTCATAGGGATCGGCCAACTATATCTTATAGCTGCCATATAACTGAATGATCGGAAACTGAACTTTCGTGTTTTTGAAGATAGAAAGCTGGAATTTGGTACAGATTGTATTTTTGGTCAGTTAATTCGACCTACCAAATTGAATACCGATCGGACGACTTTATCTTATAGCTGCCATATAACTGAACGATCGGAAATGGTTTTTGGTAGATATACCAACTTTGGTATTTTTGAAGATACAAGTTTGGAACTTTTTTTACATTTTGTATTGTAATAAATTGGATTATATATTCATATTCCCATAAGGATCGGCCAACTATATCCGATGTTTGCTATATATATCCGGTTTTAACTAGGAGGGTATATAGGTATATAAACTTCGGCTTCGCCCGAAGTTAGCTTTCCTTTCTTGTTTATATATGTTTTATACTATAGTATTTCAAATATAATGTCAAAATTCAAAATCGATCGGTTAAGATTTGTTCGAGTTATGTTTCCGGGAGTCTTAAAAAAAAGTGGTATCGAGATAAACGCGTCGGATATACCTGTGAGGCATCTCCGCAGAATGGAAAATTTCGACACTTGGAAACTTTTGCCAGACTCTATATTTTGATATGTTATTTTTAAGAGCCTACAGAATTTTTTAAGCGAAAAAAAAAACTTTTCGATTTTTCAAAACACTACTCAGATGTCCCCTCTATGGGGCAAAAGGCACAGCTTAGAAAATGCGCGCTTGGTAACTCCAGATGTGGTTTTAATCACCGCCACTTGAATGACTCCATCTCGACCAGGGACTAACTCCATTATTCTCGCAATATTCTTTTAATCACCGCCACTTGAATGACTCCATCTCGACCAGGGACTAACTCCATTATTCTCGCAAGCGGCCATTTCATCGAAGGTAGGTTTTCGTACTTGACTAGCCCCACATCGTTCAGTGCCAAGGCAGGACCGGAGACACGCCATTTGAAGCACTGCTGAAGAAGGTTTAGGTACTCCTTCTTCCATCGGGACCAAAAAGACTGCTGCAGGGAAGACGCGTTGCCAGCTGTTTAATCGGTTGAAGTTCAGCTTTGTGACATCGGGCTCGATATAGCTGACGGACCACCAGTTAAACAATGATTTGGGGTTAGAAAATCGAGAACTGTAGCGTTGTCAGACCAAATATGTTGAGGCCTTTGGCGGGTATATATAAATATCTTTAATGCCTACAGAAAAGTTGTGCAAAGAAGCTGCAAAGAAGTTGTGGACAGATCCCTTACATCCCCAAGATGCTTTGGTGGCAAAACAAATGAAAATGCTACCGTCTATACGCCACAGGCCAAATTTATCCAAAATGAGATAGGATGCGCCAAGTGCACTGGAAACCGCTATCGCCTTTCTATTTTGAAGCGCCTATAAAGCTGGGTTCCTGACTTGTCACCGCTAGCCGTGACACCTTTGTGGCGAATTCGTTGAGAAAACTTGTATGGTTTTTGGTAGAAATACCAACTTTGGTATTTTTGAAGATAGAAGCTTGGAACTTTTTTTACATTTTGTATTGTAATAAATTGGATTATATATTCATATTCCCATAAGGATCAGCCAACTATATCCGATGTTTGCTATATATATCCGGTTTTAACTAGGAGGGTATATAGGTATAACGCAAGCGAATACCTTCTGCAGTGCTCGAAACCTAGAATACTGAAGGTGACTGAATGAGCAGGACCCTTGCAAGTAACTCCAGGGTCGATCTCTCAGATGGGACCGCGGTTGGCCACTCCTCTTGGGCTTCACGGTGAAACGGAGGGCCGTCTCAATAAATTCATTGGGAAGATCACGTCAAAATATCTGCCGGGTTCAAGGAAGTAGGAACGTACTGCCACTCCATTGCTCTAGTTAGCATCTGAATGGTCGAAACTCGATTGGCGATGAAAATATTAAACCGAGAGGGTTCTTCCCGAATCCAAGACAGAGCCACAGCAGAATTGCACCTGCAAAAATACCTTCCAACGTAGACCTTCAATTGTCCTACTTCCGACATAAGTCGAGCCGACAACTCGGCTCGCGGGTAGCTCAAGCTCGGCACCGTAACGGTCTTTAAAGGCGCAACTCGGGACTTCGAGCACAGTTAATATGGTCGCAGATCCTCTGCCCTTGGATGCGACATAAAGGCAAGCACCATACGCGTCTATGCTGGCGTCATAGAATTCACGGATCTCCACCTCGGATTTTGATATTGGTGTATATTTATTTAACATTAACGTGTATACTGCTACCTTTGTGGCAGCTTGAACAGGTTGTTAATGACAGTGACATACTTGCTGCCTATGAAAGCACAGCCTGCTTGATCATCGTTGTTTGTCCCGGGAAATTAAGTCCTCTATCCAAAATCACACCAAGTAGGCTTCGTGACGAAGCACAGAGCCAAGCATGAAGATGCCTGGGCAGTCTTTTGTGGAGAATGTGACACAATCACATTTGCTGCAGTTGATGCCTATGTTTCATTCTGTAGTCCACTTTTTAAAACGTGTCACGTACTCTTGCAGGCCCAAGGTTGCGATTTCTATGCTTGGACTTCTGACCATAACAGCAGTGTCGTCAGCGTAAGTTGCGATCAGCATATTACCATCGTCGACTTCGGTACAGCCCCAGGAGTCTGAGAGGAGCCTTTGGGATGACCTGTCTCTTAAATCGATTTGTAAGTTTCCATAAGGAGGAATTGGTAGATGCATCTTAACTCACATTTTCCAACTTCTGGTCTATATGGTCTTGCTTGTTCTTGGTCTAGACTTTGTTTAGCCGGTTCGACAGTCATATATAAACCTTGTGGAAGCAACTCTTCTTCTAAGAAGTAGAGCATTTTGTGGGAGCAGAATGCTGTTATTCTGATTCGAAAGTTGCCTTTGGTTCGGGGTAGCAGCTGTCGCAGCAGTGTGTATATTTTCCATGAAGGCTGCGGCTGAAGACCGCAGCTTCAAGATCGTCTGGATGGTTGATGACAGCGTTGAGATTAATGCGACGAATTTTAAGCGACTCGGCGACATTCGTAGTCTTCTTGAGATTGACATAAAATAGATTTTGCCTATCAACAACACTAACGTCGGCCGTAGTGCCGCGACTGCCAGGCATTCTTGAACAGTAGATATTCACAACGTCGAAACCTTTTTCCGTGAAGCAACCTTCGATTTCCTCCTTTGGAACTGTGGAATGTATATTCCTTAGCACCAGCTTAAATGGCTTGTCCTTACGGAGTTGATGATGCCAAAATCGCAATTAAAAGCAGTAAGGTTACCAACCACCTTGCGGCATAAGTCTGCACTGTCAGTGTATATGCGAGTAATTCCGAATTAAGATGTACGAATCTCATTACTACTATGTCAGTCCCCTTTGGAACACTTATGGGTGGAGGTTTTTGGCTTGAAATTTGCGCTTGGCCAATAGGATTATTCGTCTCCTCATTTGTCTCTATCTCCTCAATTGGGTTCGTTTCCTCAGCCAAATGCGAATCGGCTGTTGCGAAGTCCATTGGACGTCGAAGCAGAATTAAATGGCCTATTTTGGCATTGTTTACATTTCCCTTAGTCTTCTTTACGTCGTCTCTTTGTTCACCGCAGCTTGAAGGGTTTCGTTGCCTGCTAGTATAAGGATAAGTTGGTGTTTTATCATCCCATTATTAATTAACTATAGTTTTCGATTGCAAAAATTATAGAAATCACATCCAAAATCTACAAAAGCCTTTGCTTCTTATCTCTCGCAGGGCAGTGGAAGCGCAAGCGAGAGACAAGACCGAGCCCAATGGGCAAATTCGTACACAGCGCTTGCACTATGCTCGAGTGGTAAATAAGTCGGACTCGGTAAAGACCCCGGCGGTACGGAGTCTAAAAAAAGATAACGCGGTTGCTAATTCTGTGGTTGCTAATTAGGAGCTTAACACGACCGTACGATACAAGTGTACAAACTCGACAGGATTTCGATATTAGCTCTCAACAAAGGAATTCGGTGCGCTGCGCACTGGGAAAGCTGCTACAAATAATATCCCAGTCGGAGTGATTAGCTTGAGGAACACTTTTATCCCAGGACAACTTCTCAAGGCGTTGCCTATTGGGCTTTGAGGTTGACTGTATCCCTTTAAGGATGTAGTCTCATGTGTTAGGTTGAAAAAATCGATTTTTTTTCACATATTCCGAAAATACTGTTTATTAAGAATGTTAAAGTTTCAAAAAAAAAAATATCAAATAATGACAGAGATACAGCCCATAATCGAGAGCGCGCCTACACCGAAAGGTATGAGTTTCTCGGTAGCGTTTAAACTTTAAACGCGTTTTTCTCGGAACGACATTTTTGTGTGCGGCGCCGGTGATTCACAAAATTCTATGGTACCGATCTAGCTGAAATTTGGATATGTTGTTTTAAAAAGTAACACATCTGTCCCGTACTAGAATCATTTATTTTTAATGACTAGTTTTTTATTTGTCATTAATTTAAAATAAATTTTGTTAATTTAAAAAATTTTTTTTTTGTGTGTTCGCCATTTTGTTGTTTATTGATGAAAAAATTTCATTCTAGTACGGGACAGAGCCATAAGCTTACAAAACAAGAATCTATTCTAAGTTTTTGTTGCATGCATACTTTGGCATGCTATAAAGTGTATTAAACTACACAAGAATAAATTAAACAAAATATTTTTAAATAGTTTATGATGCCTATAAAAACATATTTGAAAATTGAAACAATCGCATTATTTTTTATTCGAACAAAATTTTTTAAATAACCTCTAAAAAGTAGGCCGGAACATGAGACTACATCCTTAAACGAAAATATGCTAATCGCTTCATCTATAGGGTCGCCTTCGGAAAGTAGATGATCCACATAAAAGTTGCGACGCAGAATTTTGGCCTCTTTTGGAACGTTAATTGCGTTAATCATTCAGTATAGTTTCGCTCTTTGTTTCGCTAGTTTCGTTAGGCACGTGAACCGCCTCCACACACAAGTCGGAGATTCTGCAGCAATGGCAAGCCGGCTGAGAGCTGACTTGGCCCAACATGCAGCATCGATACGCTGTGGACAGAAAATCTGGATAAGCCAAAGAAAGATTGCCCGGAATATTCCAACTGGAGACATCCAAACTGAATTGGCAGGCGATGAAAGCGTTAACCAGGGCAGAGTATTCGGAACAGTGGGACCGCAGAAGAACATCAACAGAGAATCCGTCTGTTGCAAAGCCGGTATCGGCAATACCAGACACCGCCATGAATGATTTGCACCTCCGGAGCTGCAGCTGACTAGCCTGCCGGGAAGTGATCACGTGAGCCTGCGATCCAGAATCCAAAAAGGGATCCAGCGCGACTACGAACAAGCATGTTTGCTGTGGCAAGCAAAGATATATCACGGCTGCGACCTTGAGCAACTAGTACATTAGCGAGGACGGCGAATAGGCTCAGGCTCGGCGCATTTGGCTATGGCTAACGTGGGAGGACCAACCAAAGGCTGGCCTCTAGAAGACTGGGATTCCAGAAAATGCAGAAGGCTTTGATGCCTCCTTCCACAACTGCGAAAATTAGCAGCAAGGCACGAGCGCATGTAATGGCCCGCCTGGAGACACTTTTGACAAGGCCCGAGTCGCCTAGCTTACCATGGCGGATCCAAGGGGCATTGATAGAAATCGGGGGTATGCAGACGCTACATGGGACCATCCACCGCATAAAGTATAGTTTCAGGTCCCCCCAAGCATTCGTAGAGTTAAGACGTGTTCCGTCCGAGACAATTTGTGGCTGTGAACGGAAAAGGGATAAATGAATGTTTTTTTTTGGTATAGAATTAAGTAAAGTAAATCGAAGGAAGCAGCACAAGAGACGAGATAGGAGGAAATCTCACAGATCTGAGGAGCTGGATGAATGCGTTTTCACAACCCCCCTTTAACAGAAATTCAAGAAGCAGTAAAAAAAATAAAAAAAAGAAAAGGAAGAATAGAAAATGAAGAGACCCAGAAACAAAAAAAAAAAAAAAAAAAAAAGAAAATAGAGAATAGAAATAAGCTAAACGAGTTAAATTAAGATTATTTAGGAGGAAATGCCTATCATAGAAAAAGAAAGAGTAGAGTCAGGTAGAAAGATAAGAAGGAGTGAGGAGTTTTTGCGGAATCGGAGTGGAGAAATAATGAGTCCAGCAGTGACCAGATCTCAAGGCCAACAGGGAAACCAATCCATGGCCGGACTGGAGAAGGTATCGCCCACAGGAGTTATGGATGAGCGACAGACGGTGCATCAAGCCATGGCCGCCTCCATTGAAGCCGAAGTAGCAAGAGGCTACGAGCAAGGAAGCAGTGGCAGAGGAGCGATACCAAAGGTCCAAACGGAGGTTCCGTCAGAGATTCGGTCGGCAGTTAATACGGCACTTTTCAGGACAACAGACGTATGAATCGGGAAAGAACAGTGAGTTCAATGCATTTAAGGAGCAAATGCAGGCCGACATGATGCTGTTTATGAAGGACATAAACGACTGCATGGCATCGTGGAGGAAGGACTTCGAGAGCCAGTGGATGAGTCAACAGCAGCAACAGCCGGCAGAGTCTCATTCGATGAAGCCTCCCGAGCGTCAGTTTCAACAGCCGCCTCCGTGTCAGACGACGGCAAGGTGTTCCGACCGAGGATGGCAGGGGCCATCATCTGCACCACCAACCGGACCAAAGATGCAGCGCGCAGAAGCAAGGACGGACACAATAAGACAGGTGGTCCCGTTGCCGGAAGACTATTCAAAGCCACCACCGAACATGTACGGCAAGCAGGATCAGTCGAGGCCTCCGGAACGAGCCGTGTCCAGGAGCGTCTGTGAAGCACGGGGTTACCAACCGCCGGGGGAAGCGTTGTCGCTGGAGATAGAGCCAGAATGGGACGCGTCATACGTACCCTCGGCAATGCACCAAGCCGAGTCGTTGGGGCAAACGCGAGGGTCAAGCCAGGCCCGAATGGAAGTGGGACATCTCCGCAAATGGGGCTTGTTGTTCGATGGCAGTCCCAGAAGCATGCCGGTCTCGGAGTTCGTGTTCCGATTGGAGCACCTGCAGAGGTCGTATCGCATTCCATGGAGCGAGGTACTAAGGGAGTTCCATGTGTTAGTGGAAGGTCCAGCCAGAGAATGGTATTGGATGTACATACGTACCAACGGGAAGACGGACTGGCCATATCTGCGGTACGCACTCCAACAGCAATTTCAAAGCCATAGGTCAAACTTTGAGAGGGAGTATGAGCTGCGAGAAAGGAAACAAAGATCCGGAGAGAGTGTGGAGGACTATATCCAGATGATGTTGACGCTCAGGGCAAGATTGGAGACACCGGTATCCGATTTTGAGCTAATAAAAATAATAAAAATGAACCTAAGAGAGAGAATATCCAAGATCGTATATCCTATTCATGTCACCAACCTGGAGCAGCTACGCCATGAGTGTCACGATGCGGAGAGGATGCTAGCCACTCGATGGTCTAGGCAGGCGGCGGAGGGTGAGCATCAAAGGTTTCTCCTATCGTCCGAGAGTGGAAGAGCTGGAAGATCAACAGGAGGACGAGGACGGCTGGTCCGAGAAGGGTGAAGTCGAAGCCCTGCACCGACAAGAGAAGTCGAGGGATAAGTCGACCCTGAGCTGCTAGAACTGCAACGAGCGGTCAACGGTACCCAACATATTTTGCTACAAATGTGGCACTCCCGGAGTCGTATTGCCGAAATGTCCAAAGGGTCAGTCGGGAAACGGGGGAAGGAGCATGTCCCGGGCCGAGGAGCCACGTTCTAACCCATTTGCATCAAGATAGAGGCCGATCCGCAGACTCTAGGAAATAAGAAAATAAGTAGTGTTAAGAATATTAATCAAATATTAGTAAATATAAATAAGCAGGTTCCAGGGTAGAAAAATCGGATGGGAATCCAAGTTCAGCACAAGGAGCGGATTACAAGGAGGGTAAGCCGCGGTGTTTCCAAGAGTACCCAGTAACTCCAAGAATCGAACGTGCCCGGCGAAGGAATCGGCAGCGGAGGACCGAGAGACAAAGGATATGTGCGGCGATTCGAGCCGCGGTGAGCTGCGACAACAGGCCGTTTGCGACCGTGGAAGTAGAGGGAAACAGCATCGAAGGCCTGTTAGACAGTGGTGCATCCGTCAGTCTCCTCGGTGAAGGATGTCTGGAATTGATTGAAAAATTAGGATTGAGACGGGAAAAGACGCGAGCAATCATGCAGTCCGCGGGCGGTGCAAAACACCAGGTGCTTGGCAAGGTTTATCCGGAGATAAGATACCAAGGTCAAACTCACCGCATCCCGATCCTGCTTTGCCCCTCTTTGAAGCAAAAACTTTATCTGGGCGTAGATTTTTGGAGGAAGTTCAACATCGCGCCCGAGGTCGTGGGAGTCGAGTCGTTGGAAAGCGTGGAAACCGAGTTCCACAGCAAAGGGGAACCAGTAGAGCCTCACACCCTAACGAACGAACAAAAGGAACGGCTGGATAAAGTAAAGGAAGGGTTCCTGGCATATGAGAATCAAGGGTTAGGACTCACAACGATGGAACCGCACACAATACAGCTAGTAGAGGGGGCAGTGCCCGTCAAGGAAAGGTTTTATCCAGTGTCCCCGGCCAAGCAGCAACTCTTGTTCGCTGAAGTGGACGAAATGCTGAGACTCGGAGTCATCGAGCTGAGTGAGAGTCCGTGGAACAACCGCACGACGTTGGTGCAAAAACCCGGCAAGAACAGGCTGTGTTTAGACGCACGGAAGCTAAATGCATTGACGGTGAAGGATGCCTACCCATTGCAGAATATAGAGTCCATCCTCAGCCGGGTCGATGACACGATTTTCATCAGCAGCATCGACCTAAAACATGCGTTTTGGCAAATGGAACTGGAGGAAAAGAGTCGTCCGTATACGGCTTTTACTATACCTGGGAGGCCGCTGTATCAGTTCCGGAGGATGCCTTTTGGCTTATGCAATGCGGCGCAAAGACTATGCAGGTTGATGGATAGAGTCATCCCACAGAGGCTCAGAGACCGAGTGTTTGTATATCTGGATGACCTGCAAATGATCTCGAAGACCTTTGACGAGCATTGCGAGTTACTAGCAGAAGTGGGAAAATGCTTTCGGAGGGCGAATTTGACCATCGGGTTGCAGAAGTCAAAGTTCTATTTTAAATAATTGCGGTATTTGGGGTATGTTTTAGGAGATGGCGCTCTGAAAACAGACCCACGGAAGATCGCAGCCATTAAAGAAATTGAGGTCCCGAAGAACGTCCGACAATTGCGCAGTTTCCTTGGCACGGCGAATTAGTATAGAAGGTTCATACAAAATTTTTCCGAAATAAGCGCTCCTTTAACCGATTGCCTGAAATGAGGGAAAGGACTACAGTGAACACCTGAAGCGGAGGTAGCGTTCCAGAAGCTAAAGCAAGCACTGACCTGTGCGCTGGTTTTAACCCACCCTGACTTCCGAAAACACTTTTGGATTCAGTGCGATGCTAGTCATGTAGGTATCGGCGCGGTGTTGTTCCAGAAGGACGACGATAAAGCGGAACGGCCGATCGCCTTCTTTTCGGCAAAGCTGCGAGGCGCACAGCTGAATTACAGTGTGACCGAGAAGGAGTGTCTGGTGGCAGTCAAAGCTGTTGAGAGGTTCCGGCCCTACGTAGAAATGATGCCGTTTACCATCTTGACGGATAACGCAAGCCTTAAGTGGCTGATGTCCCTTAAAAATCTGGAAGGGAGACTGGCCAGATGGTTTCTAGCTCTGCAGCCTTTCCAGTTTAACATCGAGCATCGGAAAGGAAAGGACAATGTGGTGCCCGATACTCTTTCGCGCCCCAACGATGTAGAAGAGCTGAGCCTGGTGAACATGGAAACGACGGCGTTCGCTAGTGAGGTGTACCTGGGAAGAGTAAGTTTAGTAATAGAGCAAGGAGGTCGATTCCCAGACTTACGGGTTGAAGAAGGATTACTTTTCAAGAAGACTCGTTTTTGCCGGGAGGACAGCGAGGAGTTCGACTGGAAATTGTGGATCCCCGAGGAACTAACAAGTACATTAGTACAACAAGCTCATGAAGGGGAGATGGCTCTGCATGGGGGGAGTCGGAAGACATTAGCGAGGCTACAGAGAATGTACTATTGGCCGAACATGGTATTACAGGTGAAGGAATGGGTTACTTCCTGCATCAGCTGTAAGGAAAATAAGCACACCACGCAAATTACGAGACCGCCGATGGGAAAAGAAATAGAAACTGACAGACCAATGCAGAAGTTATACTTGGATTTCCTCGGAAAGTACCCCCGATCCAGGCGCGGCAACACCATGTTATTTATAGTGGTAGACCACTTTACAAAGTTTGCCTGGTTGAAAGCTATGCCCAAAGCAACGTCGTTGGCGGTAGTCGAATTCCTTAGAGAACATATTTTCACGCAATTTGGAGTGCCGGAAATCATACACACGGACAATGGCAGGCAATTTATCTCTAAGGAATTTGAGGATATGATGCAGCTGTATGGGATAACGCACATGAAAACGGGCAGATACGCACCTCAAGCAAACGCATCCGAGCGCGTCAACCAGTCGGTGCTCGCGGCCATTAGGGTGAATATCGGCGAGGATCATGCCCGATGGGATGAACGACTACCGGAAGTGCAGGCAGCACTGAGGGCAGCGTCACATTGCTCGACAGGGGTGTCCCCATATTTCGCAATGTTCGGGCAACATATGTTTTCGAACGGTGGAGATTACCAACTGGCCCGAAAGCTAAAAGCATTAAACGAGTCGGAGATTCAGCAGCTACGAAGGTCGGAGAAACAGCAAGGCCAGCGTTCCGGGATAAAGGAACGTATTCACCAGGCCTACGAAGAGGCGGCGCGGAAGTACAATTTAAAAACCAAAGAAGTCAAGTACTTACCGGGACAAGAAGTTTTTAAGCGGAACTTCGTACTCAGCAATCTCCGCAAGAACATCAACGCCAAGTTCTGCAAAAAATATGTTAAGTGTAGGATATGCAAAGTTCTGGGCAACTCACTGTACGCGCTGGAGAACCTACGAGGGCAACCGATAGGCGTCTTTCATGCCAAAGATTTGAAACAATGAGGGCCCGGCTAGCTTCAGTATAAGCGTACATCTCAGGGCGTGGACGAAGCCTACGTTGGGCTAAGCATCAAAGCAGTTTTCACTTTGCAGTTTTCACGACACTTTTCTTCCACTCCTGTTATACTCGCAAGCTAAGGAAACCGTAGTGTGCTGTTAGGTGTCGATAGTCGCTGCAAGCGATGACACAGCGGGGCTAGGGATGGCACAACGGGGCTAGGGATGGCACATCGGAACAAACTGAATGGGCCCGAGAAAGAAGAAGTCAGGACGAACCGGGCAGAATCCAACCGCTGTGATTGAGAGGAAAGCCGGGATCAAGGAGGCAAAAAAAAAAAAGGAAAGAGAACGGCAACAGGAGGAGGACACGTGGGAAAAAAAGTAATAACTAAAAATTCCAAATAATTTTCTACGGAGCTCTAAATATCTTTCGAAAAAAAGAGGACTTGGAGCTCGTCAACAAATTGGAGCCACCCGAAGGCGAAAATTTCTACAAGAAAGGAAATTGGTCACCCTTCCCGGGTGGCCCACAGGCTTTTTTTGAAAATTATATAATTTAAAAAGTACCTGAAACCCTGCTCGTAGCCTAGCGTAGACTATAAACTTATTTATTTAAATTATTTATTTGTTATTTATTTTTTTTGTAATTAATCTATTAACTGTATTCGTCCCAAGGTGCCTTGGTTAGGTGTTAGGTTAATTCATGTTTAATATTTAAGAGTATTATCCGCTAAAAATATAAAGGATGAAATAAAAAAAAAACTTAAATTAAAATGAAATGTGAGTAAGAAAGAAAATAAAGGGGGGGAAGTGAAACGCGTAATCCAGAATGTGAGAGTGCAGATCGAGTGTGATGATCCCACGGATCCAGGAGTTGGAAAAAAATTTATTTATTTTTTTTGTTGAATTCGTGTATTATTATTTATTCACCATATCTATTTTTTTTGTGAGGCTGTCTTTTGGGGTTTTCCGGGTGTTCCCATCCCTGTAGGTGTTAACGCGTGCTAGCCGGCGAAGTGAAAAATCCAAACAAGAGAAGAAACAGGCAGACCCTTACAATACCTTCTTTGTCGAAGAAAAAGAGGAAAGTTCGGATTTTTTTTTTAGGTATGTAACAATTATTTAATTATGCGGATGTTTTAATTTTTTGATAGTACACTTTATTAACAACGTTTGTGCAAAATTTGGTGGAAAAATATTAAATAGTTTTTAAAAGGGTGGCTGTTTCCCTTAGAGGCTTTCTTTTTTTTAGAGCCTTGCGGTGACAGTTCCCCAGGTCGAACAGGTCAACTGAAACCATAAAAGTAACAAATTTCATTAGTTTAGTGTAATTCCTTGTGCTTGAACGATCGATTTAAAAATTTTTTTTTATGCATACGGGAACGTTTTTGCTAAAAATAAACTTTTTGGTCCCTAAAAATTTCACTAAAAAATTCATTTCGGCGAAAAAAAAGTTTTTGCGTGAAAAGTCGATCGTTCAAGCACAGAATTCATTTCATAACGAACATTTAAAAAAAAATTTGAAGTAAACCGGTTCAGTAGTTTTCCGCCAATCCATGTCACCGCAAAGTCATTTTTCAAGAAACACCATTTCGAGGTATTCGCGTTTAAAGTTTCAAGTTCAGTAAAAGGCCGCGACGAAGCGCGCGGTTAGGAGCGCTGTAACTTTTTTTCTACAGCTCCAATCTCTATGAAAATTTAGGAAAATGTTCTCAAGGAGTTGTTCTTCAAGATAAATCAATCAAAAAATTTTCGATTTTTTGAAAATAAAAAAGGTATATAACCCCTTAATTAACAACTTACAAACGAGGCAAGATATTTGTATGGTGTTTTTTTTCTAGTGCTATACAAGTTTTAGAAGCAAAGTGGGCGTGTCCCACCACCATCCCAAACATTTGGCCCCACACTTTCAGCACCGCATTTTTGATTTTAACCTTCCTTCCTAAAAGTTTCCTAATTGAATTTCGCAAAAAGTCGCAATTGAGCCTAAATGTTCTAAATTAAGAATTTAGGGCTCTATAACATATGTAGATGGGCAAGCCCATGGCTCCTCGAGCTATCGTGGCTCCCCCCGTTATTCGTAATTTTTGGCGCCAGCACATCGGGACAGACGATCAAGTCACGCGGTCAGTGAGGCGTGAAGATTTACAAAAACAATGCTACACAAATTCCGAGGCAGGTAGCGGGCCCGACGCCGCGGTCCCGAATTTGCAACAACTAGTATTAAGGGAGCGTTTGCGCACAACGCGACGACAGCCATCGCGACGGCGGTGGTTGTTGTTGTAATTTCTTGTTTGACCGAGCTGCGGCTTTGACCGTTCGATTTCGTGCTCATCTATGCTCTATAAGATGGATATAGACACTCACTGAACAAATCTAAAATTTTTTTTAATCTTTGTACGGACACCACCTTCTAGAATTACAAATTGTTAGAAACACACACACGAATTCGGAAAAATATTAGTACTAACAAATAGTATAAGCCTGGGGCATAACTATCCATTTTAAATTTTATTGATTTGTGCTTTGACGTTCAAGAAATATTATTTTGAAAACACCCAAATAAAGTCAAATGCAAAAACGAAACGTCATTTCCCACGTCAGTTGCTGCCGTCCTTGACATTCAGCAGGCTTTTGACAGAGTGTGGCACCCTGGGCTCCTGTATAAAGCCAAAAGTCTTTTTACGCCACAGCTGTCATCCACAAAACCGATCTCTGCTGGTGTTCCCCAAGGTACCGTCCTCGGCCCTACTCTATAATCTATTTGTTTGAAATTAACGAATTATCGTAAGAAGCAAAATGATAATCTGGTAACTCTTAGTTAAGCATAAATTGATATGGCATCCTTGTGTTAAATTTCATCTTATACATAGAATATAGCGAAATGATGTAGTTCGCTTTGCGTCGTTAGTTTGAATAGAACACAACAAAGAAATTGGCTGCCGAATAAACGTTTAATATAATTTCAATGAAATCCAGTCTTCGACTATCTCTCATCGCGAGCGGACGTCTCTTATCTCCAAACAGAGCTTTTCGACCGGTCACTGTTCTTTTTGGACCCACGTGGTTCTTATCTTTCTTACTTTTCCATTGTGCTTTTTAAATATTCTTCATTCCATTCTTTACAATAAACAACTAACGTATAAATACCAATAAGACTCATCATGGGCCCAGGGCCTCCAAACCTGGGCGACAATCGGTTCGCGCCGCTTGCCATCAGCCCACCATCAAAAAAAAGAAGACAACCCCAAAAACTGGATATTGCATTCCCCGAACTTCCACCTACCTCAGTTGATAATCCAAGATATATAACAATCGCTTCCATCAATACAGAAAAGACCATTTGTCAATTCTCATGCTTCGCCGTCCACCGCGCCCTTAAAATGATCTCCAAAAACATAATTACCATTTCGAACCTCAGAGACGGAAATTTACTCATACTAGTTAAATCTCAAGCCGATGCTGTTAAGTTTATTAATACTACCGAGCTCACCGGTATATGCAAAGTACAGTGTAAGCTCCACCAGGCACTCAATTTTGTGAAAGGGACAGTCTATGCCCCGTACCTCAGCGACATCCCCGAAAAAGAAATCGTCGATGAACTTAAAGCACAAAAGGTTACGGAAGTTTATAAATTTATGAAATCCTACGATGGTGTCTCCAAGCCCAGCGGAGTTATCCTAATAACCTTCGAGCTCTATAACCTTCCATCTAAAATCGATATTTCTTGGCACTCTGTTAAAGTCCGCGAGTACATTCCAAACCCCATGAGATGCAAGTCTTGCCAACTCCTCGGCCACACAACCAAAAAATGCGTTAACACCCCACTCTGCTCCGAATGTGCCCTACCACCACATTCCCCAAGTAAATGCATCAAAATCTGTTGTGCCAATTGCTCTGGCGAGCATTCGGCCTCTTCCCGACAATGCCCTAAGTACCTAGAACAAAGAGAAATACTCAAAATAAAAACAGTTAGAAAATGCACTATGCGTGAGGCCAAAACAATATTTAAAACAACATCACATAACTCGGTTGATACCGCTTCATACTCTTCAGTAGCCAAAACATCAAATCAACGTAGCGAAAACGCAAACCAAATCAAAAACGACAAAATTAAAATTGCTTCCACCGAAGAAGCCCCGAAAAAAAACCCTTCCCCCTCCCCTTCTCCCACCTCTTCCCACTCCCCGATCCCCCAGTCCCCTACCCCCACAACCCCTTATCAGCCAAAGAAATCCACTTCACTTGCTCATAACAAGTATAACTTATCTCCTGCATCACATGCATACTTACAAGAAATCCACGCTGAGTACGAAAGTAACAGCCGAGCAACATCTTCAAATCAAAAACCAAAAAAACCAACTACACACAATATTAATTTAAATACCCACGAATCTGACGATGCTATGAGTGATACATACTAGCTCCATCAATCCAAACCAAACCAAATAACACCCTCTCTCTCTCTTCCTACTTATGTCCATTACACTATTACAATGGAACATGAATGGTTACTTTAACAATTACCATGAGCTACAACTTTTGATAAACGATAGCAACCCTGATGTTATTTGCCTTCAGGAAACACATATTAATACCAACCTAACGAACATTGCTTACCCCAAGCAATTTATTGGATATTTCTATAACTTTAGCTCTAATACCTATGCCAAACAAGGTGTTAGCCTACTTGTACGTAAAGACATTCCCCACAAGCCCATACCAATTAACAGTAATACTTGCTCTTTAGGTATTGAACTCCTATCCCATCCCAAAATATGTATTTTTAATACATATATACCTCCATCTCAATTTGTAGCAGCCAACGAAATTCTTAAAATAGTAGATCTTTCTAGCAAGCCAATCCTATATGTGGGTGATTTTAATGCCTGGAGTCCATTGTGGGGATCATCTTTGCATAACTCTAGAGGGTTACAAATAGAAGAAGTCATAAACAAATCAACCTTAACTCTCCTCAATGATGGCTCCGCTACCCATCATTCCACTCACAACTCTTTCACGGCTATTGATCTAACATTAGCTTCCGCATCGTTGTTCCCTTTCTGTAAGTGGTCCGTACTAGACTCTCTTTACGGAAGCGATCACTATCCTTTAAAAACAAAGATTCAATTTCGAACTAATCCCATAAACATACCGCCATCCCCTAAATTCAAATTAGATAAAGCCAATTGGGATCTGTATCGTGCCAAATGCAGAGATAACTTCAATTTCCCTACAACTCACGACTTAAATCTGTTTGCCGCCAAAATAATAAAAGGAATCAAAGCCTCAGCCAATTTAGCAATCCCTCAAACCAAACCCTCTCTACATCAGAGAAATGTTCCTTGGTGGAGCAAAGCTCTGCAGGATTTAAGACAACAAAAGCAATCTCTTTGGCACGCATACAAACAAACTCAGAGCACCGCTGCTCTAATTTCTTACAGAAAAGCCAACGCTCTTTTCAAGTACAATTCAAAAAAAGCAAAACGGGAATCCTATGAAAGATTCACCTCTAATATAACGCCTCTATCATCGACCAAGAAAACTTGGGCTGACCTAAATCGCTTGATAGGTAATTTTCCAAGTAACCTCAGGACAATAAAATACAACAACGAGAACCTCCACCACTCCGTAGACATTGCCGATGCATTTGGGAACTTTTGGTCGGACTACTCTAAGGACGGCAATTTCTCCAACCAATACAAGGCCCGTAAAGAAGTAATTCTTTCTCAGGAATACACACCCACCAAGTTGTCGACCGCCTCTACAGACCTTGACTCAAATTTTTCCCTTAGTGAGCTTGAATATGCACTTCAGCATGCGAAAGGAAAAACACCCGGTATAGACCGAATTTCATACCCAATGCTGAAACAGTTGCCCTCCGAGGCCAAACACCGCCTATTAGAGATGTATAACGCTATGCTCGCTAGGGGTACCTACCCTCATGTGTGGAAATCCGCCGTAATTATCCCTATCCTAAAACCTAACAAACCAACACATGAAATAACATCATTTAGACCTATTTCTTTACTCCCATGTTTAAGCAAGACCTTAGAAAAAATGCTAGCCAAAAGGTTAATGTGGTTCGTTACGAAACATAAACTTATCAGCCCCCACCAAACGGCTTTTAAGCAACAGCATAGCACTATTGATTCCCTCCTGCATCTCCACCATTACGCATCGGATGCCCTTTCTACCAAAAATCACGTTACCATATTGGCAACTGATTTTGAAAGGGCTTTCGATCGCGTAGGGGTGCATACAGTACTGGATCAACTTTCACGGTGGGGGGTAGGTCAAAAGACCTTCAACTTAGCGAAGGCCTTCATGATCAACCGTTCTATCCGAGTAAGAGTTAACAACACTCTATCTAAATTCTATACTCTCCACAATGGGATCCCACAAGGATCGCCCCTCTCTGTGGTATTGTTCATGATCGCCTTCCAGTCCTTAAACAACATAATTTTAAGACATAAGCAAATTAAACTGGCAATTTATGCAGACGATGCCATAATTTTTAGCAAATGTAAGAATACTACTGCACTAAATAATAAGTTTAAAGAAGTCCTTAATGAAATCCAAATCTGGGGTAACACCTCCGGTGCGACTCTTGCTGTAAATAAATGTAAAGTTTTTCATATTTGTAAAAAAAAGCGCTGTACATACCCACCATTATCGCACAATGACATAGATATAGAACGCGTTTCTTTTCTTAAAATACTTGGCCTGACATTTGATAAACGACTCACATTTAAACAACACTGTAGCGAACTTAGGAAGAAACTTATTAAGAGACTTAACATTATAAAATTCTTAACATCTAAGCGATCTCTCATCCACCGGACCACACTTATACAAGCGACAAGAGCTCTGTTGTTGTCCATTATTGATTATGGACTCCCCATCTACGGCTGGTGCGCGCCATCGCACTTAAGAAAAATCTTACCTCCTTACCATGCGGCCGTCAGGCGTAGCATTGGCGCATTTCCAACGACCCCAACTAAATGCATCCTAGCAGAAGCAGGTTTGCCGGACATTATAACCCGAGTCACGCAAACTACCTTTAAATTAATACCAAAACTCATGTGCTCAACCAACTCTATTCTGCTGAAGGACTATAAAGTTGCCTCAAAGCACCGTAGGAAATTCAAAGTCCAATCTACGATTCGAAGATGTATAACCTTTACCAAGAGACACAACATAGGATCGCCTTATCGTTGGAACAAAGTCATTCCATCCCCTCCGTGGAAAATACGCTCCACCGCCATTGACACTACACTTCATGATTTTCAAAAATCAAAGACCCCTATCACAACGTTTAAGCAGCTATTCGAAGAAGTTACCCATAAATACTCCGATAGGAAATGGCTTTATACCGATGGTTCAAAGTCCGATGCCACCACCACCTTTGCAGTGGTTGACCAACACGGATTAATTGTCTCTTGGGGTCGACTACCTCACCACTTCTCAGTTTTCGCTGCGGAAGCAGTAGCTATTGTTAAGGCAATTAAATTTGCTCTCGAACTTAAAGGAAGTTATGTCATCTGCAGTGATAGTCTGTCCACTCTGCAAGGAGTACAAAACTTCTACAATAACAATAACCTTTTATCCGAAATTCGTCACCTCTGCATAAAAAACATTAGCAAAATTCAATTGTTATGGGTCCCGGCCCATATAGGAATAACTGGGAACGAGATGGCCGACAATGCTGCAAAATTAGCCGGACGGGCTCCGTGCCTTACAATCATACCTGGAGTACAACAGGACATCTGGAAAAACATCAAAAACATTTTGCGGGACATCGAACTGGAAGACTGGTCGTCGTTTAACCACTGGTATAAACAATCTAACCCTGACAAGAAAGACATCAAGTTCCCTACGTCGCTTAACGGAAGGGAATGCGCCATTCTCACACGATTAAAAACCGGACACACAAATCTCACGCATAAGCACATCCTTAATGGGGAAACTCGGCCAAACTGCCCTAATTGCGGAGAAGAACTATCAGTAAAACATCTACTGGATACCTGTGGTCACTACCAAAACAGCAGAACACACCTATTCGGTCTCACCCCGCCATCAAATCTATTATCTGACCTCACAGCTGCCAACTCCAAACTATTATTATCTTTCCTACGAAATTGTAAAATTACACACCTAATTTAAACTCCCCCTTTTAATTATCTAATATCCATTTCTTTAAATGTTAAATCTCAAATACAAATGTAAACAAACTGTTATCAATTGTCGAGTCGATGGCCATAGTAGCTAGTTACTCTTCCCTCTAAATTAGTTATTATATTGTAAATTCGATTTATGTATTATAGCTAATATTGAAATAATAATAATAATAATTTCAATGAAATCAACTCGGTGCAACATCAAATGATCCTTTGACTATTACAGAAGCACAAAATAGTGACAATACTGATAACTGGATAAGAGCTATGGAAGACGAATTCATGGCACAAATTCTCAACAAGACCTGGCAAATTGTTGAACGACCAAAGGAACGCAAAGTAATTGGTATCAACATGGTTTTCCAAAAAAAAAGATCAGCAGCGTATCAGGCAAGAAGAAGGCCCGCTTAGTCGAAAAAGGTTATGCGCATGAGCCCGGAGAGGATTTTCATGAAACCTATTCGCCTGTGGCGCGATTCACGTCCTTAAGAATGTTAGCTGCTTTATCAGCAGAATTTGATATGAAAATTCACCAAATGGACGCCGTCACAGCACACCTTAATGGAAAGCTGGAAGAGAAAGTTTACATGAACATTGTCGGGTCAAGCAGCAGGACGACGTTTAATATTTATGTTTAAATAATGTTTAAATAATGTTTATGTAATGATTAGTGTAATGTTTATTTATTAGGCTTAAGTTTGTACAAAAGCTTTGTTGATCGCAAGCCGACTCTCTCTCGGCCGCTCGACTCAACCAGCTTTCTGTAGAGAGTTTTAGCTCGGCAATGTATAGGTCGGGCCGCCCTCTCCACTTTCGAGAGCTTTAGCTCGAGGTGACTTGTCGGGCCGCCCTCTCTCTGTATTTACTTGAGTCCCTGCATGCACCATAAGCTGGTCTATCTGAGGATCATCCGGCTTCATCTGCATGCAGGAATAAACATTTGTAACGTTTTAAATTAAATATAAATTCGTCTTTTTATTTACGGCATTGAAAACCCTCAATGACCAAACAAACATCTTCATATTGTCTTCAATAAGTTTATGGAAAAGCTAAAATCTGGTACCCCAATTGGGTCCTGACAATGAGTACGTGGAAGCAGCCAATGAGTGGCGAAAAGCCTAAGAAGCAATTCGAGATCCAGGGTGCTTTTTAAAGCGAGCACTATATGGACTATGGCAATCCGGATTACGTTGGTATTGTAAACTTACAAAGGAGCTACAAGAAATCGGACTAGAACCCACTGAGCAGGATCCATGTTGACAAAACGAGAAACTTCTAATAGTCACGATCTACGTGGACGATTTACTACTCGCCTCAAATCATCCAGTACGGCTACTGCAAACGAAGATACATCTTAGCAAGGCATTTAAGATGAAATATTTCGGTGCAGTGAAAACGTGTTTGGGTATCGAATTCAAACAGGACAAGATGAACCGTCAAGTTTTCTTTTCGCAAGAAAAATATATTAATGCTGTTCTTAAGAGATTTGGAATGAGTGATTGCAAACCGGCGATATCACCAAAGTCAACATTCAGGGTCAGGGGAAAGATTTGGTTGTCGAAGCGGTCAGACGCGAAGTGTGGCGCTCACTGAAGCGCAAGCAGCATATAGTGTGCCTGCGCGGAAAATTAGTGTCAAATAAAGGTGCTCATCAGGTGCGTGAGGGTCTTACCTGCAAGGGAACATCGAGGCCTGCCTCGAAACGCCCTAATCCGGGTTCATCCGACGCGTCCGGATTGATGGCGCCAACACCAAGGTAAGAGACGGGGAGATCACTTTCTCTTCCGGTTATTCTCTTTGCAGCTCTTCCTGCTTCCGTGAGATATTTTCTCCGGAAAGAAAGCAAGCGTGGCCACCCTCCAAAAAGCGCAATGCACTGCCATATTTATATTTATTTATATTTATATTTATATTTATATTTATATTTATATTTATATTTATATTTATATTTATATTTATATTTATATTTATATTTATATTTATATTTATATTTATATTTATATTTATATTTATATTTATATTTATATTTCTATTTATATTTATATTTATATTTATATTTATATTTATATTATATATTATATTTCAATTATTATATTACACCGGAACAAGCTCTGGTGTGTCGTAAGAGGCGACTGTTAGGGCAGGGAGATATCCCTGGAAAGCAGGGAAAGAGCTACTCGCAACCTTTCTTCATATCCCGAAAGGCATCCCCTTCAAAATAGCGAGAAAGCGACCAGGGCTGAGTCCAGTAAAGCCCTGGGATAGGCAACTGGAATAAAGAAACTTGAGACGACGAACCCTGGGCTGACGGACAGCTTTATTCTGTCACCTGAGTACGCGGAGTGAACTCTCGCCGAAATGGCTGCCAGGCTAATGCAGTTTCTGCCCCCTGCCCGCTAAAATTTGGCAAGTCTCCAGAAAACTCTCCATAGGTGTCGTCACTAAGCTGGCCGTGCAGGCTCAGATGAACCATTCCTGACCAACGCGGATCTGGCTCTGAACTCTACACCTCGTAAGGGCTAGAGTCAACCCTAGCATGGACCCCACTGAGCGCAAAGGTAACCATGGGATCAAGGACGCAACAGCATAACACCCAAGGATAACGGCTCAGGAGTTGGGACCCACTAAAATGAGTAATATAACATCAATGAATTCAGTTGGAGAGGCGGCTTTCGCGAAAAGCTGCAAAATTTCAAGATCACCCAGCAGCAAGCTGGATGGTACCCCTCCTGAACCGAACAGAAGTAAACAGAACCAGGTGAACAGAAGTAAAAATCAGAAGGCCGGAGACGCAACAACACTGCAGGAACTCGGGAAAGAGATCGCGCAGCTAGTGGAGATGCTGGAAGACGGCAAAAGGAGGTCCATCCACCATCCCATGAGGGACACCATAGTGAGCATCCGAGCTCTCTACGAGCGACTGGCCGCTCAGACAGAGGAGCAGGGACGTAAGGAAGCGCCTAAATCTCACCAGGCGACACAAACATCGCCCCTTTTTCGACCGGTAGCGGAACCCAGGAGGAAGGGAACCGGCCCAGACCCCCCCAACAACAAGAGGAGCAAGAGGGAGACTTCGCAGGCGGCGACTCGAACGAGGACGGAAACCAGGGCACTAGGGCAGACGGTAAAACCTGAAACTCAGGCGAGCAAGGATGCCCAAGAATGGCTGGCCCCAAAAAGAAACTGCCGAAGAAGGAGCGGGCAACTAGCTCAATGCCCAAGGAGAAGCCAAGGCCGGACGCACTGGTCATCACGGCTAAGGGCGAATATAGTTACGCCGATATCCTGCGACGGGTGAAGCAGGACAAGAAGCTGCAAAGACTAGGCGAAGCCGTATCGAGGATTAGGAGGACCCAGAAAGAAGAGCTACTGCTCCAACTGAAGAAGTCAGGGGAGGAAACAGCAGCTTTAAAAGCCCTGGTCTCGGAATCGGTAGGTGATCAGGTGAAAGTGCGCTCCTTGTCGCACAAGATCGAAATCGAGTGTAGGGATCTGGATGAGATCACTACAAAGGAGGAGGTTTCTGAAGCCATTGGAAAGCTGGTGGAATCTCCAGGGGTGCCGGTAAGCGACATCCTTTTAAGGAAGACTTTTGGCCAGACGCAGACAGCTATAATTAGACTGCCTGCCACGTGTGCACGGAAAGCAACGAAGATAGTCTGGTTGAAAGCAGGCTGGATGCGGGGCAGACTCAGGAAAGGACCAGAGTTTGGGCACATTGCGAAACAGTGTCAGAGAGCCATCGACCGCTCACGAATGTGCAAGAGATGTGGCAAGGACGGCCATATGGCAAAAGACTGCGCGGAAGAACCTAAGTGCGCGCTCTGCAGCAACGCCGGGAAGGAAGCAGGACACATAACAGAAGTGCACCCAGCTCAACCTCAACCATTGCGAGGCGGCTCAGTCTCTGCTTAGGCAGGCGGTCAGAGACGAGCAGACACAGGTAGTCCTCATCTCGGAACCATATAGAAGCATCCCAGGAAACGGATAGCTGGCAAGCAGCTGCAAGGGAGCGGCTCTGTGATCAACGGAGACGGCCAAAATAAAGGGGGTTACATTTAATAGCTGCAACGGTAGGTTGGCGGGGGCCAAAATGGGAAATCTCGCGCTACCTAAGGATGCTACGAAGCTTGGTTGCGGATGCAAGAGGCAGATCGCCGGGGGTCATTGGAGGGGACTTCAACGCCTGGTGCCCGGAGTGGGGAAGCCGAGCACCGAACGAGAGGGGCACCAGTCTCCTGGAACACTTCGCGGCACTGGACGTGGTTTTGGCCAATAGAGGCCAAAAGCTGACGTACAGCAAGGCAGGGTGTGGAAATATCATCGACATCACCTTCGTTAGCAGCGCACTAATAAGGAGGTGCAACTGGGAGGTCAGCGACGCTAGGTGGGGCACAGCCTACAAGGTCGTCATGAAAAGGATTAATGGGCAAGAACACCTTAGACCAACATGCCCTACCCTATTAAGGAAAATAGTGGAGGCTCTGTTCCCAAAGCACCCGCCAAAAAGGGAGACTATACCAGCCGATGATGGGGAGCCGTGTATGCCAGTTACGGAGGAGGAGATCCGGAGCTACGCAAAAAAGATAAAGGCTGGAAAGACTCCAAGACCAGACGGAGTGCCAAATTCCGTCCTGAGGTAGGCCATGCAGGAGAAACCGGAGGTCTTCGCTGAGACCTTCAACAAATGTCTTCAGCACGGCAAAAAGCACTTTTCCAAAAAAAGTGGAAGAGGCAGAACCTCATTCTGCCGCCGAAAGGGAACAAGGCGACAGACGACCCATCATGATTCAGGCCCATATGTCTCCTAGACACAGTAAGGAAAGACCTCGAGATGGCCATCGCTACCCGCGTCTCGAAATTCGCTGAGGCCAAAGGAACGCTCTCGGTCAGACAGCACGGCTTCCGTAAGGCGCGCTCCACGGTGGAAGCCATCAAAGCCGTGACCGACACTGCGGAAGCAGCCATCGCGAAAACTCGGTGGAAATGGGGAGAAAAGGAGTATTGCGCGATGGTAACACTAGATATCCGCAATGCCTTCAACTCGGCTAATTGGACACTTATCCAACGACCCTCGTTCTTGGCAGGCACTCCTAGATACCTACAACTAATATTATCCAGCTACCTTTCAGATAATACACTGCTGTACGACACGGACGAAGGACCAAAATCCTATGAGGTGACTGCGGGGGTGCCGCAAGGATCGGTCCTCGGGCCACTTCTTTGGAACATCATGTACGACAAAGTACTCAGGATCCAACTACCGACGGGATGTGTTGGCGAAGGAAACCAAGGACGTGAAAACCATTGCGAATGAAGCAATACGGAGAATTTCAACATGGATGTCTGACTCTGGACTGAACCTAGCAGCACATAAAACGGAGGCAGATCTCTTCACGAGCAGGAAGAAGGTGGAGTTCATTACCATCCAGGTGGGCAATTGCTACATCACGTCAAAGGAGGCAATACTGTAACGATTCCAAATCCCCAATTTAAAAAACAGTTCCAAATACGATATTTCAGCTCCTTTATTAGGCACAGCGGGCGTTACCAGTCAACTAACTCCGACCGAATAGTGAACATTAATACTTTTCTTCTTCTTACGTCCTTCACTTCTTTTGAGAGAGCGCGTCAATCCCATCTCTGCCGTCGCTCTTCGCTGCCGATACGGATCTCCACACCCCTTCTTTTTTCTCCAGACGGAGCTTCAGATTCTCGTTCGGGTCAGGGAGGTCCTTTGGTGCCGGAGTTTCCTGTGGCGTCAGAGTTTCGGCAACCGGCTGTAAAGGAATAGCTAAGGGAGATATGTCAACATCGGGGCTCACCGAGTTAGACGATTTCGATGAGTCTGCGCCGATGATCTTTTTCAAGTGGCTTACATTCCTAGTATACGACTTACCACCACCAGAAATTTGAACAACATTTCCCTCTCGGTTAGTTACTTCATATGTGGTCGTATCGAATGTTGGCGTCAGCTTATGCGGGAATATTACGTTTTTTAGAACTTTGTCACCTACTTTTATATCGATCACTCCCGCTTTCCTAGCGTTGTCGGCTAACTCTTTCCCTTTCTCTTTCTCTTTCTTCCAGACGTCCCTGTCTCTCTCTTCTGAATCAACCGTTTTACCCACGAGGTCCTGTATGCCAGGAATTTTGTCCCTTATCACTCTGTTAAACATTAGCTTTGTTGGTGGTGCGCCCGTGGTCCCGTGTGGAGTGACGTTATACATTAGTAAAAATTTTTGAATTTCTTTTTTGTAATTGTCGTTATTGGCATGTTTTGATCTGTTCATGTTTTCTACTTCGCCGTTGGCATGGGGCCAGTATGAGGGAGTTGGCATTAGCGTAACGCCGCTGCTTTCACAAAAATTTTTAAATTCGACGCTGACAAATTGCCTCCCATTATCAGTTGGTAATGTTTCCGGGAATCCCAATCTGGAAAAGATCTCTTCCATTTCCTCAATAATGGTTTTCGATGACTTGATGAGTTTGAATTCCATATACCATAGTAATAGTCTATTAATACGAGTACATTCTCACCATTTGGTAAAGGGCCCAAAAGATCGGTCGCTACGCATCTCCAGGGTCCATTCGGAAACGGATGTCTTTTCATGGGGGCCGGATTTGATGTCATTGATACGAACAGGCAATCGCGGCACTCTTTAACATACTGTTCTGTGTCCTTGTCCATACACGGCCACCAAACATTGGAACGAAATCTCCGTTTCATAGCGCTTACCCGGGATGCCCTTCATGAGCGAGTTTAGGTACTGGTCCACGTAACTTCCGCGGAATTACTAGTCTTGTGCCCCGCAATAGAATATTTCCCACAATCGAGAGTTCTAAACGAAATGGATAGTACGAGCTAGACGTATTTGAGTTCCATGAATCCTGACCAAGGCATGTCATCACGTCTATTATTTCCTCATCCTGGGTGCTCATCTCTGTGACCTTGGATATGGAGAGCGATCTAGGAATTAAGGTTGACACCACGCGAAATATGTGTTCCTCACCAGCCCAGTCATAAGGGTCTGCATCGGTTACTTCGCAAAGTCTTGATAGTGAGTCGGCAATATTCCCCTTTCCTGCCTTATATAGTCACATATGACCATAACTATAACTACAACTATTACTATTCTAATTCCCTTAATTGTAACCTATACATACATAAAAGATTAGAGATAAGATCCACTGTAATTGGACTTTAAGCTCTTTCTGATCGCTGCTAAGAAGTAGTTGAATTTAGACCGTACAAGAGTTCGGACGTAATAATAAAGTCATACTGAGAGTCTAGCAACCTTTTCTTTGTGTAACACGTGAAACTCAATTAGCAATTGAGCCATCTAAACATCATCTAATTTTATAATCGACTTCGGACCCGGCTGAAATAGCTCCTGGTCCCAAAAAACACGTAGATCGAAGAAGATCTGGCACGTGTGGGACCTCTACTAAACTGGGTCCAAGCATCGACATAACTGGCGACGAGGACTAACAAAAAAATTAAATTACCCGTTCGGAATTAAATTCCAAACAACATCACTAACACGCGTATTAAACATACGAAATACGACCAGAGAAGTCCGTAAATAGCGACTCAAGCATAATCAATAAAGCCAGCCTAATCAGCACATAAGCTTATCAGCACATCAGCACATCGGTTCACCATTTTTTGTTGAGACCGCGCTTTGGCAATCATCATCACCGCCGTCGCTTATCTTACCCTACAGAGACTGCCGCGTTGGACAATGCATACAACATAAAATCAATCAATCAATCATTATATTTTTCGGGAGCTGTACTATTCTAAAAAACTGCTGCGTTGGAGCTTTATTGCCTTCACAGACCACCGTTCTTTATTCGCTTAACACTACCCGCAGACCCTCACTGTTCTAAAGTAAGCTAATAACTTTACACTTTACTAACATACATAAAAAAAAAAAAAAAAAAACAAAAAAAAATATGAATACCGAAATAGTTGCATCGTTTAATCTATATTTAAATTGTATAAAAAATATTAAAGATTTCGATGGATCAGATAAAAACCAGCACCCAGATTTCATAAATCAAATTAATGACTTAATTCCAACTTTTGAATGTTTTGATGAACAGTCAAAAACCCTTTTACTTAATTACCTTAAAATCAAATGCATTGGATTAGTAAGACCCGTTTTGCATAGATACGGAAACATTAGATCCTGGAACCAATTAAAAGAGATTTTGATAAAACATTTTGGGGAAAAAGAGAGTAGCGATGTATTAATGGATACCCTAAAATTATGTAGAATAGATTCCACAATAGAGCAATATTACAATAAAATTAATGAAATTGCTAGAAGAATACATAACCGAATTTTGACACACTCTAACGAGCCATTTAGTACAGTGAAGTTAATAGGATATCACTTAGAATATTTAGGGACAATCTTCCCGAACCTACTAAAACAATGATTTTTGCTAGGAATCCGCAGTCATTAGACGACGCATACAAAATTATTGAAGACGCTCGCCACCAAAATTATACACTCTATGGGCCCATTCGAAAACAGTTGTATAATACAACTCCCCTTAGAACAAACTTCAGTATTGATAATTATAACCGAAATAATCGGAAAACTACCCTGGGACGAACCCTGGGCTGACGGACAGCTTTATTCTGTCACCTGAGTACGCGGAGTGAACTCTCGCCGAAATGGCTGCCAGGCTAATGCAGTTTCTGCCCCCTGCCCGCTAAAATTTGGCAAGTCTCCAGAAAACTCTCCATAGGTGTCGTCACTAAGCTGGCCGTGCAGGCTCAGATGAACCATTCCTGACCAACGCGGATCTGGCTCTGAACTCTACACCTCGTAAGGGCTAGAGTCAACCCTAGCATGGACCCCACTAAGCGCAAAGGTAACCATGGGATCATGGTTACCTTGTGGTTATCTTGTGCGCTCCTTGTCGCACAAGATCGAAATCGAGTGTAGGGATCTGGATGAGATCACTACAAAGGAGGAGGTTTCTGAAGCCATTGGAAAGCTGGTGGAATCTCCAGGGGTGCCGGTAAGCGACATCCTTTTAAGGAAGACTTTTGGCCAGACGCAGACAGCTATAATTAGACTGCCTGCCACGTGTGCACGGAAAGCAACGAAGATAGTCTGGTTGAAAGTAGGCTGGATGCGGGGCAGACTCAGGAAAGGACCAGAGTTTGGGCACATTGCGAAACAGTGTCAGAGAGCCATCGACCGCTTACGAATGTGCAAGAGATGTGGCAAGGACGGCCATATGGCAAAAGACTGCGCGGAAGAACCTAAGTGCGCGCTCTGCAGCAACGCCGGGAAGGAAGCAGGACACATAACAGAAGTGCACCCAGCTCAACCTCAACCATTGCGAGGCGGCTCAGTCTCTGCTTAGGCAGGCGGTCAGAGACGAGCAGACACAGGTAGTCCTCATCTCGGAACCATATAGAAGCATCCCAGGAAACGGATAGCTGGCAAGCAGCTGCAAGGGAGCGGCTCTGTGATCAACGGAGACGGCCAAAATAAAGGGGGTTACATTTAATAGCTGCAACGGTAGGTTGGCGGGGGCCAAAATGGGAAATCTCGCGCTACCTAAGGATGCTACGAAGCTTGGTTGCGGATGCAAGAGGCAGATCGCCGGGGGTCATTGGAGGGGACTTCAACGCCTGGTGCCCGGAGTGGGGAAGCCGAGCACCGAACGAGAGGGGCACCAGTCTCCTGGAACACTTCGCGGCACTGGACGTGGTTTTGGCCAATAGAGGCCAAAAGCTGACGTACAGCAAGGCAGGGTGTGGAAATATCATCGACATCACCTTCGTTAGCAGCGCACTAATAAGGAGGTGCAACTGGGAGGTCAGCGACGCTAGGTGGGGCACAGCCTACAAGGTCGTCATGAAAAGGATTAATGGGCAAGAACACCTTAGACCAACATGCCCTACCCTATTAAGGAAAATAGTGGAGGCTCTGTTCCCAAAGCACCCGCCAAAAAGGGAGACTATACCAGCCGATGATGGGGAGCCGTGTATGCCAGTTACGGAGGAGGAGATCCGGAGCTACGCAAAAAAGATAAAGGCTGGAAAGACTCCAAGACCAGACGGAGTGCCAAATTCCGTCCTGAGGTAGGCCATGCAGGAGAAACCGGAGGTCTTCGCTGAGACCTTCAACAAATGTCTTCAGCACGGCAAAAAGCACTTTTCCAAAAAAAGTGGAAGAGGCAGAACCTCATTCTGCCGCCGAAAGGGAACAAGGCGACAGACGACCCATCATGATTCAGGCCCATATGTCTCCTAGACACAGTAAGGAAAGACCTCGAGATGGCCATCGCTACCCGCGTCTCGAAATTCGCTGAGGCCAAAGGAACGCTCTCGGTCAGACAGCACGGCTTCCGTAAGGCGCGCTCCACGGTGGAAGCCATCAAAGCCGTGACCGACACTGCGGAAGCAGCCATCGCGAAAACTCGGTGGAAATGGGGAGAAAAGGAGTATTGCGCGATGGTAACACTAGATATCCGCAATGCCTTCAACTCGGCTAATTGGACACTTATCCAACGACCCTCGTTCTTGGCAGGCACTCCTAGATACCTACAACTAATATTATCCAGCTACCTTTCAGATAATACACTGCTGTACGACACGGACGAAGGACCAAAATCCTATGAGGTGACTGCGGGGGTGCCGCAAGGATCGGTCCTCGGGCCACTTCTTTGGAACATCATGTACGACAAAGTACTCAGGATCCAACTACCGACGGGATGTGGTGGCGAAGGAAACCAAGGACGTGAAAACCATTGCGAATGAAGCAATACGGAGAATTTCAACATGGATGTCTGACTCTGGACTGAACCTAGCAGCACATAAAACGGAGGCAGATCTCTTCACGAGCAGGAAGAAGGTGGAGTTCATTACCATCCAGGTGGGCAATTGCTACATCACGTCAAAGGAGGCAATACTGTAACGATTCCAAATCCCCAATTTAAACAACAGTTCCAAATACGATATTTCAGCTCCTTTATTAGGCACAGCGGGCGTTACCAGTCAACTAACTCCGACCGAATAGTGAACATTAATACTTTTCTTCTTCTTACGTCCTTCACTTCTTTTGAGAGAGCGCGTCAATCCCATCTCTGCCGTCGCTCTTCGCTGCCGATACGGATCTCCACACCCCTTCTTTTTTCTCCAGACGGAGCTTCAGATTCTCGTTCGGGTCAGGGAGGTCCTTTGGTGCCGGAGTTTCCTGTGGCGTCAGAGTTTCGGCAACCGGCTGTAAAGGAATAGCTAAGGGAGATATGTCAACATCGGGGCTCACCGAGTTAGACGATTTCGATGAGTCTGCGCCGATGATCTTTTTCAAGTGGCTTACATTCCTAGTATACGACTTACCACCACCAGAAATTTGAACAACATTTCCCTCTCGGTTAGTTACTTCATATGTGGTCGTATCGAATGTTGGCGTCAGCTTATGCGGGAATATTACGTTTTTTAGAACTTTGTCACCTACTTTTATATCGATCACTCCCGCTTTCCTAGCGTTGTCGGCTAACTCTTTCCCTTTCTCTTTCTCTTTCTTCCAGACGTCCCTGTCTCTCTCTTCTGAATCAACCGTTTTACCCACGAGGTCCTGTATGCCAGGAATTTTGTCCCTTATCACTCTGTTAAACATTAGCTTTGTTGGTGGTGCGCCCGTGGTCCCGTGTGGAGTGACGTTATACATTAGTAAAAATTTTTGAATTTCTTTTTTGTAATTGTCGTTATTGGCATGTTTTGATCTGTTCATGTTTTCTACTTCGCCGTTGGCATGGGGCCAGTATGAGGGAGTTGGCATTAGCGTAACGCCGCTGCTTTCACAAAAATTTTTAAATTCGACGCTGACAAATTGCCTCCCATTATCAGTTGGTAATGTTTCCGGGAATCCCAATCTGGAAAAGATCTCTTCCATTTCCTCAATAATGGTTTTCGATGACTTGATGAGTTTGAATTCCATATACCATAGTAATAGTCTATTAATACGAGTACATTCTCACCATTTGGTAAAGGGCCCAAAAGATCGGTCGCTACGCATCTCCAGGGTCCATTCGGAAACGGATGTCTTTTCATGGGGGCCGGATTTGATGTCATTGATACGAACAGGCAATCGCGGCACTCTTTAACATACTGTTCTGTGTCCTTGTCCATACACGGCCACCAAACTTTGGAACGAAATCTCCGTTTCATAGCGCTTACCCGGGATGCCCTTCATGAGCGAGTTTAGGTACTGGTCCACGTAACTTCCGCGGAATTACTAGTCTTGTGCCCCGCAATAGAATATTTCCCACAATCGAGAGTTCTAAACGAAATGGATAGTACGAGCTAGACATATTTGAGTTCCATGAATCCTGACCAAGGCATGTCATCACGTCTATTATTTCCTCATCCTGGGTGCTCATCTCTGTGACCTTGGATATGGAGAGCGATCTAGGAATTAAGGTTGACACCACGCGAAATATGTGTTCCTCACCAGCCCAGTCATAAGGGTCTGCATCGGTTACTTCGCAAAGTCTTGATAGTGAGTCGGCAATATTCCCCTTTCCTGCCTTATATAGTCACATATGACCATAACTATAACTACAACTATTACTATTCTAATTCCCTTAATTGTAACCTATACATACATAAAAGATTAGAGATAAGATCCACTGTAATTGGACTTTAAGCTCTTTCTGATCGCTGCTAAGAAGTAGTTGAATTTAGACCGTACAAGAGTTCGTAATAATAAAGTCATACTGAGAGTCTAGCAACCTTTTCTTTGTGTAACACGTGAAACTCAATTAGTAATTGAGCCATCTAAACATCATCTAATTTTATAATCGACTTCGGACCCGGCTGAAATAGCTCCTGGTCCCAAAAAACACGTAGATCGAAGAAGATCTGGCACGTGTGGGACCTCTACTAAACTGGGTCCAAGCATCGACATAACTGGCGACGAGGACTAACAAAAAAATTAAATTACCCGTTCGGAATTAAATTCCAAACAACATCACTAACACGCGTATTAAACATACGAAATACGACCAGAGAAGTCCGTAAATAGCGACTCAAGCATAATCAATAAAGCCAGCCTAATCAGCACATAAGCTTATCAGCACATCAGCACATCGGTTCACCATTTTTTGTTGAGACCGCGCTTTGGCAATCATCATCACCGCCGTCGCTTATCTTACCCTACAGAGACTGCCGCGTTGGACAATGCATACAACATAAAATCAATCAATCAATCATTATATTTTTCGGGAGCTGTACTATTCTAAAAAACTGCTGCGTTGGAGCTTTATTGCCTTCACAGACCACAGTTCTTTATTCGCTTAACACTACCCGCAGACCCTCACTGTTCTAAAGTAAGCTAATAACTTTACACTTTACTAACATACATAAAAAAAAAAAAAAAAAAACAAAAAAAAATATGAATACCGAAATAGTTGCATCGTTTAATCTATATTTAAATTGTATAAAAAATATTAAAGATTTCGATGGATCAGATAAAAACCAGCACCCAGATTTCATAAATCAAATTAATGACTTAATTCCAACTTTTGAATGTTTTGATGAACAGTCAAAAACCCTTTTACTTAATTACCTTAAAATCAAATGCATTGGATTAGTAAGACCCGTTTTGCATAGATACGGAAACATTAGATCCTGGAACCAATTAAAAGAGATTTTGATAAAACATTTTGGGGAAAAAGAGAGTAGCGATGTATTAATGGATACCCTAAAATTATGTAGAATAGATTCCACAATAGAGCAATATTACAATAAAATTAATGAAATTGCTAGAAGAATACATAACCGAATTTTGACACACTCTAACGAGCCATTTAGTACAGTGAAGTTAATAGGATATCACTTAGAATATTTAGGGACAATCTTCCCGAACCTACTAAAACAATGATTTTTGCTAGGAATCCGCAGTCATTAGACGACGCATACAAAATTATTGAAGACGCTCGCCACCAAAATTATACACTCTATGGGCCCATTCGAAAACAGTTGTATAATACAACTCCCCTTAGAACAAACTTCAGTATTGATAATTATAACCGAAATAATCGGAAAACTAAAATCGATGCCCAAGTAAAAGCAATGGGAAACATTATTAAAATACAAAAACTTTGTAGATTACCTTCATTCAAAGAAATTCGAATAGAAAATTACTGGTGTGAGTTCTTGGAATACAACTTTCACGACCATTTCGACGGTATAATTGGAGGAAATATATTGAACGTTTTAAATGCAATCATAAATTACGGAGAAAGTAAAATTATTTTAAATAATGTAAGCCTGAAGTTATACACTCAACACCCAAAACTCAACACTAAAAACTTTAGAGCTAATGTAAGTCAATTTACGAGGCTAGAACATCTTGATTATAATTCTCAGAACCAGCTTAGCACTATTCTTAAACGATTAGAAAATATTTTCTATAAAGAGGGAGACAACCTAACATTTACAAGCGTAATTAAACATAACATATCCAGAAAAAATGAGATACCTGTCTATTCAAAAGCGTATAGGTACCCCGAAGCTCATAAGGACGAGGTAAATAAACAAATAAACGAAATGCTAAAACAAGGAATAATAAGGCATTCAGATAGTCCATATAACAGTCCCCCATGGGTTGTCCAAAAAAAAGTAGACCTTTCTTACCAACAGAAATGGAGGCTGGTCATTGATTATAGGAAATTGAACTCTCAAACAATCGAAGATCGATATCCTATCCCTAGCATTGACGAAATATTTTACAAATTAGGCGGATACAAAATCTTTTCTTCGCTCGATCTGGCAAAAGGGTTCTACCAAATAGAAATGAATGAACGAGATATTCCGAAGACAGCTTTTTCTACCGCTAACGGACATTATGAGTTTTTGCGAATGCCTTTTGGCCTTCGAAATGCACCAGCAACATTCCAAAAACTTATGAACCACTTGCTTCGACCCTTCGAACATTTCTGCCTCGTATACATGGACGACATTCTTATTTTTTCGAAAACAATCGAAGAACATATTGAACATCTAAATAAAATATTAAATTGTCTCGCCGATGCTAACTTGAAACTTCAAATTGACAAATGTGAGTTTGCCAAATGCGAAATAGATTTTTTAGGACACGTTCTTAATAAAAAGAACGTGTCACAGGCTAAAACCAAGCACAAAGAAAGTCGAGGCAATCGATAATATAAAGCTACCAACGACACAGAAACAAATTAAAAGTTTTTTGGGAATTACCAGCTATTTAAGAAGATACATCAAAGACTATTCTAAAATTGCAAAACAATTAATAAAATACTTGAAAAAAAATTCCAAAATAAATACAAAAGATTTAGAATTTATAGAAGCATTCGAAAAATTGAAACTATTAATAAAAAGTGACCCAATTGTAGTCTACCCCGACTTTAAAAAGCAGTTTACCCTTATTACAGATGCCAGCAACTATGCCTTGGGAGCGGTTCTCATGCAAGATAAAAAAGTTATATGCTATGCTAGTCGTACTTTAAAAACTCATGAACATAACTACAGCACGATAGAAAAAGATTTATTAGCTATTTTCTGGGGAATTAAACATTTTCATTACTACTTGTATGGGAGAAGATTTATAGCTAAAACCGACCACCGCCCACTAGTATGGCTTAACAATTTAAAAGAACCTAACCTAAAGCTGCAAAGGTGGAAAATTCAATTGAACGAATATGATTTCGAAATTGAATTCATAAAAGGGAAAGAAAACGTGTTAGCGGATGGACTAAGTAGAATCTGCGATCATAATACACACTTAAATAGTCCCGAAATATATCAAAGCTTTTCTATAAACTTAAATAAAACCGATATATTTATGAGGGAACTTATAAATCCAATACAATCTCAAAAAGAAAACAATGAACCAACCTATGACTTTTCCTCAGATCTAATAAACTTGTTTTCAAGCCAATCGTCAAATTATGAAACCATTGACAGTGCTCAGTCAGACTACTTAAACTGTATACGAAATATATAGGATACAATTTACTCAGGATCCAAAGCAGTTTTATAATTTTGTAAACACTAAGCGTAAACCCCTGCTTACGTTTGAAAATTCCTCTGCGACTTCTGATCAGGCCATTGCCGATCTATTCGCAGAATTTTTTCAAACAACTTATTCTCCTCCTAAATTGACTGATCAGCCTTACGCATGTAACATTCAAGCAGCAAATCTTATTTTCTGTCCGTTTTTTTCTGAGAACAACTTATTATCTGGTCTTTTAAGGGTCAAACCCATTTATTCGCCAGGCCCCGATGGAGTACCAGGCTGTGTGCTAAAATACTGTGCCAGGGCTCTGTGCAAACCTCTTCTAAGACTTTTCAACTTATCTTTGGAAACCTCGATTTTTCCCCTTAAGTGGAAGGAATCATTCATAATTCCCCTACATAAAAAAGGGAAAAAGTCTGAGGCTGCCAACTACAGAGGCATCTCTAAGTTGTCGGCAATTCCAAAGTTATTTGAAAAATTAATTACCCCTCATTTGCAACACCTTTGCTCTTCGATTATCACTCCTTGTCAGCATGGCTTTATTAAGCGTCGCTCCACCACCACAAACTTATTGCAGTTGACATCCTTTGTCATAGATGGCTTTTGTAAGGGATATCAAACCGATGTAATTTACACAGACTTCAGCAAAGCATTTGATTCAGTTAATCACTCACTCTTGTTGAGTAAACTGAATATGCTGGGTTTTCCTAAAGACCTCTTAACGTGGATCTCCAGCTACCTAGATGGAAGGACACAAAGAGTCTTATTTAAAAACATACAGTCCCGTCTGGTCCGTGCTACATCCGGCGTCCCTCAAGGAAGTCATCTTGGCCCGTTATTATTTACGCTTTTTATAAACGACTTGCCCCCAGCTTTAGCGAACTCTCTAGTTCTTGAGTATGCAGATGATGTAAAGCTTTGTCTTCAGTACAAATCCATCTCTGCCCAATTCAGTCTTCAGTCTAACCTTGATAACTTTCAAAAATGGTGTTTAGCTAATGATCTAATACTTAATGGATCTAAATGCAAACATATGTCTTTTTATCGTTCTTGCCCTCTGCAAGCTACTTATTCTATTAATGGGATTGCCTTAGAAAAATTAACCCAGGTTAATGATCTCGGCATCCTATTAGACATCAAACTTAAATTTGCCGACCATATTTCCTTAATGGTTAATAAGGCTAAAGGAGTCCTTGGTTTTATAAAAAGGTGGTCAAAAGAATTTAATGACCCCTATATAACCAAAACATTATTCATTTCTTTGGTCCGTCCCATACTGGAGTACGGTTCATGTGTCTGGAGTCCCCAATATGGAGTACATCCGGACCGCATAGAATCCGTACAAAAGAATTTCCTAACTTTTTCACTTAGAGGTCTAAACTGGGATGCAAATCTTCACCTTCCATCTTATAATAGTAGACTTTTACTCATAAACTTACCCAGCTTAACAAATCGTAGGACAATGCTCGGTGTAGTTTTTCTGCATAACCTTATTAACGGGGATGTAGATAGCCAGCATTAACTAACACGCTTAAATTTTAACATTCCTAATAGAAGGACTCGAAACTTTAGTCCTCTGTTCCTTAGCCGTTGTAGTTCGACATATGCACTGCATGACCCTTTTTTATTTTATTTATTTATTATTAACAATGAACTGTTATTTCTATATTATTATAACTAAGAGTAAGGATAAATTAAGTTAAAAGATATTCCATAATTTTGGATTTAATTACATCTAGGGATAGTTCAGGGGACATTTAATGGGATAACGAGTTATAATTTTTACAGATAACGCGGAATGGATCGTGTTCCGCAAAATTAGATCTAGAAATCGGTAACCAAAGGGGTCGAAATGATCTAGTTACTCTATTAGGCACAGAAAACATTAATTTTTCAAGAAGTACTTGTGCTCTTTTAAAGGAGGCAGGTTTAGTAGTTTTAACCGGCAATTATACGACGGGAGGGAAGTGGCAGTATCCCAGTTTAAGCCTTTTAACGCAAATAGCAGAAACTGCTTTTGGACTGATTCAATCCTCCTTTGGTGAACAAAGTATTGCGGACTCCAAACGCTAGAACAGTATTCCAAGATAGGACGAACCAATGATACGTATAGAGTTTTAGTTGTGAAAGGATCATCAAATTCTTTAGACCAACGTTTGATAAAAGCTAGCACGCCTCTGGCTTTATTGACTGTTAGTGATATGTGGTCGTTGAAGGACAACTTATTGTCAAAAATTACTCCAATATCGTTAATTAGGAAAACACGATCTAAGACGTTATTCCCAAGAGAGTACGAAACGATGTGAGGCACACTCCGATTGAACGTCATAACCTTTCACTTAGAGCAGTTAAGCAAAAGGAGATTGTTTGAGCACCACAAGAAGACTTCGTTAAGGTCTAATGGCAGGTGTCTATGAAGGAAATGGTCTGAGAAAGAAAGACATAACTTGACATCATCAGCATACATAAATGTAGGAGCATAGTTTATAACACTAGGTAAATCGTTGACAAAAAGAACAAACAGAAGAGGTCCTAAGTGACTACCTTGTGGGACACCAGATGAAACATTTATAATCTGTGATGAACTGTTTTTAAACAAAACACGATGCGTGCGGTTCGATAGATAAGAGGTCAACCACTGTACTATATGAGGAGAAAACCCCAAAAGACACAGCTTATGAAGGAGGAGATGATGGTTCACAGAGTCAAACGCTTTACTAAAGTCAGTGTACACCACATCAGTTTGCATGCGGCTCAGAAAACCTTTGTGGATAAACGAAGTGAATTCAAGAAGGTTAGTTGTGGTAGAGCGATGTTTGACAAAACCATGCTGTGAAGTGGAAATAATACTTTTACAAAAATGTTGCAGTTGGAAAGTAACCAGTTTCTCTAGCAGTTTGGGAATCGCAGATAGCTTAGCAACCCCCGGTAGTTCTCAATAAGTGCTTTAGAGCCTTTCTTATGAAGCGGAATAATAAAAGATTCATTCCATCTCTTGGGGAGACATGCCAGCTCCAAGGATAAGTTGAATAAGATAGTGAGAGGAAAGCAAAGGATATCAGAACAGTACCTTAGAACACAGCTAGGAACATTGTCAGGACCAGCAGAGAATGATATATCTATTGTTGAAAGAGCTTCGAACAGATCCTGAATTCGAAATTTTGTAAAGTAAATGTTGTTTATATGTGGTAATTTATAAGGATAAGAAGAATTGTGGTTATATGAATCGGACGAATAGGTGGTTTGAAAAAATGACGCAAAGAGATTAGCAATATCTTGCTCAGAAGAATGTGAAATATTTTTATATGATAGGGAAGGAGGAAAAAGATTTGATTTACGTTTCATATTGACAAAAGAGTAGAAGGAGCTTGGATCATTTCGAAAGTTTACCTTACAATTCCTGATATACTGCTTATAGAGTAGATCGTTGAGAATAATGTCCTCTGTCACAGAGGATGACACATTAGAAAAAATAAGGTCCAGAAATCTGCCATGAGTGTTATGAATTGGATTAATTTGGAGCAGGGCAAGATCAGTTAAGCCATCGATAAAGTCGTTATGACAACTGGAAAGCAAGGAATTGTCTACCTCAGACGGGATCCAGGAAATGATGGGAAGATTGAAATCTCCCATGATTAGGATTAAATCACGGTCCTTGGCCAACGAAGAGACAGACCTAATGGCATCAAGATGGTGAAAGTACACAATATCGTCAGCCATGGGAGGAATGTAGGAACAGGTCAGAAAAATATGAGACGAGCCAGTTAAAATTTTCACCGCAACGAACTCAATTCCGAACTCGTTCATGAAAGGAATAATTTCAGAAGGGTACTTATTAGTAACAGCAATGAGGACACCACCTGCAAAAGTTGGACGATCCAATCGAAACACTATGAATTTGGAAACAAGAATTTCATAATCAGAGACAGAGGAGTTAAGCCAAGTTTCAGTAAGCACGATAGCATCAAAATCAAAAGAAGCACTCTTTGTAAAAAACTGGCTCAGCTTACCCAGAATACTTCTAACGTTTTGATAGCAGCAGGAAAATACTATGTTATTCAGTTTTTTGAAGCAGTTTCTGCAGGGATAGGATTCTGAGCATCTTTAGCTAGGAATTCATGAACGATACTGTGCTCAGGCCAAGCTACAGGATCAAGTGCTTTTTCAAGGTAGGAATCAGGTAGAACTATTTTAAAAGAAGATATAGATCGCTTATGCTTAAAGTTAAACTTAAAAACAGCTATTTCATTAGGAGCTACCTTAAGATGGTTTAACAAGTGACTCTTGACATCATCAACAGTAGCATCCGGCATAAGCCGAGAGACAAAAATGGCCTTACGAGGAGCAACCGCCTTCTACGTAAGTCCAGAAGATCTAACTTCAGGCGCCACACCAACCAGAGGCCTTGGAGACATCACAGCTAGAGCAGAGGGTAGGTTGTCCAACGATGGGGGTTGTCCAACGATGTCCAACGATGGAGGCTCCAAGATGAGAGGTGGCTCGAGATTTGTACTTGGTACGCTTTTAGGGTATTATGTTCGAACTACAATGGTCTCTACTCTATAACATCTCTTTCCTGTCCCTCAAACTTAAAATATAGAATTTTAAATTTCCTTAATAACTCCTCCTAGCTTAATAATTAACAAATAGCTTAATATATTCTAACAAATCGTTTCTTGAGCGCCCCTCGGTCGTCTGGGCCTCTAAGCTTTATGATGAATACAGGAATGCTAGCTGATGCTCTTATTGATGCACAAACCATTTCCAAATTCTGAAAGACCGGAAAAAAAAAACAAAATAAAAAAAAAACCCTCTTTACATATACAAATTACAAATTGTACTGGAAAAATCAGATAAGGAATTAAGAACCATTAAAATCTTGTATAACAAGAAAGGAAAGCTAACTTCGGGCGGAGCCGAAGTTTATATACCCTTGCAGCTAAAACCGGATATATATCGCAAACATCGGATATAGTTGGCCGATCCTTATGAGAATATGATAATATAACCCAATTTATTATAATACAAAAACCAAACCTAAAAATGTCCCAAACTTCTATCTTCAAAAACACAAAAGTTGGGTCATATCCGATCGTTCAGTTATATGGCAGCTATAGGATATAGTCAGCCGATCCTTATGAAATTTGGCACGTCGTAATGGTTTGCCAAAAATAGCTCTCATGTCAAATTTGAACTCTCTAACTCTAAAAACACCATAGTTATACCATTTCCGATCAATCAGTTATATGGCAGCTATAGGATATAGTCGGCCGATCCGGGCCGTTCCGACTTATATACTGCGTGCAAAGGAAAGAAGGGTGTGTGCAAAGTTTCAAGAGGATAGCTTCAAAACTGAGAGACTAGTTCGCGTAGAAACGGACAGACAGACAGACGGACAGACAGACGGACAGACAGACGGACAGACGGACAGACGGACATGCTCATATCAACTCAGGAGGTGATCCTGATCAAGAATATATATACTTTATAGGGTCGGAGATGTCTTCTTCACTGCGTTGCACACTTTTGGACAAAATTATAATACCCTCTGCAAGGGTATAAAAAGAAAATAAGACATATTATACAAACAAATGGCAATAATTCAGATTTATTAGAGATAATGCGAGACATTCTACCTGAAAAAGGCTTAATAGCCATCTTTTGTAAAGACATAAACCTGTATGTAAAATTCCAGGAATGCTATAGACAATTTTTTGCTTCCAACGTTAATATAAAGGTAATAAGATCATTTGCACTTCTTAAAGATATTACAGATAAGGAAGAAATTTTAAAAATAATCGACGAGGAACATTTAAGAAACAACCTCGTCGAGGAACAACCAAGAAACAACAAACAACATTTAGGAATAAAAAAGATATATTATTATCCTAACCTTCAGAAAGAAATTCAAAAATACGTCAATAACTGTAAAATATGCCACCTAGCCAAGTACGATCGAAACCCAATAAAATATAAGCTAAACGTAACAAATACTCCTTCTCAACACAACGAAATAATCCACATGGATATCTGGTTTCCTATGCGAAACACCATGTATCTGACCACTATCGACAAATTGACAAAGTATGCTACCGCACATTATCTTAAAGATAGATCGTGGATATCCCGTGTCCCGGATATATCGTGGAAGACTACACTTAACATTAAATGAACATATTCGATTGTTTAACGCAGATGATAAAAATAAAGATACAATTCAAAACAAAGTATATGAAGCAATTATTATAGACCAATAGATATTTTAAACAATTTACTAAGTTCAGAACAACTTCAGGATCTCTCAGAAATTATTAAGCAACATAAGGAACAATTAAATGTAAAGAATAATAGTACTGATAAGGATAATTTTATGAACGACTATGTAAAAAATAATAAAGTTGGTAAGTCTAGACCTAAGTATAAACTATCTAAAAACTACCATCAAGATGGAAATTACCTAATATCAAATGACAATTCAAACAAGAAACTTTACAAAGATCAAGTTAAAAGAAAATTCAAATTCCAAAATTAAAATTAAGAAAAAACATGTATATTAACAATTTATTGAACGTATGTACATATATGTATGACAATTATTTACTATTCATCAATTAATATTGCCGAAACTTGTCGGGGGGAGTCACATAAGACTATAACTATAACTACAACTATTACTATTCTAATTCCCTTAATTGTAACCTATACATACATAAAAGATTAGAGATAAGATCCACTGTAATTAGACTTTAAGCTCTTTCTGATCGCTGCTAAGAAGTAGTTGAATTTAGACCGTACAAGAGTTCGTAATAATAAAGTCATACTGAGAGTCTAGCAACCTTTTCTTTGTGTAACACGTGAAACTCAACTAGCAATTGAGCCTTCTAAACATCATCTAATTTTATAATCGACTTCGGACCCGGCTGAAATAGCTCCTGGTCCCAAAAAACACGTAGATCGAAGAAGATCTGGCACGTGTGGGACCTCTACTAAACTGGGTCCCAGCATCGACATAACTATATACCACACGGAATCGGTAAGATTGTAATCGCAGCAACCACCTTTCAACCCTGGCCGGGGGTCGCAAAGTTCGTTTAAAGATTGATTCAAGTGGCATGTGGTCAGTTATCAGATCAAACTTGAATCCCGCTAAATAATAATAAAATTTTTCCACCGCCCACACCAATGCCAGGCTTTCTTTTTCTGTTTGTGAATATCTTTTTTCCACCGACGACAAGCTCTTACTAGCAAACGATATTATGCGTGCAGTTTTCGATTTATCAAATTGCTGTAACACTGCTCCCAAGGCCACTGGGCTGGCATCTGTGATCAATCACGTTTTATCCTGCTGTTTAAAATATGACAGCATTGGAACTGTGGAAATCTTAGCTTTGAGATTTTGGAATGCTTCTTCCTGTGGCTTGCCCTAACAGAACGTTTCATGGCTTTTCAGTAATTTCCTTAAAGGCTCTATATTATCCGCCAGATTAGATACAAATTTCCCAATGTATGTGACTAAGCCGAGGAAACTGCGTACCTCTTCTTTATTTTTTGGCGCTCTAACCGTTGTAATCACCTTTACTTTCTCGGGGTCAGCTTCGATCCCCTTGTCCGAGATGATATGACCTAGAAATTTCAATTTCTGTACTCGAAATACGCATTTCTTCTCGTTTAGTGCTACGTTATTGGCTCGAAATATTTCCTTGACCTTTGCGAGTGATTTGTCATGCTGCTCAATATTGTTGCCAAATATTATCACGTCATCAATGTAATTCAAAGCATTCTGACAAGGGGGGGCCAAACATCAGCCGCTTATATCAAAATAACCCGCGGTGCGTTATGAAGGTAGTAATTTTTCGGCTGGACTCGGTCAGCTCCAGCTGATGGTAAGCGCTCTTTAAATCGAGTCGCGAAAAATACTTGGCACCTTTCAGCTTAGTCATAAACGTTTCAAACGTTGGCAACGGATAGTTTTCTCGTTGTATTGCCTTGTTTGCGCGTCTCATGTCCAAGCATATCCGGATATCCCCGTCGTCCTTAAACGCAATCACGACTGGCGATATCCAAGCGCTCGGGCCCAATACTGGTTCGACGATGTCCAAATTTAATGCTTCCTCCAATTTATCGGTGACTTTACTTTCCAACGCTGTTGGCACTCGCCTCATTGGTTGCTTCACTGGGACTATTGACTTATCAATGGACAGCTTGACCGACACATCACGCCATTTGGGGAAAGGCTCGGCTTTTTCAACTCGATGTACGTCTGAACCCAGTTTTAGAACCTTGAGTTTGATTGCTGTGTCACGTCCCAACAGCGATTGTCTACTTTTTTCAATGACGTAAAAAGTAGCAATCAGTTCAGGATCGCTTAGCACCGAAATCTTAGCACGTCTAAACCCAGTTTTAATACCTTGAGTTTGATTGCTGTGTCACGTCCCAACAGCGATTGTCTACTTTTTTCAATGACGTAAAAAGTAGCAATCAGTTCAGGATTGCTTAGCACCGAAATCGGGGCTTCAAAAACTTAGAGCACTTTAAGCAGATGATCAGAAGCATATGCGCGAAACTGGTTGGCTGATTCCGCGCGCGAGTTAAACATTACTGCCCTTTTCTCGCACAATTGCCGCCAATCCGACTGACTTATTAGATTGTATTTCGAGCCCGAATCAATTATCATAGTGACTGCGTCGCCTCCTATTTTACATGGAATTTATTCTTCTCGTGATGATCCATGTTCCACTCTGAATAATTCCGCGTCGTTTGGACTATCCGAGTAACTTTTAGAGCCACTAGATATGGACGTGATTATAGAACGATCACGTTGTCGTCGCTTTCTATCTGGTCCATTTGTCGTATGGCTTGCTGTATAACACATGCTGTATGTATAACCGTACACATGCTGTATAAGTGAGCTTTTACCTCGCAGAATTTCACAGCTTCGAAAGCCTAGATCATAAGTTAGTCTTAAGCTGATCACGACTCAGAGCGGATGTTAATTGAAGAATTAATAAATTTATTAATTGTACTATAAACATAAACCCGCGTATAATAACTAAACAACAAATTACAAGAGTCATGAGAGCATTTTTGTACCAACTGAGGAAGTTGGCAATCAACACTAAACTGGCGACGAGGATTTAAAACATAAAACTACAGCTACCTAATATCGACAACTATAAATTCAAAAATTGCGTGTTCCAGTACTTTATTTTACATTAACAGAGGGAACTTATTGTTAGTCTCAAAATTAAGAGTAGATTCAATAAATAAAAGCAAAGCTATAATAAAAAAAAAAAAAAAAACAGAGGGAAAAATATAGTATTGGACATCGCTAAATACAAAGCGCACACGTGATAAAACACCTTACGTAACCACAGAACAAGATAAGAAGGAAGAACGAAAAACTAAGACGAACGTGGAGAAGGTAAACTACAAGCTTTTCTTACCGCTACGACTGGAAACTGTGAACAAGGCGATCGGGGCGAAGCAACAATTGACAAACCGTGGTTCTAAACATAAATTAAAACCTTTTCTTGTCTGGGTAATTTACACATAAGTTAAGTTAAGTTAAGTTAAAAATGGATGCTACTAGTATTAACGCCTTTAATTAAACTTTGAACTGCTTGAAAAATGTACTTTGACTTTGATGGCACCGACGTTAACCAATTGCCAGACTTTATTTCGCAAATTGAAGCAATTATGCCAACGCTCGCCGGTTACGACGATGCAACGGGAAAAATCTTATTCGGCTTTGTACGAAATAAATGTGTAGGAATATCAAGACCAGTTATTCACAGGTACGGCAAAATCGAAAATTGGGATAAACTCAACGAAATTTTGAGTTTTTAAAAACTTTTTAAAAGTTTTTTCAAAGAAAATTTTTAAAAAACTTCGGAGAAAAAGAAAGCAGCGATAACTTAATGGACATGCTTAAAATGTGTAGGGTAGACGGTACAATAGAACAATATTATGATAAAATTAACGACGTTGCAAATCGCTTGCATAATCGTATACTTACACACAACGACGAGACATACGGCACAGGCGAAGTAAACAGAATTGCCTTGCGAGTATTTAGAGATAACTTGCCAGAGCCGACTAAGACTATGATTTTCGCTAGAAACCCCGAAACATTAGATGAGGCCTATAAAATCATCGAGGATGCTAGATATCAGAATTATACGTTTTACGGACCTTTCCGGAAAACTAATAAAAATAGTAAACCAAACTATAGGTCAAATTTCAGCGATGATAATAAAAATTCTAATGAGCAACTAGTACCTCAGACGGACGATTCTAATAAAGGCCAGCAAACCCACTTCAAACCTGGCAATAATTAACTCAGTACCAACTCAAGGTTCCAAGATAGCCAAAAACAGGCAAAAGACACTTCAGCTAGCGCATGCTCAAAAATGTCAACAAATAGCCGAAACAGCCAGTCCTCTGGGCAAAATAAACTGTTTTCGGAACCAATGGAAATTAATACATCGAGTGAAAATTTTCAATCGGTAGGGTCAGAAGATTACCCTATATAGAAATTAAAACTCACGTTAGGACACTACTTTTCGTTATAGATACTAGAGCAGAGTTCAGCATCATTAACGAAAACGTCTGTAACCCAAAATGGAAAACCAATGTTGATATAAAAATACAAGCTCTAGGAAACGAAATAAAAATAAAAAAATTATGTAGATTCCAATCATTTAAGGAATTTAATATAAAAAATTATTGGTGTGAATTCCTCGAATATAATTTCCATCAAAATTTCGACGGGCTAATAGGAGGGAACCTTAAAAACGATATTAATGCCGTCATAGATTATCCTAACAAGAAGTTAATAATTAATAACGTCACTCTAAAACTTTTTATACAAGACGACATTAATATAACACACAAACTTATAACTCTTAATAACTCAATCCAAAAAATCGATATCAATCAGGAATCAAAAGCTTTGCTAGAAGAGCTTGTACATGAATATGATTGCCTCTTTTATAGGAATTATCAAAATCTGACCTTTACTAACGAAGTCAAACATAGCATTAAAACAAGAAACGATATTCCATGTTACTCAAAAGCTTACAAATATCCTGAGATCCATACTGAGGAGGTTAACAGACAAATAGACGAGATGCTCGAGCAAAGAATAATTAGACACTCTAATAGTCCATATAATAGTCCGTTATGGGTGGTCCAGAAGAAGACAGATGCCTCAAATCTCAAGAAGTGGCGGTTAGTTATAGACTACCGTAAATTAAATAAAGAGACAATCGAGGATCGTTTTCCTATACCCAATATTGACGAGATTTTTGACAAATTAGGTGGATGTAAGTTGTAAGACAGCATTTTCTACATCCAGTGGGCACTACGAATTCTTGCGTATGCCATTCGGATTAAGAAACGCTCCGTCCACATTCCAACGCCTTATAATTAACGTACTTAGGCCATTCATAGGACACATATGTTTGGTATATATGGACGATGTTCTCATTTTTTCTAAGAGCATAGAAGAACATGTTGAACATATAAAGGCCATATTTGATTGTCTATTGAAATCAAACCTAAAACTACAGATTGACAAGTGTCAATTTGCAAAACAAGAAATCGAGTTTTTAGGGCACATAGTGAATCAAGAAGGGCTAAAACCTACTAAAACCAAAATCAAAGTAATTAACAAAATCAAACTACCATCAAATCAAAAAGAGATTTAAAGTTTCTTGGGCATGGCAGGGTATTTAAGACGGTACATAAAAGATTATTCAAAAATTGCACAGCCCCTTATAAAATATTTAAAGAAAAATTCGAGAGTAAACTTAGAAGATGAAGACTTCGTAGAGGCATTTGATAAACTTAAATTACTAATCACAAGCGAACCAATTGTAGTATACCCCGACTTTAAAAAACTATTTACTCTCGTCACGGACGCAAGCAACCATGCGTTAGGAGCCGTCTTAATGCAAGATGATAAAGTCATTTACTATGCGAGTCGAATGCTCAAAACTCACGAACTAAACTATAGTACAATCGAGAAAGAGCTCCTAGCCATTTACTGGGCAACCAGATATTTTAAGCATTACCTGTACGGAAGGAAATTTGTGATAAAAAAAGATCATAAACCTTTGGTTTGGCTAAGCAATTTAAAAGAGCCAAACTTAAAACTTCAACGCTGGAAAATTCAGTTAAATGAGTTTGATTTCGATATAAGCTTTATCAAAGGAAAAGAAAACGCTCTGGCGGATGGCCTCAGTAGAATCCCAAGCTCCAATAGCGCAAAAGCAGACGAAGACAGCCTCGAGATAGATCGCGAAGATATTTTTTTGACCGAAATAGAAAACAATCTCCGCATCAACGTCTTAAACGTTGTAGATGAAAATCAGGATTTCTAGACACATTGTTAAAACAAAAGGCGATGCTGAAAAATTGTTAAAAGTCATGCAAGAAATAATTCCCGAAAAAGGACTAGTTGTAATTTATTGCGAAGACACAAAATTATATTTAATGTTCCAAGAAAATTATAGACAATATTTCTCCAACAATACAAATTTAAGAGTACTAAAAACATGTATATGTCGGATCTTAAATTATGGTAGTCAGTGTAATAAAGAACAATTCTCGTCCCTGCAATTGTTGATTGTTATTACACTTTGTTTCTTCTATTCGCCAGATGGTCAGGATAGTTCGATGCGAATAAGGAAGAGAAATGTGACATTAGGTTGGATGTTTGAGAGAGAGAGATGGGCACTACGATTCTTGTGTGTGTATGCTTGAGCCACTGCGAGAGACAGAGATACAAGTATGTTTATTGTAGCTTTTGTAGCGTTGTAGCTGGAGGACAATTCCGGTAAGCGAGAATTGCTGGGGCATTCTCAAGTTGGCAGTGGCACGATCCAGTATATTCGCCGTATACAATCAGTTAAAAATATGGAAAACCAAAGCCCCAACCCGACATCAGAAGTGGGATCAGTGCCAACTCCTGCATTTACTGAAGATCAGTGGCGTACCATTATGGAACTACAAAATCGCAATTTCGTCGAGATGTGTAAAGCTATGCAAGCGTCTGTGCGTCCACAAAATCAAGTGGTTTTGCCAAAATTTAACCCAGATGTATCAGGAGTGGATGCGACTCAATAATGTGCAACTGCAAGCATTATCATGGACGAACAGAAGATGGCAGCGCACTTATCATGATGTTGAGTAGTTGCATGCAGGGCAGTGCTTCATCGTGGCTTGCATAGATCTGCTATCCTGGCATTAATTGGGAGCAGTTTAAAGAACTATTTATACAGCGCTTCGAGATTAAGGAAACGCCGGCAGCTATGTTCCTGAATCTACTGAACAGCCGTCCAGCCCACAATGAGTGCCCTGCAGTGTACGCAAGCCGTATGGTGACGTCATTGACTACAAAATGGCGCAATATGAACGTCGAGGAAATAGCTGTATCCACTATACTTGCGCATATGGCCAATTTTGACAACCGTTTGCAGCGTATCGTGTTTTCGTCCAATGTACAAACTAGAAGTCAACTTCAAATGGAACTGAAAGCATTTACATTTGACAAAAAGCGGAGTGCTGGAAATACTGATGGTAATAGCGACGACTGCAAGCAAGCCAAAATTGTGTGCCACTTATGCAAGAAACCAGGACACAAAATGGCGGAGTGTTAATTAAAGCAGTCTGGACCGGAGAATAAACAGCATCGCGATTTACAGAATGTGACCTGTTACCGGTGTGGACAACTTGGGCATCTTGCGAATCGGTGCACGAACAATGCAGCTAAATCTGGAGCAGTTACTGAGAAGAAATGTAATCAATGTTTTGTGGCTGAGCCAAAAGAAGTTTTGACACATCAGGCAGAGATCTTTCCTATTTGTTTTGACTCTGGAGCTGAATGTTCGCTTATTCGCAGTAGTGTTGCCGAAAAATTTGATGGCAAACTTATTAATAATATTGTCATATTACGAGGTATTGGCGACGTTGGCATTTCCAGTAAGCTACAAAAACTATCTAAATGTATTATTAATGGAAATATTGTAGAAATACTGTTTCACGTCATAGCAGATAAGCATCTCACAAATGATATTGTAATTGGTAGGGAAATCCTTAGTCCAGGATACGAAATCATCTTGACACCTGATAAATTTAAATTGGTTAAGACTAAATTTGTAAACGTCTGTAAAGTCTCTGAGTCATCTACCTTGCTACATAATGTTGATACTGAATTGATTGTTAATGACAAAGAAAACTTAATTAAATTACTTCAAGATTATTCAGCTGCATTTATTGATGGAATCCCTTGCACAAATGTTAATACGGGTGAAATAACTATTATATTAATAAATCCAAACAAAACTGTGCAGCGGCGTCCATATCTTTTGAGTCCAAATTAAAAAGAAATTGTACGTGAAAGAATAACAGAGTTGTTAAATTGTAACATTATTCAACCTAGTTGTTCTCCCTATGCTAGTCCTATACTATTGGTTAAAAAGAAGAACGGATCCGATCGACTCTGTGTTGATTATCGTGAACTAAACAGCAATACTGTTTCTGACAGATATCCCTTACCACTAATCAACGATCAGATTGCTAGACTTGCGGGTGCAAAATATTTTACTTGTCTGGATATGGCTAGTGGATACCATCAGATACCCATTCATCCCGATTCTGTTGAATGTACTGCGTTTGTTACACCTGATGGCCACTATGAGTCTGACAATGCCATTTGGCCTCACGAACTGTTTTCCAGCGAGCCATTATAAACGCATTGGGAAATCTTGCATATTCTTATGTAATGGTCTATATGGACGATATAATGGTGGTGTCATCTACCATAGAATCAGGTATAGAAAAATTGAGAATTGTTTTGGATGTATTAACTGCAGCGGGATTCTCTTTTAACATAGCAAAATGTGGATTTTTAAAAAATACTGTACAATACTTGGGGTATGAGTTAAGGCCTAATCCGCGAAAAATTATTGAGTTAAATTCCTTGCCACCACCGCAAACAGTTCGTAGCGTAAGACAGTTTATTGGATTGGCGTCTTATTTTCGAAAATTCGTGCCTCGGTTCTCACAGATTATGAAACCGATATATTCCTTAACTTCGAGTAAAAGTGTGTTTAATTGGAATAACGAGTTGGAAAGTATTAGAAAAGATATTATTGCTATTCTTGTAAATGAGCCTGTACTTGTTATTTTTGATCCACAACATCCAATAGAGTTACACACAGATGCAAGCTCTTACGGTTATGGAGCAATATTAATGCATCGAATCAATGGTAGTCCCCATGTAATAGAGTATTTTAGTAAAACTACTTCCCCTGCAGAGTCGAGATACCATTCATACGAATTAGAAACCTTAGCAGTGGTAGAATCGGTTAAACAGTTCCGTCATTATTTAGTTGGTCGTACGTTCGTAGTGTATACTGATTGCAATTTTCTTAAATCATCGCGGACAAAAATTGATTTAACACCAAGAGTGCATCGTTGGTGGGCGTATTTGCAGCCGTTTCAATTTACAATAGAATATAGAGAAGGAAAGCGCATGGTGCATGTGGATTTTTTATCGAGAAATCATATTCAGGAAGCCAGCAAAGTTGAAAAGTCGTTAGTCCCTGAAAAGCGTGTAAACTTGGCAGAAATCTCAAGTGACTGGCTTGCTGCAGAACAGCGCCAGGATTCTGAAATTACTGATATCATTAACAAACTTAACTCCAAAGAGTTGACTGATGATGTTGCACAGACTTATGAGTTGAGAAAAGGTGTCTTGTTCCCTAAAGTTCAGAGAAATGGAAGAACCCGTTGTCTGCCAGTAGTACCCCATGCATTTCGATGGTCAGTAATAAATCAAGTGCACGAGTCCATCATGCATTTGGGATGGAAAAAGACTCTTGACAAGACTTACCAATACTATTGGTTTGCTAAGATGAATAAATATGTTAGGAAGTTTGTCGATAGTTGCATTACATGTAAAACTGTTAAGGGTTCATCTGGGAAGATACAAGCCGAGTTACATCCAATTCCAAAAGTAAATATACCATGGCACACGGTGCATATCGACATAACTGGAAAATTAAGTGGTAAGAATGATCTTAAGGAGTACGTTATAGTACAAATTGATGCCCTAACAAAATTTGTTTATTTGTTCCATACTTTAAAACTAGATTCTGACAGTTGTATTCAGGCAGTGAAATCATCTATTTCTTTGTTCGGAATACCGCAGCGTATAATCGGTAATCAGGGTAGATGTTTTACTAGTGAGAAATTTTTAGAATTTTGTACATCACAGAAGATTAAGCTTCATCTTATAGCAACAGGAGGAAGCCGTGCAAACGGTCAAGTTGCACGTGTGATGAGTACACTTAAGAATTTACTGTCAGCGTTTGAATTGAGTCACCGATCTTGGCAGGATGCTTTAGGTGAGATACAACTTTCTTTAAATTGCACAGTTAGTAGTGCAACCAAAGCAAGTACCCTAGAGTTACTTGTCGACAAGGAGGCTCGTCCTTTCGGTTTGAATCCACCGTACTATACAGAGATGGAGGTAGATAAAGTTAATGCTAGAGATAGGGCAATTGAAAATATGAAAAATCAAGCTAGTTACGACAAAATAAGGTTCGATAAAAATAAAGCAGCAGTTGTACGACATAAAGTTGGAGATTTTGTGCTACTGAAAAATGAAGAACGACATCAAACTAAATTGGATGTAAAGTTTAAAGGGCCATTTTTGGTTACTGAAGTTCTAGAAGGAGATAGATATATTCTGAAGTCATTGCATAATAAGAGAACTTATAAATATTGTCATGAAGATTTGAGAAAGATGCCAGATGGTTATGTTCCGAGTGAATTGGAGTGCCCGCCTGAGACTTGATGAAATGGTTATGATATATCCGTGTGAGAGGATATGTTATATGAAAATCAAATGTCCATATAGAGTATGGAATGATTGAAATGAAGTTGCAATAGACTTCGATAAGAAATGTTTGTGAATGGCGGATGTGTTTGAGAATTCAAATGGAAATAACCTGGCTGATGTGAAGTTTATGCATGGTTTATGAACCATGACAATATTTGATTGAAATGTATGAGTTAAAGATATGGTTTTGAGATTTGAGCTATCTGCGTCATTGGGCAAGCACAAGTGAAAGACGAAAGTTGGAACATGGCGTGTGGCGCTCTTGACGGGACTATGCTCTTAATCAAAAGGAAATCATAGTGACAATAACTAGAGTCGAATTTTGAATTGCTGAGAAGCAAATGAAATAAATTAAACGTTAAAATGAATTTAATTATGTAATGAGAATAAGAATTAAAACTTGCTAATAATGTTGTGTAGAATGTAAAATAATGAAAGATTTTGAAGTAAGTGAAAATGTTTAGTATAGGAAATATATCCTATAAAAAATGGTATTCGAAAATGATGAGTAAAAGAAAACACAAACTATAGTCACCGATTCATGTCATATTTGTAATATTAAGATTACAGTACACGAGGACGTGTAAATTGTCAGAATGGCGGTGTCGGATCTTAAATTATGGTAGTCAGTGTAATAAAGAACAATTCTCGTCCCTGCAATTGTTGATTGTTATTACACTTTGTTCCTTCTATTCGCCAGATGGTCAGGATAGTTCGATGCGAATAAGGAAGAGAAATGTGACATTAGGTTGGATGTTTGAGAGAGAGAGATGGGCACTACGATTGTTGTGTGTGTATGCTTGAGCCACTGCGAGAGACAGAGATACAAGTATGTTCATTGTAGCGTTTGTAGCGTTGTAGCTGGAGGACAATTCCGGTAAGCGAGAGAAAATGTTAAAAATTATAGAAAATGAACACTTAAAAAACAACCACAGGGGCATAAATGAAATTTTGTTAGAAATTAAGCAATTATATTATTACCCTAATTTGTTAAAAGAAATTCAAAAGTATATAAATAACTGCAATATATGCAACACAGCTAAATATGATCGCCGCCCAATTAGATATAATTATTGTATAACCGAATCATCTGAAAAACTGAATGATAGAATTCATATGGATATATGGTTTCCACAACGAAATATCATGTACCTTACTACAATCGATAAATTAAGTAAATATGCAACAACACATTTTTTAAAAGACCGATCATGGATTTCTCTGCTTAACGCAATTAAATTAAGACTCCAATATCTAGGAAAACCTAAGATCCATTTCACGACCCCATACAAAAAAACTGTAAATTCAGATATTGAACGCGTTCATCTAACTTTAAACGAACACATACGGTTATTCAATGCGGATCCTAACAATAAAGATAGCCTGAAAGACAAAGTTTTAATGGCTATAATATCATACAACAACACAATCCATAATACAACTAACATTAGGCCAATCGATATTCTAAATAATTTACTCTCTTCTGAAGACATCGAAAAACTATCTAAAAAGATAGCAGACAATAAAATAAAGCTTATGTCAAAACAACCTATAGAATCTAATGATAATTTTAAGAACGATTTTGTCAAAAATAATAAAGTAGGTAAATCACAACCAAAATATAAACGTATCGAAGGTTATGAGCAGCAGGGTAATTATCTCGTATCTGTCGACAACCCGAATCATAAAATTTATAAGGATCAAGTTAAACGAATATATAACCACCAAGACGTTAATATGTAAGCTCGATAAAAATATTGTAAGATACAATTAATTTTCAACAAAGATATTGTCGAAACTTGCGCGCGGGGTGTCATATATACTTACATGCATACACACAGAAATCCTATATGTATGTACACATGCTGTATAAGTGAGTTTTTACCTCGCAGAATTTCACAGCTTCGAAAGCCTAGATCATAAGTAAGTCTTAAGCTGATCACGACTCAGAGCGGATGTTAATTGAAGAATTAATAAAGTTATTAATGGTACTATAAACATAAACCCGCGTATAATAACTAAACAACAAATTACAAGTGTCATGAGAGCATTTTTGTACCAACTGAGAAAGTTGGCAATCAACACTAAACTATATATATGTAACGGCGAGGCACGCGCCATTTTTCGTTACTTCTTTATTTTGTTTTTTTTTTGTTCTTTAACTTGGCCGTAGTATTTATACTCCAGTTTTTCTCCTCGTCGCCAGTGTAACGACTCCAAATCCCCAATTTAAACAACAGTTCCAAATACGTTATTTCAACTTCTTTATTAGTCCCGGCACAGCGGGCGTTACCAGTCAACTAACTCCGATCGAATAGTGAACATTAATACTTTTCTTCTTCTTACGTCCTTCACTTCTTTTGAGAGACCGCGTCAATCCCATCTCTGCCGTCGCTCTTCGCTGCCGATACGGATCTCCACAAATACCTAGGGGTAATGCTGGACAACAGGATGTCCTACGGAGCGCACGTGGAGTACTCCACCATAAAAGCTGCAAGGATCCAAGGAGCACTCTCAAGGATGCTGCAAAACGTGGGAGGCCCAAAGGAAGGCAGGAGACGTCTTTTAGCCAGTGTCGTCACGGCGCCGATATGGGCTGCGTCAGTCAGAAGACAACAGGGGCTTAAGAAAAAGCTAGGGTCATTGTACCGACTAGCGGCCCTACGCGTCATATCCGGCTTTAGAACCATATCCGAGGAATCCGTCCTCGTTCTAGCCGGAATGATTCCAATTGATATTCTGGCAAATGAAGCGGAGGAAATCTACGCATGCAATCGGCAACGGGGAAGGAATTTATCCCGAGAGGCCATCAGGAGGTCAGCCCGACAAGCGACATTATCCTCATGGCAGCAGAGGTGAGATTCAACGACCAAAGGTAGATGGACGCACAGGCTAATCCCAAACATCCAGGAGTGGATCGGAAGAAACAACGGTCAGGTTAGTTACCAGCTTACCCAGTTTCTTACAGGTCACGGGGGGTACAGAAAATACTTCCATAGATTCGGACACGACGAAAGTCCAGTGTGCCCCAACTGCCCAGGAGCAGACGAGGACCCAGAGCACATCTTATACAATTGTAGGAGATATCGTGCCACCGTCGGATCGCTACCAGATCCAAAGCAGCTTGTGGAATACATGTGTAGCTCACAAGAGCAATGGGACTGGGTAAGCCAGTTGATAGCTTATACACAGGGCGACTTAAGAAGTGAAGCCGGTTAATTTTATTAAATTAACCGTCTGCTCTTCTAGCAGACGGGAGATGATCTATATGGTGTGGTCGACGCTAATTGGGGAGAAAACTTGACAGATCGACGTTCCTACTCCGGTCAAGCATTTGTATTGGCAGGCACCGCCATAAGTTGGGAAGCGCCCAAGCAACAGACTGTCGCATTAACAAACACAGAATCGGAGTATTTATCCATGTCCGAGGCTGTGAAAGAGACATTATACTTGAAAGCTCTTTTGAACAGGATTGCCCTAAGGTGTAAGTGCGTGAGCATTTTCAATGACAATCAAAGCACTTGGTCAAAGGTTTTGGATTCCATCCTCACACAAAACACATAGACGTGCGACACCACTTTATCCAGGATATGCATAAGAGTGGCGACATTTCTGTGGAGTATATGCAGACAAAGCATATGTCCGCAGATGTTCTAACGAAAGCCTAGGCGGCCAAAAGCACAATGAATATAGTTCATCATTAAGATTGATAAGTATTTAAGATTATCAATTTTTTTTAATAGAACACAGCAAATGAATTGACTGCCGAAAAAACGTTTGATATACTTTCCACGAAATCAACTCTTGTCTTTTCACTTGTTCTGCTGCGATCTGATCGTTGGACCAAATTCCAACACTATGTATGCTTCATATATGCCTACAAAAACTCCAATCACTGAAGTGAATGAGCAAGACGTGCATATTGCGACCTACGCTGATGACACTGTATCTTGGCAGCCATATTTGCATTGCAGGAGTATCTGGACGCATTTCACCAATGGGCTACGAAATGGAACATTCGTGTAAACGCAGACGCAAATGTTCCAATGTAACGTTCACCAATTGTTGAAGTACCTGCCCAGGAGTCAACCTCAACGATAGTCCAGTCAGAGCCCTTCCTGCATAAAAGTACTTCGGTGTCACTTTGGACAAAAAAACTCACATTTGGCAGGCACATTATCTGTAGCCAAAACTCGTTCAGGATTTAAGTGTCTCGGAAGTCCTGGCTCCTCACACCACGCAACAAGTTCAAACTCGGATGTAAGGTGCAGATATACAAGTCCATCTTGGCGCCAAGTCTTTTCTTCGGACTCCAGGTTTATGGTATCGCTGCAAAAACCAACCTGACCAAATCCGGGTTTTGCAAACGAAAATTCTTTGAAGGATCCAGAACCAGAGACATCAAACGAGATCTCAACGTGACCAGTTGAAGAAGATCTTCAATAAAATTTAAAATTTATACTGATTTTATCAAAAACACCAGCAAGATTGTCGGTGTCATGATACAATTATACAAGGTAGTCTCGTCGTCTGCGTCACTCCTCTATTGACACTACAATGAGTGCGAGTAAAAAAGTGTTTTCCCGAAAGTGCGAAAGAAACAGAAACAGAGTGTGTTGTTTACCCATATGCTGTGCGTGAGGTATAAAATTGCATGCAAAATATAAACATTTGAAATTTTTTTTTTTTAATTTTATTTTGAGTAGTTTAGAATTAGATACTAATCTTTGTTTTTGTTTTTTAACAATTAGTTTTTTGTTTAGTTTCTTAATTCTAAAAAAAATGCGAATTTAAAAAAATAACACTTTTTTACACCTAACCTTAAATCTAAATTCTCCGCAGCCTTTAATAATTTATCTTTAACATTATTTTTAATACAAAATTCTTCCTTAATTAATGCTAAAAATAAAATTTCCATATTTTTGGGTCCTTTTAAAAATTCCTTGGATGGCTTTATAAGGCCGCCACGGAATACTTCATTCACATACGTAAATGTTGAAGTCGAGGTCTCGTTATTAATGTTTAATTTATTTATTATATCATTTTATTTATTATATCATATTATTTATCATTCCATTGCATCATCCGCCAATTCGTCAATGCCAATATTTATTTTCCCAATGTCAATATCAGCTTCAAAGGTGTCCATGCTGTGTTTGAAAATTTAGGTTTAACCAACTATCAGAGTTGTCCTTGTCCACATTGCCATTGTATGACAAAATTTCTGTTTTTTGATAAATTAAGTACAAAAACTATAATTATTCCAATAAAACTTAAAGAAAACATGAACAAAAACACAGACTTCATTAGACAGGGCTTACTAACGATCACTTTTCTGAAACAAAGAGCTAAACAATTGACAATTATTACTTATTATTATTTGTTATTATTATTTATTAATTTTTAGTTGATTGTTTTAGTTTTGTCATACTTTTAATATATTTTTTTAATATATTAATATATTTTCATGGCGCCAAAAAAGTTTTCCACTATGTCTTGGTTAAGACCACTATTTAAAAGATACTCCATTCCGTATCTCTCCGACAAATAGGCAAATAAGTCATCCACAGATTTCTTGTCAACCAAAATGCCTTTTTCAAAGGGAAGCATGTAAGGTTTTTCAACTATGTATCTCCATGCGCATGATCTCAGACATTTTGGCCAAAGTTTGTCCACTTCAGGCATCTGCTCGTCATCCATTAGGTCTATCAGTACATCAAGAGTACTTGGATTTATTTTTACTTCGGCCAACCATCTATATAATGTGCCCGACTCGGATAAGGAAAGCCTTTATTGAATTAATGGTAATAAATTCTAGGTCCGGCGGAATGGAGACATACGAGGTTTGTTCAAAAAAAAAGGTGACTTTTCAAATTTCGCGGGCAATTTTTATGATTATCGATTTGTTTGTTTTGTTATGTTGGCACACTCTTCCCTAACAACTTATCAAGTATCAAGTTGAATCCCCTTTTTTGTTGGTTGTGAGAGGCGTAAAGGTTACAAGTTATTTTGCGTGCTCGGCTATTTTTTGCTATCGAAAAATATAGATCAAAGGATTTGCATCAAATTGCATCAATATGCATCAGTGGCATACGGTAAAACTTTTCTGAGTAAAACAAATGTTTCCAACAGGTACAAACTCTTCGTCGAATCACTATCAGAAAAGTTGCTGAACATGTGAACATGTTTTTCAAAGAGTCAGCGAAGTTTGTTCCGAAATTTATGAATTTTTACCAAAAAAACCATCTCATGAGCATCGCTAAAGAGCTGTTGAACGTCAACGACGACTCAGATTTTCTCAAAAGGGTCATAACTGGTGACGAATCATGAGTATATGGTTATGATATCGAAACAAAAGCTTAATCGTCTCAATGGAAGAGCCCAGGTGAGCCAAGACCGAAAAAAGCATTCCAAGTTCGATCAAAGGTCAATGTTTTGATCATTGTTTTCTTTTATTACCAAGGCATGGTGCATCAGGAGTTCTTACATATGGTCGTACGGTCAATGAACAGTATTATCTGGAAGTTATGCGCCGTTTGCGAGAAGCAATACGATAGAAACGTCCAGAATTGTGGAAAAAAATGCATGGCTTTTGCATCGCGATAATGCCCCTGCTCACTCATCTCTGCTTGTGAGATAGTTTTGGGCCCAAAACAACACCACAATAATGCCTCAGCCACCATATTCATCAGATTTGGCCCCATGTGACTTTTTTTGTTCTCAAAACTAAAGAGACGGACATTTGCAACGATTGAAGAGATAAAACTGCATCGCTGGAAGAGCTCAAGGCTATACCGAAAAGTGTTTCTGAGAAGTGCTTGCTGAAGCTTTTTGCAGATCAAAGCTCGAAAGAAGCTTTTCTATCTGAGAGGCTTTGTTTTCTGAAGAGAATAGATTGAGTCGGAACCTTTTACTTGAGGTGTCAGTTGACATGGAAGGCTTTGGGTCTCAATTAATCGAGGTGGCAAGAAAATGTGAAATTTCCTGTGAAGTGGGTGGCTGTTTCCCTTAGAGGCTTTTTTTTTAGAGCCTTGCGGTCAAATAGGTCAACTTAAACCATAAAAGTAAAAAAATTTCATTAGTTTAGTGTATTTCCTTGTGCTTGAACGATCGATTTTAAAATTTTTTTTGTTTTTATGCATACGGGAACGATTTATGCTAAAAATGAACTTTTTTGTCTCTAGAAATTTCACTAAAAAGTTCATTTCGGTGAAAAAAAAGTTTGTGCGTGAAAAGTCGATCGTTCAAGCACAGAAAAATTTCATTACGAACATTTTAAAAAAAATTTGAAGTAAATCGGTTCAGTAGTTTTCCGCCAATCCATGTCACCGCAAAGTCATTTTTCAAGAAACACCATTTCGAGATATTCGCGTTTAAAGTTTCAAGTTCAGTTCAAGGCCGCAACAAGGCGCGCGGCTAGGAGCGCTGTAACTTTTTTTCTACTGCTCCAATCTCTATGAAAATTTGGGAAAATGTTCTCAAGGAGTTGTTCTTCAAGATAAATCAATAAAAAAAATTTCGATTTTTTGAAAATAAAAAAGGTGTATAACCCCTTAAGAATGGTTTGAGCTGTTAAGTTTTAATTCACTCAAAAGGAGTGAGAAAGATTTGAGTCGGGATTTCTGTTTACCCAAAAATTGTTTTCGTTTTCAATCTGAAGTGACTCTTAGAAATTGGAAATCTGAAATGAGGCTGTTTTTAGCCGAACTGGAATAATTAAATGTTTATGTTATTACAAAAATTGGAATGCAGCTGCGTTAAGAATTTCATAACAAAAGGCTTCAGCTTCGGCTTAAAAAATTTACTGATATACAATTAAATACATTTTAAATTTTTCGATATGTTATTTCCCCATCCTTAAGAATTTAGCCTGTCCCCAGGCGGTTAGTTTGGGGTTTAACTGTAGGTCATGTTCTTTATTTTCTGTAGTGTAGTCTGTTTAGTTTCTTCTTCGGGACTAATAACCTTTTGTTTTTTATAATTAATTATTTTCCTTTTTGGGATGTTCTTAAATTTATAAATCAAATATATGATTATAATAATATTTATTATTGCTAGTAGTATTAATAAAATTGTTTGGGTTGTAAAATATTGTTTTGAATGGTTTTGGAATATTTCTTTGGCTACGATATAGTTTAGTTAGTTCGAGTTTACGAGGGCTGACAATAAAGCAGTGGGGGGCAAAACTAACACATGTTTAAAATTTGAGTGTGTGCGTAGCAGAGAAAAACAATGAGAACAGAGAATTCACTGAGCGAAAAAAACGTATTTTTTATTTCATTTTTCGTTGGATTCAGAAGTTGGAATGGGCACTAAAATTGAGTATTTTATTTTAAAAAAAGCTTTGCTAGCAACATTTCTTAAACACGTGAAAAACTACGCTTCCCTATCTATATTCTCCATGAAAAAAAATTTTTCCAACACAATTTCTGAGAAAATTTTTCTCAGTGGAAAAATTTTTATTTTTAGTTTGGGCTGTCAAACGAACTAAAATCAGAGCAAATGAGAGAGCTTCTAAAAAAAATTTGACGGTGTTGACACTGTCAGTGTGCCGGCAGCGCTGCGGCAGAATTTCCTACCCTATACTCGCGTGCGATATAAAATGAGAGTTTGCCCACCACTGCAATAAAGTAAGGTCTCCAATTTTTTTTTTATAGAAAATGACTTTTATTTACAAAAAGCGATACACCGTTGGAACGGCCATGGTCTGGTCTATTTTTTTACATAATCGCAATATATAATACCTTTTTTTTCCAACACCTTGCGCATCCGCACGATAAACTTGTCTATACCGGCAGAATACCACTCTCCGCCCGCCTCGCGCAGCCAGGTGTTGACCTCTTTCTGAACCTCCGCGTCACTATCAAACTTCTTCCCTCCGAGATGTTTCATCAGGGCGGGGAACATGTGGTAGTCACATGTTCTGCCTCCTCTGTCGGCCACTTCTCTCCTCGTCGTGAACATTAGTGCGCCCGGAATTGAACTCGCGGCTCCACTTACGCACGTTTTTATGTCCATACACTTTTCCCCGTAAACTTTAACTAGTTGGCGATGGATTTCAATAGGTATCACCTTTTTCTTTATTTAGAGATTTCTTCTAAATACAAAAGGTTTTCTTTCAATCGCGCTGCGTATTCTCGTCGCTCCTCCTGGTTTTGCCGGCTCCGTCGAAGGCGTCCTCTGTGGGTTGGCGAAGGCGTCCGCTAACCGTCGCCCTTTCGCTGGCCACACGCGGGCCTTCCCACCTCTGAGAAACATTTCACATTTGCGATTTCAGGAGTCGGTAAGGCGTACGCCAGACTTATCCTTTCCTCACTTTCTTGCAAGGCTACCTACCGTGTTCGGGATTGGCCCAACTCGATTCCCCTACCCTGGGTTGTCTCGGGTCTCGTCCTTTATGTTTTCTGTATACTGGGCGTGCGATCCCGAGTCGGCCTAGTTTCGCAGGACCACGCCTGTTGGTTGCTATTTCAGGAGTTGGTAAAGCGTACGCCAGACTTATCCTTTCCTCAATTCCTTGCAAGGCTAACACGCCAGTTCGGGAATGGCCCAACTCGACTACCCGGGGTGTGTAGAGGAAAACGTCCAGCAATGGATCCTTTCCTCACTTGTTCTTTACGCTCTTCTTGCGTTTGGCTGTCGGACTCTCCACAGGCGGTCCTCCAACTCAACGTTACAACGCCCGCTGCTTTCTGCGTCGCAACCCCCTTTGCTCCTTGCTCCACCGCTGCTGCTCACCACGCCACACTTTCTAAGGTACGCCTGCGCGGCGTGCTGATTCCCCCTCCCCCTTCATCTACCTTTCCATCGTCTTACTGCTGCTCTGGGAACTGTTACGATCCACGTCGATTCCGTCTTCCCACGCGTGGCGGTGTTTCGCCCCTTCGCTCCTTGACCCAAGGTACCTGGCTTTCACATCTCCCCGTTTTGATTCTGGGGATACTCCACTTGGCTGCCAGGTTGTTGACCGGTGCTTGACCCCATTTTGCCGCTTTCGCACCACCTTGGCCCTGCTTTGCCCCTGGCTATCTGTCTTAGCGGAGAGACAAACTCTCCTCACAAACCAAAATAAATAAACAAACAAGAACAGCAAGCCCTTCTAAAAAAAAGGGGCAACACAACGTTTGCCGGGGTTGCTAGTAAAAATAAAAAATAATCATTATTCTCTTAGCGAAAAAGTGAAAATCAGAAATAATCATTATTCTCTGAAAGAAGAAGAAAAAATCACTTAATAAAGACGGCAGAAGCAGAAAATCTGAGAAGCGTCACATTTTCCGCCAGATCTTTGGAATGGCTACAAATTTTTAAATTCCTCTACAAATGGCAACGTTTGATTTTTTCCCATTTTTTGTAGAGGAATAATTAAAGGTTCCTGTTTGGTCTTTGGGGGTTTTCAATTCCGTAATCCGCACCAAAATAAAATGCCGAATTTATGTAATTTTAAAACGTTATAAATGTTTCTTCCTGCTTGCAGATAAAGCCGGATGATCAGCAGATAGCTTATGGTGCATGCAGAGACTCAAGCAATGTACAGAGAGGGCGGCCCGACTAGTCATACGCGAAGCTAAAGCTCTCGATAATGGAGAGGGCGGCCCGACCTAGACATTGCGGAGCTTAAACTCTCTAAAGAAGGGCCCGTTGAGTCGAGCGGCCGAGAGAGAGTCGGCTTGCGACCAACTAAGCGCTTTGTGCAAACTTAAGCCTAAATAAATAAACAATACACTAAACCTGACACTAACATTATTTGAACATTACCATTAAGCCGCTGTGCTGCTGCCGGATCAGACAATGCCTTCCACATGAGGTGAATTATCGAAGATAGAGAGATAGATTGAAGAGTTTCAGAAGAGGTTTGCACAGGGTCCCCGCAAAGGGGACAAAAGCAAAGGGGACCAAAATCTAAAGTAGGAAAAAGCCTAACGCATTACGTTTCGCGACTGTGACTGCCGACAGCAGTCGAAAATTGTCGATAGCTGCTGCCACAACTTATGTATACGATCGGAAGCAACAGCAAAGCAGAAAGCAGAAAAACGAAAACCGGCGACTTATGCTGCTTTCTGATTTTCGTAGCTGTTTGAATTTTGCGGCAGTCTGACTTTTTCAAAAGCAGAAGAAAAAGCAATCGCAAACTTTTTGAAATCGCTCGCAGTCGAAGTTTTCTTGAAGTTTTCTTTTCGAAGCTTCTTGCTTTTTTGACTTACGCTGCTGAACAAAAGGAAAAGCGACCAAAATCAAAAGTAGGAAAAAGCCTGTTGCATTACTTTTCGCGACTGTGACTGCCGACAGCAGTCGAAAATTGTCGATAGCTGCTACGACAACTTATGTATACGCTCGGAAGCAACAGCAAAGCAGAAAGCAGAAAAACGAAAAGCGGCGACTTATGCTGCTTTCTGATTTTCGTAGCTGTTTGATTTTTGTCTATGCTTTGACTGCGACTTCTGATTTTTTCAGAAGCAGTAGCAGAAGCAAAATCATTAGTGTTTACAATATTACAAAATGCTTCGGATGCTTAGTAAACTGAATCCTGAAGCGGTGAATATAACTTATATAATATAACCTATAAACCAAAGAAATACATTTTTTTATAGAACATTTTTTACTTCTTATTTAAATTAGTAGAGCATGTTTTAATTTTGGCTTTAAGAAAAAGTCCAAAAACATGGTTTCTTATTTGTTATAGTTTTTAAGCTATATTTTCGTTATATAAATAGGAGCTTTAAATTTATATTTTTCATAAAGTCATGGTTTTTATCATGTATACTGAACAAATGTGTGATCTCTTAAGCCAATCCTTGCTCAATTTGCTATTTTAATTAAAAAATCAAACGATCGAGTATCTTTCGATATAAAAAATTTTCGTAATCGGGTTTTTTTTAATTTTTAATGATACGGAAGGCTGGTACTGAAATATAATGGCACTAAATAGTGCCTGTATAAGTTAATAATAGTTTATTTGTGTGTGGGTTTTTCAAATAATATTTATTGATGTTTTGTTTAGCACAAACCCGTTAGGGTTAGTTTTATTGACAAAGATAGAATAAAATATAACGCGAGCTAAGGCTACCGAGTTCTACTTAAGACTTAACTAAAATACTACCCGGGCTGTACTTCGAAGCCTTCGTTGGGCTGCGGCGCAGTTGTCCAGTTGCAGTGTCAGCATTGCGTATCCGGCCAGCAACGATCACTTGTTGCGCAAGTGCCCGAGCCGTTCCCTTGGAATGCGTAGTCACCAGCTCTTTCGTTACGCGTGCAGGCCACCGGATCCGGTGTGCAATTTGCACTTTTCCTAAATTCTGCCTGCGCGTGTTAACTCCTCCCTCTTTTAAATGGTCGTCGTTCCGGGGACCCACTCGTTCTACATCGTCGTCGGCCCTCGGTTTCTTGCGGCGATTGGCCTTCAGGTGATATTTGCCACTGCACAGGATTGCGCATAGTGAGCCAGTAGAATAAGGCAAATGTTGAGACGGGATCCCGATGACAGTCTTTCTCTGAGCGTTCCGATGTTAGGCTAAGCTAAGCCGGTTGTGGTGAGCAGTGACGTTTACTATTGTCATAGCCGACACAGCAGGTTTTTTCAGTGAGCTCCCCAGCTGGTTTATGAACCAGTTTCCGTTGAGCGCTACCTTGTCAGAGTACGCTAACAGGTAGGTTCCGGATACCTTTAGTTCCCGGCCTTGGTCGTCTGTCACCGTTACGTTGGCATCGTTGATGATAAGGGTTCCGTGGTCCACAATGGTGATTGGATCTAGGTGACCTGGGAGCGTGGAGCAGTGCGCGTTTTTTAGTTCCTTGCAGAATGCGAAACCTACCGCTGTCTTGCAGTCACCAATGTTGAGGGAATTCGGCAACTAAATTTCAGCTTTCAAAGTTCAGGATTCTATTATGGCGTTGAACCGGGTAGACTGTTATTCTCTTACATACGAGCTTAGGATTAGGAAATTTAATGAGAAAGTGCAGAATGTCAGAATTTTGAAAAACGCTTATGCCAGGTACTTCTTATATTTCTATCAAACTAATATTAATAGGATGTTTGTTTCTAAATTCGATTTCGTCGGCACCATCTAGAATAGTTGGGCTTACAATATTTAATTTTGCTAGGGTTAGGCCCATAAGGATGTTTTCTAGGTCTGTAATGATGATTCTATTCTTTGCTAAAATGATTTCAAACAAGTGTTTTTCTTTATTTGTTTTTTATTTCTGAATCTGATTCATTGCGTTAGCGAGCTCGTTTAGACGTTCTTGAAATTTTATATTTAATTCTGTCTGACCTTTATCTGCCCTCATTAACCGGTTCTGATTAAATCTTGGAATATGTCCAAGGTCCGTTGCTATAACTGGTGTTCTGTTTAGACTTAACGTCACGTCCGTCCTAATAGCCGTTAGTATGAAAATTAAAAAATATTTCTGTAACCTTGAAAGAATAAAGAAAGGAACAAAGGGGTAGGTCAAAATCTTGTGAGGGCGATTAACGTAGATTGTCCTTGTGGATCACCCTCCCTTTAAAAAGGACCGTGGTCCCCAGGTCTGCATCAATAACCTCTTCTGAGCACGGTGGTGTAAGCTTATTAAGGTATTCAGGAAAACCTTATCGTGCACTTGGTGAGTTTTATGAGGCCTATCTTTGTTGACGTGTTCGAGGGTTTTCTTCTGGCCCTGTTGAATTTTTTTGCTAATTTCTGCTTTGAATTCCGCGGATTTTGAGTGTAAAATGTCTATGGGTTTTTCGTTAGTCACCGAGTGAATGGATTTATTGTATTTATTAGTTGCAAGAAGAATTATTTGGGTGGTGTCAATTAGATAGTTCTCTAGCTTCAAACATCGTGCTATTTCGGCCAGGGTGCTATGAAATCTCTCCACTTGGCCGTTTGAGTTGCTGTGTAGAGGTGGTGCGTTAGAAACGGTAATGTTTTAGTTGTTCAGGAGAATGGATTTTATGGTCTCGGAATTTATGGATTTCTCGTTATCGCAGTAGATCGTTTTCGCTTTTGGAAAAAAATTTGCTATTTGCATTATTAGAGTTTTCCACGTCCACAATAGCCCTTGACGCGATCACCTGTACTGTGTACTGTGTCCACACACGTAAGAAAAAAGAGTTCCGTCTGTGGAAAAATGTCAATGTGGAGGATTTCCTCCACAGTAGTAGGTATAGGTGTTTGTGCTACTGCTTGTTTGCATACGCGAAGCTAAAGCTCTCGATAATGGAGAGGGCGGCCCGGCCTAGACATTGCGGAGCTTAAACTCTCTAAAGTCGAGCGGCCGAGAGAGAGTCGGCTTGCGACCAACTAAGCGCTTTGTGCAAACTTAAGCCTAAATAAATAAACAATACACTAAACCTGACACTAACATTATTTAAACATTACCATTAAGCCGCTGTGCTGCTGCCGGATCAGACAATGCCTTCCACATGAGGTGAATTATCGAAGATAGAGAGATAGATTGAAGAGTTTCAGAAGAGGTTTGCACAGGGTCCCCGCGCAGTTTTTCAGAACACAGTTACTCCTTCGGAGCCTTGCGAATAAATGGGCTTAGCATTTATAGATTCTATAATAAGACACTTTTAAAAAAAGATGGGGAAAAAATAAGAATGGCTGTTTCGATTTTATAAATATAACGCTATTCAAAAAGATCAGCAATTGCCTTATCGGTATTTGACGATGAGTTTTACGTCAAAGCAGCGGAGGAAAAAAACCAGTGTTTAAAAAACTGCAGTCGAATTAGCATAAGTCACAAAATTGTTGCTATTTTTTTATATCGCTCGCAGTCGAAGTTTTCTTTTCGAAGCTTCTTGCTTTTTTGACTTACGCTGCTGAACAAAAGCAAAGGGGACCAAAATCTAAAGTAGGAAAAAGCCTAACGCATTACGTTTCGCGACTGTGACTGCCGACAGCAGTCGAAAATTGTCGATAGCTGCTGCCACAACTTATGTATACGATCGGAAGCAACAGCAAAGCAGAAAGCAGAAAAACGAAAACCGGCGACTTATGCTGCTTTCTGATTTTCGTAGCTGTTTGAATTTTGCGGCAGTCAAAGCATACGACTTCTGACTTTTTCAAAAGCAGAAGAAAAAGCAATCGCAAACTTTTTGATATCGCTCGCAGTCGAAGTTTTCTTGAAGTTTTCTTTTCGAAGCTTCTTGCTTTTTTGACTTACGCTGCTGAACAAAAGCAAAAGCGACCAAAATCAAAAGTAGGAAAAAGCCTGTTGCATTACTTTTCGCGACTGTGACTGCCGACAGCAGTCGAAAATTGTCGATAGCTGCTACGACAACTTATGTATACGCTCGGAAGCAACAGCAAAGCAGAAAGCAGAAAAACGAAAAGCGGCGACTTATGCTGCTTTCTGATTTTCGTAGCTGTTTGATTTTTGTCTATGCTTTGACTGCGACTTCTGATTTTTTCAGAAGCAGTAGCAGAAGCAAAATCATTAGTGTTTACAATATTACAAAATGCTTCGGATGCTTAGTAAACTGAATCCTGAAGCGGTGAATATAACTTATATAATATAACCTATAAACCAAAGAAATACATTTTTTTATAGAACATTTTTTACTTCTTATTTAAATTAGTAGAGCATGTTTTAATTTTGGCTTTAAGAAAAAGTCCAAAAACATGGTTTCTTATTTGTTATAGTTTTTAAGCTATATTTTCGTTATATAAATAGGAGCTTTAAATTTATATTTTTCATAAAGTCATGGCCATCTAGAAAAATTGTAATGATTAACTGAATCAAGCTTCCAAAGAGATTTGTTTTTATCATGTATACTGAACAAATGTGTGCTCTCTTAAGCCAATCCTTGCTCAATTTGCTATTTTAATTAAAAAATCAAACGATCGAGTATCTTTCGATATAAAAAATTTTCGTAATCGGTTTTTTTTTAATTTTTAATGATACGGAAGGCTGGTACTGAAATATAATGGCACTAAATAGTGCCTGTATAAGTTAATAATAGTTTATTTGTGTGTGGGTTTTTCAAATAATATTTATTGATGTTTTGTTTAGCACAAACCCGTTAGGGTTAGTTTTATTGACAAAGATAGAATAAAATATAACGCGAGCTAAGGCTACCGAGTTCTACTTAAGACTTAACTAAAATACTACCCGGGCTGTACTTCGAAGCCTTCGTTGGGCTGCGGCGCAGTTGTCCAGTTGCAGTGTCAGCATTGCGTATCCGGCCAGCAACGATCACTTGTTGCGCAAGTGCCCGAGCCGTTCCGCGGACAGTTGCCCTTGGAATGCGTAGTCACCAGCTCTTTCGTTACGCGTGCAGGCCACCGGATCCGGTGTGCAATTTGCACTTTTCCTAAATTCTGCCTGCGCGTGTTAACTCCTCCCTCTTTTAAATGGTCGTCGTTCCGGGGACCCACTCGTTCTACATCGTCGTCGGCCCTCGGTTTCTTGCGGCGATTGGCCTTCAGGTGATATTTGCCACTGCACAGGATTGCGCATAGTGAGCCAGTAGAATAAGGCAAATGTTGAGACGGGATCCCGATGACAGTCTTTCTCTGAGCGTTCCGATGTTAGGCTAAGCTAAGCCGGTTGTGGTGAGCAGTGACGTTTACTATTGTCATAGCCGACACAGCAGGTTTTTTCAGTGAGCTCCCCAGCTGGTTTATGAACCAGTTTCCGTTGAGCGCTACCTTGTCAGAGTACGCTAACAGGTAGGTTCCGGATACCTTTAGTTCCCGGCCTTGGTCGTCTGTCACCGTTACGTTGGCATCGTTGATGATAAGGGTTCCGTGGTCCACAATGGTGATTGGATCTAGGTGACCTGGGAGCGTGGAGCAGTGCGCGTTTTTTAGTTCCTTGCAGAATGCGAAACCTACCGCTGTCTTGCAGTCACCAATGTTGAGGGAATTCGGCAACTAAATTTCAGCTTTCAAAGTTCAGGATTCTATTATGGCGTTGAACCGGGTAGACTGTTATTCTCTTACATACGAGCTTAGGATTAGGAAATTTAATGAGAAAGTGCAGAATGTCAGAATTTTGAAAAACGCTTATGCCAGGTACTTCTTATATTTCTATCAAACTAATATTAATAGGATGTTTGTTTCTAAATTCGATTTCGTCGGCACCATCTAGAATAGTTGGGCTTACAATATTTAATTTTGCTAGGGTTAGGCCCATAAGGATGTTTTCTAGGTCTGTAATGATGATTCTATTCTTTGCTAAAATGATTTCAAACAAGTGTTTTTCTTTATTTGTTTTTTATTTCTGAATCTGATTCATTGCGTTAGCGAGCTCGTTTAGACGTTCTTGAAATTTTATATTTAATTCTGTCTGACCTTTATCTGCCCTCATTAACCGGTTCTGATTAAATCTTGGAATATGTCCAAGGTCCGTTGCTATAACTGGTGTTCTGTTTAGACTTAACGTCACGTCCGTCCTAATAGCCGTTAGTATGAAAATTAAAAAATATTTCTGTAACCTTGAAAGAATAAAGAAAGGAACAAAGGGGTAGGTCAAAATCTTGTGAGGGCGATTAACGTAGATTGTCCTTGTGGACCACCCTCCCTTTAAAAAGGACCGTGGTCCCCAGGTCTGCATCAATAACCTCTTCTGAGCACGGTGGTGTAAGCTTATTAAGGTATTCAGGAAAACCTTATCGTGCACTTGGTGAGTTTTATGAGGCCTATCTTTGTTGACGTGTTCGAGGGTTTTCTTCTGGCCCTGTTGAATTTTTTTGCTAATTTCTGCTTTGAATTCCGCGGATTTTGAGTGTAAAATGTCTATGGGTTTTTCGTTAGTCACCGAGTGAATGGATTTATTGTATTTATTAGTTGCAAGAAGAATTATTTGGGTGGTGTCAATTAGATAGTTCTCTAGCTTCAAACATCGTGCTATTTCGGCCAGGGTGCTATGAAATCTCTCCACTTGGCCGTTTGAGTTGCTGTGTAGAGGTGGTGCGTTAGAAACGGTAATGTTTTAGTTGTTCAGGAGAATGGATTTTATGGTCTCGGAATTTATGGATTTCTCGTTATCGCAGTAGATCGTTTTCGCTTTTGGAAAAAAATTTGCTATTTGCATTATTAGAGTTTTCCACGTCCACAATAGCCCTTGACGCGATCAAGTGTACTGTGGCAAATTTCGAGAACTTGTCCACACACGTAAGAAAAAAGAGTTCCGTCTGTGGAAAAATGTCAATGTGGAGGATTTCCTCCACAGTAGTAGGTATAGGTGTTTGTGCTACTGCTTGTTTGGATGGGTGGCGTTTGTACTTTGCCATGGAACAGATTTTGCAGTTTGATGCTACATCTGTTGCTAGTCGAAACATTTTTGAAAAAAAAATAGTCCCTTAGGACTTGTTTCACATTTTCCTGAGCTGCTCGATGCGCTCTATTGAGTTCGCTTACCATGATCTCTTTCTGTTCGGTTCCGTCCGTTATTTCCTGTACAAAGCTTTTTGAATGTCTGAACGTAGTGTTCGGGAATAGCTCTACGAGTTTGTGTTGAATAAATGCCAGGACTTGTAGGGAGCAATATATTGCGTTTACCTCTTCGACATTAACCACCTCTTCCAAGGTATTCAGTAGGTTACCGCGGTCATTTATTTTTACTATGTGTCTAACTTTGCTTTACTCTGTTCTGTTCTCTGTGCTGTTACTCTCTTCAATTACACAGTGCGACAGTGATTTGGACTTTGTAAGAGACCTAGTAGTAATTGTTAATTAAATCGAATATAGTATAAAACCGTGTTTAACATTTTTCTAACACCCCTGAAATTACGCGCTTAGGAATTTTTAAGAGCAAAAAAGTGCCGAAAACCCGTTTTTTCTAAATAAATCCCTCCTTTTCGAAATAATAAAAATAAATAAAATAAATAAATAAATAAATTTTTGAGGTCGGCAAAATAAGGAGTCTTTTGCATTGCCCCCAAATTTCGACTTTGTTCTTGGTCTGTGGACCAATTCTTCCAACCCGCTTGTCGCTGGTTGTTTGGTTTACTCACTTTTTCCTCGCTGTGTCGGGCAAAACTAGCCACAAAAACACTTCTTTCGTTGCTCGATTCAGCTTCTTGGGCCATAGCCAATGTCGATAGCAAATCTTGTGGTTGCGCAGAAAATACGGCCATCTTAATAAACTTAATTCTTGTTGAATTACATGTGACGGAGTTTTATCCGCATAGGTGAAATCTAAACGTATGGCATGGAAATTTAACACTGTATTATATGATGACAATGCAGCGGACGCTGGTCCTCTTATTTTGTTTCTGAGGATTGCGATAGAATCGACTGCTGCCCTCGTAAGGCTCGAATACCCTATATGCTGCTGTGGCAACCTGCCTCCAGGAGACGTAATTCTCCTGTTTCCCTTCAAATTCTAGGACGGATTTTACTATATCTAGCGGTTCGGTACATTCTATTCCTGGTACAATTTTGATCTCCTGATACGTTTTTATATCTGGAGTTTTGATTTTTAATGAGTTTATTTCTGCTATCAATGTGGGTACCTTCTCATCAAGTTCTCGTTGTTGCCTTTCAAGTGCGCCTTTCATGGCGTTCTTGATAGCTAGAAGCTGCTCTTGAGAAATTTCTGTTGTTTGACTGGGAAATTCAGAGGTTCCAGTTTCAAAAACGCTCTTTCGAACAAGGGTGTTGGTTACGGCCCTACTGGTTAATGGATAAAAGTCCTTGATGGATAAAAAGTGGTGAGCCCTTGACCCCCCAGATTTCCAATACTCTTCTAAAAGTTCTTCGTCTGACGACGCGTAGTTTCCCGTGGATATGAGTCAAAATTAATAATAAAAATTGCTGCGGGTTTTTATACAATTTTGTAATATTTCGTTAAAAAAATTGTAATGTATTTATCTATTTTTTGTAATATTTTGCTTGTTTTTATTAAAAAAAATTATAATTAATAATAATTATTAGTGCATTTTTTTCTGAATAGTTAAAATGAGTTAGCTGCGCAAATGCTTTTATTCGTAGTCAAGTTTCAGGGAAAATTGTTATTTCTTCTTATTTCTATTTTTATTAGATTAAAAAAAAAAAGAGTAAATTTTTTAAATCATGTATTTCCTATTGTATTAATTTTTTATTTCTCTTGCACAATAGGTTTGACAAGTTTTAGGCCTTTTAGAAAAGGGGGAAAAAAAATTTAAGAAGAGAAAAAAAACAAAATATAAATATTCTCTTTCTTTTTTTTAAATCATGTAGTCACTAGCCTGTAGTGTAGCCTAGCGAATCCTTTTTATTTGTTTTTAGAAACCTACAGCTCCCTTTACTTGGATTATTCCCGCGGAGGGGGGCGAGGGTAGTCCCTACAGCTCTCTTTCTCACTGTTTCGTTGGTTTTTAGATTTTTATACAAGATCTAACTGAATAAAATCTTGCATAGAATTTTTTATTTAAGAACATTTTGTTTTTTTTTTTTATTATTTTTCACTATTTCTACAACTACAATATATTTCTACAATTCTACAATATATTTTTGTTCGGAATGTCTTAGAAGCTTTTTGGGGGTGGGTTTTCTTCTCAGTTTTTTTTTTCACTTGTATGTTTATATTATTTATTTTATTTTCGACTAATTTTGTCCTGTAGCCAAATGCAGTTGCACTTTGCACTTGTATTAACTTTATTTTTATTCCGTTTCTATTTACGTAATTTTCCGAATTGTGTGCGGGTTCTTTATCACGCTTGGGCGCCAGTTAATAATAATTTATTTGTGTGTGGGTGTTACAAATAATATTTATTGATAATTTGTTTCAAACAAGCCCGTTAGCGTTAGTGTTACTGACATAGATAGAATATAATATAACGCGAGCTAAGGCTGCGTAGTTCTACTTAAGCATAGTACTGAGTTGACGAAAATCCGCTGTCCAACGAGTGACAGCTGTCAAACTCCATATAAAAAAAACGGTGTAAAAAAGGAAAGAAGAAGAAATTTTTGCCTTCTGGATTTTGCGGGTACTGAGTTGACGAAAATTTTTGTTATCGATTTTAATGGTGTTGCCGGATCAAAAAAAATAAACAGCTGCTCTCGGGGTGTTAAAATAAATATTTCAATTTATTTTTATAGGTGTGACATGGAGGGTCAATTGACCAAACAAAAAAATAGTCGGCCCGAAACATTTTCGACGCGCCAGGAAAAATGAAAATGAATTTCTGCGGTCAAGACGAAGCCCATAATATGAGATTTGACCCACAAGGGGCATTTTTTTGTTTTTTTTTTTTGTATTAAGTTACTTCCATCCAGGAAATTGGGGAAGATTTATTTGGCCGTCCCGAAGGGGCATTTTAATGCCATAAAATGGCATTGAAATGATTTGTGATTGATTTGGATTTTGATTTTGACCCAGTTTTCTATTTCTTAATCAGCTCCTTAGCGGCGAAATACATAAACAAAACACCAACATCCAATCGTTTTGAATTCATTTTTGCTTATTTGTTTTTTGTTTACAAACAACAGCTGTTCAGTATTACCTTATTTCTTCATTGTTTTGGTCACACTACCTCGGCAGCCGAATAAAGTGCAATTTCGCAAGCGGAATTTCAAGAGCGGATTTTCGTCAACTCAGTACTAGGCTTTAAGACTGAACTAAAATACTACCCGGGCTGTACTTCGAAGCCTTCGTTGGGCTGCGGCGCAGTTGTCCAGTTGCAGTGTCAGCATTGAGTATCCGGCCAGCAACGATCACTTGTTGCGCAAGTGCCCGAGCCGTTCCGCGGACAGTTGCCCTTGGAATGCGTAGTCACCAGCTCTTTCAGCTCATTTGGCACTTTTCCTAAATTCTGCCTGAGCGTGTTAACTTATGCATGGTCTAAGGAGATATACATTCAAATATCCAAAAAATAAATATCGCAAAATCATGAATTGAGTGGTATTTTTGAGCGAAATAGAAATCACAAATAATTAAGTTTGGTTTTAATGACCGTGCGTCGCGCTCCCGCTACACCGGGACGCCGCGGAGTTTGGAGTGGCGGGGCTGGTGAACGGGGTGCTCTCACTTGGTCTCTGACTTGGGCGTGAGTTCCCGAGTCGGCCTATCCTTGTGTCGCAAGACCACGCCTGTTGGTTGCGATTTTAGGAGTCGGTAAGGCGTACGCCAGGCTTATCCTTTCCTTACTTCCTTGCAAGGCTATCTGCCGTGTTCGGGAATGGCCTAACTCGACTGCCCTACCCTGGGTTGTCTCGGGTCTCGTCCTTTATGTTTTATGAATACCGGGCGTGCGATCCCGAGTCGGTCAATCCTTGTTTTGCAGGACCACGCCTGTTGGTTGCGATTTCAGGAGTCGGTAAGGCGTACGCCAGACTTATCCTTTCCCCACTTCCTTGCAAGGCTAACTGCCGTATTCGGGAATGTCCCAACTCAACTATACTACATGGGGTGTGTAGAGGAAAACGTCCAGCAACGGATCCTTTCCTCACTTGTTCTTTACGCTCTCCTTGCGTTTGGCTGTCGGGCTCTCCACAGGCGGTCCTTCAACTCAAAGAAACCGAATCCTTTTTAGAAACGCTCTATCACTTGAATGGTGGACTCTCCACAACGTTACAAGCTTTCTAAAAAGACCGGCCACGGATTTCTGCTGCTGCTATGTGGTGCACCGGTGGGCTTCCAGGGCCCGCTGCTTTCTGCGTCGCAACCCCCCTTTGCTCCTTGGTCCACCGCTGCTGCTCACCACGCCACACTTTCTAAGGTACGCCTGCGCGGCGTGCTGATTCCCCCGCCCACATCGACTACCTTTCCATCGTCTAACTGCTGCTCTGGGAACCGTTACGTTCCACGTCAATTCCGTCTTTCCACGGGCGGCGGTGTTTAGCCCCTCGCCGGAACCCGTTACGTTCCACATCGATTCCGTCTTCCCACGGGTGGTGGTGTTTCGCCCCTCGCCTGGCTTTCACATTCCCCCAAACCCCCCGTACTGATCCTGGGGATACTCCACTTGGCTGCCAGGTTGTTGACCGGTGCTTGACCCCCTTGTGCCGCTTTCGCACCTCCTCAGCCTTCCTTTGCCCCCGGCTATCTGTCTTAGCGTGTGGGGAGACAAACTCCCAAAACAGCTAGCCCTTCTAGAAAACAAAAAGGGGCAAAAAAACGTTTGCCGGGGTTGCTAGTAAAAATAAAAAAAAACATTATTCTCTTAGCGAAAAAATGAAAATCAGAAATAGTCATTATTCTCTGAAAGAAGAAAAAAAATCACTTAATAAAGACGGCAGAAGCAGAAAATCTGAGAAGCGTCACATTTTCCGCCAGATCTTTGGAATGGCTACAAATTTTTAAATTCCTCTACAAATGGCAACGTTTGATTTTTTCCCATTTTTTGTAGAGGAATAATTAAAGGTTCCTGTTTGGTCTTTGGGGGTTTTCAATTCCGTAATCCCCACCAAAAAAAAATGCCGAATTTATGTAATTTTAAAACGTTATAAATGTTTCTTCTTGCATGCAGATGAAGCCGGATGGTCTGCAGATAGTCCAGCTTATGGTGCATGCAGAGACTCAAGCAATGTACAGAGAGGGCGGCCCGACTAGTCATACGCGAAGCTAAAGCTCTCGATAATGGAGAGGGCGGCCCGACCTAGACATTGCGGAGCTTAAACTCTCTAAAGAAAGGCCCGTTGAATCGAGCGGCCGAGAGAGAGTCGGCTTGTGACCAAATAAGCGCTTTGTGCAAACTTAAGCCTAAATAAATAAACATTACACTAAACATGACATTAACATTATTTAAACATTAACATCAAGCCGCTGTGCTGCTGCCTGATCAGACAATTTCTTCCACATACGGTGAATTATCGAAGATTCAAGAGATAGATTGAAGAGTTTTAGAAGAGGTTTGCACAGGGTCCCGGCGCAGTTTTTCAGAACACTGTTAATCCTTCGGAGCCTAGCGAATAAATGGGCTTAGCATTTATAGATTCTATAATAAGACACTTTTAAAAAAAGATGGGGAAAAAATAAGAATGGCTGTTTCGATTTTATAAATATAACGCTGTTCAAAAAGATCGGCAATTGCCTGATCGGTATTTGTCGATGAGTTTTACGTCAAAGCAGCGAAGGAAAAAAACATATTTACGCTTAGTGCTTTCAATGTTACAAAATGCTCCGGATGCTTAGTAAACTGAGTCCTGAAGCGGTGAATATAACTTATATAATATAACATATATTTTTTATGGAACATTTTTTACTTCTTATTCAAATTAGTAGAGCATGTTTTATTTTTGGCTTTCCAAAAACAGTCCAAAAACAGAGTTTCTTATTTGTTATAGTTTTTAAGCTATATTTTCGTTATATAAATATGAGCTTTAAATTTATATTTTTCATAAAGTCATGGCCATCTAGAAAAATTGTAATGATTAACTGAATCAAGCTTCCAAAAAGATTTGTTTTTATCATGCATACTGAACAAATGTGTGATCTCTTAAGCCAATCCTTGCTCAATTTGATATTGTAATTAAAAAATCAAAGTCTGAAGCTTTAGGATCTTTTGAAGCTGAAGCTTTTTATATCTTTTGATATAAAAAATTTTCGTAATCGGTATTTTTTTTAATTTTTAATGATACGGCACTAAATAGTGCCTGTATGCAAGTTAAATTGTTTGTAGTTCGGTGAATTAAAAAAAGTAAATTTTATTTTTTTAATTATACAACTTGGTGTTAAGCCTTTATTTATTAAACGTAATTATTACAAGTGTAAGGGTCTGCCTGTTTCTTTTCTTGTAGGGATTTTTCACTTCGCCGGCTAGCACGCGTTAACACCTACAGGGATGGGAACACCCGGAAAACCCCAAAAGACAGCCTCACAAAAAAAATAGATACGGTGAATAAATAATAATACACTAATTCAACAAAAAAACAAGAAAGGAAAGCTAACTTCGGGCGGAGCCGAAGTTTATATACCCTTGCAGTTTAAACCGGATATATATCGCAAACATCGGATATAGTTGGCCGATCCTTATGGAAATATGAATATATAATCCAATTTATTACAATACAAAATCTAAAAAAAGTCTCAAGCTTCTATCTTCAAAAACACCAAAAGTGGTATTTCTACCAAAAACCATTTCCGATCGTTCAGTTATATGGCAGCTATAAGATATAGTCGGTCGATCGTTATGAAATTTGGTAGATCGGATTAACTGACCAAGAATATAATCTGTACCAAGTTCCAGCTTTCTATCTTTAACAACACGAAAGTTGGGTCATTTCCGATCGTTCAGTTATATGACAGCTATAGGATATAGTCGGCCGATCCTTTCGAAATTTGGCATGTCGTAATGTTTTGCCAAAAATAGCACTCATGTCAAATTTGAACTCTGTAACTTTAAAAACGTCAAAGTTATACAATTTCCGATCAATCAGTTATATGGCAGCTATAGGATATAGTCGGCCGATCCGGGCCGTTCCGACTTATATACTGCGTGCAAAGGAAAGAAGGGTGTGTGCAAAGTTTCAAGACGATAGCTATAAAACTGAGAGACTAGTTCGCGTAGAAACAGACAGACGGACAGACAGACGGACAGACAGACGGACAGACAGACGGACAGACAGACGGACAGACGGACAGACGGACATGCTCATATCAACTCAGGAGGTGATCCTGATCAAGAATATATATACTTTATAGGGTCGGAGATGTCTCCTTCACTGCGTTGCACACTTTTGACCAAAATTATAATACCCTCTGCAAGGGTATAAAAATAAATAAATTCCAAACAAGCAAAAGTAAAAACGGCTACGTTACACCATTCATCAAATCAGCAAAACAAAAACACAGCGGACACGAGAACCTACGGTATTGGACACCACGAAGGCTTCCCATCCTTGGTCCAGATCCTGGATCCGTGGGATCATCACAATCGATCTGCACTCTCACATTCTGGATTACGCGTTTTCACTTTCCCTCCTCTATATTTTATCACTCACATTTCATTCTAATTCAATTTTTTTTTTATTTCATCTTTTATACCTTCAGTGGATAATACTCTTAAATATTAAATATGAATTAACCTAACACCTAACCAAAGCACCTTGGGACGAATACAGTTAATAGATTAATTACAAAAAAAAAAAAATAACAAATAAATAATTTAAATAAATAGGTTTATAATCTACGCTAGGATACGGACAGGGTTACAGGTATTTTTTAAATTTTCCAAAAAAACCTGTGGGCCACCCGGGAATGGTGACCAAGTTCCAATTTTCGCCTTCGGGTGGCTCCAGTTGGTTGACGAGCTCCAAGTCCTCTTTCTTCGAAATGTAGTAAGAGCTCCGTAGAAAATTATTGGGAATTTTTAATAATTTTTTCCCACGTGTCCTCCTCCTGTTGCCGTTCTCTTTCCTTTTTTTTTTTTTGTGGAACCCGTTACGTTCCACATCGATTCCGTCTTCCCACGGGTGGTGGTGTTTCGCCCCTCGCCTGGCTTTCACATTCCCCCAAACCCCCCGTACTGATCCTGGGGATACTCCACTTGGCTGCCAGGTTGTTGACCGGTGCTTGACCCCCTTGTGCCGCTTTCGCACCTCCTCAGCCTTCCTTTGCCCCCGGCTATCTGTCTTAGCGTGTGGGGAGACAAACTCCCAAAACAGCTAGCCCTTCTAGAAAACAAAAAGGGGCAAAAAAACGTTTGCCGGGGTTGCTAGTAAAAATAAAAAAAAACATTATTCTCTTAGCGAAAAAATGAAAATCAGAAATAGTCATTATTCTCTGAAAGAAGAAAAAAAATCACTTAATAAAGACGGCAGAAGCAGAAAATCTGAGAAGCGTCACATTTTCCGCCAGATCTTTGGAATGGCTACAAATTTTTAAATTCCTCTACAAATGGCAACGTTTGATTTTTTCCCATTTTTTGTAGAGGAATAATTAAAGGTTCCTGTTTGGTCTTTGGGGGTTTTCAATTCCGTAATCCCCACCAAAAAAAAATGCCGAATTTATGTAATTTTAAAACGTTATAAATGTTTCTTCTTGCATGCAGATGAAGCCGGATGGTCTGCAGATAGTCCAGCTTATGGTGCATGCAGAGACTCAAGCAATGTACAGAGAGGGCGGCCCGACTAGTCATACGCGAAGCTAAAGCTCTCGATAATGGAGAGGGCGGCCCGACCTAGACATTGCGGAGCTTAAACTCTCTAAAGAAAGGCCCGTTGAATCGAGCGGCCGAGAGAGAGTCGGCTTGTGACCAAATAAGCGCTTTGTGCAAACTTAAGCCTAAATAAATAAACATTACACTAAACATGACATTAACATTATTTAAACATTAACATCAAGCCGCTGTGCTGCTGCCTGATCAGACAATTTCTTCCACATACGGTGAATTATCGAAGATTCAAGAGATAGATTGAAGAGTTTTAGAAGAGGTTTGCACAGGGTCCCGGCGCAGTTTTTCAGAACACTGTTAATCCTTCGGAGCCTAGCGAATAAATGGGCTTAGCATTTATAGATTCTATAATAAGACACTTTTAAAAAAAGATGGGGAAAAAATAAGAATGGCTGTTTCGATTTTATAAATATAACGCTGTTCAAAAAGATCGGCAATTGCCTGATCGGTATTTGTCGATGAGTTTTACGTCAAAGCAGCGAAGGAAAAAAACATATTTACGCTTAGTGCTTTCAATGTTACAAAATGCTCCGGATGCTTAGTAAACTGAGTCCTGAAGCGGTGAATATAACTTATATAATATAACATATATTTTTTATGGAACATTTTTTACTTCTTATTCAAATTAGTAGAGCATGTTTTATTTTTGGCTTTCCAAAAACAGTCCAAAAACAGAGTTTCTTATTTGTTATAGTTTTTAAGCTATATTTTCGTTATATAAATATGAGCTTTAAATTTATATTTTTCATAAAGTCATGGCCATCTAGAAAAATTGTAATGATTAACTGAATCAAGCTTCCAAAAAGATTTGTTTTTATCATGCATACTGAACAAATGTGTGATCTCTTAAGCCAATCCTTGCTCAATTTGATATTGTAATTAAAAAATCAAAGTCTGAAGCTTTAGGATCTTTTGAAGCTGAAGCTTTTTATATCTTTTGATATAAAAAATTTTCGTAATCGGTATTTTTTTTAATTTTTAATGATACGGCACTAAATAGTGCCTGTATGCAAGTTAAATTGTTTGTAGTTCGGTGAATTAAAAAAAGTAAATTTTATTTTTTTAATTATACAACTTGGTGTTAAGCCTTTATTTATTAAACGTAATTATTACAAGTGTAAGGGTCTGCCTGTTTCTTTTCTTGTAGGGATTTTTCACTTCGCCGGCTAGCACGCGTTAACACCTACAGGGATGGGAACACCCGGAAAACCCCAAAAGACAGCCTCACAAAAAAAAATAGATACGGTGAATAAATAATAATACACTAATTCAACAAAAAAACAAGAAAGGAAAGCTAACTTCGGGCGGAGCCGAAGTTTATATACCCTTGCAGTTTAAACCGGATATATATCGCAAACATCGGATATAGTTGGCCGATCCTTATGGAAATATGAATATATAATCCAATTTATTACAATACAAAATCTAAAAAAAGTCTCAAGCTTCTATCTTCAAAAACACCAAAAGTGGTATTTCTACCAAAAACCATTTCCGATCGTTCAGTTATATGGCAGCTATAAGATATAGTCGGTCGATCGTTATGAAATTTGGTAGATCGGATTAACTGACCAAGAATATAATCTGTACCAAGTTCCAGCTTTCTATCTTTAACAACACGAAAGTTGGGTCATTTCCGATCGTTCAGTTATATGACAGCTATAGGATATAGTCGGCCGATCCTTTCGAAATTTGGCATGTCGTAATGTTTTGCCAAAAATAGCACTCATGTCAAATTTGAACTCTGTAACTTTAAAAACGTCAAAGTTATACAATTTCCGATCAATCAGTTATATGGCAGCTATAGGATATAGTCGGCCGATCCGGGCCGTTCCGACTTATATACTGCGTGCAAAGGAAAGAAGGGTGTGTGCAAAGTTTCAAGACGATAGCTATAAAACTGAGAGACTAGTTCGCGTAGAAACAGACAGACGGACAGACAGACGGACAGACAGACGGACAGACAGACGGACAGACAGACGGACAGACGGACAGACGGACATGCTCATATCAACTCAGGAGGTGATCCTGATCAAGAATATATATACTTTATAGGGTCGGAGATGTCTCCTTCACTGCGTTGCACACTTTTGACCAAAATTATAATACCCTCTGCAAGGGTATAAAAATAAATAAATTCCAAACAAGCAAAAGTAAAAACGGCTACGTTACACCATTCATCAAATCAGCAAAACAAAAACACAGCGGACACGAGAACCTACGGTATTGGACACCACGAAGGCTTCCCATCCTTGGTCCAGATCCTGGATCCGTGGGATCATCACAATCGATCTGCACTCTCACATTCTGGATTACGCGTTTTCACTTTCCCTCCTCTATATTTTATCACTCACATTTCATTCTAATTCAATTTTTTTTTTATTTCATCTTTTATACCTTCAGTGGATAATACTCTTAAATATTAAATACTAGCAGTACCCTGCCACGTTTCGCTGTGGCATATTGTTGTTGCACGCATAAAAAATAAGTCAAACAAAAAAGAATAATTTTCAAATTAATTAAATTCTGTAATACTTGTGGGTATACAATATTCTTTGTTTCTCCTCCTTAATCATTCATTATTATTTCTGTATTTTAGTATATAGGTTGCTCTTCACTCAAGCACCTTGTGATACACGACATTTTTTTTTTTATTATCAGGCGCAAAAACAAACAACGCAGATGGTCTTCCGACCCGTGAACATGCCACGTATAATTGACCATGGGAAAAACATGAATGTTCTAGATTTAAACCACAAACTTTTAAGGATTGGGCTTGTGATTTGTTGATTGTCATGGCAAATGCAAGACGTATCGGAAATTGAAGTCTTTTAAATTCAAACGGCATATCGGTTGGGATCATCGGGATCCTCGGAATTAGAACTTCCTCACCTTTGAATTTTCCTATCATTATCGTAGCGTAAATTACATTGTTCATCAATTTACTAACCACCAAACGCGTACCGTTGCACAGTTTTGGTTGGTTTATGTTTCGAAGCATGATTACTACGGAGCCAACCTTTAGGCGTAAATTGTGCGGTGGTAAGCCAGGCACGTCCAAAGAGTTTAAAAATTCAATTGGATAGTTGGTGGCTTCATCTTCATTTGTGACGCAGTCAATAGATTTGAATGAATGCATTGTTCCAATGATCTTATTTTGAATTATGTAGTTCAGGTCATCTACATCTTTATTCTTAGCCGCTAAAATTGCTCGCTCACTCAACCATTCATTATTTTTGTAGTTAGAAATAATATTTGGAAATACATTGTTGATAAGTTCGTCTTTTGATGAGACAAAATTACAAAAATTATTTGGAAATGATATTAATCCGCTCGATTCATCGACAGGTACTTGACCATTACCGATAGTCAGCAATTGCTCCGAAATCTTCAGCAGATGTATCATTAAGCAATGTAACTCTCATGTTTGTTATCAGCTGCAGTTTCTTCACATAGCGCCATAGATTTGACGATTTGAGGCAAGCGTTTATTTCGTCGGCAGCCGCAGATCTTGGAATTACTGGCAACTTCACTTTATCATTAACGCAGCATAATCCAGGCGTTTCTCCGGAAAACTTTAATGCACCACAATACTCGCAAACAACGTCAATTTGCCCAATGCAAACGCTAGGATGCAAGCTGTAATCATTGCTGCAATCGTATCGAAACGCAGCTCGATTCAAATCAGCTAAAATTTTTCGTCGCAAATTAAAATCTATTTGAGAAGCACGAAGTCGAGCCTTACTTTTGCGGCTCTGTTCACGTGCAATTTCTCGTTCTTCTTCAGTCCTTTCATATGCAGTATTTTGTATTCTTCTTGCATTACGGCTTTGTCGGGAAAGATTCGATCGTCTTGGTCGCGGCATTATTAATTAAACTTCACTTCACTTCAATCCACTTGTTAATTATTTATTTAATAGAAATAGTTTTAATATTGATTTCTTAAAAATATCAATAGAGAGTGCAGAGGCTCTAGTGGTGCTTCAAGTTGAGGCAATTTCACTTTCCCGGAAGCGCAACACAATCTTTTTGGTTCGTTGTTAAATTTGAGAGCCTGACTATGAATTTGACTTCGTTTGTAACTGACATTTTGACATTTGACATTTTCTTCTTAGCTGTCTGCCTAAATAAAAAAGTATGGGCCAGGGAGGAACGCTGTCGAACGGGACAAAAAGTATCCTATGTCCTTCTCCTGGCTCTAAGCTACCTCCCTACCAATTTTCACTCAAATCTGTTCTTCCGTTCTTGATTTATAAGTGTTGTAACATAAAACACGTTGTTCTTTTATATATATAGATGAATTAACCTAACACCTAACCAAAGCACCTTGGGACGAATACAGTTAATAGATTAATTACAAAAAAAAAAAAATAACAAATAAATAATTTAAATAAATAGGTTTATAATCTACGCTAGGATACGGACAGGGTTACAGGTATTTTTTAAATTTTCCAAAAAAACCTGTGGGCCACCCGGGAATGGTGACCAAGTTCCAATTTTCGCCTTCGGGTGGCTCCAGTTGGTTGACGAGCTCCAAGTCCTCTTTCTTCGAAATGTAGTAAGAGCTCCGTAGAAAATTATTGGGAATTTTTAATAATTTTTTCCCACGTGTCCTCCTCCTGTTGCCGTTCTCTTTCCTTTTTTTTTTTTTGTGTCTCCTCGATCCCGTCTTTCCTTTCAATCACAGCGGTTGGATCCCGCCCGGTTCGTCCTGACTTCTTTCTCGGGACCATTCAATTTGCTCCGATGTGCCATCCCTAGCCCCGTCGTGCCATCGCTTGCAGCGACTATCGACACGTAAGTTACGTGACGTAACACAAGACACTTTTGATTTCTCTTAAATATTTGTTGTCAACCGTTCGCGGTCTCGGTCAAAATAGGACTGACTTCTTAATTCTAAATCTGATCCAAAGAACCTCGGCCATCAGTTGTGTTTAGATTAGAGGCTTAAGATGAAAATGTCGCATCTTATTGTGAAATTCGATTAAGACGATTGATGCAATTTGGTGGGTACTTGAAACGCAAAAGGCGTAATTGATTGGGCTTCGGAGGGAAGCTGATGTTTACTTTTGATTTTAATTTGTTTATGGGGAATCGAGATCGGACCTCAGAGCCAAAGACAAAGCCGAAAGCAAATATTGTTTATAAAATTAATAACTGGAAAGCCATAAGTGGCCTGGATGGATATGGGTTGGATAATTGAGCCAAAGACAAAGCCAAAGGCAAATGCAGAGATTGAAAATATTGTTTATAAAAGCCATAAGTGGCCTGTATTTACGGGTTGGATAACTCTCCCCCTTCTAAAATGGATCGTCCCGATTCAATATGAAATTCGTTTAAATGATCTCTTAATTCTGTTAAAAAATTTTCTTGGTTCAAATTTTCAAATGGTTCAAAGTGAAAGAATCAAATATATAATGATTAAAATTAATAATATAAAGGTAAGCGATATTTAAGTATTCTTAATTTTAACGAAAGGGTTTAAAATGTTTATATTATCTAAAGAAAGATCAGAGTTATTTGATAATATGTAATCGGATATTTCATAATTTTTGAAGTGGTTCGTAGTTACGTATTCAAGAATTTTATTTTCCAAATTGGTATATGAGATATATTTAATTTTAGTTGTACCATTAAATGTTATTAAAAACAAACCGTTTAAATGGGAGTTGTTTCTCTCTTATTTTTTCTCTTATTTTTTTACAGGTTGATTTCTCACCATTTAATAATCGGGTAAAACAAGTTTTTTTGTTACTTAGAGTGCAAAATTATTAAAAAGTTCGTAAGAACGTTAAAAAGTTATTCGTAAAAAACATTTTCGCATTTTGCGACTTGATTGGGTATTTTATATAAATTATTAAAAGTTCTTTAAGCAATGCGATTTTAAAAGAAGAGATGTCCATTAAATCAGCTATAATTACTGTTTTTTGTTCATTTTTTAATATTTCCAAGATGTCACCATTGTTAAAAATTTTGGTATTAAGAACGTCTATTTTTGCTAGAGTGATTGTGTCAATTACATTTTGCAGATCAAATGTTAATAATCGCAAGCGATGTTTTCGAAGTGGTAGATCTTGATCAATAAATACTTTTTTAAAATCATCGGAAAGAGATTCTATTTCTTTGAATAATCGGGAATTTATAATAGACTGCTTATTATTGTTTTCAATTAATTCATTAATTTTATTCTGAACTGTAATAAAATCATCATGGTCCGGAGTTCCAGCTAACCATTTCCACACGGTGCCTAACTCATTTATCCCTCTTTTTGATCTAGTTGATATTAATTGTGATAAAATTAGTTCTATTACTTTTATGTCATATTTAATTTCCCTTTGTGACCTTTTATTAGTATCCCTTTTAATATTATCTGATTCCAAATTTATTATTTCTTTATAAAAGCTGAAGTTAGTTACATGGAATAAATCTGCGTATGAATCGTACGATACGTCAATACGTCTTTATTGTCCTTAAATAGAAGATATTCGTGACATAGTCAATTATTTCTGATTTTGTTAATAAAACAAGAAAGGAAAGCTAACTTCGGGCGGAGCCGAAGTTTATATACCCTTGCACTTAAAACCGGATATATATCTCAAACATCGGATATAGTTGGCCGATCCTTATGGGAATAGGAATATAAAATCCAATTTATTACAATACAAAATCTAAAAAAAGTCCCAAACTTCTATCTTCAAAAATACGAAAGTTGATATTTCTACCAAATACCATTTCCGATCGTTCAGTTATATGGCAGCTATGGGATATAGTCGGCCGATCCTTATGAAATTTGGAATGACGTAATATTTTACCAAAAATAGCTCTCATGTCAAATTTGAACTCTCTAACTCTAAAAACACCAAAGTTATACCATTTCCGATCAATCAGTTATATGGCAGCTATAAGATATAGTCGGCCGATCCAGGCCGTTCCGACTTATATACTGCGTGCAAAGGAAAGAAGGGTGTGTGCAAAGTTTCAAGACGATAGCATCAAAACTGAGAGACTAGTTCGCGTAGAAACAGACAGACAGACGGACAGACAGACGGACAGACGGACAGACGGACAGACGGACATGCTCATATCAACTCAGGAGGTGATCCTGATCAAGAATATATATACTTTATAGGGTCGGAGATGTCTCCTTCACTGCGTTGCACACTTTTGACCAAAATTATAATACCCTCTGCAAGGGTATAATAAGGTGTAGTATGAGCACCTGATAAAACATTTTCTGGGAAAGGAAAGAAAAAAAGGATGATATATAAATACTTCGAATTTTATATTATCTTTGTGAATAATTATATTTCTATTGTTGATTATTATTTTGTTAAGTAAATTTTCTTTAACTATTTGTTTTTTATATCTGGTTTTAAGTTTATTTCTTTCCCCGTGTTTCTTTTTATAGACTACATCAGTGGTGCTCATCCCATTGCTCTCGCTGCTCATTTGTTTTTGCAAATGCTCATGCATACCGAGTTGTGTGCGACTGCTCACTCCATAAGACTCGTTCCTCACGCCATAAGCATCGTTGGTCCCAGCATAAGCAAAGGGCAATTACAAAAACAATTTTTCGTGTTTTCCCTATTCTCCTCAATCGTACTAATCCGAATGAATTTTGTTGTTGGAGTGCCGATACTTCTTATGCGTGTGCAATAGAGATGGAGATATTGCCTTCTCACGAGGCAGGTCTCTTGCCTTCACTGAGATTTAGCTGGAGTGCACTTATTAGCGAGCAAGCGAGTCGAGCGGTTGATGCTTATTTTTATCGAAAAAATGACTGAGAATTTAGAGACCATTTTCTTTGCACAAAATTTTTTTTTTTTTGTTTTTGTCCAATATTTTGTATTAATAATATAATAACTGTAATAAAAAAAAACTACACATTTCTTTTCTCTCAGTGAACTTCTTGAAACACACCGACTTTTTCGTTCTATGTGTGCGTGTGATTTCGTTCATATGTGTTGTTTCATGCTCTGCCGTAAGGCAGTTTTGGACACCACTGGACTACATGTTCTACATGATATTCTTTTTTTTTTCTGTTTTCTTTATGTGTTTCCAACATTTTCTCTTGAGTATTTTTCAAAAGTTGAGGAATGTTATCGTGCTCTTTTTTATTATATAGTACGTCAAAAGGTTTTTGGTTCGTTGTAGAATGAATGCTCTGATTATATTCTTGAGCGGCTCTTATTACTATTTCGGAAAAGTCAGTTAAATTAAATTCTTCTTTAATGCATCGAGCTAATTCTGTTAATGTAGAATGTGCCCCTTCAACCTGTCCGTTTGACGTGCTGTGCCTCGGGTCTGCGTAATGTAAAGTTAAATTGCACCTTTGTGCGAAAGATTTAAATTGGGCCGAGGTAAAGCTCGGTTCATTATCGGTCATTATTACTTTTGCTTGTGGAAAATGCTGAAGAAGTTCCATTACTTTATTTTCGATATTTAATTTATTTTGGATTTCTTTTACTACTAGAAATTTTGAGTAAGCGTCAATACAAGTTATGAAAGTAAGACCTTGCGCGTAATATATATCAATGTGTAAATTTTCTCCTTCTTTACTTGGAGTTGGGGCTTCCCCAATTGGAATTTTTATTGGGTGCCTGTTATATTTATTTTCGTTACAAATCATGCAATTTTTAATATATTCTTTTAATTTTTTAGAACAGTTTGGCCAATAATATAATTTACTGATCTGTTTGTAATTCTCTTCTAGCCCCCTATGAGCACGGCTGTGCGTTTCTTCTATTATTATAGCTTTATCTTCCTCGTTTTCCACGTCTTGTAGAAAGATTCTTGTAAAAGGGAATGTGTTTGTGAAATTATTTTTTAAAGGTAATTGAATTTGAAATAAGTCCTCTAAGGTACAATGAATTCCTACCGTAATGTTAGGTGGAAGATACTCTCTTAATATAGTTATTAAATTTTCTGGTGTGTCATATTCAATTAAATGTCGTGTCGTAATAACAGTTGTTGTTTTAATTGATTTAACGGTTTACGGGTCTCTTGTATTACATTTTGAAAACTACTTTCAGCTGAATGCAGTGTGTTCTGATCTGAGTCTGACTGGTCTGTTTGTTCTATATCGCTGTCAGTAATATTATTTATCTGAATTCGAGATAATGCGTCTGCAACTACATTTGTTGTACCGGGCTTAAACTTTGTATGAGAGAATACCATCCTTTCATATCTACATTGGGATTTTTATCTGAAATTGTGTAAGATAAAGTTTGATGGTCGGTTTGAATTTCAATTCCAATAACTCCGTATAAGTAATTTCTTAGATTTTTAAGAGGCCATACTATCGCTAAAAGTTCCTTCTTATTAGTAGCATAAGCTTGTTCTGTTTTAGACAAGGTTTTTGAAATAAAAGTAATTGGTTTTCCTTCTTGAGATAAAACTGCATCAATTGCGACGTCTGAAGCGTCGGTGGTCAAGGTAAATTTTTTTTATAGTCCGGTTGAACTAGTTCTACTTGAGCAATGAGATTTTCTTTCAGCTCGTTAAAAGCTTTAATTGCTGGTTCATCCAGCTGAATTATCATTTTTGTTGACATTCTTTTTGAGATTTTGCCATTATGACCTCCAAGATATTTTTTTAGAGGTTTGGCTATGTAGGCGTAGTTTGCAACAAATTTTCTATAACAGCCCGTAAAACCTAGAAAACTTCTTAGTTCCCGAATATTTTCTGAAAGCGGATATTTACTAATGGTTTCAATTTTCTCTGGGTCTGTCTTGATTACGTTATAGGATACCATGTATCCTAGAAAACGGGTTTCGCGTTTGAAAATCTTAGATTTTTCTAAAGAGATTTTCATGTTTGCCCTCAATAATATATTTATAATTTTGTTTAGATTTGTATAGATCTGTTGTTCAATTGAGTTTGGTAATATTATAATGTCGTCCATATAGACATGACATGTTTTCCCTATTTGTTCTCTTAGAATATCATCCATTGCTCTCTAAAAGATTCTTGGTGCATTTGTTAATCCGAATGGCATTCTTAAAAATTCGTATTTTCCATTATTTATTGAAAAGGGTGTTTTTTCGACATCAGATTCTTTCATTAGTATCTGATGAAAACCTGACTCTAAATCTATTGTTGAAAAATATCTTGCTTTTCCAAAATTTGATAGAATTACTGATAGGTCTTGCATTGGGTACCTGTCAGGTATGGTACTTTCATTTAATTTTTTATAATCAATGACGAGTCTTAATTTACGGCTTCCGTCTTGATTCTCTACTTTTTTTGGGTCTACCAGAAGTGGTGAATTGTAAGGGCTTCTGCTAGGCCTTATTATTTTTTCTGATAACATTCTTTTGATTTCGCTATTCACGAAGTCGTTGACAGATAGAGCATACGGATATTGCTTCCCGTATATTGGCCTATCGTGGATAAGATTTATTTCCCCCTTTATGTCTGTTCTAAAAGGAATTTGCATATTTATCTTTGAATGCTCCTTTTCAATATAGTGAACTATCTTTTCCCTCAATCCGGTTAATTGGTCGGTACCTATATTATTTATTTGATTTTTGACGGTATTTACTTCGTCGGCACTCTCAGGATTTTTAATTTCCAACATATTTTTATTTTTGTTGACGGATATTTCTACGTCGGCGTTCTCAGGATTTTTAATTCCCAAGATATTTTTAATTTTATTGACGGTCATTTCTACGTCGGCGTTCTCAGGATTTTTAGTTCCCAAGACATTTTTATTTTTGTTGACGGATATTTCTACGTCGGCGTTCTCTGGATTTTTAGTTCCCAAGATATTTATATTTTTGTTGACGGATACTTCTACGTCAGCGTTCTCGGTATTTTTAACTCCCAAGCTTTTCTCACTATTTTCAACAAATAATGAATCTGGGTTTTTGCTACCATTATCATCAAAATACTTTTTTATAATAAATTCTTTTAACGGAAGAATATTATTTTCTTCAATTAAACGTATTTCGTTTTTCTCCTCATTATCATAATATTTTAACTTCTCCTGTTTCCCATTATATTCCAAGATTCCCTTATCTATATTTATTATAGCTCCAATTTTTCTTAATAGATTGAATCCAATTAGAATATCAGATTCTAAACCTTCGATTTCATAAAATAATTGTTTTGTTTCAAATATATTTATAATATGGTAATACCTAATAATTGAGTAGACATGAACTGTTGTTACCTTTTTGTATATAGGTAGCTCGTTTTTATTTTCAAAAAATCCCCTTTTTATGTAACAAGCAGTGGCTCCTGTATCTATTAAAAATTTTAGATGCTTCTTGGTTTTTCGATCTATTCTATTTAAATAAGTCATTCCTCTGTAGGGGTCTGCTCTCTATTTTGATTTGTGCTATAGAAATTTGAACGATTTTTATTTTGATAATAATTATTATTATATCTACCTTGATTATCGTTTGCCTGTCATTTAATATATCTTCCTTGGTTACTATTTGCCTGCGAATTTTGGCTCGGCTGCCGATTGTTATTAGATTTATTCTGGAGTTGAATCTGTGGATCAACATCCATTGGCTTCATCAACATCCGATAGCTTGTTGCTTTTGACTATTATTTTGATTATTATTTTGCCAAAAATTTCCCTTTTGTGGACAATTGTAATTTTGGTTATGATTAAAATTATTTCCCATTTTAGTGGTATTCTTATTTTGTCGTATTTGATCAAATCGTAAGTTGTTTCCCCGATATTTACTTTCATTTTTAAATCCATTAAACCTATTTGCGAATTGAGCACGGAAGTGGTTTGACTCTAATTCTTGGACCTTTGCCAAAGCATTGGGCAAATCTGGTGGATTTAATGAGAAAAGAGTTTCTGAAATAGATCCATTAAGTCCGGATATAAATACTCGTAGAGCATTTCCCCTTATTGAATCGTTTGTTTCATTGGTAATTACACTGTCCTTTCCGTGTGTCATTGTGGTTTTGTTTATTAGTAAGGTCAAATTTTTATTGACTTCGTTATAGTACTCAGTAATTGTCATTCGTCCTTGCCTGAGGATACTTAGTTCTGACTCGAGAACATGTATTGGTCGTTTGTCACTATATATAAAGTCCAATCGGGATAAGATTGCTTCAAAGTTTAAAACTGTGCCATGATTGGTAAGAGCATCATGGGCAGCTCCCATAATTTTATTTCGTAAAATTGTTAGGGCGATAAAATATTGTTCACTTTCAATTTTATAGAGACTCATTACAGTTTCTGCAGCTTCCCTCCAACCTACATATTGTGTTGGTTCCCCTGTGAAATTTGGTAAGGATTTTACCACTTCAAGTGTTGTATCGCATTTTATAGCTGGGTCAATTGTTTGTATTTTATAATCTTCCACAGTTTTTGCATCTGCGGCTAGCCTTCCTTCTAAACATTCTACTTTCCTGCTAACTTCATTCAATTGAGCGTTTATTAATCTGTTTATCAATTCTACTGTTAAACCGCCGGCTGTGGCTACACTGCCTGCAGAAAAATTTGGTGCTGAACCTCCGGTTGCCATTGTTATATCAAAACTTCCAGATTTATTCTTTATATTATTTGTTAAATCGCAAATCCTACTTTTTGCAATATATAAATCTTATATTATTTTTCTCAAATTCACTGATCTTAAATTATAGTCTTTAATTTTTTTATTATTTTAAATTAATTCCTCACGATATTGTCCCGTTGGGGTCTTCCTTCTGTGTGGTTGGTGGTTGATCGTCCTTCCTGGATACAGTTGATTAATGGATGGAGAATGTCCTGTCTTCCTTCCTTGGTTTTTCTTGTTGGAGCGAGTTGTCGTTTTTATTTGAGAATGTCCTGCCTTCCTTACTTGGTTCTTCTTGTTGGAGTTGTCGTTTTATTTGTTTTTGTTGTTCTTGTTTGTTTTTTTTTGTGCGTTGATTTTTTTAGTTTTGTGTTCTTGTAATTGTTTGGTTTAAAATTTCGGTCCACCTTTGTTTTAATTCACATTTTATGGATTATTTCATATACTTTGTTGTTAACGATCACTGTCACTTGGTAGTGTCGTTTGGTGGATGTTTTAATTTTTCCACTAAAAATGTTGAGTTGTTGACCGCGCGAGTTCCGTTTATGTTTAACTTATTTTTCATTCAACAAGTTTTTTGGAGCTTTATGTGACGCGGCCCCACGAGTTGGGCGCCAGTTAAATTGTTTGTAGTTCAGTGAATTAAAAAAATGTAAATTTTATTTTTTTAATTATACAACTTGGTGTTAAACCTTTATTTATTAAACGTAATTATTACAAGACACTTTTGATTTCTCTTACAGCGAAATAGTAATCACAAATAATGAAGTTTGGAAGTTGGCTGCGGACTGTAGCCCCCGCTAAGCCAGGATAGTTTTATGCAGACTGCAGCCTCCGCTACACCGGGACACCGCGCATACGCGCTAGTGCCAGGATTGGGAGTGCCTGTGCTTTTCGCCTCCGCTAAACCTGGGATTCACCGCGCATACGCGCTAGTGAACCAGAATTAGAAGTTGCCGTTTTACTGACCGTGCGTCGTGCTCCCGCTACACCGGGACACCGCGCATACGCGCTGCGAGACCACACCTTTTGGTTGCGATGTCAGGAGTCGTTAAAGCGTACACCAGACTTATCCCTTCCTCACTTCCTTGCAAGGCTACCTGCCGTGTTCGGGAATGGCCCTACTCGACTCTGATGCCCTGGGCTTGTAGAGGAACTGTCCAGCAACGGACAGTCCTGTATGTCTTATGATTACCGGGCATGCGATTCCAAGTCGGCCTATCCATGTTTCGCAAGACCACGCCTGTTGGTTGCTATTTCAGGAGTCGGTAAGGCGTACGCCAGACTTATCCTTTCCTCACTTCCTTGCAAGGCTAACTGCCGTGTTTGGGAATGGCCCAACTCGACTATACTACCCGGGGTGTGTAGAGGAAAACGTCCAGCAACGGATCCTTTCCTCACTTGTTCTTTACGCTCTCCTTGCGTTTGGCTGTCGGGCTCTCCACAGGCGGTCCTTCCACTCAACGTTACAAGCTTTCTAAAAGACTCGTCTTGATTCGCTCCAATGGGCCTCCTTTTATACTGACTGGAGCGCCCGTTAATCCTCCTGGATTCTGCTTCTGCCGTTAATCCTGCTTCCAGAATCACGCCACTTTCCCGTTGGCGGGTCGCCGTCCGTGCGCCCTAGTTTCTCCCGGCCACGGATTTCTGCTGCTGCTATGTGGTGCACCGGTGGGCTTCCAGGGCCCGCTGCTTTCTGCGTCGCAACCCCCCTTTGCTCCTTGGTCCACCGCTGCTGCTCACCACGCCACACTTTCTAAGGTACGCCTGCGCGGCGTGCTGATTTCCCCTCCCACTTCAACTACCTTTCCATCGTCTAACTGCTGCTCTGGGAACCGTTACGTTCCACGTCGATTCCGTCTTCCCACGGGCGGCGGTGTTTAGCCCCTCGCCGGAACCCGTTACGTTCCACGTCGATTCCGTCTTCCTACGGGTGGCGATGTTTCGCCCCTCACCTGGCTTTCACATTCCTCCCAACCCCCCGTACTGATCCTGGGGATACTCCACTTGGCTGCCAGGTTGTTGACCGGTGCTTGACCCCCTTGTGCCGCTTTTGCACCTCCTCAGCCCTCCTTTGCCCCCGGTTTTTTGTCTTAGCGTGTGGGGAGACAAACTCTCCTCACAAACCAAAATAAATGAACAAACAAAAACAGCTAGCCCTTCTAGAAAACAAAAAAGGGCCAAACAACGTTTGCCGTGGTTGCTGGTAAAAATAAAAAAAAACATTATTCTCTTAGCGAAAAAATGCAACTCAGATAATAATCATTATTCTCTGAAAGAAGAAAAAATCATTTAATATAGACGGCAGAAGCAGAAAATCTGAGACGCGTCAGATTTTCCGTCAGATCTTTGAAAGAAATTCCTTTATAAATGGCACCATTTGATTCTTTCCCTTTTTTGTAGAGTAATAATTAATGATTCCTGTTTGGTCATTGAATTTTCAATTCCGTAATCCGCCACAAAATAAAATGCCGAATTTATGTAATTTTATAACGTTCTAAATGTTTCCTCCGGTAAAGCCGGATGATCTTCAGATAGACCAGCTTAGGGTGCATGCAGAGTGTTTGGTCATTGAAATTTTCAATGCCATTAAAATAAAACGAAGAAGTTAATTAAGTTCAACGTTATAAACTTTATTCAGGCTGCATATGAAATTAGGATTTATGAATAATATGGGAAATCCAATTTAGGATGCGAGCGCAGTAAGAAGACGAACGAGAGTGGCGCCAACCAGCGGAAGGACCTGTGCATCCACAGGCTGAGCGGATGCTCGCTAACTTTAAACGCCGAATTAGCAAAGCCGAGCGGCCGAAAGAGATTCGGTTTGCGACCAACAAATTATCAGTTACTAATTAATTATTATATTTAAACTAGTTGCTTGCTGCTTGACCCGACATTCTCCTCCCAGTTGGGGCTTCTACTCCAACTTCATCCTTAAGGGGCAAAAGGCACGGCTTAGTCAATGCTCGCTTGGTAATTCCAGACGAGGTTTTTATCACCGCCACTCGAAAGATACGATCCCGACCAGGGATTTACTCCAGACCGGAGGCGCGCCATTTGGAGCGCTGCTGGAGAAGGCTTAGGTACTCCTCCTTCCATCGGGACCAGAAAGACTGCTGCAGGAAAGACAACCGGTTGAAGTTCAGCTTTGTGACATCAGGCTCGATTAAAAATGGTTAAAACATCAATTTATAACAGCCCCAATATGGCACAGCAGCGTTCGCAGCTCCCCGAATCCAAGAACTGCAGATCCGACAGCTCGGTAAAAATGGTGCTTGGCTGTTTTAACAGCCGCTTCCCACAGACCACCGAAATGCGGAGATCGACGAGGAATAAAATGCCATTCGATGGACTCCATAGAGCAAAACTCCAGCAGTGCCCGTTGATGCTCTTCGCTTAGAAATAATCTGCGCAGCTCCTTCAGCTTGTGGTTGGCTCCAAAAAAGTTGGTTGCGTTGTCAGCCCAAATATGTTGAGGCCTTCGGCGGGTGCATATAAACCGCTTCAAAGCTGTAAAAAAGACATTGAGGACAGATCTCTTACAAGCTCCAGGTGGACGGCTTTGGTAGCAAAACAAATGAAAATGCTAACGTAACATTTTACTGGAGCCTTATTACGCACTTCCGGCTTATAATAGAACGGTCCACACAAATCCACACCAGTGACTCCAAAGACCTGAGAGCCACTAACTCTTTGCTCCGGGAGATCAGCCATAATGTGCTCCAACAACCGAGGCTTAGTCCGGAAGCATCGGATGCATTTGTGTACTGCCTTCGTCACGGGTTTTCTCCCCCCAATTGGCCAATATTGGGACCGGATAACTGCCAACAGTGCGCGAGGTCCAGTATGTAAATTTCTCTCATGGAAGTCAACAATTATAGCCTGCGTAACTGGATGGCTTCTTGGAAGTATAATTGGATGCTGTTTATCAAAATCCAACGACGAATTTTTTAGCCGACCGTCTACGCGCAACAGTCCAAATTTGTCCAAAAAGGGAGAGGATGAGGCAAGGGCACTGGATAACGCTATCTCTTTTCCATTTTGAAGAGCCTTTATGTCCTCCCAAAAATGCACACGCTGCACTACCCGCAATAACAGCTGTGTTCCAGATTTTATATCGCTAGCCGTAACACCATTGTCGCGAATTCGTTGAGAAAACTTGTATACGTAAGCGACTCAACCAATTCATTGGGAAGAGCACCACGCGACAGGATATCTGCTGGGTTCAAAGAAGTGGGAACATACCGCCACTCCATTTCTCTAGTTAGTTTCTGAATGGTCGAAACTTGATTGGCGACGAAAACATTAAACCGAGAGGGCTCTTCTCGAATCCAAGACAGAGGCACAGCAGAATCGCACCAGCAAAAATACTTACCAACGTAGACCTTCAACTGCTCTACTTCCGACATAAGTCGAGCCAACAACTCGGCTCCCGATAACTCCAGCTTCGGCACCGTAACAGTCTTTAACGGCGCAACTCGGGACTTTGAGCAGAGTAAATAACTTGCAGATCCTGCGCCCTGGACACGACATAAACGCATGCCCATACGCCTCAATGCTGGCGTCACAGAATTCATGTTCCCCCCCGGCATTCGTGGAGTAAAGACGTGTGTTCGATAATTACCTCTTTCAATCCGTTACCGCTCGTGTGTACACCTTGCACACGAAGTCTATTTTCGACCACTGCGAAGCGGTGGCTGCTATTGTAGAGAAATCCAACAGCGATAAGCGAGACTTAAAGCGTGGTGTCTATACCCCTCGCTCTGCGCGTTGCGTAAGCGGGAGGTTGTTTACAACTTATTCTGCAGAATATCATTTCCTTTATACGTCATAAGTATAAAGACAAGTGATATAATGGAAGAGTCATCTGCTCGCTCGCAGCCTAGCAAAAGGAGCGATAAATTTGAGAAGATGAGACAAATAGCTGGTGCAGACCCTGGAGATATAAGATCCCAAATCCGCGCCCGCCATTCGGATCAATCCGCCTACCTTGCAGGTATGCCTGATCAAACAGCAATCACCAGCTCCATGGTGACAATCAGCAGTAACTCTACTACTAGTGTTATCTGCACCATTACAAACACCAAAAAAACCTTGGGCAATACCTCTTCTTACACCGTGGCTGCGACTGCGGCCGGCAGCATATGCTCCGCTGACAAATGTATCAACTCTGTTAGCGAATAAGCCAAGTAAATGTCTGTTCCAAGCTCCTGGACGAAAAGTCAGCCGAAAACGAAAAGACGTGGCTCAGCCCTCTTTACCTGTCTGCACTCCGCCCCCGATCCGCAAAACTAAGTTGCGGACCACAACGGCGATCAACAAGCCGGCCGATTCTTCCCCCGCAAACGCATTGGGTAACAATCGATTCACAATTCTGGCTGCTGAAGCAGAAAAAATGGAACAGGACCTGGAGGATGTTGACTCTATCAGTGGGGATACAATTCCACCTCGTGGTGTCGATCATTCCGCAAAATCCAACAAGATTCCTGCTATTTGTGTACCGAACGTAAGCGATCCGGTCTTATTGGAAAAGTCTCTTGATCACAGCATTGGCTCCACTAACTACAACATTCGCACTTCCAAATTTGGGGTTTCTAGAATATATACAGCCAACTCTGACGCTTTTAGGGTAGCTGTAAAAACACTGACATCGCTTAACTGCCAATTTTGGCACCATCAGCTAAAACAAGACAAGGCCTTCAGAGTAGTTGTCAAAGGAATCCATTCAAATGTTCCGAAATCACAGATTGAACAGGGATTTACTGACAACGGCTTTGAGGTCCTTAACATATACTGCCCCAAAAAGACAGATTGGAAGAACATAGAGGTTAACGAAAATGATAATGAAGCCACAATAAATTTTAAAACTAGGCAAAACTTGTTTTATGTCAACCTAAAGCAGGGTGCAAACGTAGCAGATTCCCTAAAAATAGCAAATCTTGGGAGATATAGAGTCACTGTCGAGCGTGCTTCCCGCAGAAAGGAATTGCTTCAATGTCAAAGGTGTCAACTTTTTGGGCACTCGAAAAACTACTGTGTCCTGGACCCAGTTTGTGGTAAATGTAGTGGGCCTCACGCTACTGGTTCCTTACTCTGTGTGAGCGACACATACTTGTGCGTAAACTGTGGTGGTAACCACGCCACGACAGATTCAAGCTGCCCAGTCAGAATAGAAAACAATAAAAAACAAAAGCCGAGGCCTAGACTCCCGACAACCAATCATCCAGCACGCGCTTCGCGTGGATTCATATCAGCTGAAGCCTTAAGAACGAATATATCGTATGCTGATATAGCTCGACCCAAAGAGAGTCCAGCAAGGACTGGCTCAACTCTGCAGACTGACGCAAGCTCTCCTTCTGACCCTAGGCTCAGCCATAAATTCACAGCGATAGATATTGCCATCCGCGACATCAATTCCAAACTGGACACTCTGTTTAAGCTGATGCAGGAAAATGCAGAGTCCAACAAGGCTTTCAGAGAGCTAGTCCAGGCTCTTATTGCGCGATTGCCGAAATGATTCAACCATCACTAAACATCGGATTGTGGAACGCTCGTGGACTAGTCAGAGTATCTGAAGAGCTTCGATTATTCCTCAGCGCTCATAACATAGACATAATGCTTGCCACAGAAACACACATGTGCGCCGGTCAGCACATCTACTTGCCAGGCTATCTCATATACCATGCTTACCACCCCAGTGGCAACAGCAGAGGTGGCTCTGCTCTAGCAACGACAGACAGATAGCGAGCGTCCAATTACAGACTTCGGAAGGGAATGTCAGATTAGTGGCAATATATCTACCTCCATCAGAAACATGGGTTCAATCAGAATTCGAATCCTTGCTGGCCGAATTTGGAAGTAAGTTCATTGCCGGCGGTGATTATAACGCCAAACATGCATGGTGGGGAAACTCACGAGCCTGTAGAAAGGGTAAGCTGTTACAAGAAGTCATTGCGAACGGGCATTACCAAGTACTTTCCACGGGTGTACCCACTTTTTACTCATATAACCCCCTACTAACACCGACAGCGCTTGATTTTTGCATTATCAATGGATACGCTATAGACAGGCTACAAGTAAGAACAATCCATGAACTATCCTCGGATCACACTCCTATAATGGCCACACTGCACGCAACACCTGAGAGAAAACCACAGCGCTCGCGACTCCTTGCCAGAGGTGCCAATTTAAACGCTTTCAAAGTCCACCTAGAACAGCTGAGCGAGGTTAGCATAGAAATCCAGGAACCTTCTGACATTGACAATGCCATCAGCCTTTTCATGCGCATGATAAACCAGGCTGCTGAGTTAGCTGCACCCAGCAACCATCAACATACAGATACATCTATACATCCCCAGCTACCACCCAGAATTGGTGCGCTCCTCAATCTAAAGCGAAGAGTAAGAAGAGAATATTCAAGAACGGGAGACGTCCGAATCCATCAGATATATAATCGGCTGGCTAACTGTCTAAGTAAGGCGCTCGCCAGAAGAAAACAAGCATCCATTGACAGATTTTTGGAAAACCTAGACACAGATGCTAGTTCTAACTACTCGCTGTGGCGTATCACAAAACGGTATAAGGCTCAGCCCACCCCAAAATCAGCCATAAGAAATCCCTCAGGTGGCTGGTGCCTTACGAGCCTAGAGAAAGCTGAAGTGTTTGCTAACAACCTTGAGCAACGCTTCAAGCCTTACGAATACTCGCCTGACAGTATACGTCGACAAGTTGAAGAGTTTCTAGAATCTCCATTTCAAATGAGTCTGCCTGCTAACCCTGTCTCACTGACAGAAGTGAAAGACCTTGTAGGTAAACTCTCGCCAAAGAAAACTCCTGGTGAAGACCTTTTGGACAACAGGACGATCCGACTTTTACCGGATCAAGCCTTGCAATTCCTGGTGACGTTGTTCAACAGCATACTAACTGTTGGACACTTTCCGAAAGTTTGGAAATCGGCAAACATACATATGATCCCAAAACCAGGAAAATTGCCAACTGACGTGGACTCATACAGGCCCATTAGTCTTTTACCATCCCTGGGAAAAATCATGGAAAGGCTGATCCTGAACAGGCTACTTACTGTGGAGAATGTCACCAGTGCGATCCCGAAAATTCCAGTTCGGCTTTCGTCTTCAACATGGAACTCCTGAGCAATTGCACAGAGTTGTTAACATTGCCTTAGAAGCCTTTGAGAAGAAGGAGTATGCAGTAGCTGCCTTCCTTGACATTCAGCAGGCTTTTGACAGAGTATGGCACCCTGGGCTCCTGTATAAAGCCAAAAGTCTTCTTACGCCACAGCTGTTCCAGCTCGTGAAAAGCTTCCTGGAAGAACGCACATTCCACGTATCTGCTGATGGATACAAGTCGTCCACCAAACCGATCTCTGCTGGTGTTCCCCAAGGTAGCGTCCTCGGCCCTACTCTATACTCTATCTATGCTTCAGATATGCCTACAAAAACTCCAATCACTGAAGTGAACGAACAAGACGTGCTAATTGCGACCTACGCTGATGACACGGCTGTCCTGACCAAAAGCAGTAGTATCTTGGCAGCCACTTTTGCATTGCAGGAGTATCTGGACGCATTTCACCAATGGGCCACGAACTGAAACATTCGTGTAAACGCAGACAAATGTGCCAATGTAACTTTTACCAATTGCCGAAGTACCTGCCCAGGAGTCAACCTCAACGATAACCCAATCAGAGCCCTTCTTGCATACAAGTATTTCGGTGTCACCTTGGACAAAAAACTCACTTTTGGCAGGCACATTACCTGTATCCAAAACTCTTTCAGGACTAAAGTGGCTCAGATGTCCTGGCTCCTCACACCACGCAATAAGCTCGCGCTTGGATGTAAGGTGCAGATTTACAAGTCTATACTAGCGCCAAGTCTTTTCTATGGACTCCAGGTTTATGGCATCGCTGCAAAAACCAACCTGAACAAAATCCGGGTTTTGCAAGAGAAAACTCTTCGAAGGATCTCTGGAGCTCCGTGGTTTATACGAACCAGAGACTTCGAACGAGATCTCAACGTGCCTAAAATCGGAGACAAGCTCCAGGAACTTGCTCGGAAATACATGGAACGTCTAAATGAGCACCCCAACAGCCTAGCTAAAAAACTTGGTACCGCTGCTATCAGGAGCGCTGATCCAATTAATCGAGTCAAAAGAAGACTAAAAAGACACCACCCTCAAGACTAACCCAACCGGATCTTGACCTAGCCAATTTCGTCACCTTCAACATAATCATAAATAAAAATAAGTTAAAATAAAAAAACCAATAAATCACCTCTTGCCCTAAGTAACGCTTAGACTAAGTATATTTAAAAAATTTGTAAAAAACGATTAGATTAAGCTGTCAATTTGGTAGTAGTGCGCTTATCTTAAGAATAAAATTTTAACATTCGAAACGTTAAAAAAAAAAAAAAAAAAAAACAGAATTCATGGAATTCTACCTCGGATTTCGATGCTAGCACCCATCTAGGGAATTCGGCGGGCTGCGTACTAACAAAGCTGCTACAAATCATATTTCTGTTGCAGTGAAGGGCTTGAGGAAGACTTTCATCCCAGGACAACTTCTCACGGCACAATTTCTGGAGAAAGATCTTTGCCGAGCGACTGAAAAAAGCACGATGCGCCTAGTTGGCTTTGAGATTGAATGAATCCCTTCAAAAGAAAATAGCAAGCGGTCAGTTGCATGATCCCAAGCAAGACCCAGTGTCCTTGTGAAGTTGCTACCATCATCAAACCTTAGGAAAGACTCCCGATCTTCTTCAGGCACCTTATCCAGCACGTCAGCAACATTGGAGCACCACTTCCTTAACCGAAAATGGCCTTTGGCAAGGATCGCGGATTTTTGCTGCATTATGCTAATAGCTTCATCTATAGAGTCGCCTCCGGAAAGCAGATCATCCACATAAAAGTCGCGAAGTAGAATTTCGGCCCCCTTTGGAAACATTAATTGCTCATCATCTGCCAACTGATGCATTGTCCGAACTGCTAAAAATGAGGCAGGCTTCGTTCCATAGGTGACCGTTTCCAGCTTTAAAACCTGTAACTCATCCTGGGTGGAATCCCGCCAAGGCTCGGAGCAGTTACTGAAGATAGCTGTCCTCAGGAAAAACCCTGACGCAACGATACAGTTTACAAATATCTCCAGTAATGGCCACCCGATGGCATCGAAACCTTAACAGAATATGCAGTTACTTTGGCTGAATAACTGGGTCAGACATCAACACGTCATTCAATCAATTTCCAAAAGTGGTGACAGCAGATCCATAAAAAAAACCTTAAGCTTGGTTGTTGAACTGTCCTCCTTTAAAACACAATGGTGCGGAAGAAAGTATTGACCAGTGACGCTCGCATCAGCAGGGACTGGAGACATGTGACCCAACTCCAAATACTCCTTTATGAAGGCAGCATATTGCTCCTTTAATTGAGGACGGCGACAGAGCTTCCTTTCGAAGGAAAGAAATCGTCGAACGGCTTGGGGGTAAGACTCTCCCAGCAACTTTGAACCGCACTTTAACGGAAGCCTCACAGCGTAAGCGCCGGAATCCAGCCGAGCAACATGTTGCACGAAATGCGCATCGCAATCTAGCTTTTCCTTCGTCCGCTTCACAATAGGCTCGGAGCAGTCTTCGATTTCCCAAAACCGGCGGAGCAGAGAATCCAGCTGATCATCCAGCATTGTTGCGCTCTCCGGAACATCCTTGTGGGCAGTGGAAACGAGTGATCTTCTCTGTACATGTAAACCGCCTCCACACACGACCCATCCAAGTCGAGTTTTCTGCAGCAATGGCAGGCCGGCTGAGAGCTTAATTTGCCCAACACACAACAGCTCATAAAACAGACCTGCTCCGATAAGAAGGTCGATGCGGATGAGGATCAGCCAAAGAAAGATTGCCAGGAATATTCCAACTGGAGACATCCAAACTGAAGCTAGGCTGCAGGTCCGTGATATTGACGGCGATGACGGCGTTAACCAGGGCCGAGTACTCGGAACAGGCGAAGAGGCTACAGGATCGGCGACCTCGGCTATGGCTGACGTGGGAGGACCAACCAAAGGCTGGCCGCTAGATGCCTGCGGCTCCAGGAAATGCCGCAGGCTGTGATGCCTCCTTCCACAACTGCGACAACTAGCAGCGAGGCACTCACGCATGTGATGGCCCATTTGCAGACACTTCCGACAAAGACCGAGTCGCCTGGCCTCACCAAGGCGAATCTCAGGGGGCATTGATAGAAATCGGGGGCAGACATTATATGGGACCATCCCCCGCATAGCGCACAGGTAGAGGGAAGCGAATTAGTAACTTTGCAACTTTTCCACCTTACTAATACGAGGATTGCTGCCGACGATTGTAGAGAAGATCGAGTAAAATTCAGCCCATTCCGAGTATCCACCGCTGAACGTAGGGAGCGGCAAAGGAGGCAGCACTTGAAAACTTTGACCTAAACCTGGGTCAGCCTGCATGGTGGACATTCCGTTGGAAAGGGTGGAGTGGGCAGCAATTCGAGATGAGCGAAGGGTCGTCTCGTGCTCAATTTCCGCCTGCATCGTCGCTACGAGCTCCGAAACAGTCCATCGAAGGTCACTGCTGATCTGCAAAATGTCCAAATCCTCAAGCTCCCCGTGGATGGCCTTGAAGTCGCTGAACATGGTGGCTATCTGACCATGTCGCACGTGTAGCATGGCATCGTCCACCTTGGAAATAGGCTGAAGAGCTCCTTGGATCCTCTGTAAGTCCTGGAAAATACCCAGGGTCTTGCACTTTAAAATTGCACTCCGGGTTGGAGTGGGTGCTCCTGTGACGGCGCCGCTGGAGTTCATGATTTATTATATTGAGTTCCGAACAACCGAAATAAATTTTATTTGCTCGCGGCGAACACGATCTGTCCCACTGTGCGCTCAGAACCGTAGCGGAATTGTGGAATGTATATATATATGAAGCTATGTGCGAGCGAATGCACTTGCGTTGTGGATCGTATGTTTGTATGAAGTCTATGCGCGGGCGAATGCACTTGCGTTGTGGATCGTAAATATGTATGTGTGCTTGTGAACTAACGTTATGTTTATGCCTGTATGAATGTATAATATAATAATATATTATAATTTGTTTATTATTGTAAATAAACTTATTAGAGACGTTTGATAATTCGATAATGATAATTTCACATAACACTGTTTACAAAATTGTTTTGTTTTTGTTTTAGCAATTTGTTTATGTGTATATTAACGATCACGTCGGGGTTCACCAATCTTTGGTCATCGAGAGTTTTCGATGCCGTAAATAAAAAATCAGAATTTAATTAATTTCAACGTTATAAAACTTTATTCAGGCCGCATATGAAATTAGGATTTATGTACAATATTTCAAATCCAATTTAGGATGCGAGCGCAGTAAGAAGACGAATGAGAGTGGCGCCAACCTTGCAGAATAGGCTGAACGGATGCTCGCTAACTATAAGCGCCGAAGTAGCGAAGCCGAGCGGCCGAAAGAGAGTCGGCTTGCGACCAACAAAACATCAGTTACTTATTAATTGTTGTGTTTAAATTAGTTTCTTGCTGCTTGACCCGACAGACAGTATTATAAGAAAGGCTGGTGTACATCGGAGGGGCACGATATTAACCAACAGATGTGTCCAGCTCCTTACGCTGATGATATTGATATCATTGGACGCACCAAGCGTGATGTCACAGGAGCCTTCGAGGCTATTGAAAAGGAATCTGCAAAAGTAGGACAGGTAGTGAATATGGAGAAAACAAATTTTATGGTGTGCTCTAGCAGAGAATCGCGGCGTCTTGATTCTCAGCTGACTGCAGAAAACTATAGCTTCGGGTCCGTCAAGGGTCAAAAGTTGGGTCACTTCCGATCGTTATATGGCAGCTATAGGATATAGTCAGCCGATCCCGGCCGTTCCGACTTACATATATACTGCGTGAAAAAGAAAAGAATATATTATAATATATAATTTTATAATTTAATATAAAGAGGGTACTATAATTTTGCCCAAAAGTGTGCAACGCAGTGGAGGAGACATCTCCGAACCTATATAGTATATATATTCTTCATCATCATCACCTCCTGAGTGGACATGAGCATTTCCGTCTGTCCGTCTATCTGTTGAAACTTTGCACACATCTTTCTTTCTTTTGCACGCAGTATATAAGTCGGAACGACCGGTATCGGCCGACTATATCCTATAGCTGCCATATAACTGATTGACCGGAAATGGTATAACTTTGGTGTTTTTAGAGTAAAAAAGTTTAGATTTTTCATGAGAGCCATTTTTGGCCCAAAAAATATCCGACCTAAATAATCCGACCTACCAAATTTCATTACGATCGGCCGTAACGATATGTCTATATATATATATATATATATATCTTCTAGCTGCCATATAACTGAATTATCGGAAATGGTATTTGGTAGAAATATCAACTTTGGTATTTTTGAAGATAGAAGTTTGGGACTTTTTTTTGATTTTTTATTGTAATTAATTGGTTTTATTATAACATTCTCATAAAGATCGGCCAACTATATCCGATTTTTGCGATATATATCCGGTTTTAACTGCAAGGGTATATCAAATTCGTCTCCTCCCGAAGTTAGCTTTCCTTTCTTATTATACCTTGCAGAGGGTATTATAATTTTGGTCAAAAGTGTGAAACGCAGTGAAAGAGACATCTTAGATCCAATAAAGTATATATATTATTGATCAGGAACACCTCCTGAGTTGATATAAGCATGTCTGTCCGTCTGTCTGTCCGTCTATCTGTTTCTACGCAATCTGTTTTTTGCAAAATAATAAGACTACATGCCAAATTTTATAACGATCGGTTGACTATATCTTATAGCTGCCATATAAAAATGGAAATGGTATTTGGTAGAAATACCAAACTTGGTATTTTTGCAGATACAAGCTTGGTTTTTTTTTAAAGATTTTTTTATGTAATTAATTGGTTATATTATGATATTCTCATATGGATCGGAAAACTATATCCGATTTTTGCGATATATATCCGGTTTTAACTGCAAGGGTATATCAACTTCGGCTCCGCCCGAAGTTAGCTTTCCTTTCTTGTTTTTTTTTAAGTTTTGGCTGTCAAATGAAACAAAATGTGAGCAAATGAGAGAGCCTCTAACAAAATTTGAGAGTGCTCACACTGTCAGTGTGCCGGCAGCGCTGTGGCAGATTTTCCTCGGGCATAGCACGCGTGCTATGAAAAATGAGATTTGGCCCCCCACTGTTTTAACCCCATAAGAATCAGACCACTTTTAAATATATATTATATGTATATACCAAGGTATTTTAATAGAAAGTGACAAATTCAAGGGTAAAGAAAGGGTTTTCTTTAAAGTTTTTTTTTTATATTTTTTAAGTGTTACCCTAATCGTTAAATTGCGCGAGTGTCGAACTTTTCAGCAAAGCGAAAATCTCGGCATAAAATAATCACAACTGACCCTACAAATAGTTTCTGCCTTTTTCTTTCTTAAATAAAACAGAACAAATTTACATACATATATACATAGATGCATTAGCTAGGGCAAGAGCTTTCTTTTTTTTTTATTTTAATCAATAATACGATTGTATTCAAATTTTTTTGTGTTCAGATTTGTCTATTAACGCTTACTTTCAAATAGACTAAACAAGTTTCACCATATCTAACGTTGTGGTGGGTTTCTTCTGTAAAAGTTGTGCTTGTGGTTGATTAGTTGATGCAATGTTACCAATATCCATAAAATAAGCAGAAAAGTTTCACCTAACGTTTCGATCGGATGTGGGTTGCTTAAATTTAACTATAATAAATATTCGATATTTATGTTTTGTGATTTGTAATACCGAAATATACACATTCTTCTATTTGTGAAATCGTTTTGCAAAATATGTAAATAAAACTCAAACACTTAAATAGTTTAACAAGAAAGAGTTGAAACACAGTGCATGCCATAAAAATGTGTATTTGATAGTCTAATAGAAAAATAATCATTTAAAGTCATGGTGTCAATTTTAAAATATACATGTTACGTTACGAACGTTGGCCGATTGGCTATCATCATCACATTATTTTTCGGCATAAAAACATTACATCCTAATATTCTACCGAGGGTATATGCAAGTAGCGCTTCAACCCGGTCAATAACAGGAAATGGAAATACTAATCCACGATTACCACGTACAAGTGCTAGTCAACTTAATAGTACCCCAATAAATTTGAAGTTAGCTACAAAATCATTAAACGCATCAAGAAATGGGCAATTGCGGGCAAGGTAAGGTAAATTTTTTTTTTCAGTTTTTTCCATTATAAAATTTTTATATTTTTTATATTGAAAACTTAATAGTTTAGAGTGTAAATTCATACTTTTATGTTTCAATGTGATCTTTGTAAGTATTACGGATCCATAATTACAACACAATCTTATCCAAAACAAATAGTTGTGTTGGCAAACTGGTTTCTTGTAACTTTAAGGTTACTGTAGATAGTAAAATCATTTGATAATACCAATTTTATAATACTTTCATAAAATGTATTTGTATTTCTTTTTCTATTAAATATTTCAGTTCGTTTTGTAAAACCAAAATTTTAAATATAATCGGTCTATATTTTAAACGATTAAGTCAATTTTGTTTCAAAGCACTAGTCAAAATAAACAAATATTCAAAAACCGGTTTTCGGCAAAGTATGGATGTATGTATGTAATCAAACATAACCAAAGGCCCATGCATATGTATGTATGCAATATATGTATTTATAAATCTTGTGTACACAAAAAGATATAACACTGCTAATGCAGCTTACATATTGCAAGCTACTATAATTTAAAATGTATGTTTTACTTATTTTCTATGGGCTAGTGTCACATAACTGATCATGTTAATGACTTTCTTTGTAGAAAAAATAAATTCCAATAGTTTTCATTTAAATTTTTTATTCAATATTTTTAAACAGTTTTTTTTTCTATTAACTTTTTGTTATTTACTTTTACACCCTTGGTACCTACCAATTTATTTTATCCAAATGTTTGTAACTCTATGTTTGTATTGGTCTGCACTCATTATATTGATATGATTTTAATGCATTACAAATATCAAAAATTAGGCTGCTGTGTGTGCGGCAGAGCTTGAATAGGGAAATTTCTTATAGAGCCCTGCCCTGACAACTAATTTTAATTAATTTAATGTCCGTATGTTTCTATACATTTTACTCGCTGTTACATGATTGGACAACTATAGGAACTGCCATAGACGGGAACGGGTAAACTTTCTTATTATACCCGGTACTCGTAGAGTTTAGAGTCATGTAAATGTATGTAACATAGAGAATGATTTATCTCCGACCCCATAAAGTATATACACTCGTGATCAGCATCAACACCCGATTCGATAACCCCCGAGCCATGTCCGTCCGTCCGTATAAACGCACGTATTTGACGCGAGACTATAAGAGATAGAGCTGTAGGATTTGGCACGGAGACTCCTACAACACCCACACAGTTCAAATTTGTTTCAAAATATAGCCATGACCCCTACCCCTAGATTTTGAAATTGAAATCGTATGATATCCGCTCAGATCAAGTTTGTGTCAATTTTTTTCCACGTCCACTTCCGCCCCAAAAAAAGGAAATCTGGTTTTAGCGCCAGTTCGATAATGTTTTTAAAAATGTTTTGATGCCAAACTGTTTCAATGGCTTATCTTCACCTACAAATCAAAAAGCAGCCAAATCGGGTAATTTTTACAGGAGTTTTAGACTTTTTAGTCTGCTTTCCTGCTGAATCGGCAATATGACCATAGCACAGTGGTCGAGCTTGTATAGAACCGCGGCCATAAATACTTATAGATGCTATCGCTATGAAACGTTCACCAAAAAACTAGAAAAATATTATAATCATATGATAAAAAAAAGTTACCAGATCGTACCACTATATCCTAAAGCTTCCATAGGAACGATTGTATCAGTGATGGCGCTTTCATGAGAGAGCAGTCATAAAATCATTTCTAATCAGGCTAGATCAGGCTAGGTCAGATCAGGCTAATAATTCTACTGTAAGTTATTTACAAATATAATACTAAAATAAAAAAATATTGGAATAATTGATTAACTACTAATTGCGGTTTATTAACCGATTGATTAACTGCGGCTTCTTCAGAAAGCTCTCCAATCGATAATAAAGAATGTTTTATAATATCAGGAGCATGAAGTCAAACTTTATGAACCGATGGGGGGAGATAAAACCTCCAGTTCTAGGTTGATCCACTACTAGACCCATTTTAGCCCTGAACTCATTATGAATAAATTGTTTTCTCAATGAAATCTTATCTTTCGCCTCTTAGGATCGAATTCGACATACTTTTTCGTCCAATTTGTACGATAGGTGAAGAAAATATTCAAAAAATCGAATATACGCATGAAGCGGTGACAGTCCAAACTCAAATCGCACCTCATGAACTTATTTTTTTTTAAAAACTTTTAGGTTGTTCATATCTGTTGGCTTGGCTATGAAGCATTTCGTGGATGTTATTTCACTTTATTCGTTACAAACTTTACCATCAACAATGGAAAGTTGCAAAGAATGTTCGATATTAATATTTCAACAACATAACAGAAACAGAACAAAAACATGCTTCCCTCCTAGATAGAGATGAAAAAAGAGGTTAGGTTGCATTTTTTAATATACTGCGTGCAAAGGAAAAAAGGGTGTGTGCAAAGTTTCAAGTCGATAGCTTTAAAACTGAGAGACTAGTTTGCGTAGAAACAGACAGACTCACCTTAACTCAGGAGGTGATCCTGATCAAGAATATATATATTTTATAGGGTCGGAGATGTCTCCTTCACTGCATTGCACACTTTTGACCAAAATTATAACACCTTCTGGGATGATATAAAAACATAATGAATTCCCAAAAATGTAACAACATAAGAACCAGTGAAACTACCAAAACATTCTTTACGTCATTTAAAACGTTAATTAATTGTCAAATTTGCTTCTTTCAAAACTAAATATCTAAATGATAAGGCGAAAAATACACTGAAAAGAATTTTGTTTTTATTTTAACAAAAAAAACTCATATTATAAAATTGGCTCTAACGATTTGAAAAAATATGAGCGACAAAGTACAAATCATGAATAACACAGTGCGACAGTGATTTGGAACTTTTGAAGAGACCTAGTAGGAATTGTTCATTAGGTCGAGTATAGTATAAAACCATGTTTGAAATTTTTCATACACCCTCAAATCTTGATTTATTTCGAAAAAACGGTTCCAATTTCATTTTGAAATTATGAAAATTGTTGAAGTTATAACGCTTTTCCCAAAACAAGTTTACTAGCGCTCCGGAGTAAAAGTGTGTGAAAGAAAGGAATGGGCGGAATGGAATGACACAATATTGCTCCGGAAAGCTATGAAGATTGGACTGACTTGTTTTGGGAAAAGCGCAACAAGTTTACTAGCGCTCCGGAGTAAAAGTGTGTGAAAGAAAGGAATGGGCGGAATGGAATGACACAATATTGCTCCGGAAAGCTATGAAGATTGGACTGACTTGTTTTGGGAAAAGCGTTATACCTTCAACAATTTTCATAATTTCGAAATGAAATTGGTCTCGTTTTATTCAAAATTTACGAGACAATATTGATATGTGTCAAAAATGATACAATTTCTTGGAAGTTGTACCGAAAAAATGGCGTCAAATTTCGAAAAACACGACAAAAATTCAAAAATGTAAGTTTCTTTTGTAAAATTGGTATCCTTTCTGTTTAAATAAATTAAAGATCTATTTTTATTTCAAAAGCTACAACATTTAACTATTGAAAAACGTAAAAAAATTGAAAATCGGCCTAAAATTACGCGTTCCGGAATTTTTAAGAGCAAAACACTTTCGAAAAACCGTTTTTTCGAAATAAATCAAGATTTGAGGGTGTATGAAAAATTTCAAACATGGTTTTATACTATACTCGACCTAATGAACAATTCCTACTAGGTCTCTTCAAAAGTTCCTCTAACTTTTCTTTTTTTGTCGCACTGTGTAATTATTGTTTGGTCATCGAGATTTTAAATGACGATAAATAAAAAGTAACTATAAATAATATAGTTAGTTTAATAAGAAAGGAAAGCTAGCTTCGGGCGGAGCCAAAGTTTATATACCCTTGCATATCTATATAGCGGGTATAAATCGCAAACATCGGATATAGTTGGCCGATCCTTATGATTAGATCATAATAAAACCAATTCATTACAATAAAATATCTTTCAGTTCAGTTTTATGTCAGCTATAGGATATATCCTATGAGGTCGGCCGATCGTTATGAAATTTGGCATATCGTATTATTTTGCAAAAAATAGCATTCTTACGAAATCTGAACTCTCTAACACCGAAAGTTATTCAATCAGTTATATGGCAGCTATAGGATATAGTCGGCCGATCCCGGTCGTTCCGACTTGTATACTGCGTGCAAAAGAAAGAAGGATGTGTGCAAAGTTTCAAGTCGATAGCTTTAAAACTGAGAGACTAGTTCGCGTAGAAACAGACAGTCGGACAGATAGACGGACATGCTCATATCAACTCAGGAGGTGATCCTTATACTTTTTATATCCTTATACTGTGATACTATTTAGGGTCGGAGATGTCTCCTTCACTGCGTTGCACACTTTTGGACAAAATTATAATACCCTCTGCAAGGGTATAAAAATGCAGAGCTTCTTTCTTAAAAAAATGTTAAGAAGAAATTTATCGCTTCAGGTCGACCATTTTAGCAAAAACAAAAACAAGAGTGAATTTCTTGCAGTCAGGGGCGGATACAGGTATCTGCCTGGGGGAGGGCGATCATAATTTTTTTTTAAATAATTCAAGTAGCAGGTGGCAAATAATCAAAAATTATACGCAGTTTCAAACAATAAAGTGATACTATAGTTTTATTTAAAACACACTGTACATTGCACATAAGGTCTAATTCACAACCTCATTTGATATCTTAGGAACATAAATATAACATAAATTCTAACGCTATTCATAAATGCAAATTTTTATTAGGGGCCGTCCATATATTGCGTGACGCGCCTGGGGGGGGAGGGGGTCCGTGTTAACGTCACGGTTTGTGGTCACGGGGGTCTAGCCTCGTGTCATGGTTTGTCACGCAGGGGGGGGAGGGGGTCAAAAAGGTCTGAAATTCGCGTCACGCAATATATGGACGGCCCCTTAATGTGATGTAAATTAAAATGAAGTAAATTCAAATTGAAAAGTAAATTAAAATTTACATCTCTGGTCAATTCAACTTGGAAACCAACCTTGAAAAGACTCGATTCTAAGAGTTAATTTCAACTAATTGTCTGCTGAGTGTCAATTTGTTTTGCGTACAAGTTCAATTATTCTGAAATTATGTGTTAGAAACATTGATAAATTGTTAAACGACAATTTATTATCATTTTATAATTGCAGATGGTAAATTTTAGATAATTAGCCATTTGTTCTGATCGCCCATATCGTCGAAGGCGGGATCCGCTGGAAACCCGAGTCAATCCCCGAGCGAGGAAAATTGAGTGCGAAGACAGTTTTTCTTTGTAGGATATTTTTTGCTTCTGGATTTCGTCTTTCATTGCGAGGATGCCCAGATGCCCATATTTTAATTTTATTTGATGTGCTTACACCAGGTTAGTCGTCTATCGACGCCAGGTGGACGCCAAGGTACGTTACTTCGTTAGATAGAAGGATCTGCATTCCGTTTAGTGATATTCTGGATGTTAATCAGTTCACTTTCTTGATGATTCTGTGGTTTCAAATTGGTGTGCCGGGTAATAATGCAAGCTTCCAGAAATGATATTATGCGAGATAACAATCAATTTAGATCAGTGGTGGGCAAACTAGGGAAGGAAATTCTGCTGCAGTGCTGCCGGCACACTGACAGTGTGAGCACTCTCAAATTTTTTTAGAAGCTCTCTCATTTAACTCACTTGACAGCCCAAACTTAAAAGTTAAAATGTTTACACTGAGAAAAATTTTCTCAGAAATTGGGTTGAAAAAAGTTTTCTCCATAGAAAATATAGATAGGGAAGCGTTTTTCATTTGTTTAAGAACTGTTGCTAGAAAAGCTTTCTTTAAAAGAAAGTACACTATTTTAGTGCCCATTCCAACTTTTGAAATAACGAAAAATGAAATAAAAAACTACATTTCTTTTCGCTCAGTGAATGCTCTGCTCTCATTGTTTTTCTCTGCTACGCATACATTCAAATTTTTAATATGTGTGCGTGTTGCCCCCCACTGATTTAGATAAACAAGATAGAAGGCCTTTTTTCTGTACGATGTCGGAATTGTGCGTTCGGTATCATTATAATGATGGATTTCCTCCACTTTTTTGGGAAATAGTCAAGATTAATGATCCTATTATATAGTTTACAGAAGACTTTTAACGAGTATTTTGGAAGTTCTATTAACATCTTTGGCGTCAGTAGGTCACCACCGGGAGCCTTCTTTTGTTTTAGCCATCATGACTTTTTCGATTTCGTTCGGCCGGAATGAAGGCGCAGTTGGCTAAGAGGTAGCCTCTGGCTGACTTACTGGCAGGAGGAATGAATTTGAGGCAGGGTTTGCCGGGAAGGCAACTTAAAAATGTGTAGAAAATGTCTTCGTCGCTGCGAGCTCAGATCGGGTTGCTTCGTCGTGGCGTTGCTTTGAAGCTGGTGAGCTGCTGTTTTGCCAATCCCCATGCGTGTGCTTCTTTTCTCGCACGAGCTGTTCGATTTGCTGATTAGATTTTTAGTACTTGTTTCGGTCTACTTCCTTCCCATGAGCAGTAGAGATTTTAGCTGCTGGCCCTTCCAGGGCGCTCGTAGTGTAGTCGATGTCCGATTCCATGTTAAGCTCCGGGGCGAGTTCTATGTGCAACTCACGTACATTTTGTATTTAAGCTAGTTCGTTCTTAGCGACGTCAGGCTGAAGGGGTGTTCGGTTATTTCTTGGCTTTGAACAAGGGTAAGAAGCACAGGAGAGTGGTCTGATGATAACTCCGAGACTTATTAGATTGCGAGGTATGTTTTTTTTTACCGCAAAATCAATAAGGGAGCTTGCGTGGGTGGTTGGGCAGTATGTGGGACTTCCAGGGGAAACATAGTCCAGTTTGTATCTCACATTTATAATTGCATTGTACAATTGCCTTCCTTTGGGAGTCACTAGACGTGGTCCCCACTGCGTATGTGTGGCATTGTAGTTTTCTGCGGCTCCCCAAGTGAATTGTAGAAGTCTATAAATTGTCCTTCGGAATGAGAAGCGAAGAGGTCAGTAAACGGCAGCGATTGAAAGGCTTTCGCAAGAAGTTTGTTACCTTTTGTGAAAAAGGGGTTGATTAGAACTCTGGTTCCGCCATGGGCTTTCCCATCTGGATGATCTGTGCGGTAGATTGTATAGCCTCTTATTTGAAAGTTTTATTTGTTGGAGGGTAAGCATCATAGTCTTCGTTTTGTTATGTGGCTGTTCTGGGGCCTGTTGAGCGCTTTGTGAGTTAGCTAAATTGGATTTTCCATTCCAGATCGTAGAGCATCGGCATAGGAGAAGCCGTTGTTGGTGTTTAATGGATCGAATGAGGACCTCGCAGTTTTGGCGAAGTAGACGTGTGGCGTAGTTTTTGTGTACACCTTTGTTTCACGGATGTTCTTTTGATGAGCGGGACAACATTAAAGTTATCACCGTTCCCGATCAACGCCGAAATCCGGTTGACCAGGGCACTCGAGCTTTTCTCTCTGATATAGATAGGAGGCGGCTTAGGTTTTTTCGCGGTGTCTTGCGCTGGTTAGTTTTCCTCAACCTCCACCAGTAAGGCAAATCTGATGCGACTGGATCTGTTGCCTACTTCGTCGATCTTTTGGACGCGGGTAATTTTTTTTTTATTGCCTGCCGGATTACTCTGCGGGCTATTTATTTAAAGCAATGCACTAGTTTCGGTTTAGCACATCACAACTGTTATAAAAAGCATTTATATTGCTTTTAATAAATTGTGGTTCAGCGTCTTTTCGCTTATATTGGGTTACCCCAGATTTTTTGTTTGGTTTACCGCGACTAATTTGCAGTTTTCCCGGAGCTCGGGCAAAGCACGTTCGCTCAGTTTGTTAATTCGTTTGCGAATTTTCTATCTTAGCTTCTAAAACCAAAAGCCAAAGTTGAGGTGGAAGAAGAGTCATCAGTTTATATAAAATCAGCCCAGGGGCCTAACTCTTTTGAGGGCTAGCTTTACATCGAGGTACGCAGCCACAACATACTCTTTGGCCTTAAATCCTTCCAGGATAAAGTTTACCACCCTGTTCGGTTATGCAGGCGTTTGGTCTGTAGGAGTCTAGGCTTTTTGATCTCTTACTAGATCGGTCTGCCTTTGCTCGTGCTGCCTTTGCTCCTTCGATATATACTTTTGAAAAAGGGGTCCCTAGTTCGACAAAATTGTCTTTGTAGCCTTTTTTTTGTAGTATTAGCAGAGTAGCGAGCCCAGATGGTAGAAAGGCAACAAGAGTAGCGGAGCGGCGCTTGCATCCTCTTATCACTTGGCGATGGGATTTCTAGATTGAGATCCAGTGTCTCCTCCAGATCTTGACAAATTATTGCCAAATTCGCACCAGGGGCAAACAAGCGGAATTTTTTGGTTCTCGTCTTCAGCGTAGAAGGAATTATATTAATGGAATTAAAGGAAGAAAGATGATCCGAGGAGAGTTGGTATTCTGTGCTTTACTCAGCTGATGCTCACAAAGGATATGGTCATTGGATTGAAGCTTTTTGCATATTGGGGATGTGTTGGATAGCCAGTTGCTAAGATTTGCGTTGGCAAATTTGGACAGCTTCTAAGAGGCAGGAGCCTTTCGTGTCTGCTTTGAAATTACCCCAGGATATAATTTTTGCGTTTAAATCATCTAATTTTCGATTCGATGAACAATGGACTCCTAAGTTATTCAATAAACATTTTAAGTCTTCTGTTGTCCATGAAATGCTAAAATAAAAATAAGGTATAATGCAGAGACTTTCAGTTCACCTTTGCTGGTTACTTAGATAGTGGCAATTTTTATCTTATCAAGTCGAACTTGGTCATGTTGAAAATATGCTAGTTCCTGTTTTACTAGGATCATAGCACCCTCTCTAAGAATATTACTAGGGTGGTCTGCTTTATGAAGGTTATAGCCGGATATGAGTATAAGCCAATGGGTTGAAGCCATGACATAATTAGCATTAGGTCAAGATTCTTCTGTGTGCACAGCGATTCGGTAAGCAGTCCATAATCAAAGGCTTAGATTGTGGATGTTCATTAAGAATTCAAAATTTTCATTAGAATTAATGAATCTTAAGCAAAATTTTCTAAGTAACTGGTTGCATTAAGCGTGGCTTGAAGGGGAGCTGCTTGAAGCTTGCCATTCGTTGCATTGAGTATTTGTGCATCGCCATATGAGAGATTGCCCCGTACAACAGAGATTATGCATTTTTGGCTTTCTTTTCTATGTATTGGCTTTAGAAACTCACCACTCGCTTGACCAAGCTGCGTTATTCTTCCCAATATTAATAGAAGTGATGGGGATTTTCTGCTGACATATTGACAAAACCTGTTTTTGTCCAATAGCTATAATTTTCAATCCTTCTTCCTTTTTGTCCCTTCGGGCAAGGTCAATGAAAAATAAGTGTTTAGAAATTGTTTTTTCGACTGATAGGCTTACAGGACTTCGTTTCCGTATTGCTTAATTTTTCCTTAGATTTTCTGGATGGGTGTAAAGTTTTTGTTTTCAAAGGCTGTGATACCACGGTGGCCAGAACCCACGGAACTTGTTCCGTCCTAGCTAAGGTTAAGGCCCCTAAGGGAACTACGTGGTGGTTGGACGTGGGGCTGCGTTATTCAATCGGGTGCCATAAACCATCAAATCGGAAAAGGTTTTCGATAGGCCTCCATCCTTAACCGAGGATTTAAGAAATGACCCGAAAAGCTTTTCAAATAGCATAAATAAGTAGAATATAGTCCTGTCATCTAACTTCTACCTTCATAAATACCAAATATAGTTGTCGAAACCTGTCCTGTCAAAACCAGAAGTTTTCTAGACCCTTTCGACGAAATTGCCGATGTGCTCGGAAAATAACGGAAATGAATGGTAAAGGTTTAATCCAAAGAAACAACAAATCTCTATTAAAAGTGTTAAGATAAGCATAAATTGTTAAATGCAAGTTTGTTCATATTTTGTTTTTACATCCTACTAGTATGTTACCATCAAATACTAATATTATTTTCCTTGGCTCATCCGACTACCCAAATTCAAAGCATGAACATCAAGGCTGCCAAAAAAAAAATTCTACTTATACTTAGTTAAAGTCTCACTTAAGGGTTCCCAGCACGCCTGTTCTCAATATATCAATAATGAATCCTATTATACCTGGTTCTCGAAGAGTACAATGGTACTCTAAAAGGTACTCTATTGTAATTGTGTGAATGAATTTAACATACAAAAGAAATCATCTCTGACCCCAAAAATAATATTCTTGATCAGCATCAACAGTCGAGTCGACATAGCCATGTCCGTCTGTCCATCTGTCCGTGTGAATACGACCGTATTGTATCTCAGAGACAATTGGACATGGATAAAATGCCAAGGCAGATCAAGTTTGTTTTAAATTTTTGCCACGACTCATCCCACTCCCACAAATTGCGAATTTCTGTACCGTCAGTACAGAAAGGTTTTTAAAAAATCAAACTATGCTTAACTTTTTCTATAGTTAATATATATCTGAAAAAAAAATTGCATCCAAACCGACTTTCAGAGGAGATATATATATATATATATATATATATATACACCCATATACATACATACATTTTTTATGTACGAGTTTGTGTCATTCGTAAAAATTTTTTTTAACTCAGAAAAGTTTCACCGTATGCGACTGTCAATATTTCAAGTGTTTCGGAGCACTTCATTTTATTTTTTACCCAAAATTTGATGCGAATCCTTTGATCCATACTTTTCGATAGTAAAAAATTGCCGAGCACGCAAAACTACTTCTACTCTTTACGCCTTTCACAATCAAACAAAAAAGGGGGTTTAATTAAAACTGGGTACAGATGTTAAGGAAGTGTGTACCAACATAACAAATCAAAAAAATCGATAATCAAAAATATGTTTCCCGAAAAATTTGAAAAGTCACCTTACTTTTTGAACACACCTCGTGTATGCCATTTCCCAAACAAACAGGCTCAAATTTTGAACTCGTGGATCTCGCAGACTATAGAGCTATCCGATTTGGACTTGGCCTCGTAAGGTATCCGTAAAGATCACGTTTGTGTCAACATTTTGCCACGCCCACTCCCGCCCCCAAAACAGAAATCTGGTTGTAGCCCCAGTTCGTTAAAGTTTTGGAAATTGCAACCAGACAATCCAATCAGCCAAATCTGAGATTTTTAAAAGAATTATAGACTTTTTCCCTACTGAACCGGTAGTTGGCTGTAAGTGTTTGCTGTTGTTATTTTGCCCAAACGCAAAATTATGCAATAACAAGAAAGGAAAGCTAACTTCGGGCGGAGCCGAAGTTGATATACCCTTGACCGATACAGTTGGCCGATCCTTATGAGAAGGTGATAATATAACCCAATTTATTATAATATAAAATCTAAAAAAAGTCCCAAACTTCCATCTTCAAAAATACCAAAGTTGGTATTTCTACCAAAAACCATTTCCGATCGTTCAGTTATATGGCAGCCATAGGATATAGTCGGCCGATCCTTATTTGGTAGGTTGGATCAACTGACCAAAAATATAATCTGTACTAAGTTTCAGCTTTCTATCTTCAAAAACACGAAAGTTGGGTCATTTCCGATCGTTCAGTTATATGGTAGTTCAGTATATATATATATATTCATATATATATTCATATATATATTAGATGAACTCTTTAACTCTGAAAATACCAAAGTTATACCATTTCCGATCAATCAGTTATATGGCAGCTATAGGATATAGTCGGCCGATCCCGGTCGTTCCGACTTAGATACTGCGTGCAAAAGAAGGGTGTGTGCAAAGTTTCAAGTCGATAGCTTTAAAACTGAGAGACTAGTTCGCGTAGAAACAGACAGAAGGAGAGACGGACAGACGGACATGCTCATATCAACTCAGGAGGTGATCCTGATCAAGAATATATATACTTTATAGGGTCGGAAATGTCTCCTTCACTGCGTTGCACACTTTTGGACAAAATTATAATACCCACTGCAAGGGTATAAAAATTTGTTACTGAAAATCCATACCATTAAAGTTTAAACTGAAAAGCTATGGTAAGATATTAATAGCGCACGGTAATATTTATTTATTTATTATTAACAATGAACTGTTATTTCTATATTATTATAACTAAGAGTAAGGATAAATTAAGTTAAAAGATATTCCATAGTTTTGGATTTAATTACATCTAGGGATAGTTCAGGGGACATTAAATGGGATAACGAGTTATAATTTTTACAGATAACGCGGAATGGATCGTGTTCCGCAAAATTAGATCTAGAAATCGGTAACCAAAGGGGTCGGAATGATCTAGTTACTCTATTAGGCACAGAAAACATTAATTTTTCAAGAAGTACTTGTGAGTCAACCTGTCCAAGAATAAGCACATGAAGCAGCATAACCCCAGCACAAGTACGGCGCTCTTTTAAAGGAGGCAGGTTTAGAAGTTTTAACCGGCAATTATACGACGGGAGGGAAGTGGCAGTATCCCAGTTTAAGCCTTTTAACGCAAATAGCAGAAACTGCTTTTGGACTGATTCAATCCTCCTTTGGTGAACAAAGTATTGCGGACTCCAAACGCTAGAACAGTATTCCAAGATAGGACGAACCAACGATACGTATAGAGTTTTAGTTGTGAAAGGATCATCAAATTCTTTAGACCAACGTTTGATAAAAGCTAGCACGCCTCTGGCTTTATTGACTGTTAGTGATATGTGGTCGTTGAAGGACAACTTATTGTCAAAAATTACTCCAAGATCGTTAATTAGGAAAACACGATCTAAGACGTTATTCCCAAGAGAGTACGAAACGATGTGAGGCACACTGCGATTGAACGTCATAACCTTACACTTAGAGCAGTTAAGCAAAAGGAGATTGTTTGAGCACCACAAGAAGACTTCGTTAAGGTCTAGTTGCAAGTGTCTATGAAGGAAATGGTCTGAGAAAGAAAGACATAACTTGACATCATCAGCATACATAAATGTAGTAGCATAGTTTATAACACTAGGTAAATCGTTAACAAAAAGAACAAACAGAAGAGGTCCTAAGTGACTACCTTGTGGGACACCAGATGAAACATTTATAATCTGTGATGAACTGTTTTTAAACAAAACACGATGCGTGCGGTTCGATAGATAAGAGGTCAACCACTGTACTATATGAGGAGAAAACCCCAAAAGACACAGCTTATGAAGGAGGAGATGGTGGTTCACAGAGTCAAACGCTTTACTAAAGTCAGTGTACACCACATCAGTTTGCATGCGGCTCAGAAAACCTTTGTGGATAAACGAAGTGAATTCAAGAAGGTTAGTTGTGGTAGAGCGATGTTTGACAAAACCATGCTGTGAAGTGGAAATAATACTTTTACAAAAATGTTGCAGTTGGAAAGTAACCAGTTTCTCAAGCAGTTTGGGAATCGCAGATAGCTTAGCAATCCCCCGGTAGTTCTCAATAAGTGCTTTAGAGCCTTTCTTATGAAGCGGAATAATAAAAGATTCATTCCATCTCTTGGGGAGACATGCCAGCTCCAAGGATAAGTTGAATAAGATAGTGAGAGGAAAGCAAAGGATATCAGAACAGTACCTTAGAACACAGCTAGGAACATTGTCAGGACCAGCAGAGAATGATATATCTATTGTTGAAAGAGCTTCGAACAGATCCTGAATTCGAAATTTTGTAAAGTAAATGTTGTTTATATGTGGTAATTTATAAGGATAAGAAGAATTGTGGTTATATGAATCGGACGAATAGGTGGTTTGAAAAAATGACGCAAAGAGATTAGCAATATCTTGCTCAGAAGAATGTGAAATATTTTTATATGATAGGGAAGGAGGAAAAAGATTTGATTTACGTTTCATATTGACAAAAGAGTAGAAGGAGCTTGGATCATTTCGAAAGTTTACCTTACAATTCCTGATATACTGCTTATAGAGTAGATCGTTGAGAATAATGTCCTCTGTCACAGAGGATGACACATTAGAAAAAATAAGGTCCAGAAATCTGCCATGAGTGTTATGAATTGGATTAATTTGGAGCAGGGCAAGATCAGTTAAGCCATCGATAAAGTCGTTATGACAACTGGAAAGCAAGGAATTGTCTACCTCAGACGGGATCCAGGAAATGATGGGAAGATTGAAATCTCCCATGATTAGGATTAAATCACGGTCCTTGGCCAACGAAGAGACAGACCTAATGGCATCAAGATGGTGAAAGTACACAATATCGTCAGCCATGGGAGGAATGTAGGAACAGGTCAGAAAAATATGAGACGAGCCAGTTAAAATTTTCACCGCAACGAACTCAATTCCGAACTCGTTCATGAAAGGAATAATTTCAGAAGGGTACTTATTAGTAACAGCAATGAGGACACCACCTGCAAAAGTTGGACGATCCAATCGAAACACTATGAATTTGGAAACAAGAATTTCATAATCAGAGACAGAGGAGTTAAGCCAAGTTTCAGTAAGCACGATAGCATCAAAATCAAAAGAAGCACTCTTTGTAAAAAACTGGCTCAGCTTACCCAGAATACTTCTAACGTTTTGATAGCAGCAGGAAAATACTCTGTTATTCAGTTTTTTGAAGCAGTTTCTGCAGGGATAGGATTCTGAGCGTCTTTTGCTAGGAATTCATGAACGATACTGTGCTCAGGCCAGGCTACAGGATCAAGTGCTTTTTCAAGGTAGGAATCAGGTAGAACTATTTTAAAAGAAGATATAGAACGCTTATGCTTAAAGTTAAACTTAAAAATAGCTATTTCATTAGGAGCTACCTTAAGATGGTTTAACAGGTGACTCTTGACATCATCAACAGTAGCATCCGGCATAAGCCGAGAGACAAAAATGGCTTTACGAGGAGCAACCGCCCTCAGCGTAAGTCCAGAAGATCTAACTTCAGGCGCCACACCAACCAGAGGCCTTGGAGACATCACAGCTAGAGCAGAGGGTAGGTTGTCCAACGATGGGGGTTGTCCAACGATGTCCAACGATGGAGGCTCCAAGATGAGAGGTGGCTCGAGATTTGTACTTGGTACGCTGATCGCTTCTTGCAAGGGATGAATATTAGAGTGCCCTGAAGGAAGGCTCATCAAGTCCCTTGGTACTGGAACAGCATAAGTAGGTAGACTAGTAGGCGACGGTAAAATGTTTGGTGTTGAAAATTCATCGACTTGTACAGCATGGGATGTAGGGGTATTCAATAATTTAGCAGTCAGCAGGTTGTTGTTCGGAATTTTTCGTCTGGGGGATTCACTTAACAACTTTAGCCCAAGGAATTGAGTTTCAAGAGCGAGGAATTGCTCATTAAGGGCCGAGAATTGTTTGCGGACATCTAGGAAACCATTTCTCGTCTGTTTCATAAAAGTCCGCATCTCTGACTCAATTTCTCTACAAGCGATGCAAGACCATGTCAGGCCAATTTTCTTGTTGATAAGGTCACTTATCCGACCATTGTGTCCTCCTTCAGCACATTTAATATGTGAGCAGTTATTGCAGAGCCAACAAGACAGGTATGAGTCACCCGTGATGGTTCCACCAAATTCACATTTTTTTGCTGTGCAAGTAAGACTCATTTTTGGCTTCTTTTTGACGGAATGCAGACCACTGTAATAGCGTGTAAAGAATTTAGGCTCTCTGAAGCACTCTGTAGCCGAGAGTGGACGATCAGATCGGATGTAAGAGATGACGTTACAAAAGAGATGTGCAACGAAAGTTCGGCGTCGTGAAGAACAACAAACTCCACAGTAACTATGAATGTAACGGGTTACGTCCGGAGAGTACAGCTCGGAGAGACTTATGTTGGAGAATATAGTTAAAGCGCAACAGAGATAACTTTAACCGATTAAATGTATAAATTGGAAATAAATAGTTCAATGAACTTATTAAGTCGAATTTATTTTTAGGGATTAATTGTTATATTTCAACTTGTCGCAGAAAGAGAAAGCTTGAGTTCAAGATCGAAAATAATTGCAAACTGGCAAGAGCGATCGAAGAAACACGTCCGGGTACGGCAAGTGAATATACAGAACTGTGATAATACCGTAAAGACAAAAATGTTTTAAAACCAGTAGGATTGAAACTACTACAACTACTACTAAACTCTTTAGCTCTGAAGATCTCCGGAGATCTTTAGCTCCGAAGTTTTCCCAAGTAAGTACAGCACTTTAAAACATGATCCACCTCTGCGAGGAGTCCTCATTTCGGTAGACTCCTAACTTGCTTCTAAAGAGGTGAAATTACAAGAGTTTGGTGACATAGAATTTATATGCATTAAAATCATTTTGTCAGGTAAATCTTAATACATTAACTGTTCATAAATACCTTATTCGTCTGAACTTCCCACATATTGGCATCATTTGGCCGCTATTCAATCCGTTTTTAATCTTATGTCGGATCGCGATCAGCTTTTAAATCTGGGTGACTTTAATATCCCAGAACTAAAGTAGTCCAGCGTCGATAACTTACCATCTTACCAGAGGATCCATATCACCCCGCGCATAAGGTTTTAATAGAAACCATTTCTGGTATCAATCAGAAGTTTCCTTGCGTGGCAAATAAGATTCGCTGTTTCCTTAAGTCTGATTTTCACAAACTTTATAGCCTAATCGATACATTTCCAATATTCTGGAATGCACCGATATAAATGTTTCCTTAGGAAAATGTTACCATATTTAAAATATATACTCATGTGTACCGTAAAAATATCCGACCGCTTCAACAAATCCCCCTTGGTTTATAAGGCGCCTCACGAACTTAAAAAATACTAGTAACAAGCTTTTACTTTAATATAAAACAAACACTAATGCAGATTATTTTTCAAGATATCTACTAGCTGAGTCAAATTTTACCGAGCATAACTCTAAATCAGTGGAGCCAACTCTCATTTTCCATAGAACATAAGCGTGCATAGCTTAGGAAATTTTGCCGCAGCGCTGACGGCACACTGAGTGAGAGCACTTTCAAATTTTTTTAGAAGCTCTCTCCGTTGCTCTCATTTTGACTCAATTTTTTTTTTTTACCCTTGCAGAGGGAATTATAATTTTGGTCAAAAGTGTGCAACGCAGTGAAGGAGACATCTCCAATCGTATAAAGTATATATATTCTTTATCAGGATCACTTCCTGAGTTGATATAAGCATGTCCGTCTGTCCGTCTGTCTGTCCGTCCGTCTGTCTGTTTCTACGCGAACTAGTCTCTCAGTTTTAAAGCTATCGACTTGAAACTTTGCACACACCCTTCTTTCTTTTGCACGCAGTGTATAAATCGGAACGACCGGAATCGGCCGACTATATCCTATAGCTGCCATATAACTGATTGATCGGAAATGGTATAACTTTGGTGTTTTTAGAGTTAGAGAGTTCAAAATTTTACACGAGAGCTATTTTTGGGCTAACACGAGAGCTAAACAATACGCCATGCCAAATTTCATAAGGATCGGCCGACTATATTTTATAGCTGCCATATAACTGAACGATCGAAAATGACCCAACTTTTTGAAGATAGAAAGCTGAAACTTAGTACAGATTCTATTTTTGGTCAGTTGATCCAACCTACCAAATTTCTTTAGGATCGGCCAACTAAATCCTATAGCTGCCATATAAGGGAACGATCAGAAATAGTATTTGGTAGAAATATCAACTTTCGTATATTTGAAGATAGAAGCTTGGGACTTTTTATACCCTTGCAGAGGGTATTATAATTTTGGTCAAAAGTGTGCAACGCAGTGAAGGAGACATCTCAGACCCTATAAAGTATATATATTCTTGATCAGGATCGCCTCCTGAGTTGATATGAGCATGTCCGTCTGTCCGTCTGTCTGTCCGTCTGTCTGTTTCTACGCAAACTAGTCTCTCAGTTTTGAAGCTATCGTCTTGAAACTTTGCACACAACCTTCTTTCCTTTGCACGCAGTATATAAGTCGGAACGGCCCGGATCGGCCGACTATATCCTATAGCTGCCATATAACTGATTGATCGGAAATGGTATAACTTTGGTGTTTTTAGAGTTAGAGAGTTCAAATTTGACATGAGAGCTATTTTTGGCAAAATAATACGACATGCCAAATTTCGTAAGGATCGGCCAACTTTCGTGTTTTTGAAGATTTCGTGTTTTGGTACAGATTATATATTTGGTCAGTTGATCCGACCTACCAAATTTCATTAGGATCGGCCGACTATATCCTATAGCTGCCAAATAACTGAACGATCGGAAATGGTATTTGGTAGAAATATCAACTTTCGTATTTTTAAAGATAGAAGTTTGGGATTTTTTTTTAGTTTTTGTATTGTAATAAATTGGATTATATATTCCTATTCCCATAAGGATCGGCCAACTATATCCGATGTTTGCGATATATATCCGGTTTTAACTGCAAGGGTATATCAACTTCGGCTCCGCCCGAAGTTAGCTTTGGTTTCTTGTTTTTAGATATTTTACTTTAGTTAATTGGTTTTATTATGATCTAATTATTATTATTAGAGTATTATGATCCGATTTTTGAGATATATCCTGTTTAAGCTGCAAGGGTATATCAACTTCGGCTCCTCCCGAAGTTAGCTTTCCTTTCTTGTTTTTTATTATGACAGGTGTGGTTTTATTTAAAACTGCCCAACAGGGACAACCATTAAATATTGTTACAGAAAACTTGGATTATGTGTAACTTAAGTTAGAGGTTTTTTTTTTTTAATCATTTAATAACAAAGAAAGATTTAAAACTGAGCTCTAACAAAAAAGTGTCTACTAAGTCCCTGTCCCCTGCGGTAATGCCACTAGGCTTTGCTTCGCAGGGCCAGGATTGGCGTGCTTATGCGCTCACTACTGTTGTTTGCCTAGGCTAGTCTTACCTCCGCTCGAAGTCTCTCTAGCCGTCTCAGCTCCTTCATTGTTGAGGCGAAGCTGCTCATGCCTGCCCAGAACTGGGCGTCCTCCAGCAACCTCCTTCCGATGAGGTCCGCCGTCGCTACTTCCCCTAGGAGTCCACCACATGCTCCGCCGTCTCGTCTTCCCCACATTCAGGGCACCTTGGGTCGTCATCGTGTACAAATTTATATAGATAACTCCTGAAGCAACCGTGGCCGCTGATTAACTGCGTCAGCCAGAAATGTACTTCCCCATGACTTCTTTGGAGCCATTTTTCGAGGTCGGGGACCAGTTGGCGGTTCCAGCGTCTCTTGGTCGACTCGTCCCATCGTTGTTTCCACTTCTGGATGCTCGTAGCTCTCGAGCTCACTTTAAGCCGACGGCGTGTCGCTGCCGGAGCTTGCCGGCTCAGCGCTGCTAGAGCCTGGTATAGCTCTTGTCGCTCCGCCGCGAGCAAATAAGAATGTCTAAGAGTTATTCCGGATGAGGTCCAGCGGGTGAGTTCTGTGTAGCCTCCGCATCTGTTCGCTGTTGTCGAGGAGAGTGGTCGCCAACTCGTTGGGGTGGTTGTGTAGCCTCTGAATGAACTTGCTGTTGCTTCTCTGGATCTCCTCCTTCACCTATGGGAAGCCAAGCATCTCGTGGATTGCCTGGATGTCGTGGTAGACGTGGGCCCCAGTGGCGATACGGAGGGCTCAATTTTTAAATGTCTGGATAGTCAGAAAATATTTCTGCTGGCTGTGCCCCAAAGTTGGAACCCGTATGTCCAAATTGACCGCATAATCGCCTTGAATTTGAATTTTTGAAGAGGTACTCAGCTTGGAACTCCTACCCATCAGCCAATAGTACGCCTTCAATCTTACTTCACACTGCTTTCGCTTTTTGACTAGGTCAGGCTTCCAAGTAAGCTTCCTGTCTAGCGTGAAGCCCATGTATCTTGGGTTTTCTACTTGTGGGATGGGGGAGCTGTTGAGGTGGACCGGTGGGCAATTTCCTGGACGGAGAGAAAATGTTGTGGTGGTGGATTTATCGTTATTCACTTGAATATTCCACCTTTTCTGCCAATTGCCGAGAAGATCTAGTTGCTCCTGCATGACAGCAGCTGCCTCTGTAGCGTTGTCAGCAGCAAAACTGGGAGATCGGCCGTATAGACATTGAATAATAAAGGGCCCAGCACGCTGCCTTGGGGGACTTCGGCGCGGACCTCCCTGAGTCCGTAAGTGGCCTCTCCGCATCTGACCACAAATTTGCGGTCCTTCAGGAACCACTCCAGAAAATAGTAAGGTAGTAAGGTCTGGGAAGGTTAGTCTTCAATTTAAGCAGGAGACCGGAGTGCCAGACCCGGTCGAAAGCTTGTGGGAATAGGTGAAAATTGAAATTTGATAAGTGGAATCAACTGAAAAATAGAATCTGTACGAAGTCCCAACTTTCTATCTTCAAAAACCCGTATGTTGCGTTATTTTCGATTGTTTACTTATATGGCAGCTATATGATATAGTCGGCCGATCCTTATGAAATTTGGCATGCCGTATTATTTTGCCAAAAAAATTTGACTCTCTAACTCTTAAAACACCAAAGTTATACCATTTCACAATGGTTTTCACCGATGACCAATCCCAATCAATTTGTATGCATACTTAAAAAATAAGTTAAACAAAGTTATTATATGAAGCAAGAACAGAATAAACAAAGAAAGAAAGCTAAAGTCCATTAGTAGTATTGGATTCCAGGCATGCCAGAATGAACCATGCTTAAATACAATGGATATCCAAAGTAATCATTGAATGCTTTAATCTACGTTGACGATTTGCTTATAGATTGCCTGAGGAAAGAAGACCTGATGCAGATAAAGAACAAGATTTCACTGAAGATCGAATGCGTCGACAAAGGTCATGTGAAATTGTTCCTTGGAATGCACATCTTATATAAGTCGAAATTTGTAGCATACTGATGAACCAGAAAACTTATATATTGTATGTTAAAGAGGCACAACAACACTGTAGAACGGTACAAAAACCGTTGAAACCAGGTTTCCTGGTAGCTTGCAAAAGTAACGAGTCCGCACTGGAGGATCCAGAGATGAAGAAGACGATGTGGAATTGAAATACGTCGCAACGAAGGATATGATAGCGTGATTGCCAAGTTCTTTTTACTAAGAACTTGGCAAAGCAGAAACTTTATCATTTTGTCAAATTAATGAATTTGGTATAAATAACAACAAAATAACAAAAAATAACTAAAAGTTGAAGTCGAACGTCCAAGAAAGAGTCGGCTTGCGACCAACCAAGGCGATATATCTATACTTTAGCCTAATAAATAAACTTTAAACTAATTCAGCGGCTCCTGCCTAACCCGGCACTTATATATATAATTTACTTCTGCTCCTACGCTAGGGCCAGTGTTTAGAGAAGGGCCAGTGTGGGAATATAACCTGGTTAACTGCCGTTGACTGCATTTCTCCAAAAAAGAGTGTCAGAACATTACACAACCCCTTATGATTTCAGATTTGTTGAACAAAAATCACAAAAATAAAAATAAAAAATAATGATTATTTTGTGATTTTTATTTTTTGATCAAGAATTAATGATTATTTTGTGATTTTTAAATTAAAATTCATAATGATTACGGTCCCTGTTATTTTGCGATTTTTATTTTTCGATCATAGAATAATGATTATTTTGTGATTTTTATTTTTTCACTCAAAGAATAATCATTATTTTGTGATTTTTTAAATACAAAAATAAAAACAAAAATAAAATATAAATAAAAATAATTAATAATTATAATAAATAAAAATCATTATTTACTGTCCCTGCTAGGAATAACTAAAAAATTCAATACAATTCTACGAATTAAAATTCATAAACAAATCGATTATAATAAGAAAGGAAAGCTAACTTCGGGCAATAAAAAAATTCCGTTAAACGAACAATTTCGTTTCTCGAGCACACGATGTATACAAACAAGGTTATACAAAGGTATAACAAGAAAGGAAAGCTAACTTCGGCGGAAACGAAGTTGATATACCATACAAGTAAAACCAGAAACATCGGATATAGTTGGTCGATCCTTGTGAGAACATCATAATTTAACCATTTTATTACAATAAAGCTACAAAAAAGTGTCAAGCTTCTACCTTCAAAAATACTGAAGTTGGTATTTTTATCAAATACCATTTCCTATCGTTCAGTTATAGGCCAGCTATATGAGATAGTCAGCCGATCGTTATGAAATTTGGTAGGTCGGATTACCGAACCAAAAATAAAATCTGTACAAAGTTGGGACATTTCCGATTGTTCAGTTATATGGCAGCTATAGAATGTAGTTAACCAATCCTATCTTTTGGTATGTCGTATTATTTTGCCAAATATAGCTTTCATGAAAAATTCGAACTCTCTAACTCAAAAATCAAGAATGTTAAAGCATTTCCGATCAATCAGTTATATGTTAGCTATAGGATATACTCGGCCAATCTCGGCCGTTCCGACTTATAAACTGCGTGCAAAATAAAGAAGGGCGTGTGCAAAGTTTAAAGTCGATAGTTTTCAAACTGAGAGACTACTTTACATAGAAACATACAGATGGTCAGACAGGCGGACAGACAGACGGTCATGCTTATATAAACTCAGGAGGTGATCCTGATACAGAATATATATACTTTATAGGGTCGGAGATGTCTCCTTCACTGCGTTGCACATCTCAGACCAAAATTATAATACCCTCTGCAAGGGTATAAAAACAGCAGCTTTTGGGGCAAAGGTAGAAACCCCCCTTTATGTAATAAAGCAGTCAGAATGTATATCTAATTCTAAGAGGACTCATAACTTTAAATTTGCAACTGTGTTTTGTTGACTAAAAGGACTTTCAAAAATCAATTATACCTAGTGTTTGAAAAATCAGTGGCACCTAATGCCAAGATAAACATCCCCAACCAATATGTTTAACTTATTGGCAACCGAAGTCGGCGAATGCCTGATCGAGTTGGCAAGCTTCACCAGACCGCGTAATGACTGATTAATAGAGCAAGCAATATTTACCATTGACAACAACCGTATATAGCTGTATCATTAGCATTTAATTATCATTAGCGCTGTTACCCGCCACTATAGCTCAAGGTTAATTGTGCAGTTGCATGGTACTATAACGTGATACTTCAACCGATTATTCTTAATGTGATATAATGGGATCTATTTTACCAACGTCCTTAGTGTGATGCTCCTGCACTAAGACCACCAAAAGGATCTCTCTCACCGAATATCCTCTAAGAGCACCAGCAGGGTAGCACAACCGATATATAAAAAAAACTAGCCAGAGCAAACTTTAGTGCCAGAATTCTGCCCAACACACACAGTATAAACGAACAAAAATTCACGCTCGCAGCCTACTTTCTGCTATTCATAAAAAATAATAATAATGCATCAGAATCCTACCAATGTATTGTGGTAGTGTTGGTAATTTTGTCAAAGCAGAAAAAAATATGCTAGGGCTCATCTATGTGTTTTATATGAAGGACAGTGAAGTGATGATTTTAGCTTTACAGCTTGAGATCTATAAACGAAAAAAGTAACGTTTTTAATAAATATAATACAGGCTACAAAGTTAAAGGCTGAGAAAAAATTACGATTTTATTGAACCTTTAAGTAAGTTTTAATGCTATTTTAAGTGACACTTATTATCTGAAACTATTATGCAGCAGCGTCTTTTCGCATACCTCGGATTACCCAAAATTTTTGGGTAACCGGATACTTTTTTTTACACTGCCCTGTAAGTTCCTAAGTAGCGAGTTTCTAAAGAAAAATAGAAAAAGGCTAAAAAAAGGTATGTACACAGCAGTGCTGCCAGATTTTGAGGGATAAAATAAGCTAGATTGAAGAAAAAAATAAGCTAGAATAAGCTAAAAATTAAAAAAAAAAAAAAACTAAAAATAAGCTAACCATGGAAAACATTAGAAAATTTTTTTTTTATTAATACGATATCGATATAATATTTATATAACTATTACAGGGTGACAATAAATAACCCGGACAAACATTTTTGATCATAACTTTTTAAGGAACTGTATTTGAGAAAAAATACAGATACACAACTATTAAATAGGTATTGTGTTAACATGTATTCAGCCGGTTTCGAAGTGGCTTCCTTGGGCTGCGATGCAGAGCCCTAAACGTTTCTGAAAATTTTGCGCAATGGGCCGCAGGTCTTCTTCCGATAATCGATCCCGTTCTCGGAGCAATGATTGCTTCAGCGCCTCCAAACTTATGTGGCGTTAAGCACATGCCCTGGACTCCAAAATAGACCACACACTCTAGTCCATCGGATTAAGATCTGGCGAGTAAGGTGACCATTCACAGCATGTGATAAAGTCCGGGAAATTGGCTTTGAACCAGTCCTGAGTCAATTTGGCTCTATGGGCTGACGCTAAATCCTGTTGAAACGTCCACTCCGTATCACCGAAGTGCTGCTGGGCCCAAGGAAGCACAACAGTTTCCAAAATGTCCCGGCGGTACACTTCCTGATTGATTTTGACCCCTTGATCGATGAAAACAAGGGGTGTTTTGCCAGTGGCGCATATTCCTCCCCAAACCATTCAAGACTGCTCACATTGACGGCGCTCGATTATTGCAGAGGTACCTGGAGCTTTAGCAGACCAGCTTCTGTCATTTTGGTGATTGTGCGCCTTTTGGATGGTGAATATCTTCTCGTCCGTGAAAAGAATACGCTCCCATTTTTGACCTGCGGCCCGACGCTTTAGCTGACGGCATCTTTGGAGTCTCACGCGCTTATTGTAGGAGTCTCACGAGCTTGTAGGGCTTGAGATTAAGTTCATTTTTTGCTATCAACCGAACACTTTCTCGATTCACTCCGATTTCACGGGCTATTTTTCTGACCGAGACTCTGCAATTGCGAGTGATCCGCTTTTTCACTATCTGGCGAATTCTGCAAGTGTTAGCGGTACATGGTCTGCCTCGTCTGGGACGGTCACCTTCATGGCCAAGCTCATTAAATCGCCGGATAGCGTCAGAGACCGTTTTTTTTGGTATGCCAAGCAAACAAACAATGTCGCATTGGTGATTTCCTTGTTGAAACAGTTTTAAAATTTCACAACGATTGTTAGACATCCCGAAAGAAATATCAAATTGATGGGAATCACAAAAATGTAAATATATTTGTTTTAGAAAAGTACAAGCTATCGATAAATGCATTTATGTAAGGGCTGCATCATAATACATTTATAATAGATTGCTTCAAAGTTTGTCCGGGTTATTTATTGTCACCCTGTATAGTAAAGAAATAATTTCATCAATTCCTTAGATTCCATATAATTGGCGGATGATTAAACCAAAGCGAGGTATTTCGTTGGAAGTTGGTAGTCATGGCAACTTTTGCCATGACGTCGCAGTCCACATCTATAACTTAAAAAAAAAAAATACTTAGTATATTTTAAATAATTTAAAATTTAAAAAACAAACCTTATTCTTAATATTGCGTTAAAGCTTTTTAAACACATTTTTTTGCGCAACTTTGTTTTTACGATGTTCATTTGGCTGAGTACCCTCTCAACCGCAGCAATCGACCATGGCAGTGAAAGTATATGCAAAGCCAATAACGCCAGTTGCTCGAAAGCTTTGTTTTGGCCAGCATCCTTGTACATCAAAACTTCTGACCAAAACTTTATAGTCTGTTCCTTTTTTTCCCAATTAATTAGATGGATTTTTCCAAATTGCAGAGGGTATTATAATTTTGACCAAAAGTGTGAAACGCAGTGAAGGAGATATCTCCGACCCTCTCCGACCTCCTGAGTTAATATGAGCATGTCCGTCTGTCCGTCTGTCCATCTGTCTGTCTGTTTCTACGCGAATTAGTCTCTCAGTTTTAAAGCTATCGTCTTGACACTTTGGTCACACCCTTCTTTCCTTTAGATTTTTTATTGTAATTAATTGGTTTTATTATGATATAATCATAAGGATCGGCCAACTATATCCGGTTTTTGCGATATATATCCGGTTTTAACTGCAAGGGTATATCAATTTCGGATCCGCCCCAAGTTAGCTTTCCTTGTTTGTTATATTTGAAATGTTCCAACAACGCAATAATTTTATCTGGCGTTTTATTTGCATGTAGCATATTGCCAACGGCAAAAATATCAATTTTTTTAGAACTTCAATGTTATGAGGAAGTCTGAACTTACGCTGCAGATTAATACATATCATTTTATTAAAATCCAATTAAAGCTTACCTCTCCCTTAGTTAAATAATTAAAGCCTTGATGAAGCTTTTACAATCTTTTCTGATTTTATATTTTTCACCAAAATATTTTTCGTCTTTGATTTCCTTCTCAAAGGCATACCCCATATATAAGTCGTTAACTGCACAATCTTCCATGTTTTGTTATAAATTTTTTAAAGCCGAAATTAGCTAAATGAAATTTGAAAAAAGCCAGATTTTAAGCTATATGCATTTCAAGTATTTTTGAAGCTATTTCATTTTAATAAATGCTAGCTTGAAATAAGCTAAAGCTAAAAAATAAGCTAAAATGGTACACAGTAGAGATGTGTAGCGGTGGCTGTTTTCGACACTAGTAGTATACTCACACTTTTTGCCGTGTTAGAGACACCGCATTGTAAGCGTTTACATCAAGTGTTTTAACACTGCAGACACAATGACAAAAAAACATGCGGTGCCTGAGCACAAGCACAAAAATTGACTGCCTCAAAAAAGTACGAGTAAATTTCCGTTGTGCTTTTATGCTTCATATTCTTTATCGGAATGAAATACAGTATATTTGATCTGTATTGCAAGTACAAGATCAATATTGTACCGCAATATTTTTTCTTTGTTAGAATGCATGTTTCTTAACCAGTGATGTTTTTAGCACAAGCTCATTAACTCGCTCTAGATCAAGTATGACTCAACAATGACTCTAGAAGTCATTGTTTAACTTTAAATTTTATATATGTACCTACTGTGAAGTTATACAAAAGTATTGTTTCATCTTTCTATATATATAAAAGAAAGTCGTGTTAGTTACACCACTTATAACTCAAGAACGGCAGAACAGATTTGGCTGAAAATTGGTAGGGAGGTAGCTTAGAGCCAGGAGACGGACATAGGATACTTTTATCCCGTTCGACAACGGGAATTATACTCCTCCGAAATGGCTGCTTTTATAGTAATGAATAACAATAAGTAGGCTGTGAGCGTAACGTATTGTACATTTATGAAAAGGCGCGTGAAAGCATGGCGCAGTTACGTGAATCACAATCGAAAGATGCACGAGATGAACATAATCAACAAAGACCACTTTTCAAAGAAGAGAAGCGCACAGATTAATAGTTAGAAGAAGAATTAACTAACAACGGCAACAAGTTTATCGAGGATTCACATCTGGGCAATTTCTTTGACTAGCATTCCAGTAAGAGCCTGATGTTGAAAATTCTGCTTATTCCAAAGTGATTATTGTGAACATTCAAAGTGAAAGTTCCAAAGTGAACGTTCCTTATTTCGCTTCTTCCTGCCGAGTTACGATTAAAAAAAAAAATGGCAACGCATTGGCCATTGCATCTTCTGGCGTTGCAGCAACCTTATTAGATGGAGGCATAACAGCTCATTCAGCACTTAAGCTGTCATTGAACATTCAAAATAATCCAGATGCAGTGTGCAACATAAAAACAATCGTCTATGGGCATAGTGCCCATATTTTGGATGAATGCACTATAGGACGTAAAAATTCGCTTGGGGAATTGGATTGGTCATTTAGGGATATAAGGAACAATGATAAACTATTTTACGGCCCTTTGTTACTCCTTTCAGGTGTTCACGGTTAACGTACGCTGATGAATTCAATGCTTGCTTAAAATCATCGCAACTGTGGCGTAATGTTGAAAAAGAACTGACCAAGAATATGCGCGATCAAATGCTTCAGGATCCATCCTTTCTCTAAACAACTGTTAGATATTGGCGAGGGGAATTTTGTTGTACGTGAAAATACTGGATGTACTTGAAATACTGAAAAACATTTATTAACCAAAATAAATCAAGAAAAAACAGCTAGCCCTTATAGAAAACAAAAAAGGCCAAAACAACGTTTGCCGGGGTCGCTAGTTTTTAATATTTTTATTATTATATAAAATTCAATATTTTTTTTTTTATTATTTTTTTTGTTGGTGTGGTTTTATTTAAAACTGTCCAACAGGGACAACCATTAAATATTGTGGCAGAAAACTTGGCTTATGTGTAACTTAATTTAACTGGATGTACTTGCTGCTGCTTCTCTGGATCTCCTCCTTTACCCATGGGAAGCCAAGCACCTCGTGGATTGTCTGGTTGTCGTGGTAGATGTGGGCCCCAGTGGCGATACGGAGGGCTCTATTTTCAAACGTCTGGATAGTCTGAATATTAGTATTGCTGGCCGTGCCCCATAGTTCTATTCCCAATAGTACGCTTTCAATCTTACTTCACACTGCTTTCGCTTTTTGACTAGGTGAGGCTTCCAAGTAAGCCTCCTGCCTAGCGTGAAGCCCAGGTATCTTGGGTTTTCTACTTGTGTGTTGGGGGAGCTGTTGAGGTGGACCGGTGGGCAATTTCCCCGGCGGAGAGAAAATGTGATGGCGGTGGATTTATCGTTATTCACTTGAATATTCCACCTTCTCTGCCAATCGTCGAGAAGATTTAGTTGCTCCTGCATGACAGCAGCTGCCTCTGTAGCGTTGTCAGCAGCGGTCAGGAAGGCGGTATCGTCCGCATTAGAGGCTGCCATTACGTGGGGCTCCGCAAAACTGGGAGATCGGCCGTGTAGACATTGTATAATAAAGGGCCCTGCACACTGCCTTGGGGGACTCCGGCGTGGATCTCCCTGAGTCCGGAAGGGGCCTCTCCGCATCTGACCGCAAATTTGCGGTCCTTCAGGAACGACTTCAGAAAGAGGTAGTAATGTCTGGGCAGGTTAGTCTCCAATTTAAGCAGGAGACCGGAGTGCCAAACCTGGTCAAAGGCTTGTTTCTCATGCAGCATTTTATCCAGGCAGTACTTCTTGGCTTCGAAGGCGTCCAGGATATACTGCACCCCTCTGTGGCATTGTGGGGTTTCGTGGGACCGCCTGAAACAAAACTGGTGATTGGGGACCAGACCAACCTCGTCCAGTACTGGCAATGCTCTACTCAAAAACACTCTTTCGAATATTTTGGAGAGTATCGATAGGAGACTAATCGGACGATAAGAGGCAAGATCGGCTTCGGGTTTTCCGGGCTTAGGTATCATGGTTACCAAAGCATGTTTCCAGTTGGTCGGAAAGTAACCAATTTCTAACCATCTGTTATAAATTTTCGTCAGTATCTTGATGCTTGGAGGTAGCAGCAGTTTTAATGCGGTTGCATTGATGCCATCATCGTCCGGAGCCTTGTTGTCGCTTAACACTGAAATCTGGGCGGCTGTCTCCTCTTCCGTCACAGGTGGTATTCTGTCGTCGCCTCGTGCGGGCTCTGCAAAGTGTCGTCCCGTTTCTGCTGCCCCTTCTGGCGAGCAGCGGTAGAAAGGGGTGAATACGCTTTCCAGGTGTTCGGCGAATGCGTTGACTCAGTCCGTCTGTGACCTGCACCAACATCCGTCGGCTCGCTGAACAGGTGGGATCCTCTTTAGAGGTTGTCGTATGCTTTTCGTGACGCGCCACAGATAGTTTTGTGGGTCACCCGGTTACAAATGTTCAAGGTCGATAAGGTACCTGGATTCCGGCCGAGTCCAGTCCTCCTGTGATGGCGAAGTCCAGGACATCTGGGATCTTCGACAGATCTGTAGGTCGGCCGAGATTACGAGCCCAGATTTGCCTAAGTAGGCCCACGCCTTTTCGGTTATTGACTCTGGAGCCCCCCAAAGGGTGTTTGGCATTAAAGTCCCCGCCAATGAGAAACTTGGGCCCGAGAGAGTCCAGGAGCATCTCGAAGTCAACGTCGCTGACATTGTGTCGGTGTCTGCAATGGTAGTGTCTCCATTGGTGGGGGCGACTTGAATTCGAGCGCATTGCACCCAGTCTTTTCTTATGGCTGATTTGGCTCTCTAATGGCTAAATGCTGATATTGATTTTTTTAAACCCCATGCGAATGTTACTATTATTTTATTTTTCAGTGCACCCACATGGATGGGAAAAAAAATGTCGCACCAAAGTATTGGTGATTTTTTGCATTTGTATGGGAGTTTGCTCTCCTGTATGCAGAGCTTGGGCACCCCTGCAATAGACTTAAAATTCAATCAATGTATACTAAGCATAAGTACCACATATGGAAACATTTCAAATGTACTTCATTACATTAGTACATTAGACAGCGAAACAATAAAATATACAGTTCACCAAAAACAGGCTCTATGCTTATATTTTTTGGTCCTTCAAGCCAAATGCTTTTGTTTTTTTCTGTGCATTAGTTCTCACGGTAATGGTTTTTCAATAAAGCAATTAAATCCGAAATCATTGGGAAGAAGCACCGACGCGTTTGCAGTACAATTCTTCAACGATATTTAACTGGCGAATTCACAATCTTTTGGGCAGCAAGCATGTTTGGAGTGCTATAACTGGGAAAAAGATAGTTGACGACAAAGGCAAGCTAATCGCTATTTCATCAATTAAATTAAAACTATGACCCTTACAACGACAATCGACATCGATGCCTCGCTCAAAAAATTCTGGGAGATAGAGAGCATTCATCGCGAGGCTGAAGTTGAATCTGAGGTCAAAGAGGTCGAGAAAATCTTTCTCAACTCACACACTCGAGACGATAAAAGCAAGTACAGCGTGAAGCTTCCTTTCACAGCTTCAGATCCAGAATTCGCAGACAGCATTCAAGGAGTTGGCACAACATCGACAGCTATGTAAGTGGACAAATGCGTGAAATCTCACTTAGAATTTCTACTTACCGCATCATCCTGTATTGGGAGAAAAATTAAGAATAGTTTTCGACGGCTCATATAGCGATGCCAAAGGCAAGACGTTAAACGACACACTCTCTATCGGACCCAGTATTCAGCGAGATTTGTTTGCCGTGTGCCTGCGGTTCCGTATGTACAAATACGTATTTTCAGCGGACATAGTCAAAATGCTCCGTCAAATCTGGGTTAGTGAAAAGCGAGAGAATCCGTCAGATCTTATCGAACACTTCCAACTTTGCGCTGTGACGTATGGAACATCCTAGCAGTTCGAGTACAGAAGCAACTGGCTGCTGACCACCAGAAGGAGTTTCCAACTGCAGCAAAAATCTTGATGCTTCCATCATCACTTCTATGTTGATGACGTTTTCGTTGGATCCAATAGTTTGAATTGAAACGACGAACTACCGAACAAATTAGCCGACAAGTAGATCAAATGGCGAGCAGATTTAGAAAACTTTATACCACGCTTGGTCGAAAGCGACATCAAAAAGATTGAATTGGATGGATTTTCAGACGAATCTACGTAAGCATACAGCCGTCACGTACAGCCGAATGGTTAACGACGGTGGAATCATTTCGGTAGCCATACTTGCACCAAAAACAAGGGTGGCACCTTTAAAGCAATAATCTCTGCACTCTATTACGGCTGGATTGAAAAACAAGGATAGGAGTATCTATGGCTGGAGCGACTTCACGATATTTCTATCATGGAATCGCACCGCAGAGTGCGATTGGAAACCATTTCTAAGCATGCTTGGCTTAGATTGTACATCTTGGGGCTTGGGAGTATCCAAACTAATTGACTTCCAATTGTGGTAGAAGGGTCCTTCATGGCTGAGGGACAAGGATCAATTTTTGGTAAAGTTGAGCAATTCTTACAACTATTCTACTCTTTCAGACAAACGCATACATTTGTCACGACGGACAATCCTTTGGATGAGCTTATAAATCGCAACTCATCTTAGCTGAAGCCTATACACACGCTTGGGTATGTTTTGCGATTCTTCCATCGCATGAAACACCCATCTTCGAAACGAACATCATCTTCACTCGCCTTTAATGAGATCAAGGCGGCAAGAATTCGATGGGTGGAACCCAATCTCGCTAACAAGCCTCTTGGAAACCAATCTCGATTGGTAAAGCTCTTACCGATCATCGACAAGAAAAACCTGCTGAAAAGGGCCTATTCGTATGTATGATTACTTTGGCGATCCAACAAGAACTCTCCACTGACTTAACACAGAAACATTTCTGGCGACATAAGTACATCAGTGCGCTTTCTGTCACATATGATCTGCTCCTCTGCAGCTTTTCTCTGCTCTCAATCACCACAGAATTGCAAAATATTCATAATGTTACCAACACACTGAGCAAACAATCGAACTGAGATGCGGGGTATAACTCAAAGAATAACTCAAAACAGACAAACATCAAATAAAAAAAAAAACAAAAAACAAAGTTTTTGAGCTGCTTGCGCGGGAGCCTGATGACATAGGATAATGGGTCAAAACAAAAAACAAAGCCCCATATCTAAACCAACCGCCCAAACTCAAGCCCAAACAACCTACATACGTAAAACAAATTGAAAATGTTCATACCCTAACAACAGGCGGTTACTGATTACACAGGCTAACAATTTCAATTTGTTTTCTTCAAGGATAATTTTACGGGTTTCGTATATAAACACAAATGAAACAAGAAAAGAAAGCTTACTTCGGGCAGACCCGAAGTTGATATTCCCTGGAAGCTAAAAGCGGATAAATATCGTAAGCATCGGATATAGTTGGACGATTCATATGAGAATCTATATATATAAAAAAAAGTCTTGTTATGTTACACCACTTATAAATCAAGAACGGCTGAACAGATTTGAGTGAAAATTGAGTGGTAGGGAGGTAGAGTAGAGCCAGACGCTCATAGGATAATTTTTATCCCGTTCGAGAGCGAGAATTGTATTGGAAATATATTTAAAATACGAAATTAATATTTAAAATTAAATTTAGATTTAAAAAAAGTCAGATTTCCGGATTAAACATCTAAAAAAAGGACAGATTTCAGGTATGCGGATCCACCAAACAAATATAAAACCACTCTTATTTACTTAATCTTGGGGCCATTCTCGGGAAAACCAACTCAATGGGCTGGCAAGACCCTCCCAGTTCCATCAAAATCAAGCCGCCTTCGAAAAAGAAAGCCTATTCTAATTTTCAAGATGACGATTCCAGCGACTCCGAGCATGGAGAAATGAAGCGGAAGTCTGCTAAAAAACCCATTATGGAAGACGAACCTACCATCAGCGAATCAGCCAGAGCTGCATTTAAAGCTCATATTGAAAAAAAACTATTATGCAATTCTATCTGATTTAGACGATGAAGATCGTGTCAGCGACATGGAGGTTGACGGTATGAAGAAAAAAGATGTCAAGAAGACCAAACAATCTGCGGTAAAAACGGCGAAAATCATCAAACCGCCCCCAATTTTTATCCCGGACGTATCCAGCATCAAGGGCCTTTCCAAAGACATTTCCCACCTCTTAGGCGGGGATGTTGAAGTGACCTACAAGGCAAGCACTAACAACACAATTCGCGTCATGACTCCAGACAAGGATACTTACTCAACTCTGAAAAAGTTCCTGAGCGAAAATAACCATCGATACCACACATTCCAGCCCCAAGACGAGCGCGCTTATCGGATCGTCGTTAAAGGCCTCCACTTCTCCACTGACCCGGAGGATATTAAGGAGGGTTTCAGCTGCCATGGACACAAAGTCAGAGATGTACACAATCCCACGCAAAAAGGTACAAAGAAGCCACTAAACATTTTCTTTATTAACTTCGAGCCAGCCAAAAACAACAAGAAGGCCTTTCAAGTCAAGCGGCTATGCAGCACGGTGGTTACGGTTGAGCCACCAAAAAACTCGACAATGTGCCCCAATGTCATCGCTGCCAGGGCTTTGGTCACACGAAACGGTACTGCCATCTGGAGTACAGATGCGTAATGTGTGGAGATAGGCACCCATCGTCCGAATGCACCAAAATTGCCAGTGAACCAGCTGTCTGCCTCCTCTGCGACGGACCACACGGCCTCTTACAAGGGCTGTCCAGCCTTCAAAAAGGCAAAGAGCACGTTTGCCCCCAAGCAGACTGCCCAAGAAGCCAGCAACCTCAATTCAGAAAAATTAACCCTAACATTAGCTATGCTAGCGCAGCCAAAAACGGAGCACCACAGTCTGACTCCAACCTCAAACCCGATCCCAGTCTTTCAAGTAATCCAATGGACGCCCTAATGGCTAGGATGGAATCTATGTTTGAGCGCATGATGGAGAAGCTCTTGAGCCAAATAGCCCAAATGATGGCCACCGTTTGCAAATTCTTATGCATACGCAATTAAATATAACCATATGGAATGCTAACGTCCTGGTAAAAAAAAGGCCAGAGGTCGAGCTTTATTGCAAGACCCACCAAGCAGACGTTCTCCTCATATCACAAACGCATTTTACCAACAGATCATACTTGACTATTAAAGGCTACGACCTCATTGCCGCTAACCACCCGAACGGTAGAGGTCGCGGGGGCGCGGCCATCCTTTTTTGCAGCTGCATCAAGTATGAGGCACTTCCAGCCTATTGCGAAGACTGGGTGCAATGGAATCAATGTGCCCAAATTAAAATCTCCACTACCAACGGTGACATAACAATCGCTGCAGCATATTGCCCCCCCAGGCACAACATCCACGAACAGGAATTCGGCTTGCTACTGGATTGCCTCGGCCACAAGTTCATAATCGGAGGGGACTTTAATGCTAAACACCCCTGGTGGGGCTCCAGGATTACGAACCCAAGGGGCTCGGCCCTATACAGGCAGATTCAGTCCCGAAACTTGCGCTGTCACGCAAGTTTCAACCGGTGCACCCACATACTGGCCTACGGATCCCCACAAAATCCCAGATGTCCTAGACTTCGCCATCTCCGGAGGACTGGACTCTGCCGGATGTCAAGCGAGAGAAGTAGAACCCCTCTTCTCGGACCACAGCGCCTTTGCCGTGTCACTTTTCACCCCAGCACTGCTCAGGTCAGCCCGCAACAAGCTGATTTACAAGACAACAGACGTTGACAAGTACCAATCATACCTGAACAACGTTACCGTTGACATCGACACCGTTGAGAAGAGTTAACAGCCCATATTCAGGCGGCAGCTTCTGAAGCAGCACCAAGGCCCTCCAACCGCCCAAGAGCCACTGACAGGGACATCCACTTTTGGAACCCAGAAGTCGAAGAACTTAAACTTGAAAAGCGACGACTCGGAAGAGTGTGGATGCTCTCGAGGAATCCTTTGGACAAAACTGCCTTCAATAGAGCGACCAAATGTCTGACAGAAACGCTGGCAAGACTAAGAAATCAGGCCTTTGACGGGTTCGTCGAACAACTTGGGCCAGGCGACCCTCAACATAACTTATGGCGAGTCACCAAATCTATCAGACAGTCGCTGAAAAGGATCCCACCTGTACAAAGAACCGACGGCAGCTGGTGCAGATCGGAGATGCACAGGGCCAACGCTTTCGCCGAACACCTCGAAGGTGTCTTTACGCCTTTCGATCGCTGCTCACCGGAGGATGCTGCTGAAACTGCCCGTCTGCTTGCCGAGCCTTCCAGGGACGCCGATCCAATACCACCAGTGACTGAGGAGGAAACAGCTGAGCTCATAACCATCATGAGCATCAACAAGGCCCCGGGCGATGATGGTATCAATGCAATTGCATTAAAAATGTTACCACCTCCAAGCATTCAGCTAATTACGAGGATCTATAATAGATGCTTGGAGATAGGGTACTTTCCGTCCACATGGAAACGTGCCCAGGTAACTATGATACCTAAGCCCGGAAAACCCGAAGCAAACCTTTCGTCCTACCGACCAATAAGTTTGTTACCAATGCTCTCCAAAATACTTGAACGAATGTATTTAAGTAGAGCACTGCCAGTATTTGACGAGGCTGGACTGATCCCTGACTACCAGTTTGGCTTCAGGCGGCGACACGGTACGCCAGAGCAGTGCCATCGGGTAGTGCAGTGGATCCTGGACGCGTTTGAAACCAAGAAGTACTGCATGGCCGTCATGCTGGACGTGAAGCAGGCGTTTGACCGAGTCTGGCATCCCGGTCTTCTATATAAACTAAAGACTGGCCTACCCCGACCATACTTTCAGTTCCTAAAGTCGTTCTTGGAAGACCGTAAATTTGCTGTTAGATGTGGCGAGGCCATCTCCGGTATAAGAGAAGCTCACGATGGTGTACCCCAAGGCAGCGTTCTTGGCCCGTTGATGTTCAATGCTTACACGGCCGACCTCCCTGTTCTTCAGAGGCCTGACCTGCTCGCAGCAACCTATGCAGACGACACCGCCTTCCTTTCCACCGCCGATAGCGCATTGGGGGCAGCCGAAACGATGCAATTGCAGCTTGACTTGCTCAGCGACTGGCAAAAGCGATGGAACATTGCCGTCAATAATGAGAAGTCCACTGCCTCCACATTTTCTCTCTGCAAAGGCAACTGCCCTCCAGTTAACCTTAACGGCTCTCCAATTCCACATTGTCTACCTGGTACCTCCCAAGTACCTGGGATTCACCCTAGACAGGAGGCTAATCAAAGACTTCGATCCTTCTACTGGCTTATGGGTAGGAGATCGAAGCTGAGAACTTCCACTAAACTCCTCATTTACAAGGCAATAAAACGCCCAATCTGGACGTACGGCATACAGCTCTGGGGCACTGCGAGCAAGACGAATGTCCGAACAATACAAGCTTTCGAAAATAGAGCCCTTCGAATCGCCACTGGGGCCCACGTCTTTCATGACAATCGCAGCATCCACGAGGTTCTCAATTTCCCTTGGGTCAAGGACGAGATACAAAGAAGCAGCGCACGTAACATGCAGAGGCTTCATAATCACCCGAACCGGTTGGCCAGCTCCCTGCTGGACAACAGCGAGCAGCCCAGAAGACTAAAAAGGACACACCCGCGGGACCTCCCCCTACTACTCTAATTTATTTCTACCATATTAATATTTAAAATTATCTATAATAATTTTATATTTCATTCATTATATATCATTCATGATATATCATTATATATCTATAATGGACAGTTTTAAATAAACGTTACCCTGCTATTACAAAAAAAAAAAAAAAAAAAATGTATGCGGATGGTTGCCAATTTTTTCCGGACGGAGGAATTGCTCTTTCATATGGGAAATAAAGTCTCATATATGTTTGTACGTGTGTTTCTCCCATCATTGGCAAAGCCCAAATAAAAAAAAAATGTTTTGTATTTTTCCTATTCTCCTCAATCGTGCTAATCCGAATGCATTTTGTTGTTGGATTGCTGAAAACTGTTCACTGCAAGAAATTCATTCTTGTTTTTGTGTCTTCAAAATGGTCGACATGAAGCGATGAATTTCTTCTTCGCAGAACCTTTTTTAAATAAAAATTTATGCATTGATTGGCAAAGTATAATAATAAGCTGTTGTAAAAAATATAGAGCCTATTTATAATTGCTAAAATAAAATGTAATTTAAAACCCCTTGTAAATGTTACTATAATTTTATTCTTCAATGCATCGACATGAAAAAAATGGTGCAAAAGTATTGGTGATTTTTTGCACTGGTATTGGAGTTTGCTCAGTCGTATGCTGAGCTTGGGCATCGCTGCTTTATAACACCCTGCTTTTACGGGCACCCCTGTGGTCGGCACCCAATACAATAACACGTTTAGATGCATTAGAGCAGTGGTCGGCACGGCCTTATCCCGGGGGCATAAGAAATTTCTCTGCCCGAGCTCTGCCTCACACACACAGTTGAAATGTGTGAAACGTCATGCTCACAGCCTACTTTCTGCTTTTCGTTACTAATGCTAATGCGTATAAATAATATCAATGTATTGGGGTGCCGACCACTGCATTACTGTGAATAACGAATTGTCAAAGTCATCAATGTCAAAGTCTCTCTCAGTGGCTGAGAGCGTGCCATTTCTCTCTTTTCATACCCTTATAATGGTATTATAATGGCTATTATAATTTTGCACAAAAGTGTGCAAGGGAGTGAAGGAGACATCTCCGACCCTATAAAGTATATATATTCTTGATCAGGATCACCTCCTGAGTTGATATGAGCATGTCCGTCTGTCTGTCTGTCTGTTTCTATGCGAACTAGTCTCTCAGTTTAAAAGCTATCGACTTGAAACTTTGCACACACCCTTCTTTCCTTTGCACGCAGTATATAAGTCGAAACGGCCGGGATCGGTCGACTATATCCTATAGCTGCCATATAACTGATTGATCGGAAATGGTATAACTTTGGTGTTTTTAGAGTTAGAGAGTTCAAATTGGCACGACACCATATAACTGAGCGATCGAAAATGACCCAACTTTCGTGTTTTTGAAGATAGAGCACTGGAACTTAGTACAGATTATATTTTTGGTCAGCTTATCCGACTTACTAAATTTCATAAGGATCGGCCGACAATAACTTACAGCTACCATATAACTGAACAATCGAAAATGACCCAACTTTCGTGTTTTTGAAGATAGAAGGCTGGAACTTAGTACAGAGTATATTTTTGGTCAGTTAATCCGACCTACCAAATTTTCGTTTGACCTACGATCGACCGACTATATCTATATAGGCAGCGTTCTTGGCCCGTTGATGTACAATGCTTACACGGCCGACCTCCCTGTTCTTCAGAGGCCTGACCTGCTCGCAGCAACCTATGCAGACGACAGTAGCTCGGTAGCTGAAAAAAGTGCGATTTCGTTATCGGATTTTCGACAGCGGATTTTCGTCAACTCAGTACTAGGCTTTATTGAAAAGATAACATAAGTTTTTTGGACATTTCACATATAGAAACACATAATACAATCCACATTAAAAAGTATTAAGCCTAGTACTGAGTTGACGAAAATCCGCTGTCAAACGAGTGACAGCTGTCAAACTCCATATAAAAAAAACGGTGTAAAAAAAGGAAGAAGAAGAAATTTTTGGCTCCTAGATTTTGCCGGTACTGTGTTGACAAAAATTTTTGTTATCGAATTGAATGGCGTTGCCGGATCAAAAAAAAATAAACAGCTGATCTCGGGGAGTTGAAAGAACTAATTTTATTTATTTCTATAAGTGAAACATGGAGGCGTGCGAGGAGAAATTAAAATTAATTAGTGCGGTCAAGGCGAAACCCATAATATGGGATTTTACCCGCAAGGGGCATTTTAATGCCATAAAATGGCATTGAAATGATTTGTGATTGATTTTGATTTTGACCCAGTTTTCTATTTCTTAATCAGCTTCTTAGCGGCGAAATACATAAACAAAACACCAACATCCAATCGTTTTGAATTCATTTTTGCTTATTTGTTTTTGTTTACAAACAACAGCTGTTCAGTATTACCCTTTTCCTTAATTTTTTTTGGTCACACTAGCTCGGTAGCTGAAAAAAGTGCGATTTCGTTATCGGATTTTCGACAGTGGATTTTCGTCAACTCAGTACTAGGCTTTAGATTTTACGATTTTTTGGTGCGATTTTAAAAACGCGAATACTGAAAATTTTATGGACAAAATCAAAAGTTTTCAAATTAAAGCCTAGTACTGAGTTGACGAAAATCCACTGTCGAAAATCCGATAACGAAATCGCACTTTTTTCAGCTACCGAGCTAGTGTGACCAAAAAAAATTAAGGAAAAGGGTAATACTGAACAGCTGTTGTTTGTAAACAAAAACAAATAAGCAAAAATGAATTCAAAACGATTGGATGTTGGTGTTTTGTTTATGTATTTCGCCGCTAAGAAGCTGATTAAGAAATAGAAAACTGGGTCAAAATCAAAATCAATCACAAATCATTTCAATGCCATTTTATGGCATTAAAATGCCCCTTGCGGGTAAAATCCCATATTATGGGTTTCGCCTTGACCGCACTAATTAATTTTAATTTCTCCTCGCACGCCTCCATGTTTCACTTATAGAAATAAATAAAATTAGTTCTTTCAACTCCCCGAGATCAGCTGTTTATTTTTTTTTGATCCGGCAACGCCATTCAATTCGATAACAAAAATTTTTGTCAACACAGTACCGGCAAAATCTAGGAGCCAAAAATTTCTTCTTCTTCCTTTTTTTACACCGTTTTTTTTATATGGAGTTTGACAGCTGTCACTCGTTTGACAGCGGATTTTCGTCAACTCAGTACTAGGCTTAAGCTTATGTAAATGTTAACATCAACAGCTGTTTTTAACAGCTGATATCTTCGCAGTGGCGCCATCTATTAAAATTTCTGGTATGCAACATTAAAAATTAATCTATTGTAAATGATATGCAGTTAAAATATTTAAATTCTTTAACTTTCAAAAAATGGTTTTTGGCCAGAAAAAGTGGTCAAATTTTCTATGGTGCACTGGTTTAAACTGATATAAATTGTTAAAATTAAAATTTGCTAAACATTTCAGAGAACAACATCTACTTAACATTTTTGAAATCATCGTGGCTACACTAGAAGGAAAACTCAAGAGGATAGATAATCTTGATAAGAACATGGATCTTATGACACAGCGAATAGAGGGTCTGGAAACTTTATTAACAAGCAATATCGTCAAAACCGATTTTATTACATCCAAATTACTAAATTTGGAGTCACTTATATCTCATAAAAAGCATGCAGCAGAGGAATCAAAATTAAATATTATTAATGCAGCTAATAATTCCCCACAAAGTTTCTTGAATGCTACAATAAAGGAGAAAATTGAAAATTTAGACGAAAAGGTCACAAATATTGATAATAAGCTTGAAGTTCTAAAATCCCAGCTAGATAATAACTACTTGCAAATTGAAGACATTAACGGAGAGGCTAGTGAAAAAAATTCCGTTACAATGAATGGAATTGATATTTTAAAAAGTCTTAGCTCTGAAAAAATGGCTCATGTATCTTCAGAGTTAAGTGATCTTCGAGACACAACTGACGCAATCGATAGAAAATTACAATTTCACATAAACATAGTTTCTGAAAATATAGGAACAATCATGCGAATGATGCATGATATTTATATTTCAGTAGTCGATGAAGTTAAAATTCATAATGTTTCAAAATCAACAGTGGAGTCTACAAAGTCCAACAGATTTGTTGATTTATTAAAAAAAAATGGACCCGAAAAAATTGAGTGGGATGTTGTCGCTGATTCAAAACCTTCAGAAAATGATTTTCTTTCTAAAACCGAAGCTTATTTGAGTCAAACTCAGCGACAAGAACGTGCAATAGGAGAAATACATCCTGATCTTAAAACAAAAGCCAACTTAATTGTAAATAACTTTGATATGGGCGAAAAGCATTTACAAGAACAAGAAAAAGATTTGCAACCTTTTATGAAGCTTCAAGTTCCGTTAGAGCTTCCTCTGGACACAACTTCAGACCATTTACTGGATTTTAGCCCAACCAAGTAAGTTTATTATTGCCTAAATCTATTTTTTTTAACATTTTCTTTTCTAAGCTTTTCTGTTAAAGATGAAAATTTGTTGGAAACTAATTTGAAACTTTCTAAACCAGCGCAAAATACATTATATACAAATGTATCTAATACAGAAGAAAAGAGCAATCATGGAAATATGCCGAGTGAAACCACATACTCCTTACCAATATCTTCCAAACCAATTATTCGAAAGGGAGGAATTATATTTCCCAGTATTAAAAATAAGCCAGCAATTTTAAATAGTTCATTAAACACTGAAACTTTGACCTTAAAGGATATCAGAGTAAGTCCCATCATTAAGGTAGGTTGTCAGGTCTTACAAAAGAACTAGAAAAAAAAAGTTTAAAATGTTTCACAAAATTTAAAATGTTATAGTTCCCACTAGGCGGAACACATTGTAAAATTGTTTATTCATAATTGTAAATCGTAAAAATTTATAACGAATCTAAAAACTAGAAGGGAAAACTAACTTCGGTCGGAGCCGAAGTGGATATACCCTTGCAGTTACAACCGGATATATAACGCAAACATCGAATATAGTCGGCCGATCCTTTTGAGAAAATCATTATATAATCTAATTATTACAATAAAAATCTAAAAAAAAAGTCCAAAGATTTTTTTAAAAGTTTGTATTTGGTAAAAATTATGGTAGTTTGGATCTACTGACTAAAAAAAGAATCTGTACAAGGTTCCAGCTTTGTATCTTCAAAAACACGAAAGTTGGGTCATTTCCGATCGTTCAGTTATATGGCAGCTACAGGATATAGTCGGAAGATCCTTATAAAATTTGGTATGTCGTTTAATTTTGCAAATAAAAAATCCGAACTCTAACTCTAAAAACATCAAAGTTATACCATTTCCGATCAATCCCGACCGTTCCAACTTATATACTGTGCGTAAAGGAAAGAAGGGTGTGTGCAAAGTTTCTGGTCGGAAATAGTTGGTATAGTTTTAAATGTGAGAGACTAGTTTGCGTAGAAATAGACGGACAGACGGACATGCTCATATCACCTCAGGAGGTCATCCTGATCAAGAATATATATACCTTATAGGATCGGAGATGTCTCCTTCGCTGCGTTGCACACTTTTAGAAAAAACTATAATACCCTCTGCAAGGGTATAAATAGTTGGGTGCTCACACCGACAGTGTGCCGGCAGCGCAGCGGGAGCAATGCCGACCTTGTGCATGCTTGCTATGGAAAATGAGAGTTTGTCCACCACTGAGTAGAATAACAGATAATTATCTGTAATAATTGTTAATAATAAATAAATAAAAATTAAAAGAAATTCTTTAGGTCGGCTGCTGGACTTCTGTTTCGTTTCCGAACCAGATGAAATTATGCTTTCCACATGGTTGTTTCCAGTTTTGTGTAACCACTCAAAGCTCATAAATTTCGTTTCTTGCGTAGGCCGACCATTTTTCCACCATGGTTAATAAATTAAATGGTGTTCTTAGTTTTATTAAAAGATGGTCTAAAGAATTCAATGACCCCTATCATACAAAAACTTTATACGTATCTTTGGTCCGTCCAATAATTAAGTATGGATCGGGTGTGTAGAACCCTCAATACTGAGTACACCAAGATCACATCTGTATCTGAACCTGGAAAAAAAAAATTTCTGATTTGCTGTTAGAAGACTAAATTGGAATGCAAATCTTCACCTCTCTTCCTACGTAGTATACTTTTGTAATTAACTTCCCCGTACTAATAAACCGTAGAACAATGCTGCGTGTCGTTTGCTTGCACAACCTTGTCAATGTTGATGTTGCCAGCCATATTATTCTAAAAAGATTTAAATGTAATTTTCCTAGTGGAAGGACTTGAAACTTTTGTCCTCTACTTTTTAGCCATTGTAGATCGACAAATCCCCAGCATGATCCCTTAAGGGGCCCTCGATTTGGCAGGAGGGAACTGCCGGGGGAACTGCGCAAAAAAAAAAGCCGAATAAGAGTCCAGTGGTCTTATATAATGCACTAACTCTTAATAGTCATACTGCACACTTCAATATGTCTCTGTAGTCTGCAAGCTTTCCCACAATTCCACTTATTGCTCTACGAAGGTTAGGTTAGGTTTAGATTGCTGTCAGCTTTGGAAGCCGACGCACATAAACCGTATTCGGTCCCTTGTGATACCGTGTTTAGGATCTTCCCTTTCCGTATTATGGAGACTTTTTGGTTAGCAGTTCGCCCACCCTGGGGCTTTGGTGAATTTCTGTATCCTGTTGGGATTCAGAACTGCCACCTCTAAACTGTCGATGAGGAATCTGTTTCCCGGAAGTGTCAAAAAAGATTTTCTACTGTTTCTTCATCATCCCCGTTCCTGCAGGTAAGGCAACTGTCATTATGGGGTGAATTCATTCGCCAGGCATGTGTTCCACTAGCTAGTGCCCCATGATGCTCTGGTACCCGTGTTAATGTGGGTCCACATTATCCATCCTCAAAAGCTAGGATGTTTTTATACCCTTGCAGAGGGTATTATAACTTTTGTGAAAAGTGTGCAACGCAAGGGATGTTAAACTGTAAGGATTAGTTTAATCTAAGGGTACATTAACCGATTGCCACTACTTGCACTTGAACAAGATGGACGTGGAGAAACAGATGAGTTCAGAATACGTAAGTCTGATACTGATTTTACTGATATAAAACTGTTGTCGCGTTCATGCAGCAGCACAGCGGTTTAATGTTAATGTTTAAATGTTTATTTGCTTAGGCTGTGTTTTAAATGTTTATTTATTAGGCTTAAGTATGTACAATAGCTTAGTTGATCGCAAGCCGACCCTCTCTTGGCCGCTATACTCAACGGGCTTTCTTTAGAAAGCTGACAGTGTCTAGGTCGGGCCGCCCTTTCCATAATCGAGAGCTTTAGCTTCTCAGTGACCAGTCGGGCCGCCCTCTCTTTACATTGACTTGAGTCCCTGCATGCAGATAAGCTCGTCTATCTGCTGAGCATCCGGCTTCATCTGCATGTTCATGCAGATAAGCTGGTCTATCTGCTGATCATCCAGCTTCATCTGCATGCAGAAATAAACATTCAAAACGTTTTAAAATCACTTAAATTCGGCCTTTTATTTTGGTACGGATTATGTCATTGAAAACTCTCAATGACCAAGGACCTGTAATTTTTTAGCTTTGTATAGCTAAGATATTACATAAACATTACTTCGGTGGTAAATTGATGGAGATATAGAAAAAAATGCTAAAAATGCTAGAATGCGTTTACAATTGTGTTACAATATTTTTCGATTTCACCAAGGGGACATTCAGACATTCTGCTTCAAGCTGTTGTTGGTGTTATGTGTAGTCAGCATTATTTAGTGTAATTCATGACCTAGTATTTTGTTTATTGTTCATAACATATTGTAATTTAAAATTAAATTCTATGACTTAACATTCTCCCGGCCGTTGAACAGCTGTTCAACAGTCGTCTAGTTCTTCGGTGAAATTACTTGGGCCAGGTTCCGGAGTGGTAATTCTTTTGGTACCTTTTATTGTTGGAGTACACAACGATCGCTTATATCGCAAGATGTAGACATATATCAAACCAAGTATAATGATTAGATGGTCAATGCTGCGTACGAAATGTTTGTCGGTGGTCCAGTTAATATGGTGATGTTTTTCCGTTCATTACCGCTAATCAACGTTACAGAAACTCTAGTTTTGGGTCGTCTATTTATTGTGGTTGCGTGGGAATTGTTTCAAAATCGCATGAACGAAGTTCATAGTCAAACATTAAATTCGGTTTCATCAAGACCTATAAAGCGATCTCTATGAGCATTAATGGAAATAATTCTTGTGGAAGATTGTATATTGTCCAACTTTTTAAATTGGAATGGTACTGAACGATGCTGAAGACGTCTAATAACTCCAAAGACACCAACGGTATAACGTGAGTTATACGTTATTAAAGATAACGTGAGTGTCGGTTGTGCTGTCTTGTGCTGTCATTAGTTGATACAGATGAAGCACGTTAGTAGTGGCAACTGGACAGATCTGATGCATTAGTGCGGGATTGACGCATTAAGTTATTTCCAGAATCAAGCTTTGCGTACTCATGGTTATAATGGGCTAACATTGATCTGCAGGATGCCAGTCAATCCATCCGGGAGTACCTTTATTTCCATCCAATATGGGTCCAGGTCGTAGTAGACTATCATTGTCCACTGTGACTTTACCATTCTTGTTTACCATTTGCTTGTTACTAAGCTAAGTCACTTTTATAATCTGTGGCATGCCTAGTGAAAACAGTAACATAAGTATTAGTGACAAGCTTCCCCTTTTGCGTTGTATAGAGGCTCTTCAAACTGTTCCGCCTTACTAGTGACGTCCAATGATCACTTGTTGTTGATTCTTTCTGAAGTTTTGATGTCGACTAAATTATCGGATCCAGGATACGTTTTGATAACTCGTCCCATGAGCCAACTCATTACATTGTCTTCCCTTTTGTGGACTAGCAATCCCTCTATGATATTTTGAGAAGCATGCTTCTGTTTGGGACGTTGAAGATCCAATATTGTTGACCAATATATCCAATATATAGTATGTGAAGCTTGGGCACCACATATGTTTTTCATATAGTTCTCTCATGATCATTTTCACGATTGTTTCATTGTAGGGAAGCAATACAAGATGTTTTGCATCAAAAGCTAGATTAGAATGCTCTAATCTGCTCTTTTTATCTACGGTTTTATATCGTTTTAACTGTTTCAAGCGTTAAAATTCATCTGCTGAACTGTATGCATAATGATTGTGCGTGCTTAGCTCAATTGGCTCGCCTAGACATAGAGCTTCGTTGGCGTTCTGTAGGTTTTTAGCAGAATCTGAGCATGTATGATTTTCTACAAATGTGTGGTAAGTGGAAGCCGCTGTATTTATTCAACCCAAAACGAGAGATGAGTCTGTCCAAAAGTAGCTAGCAACTTTGTCTAAAGATAAGCATAAATCATGTCTGCTTTTTTCGTGAGCTCTGCCCCTAGAACTGCTGCGCACAGCTCCAGTTTGGGCAATGATTGCTTTGCTGTACGTGTCACTCTGGACATAAAACGGAATAGCCTTGCCGAGACTTGATTGTTTTTGTACGTTGATCGTACGTAATTGCATTCCCCCGATATGTGGTCGGGTTTAAAATCATTTTAAACACACATTTTTTGTTTTTTACCAAATCTCTTTATTTTAGATACAGCTTTAGCGCGGAAATCACCACATTTAAAAAAAGCGGGAGTTGTCGCTTTGCAAAAGTAGCCCTTGCCTTCCTTTTGGGTGAAGGCATTGCTTTTCGTGACCTTAAGACTCTAATTCTTGATTCTGAACCATTGTCTGCAAGGGCTGGAGTTTCCTATTGTTGGCTCAAATGTGCCTCTATCGAGCTTATCAAGAAGCAAGACAACCAGGAACGCATTCCATGTGGATGCGTTGATGCCTAATCACTTATATCATTCAAGGGTTTCTTGGGTGTTTACACCTCCTGCAATGATTTCAGAGAGATTGGGCTCTGGTGAAGTAACCGACGGATGACTGTTGTTTGCTGCCAAGCGTTTTACAGCCCCGAATTTGGTAATAAAAATAAATCGGCAATTCCAAATTAAAAATGAACTTTGTTTAGGGTTAAATTTACTCCGTTCCGTTGAGTGGTTCAGCTGAAGACAAATGCAAGTCAAAAGAAATGCATTCCACAAGAGCGAGAGCGAGAAACTAACGGCGCACATAATAATTGCATTTAACTATGTAAATGTAGCTTGGTTGCAGTGCATCTACCATAAAAGCTCTCCGTCAAAAAAGACAACAAAATCCGGGAGCTGCTGCTGGAGAGCGAGATAGAGCATACGAAAGTGCAGGAGGAGTGATAATCCACAAAAGATAACAATGTTTATGTTTAGCTGCTACAGCTACAGTCGCTGTTTTTAAAACTGCTACACGATGAACTCCATCCCTTCGAGGAATAAGCACTAAATCCAAATTGATGTGACGGGACTCCTTCCAGGATTTTATTTATGTGTTTTTCCGAGTCAATACGGTTATTTCAAAGGGTTTAGATAAGCATGAAAGGTCTATAGGCTTATAGGTCTATTGGTCGTGGGGATTGTATAGTCATTTCCCAGCTCATTGGAAAGTTCCCAAGTTTTATCTTGCCATCCCAAGATGGGATTAAAAAGCTGAGTTATAATGAAAACTGCGCAATTTGGGAGCTCAATGATTAAGTTGGGAGTTATGAGGAGGCAGCCCGCGAATATTTCGGATTCAGTTGATTTTTGATGATGCTATCGATTTTGTTTGGGCCAAACTCAATTGGCTTATGTTGGCTTAAAGTCGGCAAAGTAAACGCACTAGTGACAGGATTTTGCTGGAAGACATTTTTAAGGTGGTTGGCAATCGTTCTGGCTCTTGTTTATCGCTGCGCACCCAGCTGCCTGTGGAATTTCTAATAGGCATCACGGTTTCTTTCGGTGAGCTCTATTTGCCTATTTCTTCGGTGAGATTTAGATTTGCCCTTTTATTGGTTGCATTGTGTATATATAGTTTGAGGTGTTGAAGCTCGAGCTGCTGAGACGAGTCCAGACTCCGGTAAATTAACATCGCTATCTACGTTGGCTTCATCGTTGAGATGAGGACATAGCTTTATGAGTGAGCCTATATACACACTTTCTGTACTTTCTGAACGCAATTTCTTTTCTGTGAGGTCAATTTTAATGATTGTCTTGAGGCGATTGATCGGAAAGAATAAAATACCTAATTTGCTATGATAGTTAGGAAAGTCATTATTTGGTTGTTGTGAAACTAGCATTTAAATCAATAGATTTAAGTTTCGCATTAAATGTGCACATAAGCGACATAAGTTCCGTAAGGCTTTGTTGTAGGCTGTATAGCTTCAAAATTGCTTTTTGGCTGCTCCAGCGATTAATGCTGCGACTTGGATGCGACTTTTCAGCTCCCTATAAACTGTGCAACCTCTAGTCAGCATTGTAATTGCCACCGCAGTTGCAGCACTTTTTCGAGTTGCAGTCATCTTTTCTCACTGGGCAATGTGCGAAGATGATCCGTGGTAGGATCCCAAGCGAGTCCTAAAATTTTGGTAAAGTGACTTTTATCATCGAATTCCAAATAGGACTTTTTTTCCCCATTAGATCAGCGGGAACATTCGAACCCCATTTCGTCAAGCGAAATTTAAGAGGTCCGTCGTCTGCTTCATTATTTCAGCTTCAGGCGGATTTTCCGTAGGTTGACACCCCACACAGAGGTCACGCATCGATAAGGGTGTTAATTACCATGCAAGATTTATTGAGGTTCCTTCCACTTGGCCTGAGTTAAAGGATCCAGTTTCTGGACTAGGATTTGCACTAGGAGGCAGCCCTGTATTTCGTTCGGCGATCCCGAACTCACAATGCCCTCATGTGTCCATTGAACTTGTCCGACAATTCATGAAGGGTTGCAACGGAACCTGCTTTCAATACTCTTTGGTGAAGAATCTCATTTATCTCAGTCTTGAAGATTAACCGATTATTAAACCTGGTACATAATAGATTAAGAGTTCTTATGTGAAATTTCCAAAGTTTGGGGCGTTCTGCACCTCTGCTTGTAGCTTAAGGTATGTCTGCTTATTGTATCCACTGTCTGTTGGATCTTCATATTCCTCATAGTCGGACAGGTGGATTTCCTGGACTTGACTCCATAATGATTTTTCCAAGTCGCTAAGTGCACCCTCGGATGCCTCGGCTTTTCTTCTTTTATCCACGTGGATAAAGGGGCGGGATTGTTCCTGACACTGGTCCTGACACACCTGAGACTGGTGCTTTGCATTAGCTTATCACGGGCGTCTTCAAAGATGTCGAAATATTTATTGAATGTGTTCCGGAGGTCCTCAACAGATCTAAGGTAGCATTCGGTTCTGCTCATTCCTCGGATATTTGTATCATTTTCTAGGAATCGGTCCCACGCTTTTTCAAGGATTGAAAGCTTTGTTGTAAATTAGGTCGGCCTTTGCTTTCGGCTCGGTCCATTTTTCTTATTATTCCGAATGCGCTTCGATGTCTCTGGCCAAATTTCTAGCTGGGCATCAAAGAGCTCTTGAAGCTTAGCCACCTTAAGGGCTGGTTCGATTGTTTTCTTTGTAGTTTTATCCCCTTCCATCTTTCCGTTCTTTGTTTTTGACCGTTGAAAGAGTTATATTTTCTGCTGGATGCGCTCCGTCTCGCCACAGAAATAGGTCAAAGAAACTGAACTATTTTATGAATTTAGAAATTTAGAAGTAGTTTTCCTTGATTCCGTATTGCAATGTATTGCACCGGAAGGAGTCACTATAAGTTTCTCCTTTTCTGTGTTTCATTGATGATGCTGGGCTGACATGATCGCGTGGGGGTCACAAAAACATTAATCTGTAAAGATTAATTTAAGCAAAGGGTACATAACCCGATTTCAGGGTTGTTGCCGCAACTTGCACGTGAACAAGTTAGGCGTGGAGAAAGAAATGAGTTTAGAATAGATTACTCTGAGACTGAGATTACTCTGAGGCAGTATTTATGGCTAAGTTATTACATATACATTGCTTACGTGGTAAATTAATGGAAATATACATAGCACAAAATAAAAACGATAAATTCATAATTTAAGGAGTGAATTTTGTTTCAATAGATCTCAAACTCATTAATTCTTGCTCAAGCTGTCGTTATGTGTAGTCAGCATTTTGTAGTGTAGTTCATGACCTAGTTTATTATTTATTGCTATTAAACCCTATGACTGAACATCTCCTACCCTATAAAGGATATACAAGTTAAATGAAATTAACTTGTAACTTGTGAAATTCGATTAAGCCGATCGATGCAATTTGGTGGGTACTTGAAACGCAAAAGGCGTAATTGATTGGGCTTCGGAGGGAAGCTGATGTTTACTTTTGATTTTGATTTGTTTATGGGGAACCGAGATCGGACCTCAGAGCCAAAGACAAAGCCGAAAGAAAATGCAGAGTTTGAAAATATTGTTTTTAAAAGCCATAAGTGGCCTGTATTTACGGGTTGGATAACTCTCTCCCTTCTAAAATGGATCGTCCCGATTCAATATGAAATTCGTTTAAATGATCTCTTAATTCAGTTAAAAAATTTTCTTGGTTAATAGATTTTTCTGGTTTAGGCCGATGTTTTTTGGTAACAAATAATATAGCATTTTTGTATTTTATAATAAGTGAAAGAATCAAAAATATAATGATTAAAATTAATAATATAAAGGTAAGTAATATTTTAGTATTCTTAATTTTAACGAATGGGTTTAAAATGTTTATATTATCTAAAGAAAGATCAGAGTTATTTGATAATATGTAATCGGATATTTCATAATTTTTGAAGTGGTTCGTAGTTACGTATTCAAGAATTTTATTTTCCAAATTGGTATATGAGATATATTTAATTTTAGTTGTACCATTAAATGTTATTAAAAACAAACCGTTTAAATGGGAGTTGTTAACAATATTGTTCCCATTTATAAGAATGGCACCATCTTGTATGATGTCTATTTTTTTTATTTTTTTCTCTTATTTTTTTACAGGTTGATTTCTCACCATTTAATAATCGGGTAAAACAAGTTTTTTTGTTGTTTAGAGTGCAAAATTATTAAAAAGTTCGTAAGAACGTTAAAAAGTTATTCGTAAGAAACATTTTCGCATTTTGCGACTTGATTGCTTAAAACTAGTTTTCCATCGATTTGGGAAATCGCTCTAGCGTGATATATTTCACATCTGTTTTTTATTATTGGGTATTTTATATAAATTATTAAAAGTTCTTTAAGCAATGCGATTTTAAAAGAAGAGATGTCCATTAAATCAGCTATAATTACTGTTTTTTGTTCATTTTTTAATATTTCCAAGATGTCACCATTGTTAAAAATTTTGGTATTAAGAACGTCTATTTTTGCTAGAGTGATTGTGTCAATTACATTTTGCAGATCAAATGTTAATAATCGCAAGCGATGTTTTCGAAGTGGTAGATCTTGATCAATAAATACTTTTTCAAAATCATCGGAAAGAGATTCTATTTCTTTGAATAATCGGGAATTTATAATAGACTGCTTATTATTGTTTTCAATTAATTCATTAATTTTATTCTGAACTGTAATAAAATCATCATGGTCCGGAGTTCCAGCTAACCATTTCCACACGGTGCCTAACTCATTTATCCCTCTTTTTGATCTAGTTGATATTAATTGTGATAAAATTAGTTCTATTACTTTTATTTCATATTTAATTTCCCTTTGTGACCTTTTATTAGTATCCCTTTTAATATTATCTGATTCCAAATTTATTATTTCTTTATAAAAGCTGAAGTTAGTTACATGGAATAAATCTGCGTATGAATCGTACGATACGTCAATACGTCTTTATTGTCCTTAAATAGAAGATATTCGTGACATAGTCAATTATTTCTGATTTTGTTAATAAAACAAGAAAGGAAAGCTAACTTCGGGCGGAGCCGAAGTTTATATACCCTTGCACTTAAAACCGGATATATATCTCAAACATCGGATATAGTTGGCCGATCCTTATGGGAATAGGAATATAAAATCCAATTTATTACAATACAAAATCTAAAAAAAGTCCCAAACTTCTATCTTCAAAAATACGAAAGTTGATATTTCTACCAAATACCATTTCCGATCGTTCAGTTATATGGCAGCTATGGGATATAGTCGGCCGATCCTTATGAAATTTGGAATGACGTAATGTTTTACCAAAAATAGCTCTCATGTCAAATTTGAACTCTCTAACTCTAAAAACACCAAAGTTATACCATTTCCGATCAATCAGTTATATGGCAGCTATAAGATATAGTCGGCCGATCCAGGCCGTTCCGACTTATATACTGCGTGCAAAGGAAAGAAGGGTGTGTGCAAAGTTTCAAGACGATAGCATCAAAACTGAGAGACTAGTTCGCGTAGAAACAGACAGACAGACGGACAGACAGACGGACAGACGGACAGACGGACAGACGGACATGCTCATATCAACTCAGGAGGTGATCCTGATCAAGAATATATATACTTTATAGGGTCGGAGATGTCCTTCACTGCGTTGCACACTTTTGACCAAAATTATAATACCCTCTGCAAGGGTATAATAAGGTGTAGTATGAGCACCTGATAAAACATTTTCTGGGAAAGGAAAGAAAAAAAGGATGATATATAAATACTTCGAATTTTATATTATCTTTGTGAATAATTATATTTCTATTGTTGATTATTATTTTGTTAAGTAAATTTTCTTTAACTATTTGTTTTTTATATCTGGTTTTAAGTTTATTTCTTTCCCCGTGTTTCTTTTTATAGACTACATCAGTGGTGCTCATCCCATTGCTCTCGCTGCTCATTTGTTTTTGCAAATGCTCATGCATACCGAGTTGTGTGCGACTGCTCACTCCATAAGACTCGTTCCTCACGCCATAAGCATCGTTGGTCCCAGCATAAGCAAAGGGCAATTACAAAAACAATTTTTCGTGTTTTCCCTATTCTCCTCAATCGTACTAATCCGAATGAATTTTGTTGTTGGAGTGCCGATACTTCTTATGCGTGTGCAATAGAGATGGAGATATTGCCTTCTCACGAGGCAGGTCTCTTGCCTTCACTGAGATTTAGCTGGAGTGCACTTATTAGCGAGCAAGCGAGTCGAGCGGTTGATGCTTATTTTTATCGAAAAAATGACTGAGAATTTAGAGACCATTTTCTTTGCACAAAATTTTTTTTTTTTTGTTTTTGTCCAATATTTTGTATTAATAATATAATAACTGTAATAAAAAAAAACTACACATTTCTTTTCTCTCAGTGAACTTCTTGAAACACACCGACTTTTTCGTTCTATGTGTGCGTGTGATTTCGTTCATATGTGTTGTTTCATGCTCTGCCGTAAGGCAGTTTTGGACACCACTGGACTACATGTTCTACATGATATTCTTTTTTTTTTCTGTTTTCTTTATGTGTTTCCAACATTTTCTCTTGAGTATTTTTCAAAAGTTGAGGAATGTTATCGTGCTCTTTTTTATTATATAGTACGTCAAAAGGTTTTTGGTTCGTTGTAGAATGAATGCTCTGATTATATTCTTGAGCGGCTCTTATTACTATTTCGGAAAAGTCAGTTAAATTAAATTCTTCTTTAATGCATCGAGCTAATTCTGTTAATGTAGAATGTGCCCCTTCAACCTGTCCGTTTGACGTGCTGTGCCTCGGGTCTGCGTAATGTAAAGTTAAATTGCACCTTTGTGCGAAAGATTTAAATTGGGCCGAGGTAAAGCTCGGTTCATTATCGGTCATTATTACTTTTGCTTGTGGAAAATGCTGAAGAAGTTCCATTACTTTATTTTCGATATTTAATTTATTTTGGATTTCTTTTACTACTAGAAATTTTGAGTAAGCGTCAATACAAGTTATGAAAGTAAGACCTTGCGCGTAATATATATCAATGTGTAAATTTTCTCCTTCTTTACTTGGAGTTGGGGCTTCCCCAATTGGAATTTTTATTGGGTGCCTGTTATATTTATTTTCGTTACAAATCATGCAATTTTTAATATATTCTTTTAATTTTTTAGAACAGTTTGGCCAATAATATAATTTACTGATCTGTTTGTAATTCTCTTCTAGCCCCCTATGAGCACGGCTGTGCGTTTCTTCTATTATTATAGCTTTATCTTCCTCGTTTTCCACGTCTTGTAGAAAGATTCTTGTAAAAGGGAATGTGTTTGTGAAATTATTTTTTAAAGGTAATTGAATTTGAAATAAGTCCTCTAAGGTACAATGAATTCCTACCGTAATGTTAGGTGGAAGATACTCTCTTAATATAGTTATTAAATTTTCTGGTGTGTCATATTCAATTAAATGTCGTGTCCTGTCAAAAATTTTCAGTGACTCATGTATTGTATACCTCCCCGTTGTTAATAACAGTTGTTGTTTTAATTGATTTAACGGTTTACGGGTCTCTTGTATTACATTTTCAAAACTACTTTCAGCTGAATGCAGTGTGTTCTGATCTGAGTCTGACTGGTCTGTTTGTTCTATATCGCTGTCAGTAATATTATTTATCTGAATTCGAGATAATGCGTCTGCAACTACATTTGTTGTACCGGGCTTAAATGTTGTTTTCGGTGTAAAACTTTGTATGAGAGAATACCATCCTTTCATATCTACATTGGGATTTTTATCTGAAATTGTGTAAGATAAAGTTTGATGGTCGGTTTGAATTTCAATTCCAATAACTCCGTATAAGTAATTTCTTAGATTTTTAAGAGGCCATACTATCGCTAAAAGTTCCTTCTTATTAGTAGCATAAGCTTGTTCTGTTTTAGACAAGGTTTTTGAAATAAAAGTAATTGGTTTTCCTTCTTGAGATAAAACTGCATCAATTGCGACGTCTGAAGAGTCGGTGGTCAAGGTAAATTTTTTTTATAGTCCGGTTGAACTAGTTCTACTTGAGCAATGAGATTTTCTTTCAGCTCGTTAAAAGCTTTAATTGCTGGTTCATCCAGCTGAATTATCATTTTTGTTGACATTCTTTTTGAGATTTTGCCATTATGACCTCCAAGATATTTTGTTAGAGGTTTGGCTATGTAGGCGTAGTTTGAAACAAATTTTCCATAATAGCCCGTAAAACCTAGGAAACTTCTTAGTTCCCGAATATTTTCTGGAAGCGGATATTTACTAATGGTTTCAATTCTCTCTGGGTCTGTCTTGATGACTTTATAGGATACCATGTATCCTAGAAAACGGGTTTCGTGTTTGAAAAACTTTCTAAAGAGGTTTTCATGTTTGCCCTCAATAATATATTTATAATTTTGTTAAGATCTGTATAGTGTTGTTCAATTGATTTTGAGGATATTATAATGTCGTTCATATAAACATGACATGTTTTCCCTATTTGTTCTCTTAGAATATCGTCCATTGCTCTCTGAAAGATTCTTAAAAATTCGTATTTTCCATTATTTATTGAAAAAGCTTTCATTAGTATCTCATGAAATCCTGACTCTAAATCTTGAAAAATATCTTGCTTTTCCCAAATTTGATAGAATTACTGATGGGACTTGCATTGGGTACCTGTCAGGTATGGTACTTTCATTTAATTTTTTATAATCAATGACGAGTCCTAATTTACGGCTTCCGTCTTGATTCTCTCCTTTTTTTGGGACTACCAGAAGTGGTGAATTGTAAGGGCTTCTGCTAGGCCTTATTATTTTTTCTGATAACATTCTTTTGATTTCGCTATTCACGAAGTCGTTGACAGATAGAGCATACGGATATTGCTTCCCGTATATTGGCCTATCGTGGATAAGATTTATTTCCCCCTTTATGTCTGTTCTAAAATTAATTTGCATATTTATCTTTGAATGCTCCTTTTCAATAAAGTGAACTATCTTTTTCCTCATTCCGCCTAATTGGTCGGTACCTATATTATTTACTTGATTTTTGACGGTATTAACTTCGTCGGTACTCTCAGGATTTTTAATTCCCAAGATATTTGTATTTTTATTGACCGATATTTCTACGTCGGCGTTCTCGGGATTTTTAATTCCCAAGCTTTTCTTACTATTTTCAACAAATAATGAATCTGTGTTTTCGCTACCATTATCATCAAAATACTTTTTTATAATACATTTTTTTAACGGAAGAATATTGTTTTCTTCAATTAAACGTATTTCATTTTTCTCCTCATTATCATAATATTTTACCTTCTCCTGTTTCCCATTATATTCCAAGAATCCAATTTTTCTTAATAAATTGAATCCAATTAGAATATCAGATTCTAAACCTTCGATTTCATAAAATAATTGTTTTGTTTCAAATATATTTATAATATGGTAATACCTAATAATTGAGTAGACATGAACTGTTGTTACCTTTTTGTACATAGGTAGCTCGTTTTTATTTCAAAAAATTCCCCTTTTTATGAAACAAGCAGTGGCTCCTGTATCTATTAAAACTTTTAGCTGCTTCTTGGTTTTTGGATCTATCCTATTTAAATAAGGCATTCCTCTGTAGGGGTATTGTCTAAAAAATGGTCTTCATTGATATTATTTAATCTGGTTACTTTATTAGCTGGCTGACTTTCTGTTCCATCTGATTCCCTTTTTTGAGCTTGAGTTTGCTCTCTATTTTGATTTGTGCTATAGAAATTTGAACGATTTTTATTTTGATAATAATTATTATTATATCTTCCTTGGTTACTATTTGCCTGCCAATTTTGGCTCGGCTGCCGATTGTTTTTAGATTTATTCTGGAGTTGAATCGGTGGATCAATATCCATTGGCTCGATAGCTTGTTGCTTTTGACTATTATTTTGATTATTAATTTGCCAAAAATTTCCCTTTTGTGGCAAATTGTAATTTTGGTTATGATTAAAATTATTTCCCATTTTAGTGGTATTATTATTTTGTCGTATTTGATCAAATCGTAAGTTGTTTCCACGATATTTACTTTCATTTTTAAATCCATTAAACCTATTTGCGAATTAGGCACGGAAGTTGTTTGATTCTAATTCTTGGACCTTTGCCAAAGCATTGGGCAAATCTGGTGGATTTAATGAGAAAAGAGTTTCTGAAATAGATCCATTAAGTCCGAATATAAATACTCGTAGAGCATTTCCCCTTATTGAATCGTTTGTTTCATTGGTAATTACACTGTCCTTTCCGTATGTCAATATGGTTTTGTTTATTAGTAAGGTCATTTTTTTATTGACTTCGTTATAGTACTCAGTAATTGTCATTCGTCCTTGCCTGAGAATACCTAGTTCTGACTCGAGAACATGTATTGGTCGTTTGTCATTATATATAAAGTCCAATCGGGATAAGATTGCTTCAAAGTTTAAAACTGTGCCATGATTGGTAAGAGCATCATGGGCAGCTCCCATAATTTTATTTCGTAAAATTGTTAGGGCGATAAAATATTGTTCACTTTCAATTTTATAGAGACTCATTACAGTTTCTGCAGCTTCCCTCCAACCTACATATTGTGTTGGTTCCCCTGTGAAATTTGGTAAGGATTTTACCACTTCAAGTGTTGTATCGCATTTTATAGCTGGGTCAATTGTTTGTAATTTATAATCTTCCACAGTTTTTGCACCTGTGGCTAGCCTTCTTTCTAAACATTCTACTTTCCTGCTAACTTCATTCAATTGAGCGTTTATTAATCTGTTTATCAATTCTACTGTTAAACCGCCGGCTGTGGCTACACTGCCTGCAGAAAAATTTGGTGCTGAACCTCCTGTTGCCATTGTTATATCAAATCTTCCAGATTTATTCTATATATTATTTGTTAAATCGCGAATCGCTTTTTGCAATATATAAATCTTATATTGTTTTTCTTAAATTCACTGATCTTAAATTATAGTCTTTAATTTTTTTATTATTTTAAATTAATTTCTCACGATATTGTCCCGTTGGGGTCTTCCTTCTGTGTGGTTGGTGGTTGATCGTCCTTCCTGGGTACAGTTGATTAATGGATAGAGAATGTCCTGTCTTACTTCCTTGGTTTTTCTTGTTGAAGCGAGTTGTCGTTTTTATTTGAGAATGTCCTGCCTTCCTTCCTTGGTTTTTCTAGTTGGAGTTGTCGTTTTATTTTTTTTTTTGTTGTTCTTATTTGGTATTTTTTTTTTGTTTTGTGCGTTGATTTTTTTAGTTTTGTGTTCTTGTAACTGTTTGGTTTAAAATTTCGGTCCACCTTTGTTTTAATTCACTCTTTATGGATTATTTTATTAATTGATTTCCATTTACTTGTTTGTTAACGATCCCACGTTGGGCGCCAGTTAAATTTTTTGTAGCTCGGTGAATTAAAAAAATGTAAATTTTATTTTATGGTTATACAACTTGGTGTTTATTTATTGGTGCTTATAACCTTTATTTATTAAACTTAATTATTACAAGACACTTTTGATTTTTCTTAAATATTTTTTGTCAACCATTCGCGGTCTCGGTCAAAAAGGGACTGGCTTCTTAATTCTAAATCTGATGCAAAGAACCTCGGCCATCAGTTGTGTTTAGGTTAGAGGCTTAAGATAAAAATGTCACATCTTATTGGGAAATTCGATTAAGCCGATCGATGCAATTTGGTGGGTACTTGAAACGCAAAAGGCGTAATTGATTGGGCTTCGGAGGGAAGATGATGCTTACTTTTGATTTTGATTTGTTTATGGGGAACCGAGATCGGACCTCAGAGCCAAAGACAAAGCCGAAAGCAAATGCAGAGTTTGAAAATATTGTTTATAAAATTCATAAGTGGAAAACCATAAGTGGCCTGGATTTATGGGTTGGATAATTGAGCCAAAGACAAAGCCAAAGGCAAATGCAGAGATTGAAAATATTGCTTATAAAAGCCATAAGTGGCCTGTATTTACGGGTTGGATAACTTACATATATTCTTGATCAGGATCACCTCCTGAGTTGATATAATCATGTCCGTCTATCTTTTTTTTATCTCATCTGTCTGTTTCTACGCAAACTAGTTTCTTAGTTTTAAAGCTAAAGAAATAAACTTAGCACACACTCAGTATTCCTTTGTACGCTGTATATAAATCAGAATAGCCGGGATCGGTCGACTATATTCTATGGGTGCCATTTCGGGAATATCACCAACATCCAACTTACCAAATTTCATAAGAATCAACCGTCTATATCCTATCTTACAACTAAAGCTGGTATTTGGTAAAAATATTCATTTTGAAACATTTCAATATAAACTCTAAAAAGTGCGAAAGTTTCTGGATGTAATGGGTGTTTTGACATACACTTGAGGTCACCCAACAAAATCCGATGTTTTTGATATATATCCGGTTTTAACTGCAAGGGTATATCAACTTCGGCTCCGCCCGAAGTTATCTTTCCTTTCTTGTTTTCAAAATAATATTGCACTATTTGCATGCGTTGAGTCTATGCATGATAAGCTGCCAAAGCAAACCTAAATAAAAACACTTGACAGCTATTAAATCGGTCGTCATGAACATTAATATCAACTTAATTTATAAATTATAAAAACCAACCAGGCAGCAGCAACATTGACGCTGCCCTGGAACCACACCACGTTCTTACAGATCAACTCTGGGCCTGGTTTCCTGGCCAGGACCTCGAAACGTTTTGTCCCTAGGGCGCAAAATCCACTTTTACAGAGGTATGCCACCTGCCATCAGGGTTGCCTCGGTCAACCACTCCTAAGAGTAGCCCTAAGCTAGGCATCCTCGGAGTCATCTCAAAGCTGACAAATTGGATCTATAATATTTTCCCCTTCTCCTTTACCCTGTGCCAGGAATACAAGATCCTGTTCTACAATTACGTTCTTTAGCCAATTTAGACATATGACCCAGATCTGGGGCGAGAAGCAGCCACATAGATATCATACGCGCCCAATCAACCATTTTTCAAACTCTTTATGGTATTTTCACAACGAAAACTTAATTCAATAAGTGGTAACAGAATTTCATAGGCATATGCAAGTCGCCAAAAATAGTTAAAAAACCATACGATTCCGCAGTTTAATAGACAATATTTTCTGCAGAATCTATTGTCATCAACATTGTGAGAAGTAAGGAAACATTGTTTGGGTAGTGAAGACAATTCCGACACACATTGACAAATTTTTAACCAATGGTGATTGTGATCGTGTTGGAGGTAAAAACTTATGAGGTGATGCACAATATTTGATTAGTGAAAGTATCCAACTAGACCAGTTAAAACCTCTATTACATGTGCCTGGAAATTTTTCTGCCTGCCCTCTGCCTGCTCACCTACACTGTAGAATGACCGTAACCTTTTGTACGTAAGAATTCTACGTATTCGAACAAAATTGAAAATATAACGCAAATCTAATGTATTTCTATCAGAGATTGGCAATAACTGTTTACCGTTTTTTTTACATTTTGTTTTACCTCGGAACTTTACCGAAAAAACAAAGTATGCTCTCTTACAAAGTAAGAGAGAAAACTTTCTTGATTTGAAATATCCCTCACCGAGATCCTCTTTAAGATGTCCGACTTTTCTCAGAGAGTTATCGGTCCGTCTTTCCGTCTGTCTGTTTCTACGCAAACTAGTCTCCCTCCAGTAAAATCTATCGCTTTGAAACATAAAACACACCCTGCTTCGGGTCCGGGATCGTCTGACTATATTCCATAGCTGCCATATAACTGATGGATCGGAAATGCTATAACTTTGGCTATTTTCAAAGTTAGAGAGTTCGTTTGGTAAAAATACTTTTACCAAAATCGTTTCGTAAAAAATAAAACTTTAATATACAACCCTAGTCAAAATTATTTTCACAACACACAATTATTTGCACATCCCAACTTCTTTTAGTTGTTATTCTTGTTGTTGTTGAACAATTTCACTGAAATAAATGTTATAGCGTAGCTTGATCTATGCTTAAGCGACACAAAAAGAAATGCGAAACCTAGCTGTTCATAGGACAAAGCTAAAAGAAAAAAAGCTTATCAGTTGTCAGAAGTTTTGGAGTATATTCACTGCAGTATATTCAGAAGTTTTCGGTGCGTCAAAATTATTATAATTATTGTATTTGAAGATCTGAGCTTGGGACTTTTTTTAAATTATGTTCATAACTGTTATGTTATGTTCATCAATGCTCATAACGATTTATGTCCGATCATAACTGCAAGGGTACATATATTAAGGGTACATATATTAAGGGTACATCCGCCTGAAGTTAGCTTTCCTTTATGGTTTTTATTACCAAATTCGGGGCTATCAAAAACGCTTGATCTCAACGTCCTGATTGGTGTTCTTAAATAATTCGGCATGTTTCGCTATTAATATTGATTCGTTAAGATTTTACGTTGGTTTCATGGAAGCCATCTAACTTTAATCCACAATCATTACATATGGATTTTTTATCATTTCATTTGAAAAATTAATGTACTTTTTTATTAGGCACGACCCTAATATGTAGGTAGGGTAGTCCCCACTTATTAGTGTAAAGTCTGCATGGAAGAAAGGGTATAGACAAGAGTCCACAAAATCCAGTCTTTCATTCATTGGTGTCAGTAGAACCCAAGGGTCGGCCGACTCCTAAAGCTTTCCTTTCCAACTTCTCCATTGCTATCTAACACGATTTCCGGGATGTACATGTACATTTCAATAGAGCCAAGCCATCCCCAAGTAGACAGAAGAGGTGCACAGTAACCATCCGTGCAGTATTAGGGAAACTGTACTGCACATTATCGTAAGACCAAAAGTATTGGGTCGGAAATGTCTCCTCCACCGCTTTGTACACTTTTGATCAAAATTAACATACCCTCTTGAGAGCTAAGAGAGCTTTTTCGAACAAGCCACAAAATGTTTAGGTACCGTATTTGAAATTCTTCTAACATTGTGCCATTCTTTAAATTACGATTATATTCAATATTGCTGCTTAACGTTATTAAATTGGTTATATACTACTTCTTCTTATATTTTTTTTAAGCCATAAACTTCTTCATTTCTTGTTATTAAAAAAAAAAATATGTTTATAATACCAGGAAATATTTTTTAGGGATTTTCCTGCGTAGATTTAATGAACGCTGGTATGAGACAATCCGGAGTGTTTTATCTACAAATTCGTGGAACAACATATTGGTTCCTAAAAGTGTACTGCGAGCAGGAAATATCCGAAGGAGGCTGGACGGTAAGTTATTGGTAATGATTACAAGGATCAAATAAATAAACATTTTTTAGGTTATACAACGCCGAAATGACTTTGGAGAGCCTCGGGAAAATTTTAATAGAGATTGGGCCGATTACAAAAATGGATTTGGAGAACCAGCTAAGGAGTTTTGGTTAGGTAACGAAAATATTTATATGCTTACCAACAACGAAGACTACACTTTGCGTATAGAGCTGGAGGATTTTGATGGAAATAAAAAGTAAGTTGTTTAAAATAAATTTTTTCTGACCCCTAGCAGTGCAGTTATATAAATAAGAATATAATTAATTACATTAATTACATACAAAAAAAAAATATTATTATGTATTATGATTACAATCCCATATCTTTGAAATTTTTGTTGTTTTTGGAGAGATAGTGAAACTTTGTAGTAACGGACAGTAAAGTCCGTAAGTTTTGCAGCGCCAAGGAATTGAATTCAACTATGCCCAAGTTCCACCTGTAGTCCGACTCTCAACCTACCTTGACCCTCATTATCTATAATGGCAGTATAGATGAAGTCTAATGCGTCATTTGGTATGGTTTGCCTGTAATTCCTGCTAATGGTTTGCCTGCCTGTAATGTATCCGTCACCTTCGCAACTAGTAAGGGGGCTAGTAAGCCTCTCCGTTGTCCATGTGCGCAGCTGTGCGATGTTTTCTTTGCCTAGAGTTTGAAGAAAACCTTCATACGCAGCCATGCCTCTAGCACTTTACCTCTTCTAAAAATTGTTGTAAAGATTTTTCCGATCTTGAGCGTTAGATTAGATCCGGGCTTGGGTATTTGGGCCGGGATGATGCCATTTAAGCCTGGAAATTTAAAGGGTGATCGGTGATTTAAAAAGGAGCGTTTCTCTAAGACTCTCCAAATAACGATAGCGTCTGCTAGCGAGTCTGAGAAGAGAGTATTATCAAGAACTTCTCTTCTGTTTTTGATGATGAAAGTGTTCTCTGAGCCTTTATTACCCACCAAAAGTTTAGAGTTGAGGATAAAATCGACCATCACCTTATAATATTGTGATGGCACAATATTATAAGGTCGATCTTCAGCATCTTCTTGTCATCCACCAGCTGCCTAAGCACCGTGTGCGAAGAATCACGCCGAGAATGCAGGCTCGCCTTATGATCCATGGGTTCCTGGATGTGGGGATTGTCAGATAAATCTGGAGAATTGTCAGATACATCCTGCAGATTCTACACCACAGCCCTTGCCAAGTCGCTTTTCCAGAATGTCCTCTTTTGGGGGCCCCTCTTCGGTTGGGTCTTCCAATTCTAGCTCTTAGACGTCTGCCTCCCTTAAATTCTATTTTCTGAACTCCAGCCTTGCTCTTCGCATCCGACTCATAGATCCTGACCATCACGTGCTCAAAACTGTACTGGGCCATACGGCATCCTCGTTCAAGGTGGGTACCACCTGCCTCAGTAGCCCCACCGCGTTTTCCACCTTGGCCATCCATTCTACCCACATCTGGGAGAATGGGAGTGTCGGGCTGGACATCTACAATACAGGATAGTGCTAGGGTCAGACAACGCACCCTGACACGCTATAACCTTGATGGTCCCTGATACCAGCCGGGGTTTTGGCGTTCCAGTGGTAGTCCTCAGCTCCGCAACGACTCCTCCATAAAACGCCTGTGCAGCTTGTTAACAGCTTTGCGCCAGAGATCCTTGGGTATCGGACTAACCCAAGGATCCCTATCGGATCCCTTGTCGGGAAAGATTTCTTTTGCCCATGATTATCGTCGCTTGGTGTGGGGTAAAGTTAATAACTTTTCGATAAACAACTTTTTCACTGTTTATGTTGAGAGGTTCACTGTTTATGTTGACTAGTCCACCCTTTCATGACCTATAATTTTATTAAATTAAACCTCTAATCCCTTTGCAAAAGCTCCTTCAACGGCTTTACCATCATCATTGAGGGCAAATGGATTTCCACTTGTTCAATTAATGCTTAAAATGTAAAGAAAAATAAGTTAAAAGAATAAGTTTTGTCTAAAATTAAGGTTCCTAAAATGCCTTTCATTTAATATTCAGTAACATTAATCAGTATATTTAAATATTAAATGTATACTGTTTAAATATTAAATGTAAAAAAATCAATAAATTTAAAAGAATCGAAGAAAGGAATAAATAGAACCAATAAAAATTAAAATTAAAAGAAATTTTCCTCCCTGTAATTACTGCTTCTTTCATTCGTAAAATTTCATTCGTGAAATTTCACTGTGAGAATTAATCAATAAATTAATCATCATAACAATTGTGAATAGATTAATTCGCCTCAAACTCCAAGACAGTTGTCAGGGGCGTGCTAAGCCAGGGAAGGGGAACTTAAGAGGCTCAGACAAACAAGAAGGGTATAAGAAGTGTCAGGCGTCATTAAACGTAACGGACTTGTAGGGGCTGCAAAGTCGTGCTTAGAAATTGCGGTGGGAAATAAACGACGCGTAAAGGAGGTTAGGCCGTGGGTGGGAGTGGGCGTAACAAAATGTTGATATTCCTACAGGAAGTATAGGTTTTTTGAAAAACTTGATGCTAAACGGATTTAAAGAGTTGATCACAGGTTTTCGAAAAAAACAATAGCCTACTCATTGCTCTTGACACTGTTAAAGAGCATATTCAGCTGTTCATACTGTTCAGCTGTTAAATGAGTCTCCTAAGCGTAGGAAGTCCGTTGTTTATGATGCGCCTCAGGCTGCTCAGCCGGCAATAACGCAGTCGCTCATATCTCTGGCCACCCCAAAGGCTAAACCAGAGAAAAATTCGCCGTCTGAATTTCTCGATGCAAATGAGCAATTGTCCCCTCCAATTGAATAAGGCACCCAACAGGGTATTCCACAGTTCGGACCACCAGTACACAGTGGTCCGGCTTGTATGAAGAGAGCGGCCAAAAATACTTCTAGTTGAGGTAGGGACTGGAAACTTTGCACAAAATATTTATATTTTTATTCTAAAATAATATGTTAAAATCAGCCAGATCGGGCAACTATATCATATAGCTGCCATATAACTGATTGATCGAAAATTCTATAACTTTGGTGTTTTTACAGTTAAAGTTTTTGTACGAAAGCTATACTTGACAAAATAATACGACCTAATAAATTTCATAAGGATCAGCCGACTATATCCTATAGCTGCCATATAACTGAAAAAACGGAAATTACCCAACTTTCATGTTTTTGAAAATAGAAAGTTGGAGCTTCGTACGGATTCTATTTTTGGATTCTATCAGTTGATCCGACCTACCAAATCTCATAACAATCGGCCGACTATATCTTATAGCTGCAATATAACTGAATGATATAACCATATAACCAGCGTGCTGATTCCCTTTTCGCCGCACCATAAATTAAAAATATAAGATTGTGGAAACACACCCATATAAGAAGAACCTCTTAAATTTTAATGCAAGGGAATATCAAACAAAATAAAAACTATTAGTAAATGAACAAATAGTTTTGGAAAGGTAAACACAATCATGACACACGAAGACAGAGCAACAGCATAACAAGTAAATATACGCAAAAGTGACCCTGAAACAGTTAAGATGGTGTTAGTATTTTTACGATATTAGTACAAAAATTTTTTGCACATTTGTTACTCTTGGAGACCGACAAACACATTGGTATATAAACGAATTGTAGAATTTTGGGGGATCACTACTAAAACTTCAGCTAAACATGAAAAAGACGTTCAAAATATACGAAAAAAACATTTATTAGTTCACAATAATATAATAATAACAATAATTATTATTAATATATCAAATTATATACCTTAATATATCATAGAAAATACGTTCAACTTCAAAATCCATTACAAATAATTTGAATTTGAACACGTAAATAATGATCTGATCACTTCAAAGTTCGGTTTAGTTGTGAAATATTCGTGATGCACGCAGCCGCGCTTTACAAATGAGCAACTGTTCACATCTTCAAATCAATTTTTAGAAAATCCCGTTAGATTTTTAGAAAAATCGGGTTTGCCATGAAGAAGCTTGGACATTTTAGAGGCGATTTGTTTACTTTTCGTACATTTTTGCCGTTATCAATTTTTTTATTTTTGGCCTATGGGAGGAACCACTGTGCAGTACCGACTGATGCTTCAAAGCCCCTAAGAGTGATAGCTTAATCGAAACTTAATATAAATATAAATATAAGGTGCACGTTTGATTTATGTATTTAGTTTTTAGCCAGAGAACATTTTTTTCAAAGAAAATCAGCCTAGTGCCGTAAATAATAAAAAAGTTGTAAAACCAGTAGGTGTGAAACTTCCTAAAAAACTTCTTAAAACCACAGCCCAACTTTCCACATCTTCGTTTACAAATTTAAAAACTAATATCGTTACTAACGCCGTAGCAAACTATATTCTGAGTTATTGCTGTTCATAATTAACTCCTTCTTCTTAACCGCCCACATACTGGCTTTACTTGTCCGCTATTCAATCTGTTTTTAATCTTATGTCCGATTGTGACCAGCTGGTAGCTCTGGGTGACTATAATATCCTAGAACTTAAGTGGTCTAATGTCGATAAATCTTTGTGACTTATCACTTCACCGCTGGAGTTCAAGTTAACCATGTTGGAAATTTTTTAGGCCGGCTATTTGACTTATGTTTTGTATCTGATTCTGATGGTACCATTCTACCCAGAGCTTTGCCCCTTTCAACCCCAGAGGATCCACATCACCCCACGTTTGAGATTTCATATATTTGTTTCTCGGCGTGCCCCTGATACTTCAGAAAATGATATCTCGGCTTATATCAAAACCAAAACTAAAGCCGATATAAGGATGGAGGACATAGCTAAATTTAAGTTGAATTATGTAAGGCGCACGTCTTCTTTCAAGATTGCAAGTGCCTGCGCTAATGTTCAAGCCGATTTGTTCACACAGTTTTTGGCCAGAGAGCATTTTCGTCCAAGAACATCAGTCAAGTTCCGTGAAGAAAAAAGTTTTAAAACCAGTGGGTGTTAAACTTCCCCACATTAGAACCACGGACCAACCTTCCACCTCTTCTTCGTCCACTAACCCAAAAAACTAATATCGTCACTAACACTTAACTTTCAGAATACTTTGAATCTTTAGCTCCGAAGTTTTTCCAAGTAAGTGCACCACTTTTAGACTGGATCTACCTCAGCAAAGGGGCGGTTGAGTCCTCATTTCAGTAGACTCCACTCTTGCTTCTGAAGAGGTGAAATCACAAGAGTTTGGTGACATAGAAAATATTTGAATTAAAATCATTTTGTCCGCAAAATCTTTATACATTACATGTTCATAGCCTTTGTCCGAATTGGCGGTATAGCCTTCGTCCGAACCGCCCACATATTGGCAGCATTTGGTCGCTATTCAATCCATTTTTAATCTTATGACTGATCGTGACCAGCTCGTAGCTGTGAGCGACTTCAATAACCAACGTCGATAACTCACCATCTTTATAACTTATACATCTTATCACGCACCATGACTTCACCCCGGGCAAGTTTGACATGTCCCTACGTCAAATTAACCATTTTAGAAATTCGTTAGGTCGGCTTTTGGATTCTTTGTGCTTGTATGCTTTGTATCTGATCCCAATGGTACTGCTCCCTCCAGAGCTTTCCTCCTTTCAACCCCAGAGGATTCATATCACCCCATGCTCGAGATTTCAATCGAAACCATTTCTGGTGTCAAGCAGGAGTTTCCATGCGTGGAAAATAATATTCGCTGTTTCCGTAAAGCTGATTCTCACAAACTTAATAGCATTATCGATACATATGATTGGTCCCGATCATGATACAATTGTATAATTGACATAATTGTATCATGGGTCCGATATTCTGGCATGCACCGATCTAAATGTCACCTTAGAAAAAAATTTTACTGTACTTTAAATATATTTTTTGACAGAAATGTGTGCCGCAGAATTTTTCAAACAACTTTATCTCCACCTAAAATGGCTGATCAGCCTTACGCAAACAACATTCAAACAGCAAATCGTATTTTCTGTCCGTTATTCTCCGAGAAAAGCTTATTATCTGATCTTCTAAGGGTCAAACCCGTATTTTCGCGAGGTCTCGATGGAGTGCCAGACTGCGTGCTAAAATACTATGTCAGGGCTCTGCGCAAACCTCTTTATAGACTTTTCAACTTAAACCTCGGTTTCCCCTTTAAGCTGAAGGAATCTTTCATAATTCCCTTACATAACAAAAGGGAAAAAATCCGATGCTGCCAACTACATAGGCATCTCTAAATTGTCGGTAAATTCTAAGTTATTTGAAAAATGAATTACTCCTCATTTGCAACACCTTTGCTCTTCGATCATTTCTCCATGTCAGCATGGCTTCAGTGAGCATCGCTTGACCACCACTAATTTACTGGAGTTGACATCCTTTGTCATAGATGACTTTCAATGTCACAGACTTCAGTAAAGCATTCGATACAGTCAATCACTCACTCCTGTTGAATAAACTGAATCTTCTGAATCTGTGATACTTATACTTACATGGATGAACAGAAGGAGTCTTACCTAAAAATGGTGTTAAGCGAATGATTTAATACTTATTGAATCAAAATGCAAACATGTCTTTCATCGTTCTGGCCCTGTCCAGCCTACGTATTTTCTCTATGCGATTGCCTTAAAAAAATTAACTCAGGTTAATGATCTTGGTGTTCTATTAGACTTAAAACTCAAATTAGCCGACTATAGTCCCACAATAGTTTATAAGGTGTCCTTTTTTTTATTAAAAGGTGGTCAAAAGAAATAAAAGACCCCTTTATGACTAAAGTTTATTTATTTGTTAGGTCCGCCCAATACTGGAGTACGGTTCATGTGTCTGGAGTCCCCAATATGGAGTCCCCAATTCAAAACCGCATAGAATCCGTACAAAAGCATTTACCAACTTTAACTAATCGTAAAACAATGCTGCGTGTAGGAAATTGTCCAAATCGGACCATTTTTAAAGGAGTTACCCAAATAAGCTATGTTTCCCATACAAACGGGCTAAAATTTTAAACTCGTTGATCCCGAGGACTATAAGAGATTGAACTATTTAATCTTTGACTCGTAGGTATCTGCGAAAATTTAGTTTGTGTCGAAATTTTGTTACGCCAACTTCCTCACTCAAACTATGCACCTCGTTTTAGCACCAATTCATCAATGCTTTTGAAAAATGTTTTAATTTCAAACTATGGCTAATGGCTAATCTACACCTACAAATCAAAATTTAGCCAAATCGGATAATTTTTAGAGGAGTTATAGACATATTAGTCTGCCTTCCTACTGAATAGTTAGTATGGCCGTACTGGGTAGAAGGAGGGCTTCAGTGGATTTTTTTGTTCAATCGAAAAGGTATGCAACAAAAATTTGTTGGTGAGTCTCCATAAAGTTTAAACTTTAATGATTAGTTAAAGTGTGGGTGGAAGAGCGGAGTACCGGGTTTAATATAGTCGGGAAACTTGACTATATCGACCTCTCTCGTTTTAATTTCTGCCTATACATATTTATACATGTGCTACGATCGGGTCATTTGCGATCGTTCAGTTATGAGCAAGCTATAGGATACAGTCAACCCTTATGTAAAAACCCTAGAACGGATGAATTGGCTAAGAATAGAATCTGAAGAAAATCAGAATAATTTATCTAAAAAAATGCCGAGGTAGAGCCATTTTCAGTTTTTCATTTCAGTTCTATTGCAGCTATGGGATATAGTCAGGGGATCCTTATAAAATTTGGTAAGTCAGATTGTTTTGGTTACTTAGAAATGAAAAGGGTGGTAATAAAGGTAAGAAATAAAGGGTGTCTGCAACGTTTCAAGTCGATAGCTTTAAAACTGTGTGTGCGAAAAAACCAAAAAGCCAGACTAACATGGCTGTTTAGTAGTAACTTGTATAAAAAAAATAATATGTGAGGGAAATACGTAGAACTCGCAACTTGGGCTGCTTAGCTATGAGACGGGGCATAGAAAGCTACGAGCAAATAAAATAACCCCCAACGAGCCCGAACTGCAAGATATCTACGTGTGTTCCTTACTCCCATACTTTTGAGAAATATTTGAATTGTACCGCCTAAAAATAATATCGCTCTGTTAAGTACTCGTTCTTGTTACTCGCTGCGTCGCAGTTTCAAAGGAAAGAATAGAAGGAGCAGATAGAAACCAGTAATAAATGAACTTCCATTGAATTCGGTTGATGCGTTTCTACTGGGACCATAGTTGCTGGCCTGAAACAGGCATTTTCGCAGTTTGCCATTTGGAGGAAACATTTGGCGCCCCCGGGTGGACTCAGAAGGACGTATCATCATATATATATAGCAGATCAGTTATACGTCCATCCGCAATCTGTGTTCGGGCTTGTACTCGACACGCCGCTGGAATTCATCGTTCATATAGCAGATCAGCTTTACATATATACATTCACCGTGGAATATATACATTCTCAGTTTGGGCTTGTACTGGACACGCCGCTGGATTTCGCTAATCGCTAAGTAACAAATTGATACCATTTCAGTAAATGAACTACATACATACATAAGCCTGCAAATATCAGCCAAGGCGTAAGTTTTGAGGCAAACACGTGTCAAGATTACAGGTTGGTTCTTTAGTTGCTTGGTGCCGTTCTTTCTCTCTTCACATGCACATACCATCGCTCACATCACACACACATACATACAGCAAAAATACAGTTCATCGATCAGAGGGAGCTTTGAAAATCGTTGCAGCACCTTAATTGCGCTTAGCCCGAGTTTTGTGGATTCGAGTTGTTCAATTTGTCTCTCTGCTGTAGAGTAACGGCTCACGCTTGCACTTCAGCTCACATACAATTCGGGTACAGTTATAATAAAGTTCCAAAGTTAAAATAAGTTCAATCAATAACCTATCGTAACACTAGATAACTGTGCTTTCTACTTGAGAATTCAATTTCAATTAAATCATTGGGTGGCAAAGATTCACTTATATTGACATTTTAGCGTAAAATTGCATCATGGCTCCGAAGCGACGTTTAAGTCGTCAGAAAAGTTCAAGTGTACATGATGTCAATAATGGCAACGATCGTACTAATTCATTACTCTCGCGTCTTGAAAGTGTTAAGGGTGACATAGACCGCATGGGAGAGTTTATGACATTTTAAACAATTACATAAATCGTGCATTTAACCTTCAAGAGGAAATTGAGTCCATTAATCCGGTATTGTCCTCGCGAGCTGAGCTTGAGGATAAGTGTGTAGCCACAAAATCTCTTTATATGTCAGCTAGTGTACAGAATCAAAGACCACCGTTACTTAACTCGACCCTTAATACCACAAGCTCCCACAATAAAAATTTACCTCGAATGAATTTACCCAAGTTTTCCGGATGCTACTCAGAGTATAAGAACTTTATTGGTTTATTCACCAGTCTCATAGATAACGATCCAACTCTTAGCGACGTCGAAAAATTTAATCACCTGTTGTCATGTCTGGAGAAAGAAGCGTTGGGGACCGTGAAAGCATACCAAATAACTGAGACCAATTACCCAAAGGCACTAGCCGCCTTAAATCGGGTGTACGACAATCAGTGTTTAATTTTTTTTTATTGTATTTCACGCCTCTTCGACATTCCCTCAATGCAGGGTCCGTCCGCCATGTCACTGCGTCACAGCTATCTACGAACCCTGCTTTCACTAGGCAGTGACAAAGTAATAGCAAATGCAATGCTCATACACATCATCATGACCAAAGTGGACGCAAAAACTATGTCTAAATGGGAAGAAAGTTTAGACTTTCAAGGAAAGGGCATTCCGTTCTTTCGTGTCAATCCTCTAAGTGCCGCATGTGTTCGAAGCCACATCATTCACTGCTTCATAGATACAGCTCCGACTCTTCACCGTCAGAGCTAACTTCCACTCAAGAGCCGATTGTGAGCCACAACCTTTGACCACCTCTGCCGTCCACCACGCGATGACAGCCGACTCAAATCAAATTGTATTAGCTACAGCCCTTGTTAACATTACAGGTAGCAATGGTCAAATGCACATTGCTCGTGTGCTTTTAGATTCCGGGTCACAGGTAAACTTTATAACAGAGGAGTTATCCAAGATTCTAAAACTTAAGCGCGATCGAAAAGACACAAACCTTCTTGGAATAGGTCAATCAGCTGTATCAGCTCGCCATGTAGTTCAAGCAACTATACACTCCCGAACACAGACATTTCAATTCGAAGCTGAACTTATTGTTCTGAAGTCAATATCATCGTCCCAACCAGAGAGGGCAGTTCAAGTGTTAGACTGGAACCTCCCTGACAACATAAAGTTAGCTGTTCCACTGTTCCACAAACTTCAGAGAATTGACATATTGCTTGGTGCTTACGCATTTTTCGAGTTGTTAAAGGAAGGGAAATTCAAGCAGGAAACATATGGTCCATAAACATAAGTCATCAAAAACAAATTTCAAACAGGCTACCTCAATGTTGAGCGCGGTTCAAGATCATTGCAGTGTAGACATGTTGATTCGAAAATTCTGGGAAATAGAAAGTCTCCCGAGCATTGCACAGAATAAACTTTACACTCCGGAGCAAATTATAAGCGAAAAGGCATTCATCGAGAGTATTGTTCGGTTACCCTCCGGCGGACTTCAAGTTTCATTGCCATTTAAGTCCAGCCCTACTGGTTCGGCTCGTCGTTTGAAATCGCAAAGAGGCGATTCTTAGCACTAGAAAGGAGGATGTCCAATAACCCAGAAATAAATTCCATTTACGTTGGCTTTATGAAGGAGTACATTTCCTTAGGGCACATGACGTTGGTCAATGATGAAATTCCTACTGAGCCTCATTTCTTCATTCCTTATCAATGTGTGCTCAGACCGCAAAGTTCAAGCACTAAACTTAGAGTGGTTTTCGATGCATCGAGTAAGACAAGCTCTCATGTATCATTGAACGAAGGTTTCGTTTTCGCAAATACGCTATTACAGCAGATATCGTCAAAACAAGTCTTGTATAGACAAGTCGAAATAACTGAATCCCATCGTAAATTTCAACTAATAGTATGGAGACAGTATAAGGATGAAAAATTACAAGTCTATCGCTTGAATACCATTACATACGGCACGGCCTGCGCCCCGTTCTTAGCTATCCGCTGCCTCAAGTACCTCAGTGAGATATGTTGACGATCTTTTGTCAGGCGCGGATACAATCGAAGAACTTACGTCGATGCGAAACGAAGTAGTTGAAATCTTAGGCTCGGCCGGGCTTGTTCTTTCGAAGTGGGCAACCAACTGTGAGCAGTTAATAGATCTTAATCAGTCTACAGATGTATCTGTCGGGGAGCACGAAGATACAAAGGCGTTAGGCCTCGTTTGGAACCCAAAACATGACATCTTTAAGTTTTCTTCGCGAGAGATGTGTACAAGCCATGCGCCAACAACAAGATCTATGTTGTCCCTTACTGCTCGCTTATATGGTCCTCTCGGGCTTATCTGTCCTGTTGTCACAAAGGCCAAAATTCTTATACAACAGATTTGGCTGCTTAAGATAAAGTGGGATGATCCAATTCCTGGAAGCCTTCAGCAGAAATGGTACTCGATCACAATTGGTTTGGAAGAGTTGGATATATTGACTATTCCAAGGCATGTAGGTACGACAAAAAATACCGTATGTCAAATAGATGACTTTGCGGATGCCCCAACTGACGCATACGGATGTTGCCTGTACATCCGTGTCGAACATCCACATGGTGTGGAAGTTAAATTGCTTACTGCAAAATCAAGAGTGGAAAACAATGGCCCCTCTGAAAACAAAGTCGGTACCACGACTGGAGCTTTGCGCGGCGCACTTGCTAGCCAACTTGTGGGAAGAAGTTCGTCCACTGATCGACTCTCCAGTTGAACGAGTTGTACTGTGGTCCGATTCAGAAATCGTCTTGTATTGGCTGCAAACACATCCTTCAAAACTAAAAACCTTTGTTGCCAACCGCGTCATTGAGATTCAAGAGATAACCTCATTGGCTAGTTGGCGCCATGTACCCACTGACAGCAATTCAGCAGACTTTCCATCTCGGGGTTTTACAGTTAATGAATTAAAAAATGCATTTTGGTTTGATGGTCCCCACTTCTTGACTCAAGATCAAAGGCGTTGGCCTCAAAATACAAAAATTCAGCAAATCAACACTAACGAAGAGTTAGAAATTCGGAATATTACTACTAGCCACGTTACAACTCGAGCGGAATCCGATAGAAAAAATTGTCGAAAATTCATCTTCATTTCTTAAAGTAATGCGCATTGTTGCGTACTTCCTACGATTCGTTAACGCAACAAAATTTCGCTCGTGGTCTTCGCTAAATCCTACCCCGGTTGAGCTCGGCTCGGCCTTCTTACTTGTTGTAAGCGTCATCCAGCAAAATGCATCTAAAAGTAAACTCATAAAATTACAAAAATCAGTTCAATTGCCAGAACTTCAAAAATTAAGTCCATTCGTTGTGACGGAATCAATCGGAAAGCTTGAGGTGTCTTTGTTGCGAGTAGGAGGTCGATTGTTAAATGCACAGTTAAGCTACAGCGTAAAGTTTCCGCTTCTCATGCCAAAGGGCAACAGATTCGTGAGTTTATACATTCAACATCTGCATAGAACAAACTGTCATGCAGTTTGCATGCATCCCAGATGCATGCATCCCAGAGCATTGGTTGGTCTTATTCGCCAAACAATATGGCTCATAAATGCTAGGCGCGAATGTAGCGCGGTCGTACGACAATGTTTACATTGCTTTCGATACAAGCCAAAATTAGCTTCACAAATAATGGGTAACTTACCAGCCGACCATTTGATAGGAACAAGGCCGTTTGCAATTAGTGGAGTTGACTTATTTGGGCCGATTCGAGTATCGCTAGGAATTCGTGGCAAGCCTCCAATACCATACATGACCTAATGAGCAAATTGGAAACCCATAAGGACGCAATGACAGCATTTGGAGCACCTCGTCGATTCGAATTTATATTCATCCCTCCCAGAGCCTCACATTTTAAAGGGCTGTTTCTAGTTCCCGTAGAAACAGACAGAAAGACGGTCTCTCAGTTTTAAAGCTATTATTTCATATTTACATACAATTAGTTTATAAAGATAATTTTCAAAGTCTTAAAATGTTCTGTAAATTAAGTCCATACTTTGTACTTCAAAGTAAAAGTATGACTCTCTCAGTCTCTCACGGTATTGGGACAAGGATATCTGGTTACAAGATAACAAAGAAAAATTTCCTCTCTCTCTATAACCGACTGTCTTTGATTTTTCTATTTCTGTTCTTTATTCTGCCTCTTGCTTTATTCTCAATGCGTCTCCTTCTAATATTAGCGAAATTTTCCTTTATTATTTCTGGTACTCAACCAACTGACAACTACCTAATATGCAGTCGTCTTACTTGTTTAGTACTGTATAACTCACCATGCCACAACAATGGGTTATTAGTTTAGCGCACAACACAAATAACGCGGTCAATTTATTTCAATTATTTTTTTCCTTCCAACTTATATTTTATATTTCATATTTCATTCTTATTTCATTAAGATGTCAATTAAGTTTAGTATCTATTCAATTTAGGCTCAATTTAGTCTCAATTAATGTTATTTAATTTATTTTAACTGCTTCTCACCACACTACAGTCTATTTTAAAGCCTACTACTGAGTTCGAAAAACATGTTTGATGTGTAAAAAAGTTTTTTTTTTCAAGGGTCAACGTATATTTTTAAGGACTAGGGTCCCTCCTTAAATTGATTTGAATTTGCATTTAAGATTTGGCAATGTTGGAAACAACTGATTTTAGAAGTCCTTTGGACCTGATTTTTTTTTCAAAATGATGCAATTGGGGCTATGAAATGGGCATCGATGTATGCTTCGTCGTACAAATCTAAAATTACGAGAGAAATTTATATTACTTTAATTAGATCTATAATTTTTACTTTATCGCGTTCAACAACTTGACCTTGGCAAGAATTTACATAGTTTTTACCCCATTATTACTCAAAAACGGGTCCAACGGGATGAAAGATTGAAATTTTTAATCTATTCGCTAGGTTCCAATGTTCATTGGTGCTGGTTGGCATCTCCATGGAAATTTCTGATATTTTTTTTCGATTTGAGTACGGGGTGGAGAAAAGACCAAAAACGGTTTTTTACCTTTTTGCCTCTTGCTCATAGCTGGAAAAAAGTTTTTGTCGATCTAAGTACTGGGCTTAACTGTTTCTCAACAGTGCCACACTGGTCATTTGACACGCTACAGTCCATTTCAACTGTTTTTCATCAGTCTTACACTGGTCCATAGTCTGTTTTATCTGTAATAGGAAGCAAACCCAGGACACGTGAATACTTGCCAATTCATAATTACAATAGAGTCGATTTAGTAACCAGATCGACTGTACATGATCGATCACTGTTCCGTCTGTCCGTCTGTCTGTTTCTACGCAAACTACTTTCAGTTTTAAAGCAATCGACTTGAAACTTTGCACAACGACCGGGATCGCCCGACTATATCCTATAGCTGCCATATAACTGAATGATCAGAAATGGTATAACTTCGGTGTTTTTAGAGTTGGACAGTTCAAATTTTACATAAAAGCTATTTTTGACATTTTTTTCAAAATACGACATGTTACATTTCGTAAGGATCGGCCACTATATCTTATAGCTGACATATAACTGAACGATCGGAAATGGTTTTTGGTAGAAATACAAACTTTTTTTGGTATTTTTAAAGATAGAAGCTTGAGACTTTTTTTCTAGATATTTTATTGTAATGAATTGGTTTTATTATTATTATTTATTATTATATTATGATATTTTATTATGATATTCTCATAAGGATCGAAAAACTTTATCCAATGTTTGCGATATTTATCCGGTTTTAACTGGAATATAAACTTTTGCTCCGCCCGAAGTGCCATGGTACACCGGTTTTCGCAATCGAGTAATACAATTTTCAGGGAATTTACGAATATTCTTTGAAATGCCTTCGAACCAATCGTAGTCTTAACCATTTTTTTTTTATAACGTTGCTTGTAGTTCTTGAATTTTCTCTTAAAGTTTAACGTACTTAGCATAACATAACCAAAAAAAAGGGGGGGGGGGGGGGGGGGGGGTTGAGGTTGGTCGTGGGTAACGGACAGTAAGGGCTTGAGGACGGGCGGGACGACCGTTAGGCATTGCAGCCATGACCACTCAATACCTGCGTCAGGTAAAAATCGACCTGTCCGTGGCTTTGAAACACCCACCTTCTAAGATTGGGGATGAGAGTGTGCGTCCATCTTCCCTTCGTCGATGAGTCCCAGCAGTCCTGCCAGGCTGTGAGCGACCTCTCCTTGGCCTCCTCCCTGGATGGGAGCCGCGTATAGAATTTGTGCCGAGGCAACGCTCACGAGGAGCCTTCTCCTGTTCTGCTTTGGGCCTCTGGTATTGAGGAGGATCCGGGTGAGGCCCCTGATAGTGGCTGCAGCCTTGCCCTGGATATATTCAAGGTGCTCACGGAAGGAGAGCCGGGCGTCGATCATCACCCCCAGGTATTTTATGGCCCGCTGGGAGGTTATGGCCATTCCACCAACCTGAATCGTCGCCGTTTCTAGAACCGTGCGGCTGCTGACCAGCACCGCTTCCGTCTTTTGTGGGGCTAGGCTTAGTCCTGCATTTTGGAGCCACTGTTCCATTGCTTCAATCGCCTTGTTAGCCGCTCTCACCGCTTCCTCCCTATGTTTGGCCACAACTACCAACGCTACGTCGTCTGCGAAGCCGACGACGTCGCATCCCGCTGGGAGCTGCAGTCTCAGGATCCCGTCATACATGGCGTTCCACAGCAGCGGTCCCAGGACCGATCCTTGGGGCACACCTGCCGTGACGCCGTAGGTCTCCGTGCCCATGTCCCTGTCGACAAGTAGGACCCTGCAGCTGAAGTACCTGCTGACAACGTTCATTATAGAATTGGGGACGTTTAACCGCCTTAGGGCTGCCAGCTCCTGTTGAACAGCTCCGCAAAACTTCCCGGCTGCAGTGCCAGAGCCAGTTTCAGGGCTCGGTTAGGAACCGAGTCCGGGCCGGGTGCTTTGTTGGGGGCCAGGCCTCTCCCTATGGGCAGAACTTCCTCTTCCGTTACCTCCTCCGCCATTTCATTGTCTGCTGGGGGGTGGGAAGCTGGGTGACTTGGTTGCCGGCTGGGAACAGCGCTTGCACTATGGACCTTAGTACGGTCGGGTCAGTGGGGGACTGACTTCCTGCGCGCAGCCTCTTCACCACTATCCGGTACGCGTTGCCCCATGGATTTTCCTCCGCCGAGTCACACAACTCCAGGAAGCATCTCCTTTTACTGTCTCGGATGGCCACCTTCAATGCTTTGCGCCGGTCCTTGAAGGCTTGGTGCCGCTCCTCAAAGGTGTCGCTGCCTCTCGCTCGCTGCATAAGCCTCCTTGCTCTCATGCACTCAGCTCGGATGGAGCCAATCTCCTCGCTCCACCAGTAAACAGGAGCGTGGTTTCTGCGGTAGCGGCTTCTCCGCTGCATGCTCGCCATGCACGCTGCCTCAAGCTTAGCTGCAAGGGTGTCAGCCATTTCGTTGGCTCCGCTTGGTTTATGTCGTGAGACATCAATGGCGTTCCACATTAACCAAAAAGTGTCCGTGAAAATAGTGCGATTAACTAAAATAAAAGACAAATATTAAGAAAAAAGGTACGTACATATCTTTAAAATAGGTAAGACTATAATTATAGTATAAAGATGGGCTTGAAAATTGTTCTATAAAAAGTGAGTATTTTTTCAAAAGTAAATGTTGCCTACCGGCAACATTGGTCATACGAGGTTCGCAAGTAATAAATTGTTTGTGCTCATTAGGCATGCGTAAGAAGGTATTAAACGAATTGAAAATTAAAAAAATTGGCGAATTCGATTGGGAAGATTCAAACGACGAAGAACAAAATAAAGAGGCGGAGGATAAAATGGATGTCTTGGAGGCATTCATAGAAGAAATAATACAGCAAGGTAGAAATATTGAAGATGAGTTAAATGTGTACTAAAGGCTTTCCCAGGTCCCAAGTGGGCAAATGTTGCCTATAGCTAACATTGCAGTAAGAACATACCAAAGAACTTAGAGTAACCAACATCAAAATTAACGATATTTGGGTTACTAAAAAGGTTACTTGGTTACTTAACATAGTAATCATTCTAGCCTTATGACAAGGATCATTGTCCTGTTGAAGAAAAATTTGTTTTCTTTTTATCTGACGCCGGAGGGAATCGCATATTCGATTAAGGTTTCTAAACATCAGTTCTGGTTCATGAATCTGTCTATGGAAACCAAGTCTCCCACGCCATAATACGAAATAGAACCCCAGATCATTATGCGTTCACCCCCATGGCTTACTCTTTGACACACAGGAGCAAGTTTTATATCCTGGCAGAGGGTATTATAATTTTGGCGTGTGCAACCCATTAAAGGAGACATCTCCGACACTATAAAGTACATATATTCTTTACCAGGATCACTTCCTGAGTTGATATAAGCATGTCCGTCTGTCTGTTTCTACGCGAACTAGTCTTTCAGTTTTCAAGCTATCGACTATCGACGCGGCCGGGATCGGCCGACTACATCCTTTAGCTCTCATATAACTAAACAGCCGGAAATGACCCAACTTTTAAAGACAGAAAGTTGGAACTTCGTACAGATTCTATTTTTGGTCAGTTACCAAAATTTCGATCCGAGCTATCTTATTTTATAACTATCGGCCGACTGTATCTTATTGCTGCCATATAGCTGAACGATCGGAAATGGTACTTGGTATTTGGTAAAAATACCAACTTTGGTATTTTTGAAGATAGTAGCTTGGGACTTTTTTTTATTTTTTATTGAAATAAAATGGTTATATTTACCATAGATACAACCAGACGGTATTTTTTTTCGTCGCGCTTGTTGGGGAGGGGGGAACGCAAGTGCAAACGATTCTATTTTTAGAACTCTTTACATGAATGTGCAAAAAAAATGGTGTGGTTTGTATGCGAATTAAGTTTCTTACTAGAGAATTGATAAAAGAAATTTTTTATATCACTTATTTGCTATTAAAATTTATTGAAAGTATTCGATTTGACGATTAATTAGAGACTAAAAAATGCTGCACGCAGACAGAACTTAAAGAAGAAAGATAATTCGTTACTCGTTAGTTTAGTGTATAACATAAGAGGAATAAGACATACAGTTGTGCATATGCAAATATTTTCAACACTCCTTCTCACCGCGGTATATCTAATTCAAAAGATTCTTTTTTAGTTTAATCCTAGTGCAGTAATACATTTTGTGTGCTTAACGTTACATAGAGCTTTAGTAAGAACATCTTAAATAATATTTTCGGTTGGAACCGCAACTTTGCCACACAATGAACAATGTCCGGTCTCGTAGTCATTGCTAGGTACAGCAGTGATCCAATAAGCGATTGATACTGCTTCTGGTTGGCTCGTGGGCAGTCTTCCAAAATACATAGGTTCTGATAACCAATCTACAAAGGCGTTGCATTCGGCTTACAGTCTTCCATGCCATAATCTCGTAACAGCCCGTCGAAATACTGCTTGTGGCCGATTGCCACACTGCCCGTCTCTCCATCCCGCTCGATCTCCACGCCTAAAAAATGATTGAGCTCTCCGCCATCTACTACTTCAAATTCCCGTGCGATTTGAAGTTTTACGTCGACAAGGTCTTCTTTTCTGGAACAAGCAATAAGTAGATCATCGACATATACAACAATCAAGTTAAATTTTTCGCCGTTGGTATAAATGCATGGCTGGGACATTATACAAAAACAATGCGCTGAAGAGTGCAGTCCAATTTCTGGTTCCATTCCATTCCGGTTGCCGCATGTAGACTACATCTTGTAGGTCGCTATTGAGATACGCAGCTGAGACGTCCATTTGATGCATAAACATTATGTTCTCGACAGCCAGTGCAATCACCAATCGGATGGAAGAATACCGAGCCACTGGTGAAAATATTTCTGTGTAGTTTATGCCGTACTCCTGTCCACAACCTTTTGCGACTAAGCGAGCCTTGAACCGTTCCACGTTGCCGTACTGGTCTCCTTTAACCGCAACACCCATTTGCATCCGATAGTTCTCCATGTCTTGGTGGACTGTAGTTGAGAATACTCCTTCTGCATCGCAACTTTCCATTCTTCAGCCTGTGTTGAGCTCAAAGCCTCTTTTACTCCACTCGGTACTTGGACGTCGGCAACTCCTATAGCGTTCGTTCGTATTAGCGTGAACCATCATGCTCCTTGCCATTTCCACAAGCGTCCGATTGGCACGCTCAGCAACGCCGTTTTGCTGTGGAGTATGGGGAACGGTGAGCTGCCTCTTAATCCCATTGCTTACCAGGAAGTTTTCGAATGCGCCATTAATGTACTCTCTACCATTATCGCACCGTATAGCTTTAATCTGCGGCCTAGTTTGCTTCTCAGCCAACAAAATAAATTCTTTGAATTTCTCAAAAACTTGGTCCTTTGTTTTAAGCATATACACCGATACATAACGCGTCTTGTCGTCTATGAATGTAGCAAAATAACGCGATCCACCTTTGGAAACTGTACTCATAGGACCGCACACGTCCTTATGGATCAGTCCCAACACTTTGTTCGAACGATTTTCCGCCACTTTTGGAAATTTGTTCACGCATATCTTGCTTTTCGCACAAGTCTCGCAAACAAAGTCATTCGTGCTACCGGTTACTCCGCGTAGACCATACACCAGTTCTTTTCGAATCATGGGTTTTAAACTTTCGAAATTTAAATGCCCGAATCTATTGAGCCACGTTATTACTTGATTTGTTTTCCCTTTTGCAGCAAAAGCCGTTTTGTTCTTATTTTCGAAAATAAACAATAATCATTCTGTTTGTTCGCTTTTAATACCGTTTCGCCGTTCTTATTCTTGACACTAGCGCTATTTTTCGAAAAACTTATTTCGAACCCGTTATTAGTTGCTCTCGACACCGAAATTAAATTACACTGAATACATCAACCAATTCAACAATGTTTTCACCTTGGACCTTGGATTTCGACCCTGAAAACTTATAATAAACATGGTCTGACCCACGGACTCGAATATAATTTTGTATGAGGTTTTTTGAGGTTATGTCAGAACCCTGACGTGCTGGGGTTTTTTGGACCTCGGATTCGGATTCAGCGACCCCGAAAACATATAGTAAACATGGTCTGACCTCCAGACCCGAAAAAATATTTTTTTTTGTGTGGCTGTGTAATTAATCTGGGACGTCTTTATACACAACAAAATACTCGCGAAGGTACCAGCAGACTTTTCATTTGCACTGCCCACGAACTATAATTGTCACTATCAAGATTTTCTATTGAGTATCGCGAACTCATCTTGTTCATCAAACACCGAATCTTGAATTATCGTATAATCTTTTCGACTATTACGCAGTAGTTTTCTTGCTGGTCTGGGCCCATAACCTATTCGGTTTGACGATTTATTAGAGACTTAAAAATGCTGCACGCAGACAGAACCAGAACTTAAAGTAGAAACATAATTCGTTACTCGTTACTTTAGTGCAGTGGTCGGCACCCCAATACATCACTATAATTTTACCGCATTAGTGTTAGTAACGAATAGCAAAAAGTAGGCTGTGAGCATGACGTTTCACACATTTATACTGTGTGTGTGTGGCATAGCTCGGGCAGAGAAATTTCCTATGCCCTTGGGATAGGGCCGTGCCGACCACTGCTTTAGTGTATAACATAAGAGGAATAAGATATATAGTGGTGCATATGCAAATATTTTCAACAGATAGGTCGAACTTATTTAATTCACTGCTCTTATACTTTTTTCAAATAGTTCTTCTGCTCGGTTCGGATCTCAAAAATAAACTCCCTCTTAATTCTAAAATCTTCTCCGACTAACCTCAGCCAGAAGCTTTTCTTTCTTAAGCTTCCAGAACTTTTCTTATTTCAATAAAAGCTTATGCTGAAACTGTAGCATCTGGTTGTGAAATTAAATTATGCTGCGCGATGCAATTTGATTGAGAATCGGAACGCAATATGATCTGAACTTAGAACAATTCTTTGAGCTTCGATCGTGAGAACGGAAGCTTGTGTTTAGTTTACGATTGGTTTATTTATCTAGCAAGACGGTCAAGCGCGACTCTCGAAGTTAATGAAAAATTCTTGAAGGTAATAAAAAATTCAAAAGCAGAATTTTAAACAAAAGCATGGGCCATATAGCTGAGATTGAATTTTATAATTTTTTTATTAAGTTCATAAGTGGAATCGTTTCATGGGTTGGATGTGCGTAAAAATGTTTTGGCTTCCAAATTTCAATTTCTCGTCGTTCCGGGTTACAATGCGCCGATATAGTAGTAGAACAAATAGCATTTTTGATCGTTACAGTGGTCGGTTTCAGTGGTGGTTACAGTGGTTTGATCAGTGGTCGTATCTGCCATTGGCGATGCTGGAATAACAAAGAATGGACACTCGGTAAGCCTCTATCTGCAGTCAAAGAATGCCAGCTACACAGATTAGCTAGCCCGAATTCACTTGTGCCCTGGCATGCCGGTTTTACAGACCGGCCACCGGAACTTTCCGTCTTGTTGGAAACCACCTCTTTCGTTTGGACTGTCTCGTTTAGTTCTCGGTTGCTTCGCTTATCTTTGCTGTATATCTTTATTTGCTGTTTAGTTAAAAAACAAATTTTGTTATTACCAGGGACTGTAACGGTTATAATTAAAAGAGCAACAAATTACAAAATAAAGGTTATTTCTTAATTTTTATGAAAAAAATTGATTTTTAATAATTAAAATTAATTTTAATAATAAAAAATTAGTAATAATTATTAAGTATCAATTTTTATATAAAAATTACGCAATAAGTTTTATTTTCAATTTTTATTATAAAAATTGGAAAATAAAAATTATTCGATAACTTTTATTTTAAAAATTGAAAATAAAGATTGAATCTATATATCTTTTGATCCGTAGAAGCCAGATCAAATATATATGTATATATATGATCTACACATCAATACCTTTCAGATGGTATATAATAAGTATGTATATATATATGTATATATGTTTATCCGCTTATGTGCCTGTGCAGTATTGACAGACTCAGTGCAAAAGTTAATGTTCTTGAAATTGAACAATTAGCCATTTATATATTAAAAACTAATAAATTTTTGTAATTTAATCTCGATTAATAATTGATTGAACTACTCTTTCTCAGCCGCCGCAACCATAGTTGGGCTATTTATAAATATATGAATATTTATGGCCGACTATATCCTATAGCTGCCATATAACTGAACGATCGGAAATGACCCAACTTTCTTGTTTTTGAAGATAGAAAGGTGGAATTTAGTACAGATTATATTTTTGGTTAGTTGATCCAACCTACCAAATTTCATTAGGATCGGCCGACTATATCCTATTGCTGCCATATAACTGATCGATCGGAAATGACCCAACTTTTGTGTTTTTGAAGATAGAAGTTTGGGACATTTTTAGGTTTTGTATTATAATAAATTGGGTCATTATATATATAAAATTATATATAAAATTATCATATTCTTATAAGGATCGGCCAACTATATCCGATGTTTGCGATATATATCCGGTTTTAACTGCAAGGGTATATAAACTTCGGCTCCGTCCGAAGTTAGCTTTCCTTTCTTGTTATAATAAAAATTGAAAATAAAAGTTATTGCGTAATTTTTATATAAAAATTGATACTTAATAATTATTACTAATTTTTTATTATTAAAATTAATTTTAATTATTAAAAATCAATTTTTTTCATAAAAATTGAAAAAAAAAAAATTTATCTTGTTTTCGAATTTGCCATAAAAATTTAACTTATGAAAATTTTTTTCAATTTTTTTGGAGACTGTTTTGGGCTTCAATTTTTTTAAACTCATAATCATTATTTACGGTCCCTGGTTATTACCCGGTATTAGTAAAGTACAACCCCATAAAGTATATATATTCTTGATCAGCATTATCAACCGAGTAGATATAGTTATGTCCGTCCGTCTCCGACCCCATAAAGTATATATATTCTTGATCAGCATTATCAACCGAGTAGATATAGTTATGTCCGTCTGTCTGTCCGTCCGTCCGTATAACGTGTGGATCTCAGAGACTATAAGCGATAAAGCTATTGGATTTGGCATGGAGACTCGTACAATGCCCACGTTCAAGTTTGTTCCAAAATTTGTCCACGCCCCTCCCACCCCGACAAATTGCAAAATACTGTAGCGTCAGTACATATATTCTTATACCCTTGCAGAGGGTATTATAATTTTGGTCAAAAGTGTGCAACGCAGTGAAGGAGACATCTCTGACCCTATAAAGTATATATATTCTTGATCAGGATCACCTCCTGAGTTGATATATGCAAGTCTGTCTGTGCGTCTGTCTGTTTCTACGCAAACTAGTCTCTCAGTTTTAAAGCTATCGTCTTGAAACTTTGCACAAACCCTTATTTCATTTGCACACAGTATATAAGTCGGAACGGCCCGGATCAGCCGACTATATCCTATAGTTGTCTGTTTGGTCATTGATAATTTGCAATGCCAGTAAATAAAAATCAACTTGTATTAAGTTTAACGTTATTAATCTTTATTTGGCCGCATATGAAATTGGGATTTATGTAAAATATGGGAAATCCCATTTAGGGTGCGAGCGCAATAAGAAGACGAACGAGAGTAACGCCAACCTTCCAGAAAAGACTGAGCGGATGCTCGCTAGCTTTAGATGTAACGAATTAGTAAAGCCGAGCCGCCGAAAGGGAGTCGGCTTGCGACCAACAATACATCAATTAATAATTTATTATTATATTTAAACTAGCTGCTTGACCCGACATTCTCCCCCCAGTTGAGGCTTCTACTCCAACTTCATCTTTAAGGGGCAACAGGCACAGCTTAGAAATAATCGGAGCAGCTCCTTTAGCTCGTTTTTGGCTCCGACAAAGTTGGTTGCGTTGTCAGACCAAATATGTTGAGGACTTCGGCGGGTGCATATAAACCGCTTTAAAGCTTGTAGAAAAGAAATTGTAAACAGATTCCTTACAAGCTCCAGGTGGACGGTTTTGGTAGCAAAACAAATGAAAACACTGACGTAACATTTTATTGGAGCCTTATTACGCACTTCCGGCTTATAATAGAAAGGCCCACAAAAATCCACACTAGTGACTCCAAAGACCTGGGAGCCGCTGACTCTTTCCTCCGGGAAATCAGCCTCCAACAACCGAGGCTTAGTCCGGAAGCATCGGATGCATTTGTGTATTGCCTTCGTCACCATTTTTCTCCTCCTAATTGGTCAATATTGGGACCGAATGATTGCCAACAGCTCGCGAGGTCCCTTATGTAAATTTCGCTCATGGAAGTCAACAATTATAGCCAACGTAACTGGATGGCTTCTTGGAAGTATAATTGGATGCTTTTTAGCCGACCGTCTACGCGCAAAAGACCAAATTTATCCATGAAGCGAGGGGATGAGTCAAGGGGACTGGATACCGCTATCTCTTTTCCATTTTGAAGAGCCTTTATGTCTTCCCAAAACTGCACACGCTGCACTTATCGCAATAACAGCTGTGTTCCAGATTTTATATCGCTAGCCGTGACACCGTTGTGGCGAATTTGTTGAGAAAACTTGTATACGTAAGCGAATACCCTCTGCAGTGCTGGAAACGAATTAGCATACTTAGAAACCGCTGTTACATCCACGCACGTAACTCCAGGGTCGATCTCTCAGATGGGACCGCCGTTGGCCACGCCTCTTGGGATCCAATGAAAAACGGAGGACCGTGAGACCACAGCTTATTCTCAAGCAATTCATTGGGAAGAGCACCACGCGATAGGATATCTGCTGGGTTCAAGGAAGTGGGAACATACCGCCACTCCATTTCTCTAGTTAGGTTCTGAATGGTCGAAACTCGATTGGCGACGAAAAAATAATACCGAGAGGGCTCTTCTCGAATCCAAGACTGAGCCACAGCAGAATCGCACCAGCAAGAATACTTTCCAACGTCGAGCCAACAACTCGGCTCCCGATAACTCCAGCTTCGGCACCGTTACAGGCTTTAAAGGCGCAACTCGGGACTTCGAGCAGAGTAAATAGCTAGCAGATCCTGCGCCCTTAGTAACGACATAAACGCATGCCCCATACGCCTCAATGCTGGCATCACAAAATCCATGGACCTCCACCTCGGATTTCGATATTAGCGCCCATCTAGGGAATTCGGCGCGAAAAAGACCTTCGCCTTTGAAGTTAAAGGACCGACAAGGCCTAATAAGTCATAAAGCCGAGTGACTGAAGAAAGAACTATGCGCCTAGTGGGCTTTGAGATTGACTGAATCCCTTCAAAAGAAAATAGCAAGCAGTCAGTTGCAGGATCCCAATCAAGACCCAGTGTCTTTGTGAAGTTGCTTCCATCATCAAACCTTAGGAAAGACGCCCGATCTTCTTCAGGCACCTTATTCAGCACGTCAGCAACATTGGAGCACCACTTCCTTAACCGAAAATGGCCTTTGGCAAGGATCGCGGATTTTTGCTGCATTAGTCTAATAGCTTCATCTATAGAGTCCCTCCGGAAAGTAGATCATCCACATAAAAGTCGCGACGCAGAATTTCGGCCCCGTTAAAAACAATACTTGCTCATCATCTGTCAACTGATGCATTGTCCGAACTGCTAAAAATGAGGCAGGCTTCGTTCCGTAGGTGACCGTGTCCAGCTTAAAAACCTGTAACTCATCCTGGGTGGAATCCCGCCAAAGAATACACTGAAGATAGCTGTCCTCAGGAAAAACCCTGACGCAACGGTACATTTTGCAAGTATCTCGTGTAATGGCCACCCGATGGCATCGGAACCTTAACAGAATATGCAGTGGACCAGACATTAACACTTTGGCTGAATAACTGGACCAGACATTAACACGTCATTCAATGAATATCCAGAAGTGATGACAGCAGATCCATCAAATCGACCCTGAGCTTGGTTGTTGAACTGTCCTCCTTTAAAACACAATGGTATGGCAGAAAGTATTTGCCAGTGACGCTCGCATCAGCATAGACTGGAGATATGTGACCCAACTCCAAATACTCCTTTATGAAGGCAGCATATTGCTCCCTCAATTTAGGACGGTGACAGAGCTTCCTTTCGACGGAAAGAATGCGTCGAACGGCTTGGGGGTAAGATTCTCACAGCAACTTAGAACCGCATTTTAACGGAAGCCTCACAGCGTAAGCGCCGAACAACATGTTGCACGAAATTCGCATCGCACGACCCATCTAAGACGGGTTTTCTGCAGGCCCGCTGAGAGCTTGGCCAACACACAGCTGCTCATAAAACAGACTGGCTCCGATAAGAAGATCGATGCGGTGTGGCCGAAATAATACAGGATCAGCCAAAGAAAGATTGCCAGGACTTCGAACTGGAGACATCCAAACTGAAGCTAGGCTGCAGGTCCGTGATATTGCCGGCGATGACGGCGTTAGCCAGGGCCGAGTATTCGGAGCAACGGGACCGCAGGATAACATCAACAGAGAATCCATCTGTCGCAACGCCGGTATCGCTACTACCAGACACCGCCATGAATTTTTGTACCTCTGGAGCTGCAGCTGACTTGCCAGCCGGGAAGTGATCACATGCACCTGCGATCCAGAATCCAACAGATCTCGGCATGGAACAAGGGATCCAGCGAGACTACGAACAAGAGTGTTCGCTGTACGAGCAACGATATATCGCCGCTGCGACCTTGAGAAACTTGTGCATTAGCAGTGGACGGCGAAGAGGCCGTCCTCTTCTTCGTCCTGACGTGGGAGGACCAACCAAAGGCTGGATGCTAGATGCGTGCGCCTCCAGAAAATGCAGCAGGCTGTGATGCCTCCTTTCACAACTGCGACAATTAGCATTGAGGCACTCACGCATGTGATGGCCCGTTTGCAGACACTTCCGACAAGGACCGAGTCGCCTGGCCTCACCAAGGCGGATCTCAGGGGGCATTGATAGAAATCGGGGGCATGCAGACATTACATGGGAACATCCACCGCATAACGTACAGGCAGAGGGAAGGGAATAAGTAACAATAAAGGATAGTCTAGTCAGTAGATCTACTGTTATTTGCACCTCGACGCCTTCCCACGTAAGCGCCCTCGAAGTATGCAGCCATGGCCACGTCCATTGCCTTCAGCGTCCTACATCGATGCTCCAAAAATTTGGCCATCGACTTCCAGGTAGGGATGGCGTCTGAACCTGAGGTGCTGACTCTCCTCCCACTTAACCTGGGTGACTGGGTCCAACCTTTGAAGCAGAACCTGGACGATGATGCAGCTGGCATCTGAGTTGAGCCAAATTCTTTAAGGCTTGCATATGGGCACTGAATTTGTCCGAAAGTCCTCGAGGAGCTGCTATTGAGCCACTTTTTAACAGACGGAGGCCCAGAATCTCGTTCACGTGTGCCTGAAATATTAAACGACGGTTATTAAATCGTTTCTCCAATAAATTCAGCGCGAAATCATAGTTCTCGTCGGAGACTTCCAAGGAACGCACTGCTTCGAAAGCGGACTCCCGAAGGCAAGATCGCAACCTTTGCAACTTTTCCACCTTACTAATACGAGGATTGCTGCCGACGATGGTAGAGAAGATCGAGTAAAATTCAGCCCATTCCGAGTATCCACCGCTGAACGTAGGGAGCGGCAAAGGAGGCAGCACTTGAAAACTTTGACCTAACCCTGGGTCAGCCTGCATGGTGGACATTCCGTTGGCAAGGGTGGAGTGGGCAGCAATTCGAGATGAGCGAAGGGTCGTCTCGTGCTCAATTTCCGCCTGCATCGTCGCTACTAGCTCCGAAACAGTCCATCGAAGGTCACTGCTGATCTGCAAAATGTCCAAATCCTCAAGCTCCCCGTGGATGGCCTTGAAGTCGCTGAACATGGTGGCTATCTGACCATGTCGCACGTGTAGCATGGCATCGTCCACCTTGGAAATAGGCTGAAGAGCTCCTTGGATCCTCTGTAAGTCCTGGAAAATACCCAGGGTCTTGCACTTTAAAATTGCACTCCGGGTTGGAGTGGGTGCTCCTGTGACGGCGCCGCTGGAGTTCATGATTTATTATATTGAGTTCCGAACAACCGAAATAAATTTTATTTGCTCGCAACGAACACGATCTGTCCCACTGTGCGCTCAGAACCGTAGCGGAATTGTGGAATGTATATATATATGAAGCTAGAAGTCTATGCGCGGGCGAATGCACTTGCGTTGTGGATCGTATGTTTGTATGAAGTCTATGCGCGGGCGAATGCACTTGCGTTGTGGATCGTAAATATGTATGTGTGCTTGTGAACTAACGTTTATGTTTATGCCTGTATGTATGTATAATATAATAATATATTATAATTTGTTTATTATTGTAAATAAACTTATTAGACACGTATGATAATTTGATAATGATAATTTCAAATAACACTGTTTACAAAATTGTTTTGTTTTTGTTTTAGTAATTTGTTTATGTGTATATAAATATATTAACGATCACGTCGGGGTTCACCAATGTTTGGTCATCGAGAGTTTTCGATGCCGTAAATAAAAAATGATTTTGTATTTAAATTGAACGTTATAAACTTTATTCGGGCCGCATATGAAATTAGGATTTATGTACAATATTTGAAATCCAATTTAGGATGCGAGCGCAGTAAAAGTACGAACGAGAGTGGCGCCAACCTTGCAGAATAGGCTGAGCGGAATGCTCGCTAACCATAAGCGCCGAAGTAGCAAAGCCGAGCGGCCGAAAGAGAGTCGGCTTGCGACCAGAAAAACATCAGTTACTTATTAATTGTTGTGTTTAAATTAGTTGCTTGCTGCTTGACCCGACATTCTCCCCCCAGTTGGGGCTTCTACTCCAACTTCATCCTTAAGGGGCAAAAGGCACAGCTTAGTCACTGCTCGCTTGGTAATTCCAGATGAGGTTTTTATCACCGCCACTCGAAAGATACCATCCCGACCAGGGATTAACTCCATTATTCTCGCAAGCGGCCATTTCATCGGAGGTAGATTCTCGTCCTTTACTAGCACCACATCGTTTGGGGCCAAGGCAGGACCGGAGGCGCGCCATTTGGAGCGCTGCTGGAGAAGACTTAGGTACTCCTCCTTCCATCGGGACCAGAAAGACTGCTGCAGGAAAGACACGCGCTGCCAGCTGTCCAACCGGTTGAAGTTCAGCTTTGTGACATCAGGCTCGATAAAGCTGACTGACGGACCACCAGTTAAAAAATGAGCCGGGGTCAGAACATCAAGGTCTGCAGGATTTTCTGAAAGAGACAATAAGGGTCGTGAATTTATAACAGCCCCAATATGGCACAGCAGCGTTCGCAGCTCCTCGAATCCCAGAACTGCAGATCCGACAGCTCGGTAAAAATGGTGCTTGGCGGTTTTAACAGCCGCTTCCCACAGACCACCGAAATGCGGAGATCGAGGAGGAATAAAATGCCATTCGATGGACTCCATAGAGCAAAACTCCAGCAGTGACCGTTGATGCTCTTCGCTTAGAAATAATCGGCGCAGCTCCTTTAGCTCGTTTTTGGCTCCAACAAAGTTGGTTGCGTTGTCAGACCAAATATGTTGAGGACTTCGGCGGGTGCATATAAAACGCTTCAAAGCCTGCAAAAAAGACATTGTGGACAGATCCCTTACAAGCTCCAGATGGACGGCTTTGGTAGCAAAACAAATGAACATGCTAATGTAACATTTTACTGGAGCCTTATTACGCACTTCCGGCTTATAATAGAACGGTCCACAAAAATCCACACCAGTGACTCCGAAGACCTGGGAGCCGCTAACTCTTTCCTCCGGGAGATCAGCCATAATGTGCTGCAACAGCCGAGGCTTAGTCCGGAAGCATCGGATGCATTTGTGTAATGCCTTCGTCACGGTTTTTCTCCCCCCAATTGGCCAATATTGGGACCGAATAATTGCCAACAGTGCGCGAGGTCCCGTATGTAAATTTCGCTCATGGAAGTCAACAATTATAGCCCGCGTAACTGGATGACTTCTTGGAAGTATAATTGGATGCTGTTTATCAAAATCCAACGACGAATTTTTTAGCCGACCGTCTACGCGCAACAGTCCAAATTTGTCCAAGAAGGGAGAGGATGAGGCGAGGGCACTGGATACCGCTATGTCTTTTCCATTTTGAAGAGCCTTTATTTCCTCCCAAAAATGCACACGTTGCACTAGCCGCAATAACAGCTGTGTTCCAGATTTTATATCGCTAGCCGTAACACCGTTGTGGTGAATTCGTTGAGAAAACTTGTATACGTAAGCGAATACCCTCTGCAGTGCTGGAAACGAATTAGCGTACTTAGAAACCGCTGTTATATCCACGTACGGAGACTGAATGAGCAGGACCCTTGCACGCAACTCCAGGGTTGATCTCTCAGATGGGACCGCGGTTGGCCACGTCTCTTGGGATCCAACGAGAAACGGAGGACCATGAGACCACAGCTTATTCTCAACCAATTCATTGGGAAGAGCACCACGCGACAGGATATCTGCTGGGTTCAAAGAAGTGGGAACATACCGCCACTCCATTTCTCTAGTTAGCTTCTGAATGGTCGAAACTCGATTGGCGACGAAAACATTAAACCGAGAGGGTTCTTCTCGAATCCAAGACAGAGCCACAGCAGAATCGCACCAGCAAAAATACTTTCCAACGTAGACCTTCAACTGCTCTACTTCCGACATAAGTCGAGCCAACAACTCGGCTCCCGATAACTCCAGCTTAGGCACCGTAACAGTCTTTAACGGCGCAACTCGGGACTTCGAACAGAGTAAATAGCTTGCAGATCCTGCGCCCTTGGACACGACATAAACGCATGCCCCATACGCCTCAATGCTGGCATCACAGAATCCATGGACCTCCACCTCGGATTTCGATGTCAGCACCCATCTAGGGAATTCGGCGCGCTGCGTACTACCAAAGCTGCTACAAATCATATTCCAGTCGCAGTGAAGAGCTTGAGGAAGACTTTCATCCCAGGACAACTTCTCAAGGCACAGCTTCTGAAGAAAGATCTTTGCCTTTGAAATTACAGGACCAACAAGGCCTAAGGGGTCATAAAGCCGAGCGACTGAAGAAAGCACAATGCGCCTAGTGGGCTTTGAGATTGACTGAATCCCTTCAAAAGAAAATAGCAAGCGGTCAGTCGCAGGATCCCAAGCAAGACCCAGTGTCTTTGTGAAGTTGCTACCATCATCAAACTTTAGGAAAGACTCCCGATCTTCTTCAGGCACCTTATCCAGAACGTCAGCAACATTGGAGCACCACTTCCTTAACCGAAAATGGCCTTTGGCAAAGATCGCGGATGTTTGCTGCATTATGCTAATAGCTTCATCTATAGAGTCGCCTCCGGAAAGCAGATCATCCACATAAAAGTCGCGACGCAGAATTTCGGCCCCCTTTGGAAACATTATTCGCTCATCATCTGCCAACTGATGCATTGTCCGAACTGCTAAAAATGAGGCAGGCTTCGTTCCGTAGGTGACCGTGTCCAGCTTAAAAACCTGTAACTCATCCTGGGTGGAATCCCGCCAAAGAATACACTGAAGATAGCTGTCCTCAGGAAAAACCCTGACGCAACGATACATTTTACAAATATCTCCAGTAATGGCCACCCGATGGCATCGGAACCTTAACAGAATATGCAGTAACTTTGGCTGAATAACTGGGCCAGACATCAACACGTCATTCAATGAATATCCAGAAGTTGTGACAGCAGATCCATCAAAGACAACCCTGAGCTTGGTTGTTGAACTGTCTTCCTTTAAAACACAATGGTGTGGAAGAAAGTATTGGCCAGTGACGCTCGCATCAGAAGAGACTGGAGACATGTGACCCAACTCCAGATACTCCTTTATGAAGGCAGCATATTGCTCCTTTAATTGAGGACGGCGACAGAGCTTCCTTTCGAGGGAAAGAAATCGTCGAACGGCTTGGGGGTACGACTCTCCCAGCAGCTTAGAGCCGCATTTTAACGGAAGCCGCACAGCGTAAGCGCCGGAATCCAGCCGAGCAACATGTTGCACGAAATGCGCATCGCAATCTAGCTCTTCCTTCGTCCGCTTCACAATAGGCTCGGAGCAGTCTTCGATTTCCCAAAACCGGCGTAGCAAAGAATCCAGCTGATCATCCAGCATTGTTGCGCTCTCCGGAACATCCTTGTGGGCAGTGGAAACGAGTGATCTTCTCTGGACATGTGAACCGCCTCCACACACGACCCATCCAAGTTGAGTTTTCTGCAGCAATGGCAGGCCGGCTGAGAGCTTAATTTGCCCAACACACAACAGCTCATAAAACAGACTGGCTCCGATAAGAAGGTCGATGCGCTGTGGGCGGAAAAATTCAGGATCAGCCAAAGAAAGATTGCCAGGAATATTCCAGCTGGAGACATCCAAACTGAAGCTAGGCTGCAGGTCCGTGATATTGGCGGCGATGACGGCGTTAACCAGGGCCGAGTACTCGGAACAGTGGGAACGTAGGAGAATATCAACAGAGAATCCATCTGTCGCAAAGCCGGTATCTCCAATACCAGACACCGCCATGAATGACTTGTACCTCCGGAGCTGCAGCTGACTTGCCAGCCGGGAAGTGATCACGTGCACCTGAGATCCAGAATCCAACAAAGCTCGGCATGGAACAAGGGATCCAGCGCGACTACGAACAAAAATGTTCGCTGTAGCAAGCAACGATATATCGCCGCTGTGACCTTGAGCAACTAGTGCATTAGCAGTGGACGGCGAAGAGGCTGCAGGCTCGGCGACCTCGGCTATGGCTGACGTGGGAGGACCAACCAAAGGCTGGCCGCTAGATGCCGGCGGCTCCAGGAAATGCAGCAGGCTGTGATGCCTCCTTCCACAACTGCGACAACTAGCAGCGAGGCACTCACGCATGTGATGGCCCGTTTGCAGACACTTCCGACAAAGACCGAGTCGCCTGGCCTCACCAAGGCGAATCTCAGGGGGCATTGATAGAAATCGGGGGCATGCAGACATTATATGGGACCATCCACCGCATAGAGCACAGGTAGAGGGAAGCGAATTAGTAACAATAAAGGATCTACCATTATTTGCACCTCGACGCCTTCCCACATGAGCGTCCGGGGCGTATGAAGCCATGGCCACGTCCATAGCCTCCAGCGTCCTACACCGCTGCTCCAAAAATTCGGCCATCGACTCCCAAGTAGGGATGGCGTCTGAACCTGAGGAGTTTTGACTCTCCTCCCACTTGGCCTGGGTAGCTGGGTCCAACCTTTGAAGCAGAACTTGGACGATGATGCAGCTGGCGATCTGAACTGAAGTACCCAAATTCTTTAAGGCTCGCATATGGGCATTAAATTTGTCCGAAAGACTTCGAAGTGCTGCTATTGAGCCACTTTCCAACAGACTGAGGCCCAGAATCTGGTTCACGTGTGCCTGAAATATTAAGCGACGGTTATTAAATCGTTTCTCCAATAAATTCAGCGCAACATCATAGTTCTCGTCGGAGACTTCCAAGGAACGCACTGCTTCAAAAGCGGACTCCCGAAGGCAAGATCGCAACCTTTGCAACTTTTCCACCTTACTAATACGAGGATTGCTGCCGACGATGGTAGAGAAGATCGAGTAAAATTCAGCCCATTCCGAGTATCCACCGCTGAACGTAGGGAGCGGCAAAGGAGGCAGCACTTGAAAACTTTGACCTAACCCTGGGTCAGCCTGCATGGTGGACATTCCGTTGGCAAGGGTGGAGTGGGCAGCAATTCGAGATGAGCGAAGGGTCGTCTCGTGCTCAATTTCCGCTTGCATCGTCGCTACTAGCTCCGAAACAGTCCATCGAAGGTCACTGCTGATCTGCAAAATGTCCAAATCCTCAAGCTCCCCGTGGATGGCCTTGAAGTCGCTGAACATGGTGGCTATCTGACCATGTCGCACGTGTAGCATGGCATCGTCCACCTTGGAAATAGGCTGAAGAGCTCCTTGGATCCTCTGTAAGTCCTGGAAAATACCCAGGGTGTTGCACTTTAAAATTGCACTCCGGGTTGGAGTGGGTGCTCCTGTGACGGCGCCGCTGGAGTTCATGATTTATTATATTGAGTTCCGAACAACCGAAATAAATTTTATTTGCTCGCGGCGAACACGATCTGTCCCACTGTGCGCTCAGAACCGTAGCGGAATTGTGGAATGTATATATATATGAAGCTAGAAGTCTATGCGCGGGCGAATGCACTTGCGTTGTGGATCGTATGTTTGTATGAAGTCTATGCGCGGGCGAATGCACTTGCGTTGTGGATCGTAAATATGTATGTGTGCTTGTGAACTAACGTTTATGTTTATGCCTGTATGTATGTATAATATAATAATATATTATAATTTGTTTATTATTGTAAATAAACTTATTAGACACGTATGATAATTTGATAATGATAATTTCAAATAACACTGTTTACAAAATTGTTTTGTTTTTGTTTTAGTAATTTGTTTATGTGTATATAAATATATTAACGATCACGTCGGGGTTCACCAATGTTTGGTCATCGAGAGTTTTCGATGCCGTAAATAAAAAATGATTTTGTATTTAAATTGAACGTTATAAACTTTATTCGGGCCGCATATGAAATTAGGATTTATGTACAATATTTGAAATCCAATTTAGGATGCGAGCGCAGTAAAAGCGGAATGCTCGCTAACCATAAGCGCCGAAGTAGCAAAGCCGAGCGGCCGAAAGAGAGTCGGCTTGCGACCAGAAAAACATCAGTTACTTATTAATTGTTGTGTTTAAATTAGTTGCTTGCTGCTTGACCCGACATGCCTTTTCCCATACAAACGGGCTAAAATTTTGAATGCGTGGAATATGAAGACCATATGAGAAAGAACTATCAAATTTTGAACTTGGGCTCATATGATATCGGCGCAGATCAAGTTTGTGTCAAAATTTTGGCACGCTCACTCCCACCTCCAAAACAGAAATTTAGTTTTAGCGCCAGTTTGTTATTGTTTTTAGAAAATGTTTAAATGCCAAACTGTTCAAATGCTAATCTACTACACCTACAAATCAAAGCTGCCAAGTCTTATAATTATTAGAGGAGGAATAGATGATTTAGTCTGCTGCCCTACTAAATCGGTTTGCCGTAGGTTTGCTGATGTTGACCAAACGCAATGGTATGCAACAAAATTTGTTGTTAAGAATCCATACCTTTAAGGTTAAAATTATAAAAGTTAGTTAAATTGTGGGTGGATGAGATGTTTTTTAGTCCAAAAACAAAAACTAAATTTTATAATCGATCGCTGTTATCTCTAATATTTGCACGCCAGCCTTCATTGTTTAATAATTGTGTAATTCATCGTGTTTTATAATTGTTTACGTGAGGGGCCGGTGTGCCGCAGCTTTAAGAGCGCACCCGCGCTGAAGAGCGCACCAGCACTGAAGAGCGCACCCGCGCTGAAGAGCGCATCCGCGCTCGCCCCTCTTTGCGCTCTCGCTCCTTCGCCGGCCGTCGTCGATCGTAGTTTTTCTATTACTTTTTGCACTAGTTTTTAAGCAATTAATCTCATGTAAGCAGCCGAATAAAGCTGACCGCGTTATACCAACCGACAGACGCCCCCGACTTCTTACTTCATTCTAAACCTTTCTGGAATCTTTTTGCGGAACCACGCCCCCCTACACATATTGGTCCTTCGAGCCGGATTATTACTGGATTTTCTTCTGCCAGCAGTTCTCGGCATTGTTCCGCCAAAAGATAAGTACATTTTTCCGTCCCCATCTCTCTGCCGGTCTTCAGCAGTGATCCGAACATTAAATTTCGTTCACACTGCTGCAAGATTGTTTTTCCCTCCGTGTCAACACCAAGTCCGAGTTTTCCGACACAACGGCAGGTTGAGATTTTCTAATAATCTATAATAATCTTAAAATTCGGCAAATTTTTCTATCCGTCTCCGTTTTGTGTGCTGCCCATATTCCTCGCCGTGTTCGGCCTCTCCATTATTCATTCGCTTGCCAACGGTCGAGGCATATGTGCATCCGCATGCATACATACGCACATACATTTTTTTTTGGGTGCAATCAATCCGCGAAAAAAAATCACAAGTGAACAGTGAAATTGTGTGGTGACAAAAAGAAGGCATAATTAATATTGGTCACCGGTGTGAATTAGTTCCGGAATTTCCAAATTCACCGAACAGTCCGCCGCTGTCGTAATATTTGTTTTTATCTTCCTCAATCAGTGTCATTTTTTACACCACATAACTTTTCTGTTCCCCCAATTATACAGTCCACTTATCAAAGCTCCACTGTGCCAACATATGCCCACATGCCCTTACATATATCCGTACCTGCATGCATGTCCATATATTTTCTGCCTTCAATTCCAGGAAATATATAACCGATAAAATTTAACATATACAGTCCACTTATCGAAGCTCTACTGTACCATCATATGCCCCACATGCCCTTGCCCTACTTGCATGCATGTCCACATAATTTCCAAATATTTTCTGCCTCCAATTTCAGGAAATATATAGCCGATAAAATTTAAAAAAAATATTTTACATTCTCTAAAACCAACAATTATAAACCGCCATTTCACTACAAATCCGTGATTGTGTCGCTTAAATTCTCGACCTAGTCGTGTTGTGTGTTTCGGTTCTGTTTATTATACCCTTGCAGAGGGTATTATAATTTTGTCCAAAAGTGTGCAACGCAGTGAAGGAGACATCTCCGACCCTATAAAGTATATATATTCTTGATCAGGATCACCTCCTGAGTTGATATGAGCATGTCCGTCTGTCCGTCTGTCCGTCTGTCTGTCCGTCTGTCTGTCTGTCCGTTTCTACGCGAACTAGTCTCTCAGTTTTGAAGCTATCGTCTTGAAACTTTGCACACACCCTTCTTTCCTTTGCACGCAGTATATAAGTCGGAACGGCCCGGATCGGCCGACTATATCCTATAGCTGCCATATAACTGATTGATCGGAAATGGTATAACTTTGGTGTTTTTAGAGTTAAAGAGTTCAAATTTAACACAAGAGCTATTTTTGGCAAACTATTACGACATGCTAAATTTCATAAGGATCAGCCGACTACATCCTATAGCTGCCATATAACTGAACGATCGGAAATGACCCAACTTTCGTGTTTTTGAAGATAGAAAGCTGAAACTTAATACAGATTATATTTTTGGCCAGTTGATCTAACCTACCAAATTTCATTAGGATCGGCCGACTATATCCTATAGCTGCCATATAACTGAACGATCGGAAATGTTTTTTGGTAGAAATACCAACTTTCGTATTTTTGAAGATAGGAGCTTGGGACTTTTTTTTTAGATTTTTTATTGTAATTTATTGGTTTTATTATGATGTAATCATAAGGATCGGCCAACTATATCCGATGTTTGCTATATATCCGGTTCTAACTGCAAGGGTATATCAACTTCGGCTCCGCCCGAAGTTAGCTTTCCTTTCTTGTTTTTCTTTGAGGTACGTACAGGGTGCCGACGGCATAACCGGCTGCATAACAAAATAGATTAAAAAATCAATTAATTATAAATTTATGTATTTATAATTATAACTACGAAAATTTATTTAATTCTTATTTTCCGTTCAAGCTAAGGGCCAGGTTTTTTAATTCACCTTTCCGGCCACTCAATAATTAAAGTCGAAGATTTAAGTATCGGAAACTTATAATTAATTAATTTAATTATCCACCTTCTGTCCGAATAGAGCCAAGGTTTTTTAATTCCATCTTCCCGGCTTCGTGTTAATTAAATTTAATTAATTAAATATTTAGGTTTCAATTCCACCGTTCCAGCTTCGTGATAATTAACCTCAATTGATTAAAAATTAAGATTTCCAACTCCACCCTTCTGGCTCCATCATATTTAAATCCGACAGTTAGCCAAAAATTAATTATTTATATCTTTGTGTGTTAAATTCAAGCCAAGGTTAAGTCCACCTTCCGGCTCCGCAAATTCGAAAATAGTTAAGAATTTAATATCTCAGTATATATTAAATTCAGTACGAACCACACAAGTCGAAATATACATACATATATAGACCGTCATCATTTTTTTCCGAACAAGCACGAATTTTCCGGTACCTTTTCCATTTTTTCGTGCCTCCAACTCTGCTTCTACTCCGCATCAGGCAACATCCGCCTACAATCCGAACAAACCTCGTCTCTTTTTGGGTTTTTTCTGGTGCCTGAAGTTTTTCTTTCCACATTCGAATTGTGCCGCACACGACTTTCTTTTCCACATCGGCCACTAGTTCGCACTTGCTCCTTGTAATTGCCTTTCATCCGCGATCTCACCGTTCTCATCACATTAGTGCGACCGGCCACCACTTCGTACGGGCCACTGTTGCGCGAGTCAGTCGACAAGCGCTGATCAGCGAATTGGACTCTGAGAATGCCCACGGGAGACGACAAAAAGTCGCGTTCGATCCCAGCCATCCGTTTGGACAGATCTCAATCCGCATCTCCGCGGACGCCTCTTTTGAAGCCTAAGGCTACCAGTGCCAGTCCAAGGGCAAGGAGTGACGAATCCGTCAATACAACCCCCGGTCCTTCACAGAGGCAGACTCACTCCGTCGCAAAAATGGCTCCAAGTGCGGTCGAAGTGGCGTTGAAAAAGTTCATCGCCACAACAGATCGAATTATCCAATTTGAGGCTAACATAAGTACTCCGGGCGCCCCAGAAACGGAAATAGGCTCCCAATACATGTGCGAAGTTCATCGGGACCAAATTCAGGCACTATGGGAGAAGGTGGAGAAGAGCTATGAGAGCTGCTCCGATTTGCTAGCCGTGTCCGACGACAATGCGGCCGCCTCGACAGTGCTGGAAGCGAAGTACAGCTACTGTTACTCCGTCTATTCGAGATGTATTGCCCAGCTTCGGGAGAAAATTGCTTCCCAATCCACTCAGGCTCCCGTCAATGTCCACACGCCCGCGCCTACAGGCTGCCGGTTACCTCCGGTGGATACCGAGGTCTTCGCGGGTGATTATCTTCGGTGGCCCACCTTCAGAGACTTGTTTACGGCCATTTACATCCAAAACTCGCGGCTCACCCCGGTAGAGAAGTTGTTCCACTTATTGTCCAAGACAAGTGGTGACGCCCACGCCATTGTTTCTAAGGCTCCGCTTACCCATGAGGGGTTTGTCGCCGCATGGCAAAGCCTCACAGACCGCTTTGAGAACCGGCGGCTATTGGTCAACAGCCAGTTGAAGATCCTTTTCAACATCCAGGCTATTTCTCAAAAGTCCGGGGTCGCGCTGAAGGAGCTGCAAGCCACCATTCAGAGTTGTTTGACAGCCCTAGAAATGTCCTCCGTTAATGTTGAGGCTTGGGACTGTCTCCTTGTATTTATGATTTCGTCAAAGCTCCCCAAGGTCACACTTTCTATGTGGGAGCAATCCGTACATAATAAGGCCGAGATTCCAACATGGAAGGAATTAGATAACTTCCTGACAGAGCGCCATCGCACTCTGGAGGCCATCGACGACGTCAGGCCTAGTGGCTCCGTGCAATTTCCGCCAAGGTCGGGACTTCCTACTGCCCCTGCTCGGAGGCTCACTTCATACGAGACTCGAGTGGTTCCGGGCCAAAAGGGCTGCGATCTCTGTTCGAGGGAGGACCACCCCATTCGCTTATGTCCGCGTTTCCTAGAAATGGATGTAAATGGGCGCTCTGACTACATAAGGAGGAAGCAGTTATGTTTAAACTGTTTTGCCCGAGGGCACCAGCAGCGAGACTGCACGAGCGCCCATACCTGCTCCACATGCCACAGCAGACACCACACCCTCTTGCACCGCGGCAATCCATTCGCAACCGCTCCAAGTCCGCCTACGCAGCTTACCGCTCCAAGTCCGCCTACGTCAACAAACGGCCCCGAGGATCAGTCGAATGTGCAGGTGTGTTTCGCTTCCGGGTCAGGAGCCGTCCTACTGGGCACGGCCCTTATCAACGTGTGCCATTTGGGGTGCACCGTCCAAGCACGAGCACTGATAGACTCAGGCTCCGAAGCGACGTTCATAACGGAACGACTGTTCAACCTCGTCAAGCCTCCCTTCAAGACGATTCAAGCCGAAGTTTCCGGCCTTAATCAAACCATTTCCGCGCAGTCTACTAAATTGTGCCATTTCTCTATTCGGTCGCCGTCAAGACCCGGGCTACAATTAGAGACTGCGGCTTACGTTCTTCCGCAGTTGGCAGGAAATCTGCCATCATATCCGATTTCGCGAGATCGTTTCAAGGGGCTGCCCAATATTACCCTGGCGGACCCCAACTTCTTTGAGAGCTCCCAAGTCGATGTGTTATTAGGAGCTGACATTCTTCCGTCCATTCTCCTCGGTAATTCCAAGGCTAATATCTGCGGGTCGCTTCTCGGTCAGGAGACCATTTTCGGATGGGTGCTGACAGGCCCATTATCTCCAGCCAACCCCCGCAGCGTGTCTGTTTTTTCCGCACGAGTTGCCCGCAGCCTCGGTGACTCACTGGTTCAGGGTTTCGATTCCGGATGCGAGCATAATTCTGTTACGACTCCTTCTTCGATTTACACATCGCATCACACTGCACGGTGGCAATCAGCTGATGATCCGACTGGTCCGGGTCTAATTCTAGATTCCAAGGTCATATTCAGCACGATATCGCCACGCCCACGCAACGCCCCGTCACTGGAAAGCAGATGTACTCGAGGTACACTATCCTACCGATGCCGAGTCTGCAATGGGAGTCATCCGTTGAAGAAGTGTCGGCGCTTCCTACGCCTTAGTGCCGAGGAGCGGCTCCGAGTGGTTCTCGTGAACCGCTATTGCTCGAGCTGCCTGGCCCACGAGCACTCCGACGGATCCTGTCGGCGTGGGGACGGCTGTAAGACGTGTGGTCAGGATCACCACACGCTGCTGCACCCCGGGACCAAGGAGCACCGGTCACCGCCCACGGGAGACAGTACACCTGGTGTCTCGCTCTCTCGTCGGCCGTCATCCGCCAACTCCCGGCACGGTTCGGGTGCTTCTCGCCCTGCGTCCGCCATTTTCCGGCACTCACAAGCCGATCCACGGCCATCGACTTCCCGGCGCTCGTCGGCAACTCCTCGGCATTCTTCCGCCACTGGCTGGCAGTCGTCAAGCGCTCCGCTGCTTTCGTCCGTCACTCATCGGGTGCCGTCCACCGCTCTTCCGCCCGCGTCATCCGCGCCTAGGCAACTTTCCGCCTCTCCTCGAGGGCCCCCGCAGGACGCGCTCGCTGCGCCCACCCTATCGTCGCTGCTGAGACGGAACAGTGTCAACATCGGGACCCGGATTTTCGACACGGGGGCCTTCATCGACCGTGTTCGCCCTCTAGCTGCAGTGACGCATAGCTAGCGACGAGGGATATGTTGCAACCCGAGCGATTGCAAGGGGGGGAGGATGTTTACGTGAGGGGCCGGTGTGCCGCAGCTTTAAGAGCGCACCCGCGCTGAAGAGCGCACCAGCACTGAAGAGCGCACCCGCGCTGAAGAGCGCATCCGCGCTCGCCCCTCTTTGCGCTCTCGCTCCTTCGCCGGCCGTCGTCGATCGTAGTTTTTCTATTACTTTTTGCACTAGTTTTTAAGCAATTAATCTCATGTAAGCAGCCGAATAAAGCTGACCGCGTTATACCAACCGACAGACGCCCCCGACTTCTTACTTCATTCTAAACCTTTCTGGAATCTTTTTGCGGAACCACGCCCCCCTACACAATAATTAAAATACCCCTGCAGGTGGTATTATAATTTTGGTCCAAAGTGTGTGCCGCAGTAATGGTGACAACTCCGACCCGAAAGTATATTTATTATTGAGTTGGATTTTCTAGCGATACATATGAGTATGTCTGTCTAGTTCAGTGGGGGGCAAAACGCACACATGTTTAAAATTTGAGCGAATGCGTAACAGAGAAAAACAATGAGAACGAGCATTCACTGAGCTAAAAAACTGCTTTCAGAAACGTCTTATCCAAAACGGGTCTGGACAAGAGGCAGGCCGTGTTCTAGCTGGATTTGGCCAGTTGATAGAAAAAACAAGTTGGCTCCAATCCGCAAATCCAATCGCTGTGGACTATAAAAGCTTTTCCAATTGGAGACATCTATGTTGCGGCCAGGCAGACTTTCTGCAATGTAGAATGCCCGAGTTGCCTCTATGTAAATGACTCAATTGCTTCTACGTTTACGACATACATAAGCGAGTATGGCAAACATTAAACGAAGCTTCATCCGTAAAGGACGTAATCAGCTTGGGGATCCTAAAACATAGACGTGCTAGCTGGCGGAGCCTGAGAGGACGCAACGAGAGCTCCATTGCCACGATTCAAGAAAGAGGCGAAAATGGAGGTAATGCTAGTGTAGGTGTTGTATCCGCAGGCAAAGTGCTCAGACTTGAAGAAAACAAACCGCTCCTCGACTGGCAGGGGAACCAAAAGAAAACAGGCACATCATATGCCAGCACACCGCTCAGGACGCAATGGCAAGTTTAGGAGCGAGTTAAAAGCAATTAATAGCATTTTTTATGGATTATTGTACTAACTTCGTTGGCTCACTGTCAAATACACGGTCTCAGGTGCATTTGATTACAACCTGGTAAGCCAGTCACACTAAGCTTTGCGAATCAAGGAGTTTTTTAGCCATATCAGGCTTGGCGCAAAGGCTTCCACCGACGGAAATTTAATTGGTGTCTTCTTTAGTCTCGGCTATAGTATTATTCCGCTCATATTACGGCAATCATAGACTCCAAAATTAAAGAGACCTAACTTTATTCTTGTAAATATACATATTTGTTAGTTGGCGTTAATATTTCGCATCGCCTTAATTCTGGTTTCCCCATCGATGACGTATTTCAAATTTTATTAAAATTTACTACAATTTTCTGCTATTTAACAATTTAAGAACTTACCAGACAGATTTATATATTTGTTGGAGAGGAGATAATTCAGTCTCTCGTTAGAACGAGACTCTATGGTGTGACCATAGGTCGTGCAAGGATATACCATTTCTGGTATGATGGGGACTCAGTTGATGAACTGAGGCCGTGTGTGACTTCGTTGTGTTGCTGGATCTGGTCTTTCTAATTTTCACTCGTTACTTTTATTCGTCCCGAGCTTTAGCGTGGTATCCTGTTGAGGACTGTTGAATAAGTGGCGGCTATAAGCAACAAAGGCAACGAAGACTCGCAGCATCATCCAGGACTTGGAATGGAGGAGCAGCAAGCTAGCAAGCGACTGATGAGAGTCGACGTGGAGAAGACTTCAATTCTCCGACATCAGAAGTGGGATTCGGCCCTAACCAAAATTTTTCTAGAGACCTATTCGCGCTGTTGGAACAACAAAATCGGAACTTTCTGGAACTGGTTAAGAAGCTACAGACGCCGGCGAGTGAGTTGCAACAGACTAGCGAGATTTTCCTGCTGAAATTTAATCCGGACGTTGTTGGTATGGATACCACGCAGTGGTGGGCTACGATCGACATCATCTTACGTGAAAAACCATTAAGTGACAGCGCTCTTATATTAGCGTTAAGTAAAGCTTTGGAAGGCACAGCGGCGCAATGGTTATCTCAAATATGTTACCCGGGAATAACTTGGCAACAGTTCCGGCAATTGTTTGAGCAGCGATACGAGACTTCAGAGACGCCAGCCGCCGATATTGTAAATTTTCTTAATAGTCGTCCAGGCAACGGTGAAAGTCTGTCTGTTTCCGCAAGTCGCAGTGTGACGTCACTGTGCACTAAACTGCGTAATTTGAATCCTGAACAAATTTGCATCGCGCTGGTTCTTGGGCACATGGCTAATTTCGATCGGCGTTTGCAGCGAATGATACACACAACGCATGTTAACAATCGACGTGAACTGCAAGCGGAGCTGCAAGCATTCTCAGCGCTAAGGGAGCGCCCAAATTCAACAAACTGGGAACCAGAGACGAAGCGAGCGAAGTCTTCGGAAATCAAATGTTATCAGTGTGGAAAACTAGGCCACAAAAAACAAGACTGTAGATCTGGATCTCACAAATGGAAAGGAGTGGCGGTCAGTGCAGCCTCGTCAAGAAAGGACAAACGTAACGTGTTACAGATGTCAGGAGCCGGGACACATAGCCACAAATTGTCAAAAATAAGTACAGAATGCTGGATTGGGGGTGAGAACGGAAAAAAGAGTGGAGCCATGCGCTATAGTGGAGCCTCAATTGAGTATGCTGGTCAATGGTGAGAGATTTTCAATTACATTTGATTCGGGAGCTGAGTGCTCATTAATTAAGGAAAGCGTTTCTAATAAGTTAGTTGGTAAGAGAATTCATAACGTTATTTCTTTAAAGGGGATAGGTAATGCCAATACCTACAGTACAGCACAAGTCGAATCAAATATCATGATTGATGGCAACTCCTTGGTTGTTTTGTTTCATATAGTACCAAACGAATGTATGAAAAATAATATAGTAATCGGCATAGAAATATGGGCTCAAGGGTTTTTAGTAGAAGTCTCCTATGATAATTTTAAAGTTGTCCAATCTAAAGTTGTAAACATTTGTGAAACCATTCAGCCTACTAATTTTGATAAAATTGAAACGGAGATGGTCGAAAATGAAAAAGAAATGTTAATATCATTGCTAATGCAACATTCTCTATCTTTTATCGAAGGCACTCCGCAAACTCGTGTGAATACTGGGGAAATGCATATTCGTTTAATTGAATCGACAAAGACTGTGCAAAGGCGACCATACAGATTTAGTCCAAGCGAGCGGGAGTTAGTACGTGCTAAAATTAAAGAATTGATCGAATATAAAGTTATCAGACCTAGTAACTCACCATTTGCGAGCCCTGCATTGTTAGTAAAGAAGAAAGACGGCTCAGCGAGACTTTGCGTTGATTACAGGGAATTAAATAGAAATACCGTAGCTGATAAGTTCCCATTACCGTTAATATCAGATCAAATAGGGGAGCCAAATATTTCACTTCTCTTGACATGGCTAGCGGGTATAACCAGATTTCAATGCTCCCCGAATCAATTGAATATACTGCTTTTGTTACCCCTGATGGACAATACGAATTTCTTGCGATGCCTTTTGGATTAAGAAACGCACCTTCAGTGTTTCAGAGAGCTGTATTAAAGGCGCTTGGCATTCTTGCTCATTCGTTTGTAATTGTTTATATGGATGATTTATTAATTGTTTCAGAAACGAAGGAAGAAGCGTATGAACGTTTGAAACTTGTATTAGACGTTTTGGTGAAGGCAGGATTCTCCTTTAACAGTTTAAAGTGCTTTTTCATGAGAACTACAGTGCACTATCTGGGCTATGAGATACAAGCGGGGGAGATACGTCCAAATTCTAACAAAATAGAATCACTAGTGGCATTGCCTCCACCAAAGTCAGTTGCTTCTTTAAGACAGTTCATTGGGCTAGCGTCATATTTTCGTCAATTCATTCAGGGGTTTTCTCAGCTGATGAAGCCTTTATATTTTCTCACATCTGAAACGACTAGTTTTGATTGGCAAACACAACATGAGCAAATTCGAAGTAAAATCATAAGTGTATTAACAAATAAGCCTGTTTTGATTATTTTTGATCCTCAATTTCCCATAGAACTGCATACCGACGCCAGCTCTATCGGGTATGGTGCTATCCTTCTGCACCGCATAAACTCTAAACCCCATGTGGTTGAATACTTTATCAGAGCAACTAGCCCCTGTGAGTCCAGATATACATCATATGAATTGGAAACGTTGGCTGTCGTGAATGCTGTAAAACATTTTCGTCACTATCTGCATGGGAGAAAATTCGTAATTTTTACTGACTGTAACTCAATAAAATCTTCTCGAAATAAAGTCGAATTGTCACCTAGGATTTATCGATAATGGTAGAACAACAAAAGGATCCAGAAATATCAGAAATTCTAACTAAGTTGAAAAATGACGATTTACCACTGTCATTAGTTGCCACTTATGAAATTAGATCAAATGTCTTGTATAGAAAGGTTCAAAGAAATTCAAAAACTCGTTGCTTACCTGTAGTTCCTCGTACTTTTTGCTGGTAAGTTATAAATCAGGTACATGAGTCTATCATGCATCTTGGTTGGGAGAAAACACTGAATAAAGTGTACGATCATTACTGGTTTTCGGGTATGACAAAATATGTTCAAAGATTGGTGGAGAACTGCATTACATGTAGAGTTTCTAAGGGCACTTCAGGAAAACCCCAAATGGAATTACACCCAATTCCAAAAATAAGCATTCCTTGGCACACTGTTCACATAGATATATCAGGAAAATTGAGCGGGAAAAGCGATCGTAAAGAATATATCATTGTACAAATAGACGCTTTTACAAAATACGTTTATCTATTTCACATCTTTTCTTGGATGCTAATGCATGTATAAATGCAATGAAATCTTCGATTGCCATTTTTGGCGTGCCAACACATTTAATTGCCGATCAGGGGCGCAGCTTCACGGGCACAAAGTTTGTGCAATTTTGTTCTAGCCAAAAAATACAATTACATCTAATTGGAATGGGCGCAAGTCGAGCCAATGGTCAAGTTGAAAGAGTCATGAGTACCCTGAAGAGTCTTTTGACGGCTGTTGAGACAAGCTCTAGATCGTGGCAGGATGAACTAGGGGATGTGCAGTTAGCTCTTAACGGCACAGTTAATCGTAGCACTAAGTGTAGTCCTTTAGAACTTTTGATTGGTAAAGTTGGGCGACCACTAGGGTTGATACCTATTAGTGATATAGTTGAAAGTTGAAATTGACAAGATTAAATCAAGGGAGTTCGCTGCTAAGAATATGGAGGAGGCTGCTAGATATGAGAAGACAAAATTTGATAAAAATGTGGCTAAAGTAATAAGGTTGTGTGTGGGGGACTTTGTGTTGCTTAAAAACACCGAGAGACAGCAAACGAAACTAGATCCTAAGTTCAGAGGACCCTTTTTGGTGGTCGAGGTATTGGAGGGAGATCGATACGTCTTAAAGTCTACACAGAACAATAGACGTTACAAGTACCCACACGAAAGTTTGCGAAAGTTACCGGATGTGCAAATTCCAGAAGAGCTTGATGTAAATTATAAAGAACAAAGTCAGTTGGAAAAGTCTGTTGAAAAAGAGAATTCATGAAGCCATGTGATTGGCGATGAACGAGAGTTGCTTTAGAAATGTTTGATGAATTCGTGAAGCCAAGTGTTGGGCGATGGACGAGTAATATGTTTGATGAATTCGTGAAGCCATGTGATTGGCGATGGACGAGAGTTGCTTTAGAAGTCAAGTGTTGGGCGATGAACGAGTGATGTGTTTGATGAATTCGTGAAGCCAAATTATGGGCGATTGACGAGTAATATGATTAATGAATTTGTAAAGCGATGTGTTTGGCGAAGAATTTAAAAGTTGCCTTGTAAAAGTTTAGTTAAGTTATGTCAAGGAACATTATACGAATTTGAGATTAAAATTATAAAGTGGAATGAAATTCAGGTGTTTATTATAGACACGAGGACGTGTATATGTCAGGATGGCCGTGTCGGAGAGGAGATAATTCAGTCTCTCGTTAGAACGAGACTCTATGGTGTGACCATAGGTCGTGCAAGGATATACCTCAGTTGATGAACTGAGGCCGTGTGTGGCTTCGTTGTGTTGCTGGATCTGGTATTTCTAATTTTCACTCGTTACTTCTATTCGTCCCGAGCTTTAGCGTGGTATCCTGTTGAGGACTGTTGAATAAGTGGCGGCTATGAGCAACAAAGGAGGAGCAGCAAGCTAGCGGTCAAGCGACTGATGAGAGACGACGTGGAGAAGACCTCAATTCTCCGACATATTTATCTAGGGCGTGCTAGCAATAAAAAAAAAGATCATTTTCATCATTTTCATTGGAATTAATCATAGTAACATAAAGAATATGTATAAACATTTTTTTAATTATACACATAATGCTTATTTAACATGATCTTCAATATATTATATGTAAACACCACCCAAAATATTAAAAGGGGAGTTATAAGTCAATACCCAATTTTTTTTCCTTTCGTCCCACACTTTTAACTTCTTTTCTGATCTGAACTTAGTCGAAAGCAAAAACATAAATGCACTTTCAAAAATGCATAGCAGCGGAGGGCCGTGAGGATATTTTTACTCGATTTTCGTTTCTCTGGTCCCATTGTTACTATACGTTACTAAAGTTTGTATGATTAGTTATGATGTTTTATTCGTATACATATTTTAGTGGTCGACAGGGCCCTATTTCAAGGGCATAAAAAATTTCTATTTCTCTGCCCGAGCTCTGCCGCACACACACGCAGTATAAACGTATGAAGCGTCTTGCTCGCAGCTTATATTCTACTATTTGCTACTTTCTCCTATACTACTTATACTAGTGCATTAATATTATATCAATGTATTGAGTTCCAACCACTGAATTATTTTATATTTGATTTAAAAACTCTTATTTGAATGTTTCGATATATTTTTACAGGTATGCTCAATACTCACATTTCAAAATACATTCTGAAGCAGATTATTATAAACTAGAAATAGATGGCTATGAAGGCAACGCAGGCGACTCCCTGAACGACCCGTGGTATGGATCAAACAATAGTCCATTTTCCACTTATAATAAAGATAATGATCGAAGTTCCCTGAATTGCGCCAGTATGTTGAAGGTAAATAAAAAATTTACAACAATTATAAATAATAAATATTTTAAAATTGGTTAACAGTGCTTGGAGATCTGTCTGTCCGTCTCTCTGTTTCTACCCGAGCTAGTATCTCAGTTTTAAAGCAATCTTGAAAGAAATTTTGCGCATATCTTTTCCTTGCTCGACGAGTACAAAACGAATCAGCCGAGATCGGTCGACTAAATTCTATAGCTGGCATATAACTGAAGAAATGAAAATAAAATGAAAAATGAGTGAATTAAAATGGAACTTCAAATGGATCCCGGTCTGTTGCCCGTAGGTCCCTCGTAAGTCCTACTTTTTCGCAGAGATTACCTCGAAAACGCATCCACTGCACTATAGGGAATTTGACCAGTTTTTGTGACCAAAACCCATTTTCTGAAAGTAGGAAAATTAAAATAAGTTTAACGCATTCACAATTCACCAATCTTTAGGGTTGCATAAAAGAAATTTTGATAGAGGGCGCCACAACAAAGGAATCAGCTGACAAAAACAGCTGTTGCATTAGCAAAGCACAGGCGACTGCAATATTAAGTTTTGTTTTCGAAGTTTGAGCGAGCAGAAGTAAAAAGCTAAACAATATTACATTTTTGAAATGAATTCCAATCTGTGTAGTTCGTATTGTATTTTTTTGATCGTGATATGTAGAATAAAATTGTGTTGTCCCCTTATTAGAGCAAGTAGTTTTACCAATGCATAGTTTGGATAAAATTTCATGTTCCATAAGAGATTTAAAGTAAGTCCAGAAGATTCCATCCACAAAATGTATTGTATGTGGTAGAGCATTAAATTCTTGTTCGAATGAATGTAATTAAAAATACCACTTTGTTCGATTTTGCGAGAATTTTTGATTTTTAGGACATAACCTCAATTTGGCAAATACAGATTTGTTTGCGAAGTGGTTAAGCAAAGAGAAAAGGCGCGAAGGAGAATGCTGTCTTTCTTTTTATTAAAGATTCCATCTCAGGAGTGAATTTTCAAGAGTACAGCGATATCGTAGACCAAGCGAGTAAAAAATTTTGCTACCTCTTGACGCAAATGTGGAAGAGTTGCTCTTCTAATTTAAGCCAGTTGCGCCGGAATCATGCAGTTTGGCTGAATTCAAAAACTGTTATAAATTTTCCGAAAACCAAGAACCCAGTACGTCGGCCAAAACTGCCTTTTAATGCGAAGGGCAATATATCCCGCAAGAGGCTAACTACTTTTGTTATAGGACTGCCGATATAATCGTTGAGAAATACCCCTGGTTGCCAATGAAGGAAAGTGTTCATAAAATTCTAATTCTCGGAAGTGATATTATTGGAAACACTGTCCTTTCTATTGGTTATTTCGGAGAGGAAGGAGCGGTATCTCGGAATAAATTCTACAAATCTGATCGGCTGCACCACGCCAAAAAATGTGGTAAGGTTGAAAACATAACAGACGTATTTCAGCGAGCTACAGATACTTCTGATCCAATCATTTAATCAGTGAATTTGGATAGAAGAATACAGCAACAGAGAAAAATGTGTCTTCCATTAGAGGTTTTGGACCTATTAGAGACCTCACGAATCCCGATGGCACAACGAAGGGTGAGGATGAAAGCCCTTTTAATATTGTTGATTTTGAACATCAATATAAAATTGAGATGGAAAACGAAGAGCTACGAGGTGTGGGCTTTCTTCTTAAAACTGTAATACATTATTAAGGGCGTGTCACTATTTTCTATTGAATAATTAGTTAATTAGTACTCTAAAAATATGCAGAAATTTATATTAGCTAACAAAAAATAGGGGCGGGGCCACGCCCTCTATTTGTCTATTGGTCAATATAACCCCATGCAAAAAACAGAAGTCAAATATCATGCTCCGGACATACATCCAGATAAATGAATTACGCACGTGGGTTTTATTGTTCTTTGCTTCTTTATTTTACTTGATTGTTGGCTATCAACGCTAAGGGGTATGACCTACCTCGTCTTCGATATTTCCTTTCCCTAGCTTCTGTAGACTGGGTCGTGGCTAATTGCCCAGCCAGTGCTCATTAAGTTAGGTTTTCCGCGCCACTATTTTCCAATACTGTTCCTAGCAATTCGACTCGAACTCCTATGGGTGGGTGTTTGATCTATATTATAGATTCTATAATACTATGAACTTGTAGGCATATATATATGTTAAAACGGTTAATACTGTGTGAACTATAAACTAATAGACTTACATCTAATTTGAGTAATTAGTTATAATAAAACATAAAAATGTGGAGGGGAGAGATTTTTCATCCTCAAAAGCTTCAAAACTGAAAGACCGATAAACCAAGGATTTCGTAAAGATCGGCCGACTACATCGTACTAGAGGTCTTCAACGGTACAACCTTGAAAATGAATTGAGTTGGATAGTATGTGGAGACGAAAATAATTGAGTGATTGGTGTAAAATGAGTGACTGTATGTAGATCTCACTCCCACAATATTTGGGGGATGAAAAGCGAATTGAATGAGTTAGAGTTAGAAATAGAATTATAATTGTTTCATATGCATTCTAGAACGAACGACAAAACTATGCATATTTGCCTAATATAAAATAATTGTTTGAAAATAATTGAAACATTACCGAAACCGAAAAATATTCAGGTGTTTTGCGGGTTAAGAAACACAGGTACAAAATCACGAGTGCAAGAAAGGCAAAACATACTCATACTCATACAAAAATTGTGTCGGTGTCGGTATTGCCTTATGGCTTATGAGTGGCGAGAGGTAACCGCACAAATCATTTTATGGGTATGCATAGGGTGTCGAAAAGTGCAACCCGTGCAGTTCTATGGTTCATTAGTTAAAATGCTTTCGTGCTCTCACTCCCACTCACTCCATTCGCTGTGTCTCTTGCACTCAACCATTAAATTCTATGCGAATGTATCCTACGGCTATGACAATAAGAATGTTTGTACCATGTATCATACCTACACATAACACAATGGTTGAAAATAAACCAACTTTCTTGTTTTGGAAGACAGAAGCTTGGAACTTTTTTTTTAAGTTTGTATTATAATAAATTTTTTAAATTAAATTAGTTAGCTCGATAATAACTTTTCTTTCCTGCTTATACTTTTATTTGAACAGTAATATCATGAAGTAACAAAAATAACATGTTGCGAACAATTTCGTTAAAATTTCCGTCCACTGGTGTAGAGTGACTACATTCAACTTGAACATATCTTGACTACTTAGATGACAGTTAATAAAATAGTCATTAAGCCAATAGAAGCTTACCTAAATAAACAATATAGCGGCTTACCAAAAACGGATAACAAAATTAAGTAATGAAATCACTTGCCTTGACAGTAGTCCAAAAAACTTCAGAGCTGTGAAGCAAGATTTTATTTACGGTGATGCCAGGTTTTTGATTTGAATTCGGATTAATATTTTAAAAATAAAATATATATCAATACCCCAAAGGTTTTTGTCTACGCCAACCCACTTTTGAAATTCTGTAACTTGACATTCTGTAACTTTTGTTGTAACTTGACATTTCACCAAATCACTAGATTTTTCTTTAAATTTCAGTTCTTTTAATTTAATTTACCTGCGTTACTTACATATGTAACTCTCTTAAACCTTTTTTTACTTCAATTTATGAAATAATCACCTTTTATTTAACCATTTTCTATAGAAAAAACATAACTTTATTGCATAAACATTTAATTTTATTTCCCCAACCTTTTTGACATCAAACAACTGGCACAAATGTGAACTTTTCGAGATTTACTACTTTTTCGAGATAAAAATAACTGTGTTCAGAAAATAATTATTTTGTAAATAACCACAATTGTAATCGGTAAACGGATGATGCGGTCATGAAATATGTGGTGAAATGGGGGACTTGTAATTTCAGTTGCACAACAGCTGTCGTTTTGAAAGTAAATTAGGGAAATATGAGAGTTAGATCAGGAGCACGCTTTTATGCTTTTTTGTTAGAAAAAAGTAATCACTTGTTAAAGTAAACAACGGAACAGCTTTTCCCATAAGCACTTTTCGGTATAGCCTTGAGCTCTTCCAGCGATGCAGTCTTTATCTCTTCAATCGTTGCAAATCTCGTCCTTTCATAGGTCTCTTAAATTTTTGGATCAAGAAAAAGTCACATGGGACCAAATCCGGTGAATATGGTGGCTGAGGCATTATTGTGGTGTTGTTTTTGGCCAAAAAATCTCTCACAAGCAAAGATGAGCGAGCAGGGGCATTATCGTGATGCAAAAGCAATGCATTTTTTCACAATTCTGGATGTTTCTATTTTATTGCTTCTCGAAAACGGCGCATGACTTCCAGATAATACTGTTTATTGACCGTACAACCATATGGAAGAACTCCTGATGCACACTTGCTTTTTTCGGTCTTCGCTCACCTGGGCTCTTCCATTGGGACGATTGGGCTTTGGTTTCGATATCATGAGTAAATCTGCGTCGTCGTTGGCGTCATTCAATAGCTCTTGAGCCATTCTCATGCGACGGTTCTTTTGGTCAAAATTCAGCAATTTCGAAAAAAACTTCGCTGAAACACGACAATGTGTGTGTGTCATGCCCAAAACGTTTGAAAAAATTTCATGCTACGAGCCAAGCGATATACTGACATGTTCAGCAACTTCTCTGATAGTGATTCGACGATTTTCCAAAACAATTTTCTTCACTGTTTGAACGTTCTCATCAGTTGCTGACGTCCTTGGGCGTCCAGAGCGAGTCTCGTTATTGGCATCTTCCCGGCCAAGAGTTTGTAACATTTGTAAATATGTTTTTTTTTCTCAGAACAGTTTCACCGTATGCCACTGTCAATATTTCAAGTGTTTCGGATCACTTTATTTTATTTTTTACACAAAATATGATGCGAATCCTTTGATTCATATTTTTCGATAGCAAAAAATCCCCGAGCACGCAAAACAACTTGTAACCTTTACGCATCTCACAATCAAACAAAAAAGTGGGTTCAATTGAAACTTGGTTCAATTGAAAGGAAGAGTGTACCAGCATAACAAAACAAAAAAATCGATAATCAAAAATATGTTTCCCGAAAAATTTGAAAAGTCACCTTACTTTTTTAACACACTATAGGGAATTGGAACTGCACTATAGGAAATTTAACTACTTTTTCTGGCCAAAAATAATTATTTGAATGTTAAAGAATTTAAATAAGTTTAACTGCTTATCATTCAAAATAGATTAAATTTTAATGTTGAATATCATAAATTTCAATAGATGACACTACTGCGAAATAATCAGCTGTTGAAAAGAGCTGTTGAAAATTTACATGAGCTTACAATTTTCGATTTTGGGTGCGATTTTAAAAACGCGAATGAATACTTTTCGATGTGGTTTGTATTATGTGTTTGTGAAGTGTCCAAAAAACTTGTGTTGTCTTTTAATAAAGTGAAAATATAAGTAGTCTAGCAAACAAATTTTTAGAATTAAATCTCATTTTTAAAAGGAGATTAAAGCTACACCGATTGGAGTCTCTCAATAAGAAGTTCTTAAAAAAATGAAAAACTACGCTTTCCTTTCTTTGTTTTCTAAAACTTGTTCCAACCAAATTTCGGAAAACATGTTTCTCAGTAAAAAATTTTTTTTTTAAGTTTGGGTTGTCATGTGAGGCGGAATGAGAACAAATAAGAGAGCTTTTAAAAAAAAACTGAGGGAGCTCAAAGTGTCATTGTGCCGACAGTGGGGCGGCAGAATTTCTTACCCTAAGCACGCGTGCTATGGAAAATGAGAGTTTGCCCATCACTGATCTAAAACCACAATTAACTAATGCTTATAAACAACCAGGTGTACAAAAACGACACAAAAATTAAAAATTTTAACTTTTGTTGCCGTATTTATAAAACCAGGAACACGGGTTAGTCCTAATAAACTGAAAAATGCTATACTTAAATCAATAGACTACAATAAAATGTCGTAGTGGAGAAATCTAAAACAACAAGAGCAGGTCAACTTCTAGTTCAAACAAAAACCGTACAGGTTGAAAAAATGGTATGATATACAAAGGCACATACAAAGATATACATACAACTTGTAGATACAAAGGTAGTACCAAAGATTATAAAGTGCATAGATGGGACATCTCATACAAAGAACAATTACTATGGCGGGTTCCACACCGCGACAAATTAGGTTTGAGAAATTTTTCGCGCGACGACGAATAAGGGATAACCAAGTGGTAGAGTGCTTGGTTGATGTGCAAAGTAAAACGAGTTCAAACCAGGCTCGGGACATCCATTTTTAATTTTAAATCTATTTATATTATATTTTTATATTTTTAATGTGTTTTCCAAAATTTATAATCCAATAAAAAATATACAAAAATTTTAAAAACTCCTTATTATTGTCTCAGGTCGTAGTGGAACCCGCTGTAAAAATATCGGTTATATATTCTTAAGCATAGTACTGAGTTGACGAAAATCGAAATCTGCTGTCCAACGAGTGACATCTGTCACACTCCATATAAAAAAAAACGGTGTAAAAAAGGGAAGAGGAAGAAATTTTTGCCTTCTAGATTTTGCGGGTACTGAGTTGACGAAAATTTTTGTTATCGATTTTAATCGTGTTGCCGGATCAAAAAAATTGAAAAAAAAACCCGTTACAGGGGGTTCCACGACGGAAAAAATGGAAATGGTGGTAGCGTAATGCTACCAGTCCACTTATCTACGCTCCACTGTGCCAACATATGCCCCACATGCCCTTACATATATCCGTACTTGCATGCATGTCCATATATTTCCAAATATTTTCTGCCCCAATTTCAGGAAATATATAGCCGATAAAATTAAAAAAAAATTTAAATTTTCTAAAACCAACAATTATAATCCGCCATTTCACTAAAAATCCGTGATTACGTCGCTTAAATTCTCGACCTAGCCGTGTTGTGCTTTTTGGTTCTGTTTTTTTTTTCCTTTGGGGTACGTACAGGGTGCCGACGGCATAACCGGCTGCGTAACAAATAATTTAAAAAAAAAATCAATTAATTATAAATTTATGTATTTATAATTAAAACTACTAAAATTTATTTAATTCTTATTTTCCGTTCGAGCAAAGGGCCATGTTTTTTTTTTAATTCACCTTTCCGGCCACTCAATAATTAAAGTCGAAAATTTAATTTCCGAAAAATTATAATTAATTAATTCAACTATCCACGTTCTGTCCTAATAGAGCCGCGGCTTTAATTCCACCTTCCCGGCTTCGTGATAATTAAATTCAATTAATTAAAGATTAAGGTTTCAACTCCACCTTTCTGGTTCCATAATAATTAGTCAAAAATTAATTAATTAATTTTTTTTTTTTTTGTGTTAAATTTAAGCCAAAGTTAAGTTCACCTTCCGGCCCCGCAAATTCGAAAATAGAGAAGAATTCAATATCTACGTACGAGCCGCACTTGCGGAAATATACATACATATATTGACCGTTATCATTTTTTTCCGAACGAGCACGAATTTTCCGGTACTTGTCCATTTTCTGTCCCTCTAACGCTGCTTCTACTCCGCTTCAGGCAACATCCGCCTAGAATCTCAACAAACCTCGTCCCCTTTGGTTTTTTTGGGTTCCTGAAATTTTAGCTTCCACATTCGAGTTGTGCCGCATACAATGTTCCTTTCGACATCGGCGCTACTAATTGCCACTTGTGCCTTGTAATCGCATTTCATCCGCGATCTCACCGTTCCCATCACATTAGTGTGACCGGCCACCGCTTCGTACGAGTTCCCATCACATTAGTGTGACCGGCCACCGCTTCGTACGAGGCACCTATTGCGCAAGTCAGTCGACAAGCGAATTGGAGTCTGAGAATGCCCACGGGAGACGACCAAAGGCCACGTCCGATCCCAATCACCCGTTTGGACAGATCTCAATCCGCGTCTCCGCGGACGCCTCTTTTAAAGCCTAAAGCGTCCAGTGCCATTACAAGGGCAAAGAGTGACGAATCCGTCAATGCAATCCCCGGTCCTTCACAGAGACAGACTCGTTCCGTTCCAAAAATGGCTCAAAGTGCGGTCGACGTGGCGCTGAAAAAGTTCATCGCCACAACCGATCGAATTAGCCAATTTGAGGCAAACATAAATACTCCGGTCGCCAGAGAAACGGGAATAGGCTCCCAGCACATGTGCGAAGTCCATCGGGACCGAATTCGGGCACTGCGGGAGAAGGTGGAAAAGAGCTATGAGAGCTTTTCCGATTTGCTAGCCGTGTCAGACGACAATTCGGCCACCTCGACAGTGCTGGAATCAAAGTGTAGCTACTGTTACTCCGTCTATTCGAGGTGTATTGCCAGCTTCGGGAGAAAATTTCCTCCCAATCCACTCAGGCTTCCGTCAATGTCCACACGCCCGCGCCTACAGGCTGCCGGTTACCTCCGGTGGATACCGAGGTCTCGGGTGATTATCTTCGGTGGCCCACCTTTAAAGACTTGTTTACGGTCATTTACATCCAAAACTCGCGGCTCACCCCGGTAGAGAGGTTGTTCCACTTACTGTCCAAAACAAGTGGTGACGCCCACGCCATTGTTTCTAAGGCTCCGCTTACCCATGAGAGGTTTGTCGTCGCTTGGCAAAGCCTCACAGACCGCTTTGAGAACCAGCGGCTATTGGTCAACAGCCAATAAAAGATCCTTTTCAACATTCAGGCTATTTCTCAAAAGTCCGGGGTCGCGCTGAAGGAGCTGCAAGCCACCATTCAGAGTTGTCGGACAGCCCTAGAAATGTCCTCCATCAATGTTGAGGCTTGGGACTGTCTCCTTGTATTTATGATTTCGTCAAAGCTCCCCAAAGTCACACTTTCTATGTGGGAGCAATCCGTACATAATAAGGCCGAGATTCCATCATGGAAGAAATTAGTTAACTACCTGACAGAGCGCCATCGCACTCTGAAGGCCATCGACGACGTCAGGCCTAGTGGTTCCGGGCAATTTCCGCCAAGCTCGGGACTTCCTACTGCCCCTGCTCGGAGGCTCAATTCACACGAGACTCGAGTGGTTCCGGGCCAAAAGGGCTGCGATCTTTGTTCGAGGGAGGACCACCCCATTCGCTTATGTCCGCGTTTCCTAGATATGGATGTAAATGGGCGCTTTGACTACATTACAAGGAAGCAGTTATGTTTAAACTGTTTTGCCCGAGGGCACCAGCAGCACGTGCGCCCGTCATGTTTCACGTGTCACAGCCGACACCACACCCTCCTGCACCGGCAATCCGTTCGCCACTGCTCCAAGTCCGCCTACGCCTACCGCCTACCGCTCCAAGTCCGCCTACGCCAGCAAACTCAGGCTCAGAGGATCAGTCGAATGTGCAGGTGTGTTTCGCTTCCGGGTCAGGAGCAGTTCTACTGGGCACGGCCCTTATCAACGTGTGCCATTTGGGGTGCACCGTCCAGGCACGAGCACTGATAGACTCAGGGTCCAAAGCGACTTTCATAACGGAACGACTGTTCAACCTTGTCAAGTTTCCCTTCAAGACGATTCAAGCACAAGTTTCCGGCCTTAATCAGACCATTTTCGCCCAGTCTACTAAATTGTGCCATTTCTCCATTCGGTCGCCGTCTAGACCCGGGCTACGATTGGAGACTGCGGCTTATATTCTTTCGCAGTTGGCAGGAAATCTGCCATCATATCCGATTTCGCGAGATCGTCTCAAGGGGCTGCCCGATATTACCCTGGCGGACCCCAACTTCTTTGAGAGCTCCCAAGTCGATGTGTTATTAGGAGCTGACATTCTTCCGTCCATTCTCCTCGGTAATTCTAAGGATAACATCTGCGGGTCGATTCTCGGTCAGAAGACCATGTTTGGATGGGTGCTGACAGGCCCATTATCTCCAGCCAACCCCCGCAGCGTGTCTGTTTTTTCCGCACGAGTTGCCCGCAGCCTCGGTGACTCACTGGTTCAGGGTTTCGATTCCGGATGCGAGCATAATTCTGTTACGACTCCTTCTTCGATTTACACATCGCATCACGCTGCACGGTGGCAATCAGCTGATGATCCGACTGGTCCGGGTCTAATTCTAGATTCCAAGGTCATATTCAGCACGATATCGCCACGCCCACGCAACGCCCCGTCACTGGAAAGCAGATGTACTCGAGGTACACTATCCTACCGATGCCGAGTCTGCAATGGGAGTCATCCGTTGAAGAAGTGTCGGCGCTTCCTACGCCTTAGTGCCGAGGAGCGGCTCCGAGTGGTTCTCGTGAACCGCTATTGCTCGAGCTGCCTGGCCCACGAGCACTCCGACGGATCCTGTCGGCGTGGGGACGGCTGTAAGACGTGTGGTCAGGATCACCACACGCTGCTGCACCTCGTGACCGAGGAGCACCGGTCACGGAGCGCGGGAGACAGGACACGGGGTGTCTCGCTCTCTCGTCGGCCGTCGTCCGCCAACTCCCGGCGCGGTTCGGGTACTTCTCGGCCTTCGTCCGGCACTCACAAGCCGAGCCACGGCCATCGACTTCCCGGCGCTCGTCGGCAACTCCTCGGCAATCTTCCGCCACTGGCCGGCACTCGTCAAGAGCTCCACTGCTTTCGTCCGCCACTCATCGGGTGCCGTCCACCGCTCGTCCGTCCGCGTCATCCGCGCCTAGGCAATTTTCCGCCTCTCCTCGAAGGCCCCCGCAGGACGCGGTCGCTGCGCCCAACCTATCGTCGCTGCTGAAGCGGAACAGCGTCAACACTGGGACCCGGATCTTCGACACGGGGGCCTTCATCGACCCGTGTACGCCCTCGAGCTGCAGTGACGCATAGCTAGCCACGAGGGATCTGTGTCAACCCAAGCGATTGCAAGGGGGCGGGATGTTTAGGTGAGGGGCCGCGCTGAAAAGCGTACCCGCGCACCCGCGCTTAAAAGCTCATCCGTGCTGAAGAGGGCATCCGCGCTTGACCCTCTATGCATTCTCCCTCTCTCGTCGGCCGTCGTCGATCGTCCGCTCTGGTTTATATTTACGTTTAGCGTTTATTCTTTCTAAGTTAAGTTTAGTACCATTTAAGCAACGAATAAAGCTGAATGCGAGAATACCCACACGACGCCCCCGACTTCTTCATTTTTCTTACTGGAATCTTTTGCGGCAGCAACGCCCACCTATAAACAACTTGTATTTATCAAACTCCTTTTGTCAAGGTTCACTTACAAAATTTAATTATTGTCCCTAACTGAGGACAGATTGTAAATAAAACTTTTAAATGTTAAAAAAAAAAAAAACATAAACAGCAACTTATATCTTTCTCCATCCAACAACACTAATCAACAAAATCGGATATAGTTGGCCGATCCTTATGGGAATATCACAATAAAACCGAGTAATTACAATACAATACCTAAAAAAAAGTCCCAAGCTTTAATCTTCAAAAATACAAAAGTCGGTATTTCTACCAATACCATTTCCGATCGTTCACTATATTATTCATATTTATATATGAATATTATTCATATTATTCATATTCAGTATTATATATATTCTTTGTACTAAGTTCCAGCTTTCTATCTTCAAAAACACGGAAGTTGGGTCATTTCCAATCGTTCAGTTATATGGCAGCTATAAGATATAGTCGGCCGATCCTTACGAAATTTGGCATGTCGTATTATTTTGCCAAAAATAGCTCTCACGTATTTCAACTCTCTAACTCTAAAACACCAAAGTTATACCATTTCCGATCAATCAGTTATATGGCAGCTATAGGATCCGATCCGCGCCGTTCTGACTTATATACTGTGTGCAAATGAAAGAAGGGTGTGCAAAATTTCAAGACGCTAGCTTTAAAACTGAGAGACTAGTTTGCGTAGAAACAGACAGGCGGACAGATATATATATGTATATATACATATATATTTCATATATATTTGTATGTGATATATGAAACCATGATACAATTGTACAACTTGTTTCTTAATTGCCAGTAAATACTGGAGATCTAAGGGCTTCCCCGATAGCTATTACTTCTGCTTGGAATACACTACAGTGGTCGGGGAGTGTGAAGGACTCATTTAGACACTGCCGCTCGCAGTGGAAACCGTCTTCCACCTGGCCATTCAATTTTGAACCGTCTGTATAAATATGAAGAGAACTGGCTGGTCCCGGGACTTGTGTGGCCCATTCCTCCCTCGTTGAAATGGATACCTTATATCTTAAGGTGGGATGATAAACAGGTAAACAGTAGTCTTTAGCCCCCGTTGGAGTGCAGTAATGTAGGTTAAACTTGGAATGTCGATAGTCGGTCCTTTTCCATAGACTCATCTCGCTTAGCCTAATTACCGATAGAGTGGCTATCTTGACCCCCACTATCTCAACAGGTAATAGGACGAGAATGAAGTCTATGGCGTCTGTCGGTGTGGTACGTAGTCTGCCTGTAATGCAGATGCAACCTTTGATCAGGTCGAGCTTCCTGCTGTCTTCCACCAGCTGTTTGAGTAGCGGTTGCGAGAGGAGGGCGTCTTGGTCGTGGCCTATATATGCCGAGCACACCCTAAGAGGACCCTTTGGGCTCTCTATTGCTGCGGTAACGTTGTCCTCGTTGCTGAAATTAGGTAGCAAAAAGATGCTATGGTTCATTTTTGCGAGGATCGGGCTTGCCTTTTATTTGTTGTGTCGGCCTTCCAGAGCCCAATCCTGTCTCCAAGGATCCAGGGTTCCTCGATGAAGGCTACATCAGCTCCACTCTCGGCGAGGTGGAGTAGGAGGGCAGCTGACGCCGCCTTACTGTGGTGGAGGTTTATCTGCAAGATTGTTAGACATTCTTAAGATTCGCCACCACAGTAACCTCTGCTTCCGTCTCGGGGCTCAACAGAGAGTCCGCTCTTCTCTGAGGTGTACCCTTTCAGAACGTCTTCCTCCTCTTCCGACATTCCTTCCGGGTGCCCCTATTCGGTCGGCTCCTCCAAGTCTAGCTCTTGTGCGTCTGCCTCCAGCTCGATACCTCCTGTTTTGTTCTTTGCATCGGATTTGTAGATACGGGCGTCACGTGCTCGAATCCGTATTTGATCCGGTGCTCTAATCTTTCCAAGGCTTTCACGGTCTCCTCTTTGAGAGTGAGGATGACCCGCCTTCGCAGTCCTACCGCCTCCTCGACCTTGGCGACTCTCTAGTCCGCCGTTGGAAGCGTCGGATTGCACATCCTAAGCGTCGTCTGGATGGTTTTAGGATCGGCTGGCTTTTCTGTGAGCCATTGGGATCTCTTTGGATCTCTCTTAGTCAACTGCCACCAGCTTTGCTCCGGGGTAGTTTTCCCCAAGCGATGCTACCATTCGCTTGTACCATAAGTCTCTACCGATCGCGTGTCTTTTCAGGCAATTACCTTGCGCCTTCTCATTCTTTCCTCCGCTCTTTAGCATCGCCTCCACGAAGCGTCCATGCAACTCGTTTACCACTCGTCGCCAAAGGTTCTTGGGAATGATCCCAACTTTGAATCCCTTGTCCAGGACTCCAATAAGGGTTCTTCCCTTCGTCACTTCGGCGAGCGGTTGGATGGCTGCGGCTGGGCCTTCCTCTTCTTGGCTTGGAGATGGCTGCGGCTTGGCCTTTCCCTTCTTGGCTTGGAGGGCTCCTCCCTCCGTTGATCTCTGCCTTTTCGCACTCTGCGCGATCTCCTTGGCAAAAACCAGCGTGGTTTTTCTCTAGTCTCACACCCGCCTTTTCCGGATGAAAGTCGGGCAGTATCTCCCTTGCTTACTTTATAATCTCGGCCGGGTTGGCTTCTGCCGATGGGTCCGCCCTCATTAAAATGAAGGCTACTCTCCTATCTTTATAGGAGCCTTTCCGCTGCGTCGAGTGAGCTACCGGACCATGGTTCACCTTAGGGGCCCCGCCGGTTGGTTTAGAGGTTGACCCTGGGGCCTTTCTTTCCACGCCGTTCGGTGGCCCCATGGCTAGCCCCGCTTTAGAACCGGTTGCCTTGGCATCCTCCTCCGCATCGGCGCGTCCCGCCTCCAGATGTTGCCCCTCTGTCGGCAGCTTCTTCATTCCAGCCACTCCTTGGCTTTTGAGGGCCTTGGAGTTTGACGGGTCACTGACCCCATTTCCGGACTTTTTTAGGAAGCTCCGTTCTTCACTATGGTTTTTTGGTTGGTTAAAGAATTCTTGTTTTGGACCCACGAGTAGGTGGGAAAAGGTACGTCCATCATGACATAGCCCGATTGTCACAATAAGCCTGGTTACAACTGGGGGGTCGGCCGGTCTCCCAGTAAGCATTTGTCGCGGAAATGAATACTAAAACTCCTTTTGATTCCAGGGTTAGATATCCAAACCGCAGTTTCAGGCACGTGCTTAAAAATTCCATAATAGATAGTCAGTAATAGATAGTGAAAAATGAAATAGTTGCATTTTGTCGTCAGATTCTATAAAACAGCCTTTACCTAGGTTTTCCTTAATCATCGTTAATATAAAAAAACTTATTGGACACAAAAAATATGAGACATTATAGACCACACAGAAAATTGACTCTGTGTGTCATGATATTATCCCTTAAAATCTTAAATACAGCGGAAAATATAGAAAGAAAGAAAATACAAAAAGAAAATACAATTTACAAAATCTCTTGAATATGATCTACCAGGCATTTGGAGAAAGTTATGTTTTTAAAAAAATAGTTTCGAGAATACATAACCGGAGCCACCTTTGCTCCGTCCGAAAGACGATAATCAAGAAGAAACGCTAAAAAGCTACTTAAGCGGAAAAATTAATTGATTTTTGACGTATTTCAAATTACCTGAGATTGAAACCATTGAAACATTGAAACGGGTGCTAAGATTTACAAAAAGGGACTGGTCCAACAATGGCTTTTGGAAAATAGTAAGATAAACTATTATATATATATTATATCGATATATTCGATGATGAGATAAGATTTATCACAATCTTCTCCTATTCTCGCGTCATTTAGTCGTATCTTGTATATTGTGGGTATGAATCCGTTCTAAGTTATACAATTCGAGTTTTTTGACTGGCCATAGCGTGTCTGTTTTATACAGATACGGCGGTCTTTTAAACCATCTTGATCCTCCTTTGAAATTTGATTCCTTGGTCCCTTTTTGGTCCTGTCACCTGCAACGTTCATCGATGACGGAAACCATCTCCAAGAGCCATCTCCGTTTGAAGACAAAAAGAAGTGGACAATTAAAAAAACCTTTCAAATGACATAAAGTATGTTTTGGTAGCTACACTACTTCTTCCTTCCTAGATGACTTCTTTGAGGGTCGCCGGATGTAGCACGGACCAGACGGGTATGTAAGTTTTTAAAAAAGACTATTTTTGTCCTTCCATCTAAATAGCTGGAGATCCACGTTAAGAGGTCTGTAGAAAATCCCAGCATATTCGGCTTACTCAGCAAGAGTGAGTGATCAAATGCTGTGCTAAAGTCTGTGTAAATTACATCGGTTTGATATCCCTTACTAAAGCCATTTATGACAAAGGATGTTAACTGGAGCGACGCTTAATAAAGCCATGCTGCCAAGGAGGGATGATCGAAAAGCAAAAGTGTTGCAGATGAGCAGCAATTAATTTTCTAAATAACTTTGGATTTGACAACAATTTAGAGATACCTCTGTAGTTGGCAGCACCGGGCTTTTTTCCTTTTTTATGTAAGGGAATTATGAAAGATTCCTTCCACATAAGGGGAAAATCGAGGTTTCCAAAGATAAGTTGAAAAGTCTTAGAAGAGGTTTGCACAGAGCCCTGGCACAATATTTTAGCACACAGCCAGGCACTCCATCAGGGCCTGGCGAATAAATGGGTTTGACCCTTAGAAGATCAGATAACAAGCTATTTTCGGAGAAAAACTGACAGAAAATAAGATTAGCTGATTGAATGTTGTATGCATAAGGCTTATCTGTCGATTTAGGCGGAGACTAAGTTGTTTGAAAAAATTCGGCAATGGAATAGAACAAATTCGGGAATTTATCGACAATGGCCTAATCAGAGGTCGCAGACGAATTTTCAAACGTAAGCAGTGGTGGGAAAGATACATTTTTACGCTTTGTGTTTACAAAATTACAAAACTCGGATCCTGAGTAAATTTTATACGGCAGCAACGAATATAATTCCTGTAACATTCAGCGTTAGGCACGGTTAAATTTGACCGAGCTAGTAGATATCTTGATAAATCAATACTACTGCAGTTTTTTTTATATTTCAGTAAGAGCCTATTTTTAGTATTCTTTAGGTTAGTGAGGCACCTTGTAAACCAAGGAGGATTTGTTGAAGCGGACGGATTTTGCCATGGCACACAGGAGTCAAAAAATGTATTTAAAGTACAGTAAAATTTTTCTAAGGTGACATTAAGATCGGTGCATGCCAGAATATGGGACCAATCATATGTATCTATAAGGCTATTAAGTTTGTGAAAATCAGCTTTACGGAAAAAGCGAATCTTATTTGTCACGCATGAAGGCATCCGATCGATACCAGGAATGGTTTCGATAGAGACCAATTTATTTATTCGGCTTCAAGTATACCACAGCACATGCGAAGCGATGCGGTTTAAGTTTAAACTTAAGATTCTCAATAAGTTCAAATCACAAGCTAGTAAACACCGGATTACAAATATTTAGAAACGCAGTGCGCACAAAAAACACGACCGTTCGCTTAAGAGGAAGAGAGAGAAGTTAAAACTGAAGTTTCTCAAAAACTTCGATTCTTTAAAAACACCAAAGTTATAGAATTTCCAATCAATCAGTTATATGGCAGCTATAGGATATAGTCGGCCGATCCGATATGTGCAGTTTCAAAAGTCGATAGGCTTAAAACTGAGAGACTAGTTCGCCTAGAAACAGACACACGGACGGGCATGCTCATATCAACTCAGGAGGTGCTCCTGATCAAGAATTTATATACTTTATAGCAGTGGTCGGCACGGCCCTATCCCGAGGGCATAGGAAATTTCTCTGCCCGAGCTCTGCCACACACACAGTATTAATGTGTGAAACGTCATGCTCACAGCCTACTTTCTGCTATTCGTTACTAACACTAATGCGTTTAAACCAATGTATTGGGGTGCCGACCACTGCTTTATAGGGTCGCACATGTCTCTTTCACTGCGTTGCACACTTTTGACCAAAATTATAATACCCTCTGCAAGGGTATAAAAATTGTCTTCCCACTCCTAGAAATACCCACTAGGTTTCTAGTTTATAAATAATAAATTTTAAACTTAATTTTTTGGTGTCAATCGCGTTTCAAAATTAGAATAGTTTCTGTAAAGTTGACCTAAAGAACCGAACCTAATCTATTAGACAAATATAGTTCATATATTAAAATAAATTTTTTTCTTCTAATAGGGTGGCTGGTGGTGGAAGTCATGCGGTCGTGGATTAAATGGACTGTATCTGCACGACCCTCAAGATTTAACTGCTCGACAAGGAATTGTGTGGTTTCGTTGGAGGGGATGGGACTACACACTGAAAAAATCCACTATGATGATTCGCCCTAAGACACCGAACCCGCAGTTAACATCGTTCATTTAAAAACAACAACAAGAGATTAAATATCATATAGAGAATATTACATATTTAACTACTTCACAATTTTAAGAATAAGGTTCCATTACTGCGTTCATTTTTGTATATAATTTAGCTTAAACATGCATACGATTTTAGCATACGATTAAACTTTGTTAAGTTTTATTATTTTGAAAAACAAAATTTTTTTTCATGCTTACAAAACAAAATATATTTTTGTGGTCACCATAAAAAAATAATTGAGTGAAAAAATTTTAACATAATTCATGAGCGTTTAGTATTGCACAACAATAAAATATTTTTAACTTTGTGGCCTAAATAAATAAATAAAAATATAAAAATTCAGTAAATTTAAATATAAATATTAATATATAATATATATGTTTGGTCATTGAGCGTTTTCAATGCCGTAAATAAAAAGACGAATTTAATTACTTTTGAACGTTACAAATGTTTATTCCTGCATGCAGATGAAGCCGGATGATCCGCAGATAGACCAGCTTATGGTGCATGCAAGGAGTAAATACAATACCGAGATTTCAAGTAAATAAAGAGAGAGGGCGGCCCGACAAGTCACCTCGAGCTAAAGCTTTCGAAAGTGGAGAGGGCGGCCCGACCTAGACATTGGCGAGCTAAAACTCTCTATAGAAAACCCGTTGAGTCGAACGGCTGAGAGAAAGTCGGCTTGCGATCAACAAAGCTTTAAATAAACATTACACTAATCATTACACTAAACATTACATAAAAATTATTTAAACATTATTTAAACATAAACATTAAACGCCGTGCTGCTGCTTAACCCGACAATATATGTATTTCAAAATCATCATTTTATTGTTTTGAATATTAAAAGTTAGCATTTAGCATGCATTCTAGATCTGCATTAAAGTTTGAGCATACAGCCGACGGAAAATCTATTCGGCAATAATTTATTGACACCAAAAAAAATGTGCTAGTGTTATGTCGCTGTATCGCGGTCTCTCTCGGTCGATCCTCATCATCAAGCGATGAGCCGCGCCCCGCTTTACTTTATCGCTCGATCGTGAACCTTCCCATCATAATTTTAGATCGAACAGGTTTTTACTGAAAGGGAATTCTGAACTTCACAAATAAAGTTATGCATGCTTACGTGTATTTTTAGACGCTAGAATCCTTTGGTAAGGCCGGGCACCGGGCGAGTCCTATACATCTTCTCATTAAGCTCCACGAAGTGTGTGCACGTTTTTCTGGCCGCCCCACTAACTGCATTGCTACGTTTAACTTCAAAATATGTTTTCTTTTACATTTGCAGCTTACTTTTTATTTGGTCTCTGGATTGTGTCATATTTTTAGACTTCATCGATTCTGCGAGACCCCTGCAAACCAGCTTGCTTCGCTTAGTCTTCCCATCGAGCTTATATTATTTATTATTATTTTCCTTTACCAGGCCAAGCAGTTCGGTTATCTCGGCGTTTGACCAAACCGATCTCTAAGGCTTTAAACATAGTGCGCGCTGAGACGAAGACAAAGGTGAAAAGAAAATGAAGAAATCTATTTTTCATCCTCTTCAAACCTTCAAACACACGCCACCATAGCATTTTAACTCAATTTAAACTGGGGAAAAAAATCCTTCATCATTAAGTTAATACATTAATTCTATTTATGAGTGTTTTGTACAGTTATCAATGCCAAGAAAATGCAAAGGGGGTGATTTGAGCCGTGATACTAGTAGATCTCGAAATATGCGAAATAGAAGATACGAAAGAACCGAAGAACAAATCCAGCAACAAAATACTGATGTACGTATTAGAATAGCGCAATTGCATCAAGAAGAGCCAGAAGATACACGAGCTGAACGCAATGAACTCAGAAGATAATAACAACGACAATCACGCCGTTTCACAGTCAATAGACGCAGAACAAATGACCAACAACGACAACAGGTACATCGAGCATTTATATCTGATTCATTGCTTCATCTACCATTCCAGTATGTGCCTGATATTGAGTATTATGCTCACTCAAAAGTGGTAATTGGAGCTATGGACAAGGAATGTCCGCATTGTCATGCTCTGAAATTCAAAAATGAGCCAGCTAGGATGTGTTGCGCGTCAGGAAAAGCGACGACAGCGAAGAATTATATTTTCCCACAGAGTTTTTAAGCTTACTGGATTTGCAACCTTTACCTTTACTGGATTTTAAAGGTTGGATCTGCAATTATCATACCTCGTAATTTGAACCCGCCCCGACTGTGCAACGGGACGCGATTAGTCATTCAAAAATTAATAAATAACGTAATCGAATGCAGCATGGCATACTTTCGAGTGGGTAACCATCCAGCTTGTTTGTGTTGGCGAAACAAAAAATCTTGTTCACGCTATAGCACCAAAAGATTGACTTGTTGAATTACGATCAAGTAATAACTTAAAAATAATGTTTGCCTTTTGTTATTTTTATATTCCCTCATGGTTCACAGCGCTCCAGATGACTTTAAAATACATAAGTCTAGAACTGAGTAAATTTTGTACAGAAATAATGAAGTCAACTGGTGGCAAAACAACGTTTGCCGGGTCAGCTAGTATAGATATATATACATATTCAAAAATCGTTTATCTTCTTTTTGCGAGACTAACAAGAGGGGTATCAAATCTTATATTTTTAACTTAAATAACAGTTATATTGACTGATACAGAGTTAGACGGCCTTAAAAATTGATTGCTGGGCTTGGAGGTCGTTGCGTCTCAGGCGGGATACGCTAGAAACCCGTCAATCCCCGAGCGAGAAAATTTGGGTGCGAAGACAGTTTTTCTTTGTATGACTCTTTTTGCAGGCTTTCAGTTTTAGGTGCAACTTCTTGCATTCGATGTGCTTGCGCCAGGTAAGTCTTTTATCAAGATGGACGCCAAGGTACATTAGAGTCCCACAGCCAAACGCAAGGAGAGCGTAAAGAACAAGTGAGGACGGACGGTTTCAGGACGGTTCCTCTACAAGCCCAGGGTATCAGAGTCGAGTTGGGCCATTCCCGAACACGGCAGAGTAGCCTTGCAAGGAAGTGAGGAAAGTATAAGTCTGGCATTCGCCTTACCGACTCCTGAAATCGCAACCAACAGACGTGGTCCTGCGAAATAAGGATAGGCCGACTTGTGAACTCACGCCCAAGTGAGAGACCAAGTGAGAGCACTCCGGAGCTCCGGAGCACACGGAGAGCTCTAACACTTAAATGTCGAACTCTCCAAAGGCGGTCCTCCAACTCAACGCTATAAGCTTCCTAAAAAGTTTCGTACCGATTCGCTTTAATGAGCCTCCTTTTATAGCAACTTGGGTATTTTTGAAGATAGTAGCTTGGGACTTTTTTTTTTATTTTTTATTGAAATAAAATGGTTATATTTACCATAGATGCAACCAGACGGTAATTTTTTTCGTCGCGCTTGTTGGTGAGGGGGGAACGTAAGTGCAAACGATTTTATTTTTAAAATTAGTTTCTTACTAGTGAATTGATAAAAGAAATTTATTTTTTTATTTTTTATATCACTTATTCACTATTACAATTTATTGATAGGTCAATTGTTAATTCACTGCTCTTATACTTTTTTCAATTAGTTCTTCTGCTCGGTTCGGATCTCAAAAATAAACTCCCTCTTAATTCTAAAATCTTCTCCAACTAACTTCAGCCAGAAGCTTTTCTTTCTTAAGCTTCCAGAACTTTTCTTATTTCAATAAAAGCTTATGCTGAAACTGTAGCATCTGGTTGTGAAAATAAATTATGCTGCGCGATGCAATTTGATTGAAAATCGGAACGCAATATGATCTGAACTTAGAACGCAATTCTTTGGGCTTCGATCGTGAGAACGGAAGCTTGTGTTTACTTTACGATTGGTTTATTTATCTAGCAAAACGGTCAAGCACGGCTCTCGAAGCTAATGAAAAATTCTTGAAGGTAATAAAAAATTCAAAGGCAGTATTTTATACAAAGGCAAAGGCTATATAGCTGAGATTGAATTTTAAAATTTTTCTACTAAGTCCATAAGTAGAATCGTTTCATGGGTATGGTGTGTGCATGTGTCACTGCTTGCACGACAGCGTACAAATGTTTTGGCTTCCAAATTTCAATTTCTCATCGTTTCGGGTTACAATACGCCGATGTGATGTAGTAGTAGAACAAATAGTATTTTTGATCGTTACCACTCGAGTCAGGGTGGTAGAGCAGAGGTCGGCACGGCCCTATCTCGGGGGCATAGGAAATTTCTCTGCCCGAGCTCTGCCACACATACACAGTAAAAATGTGTGAAACGTCATTCTAAAAGCCTACTTTCTGCTATTAGTTACTAACACTAATGCGGTAAAATCATATCAATGTATTGGGGTGCCGACCACTGTGGTAGAGTAATGCATAGAGTAGTTGCTTTCTGTAAAATGATTCCAATGTTCCAATCCTACTTCGAACTTTTTATTTTTTTATTATTATTTTTAAGCTCTATCCTTATTTTTAGTATTTAAGAAAAAATTAAAAATCATGTCTGGTAAATAAATATCCAAGGGAGTCCTTCTCTTAATAAAATTAATAACAATATAATTATTTTAAAAAAAATTTTAATAGAATGCAATAAAAATTAAAGTTAATATTATAAAAATAATCATATATCTAAAATTCACTTATTAAAAATTGAGTCAACCTTACTCATAAAAGAAGTTATTCAGAAGATATTTCTGATCTCTTTGCTCTCACCAAAGATTATAAAGTACATAGATGGGACATCTCATACAAAGAAATATTTTTTATGGCGGGTTCCAGCAGTGGAACCCGCTGGAACGAGCGGGTTCCATTTTTATTCTTTTAATGTGTTTTCCTCAATTTATAATCCAATAAAAAAAAATACAAAATTGTAAAATTGTAAAATCACCTTAACATTGTCTCAGTTCGTAGTGGAACCCGCTGTAAAAATGTCTATTAGTGCGGGTTCTACGGCATTTTGGCAGGCTTAACATCTTTGGAACGATGAAAGTTTAAAACGTTGTAATCGAACCAATGTAAGAGTAAAGAGATCAGAAATATCTTTTACTATCCTTACTCGTCAGCTCTGTTTTTGATAAGGATTCTAGCGCCTCCTTTAAAACCAATTTTAAGTATCATCAAATCAACTTCGAGGGTAGCCTACATGGATAGTGCGCGGTCCTTATTCATGGGGTCCTGGGTTCGATTTCATTAGCTGGCGGTTCTTTCAATTTTGATAAAGTTTTAGTTTTATGATTCTTTTTATATTTACTTATATTTTTTTATTAACTTTTTTACTTTTAATTTTTACGTTATTATTATTCTATTACAATTGTTGTAAAAATAAATGTCAAAAAAATTCATGTCGGATGACAAAATGTCGGAAGGAAACCCTTGAAATTTTATTAGCTTTTATTAGCAAAACATAATGAAGAATAAAACAATTTTAAAATTGTAAAATTAAAGAAAAATATTACAATTAAAGAAAAATAACAAAAAAAAAAATAATTATAGTCCTTACGAGGATTTGAACACAAAAAAAATTAATCACAGATCTGCAACGATTTAATATACTATTTGTTCTACTATTTGTTGTAACAACCACATCGGCGCATTGAAAACAGAAACGAGAAATTTAAATTTGGAAGCCAAAACCTTTTTACGCCGTCGTGCGAGCAGTCACACATACTACATACAAAGGTTCACATTTTTGTTGACGGATACTACATGTATCTTAAGAGGATACATGTAAGAGTTCTAAAAATAGAATCGTATGCATGTGCGTTCCCCCCTCACCAACACGCGCGACGAAAAAAGTTAACCGTTTTGGGCCCTGATGTCCCATCTATGTTCTTTATAGTCTTTGCTCTCACACAGGTTCGGTGTGAACGTTTCAAAGTTCCATTATTCCAAAGATGTTACTTTCTAAAAATGGAATTGTCTCTTTCCCTCTCTCATATTTCAGCCGTTTGTCGTTTGTTGGGTTTCACTTCAAACTGAAACAATGTTAAGGTGATTTTAAAATTTTTTATTTTTCTTGATTGTATTATAAATTTTGGAAAACACTCAAAAATAAAAATAAAAATAAAAAAGAATACAAATAAATGAAAAAAAAAAAGTTGATGTCGAGCCTGATGACTCCGCACGTCAGCCAAGCACTCTACCACTCGGCTATCTCTCGTTCGTTGTTACGCAAAAAATTTCTTAAACCTTACTTGTCGCGCTGTGGAACCCGCCATGGGAACACTTTTGTTCGTGTCCGTGTTCTGTCTTTCGATTTCTGCCCTTGAGGCGAATATTGATCACATCATTAAATGTTTATATTTATTGATTTGATAATATATTGTCTGACGAGATTATAATTATTATACAAATTACATTCCTTAGTGATGTTTTAGGACTTAGTTCAGATTTTTTAACCATTTTAGATATTAAAAAATTTACTTTATTATTGAACTACATTTTTAGTTTGCCCAGAAACAACTAAATCACGCAATGACAAAATATATTTGCCGCTGCATTTCTTATTTTCTTATTCGACATTCTTAAAGCAGAACGAAGGATGGGAGCACTTGCCCCGTTGTCACGGCCCTTGAGGCGCGGTGGCCAATTCAACAAATGAATTTACAAATAAACGGCAGTGCCGGAGATTGGTTTTATGGTGCTCTTTATTGTATGAGACTCTGACACAAACTGAAACTTAAAGCTAACAAAAAGTATTTCATAGCGGCCACGCAAATGTGCAGTGCTTGCCGCTATGCATGGGCTTCCGGTCAGACGCTGTGTCAGCAGTTTGGCCAGAGCGAGCTCTTAAATAATCGGACATTGCCACTGCTCGGTTAACTTCAGTTAACTACTCCCCCTTCAAGAATGAGGCCGCCCTCGGCCGACCCTATTTGTGCAATCATCTCCTTCAGCTGGGCCGCGGTTTTTCGGGCCTGAGTGACTCGCCGATAGGTCAAGCCGATGCCAATTAAAGCGCAGCATATTGCTCCCGCTATGAACACCAACTAATGTAACTGATGGTGGTTAATCTCCTTCCCGAACTCTTTGATGTGCTCCAGATTACGTTCACTCAGTCGGTGAAGGTAAGGAAGGCTAAGAACGTTACGTTCCATGGTGACGTTCAGGGAAGGTGAGCTGGCCACTCCTGGAGCCCTCTTCTGGGCTGTGTCATGATTGACCAATCGGGTTTCGTTGACAATGGCACTCTTTTCAAAAGTGATAAGATATGTTCCCTTTATATGGACACAGGTGCCATTATCCACACACACGTGAGCCGAGCGATCATTTACAATTACTATCCCTTCATAAACGTAAGTGATGGGGTGTAAATCGCTTTGTTGGATCTCGCAATGCGCCGTGCCTCCAGCATGAAGCTCTTGGGCGCATGATCTTCTGCGAGCCAGTCGGCAAAATGTAGCTCCTGATGTCGGGGAGCACTTTTCCACGGTGTGGATTTCGCTGTCGCATTCGGCAATGACGTTGGCTTCCAGCCTAAGCATGGTGTCGTGATGTGACACTGAGAAAACGGCGATCTTGCTGCAGGCCGACTTTATCTTCGGAAACTTAATAATAAAGTGTAATATGTTATGGAACTGTAAGATCTTAACGGACGATACGGACAAAACATCTCTAATCGCGGTCTCGGTGGGCTCTTCCATCCACACACCTTCCAGGTCTGCATGATCTAGGATGCTGGGGCTAACAATATTAACTTTGGAAAGTGCCCCTGCTAGCATCAAACCCTGTAGCTCCATTGCTATCATCCTATTTCGAGTTGAAAGCATCTCGAGTAGGTGGCCAGTATCAATTTGGGACTTTTTTGCTGACCTCAGAAGTTGGTTGACGGTAGCGGAAATTTTTGAAATTGATTGATTTGAATTGGAAATTGATTTGAATTTGTACTTTGTTGTTAATATTAACCTGCCTATTGTTTGCATTCGTTAATTGGAATTCATTAAATTTAATTTTTTCTTCTTCTGCGTCCGGCGTTCCTGCCACCACCTTAAGCGCAGTCCCTAAGAAGTCTAAACTTCTTGCTACCCTATGATAGATGCTCAAAGAGTCGAGCATGTCGCGAGTCGAGCATGTAGGTGGGCGACGTCAACAACTAGGAGTTTCTGCATGTGGGATTGCGGGAACATGACGGTCATCCCATTAGTTTCTTCGATGACGCGCCTATATTCCGAGAGATTTGCTGAGTGCTTTACAAAGGCAAACTCCTCCCATATCAGGATTTGACCATCAATGATGGGAATGTATTCGGCTTTGGAATAGTCAAAGACGCGTGCCGATGTTGCGGCCAAAAGAAAAATCAGGGTTATGGTTGAAAACCTGTAATTTGGATGTGCTGTGAATTCAATTGAAACTGGGTAGCCCACCATTAAAGCATGATTAAAATAATAATGGAAGCAAAAGCTTATGCCAAGTGGCTAGGAAAAAGACAATAAAAAAAAGATGAAAAATTATTAGGCGGGCGATAGTTGAGTCACGCTTGGCCTACCTAAGGTTGTCTTTGTGGACCACCCTCCCCTTAATGAGGACTGTGGTCCCCATGTCCGCTTCTACGGGTTCTTTCTCAAACAAAGGTGACAGTTTGTTGCTCAGCCGCCTGCTAGACTACACTAGGTTTTTTTCGCCAACTTCGAAAACCCTGTTTTGCCGGGAAGCATTTTTCCTGTCGCGGAACTTATTCTGGGCGTGTTTGATCGTATCCTGATTCGCGTATTGTGGGTCATTCGATTCCGTTTGAACCGGGTCGGCTGGCCTCTTGTCGTTGGCCGACGTGTAGCAGGGATATTCCCTTAAAAAATTAATGACGTCCGAATCATAATCTTGAATAACGTCGTCGTCAATTTTCTGAGCGGTGCTTGAAGCTGCGGCTGTATATTTCTCCCCGGTTCCGCCTGCGCTCTGCGCGACGTGGTTAACCTTCTGCTTGTTGTGTAGGCCCGATCGATCGGACACGGTTGGCTCCCTGTTTTAGTATGACGGGGCCTGAGATGGATTAAGAATCTTGGACAGCGATGGGTCGATGTCCATGGGTTCATGGGTATTTGCACTGCGTGGAGCAGAGTGTACCTGCGCCTTGCGTTGTTTGGCGTAGTACGGATTTTTGTCTTTGTCCTCCTGGCTTTTGCCAAATGAAGCCGCGACGGAGTACCTCTCGTGGTTAGATTCCCTCTTCTTGCGCCAAAGCGAGAGCTGAAGGCATATCTTTCGGCTTTGCCGAGAAAAGGACATCCGTGAGGCTGCGCTTAAGCCCCGAGATAAATACTCGGAGTGCGTCATCCCGGAATTTGTCACACAAAACTTTTGCCGCCGAGGCTTCGTACGACATGGTAGCTTTGTTGGTGAGCAAGCTGAGTTTTTTCTCGACCTCGTCGTAGTATTGCAGGAGGGTTAGATTTCCCTGCCTGAGAGTACCCATTTCTTGCTCGATAACGTGAATCTGACGCTTATCACTGTACGTAAAGTCGAGTCGATTTATAATCGCGTCGAAATTTAGTACAGTGCCAAACGAAGACAGTACGGCATCGGCAGGGCCCCTTATTTTATTCCTAATAATAATAACTGCCTGATAATGGCGCGAGCTATTTACATAATTCCTGAAAATATAGTATGCGGCTACTGCCGCTTGTCTCCAGGAGACGTATGCGTCCTGTGCTCCCGTAAATTCGGGCAGGCAGTTGACGGCATCTAGGGGCTCGTCACATTTGACGTCGTCCCCAATTTCTATAGGTTTATAGGCCTTAATTTGGGGAGCTTCCGCTTGGGCGGGAGCGATTTGTGTTGCGTCGACCCGTTCGGTCAGTTTTTGTATAGCTAGACGTAGCTCATTTTGTCTACGCTGGCTTTCAGTATTGGCTTCCCGAAAGGCATGGTTAACGGCCGCCTGTATAGTGGCAGTCATTTGTTCCATGCTGAATGCCATATTTGCGGCCTCGGACTCAGAGTCGCTGGAGAATTGTCTTATACTCCTTTAGTGGTGAAAAGGGCTGCTCATGTGGAGCTGTACCCATAATATCGCCCAAAAGAATTAATGCATGCTCGAATTGCATGTCTATAGAGACACTTGGGCTTGTGGGGGGTTCGCGGGGGCTGAGCCGCCGCTTCAGTTATGTGTGCGAGCTCGTCGAACTGCGCTGTTGCCTTGCCAAGCAGAGGCAAGGTGAGGGGTGCGCGGGGACTGAGCCTCCGCTTATTATAAACGAAGAAAAAAAATTAAAACAACAAATTGCCACACACTGCATGTGCGGCCGTATCGTGTTCTTGAAAATGGAGTGGGAAAACAAAACGGAAAAGAAAAATAAGTAACCAAAACTGCGCGGCTAATACCAAGAATTCTTGTGTAACAAAAAAGACATATAAAAGCTGAATTAAATTCACGCAATTATATAAATTATTTCCGATTGAAATTTAAAATTTTCTGCCAGCGATTTTTTGGGTTTGGTTAGGAATTTTTATTCCGCACTTTTTGTGTTATATAGAAATATTCATTTATTTATTCACAAAAACAGAAATGCAAACAATATTGGGACAATAACACAGTGCGACAAAAAAAGAAAAGTTAGAGGAACTTTTGAAGAGACCTAAATTACGCGTTCAGGAATTTTTAAGAGCAAAACACTTTCGAAAAACCGTTTTTTCGAAATAAATCAAGATTTGAGGGTGTATGAAAAATTTCAAACATGACTTTATACTATACTCAACCTAATGAACAATTCCCACTAGGTCTCTTCAAAAGTTTCAAATCACTGTCGCACTGTGTAATTGGTTCACAAAATGAAATGGTTTAGATAAATGTTAATGCTAAACCGTCAGCAATAAAGATTATTTAAAAATTTTTTTTTAAAAAGTTTTATGGGGCTGCAGTTTTTTATTAGCGTAAGGCACAATATTTTACTATTCTTGTCTTTCTTTCTTTTTTTTTTTTTTTTATTTTTTAATACACAAAGAAAAATTTATGCAGACTTAGAAACACTGTGTAAATAAAAGTGCTCACTTACATGGTTCTTTTACGATGGGCGCCAAATAATATAAATTGTTTGTGTAATAATGTTTGATATATGATGTTGTTGGTTATCCCTCGCTGCAGTCGGTGATGCTGCAGACGCCGGAGATATTTGTAAGATAATTACCCCTGGCGGTTGCCGGGGGGTGTTGCTACTCCTTGTAGGTAGTGGTTGAGATCCCTGGCGGTTGCCGAGGGAAGATCCGTTCTGTGACGGGAGTTAGGATGGGAGCACTTGCCCCGTTGTCACGGCCCTTGAGGCGCGGTGGCCAATTCAACAAATGAATTTACAAATAAACGGCAGTGCCGGAGATTGGTTTTATGGTGCTCTTTATTGTATGAGACTCTGACACAAACTGAAACTTAAAGCTAACAAAAAGTATTTCATAGCGGCCACGCAAATGTGCAGTGCTTGCCGCTATGCATGGGCTTCCGGTCAGACGCTGTGTCAGCAGTTTGGCCAGAGCGAGCTCTTAAATAATCGGACATTGCCACTGCTCGGTTAACTTCAGTTAACTACTCCCCCTTCAAGAATGAGGCCGCCCTCGGCCGACCCTATTTGTGCAATCATCTCCTTCAGCTGGGCCGCGGTTTTTCGGGCCTGAGTGACTCGCCGATAGGTCAAGCCGATGCCAATTAAAGCGCAGCATATTGCTCCCGCTATGAACACCAACTAATGTAACTGATGGTGGTTAATCTCCTTCCCGAACTCTTTGATGTGCTCCAGATTACGTTCACTCAGTCGGTGAAGGTAAGGAAGGCTAAGAACGTTACGTTCCATGGTGACGTTCAGGGAAGGTGAGCTGGCCACTCCTGGAGCCCTCTTCTGGACAATGGCACTCTTTTCAAAAGTGATAAGATATGTGCCCTTTATATGAACACAGGTGCCATTATCCACACACACGTGAGCCGAGTGATCATTTACAATTACTATCCCTTCATAAACGTAAGTGATGGGGTGTAAATCGCTTTGTTGGATCTCGCAATGCGCCGTGCCTCCAGCATGAAGCTCTTGGGCGCATGATCTTCTGCAAGCCAGTCGGCAAAATGTAGCTCCTGATGTCAGGGAGCACTTTTCCACGGTGTGGATTTCGCTGTCGCATTCGGCAATGACGTTGGCTTCCAGCCTAAGCATGGTGTCGTGATGTGACACTGAGAAAACGGCGATCTTGCTGCAGGCCGACTTTATCTTCGGAAACTTAATAATAAAGTGTAATATGTTATGGAACTGTAAGATCTTAACGGACGATACGGACAAAACATCTCTAATCGCGGTCTCGGTGGGCTCTTCCATCCACACACCTTCCAGGTCTGCATGATCTAGGATGCTGGGGCTAACAATATTAACTTTGGAAAGTGCCCCTGCTAGCATCAAACCCTGTAGCTCCATTGCTATCATCCTATTTCGAGTTGAAAGCATCTCGAGTAGGTGGCCAGTATCAATTTGGGACTTTTTTGCTGACCTCAGAAGTTGGTTGACGGTAGCGGAAATTTTTGAAATTGATTGATTTGAATTGGAAATTGATTTGAATTTGTACTTTGTTGTTAATATTAACCTGCCTATTGTTTGCATTCGTTAATTGGAATTCATTAAATTTAATTTTTTCTTCTTCTGCGTCCGGCGTTCCTGCCACCACCTTAAGCGCAGTCCCTAAGAAGTCTAAACTTCTTGCTACCCTATGATAGATGCTCAAAGAGTCGAGCATGTCGCGAGTCGAGCATGTAGGTGGGCGACGTCAACAACTAGGAGTTTCTGCATGTGGGATTGCGGGAACATGACGGTCATCCCATTAGTTTCTTCGATGACGCGCCTATATTCCGAGAGATTTGCTGAGTGCTTTACAAAGGCAAACTCCTCCCATATCAGGATTTGACCATCAATGATGGGAATGTATTCGGCTTTGGAATAGTCAAAGACGCGTGCCGATGTTGCGGCCAAAAGAAAAATCAGGGTTATGGTTGAAAACCTGTAATTTGGATGTGCTGTGAATTCAATTGAAACTGGGTAGCCCACCATTAAAGCATGATTAAAATAATAATGGAAGCAAAAGCTTATGCCAAGTGGCTAGGAAAAAGACAATAAAAAAAAGATGAAAAATTATTAGGCGGGCGATAGTTGAGTCACGCTTGGCCTACCTAAGGTTGTCTTTGTGGACCACCCTCCCCTTAATGAGGACTGTGGTCCCCATGTCCGCTTCTACGGGTTCTTTCTCAAACAAAGGTGACAGTTTGTTGCTCAGCCGCCTGCTAGACTACACTAGGTTTTTTTCGCCAACTTCGAAAACCCTGTTTTGCCGGGAAGCATTTTTCCTGTCGCGGAACTTATTCTGGGCGTGTTTGATCGTATCCTGATTCGCGTATTGTGGGTCATTCGATTCCGTTTGAACCGGGTCGGCTGGCCTCTTGTCGTTGGCCGACGTGTAGCAGGGATATTCCCTTAAAAAATTAATGACGTCCGAATCATAATCTTGAATAACGTCGTCGTCAATTTTCTGAGCGGTGCTTGAAGCTGCGGCTGTATATTTCTCCCCGGTTCCGCCTGCGCTCTGCGCGACGTGGTTAACCTTCTGCTTGTTGTGTAGGCCCGATCGATCGGACACGGTTGGCTCCCTGTTTTAGTATGACGGGGCCTGAGATGGATTAAGAATCTTGGACAGCGATGGGTCGATGTCCATGGGTTCATGGGTATTTGCACTGCGTGGAGCAGAGTGTACCTGCGCCTTGCGTTGTTTGGCGTAGTACGGATTTTTGTCTTTGTCCTCCTGGCTTTTGCCAAATGAAGCCGCGACGGAGTACCTCTCGTGGTTAGATTCCCTCTTCTTGCGCCAAAGCGAGAGCTGAAGGCATATCTTTCGGCTTTGCCGAGAAAAGGACATCCGTGAGGCTGCGCTTAAGCCCCGAGATAAATACTCGGAGTGCGTCATCCCGGAATTTGTCACACAAAACTTTTGCCGCCGAGGCTTCGTACGACATGGTAGCTTTGTTGGTGAGCAAGCTGAGTTTTTTCTCGACCTCGTCGTAGTATTGCAGGAGGGTTAGATTTCCCTGCCTGAGAGTACCCATTTCTTGCTCGATAACGTGAATCTGACGCTTATCACTGTACGTAAAGTCGAGTCGATTTATAATCGCGTCGAAATTTAGTACAGTGCCAAACGAAGACAGTACGGCATCGGCAGGGCCCCTTATTTTATTCCTAATAATAATAACTGCCTGATAATGGCGCGAGCTATTTACATAATTCCTGAAAATATAGTATGCGGCTACTGCCGCTTGTCTCCAGGAGACGTATGCGTCCTGTGCTCCCGTAAATTCGGGCAGGCAGTTGACGGCATCTAGGGGCTCGTCACATTTGACGTCGTCCCCAATTTCTATAGGTTTATAGGCCTTAATTTGGGGAGCTTCCGCTTGGGCGGGAGCGATTTGTGTTGCGTCGACCCGTTCGGTCAGTTTTTGTATAGCTAGACGTAGCTCATTTTGTCTACGCTGGCTTTCAGTATTGGCTTCCCGAAAGGCATGGTTAACGGCCGCCTGTATAGTGGCAGTCATTTGTTCCATGCTGAATGCCATATTTGCGGCCTCGGACTCAGAGTCGCTGGAGAATTGTCTTATACTCCTTTAGTGGTGAAAAGGGCTGCTCATGTGGAGCTGTACCCATAATATCGCCCAAAAGAATTAATGCATGCTCGAATTGCATGTCTATAGAGACACTTGGGCTTGTGGGGGTTCGCGGGGGCTGAGCCGCCGCTTCAGTTATGTGTGCGAGCTCGTCGAACTGCGCTGTTGCCTTGCCAAGCAGAGACAAGGTGAGGGGTGCGCGGGGACTGAGCCTCCGCTTATTATAAACGAAGAAAAAAAATTAAAACAACAAATTGCCACACACTGCATGTGCGGCCGTATCGTGTTCTTGAAAATGGAGTGGGAAAACAAAACGGAAAAGAAAAATAAGTAACCAAAACTGCGCGGCTAATACCAAGAATTCTTGTGTAACAAAAAAGACATATAAAAGCTGAATTAAATTCACGCGATTATATAAATTATTTCCGATTGAAATTTAAAATTTTCTGCCAGCGATTTTTTGGGTTTGGTTAGGAATTTTTATTCCGCACTTTTTGTGTTATATAGAAATATTCATTTATTTATTCACAAAAACAGAAATGCAAACAATATTGGGACAATAACACAGTGCGACAAAAAAAGAAAAGTTAGAGGAACTTTTGAAGAGACCTAAATTACGCGTTCAGGAATTTTTAAGAGCAAAACACTTTCGAAAAACCGTTTTTTCGAAATAAATCAAGATTTGAGGGTGTATGAAAAATTTCAAACATGACTTTATACTATACTCAACCTAATGAACAATTCCTACTAGGTCTCTTCAAAAGTTCCAAATCACTGTCGCACTGTGTAATTGGTTCACAAAATGAAATGGTTTAGATAAATGTTAATGCTAAACCGTCAGCAATAAAGATTATTTAAAAATTTTTTTTTAAAAAGTTTAATGGGGCTGCAGTTTTTTATTAGCGTAAGGCACAATATTTTACTATTCTTGTCTTTCTTTCTTTTTTTTTTTTTTATTTTTTAATACACAAAGAAAAATTTATGCAGACTTAGAAACACTGTGTAAATAAAAGTGCTCACTTACATGGTTCTTTTACGATGGGCGCCAAATAATATAAATTGTTTGTGTAATAATGTTTGATATATGATGTTGTTGGTTATCCCTCGCTGCAGTCGGTGATGCTGCAGACGCCGGAGATATTTGTAAGATAATTACCCCTGGCGGTTGCCGAGGGAAGATCCGTTCTGTGACGGGAGTTAGGATGGGAGCACTTGCCCCGTTGTCACGGCCCTTGAGGCGCGGTGGCCAATTCAACAAATGAATTTACAAATAAACGGCAGTGCCGGAGATTGGTTTTATGGTGCTCTTTATTGTATGAGACTCTGACACAAACTGAAACTTAAAGCTAACAAAAAGTATTTCATAGCGGCCACGCAAATGTGCAGTGCTTGCCGCTATGCATGGGCTCGGTTAACTTCAGTTAACTTGCACGTTAAGGTTTGCTTGCTTCGGAAATATTTGTCAAATATTTGTCAATCAAATTTCTTGAATAAAAAAAGTCTCAGAGGGTATGGTTTTTTTTCAAATTACTTATATATTTTTATGTTGTTTATTTTTACCTAACAAAAAAAAAACAAGGAAATGTATTAATTGATAGAGTGTGTGCTGCATTTGGGATGTCGAAAGCATTCTATTTGCTACGAGTTGGATCCTTCGAAATCAAAACAAAAGAACGATAACAAGTTCGAATGCTTTCTAATTCTCTCACTCCCATTAACCCAATTCTCTTGCATTCATTTATTCTATTCCATACGCATACATTCCAAGGCTGAGGAAAAAATATGTATCGATGCAGTCCCATATTAATGAATCTAACAATCGAATGAAACTCCAGCACAATTTTAGCTATTGACATTACTTCTTTCTTGTCGCTTTCGAGTTATTATGGCTCCACAACCAACATGCTATGAGATAAATAGTAAATAGTAATAAATAAACTCGGAGATTAAGATATTCAAATTCTTTTACATCAGCGTGAAATTCCTTACAAGACACAAAATTTAAGGTATATTTGCATCCTTTTTACCAGAATCGTCTGTAAATATTGGTAATTTTTTTTTAATAAAAAAAATTTAAAAAAAAAAATTAAAAATTTGTGTCATAATTTCCGCATTTTCGCAAAAACATAAAATTTGCTTTCATTTTGGTACCATGAATGCGAAATATGTGGAGACTAGGGAAATATTCGAAAAAAAAGTAACACCCCAACGTTCCTCCGACACAACATAAATTAAATTGCATTAACGACGTTAGTTGTTATTAATAATTAATTAATAAGTTTATTATGTTCTTTATTTATTTAGGATTTTACTATGGCGTTGAACCGGTTAGAGTGTAGGAAGGTTAGGGTTCCTTAGGGTTAGGAAATTTGATGAGGAAATGCAAAATGTCAGCATATTTAAAAACACTTATGATAGATTCTTCTATAATTTCGACCACACTAATGTTAATGTTAATAGACTTTTTGTCTCTGGTTTAATCAGAACTGTTCTGATTGAATCTTACCTGCTTTCAATCAATAAAGTCAGGCGTACCTGCAATAACTTTGAGAGCCGTACCAATTAAATTAATACTTCTAGAAAGAACAGAACAGGAATGGTAATTAGGGTAATAAGGTACAATCATATTATTTGTAATATGATTGTAATATAATATGATGTAATATAATATGATTTATCAGCCAAATTTTGAATTACGCAATGCTATTTTCTCCACTGAAAAGCTACTCGACGAAACGAATCACTCTTCGGAAAAGATATCAAACAGTATACGCAAAGGTATCAAGGAATGAAAAGTTGTTGGAAAGGTTACAGCTATGGTCACAGATAACGCCAAAAATATGATAAAGGATGTGAGATAATGCAAATTAGACATATTCCATATTTGTCATATTTTCTGAAAAACATCGAAATATCGATGTAGGTGAACAAATTGAACAATATAATATGTAGGTGAACAATATAATGAAAATTATAATTTTCCAGCTCTACTTCTAGCAGCCGACTGAGCCGGATTAACAAGTGTGGGGGCCCCGGGGCATTAATAACGTGGAGGCCCCCTAACCCTTACAAATCCTTACAAATAATAAAAGCATTGACTTTTATAAACAGATTTTCCAACAGGTAAATCAACCATACAAGTCATACATATAATAAATCAACAGATTATATATCCATATCTATATATATTATTTGATGTTTGTTAAAGATATCTTCAGAATTTTACTCCGGTACAAATCTTTGAATACTAATAATAATAAGTTATCCTTCTTTGGCACATCATCAAGATTTAATTAAGTTAAGCTAAAGAAACTTTCCTAGCACATAATTCTCGTAGCACTTTCCGCCAAAATCCTGTAATAGAACATTGTCGGGTCAAGCAGCAAGCAACTAATTTAAACACAACAATTAATAAGTAACTGATGTTTTGCTGGTCGCAAGCCGACTCTCTTTCGGCCGCTCGGCTTCGCTACTTCGGCGCTTATAGTTAGCGAGCATCCGCTCAGCCTATTCTGCAAGGTTGGCGCCACTCTCGTTCGTCTTCTTACTGCGCTCGCATCCTAAATTGGATTTCAAATATTGTACATAAATCCTAATTTCATATGCGGCCTGAATAAAGTTTATAACGTTGAAATTAATTAAATTCTGATTCTTTATTTACGGCATCGAAAACTCTCGATGACCAAACATTGGTGAACCCCGACGTGATCGTTAATATATTTATATACACATAAACAAATTACTAAAACAAAAACAAAACAATTTTGTAAACAGTGTTATGTGAAATTATCATTATCGAATTATCGTACGTGTCTAATAAGTTTATTTACAATAATAAACAAATTATAATATATTATTATATTATACATACATACAGGCATAAACATAACGTTAGTTCACAAGCACACATACATATTTACGATCCACAACGCAAGTGCATTCGCCCGCGCATAGACTTCATACAAACATACGATCCACAACGCAAGTGCATTCGCTCGCACATACATAGCTTCATATATATATACATTCCACAATTCCGCTACGGTTCTGAGCGCACAGTGGGACAGATCGTGTTCGCCGCGAGCAAATAAAATTTATTTCGGTTGTTCGGAACTCAATATAATAAATCATTAACTCCAGCGGCGCCGTCACAGGAGCACCCACTCCAACCCGGAGTGCAATTTTAAAGTGCAAGACCCTGGGTATTTTCCAGGACTTACAGAGGATCCAAGGAGCTCTTCAGCCTATTTCCAAGGGTGACGATGCCATGCTACACGTGCGACATGGTCAGATAGCCACCATGTTCAGCGACTTCAAGGCCATCCACGGGGAGCTTGAGGATTTGGACATTTTGCAGATCAGCAGTGACCTTCGATGGACTGTTTCGGAGCTCGTAGCGACGATGCAGGCGAAAATTGAGCACGAGACGACCCTTCGCTCATCTCGAATTGCTGCCCACTCCACCCTTGCCAACGGAATGTCCACCATGCAGGCTGACCCAGGGTTAGGTCAAAGTTTTCAAGTGCTGCCTCCTTTGCCGCTCCCTACGTTCAGCGGTGGATACTCGGAATGGGCTGAATTTTACTCGATCTTCTCTACCATCGTCGGCAGCAATCCTCGTATTAGTAAGGTGGAAAAGTTGCAAAGGTTGCGATCTTGCCTTCGGGAGTCCGCTTTCGAAGCAGTGCGTTCCTTGGAAGTCTCCGACGAGAACTATGATGTTGCGCTGAATTTATTGGAGAAACGATTTAATAACCGTCGCTTAATATTTCAGGCACACGTGAACGAGATTCTGGGCCTCAGTCTGTTGGAAAGTGGCTCAATAGCAGCGCTTCGAAGTCTTTCGGACAAATTTAATGCCCATATGCGAGCTTTAAAGAATTTGGGTACTTCAGTTCAGATCGCCAGCTGCATCATCGTCCAAGTTCTGCTTCAAAGGTTGGACCCAGCTACGCAGGCCAAGTGGGAGGAGAGTCAAAACTCCTCAGGTTCAGACGCCATCCCTACTTGGGAGTCGATGGCCGAATTTTTGAAGCAGCGGTGTAGGACGCTGGAGGCTATGGACGTGGCCATGGCTGCATACGCCCCGGGCGCTCATGTGGGAAGGCGTCGAGGTGTAAATAATGGTAGATCATCCTTTATTGTTACTAATTCGCTTCCCTCTACCTGTGCTCTATGCGGTGCATGGTCCCATATAATGTCTGCATGCCCCCGATTTCTATCAATGCCCCCTGAGATTCGCCTTGGTGAGGCCAGGCGACTCGCTCTTTGTCGGAAGTGTCTGCAAACGGGCCATCACATGCGTGAGTGCCTCGCTGCTAGTTGTCGCAGTTGTGGAAGGAGGCATCACAGCCTGCTGCATTTCCTGGAGCCGCCGGCATCTAGCGGCCAGCCTTTGGTTGGTCCTCCCACGTCAGCCATAGCCGAGGTCGCCGAGCCTGCAGCCTCTTCGCCGTCCACTGCTAATGCACTAGTTGCTCAAGGTCACAGCGGCGATATATCGTTGCTTGCTACAGCGAACATTTTTGTTCGTAGTCGCGCTGGATCCCTTGTTCTATGCCGAGCTTTGTTGGATTCTGGATCTCAGGTGCACGTGATCACTTCCCGGCTGGCAAGTCAGCTGCAGCTCCGGAGGTACAAATCATTCATGGCGGTGTCTGGTATTGGAGATACCGGCTTTGCGACAGATGGATTCTCTGTTGATGTTCTCCTACGTTCCCACTGTTCCGAGTACTCGGCCCTGGTTAACGCCGTCATCGCCGCCAATATCACGGACCTGCAGCCTAGCTTCAGTTTGGATGTCTCCAGCTGGAATATTCCTGGCAATCTTTCTTTGGCTGATCCTGAATTTTTCCGCCCACAGCGCATCGACCTTCTTATCGGAGCCAGTCTGTTTTATGAGCTGTTGTGTGTTGGGCAAATTAAGCACTCAGCCGGCCTGCCATTGCTGCAGAAAACTCAACTTGGATGGGTCGTGTGTGGAGGCGGTTCACATGTCCGGAGAAGATCACTCGTTTCCACTGCCCACAAGGATGTTCCGGAGAGCGCAACAATGCTGGATGATCAGCTGGATTCTTTGCTCCGCCGGTTTTTGGAAATCGAAGACTGCTCCGAGCCTATTGTGAAGCGGACGAAGGAAGAGCTAGATTGCGATGCGCATTTCGTGCAACATGTTGCTCGGCTGGATTCCGGCGCTTACGCTGTGCGGCTTCCGTTAAAATGCGGCTCTAAGCTGCTGGGAGAGGCGTACCCCCAAGCCGTTCGACGATTTCTTTCCCTCGAAAGGAAGCTCTGTCGCCGTCCTCAATTAAAGGAGCAATATGCTCCTTTAAATGCTCCTCCTTCATAAAGGAGTATCTGGAGTTGGGTCACATGTCTCCAGTCCCTTCTGATGCGAGCGTCACTTGCCAATACTTTCTTCCACACCATTGTGTTTTAAAGGAGGACAGTTCAACAACCAAGCTCAGGGTTGTCTTTGATGGATCTGCTGTCACAACTTCTGGATATTCATTGAATGACGTGTTGATGTCTGGCCCAGTTATTCAGCCAAAGTTACTGCATATTCTGTTAAGGTTCCGATGCCATCGGGTGGCCATTACTGGAGATATTTGTAAAATGTATCGTTGCGTCAGGGTTTTTCCTGAGGACAGCTATCTTCAGTGTATTCTTTGGCGGGATTCCACCCAGGATGAGTTACAGGTTTTTAAGCTGGACACGGTCACCTACGGAACGAAGCCTGCCTCATTTTTAGCAGTTCGGACAATGCATCAGTTGGCAGATGATGAGCAAATAATGTTTCCAAAGGGGGACGAAATTCTGCGTCGCGACTTTTATGTGGATGATCTGCTTTCCGGAGGCGACTCTATAGATGAAGCTATTAGCATAATGCAGCAAACATCCGCGATCCTTGCCAAAGGCCATTTTCGGTTAAGGAAGTGGTGCTCCAATGTTGCTGACGTTCTGGATAAGGTGCCTGAAGAAGATCGGGAGTCTTTCCTAAAGTTTGATGATGGTAGCAACTTCACAAAGACACTGGGTCTTGCTTGGGATCCTGCAACTGACCGCTTGCTATTTTCTTTTGAAGGGATTCAGTCAATCTCAAAGCCCACTAGGCGCATTGTGCTTTCTTCAGTCGCTCGGCTTTATGACCCCTTAGGCCTTGTTGGTCCTGTAATTTCAAAGGCAAAGATCTTTCTTCAGAAGCTGTGCCGTGAGAAGTTGTCCTGGGATGAAAGTCTTCCTCAAGCTCTTCACTGCGACTGGAATATGATTTGTAGCAGCTTTGGTAGTACGCAGCGCGCCGAATTCCCTAGATGGGTGCTAACATCGAAATCCGAGGTGGAGGTCCATGGATTCTGTGATGCCAGCATTGAGGCGTATGGGGCATGCGTTTATGTCGTGTCCAAGGGCGCAGGATCTGCAAGCTATTTACTCTGTTCGAAGTCCCGAGTTGCGCCGTTAAAGACTGTTACGGTGCCTAAGCTGGAGTTATCGGGAGCCGAGTTGTTGGCTCGACTTATGTCGGAAGTAGAGCAGTTGAAGGTCTACGTTGGAAAGTATTTTTGCTGGTGCGATTCTGCTGGGGCTCTGTCTTGGATTCGAGAAGAACCCTCTCGGTTTAATGTTTTCGTCGCCAATCGAGTTTCGACCATTCAGAAGCTAACTAGAGAAATGGAGTGGCGGTATGTTCCCACTTCTTTGAACCCAGCAGATATCCTGTCGCGTGGTGCTCTTCCCAATGAATTGGTTGAGAATAAGCTGTGGTCTCATGGTCCTCCGTTTCTCGTTGGATCCCAAGAGACGTGGCCAACCGCGGTCCCATCTGAGAGATCAACCCTGGAGTTGCGTGCAAGGGTCCTGCTCATTCAGTCTCCGTACGTGGATATAACAGCGGTTTCTAAGTACGCTAATTCGTTTCCAGCACTGCAGAGGGTATTCGCTTACGTATACAAGTTTTCTCAACGAATTCACCACAACGGTGTTACGGCTAGCGATATAAAATCTGGAACACAGCTGTTATTGCGGCTAGTGCAACGTGTGCATTTTTGGGAGGAAATAAAGGCTCTTCAAAATGGAAAAGACATAGCGGTATCCAGTGCCCTTGCCTCATCCTCTCCCTTCTTGGACAAATTTGGACTGTTGCGCGTAGACGGTCGGCTAAAAAATTTGTCGTTGGATTTTGATAGTCAGCATCCAATTATACTTCCAAGAAGCCATCCAGTTACGAGGGCTATAATTGTTGACCTCCATGAGCGAAATTTACATACGGGACCTCGCGCACTGTTGGCAATTGTTCGGTCCCAATATTGGCCAATTGGGGGGAGAAAAACCGTGACAAAGGCATTACACAAATGCATCCGATGCTTCCGGACTAAGCCTCGGCTGTTGCAGCACATTATGGCTGATCTCCCGGAGGAAAGAGTTAGCGGCTCCCAGGTCTTCGGAGTCACTGGTGTGGATTTTTGTGGACCGTTCTATTATAAGCCGGAAGTGCGTAATAAGGCTCCAGTAAAATGTTACATTAGCATTTTCATTTGTTTTGCTACCAAAGCCGTCCACCTGGAGCTTGTAAGGGATCTGTCCACAATGTCTTTTTTGCAGGCTTTGAAGCGGTTTATATGCACCCGCCGAAGTCCTCAACATATTTGGTCTGACAACGCAACCAACTTTGTTGGAGCCAAAAACGAGCTAAAGGAGCTGCGCCGATTATTTCTAAGCGAAGAGCATCAACGGTCACTGCTGGAGTTTTGCTCTATGGAGTCCATCGAATGGCATTTTATTCCTCCTCGATCTCCGCATTTCGGTGGTCTGTGGGAAGCGGCTGTTAAAACCGCCAAGCACCATTTTTACCGAGCTGTCGGATCTGCAGTTCTGGGATTCGAGGAGCTGCGAACGCTGCTGTGCCATATTGGGGCTGTTATAAATTCACGAAAAAAAAAAATAAATAAATAAATAAATTCATTGTTGTCTCTTTCAGAAAATCCTGCAGACCTTGATGTTCTGACCCCGGCTCATTTTTTAACTGGTGGTCCGTCAGTCAGCTTTATCGAGCCTGATGTCACAAAGCTGAACTTCAACCGGTTGGACAGCTGGCAGCGCGTGTCTTTCCTGCAGCAGTCTTTCTGGTCCCGATGGAAGGAGGAGTACCTAAGTCTTCTCCAGCAGCGCTCCAAATGGCGCGCCTCCGGTCCTGCCTTGGCCCCGAACGATGTGGTGCTAGTAAAGGACGAGAATCTACCTCCGATGAAATGGCCGCTTGCGAGAATAATGGAGTTAATCCCTGGTCGGGATGGCATCTTTCGAGTGGCGGTAATAAAAACCTCATCTGGAATTACCAAGCGAGCAGTGACTAAGCTGTGCCTTTTGCCCCTTAAGGATGAAGTTGGAGTAGAAGCCCCAACTGGGGGGAGAATGTCGGGTCAAGCAGCAAGCAACTAATTTAAACACAACAATTAATAAGTAACTGATGTTTTGCTGGTCGCAAGCCGACTCTCTTTCGGCCGCTCGGCTTCGCTACTTCGGCTACTTCTGCAAGGTTGGCGCCACTCTCGTTCGTCTTCTTACTGCGCTCGCATCCTAAATTGGATTTCAAATATTGTACATAAATCCTAATTTCATATGCGGCCTGAATAAAGTTTATAACGTTGAAATTAATTAAATTTTGATTTTTTATTTACGGCACCGAAAACTCTCGATGACCAAACAAACATCTCTTTTGATTCGTTGGACTGACGCTGCTCTCGGCAGGTATCAATCAGGGATACGAACTGAATCAATTCACTTGCCAACGAAGATTCCAAGCCATCATTATAAAACACAAGTATTATTATCATACGATTCCCGTGACATCGAGAAGGGCACTGTAACAGTAAATTGCACAACAGCACTGTAACAGTAAATTGCACAACAGCACTGCACACCAGTAAATTTTCTGAATTTTGTTTGAGGCTGAATAGAAACGGCGAACAGTTCTTTCCACTGTTTGTTTACTACGAACTGGCTTCAAGATAATATTTCATATAAACAAGGCCCTTCACATTAGGCGCTTTTGCTGAGTATAGTCGTGACGAATAAAGACAGAGATATTGTTTTGAGTTCCGTTTTCCCAAAAATACCCAAAATCTGAAGTCCACGTTTTCTTCGTGAGAACTATACTTAGAATCACAATATTTTTATTCCTGAGGAATAGAGTGGAACTTCAAACGTCATATATATATTCATATATTCCAAATTTATAATTAATTTTTTTTTTGATTTTTTGAGGTCCTTCAATTTGTGGAGGCCCCGGGGCAGCTACCCCGTTTGCCCCATGCTTAATCCGGCCGTGCAGCCTGATGATGGATTTTTAGGGTAGTCAGCAACTTGCGAATATCCCTAAGGTCCGTTGCTATAACTGATGTAGAGGTGGAGAAAAATTGATGGCACTATCGACACCATCAGGTGCTATCGACCCACCAGCAATAGAAGCCGACACCTTTGATAGTGGCCAAACCACTATCGATGGAGAAATCGATAGTTAGCGTCTCAAAAAATATTCGTGACACCCCAATCACTAGCGTTGTGTTTTGTAGTGTCAAGAAGTTGCCTTGTTGCTAAAATCGCCGACTCGAGCCTAAAACTATTTGATTCAAAGCGGCACGTAAATGTAATGTACCCTTCCCTTTTTTTCGACAAACTTTTCTATTGCGTTTGTTTTCTGTCCAGTTTCGAGTTTATAGTAGTCTATTAGATTTATGGTGTTTCCACAAGTCTTAATTGCCTTACCACAATAGATTTTCTATTCTATTTTCTATTGTTCCATGCGTTTTTCGCTGTTTTTTTCTTTAAGTGATCCCACGCTATAGACACATTACGCCTACTCCTCTTTTGATCCTAATAAGGCTGTTCGCTTTCTGCTCCTATACAAAATAAACTGTATTAATGCCAATTCAATGAAAAAGCAAAAGTGCATGTGCTTTTCAGCCGAAATGAATACGAAATGCACCTATCCAAATGTGTATGTAAATACAAAAATACGTGAAATAAGTAGGGATTTTTAATACTTACTTTTTAAAAAATCTGTCCATGCTTAACTACCACAATTTACCCCAGTACCACAAACAAGATTCACTAAAATAACAATATTCTATTAATAATTTATAATGAAATTAAATGATATATGTACTTACGATGTGTCAATCTCATAGCTCGCAAATAAATTTTAACCTTTTTTAACCTTATGTTCAGTTTATGAGAAAAACCGAGAAATGTTTTGACAATCACTCTCTCTCAGAGCAGGACCCTTTCTTTCTTTTGATTTTGGTTTTCGGTTGAGTGTTTTACCTTGAAAGATTCGTAAAATGCTCGCCTACTGAACATCGCTCACTGAGAGGTATGACGTTCGCTCAGAGACCCTCATTGTTAAGAGGAGCCCCAAAAAATAGGTCTTATTCCAATGAGTTCCTTTTGAAAACTGTTTTTATTTCGTACAATTCTTTAACAAGAAAGATACATGAAAATCTTAAATCTATTTTAAACTTCTTATCAACGCACAACGCAAACTTCTTAACGGCGATAAGCGCACCACTTATATATTTGTGTTAGGCTGCTAGGGATCGGTTTTAACCCATGCGGTTTATCTCGTAATTTCATGGGTCCGATCGCTTGAAACATAATCTTTGGATTTTGTATTTAAAATCGTATTTAATTCTTGTGTTAAAGTTTAGCACAACAATAAAGAGAAAGGGTTTTGGGTATTTATTGAACTTCGTCGTTTGCTTAGAATAAATTTAAAAGCTGAAAATGCTCTCTCAAAAGATACTTGAGTAGCCGGGATGGCCAAGACTTCATGTGCAAGCGCACTCAAGTTTGGCGATTTTAGCCTTATATTTGTATAATAATGTAGTATATCGTCGTTTTAATTTTGTTTATTTCCCGTCCCATTTTCGTTTTAATTATTTTTTCGAAATATACAAATGTCACATAGGCAAATGAAACAACACATTCACATACACACATATATGCAAAAAAAACATTTTGAAACGATTCACAAAGGCAAACGGTCCTGGAAAAAACATAGCAAATGGGAACAGAAAATATGGCTCGTCATTTGATCGAGAGCGAAATTTTTATACAAACAAAGCAACAAACAAAGCGGTTGCTATCAGACTTGTTGCTCAAAGACTCATTGCACAACACATATTTTGAAACACCAGCAATCGGTTAAAAGTTATTTGCGAGCTATGATTCTACACAAATGCAGGTCTAACATGTGAACGTATTTGTGTTGGCACACTGGTCTAAATATATTTTTTAAGTGGGTTGTCGGGTCAGGCAGCAGCCGCTAAATTAGTTATAGTTTATTTATTAAGCTAAAGTATGTATATATCGCCTTAGTTGGTCGCAGCCGCATCTTTCTCGGCCGCTCGACTTCAACGGGCCTATTTTAAGAGAGCTTTAGCTTCGCAATCACTATGTTGGGCCGCCTTCTCCGCTATCGAGAGCTTTAGCTTCGCGTATGTCTAGTCGAGCCGCAATCTCTAGCCATATTAATAGTCACTGCTTAGCACCATAAACTTGATGATCACAATGGTTGATCCCAGTTTTATCTTCCTGCAGCATAAATAAAATACAACGTACTATAATTAAAGTCTGCTTTTTATTTCCCGGCATTGAAAACTCTCAATGACCAAACATGGGTCTTCGGTGAGTCGGCAACTCCTCCTGAATGTAGGTCTATGGTCTATACAATAATTTAGCGCTAGCCCAAATGCAGAAAGTGCGTCAATGCCTTAAAAGGGATAGCTTATAAATGCCTTGCATTAAAGTTAGCCATATACTTGCTCTAGTACACAAGTCTTTGACCTACTTTTATAATGGACGCCCTTGAAGGCATGTGCTTGAGATAAAGAGACTGCACCACAAGCTCGGGTACAATCAATCTTGACTCAATCTTTATTTATGTTCCTTGGAGATGGAAAAAAAATCGATGTTGCCGATGCTTTAAAAATATTGATGTTGGCATCGGTGTTTCTCCACCTCTAGTAAGGCGAGCCAAATTGTTTCAGAGAGGCGAACCCGTCTGAACCAATACTTTTGGTAAAAACAAATAAATATTTTCTGCTATAATTAAAAAACAAATTTGTGTATATATCGGGCGATAGTATCGATGACTATCGATGACACTATCGATACTATCGATTGCTTAAAATTTACTATCGTTGAATATCAATGGCATCCACTATCAATAGTTCTCCACCTCTAAACTGGTGTTCTGTGGTCGTCTGTGAATGGCTTCGTCATTGCTGGTTTGCGTAGTCTTCGTAGGTCGTCATGTTTGTCGCGTGCTGTAAGTATTCGTAACTCTCCCAGATAACAATTTCATTGTCTTCTATCGGGATGTAGCGTTCTTGTAGTCGTTTAATTTTATGGTGGCGTCCTCTTTCACAGTCGATAATATAAAAATGTTAAGTTATTCTCGTAATAAAATAAAGAATAAAAAATATTATATTAAATAGTTTGTCCTTGTAGACCACCTTCCTTTTAATAAGGACCGTGGTACCCAGGTCTGCGTCAATAATTTCACAGTGGCTGTACATAGAGCTCTAAGAGCTCTTCGCCCGACGAAAAATTATATATCCATATAAATAATTGTAGGCAATGTAATAATTTTGCTGCCATACCTTTTGTCTACATCAGTGGTCGGCCCCCCAATACATTGATATGTAGTATATGTATACATAACATGATATGTATATGTACATTGATAGTAACGAATAGCAGAAAGTAGGCTGTGAGCATGACGTTTCACACATTTATATTGTGTGTGTGTGGCAGAGCTCGGGCAGAAAAATTTCCTATGCCCTCGGGATAGGGCCGTGCCGACCACTGGTCTACATACATATTTTAAAATGTATTAAAAAGCACAGATTGTAAATTAAAAAGTTGTGTAAGTGTAAGATTTCAAAAACAAAATAAAAAAAATATTTCAATTCAATTTATTCACTAAAAAAAACTTCAATTTACAAAAAGTGCGTGACACTAAGAAAAGACAATGGGTAGTGACAAATTGTTTGGTGTTTCCGATATTGAAGTGTACGGGAAAAAATACAAAAACCGTTTACAATTTCTTAACCTACAAAATAAAAATTTAGGTCTAACTTACAACTATCGTACTATCATCGTATACGAACTACCGAACTGAGCGGACGTGCTTTGTCCAAGCTCCGGGAAAACTGAAAAATACAGCTTATCAAAAAAACTGCGGTAACCCAATATAAGCGAAAAGACGCTGAACTACAATTTACCAAAAGCGACAGACTAGCTTTTTTTAACAGTTGTGATGTGCTAAACCAAAACTAGTGCATTGTTAAAAAAAAAAGTAAGAGCCACGCAATGAGCTCATTGAGCAAAGATCAAAAGAAAAAATTCAAAGATATCCTGGTGACAAGCCAAGAGGAGACCGAAACAAAGAGTACTTGGTTGGCAATTGTCACGCATCAGACACCATATATGTGTACATTATACATGCGTTAGAATGATGGTGATATCTAAATGGAAACGTACGTATCTGGTCGTAAAACGCTCTATGAGTCGAGATAAAAATTAATTTAAATCGTAGTAATTTAGTAATATTAACAATATAGTAATATTAATATTAACAGGATTTAAAGATTTTCGCTAGAATTATATAAAAGTGCAACGCATCACCTACTTCGTAGAAGTTCAGTGAACCAAAGAAACGGCTTCTACTCTTACTTTTCAACCCGCGATACCGAAGTGGAAAAATCGGCAATTATAAGCAACCCGGCTTTACTGACCGTTGAAACCCAAAGGGCACGGTCTTGCTCACCCGCTCTGCTCACTCCGACTCCCGCGTCATGGAGTTCGCAGTGTAAAACCCCCCTCCAATATCGGAAACAAATTTCGCACCAACAACTAGCAGTGCTACAACTTCTGCAACAACAGCGAAAACCTCTGCAACTCAAAGTACCGCGACGTCAACGACTACAGCGAGTACAAAAACAACAACCTCGGAAAGTGCCAAAGCGGTACAGCCACACAGACTGGAATGGATCGCTACATCCAAATTAAACGCAAGCTTAGCCCGCAGAGTAATCCGACAGGCAACAAAACAAAAATTAACCGTGTCCTGAATATCGATAAAGAACCAGACAGATCCACTACTAACAGATGTGCCCTACTGGCGGAGGTTGAGGAAAACCAACCAGCCCAAGACACCGCAAAAAAACCCAAGCCCCCTCCAATCTATATTAGGGAGAAAACCACATAAACGCCCCGGTCAACAAAATTGCGTCGTTGATCGGAAACGGTAACAACTTTCATGTTGTTCCGCTTATCAAAGGGAACATCCATGAAACAAAGGTGCAAACCAAGACTGAAGAGCACTTCCGAATCGTGTCCAAATATCTGGACACTGTACAGAAAAACTATTACACGTACCAGCTGAAAAGCAGTAAGGGCCTACAAGTGGTAGTAAAGGGAATAGAACCTGATGTTACCGCCGAGGAAATAAAAACCGCCCTTAAAGAAAAGGGCTTCGCCGCCAAGAATGTTATTAACATTCTAAATAAAGATAAAAAGCCACAACCCCTCTTCAAGGTCGAGCTCGAGCCAGAAAGCAGCTCGCTGAAGAAGAACGAAGTGCACCCAATCTACAACCTGTAATATCTTTTGCATCGGAAAATCACTGTTGAAGAGCCACATAAGCGCAACGGTCCAGTGCAATGCACTAACTGTCAAGAGTATGGACACACAAGGTCTTCCTGCACACTTCGGGCTGTCTGTGTAGTCTGCGGGGACGCCCACAAGTCCGCTTGCTGCACTACAAACAAGGACAGTACCGTGAAGAAATGTGGAAACTGCGGAGGCAGCCATACAGCAAACTATAGAGGATGTATGGTGTATAAGGAGTTAAAGAGTCGTATGCGTCAAGCGACCGCAACGCGAAACCAAAATCCACAGAAAACTACGCCAGACGTCTTCTTTGCCAAAGCTGCGAGATCCTCATTCGGTCCACTAAACACCACCAACGGCTTCTCCTACGCCGATGCTCTACGATCCGGAAGGGAAATTCCAATTCAGCCTAACTACCAAAGCGCTCAACAGGCCCCAGAACAGCCACACAGCAAAATGGAAACTATGATGCTTACCCTCCAACAAAGTATGATGGAGCTTATGTCATTCATGAAAACGACCATGCAAACGCTTGTTCAAAACCAGAACATGGTGATACAGATGCTCGTAGCACAACAGTCTAAATAATCTATGCAGGCGCTACGAATATCAACGTGGAACGCCAATGGTGTCTCACGGCATAAACTAGAATTATCACAATTCTTAACCGAAACCGAAGCATATCGACGTTATGCTACTGGTGGAAACGCATCTTACAAGCAAATACAACTTTCATATAAGAGGCTACACAATCTACCGCACAGATCATCCAGATGGGAAAGCCCACGGCGGAACTGGAGTTCTAATCAAAGAACGCATTAAACAACACTTTCACAAAAGGTTTGCAACAAACTTCTTGCAGGCCACATCGATACAAATTCAGTCAAGAAACGGAATCCTTTCAATCGCTGCCGTTTACTGCCCTCCTCGTTTCTTAATCTCGGAAGGACAATTTATGGACTTCTACAATTCACTTGGGGATCGATTTATAGCCGCAGGAGACTACAACGCCAAACATACGCACTGGGGATCACGTCTAGTGACTCCCAAAGGAAGACAATTGTACAATGCAATTATAAATGTGAAAAATAAACTGGACTATGTTTCCCCTGGAAGTCCCACATACTGGCCAACAGACTCACGAAAGCTCCCAGACCTTATTGATTTTGCAGTGACAAAAAACATACCTCGCAATCTAATAAGTGCCAAAGCAGTCTCGGACTTATCATCAGACCACTCGCCTGTGCTTCTAACGCTTCTTCAAAGCCCAGAAATAACCGAACACCCCTTCAGCCTAACGACGCCAAAAAAGAACTGGATAAAATACAAAAAGTACGTGAGTGCCCACATAGAACTCGCCCCGGAATTTAACATGGAATCGGACATCGACTACACTACGAGCGCCCTGGAAGAAGTACTCATTGCGGCAGCTAAAATCTCTACTCCTCATAGGAAAGATGTAGACCGAAACAAACACTTCAAATCTAATCAGCAAATCGAACACCTCGTGCGAGAATAGAGGCAAAATTGGCAAAACAGCAGATCACCAGCTTCAAAACAAAGCCTTAAGGAAGCAACCCGATCACTCGACCAGGCTCTTCACCAACAGGAAGAAAATGCACAGCTGAGGTACATCCAGAATCTCTCGCCAACAAGCACAAAGTACCCCCTGTGGAGGGCCCACCCAAATCTTAGCGCCCCAATTGAAACGACCACCCCGATAAGAAACTCTTCGGGATGCTGGGCTCGCAGCGACGAAGACCGAGCTGAAACATTCGCCACACATCTCCAAAGATGTGTCTTCCGTCTTCCAGCCAAACCCAGCCTCAAATTCATTCCTCCTGCCAGAAATTCAGCCAGAGTCCTCCCCTCAGCCAGCCGCACCTTCATTCAATAATGAACCGTACTTTAGAATAAAATTTTCAAATATAGCTTTTGCTACTGTATTTGCACACGTATTTGGTATAGTATAGCTACTAAGTATTTAGTTAAATCGCAGATGAGTGTTACTGCCTACTCGTTTCCATTACTAGATTTTGGTAGTGGACCAATCGTATCCACAATTACTCTATCGAAGGCTCTTTCCGGAGTTTCGGTTATGGTTAATGGTGTCTTAGTGTGTTTAGTCGTTTTAGACTATTGGCATTTAGGACATTTCTTTATGTATTTTTGTATGTCTTTGGACATATTTTTACAGTAATAGTGTGTCTGGACCTTGGCCAAGGTTTTTGTAATGCCTGTATGACCAACTTGCATTGGATCATCATGGAATGTAGACAATATAGCTTCTTTCTCTTGATTAATTTTTATTACGGTCACCGGGTTGAGTAGCGCTACTCTTAATGATTTCAATAATTGCCGGTATTTTTAAAATTATCAGTTGAAACATGTTCAAAGATATGTTTCCACGGTGCCACTTTGAGTTGGCTGATTTTGTGAATACCTGCATTACCTAGCAGTGCTACAACTTCTGCAACAACAGCGAAAACCTCTGCAACTCAAAGTACCGCGACGTCAACGACTACAGCGAGTACAAAAACAACAACCTCGGAAAGTGCCAAAGCGGTACAGCCACACAGACTGGAATGGATCGCTACATCCAAATTAAACGCAAGCTTAGCCCGCAGAATAATCCGACAGGCAACAAAACAAAAATTAACCGTGTCCTGAATATCGATAAAGAACCAGACAGATCCACTACTAACAGATTTGCCCTACTGGCGGAGGTTGAGGAAAACCAACCAGCCCAAGACACCGCAAAAAAACCCAAGCCCCCTCCAATCTATATTAGGGAGAAAACCACATAAACGCCCCGGTCAACAAAATTGCGTCGTTGATCGGAAACGGTGACAACTTTCATGTTGTTCCGCTTATCAAAGGGAACATCCATGAAACAAAGGTGCAAACCAAGACTGAAGAGCACTTCCGAATCGTGTCCAAATATCTGGACACTGTACAGAAAAACTATTACACGTACCAGCTGAAAAGCAGTAAGGGCCTACAAGTGGTAGTAAAGGGAATAGAACCTGATGTTACCGCCGAGGAAATAAAAACCGCCCTTAAAGAAAAGGGCTTCGCCGCCAAGAATGTTATTAACATTCTAAATAAAGATAAAAAGCCACAACCCCTCTTCAAGGTCGAGCTCGAGCCAGAAAGCAGCTCGCTGAAGAAGAACGAAGTGCACCCAATCTACAACCTGTAATATCTTTTGCATCGGAAAATCACTGTTGAAGAGCCACATAAGCGCAACGGTCCAGTGCAATGCACTAACTGTCAAGAGTATGGACACACAAGGTCTTCCTGCACACTTCGGGCTGTCTGTGTAGTCTGCGGGGACGCCCACAAGTCCGCTTGCTGCACTACAAACAAGGACAGTACCGTGAAGAAATGTGGAAACTGCGGAGGCAGCCATACAGCAAACTATAGAGGATGTATGGTGTATAAGGAGTTAAAGAGTCGTATGCGTCAAGCGACCGCAACGCGAAACCAAAATCCACAGAAAACTACGCCAGACGTCTTCTTTGCCAAAGCTGCGAGATCCTCATTCGGTCCACTAAACACCACCAACGGCTTCTCCTACGCCGATGCTCTACGATCCGGAAGGGAAATTCCAATTCAGCCTAACTACCAAAGCGCTCAACAGGCCCCAGAACAGCCACACAGCAAAATGGAAACTATGATGCTTACCCTCCAACAAAGTATGATGGAGCTTATGTCATTCATGAAAACGACCATGCAAACGCTTGTTCAAAACCAGAACATGGTGATACAGATGCTCGTAGCACAACAGTCTAAATAATCTATGCAGGCGCTACGAATATCAACGTGGAACGCCAATGGTGTCTCACGGCATAAACTAGAATTATCACAATTCTTAACCGAAACCGAAGCATATCGACGTTATGCTACTGGTGGAAACGCATCTTACAAGCAAATACAACTTTCATATAAGAGGCTACACAATCTACCGCACAGATCATCCAGATGGGAAAGCCCACGGCGGAACTGGAGTTCTAATCAAAGAACGCATTAAACAACACTTTCACAAAAGGTTTGCAACAAACTTCTTGCAGGCCACATCGATACAAATTCAGTCAAGAAACGGAATCCTTTCAATCGCTGCCGTTTACTGCCCTCCTCGTTTCTTAATCTCGGAAGGACAATTTATGGACTTCTACAATTCACTTGGGGATCGATTTATAGCCGCAGGAGACTACAACGCCAAACATACGCACTGGGGATCACGTCTAGTGACTCCCAAAGGAAGACAATTGTACAATGCAATTATAAATGTGAAAAATAAACTGGACTATGTTTCCCCTGGAAGTCCCACATACTGGCCAACAGACTCACGAAAGCTCCCAGACCTTATTGATTTTGCAGTGACAAAAAACATACCTCGCAATCTAATAAGTGCCAAAGCAGTCTCGGACTTATCATCAGACCACTCGCCTGTGCTTCTAACGCTTCTTCAAAGCCCAGAAATAACCGAACACCCCTTCAGCCTGACGACGCCAAAAAAGAACTGGATAAAATACAAAAAGTACGTGAGTGCCCACATAGAACTCGCCCCGGAATTTAACATGGAATCGGACATCGACTACACTACGAGCGCCCTGGAAGAAGTACTCATTGCGGCAGCTAAAATCTCTACTCCTCATAGGAAAGATGTAGACCGAAACAAACACTTCAAATCTAATCAGCAAATCGAACACCTCGTGCGAGAATAGAGGCAAAATTGGCAAAACAGAAGATCACCAGCTTCAAAACAAAGCCTTAAGGAAGCAACCCGATCACTCGACCAGGCTCTTCACCAACAGGAAGAAAATGCACAGCTGAGGTACATCCAGAATCTCTCGCCAACAAGCACAAAGTACCCCCTGTGGAGGGCCCACCCAAATCTTAGCGCCCCAATTGAAACGACCACCCCGATAAGAAACTCTTCGGGATGCTGGGCTCGCAGCGACGAAGACCGAGCTGAAACATTCGCCACACATCTCCAAAGATGTGTCTTCCGTCTTCCAGCCAAACCCAGCCTCAAATTCATTCCTCCTGCCAGAAATTCAGCCAGAGTCCTCCCCTCAGCCAGCCGCACCTTCATTCAATAATGAACCGTACTTTAGAATAAAATTTTCAAATATAGCTTTTGCTACTGTATTTGCACACGTATTTGGTATAGTATAGCTACTAAGTATTTAGTTAAATCGCAGATGAGTGTTACTGCCTACTCGTTTCCATTACTAGATTTTGGTAGTGGACCAATCGTATCCACAATTACTCTATCGAAGGCTCTTTCCGGAGTTTCGGTTATGGTTAATGGTGTCTTAGTGTGTTTAGTCGTTTTAGACTATTGGCATTTAGGACATTTCTTTATGTATTTTTGTATGTCTTTGGACATATTTTTACAGTAATAGTGTGTCTGGACCTTGGCCAAGGTTTTTGTAATGCCTGTATGACCAACTTGCATTGGATCATCATGGAATGTAGACAATATAGCTTCTTTCTCTTGATTAATTTTTATTACGGTCACCGGGTTGAGTAGCGCTACTCTTAATGATTTCAATAATTGCCGGTATTTTTAAAATTATCAGTTGAAACATGTTCAAAGATATGTTTCCACGGTGCCACTTTGAGTTGGCTGATTTTGTGAATACCTGCATTTCAAGCCGTTGAAAGAATTGACCTAAGTTAAGGGGTTCTTTAGTATACAAATCGCTAACATCATATCTTCCTGTAATTTTCTTTCCGTGCTTTATAAACACTTATTATTATTTACATGTAAGGTCACTACTTTACGTACTTCATCGTTATTAAAGACTTCATATACGGGTGGCTTTTTTTATAGATTTGTATAGATTGCTTATGCAATTCTTTTTGTTCTTTTTCTGCGCACGCTTTTTGTCTACTCGTGTTTCTGATAGTGACTGTCGGGTCAGGCAGCAGCACGGCGTTTAATGTTTAGTGTAATGATTAGTGTAATGTTTATTTATTAGGCTTAAGTGTGTACAAAAGCTTTGTTGATCGCAAGCCGACTCTCTCTCGGCCGCTCGACTCAATGGGCATTCTATAGAGAGTTTTAGCTCGGCAATGTCTAGGTCGGGCCGCCCTCTCCAATATCGAGAGCTTTAGCTTCGCAGTGACCAGTCGGGCCGCCCTCTCTGTATATTACTTGAGTCCCTGCATGCACCATAAACTGGTCTATCTGCGGATCATCCGGCTTCATCTGCATGCAGGAATAAAAATTTATAACGTTCAAAATTAATTCAATTCTGCGTTTTATTTACGGTATTGAAAACCCTCAAGGACCAAACAGTGACTTTAAGAATATATTTTTTTTTTTTTTTTTAACGTTTTTTTTATTTTTTGAATCTTTTCTTTGCGAGACTAACAAGAGGTGTATCAAATCTTATATTTTTAACTTAACTAACAGTCATATTAACTGATACGGAGTTAGACGGCCCTAAAAATCGATTGCTGTGTTGGGAGGTCGTTGCGTCTAAGGCGGGATACGCTAGAAACCCGAGTCAATCCCCGAGCGAGAAAATTTGGGTGAGAAGACAGTTTTTCTTTGTATGACTCTTTTTGCTTCTGGATTTCGTCTTTCACTGCGAGGATGCCTAGATCCCGGTGGATGTTTTCGTTGCGAACATACCAAGGTGCCCCTGTGATAGTTCTCAAGATTTTTGATTGTGTGGCTGTATGATGTCTATGTTGCTGCTGCTCGCGTTCCCCCACAGCTGGGAGCCATACGTCCAGATTGGCTTTAGGACTGAATTGTACAGTAGTAACTTGTAGTCCAGGCACAGTGGCGATCGTGAGTTTATGATCCAGTGGAGGCTGCTGGCTTTCAGTTTTAGATGCATCTTTTTGCAATCGATGTGCTTACGCCAGGTAAGTCGTCTATCAAGGTGAACGCCAAGGTACGTTACGTCGTTAGCTTGAGGGATCTGCATACCGTTTAATAAAAGCGGAGGGCATGTTTGTCTATTAAAAGTAAACGTTATATGTTTACACTTTTGTTCGTTTATTTTAATGCGCCAGTCGGACAGCCACCTTTCCACTATTATGAGATGATTAGCCAGTTGGGTTGTTGCCTGCGTTGGGCATCTGGAGCGACTAAGGATAGCGGTATCGTCGGCGAACGTTGAGGTTGTTAGTTGTGCGCTCGTAGGAATATCCGCAGTATACAAAACATATAGACACGGGCCGAGTGCGCTACCTTGTGGAACTCCAGGTTCGATGGTGTAGTCGCCCGAAGTAGCTGCGTTGCATCTCACTGAGAATACCCTATTGTAGAGGTATGATTCCAGTAGCTTGTAGGTGTATGTTGGCAAATACGTTTTAATTTTGTGCATGAGTCCGATGAGCCAACTCGGTCGAAAGCTTGAGATACGTCGAGGAAAATAGCGCTGCAGTATTCTCGCTGTTCGAAGGCTGAGCGTATTTCGGAAAATAATCTGTTCACTTGCTCGATGATTCCGTGGTTTCTTCGAAAGCCAAATTGGTGTGCCGGCATAATATTGCAAGCTTCCAGATGTGGTATTATGCGATTTAACAAGCATTTTTCAAACAATTTAGACAAACAAGATAGAAGGCTTATTGGTCTGTATGATGACGGAATTGTGTGGTCTTTTCCAGGCTTCGGTATCATTATAATGATGGATTTCTTCCATTTTTTTGGGAAATAGCCAAGATTAATTATTCCATTAAATAGTTTGCAGACGACCTCTATAGCGCATTTTGGAAGTTCGATCAGCATCTTTGGGGTCAATAGGTCACCACCGGGAGCCTTTTTTGGTTTTAGCCCTCTTATGACTTTTTCGATTTCGTTCGGCCGGAATGAAGGTGCGGCTGGCTGAGGGGAGGACTCTGGCTGAATTACTGGCAGGAGGAATGAATTTGAGGCTGGGTTTGGCTGGAAGACGGAAGACACATCTTTGGAGATGTGTGGCGAATGTTTCAGCTCGGTCTTCGTCGCTGCGAGCCCAGCATCCCGAAGAGTTTCTTATCGGGGTGGTCGTTTCAATTGGGGCGCTAAGATTTGGGTGGGCCCTCCACAGGGGGTACTTTGTGCTTGTTGGCGAGAGATTCTGGATGTACCTCAGCTGTGCATTTTCTTCCTGTTGGTGAAGAGCCTGGTCGAGTGATCGGGTTGCTTCCTTAAGGCGTTGTTTTGAAGCTGGTGATCTGCTGTTTTGCCAATTTTGCCTCTATTCTCGCACGAGGTGTTCGATTTGCTGATTAGATTTGAAGTGTTTGTTTCGGTCTACATCTTTCCTATGAGGAGTAGAGATTTTAGCTGCCGCAATGAGTACTTCTTCCAGGGCGCTCGTAGTGTAGTCGATGTCCGATTCCATGTTAAATTCCGGGGCGAGTTCTATGTGGGCACTCACGTACTTTTTGTATTTTATCCAGTTCTTTTTTGGCGTCGTCAGGCTGAAGGGGTGTTCGGTTATTTCTGGGCTTTGAAGAAGCGTTAGAAGCACAGGCGAGTGGTCTGATGATAAGTCCGAGACTGCTTTGGCACTTATTAGATTGCGAGGTATGTTTTTTTGTCACTGCAAAATCAATAAGGTCTGGGAGCTTTCGTGAGTCTGTTGGCCAGTATGTGGGACTTCCAGGGGAAACATAGTCCAGTTTATTTTTCACATTTATAATTGCATTGTACAATTGTCTTCCTTTGGGAGTCACTAGACGTGATCCCCAGTGCGTATGTTTGGCGTTGTAGTCTCCTGCGGCTATAAATCGATCCCCAAGTGAATTGTAGAAGTCCATAAATTGTCCTTCCGAGATTAAGAAACGAGGAGGGCAGTAAACGGCAGCGATTGAAAGGATTCCGTTTCTTGACTGAATTTGTGTCGATGTGGCCTGCAAGAAGTTTGTTGCAAACCTTTTGTGAAAGTGTTGTTTAATGCGTTCTTTGATTAGAACTCCAGTTCCGCCGTGGGCTTTCCCATCTGGATGATCTGTGCGGTAGATTGTGTAGCCTCTTATATGAAAGTTGTATTTGCTTGTAAGATGCGTTTCCACCAGTAGCATAACGTCGATATGCTTCGGTTTCGGTTAAGAATTGTGATAATTCTAGTTTATGCCGTGAGACACCATTGGCGCTCCACGTTGATATTCGTAGCGCCTGCATAGATTATTTAGACTGTTGTGCTACGAGCATCTGTATCACCATGTTCTGGTTTTGAACAAGCGTTTGCATGGTCGTTTTCATGAATGACATAAGCTCCATCATACTTTGTTGGAGGGTAAGCATCATAGTTTCCATTTTGCTGTGTGGCTGTTCTGGGGCCTGTTGTTTGGTAGTTAGGCTGAATTGGAATTTCCCTTCCGGATCGTAGAGCATCGGCGTAGGAGAAGCCGTTGGTGGTGTTTAGTGGACCGAATGAGGATCTCGCAGCTTTGGCAAAGAAGACGTCTGGCGTAGTTTTCTGTGGATTTTGGTTTCGCGTTGCGGTCGCTTGACGCATGCGACTCTTTAACTCCTTATACACCATACATCCTCTATAGTTTGCTGTATGGCTGCCTCCGCAGTTTCCACATTTCTTCACGGTACTGTCCTTGTTTGTAGTGCAGCAAGCGGACTTGTGGGCGTCCCCGCAGACTACACAGACAGCCCGAAGTGTGCAGGAAGACCTTGTGTGTCCATACTCTTGACAGTAAGTGCATTGCACTGGACCGTTGCGCTTATGTGGCTCTTCAACAGTGATTTTCCGATGCAAAAGATATTACAGGTTGTAGATTGGGTGCACTTCGTTCTTCTTCAGCGAGCTGCTTTCTGGCTCGAGCTCGACCTTGAAGAGGGGTTGTGGCTTTTTATCTTTATTTAGAATGTTAATAACATTCTTGGCGGCGAAGCCCTTTTCTTTAAGGGCGGTTTTTATTTCCTCGGCGGTAACATCAGGTTCTATTCCCTTTACTACCACTTGTAGGCCCTTACTGCTTTTCAGCTGGTACGTGTAATAGTTTTTCTGTACAGTGTCCAGATATTTGGACACGATTCGGAAGTGCTCTTCAGTCTTGGTTTGCACCTTTGTTTCATGGATGTTCCCTTTGATAAGCGGAACAACATGAAAGTTGTCACCGTTTCCGATCAACGACGCAATTTTGTTGACCGGGGCGTTTATGTGGTTTTCTCCCTAATATAGATTGGAGGGGGCTTGGGTTTTTTTGCGGTGTCTTGGGCTGGTTGGTTTTCCTCAACCTCCGCCAGTAGGGCAAATCTGTTAGTAGTGGATCTGTCTGGTTCTTTATCGATATTCAGGACACGGTTAATTTTTGTTTTGTTGCCTGTCGGATTACTCTGCGGGCTAAGCTTGCGTTTAATTTGGATGTAGCGATCCATTCCAGTCTGTGTGGCTGTACCGCTTTGGCACTTTCCGAGGCTGTTGTTTTTGTACTCGCTGTAGTCGTTGACGTCGCGGTACTTTGAGTTGCAGAGGTTTTCGCTGTTGTTGCAGAAGTTGTAGCACTGCTAGTGGTTGGTGCGAAATTTGTTTCCGATATTGGAGGGGGGTTTTACACTGCGAACTCCATGACGCGGGAGTCGGAGTGAGCAGAGCGGGTGAGCAAGACCGTGCCCTTTGGGTTTCAACGGTCAGTAAAGCCGGGTTGCTTATAATCGCCGATTTTTCCACTTCGGTATCGCGGGTTGAAAAGTAAGAGTAGAAGCCGTTTCTTTGGTTCACTGAACTTCTACGATCGTTCTTTTGATAGTTGCTCAATGAGACCATTGCGTGGCTCTTACTTTTTTTTTGAACAATGCACTAGTTGGTTTAGCACATCACAACTGTTATAAAAAGCTTGTCTGTCGCTTTTAGTAAATTGTAGTTCAGCGTCTTTTCGCTTATATTGGGTAACCCCAGTTTTTTTGATTTCCCAGTACTAATTTCAAGTACTTATGCGCCAAGAATTAAAAGGAGGGTGCAATATTCCAGCACAAGACTAAGATTTAATTTGTCTTTTCTAAACTTTAAATTTTTTGCACAAATACCTGCGGTTCTGCCTTGGGATCCTTTAATCCCGCTGCCACTTTCCTTGTGCAGTCATCGCAGGTGCAAGTTAAATTGTTTGTAGTTCGGTGAATTAAAAAAATGTAAATTTTATTTTTTAGTTTAACAACTTGGTGTTAAACCTTTATTTATTAAACTTAATTATTACAAGACACTTTTGATTTTTCTTAAATATTTTTATCAACCGTTCGTGGTCTCGGTCAAAATAGGACTGACTTCTTAGTTCTAAATCTGATCCAAAGAACCTCGGCCATCAGTTGTGTTTAGATTAGAGGCTTAAGATGAAACTGTCGCATCTTATTGTGAAATTCGATTACGCTGATCGATGCAATTTGGTGGGTACTTGAAACGCAAACGGCGTAATTGATTGGGCTTCGGAGGGAAGCTGATGTTTACTTTTGATTTTGATTTGTTTATGGGGAACCGAGATCGGACCTCAGAGCCAGAGACAAAGCCGAAGGCAAATGCAGAGTTTGAAAATATTGTTTATAAAATTCATAAGTGGAAAGCCATAAGTGGCCTGGATTTATGGGTTGGATAATTGAGCCAAAGATCAAGCCATCAAGCCAAAGGCAAATGCAGAGATGGAAAATATTGTTTATAAAAGCCATAAGTGGCCTGTATTTAGGGGTTGGATAACTCTCCCCCTTCTAAAATGGATCGTCCCGATTCAATATGAAATTCGTTTAAATGATCTCTTAATTCTGTTAAAAAATTTTCTTGGTTAATAGATTTTTCTGGTTCAGGCCGATGTTTTTTGGTTACAAATAATATAGCATTTTTGTATTTTATAATAAGTGAAAGAATCAAATATATAATGATTAAAATTAATAATATAAAGGTAAGTGATATTTTAGTATTCTTAATTTTAACGAATGGGTTTAAAATGTTTATATTATCTAAAGAAAGATCAGAGTTATTTGATAATATGTAATCGGATATTTCTTAATTTTTAAAGTGGTTCGTAGTTACGTATTCAAGAATTTTATTTTCCAAATTGGTATATGAGATATTATTAATTTTAGTTGTACCATTAAATGTTATTAAAAACGAACCGTTTAAATGGGAGTTGTTAACAATATTGTTCCCATTTATAAGAATGGCACCATCTTGTATGATGTCTATTTTTTTATTTTTTTCTCTTATTTTTTTACAGGTTGATTTCTCATCATTTAATAATCGGGTAAAACAAGTTTTCTTGTTACTTAGAGTGCAATAATTATTAAAAAGTTCGTTCTTAAAATGAGACATTTCGTAAAAAATATTTTCGCATTTTGCGACTTGGTTGCTTAATACTAGTTTCCCATCGATTTGGAAAATCGCTCTAGCGTGATATATTTCACATCTGTTTTTTATTATTGGGTATTTTATATAAATTATTAAAAGTTCTTTATGCAATGCGATTTTAAAAGAAGAGATGTCCATTAAATTAGCTATAATTACTGGTTTTGGTTCATGTTTTAATATTTCCAAGATGCAGATCAAATGTTAATAATCGCAAGCGATGTTTTCGAAGTGGTAGATCTTGATCAATAAATACTTTTTTAAAATCATCGGAAAGAGATTCTATTTCTTTGAATAATCGGGAATTTATAATAGACTGCTTATTATTGTTTTCAATTAATTCATTAATTTTATTCTAAACTGTAATAAAATCATCATGGTCCGGAGTTCCAGCTAACCATTTCCACACGGTGCCTAACTCATTTATCCCTCTTTTTGATCTAGTTGATATCAATTGCGATAAAATTAGTTCGATTACTTTTATGTCATATTTAATTTCCCATTGTGACCTTTTATTAGTATCCCTTTTAATATTATCTAATTCCAAATTTATTATTTCTTTATAAAAGATTAAGTTAGTTACATGGAATAAATCTGCGTATGAATCGTACGTCAATACGTCTTTATTGTCCTTAAATAAAAGATATTCGTTACTTGTATAGTCAATTATTTCTGATTTTGTTAATAAAATAAGGTGTAGTATGAGCACCTGATAAAACATTTTCTGGGAAAGGAAAGAAAAAAAGGATAATATATAAATACTTAGAATTTTATATTATCTTTGTGAATAATTCTATTTCTATTGTTGATTATTATTTTGTTGGGTAAATTTTCCTTACCTATTTGTTTTTTATATCTGGTTTTAAGTTTATTTCTTTCCCCGTGTTTCTTTTCATAGACTACCTGTCCTACATGATATTCTTTTTCTTTTCTGTTTTCATTATGTGTTTCCAACATTTTCTCTTGAGTATTTTTCAAAAGTTCAGGAATGTTATCGTGCTCTATTTTATTATATAATACGTCAAAAGGTTTTTGGTTCGTTGTAGAATGAATGCTCTGATTATATTCTTGAGCGGCTCTTATTACTATTTCGGAAAAGTCAGTTAAATTAAATTCTTCTTTAATGCATCGAGCTAATACTGTTAATGTAGAATGTGCCCTTTCAACCTGTCCGTTTGACGTGCTGTGCCTCGGGTCTGCGTAATGTAAAGTTAAATTGCACCTTTGTGCGAAAGATTTAAATTGGGCCGAGGTAAAGCTCGGTTCATTATCGGTCATTATTACTTTTGCTTGTGGAAAATGCTGAAGAAGTTCCATTACTTTATTTTCGATATTTAATTTATTTTGGATTTCTTTTACTACTAGAAATTTTGAGTAAGCGTCAATATAAGTTATGAAAGTAAGACCTTGCGCGTAATATATATCAATGTGTACATTTTCTCCTTCTTTACTTGGAATTGGGGCTTTCCCAATTGGAATTTTTATTGGGTGCCTGTTATACCATATTTATTTTCGTTACAAATCACGCAATTTTTAATATATTCTTTTAATTTTTTAAAACAGTTTGGCCAATAATATAATTTACTGATCTGTTTGTAATTCTCTTCTAGCCCCCTATGAGTACGGCTGTGCGTTTCTTCTATTATTATAGCTTTATCTTCCTCGTTTTCCACGTCTTGTAGAAAGATTCTTGTAAAAAGGAATGTGTTTGTGAAATTATTTTTTAAAGGTAATTGAATTTTAAATAAGTCATCTAAGGTACAATAAATTCCTACCGTAATGTTAGGTGGAAGATACTCTCTTAATATAGTTATTAAATTTTCTGGTGTGTCATATTCAATTAAATGTCGTGTCCTGTCAAAAATTTTCAGTGACTCATGTATTGTATACCTCCCCGTTGTTAATAACAGTTGTTGTTTAAATTGATTTAACGGTTTACGGGTCTCTTGTATTACATTTTCAAAACTACTTTCAGCTGAATGCTGTGTGTTCTGAATCAGGGCCATAGCTAGAGCCTCGGAGGCCCTGGGGCAACAAGTAAATTTGGGGCCCCCTATACGGAAGTCTTTTGCCCCGGCGGGGCCCCTTCCCTTCGGGGGCCCTGGGGCACCGCCCCATCTGCCCCATGCTAGCTACGGCCCTGGTTCTGATCTGAGTCTGACGGTCTGTTTGTTCTATATCGCTATCAGTAATATTATTTATCTGAATTCGAGATAATGCGTCTGCAACTACATTTGTTGTACCGGGCTTAAATGTTATTTTCGGTGTAAAACTTTGTATGAGAGAATACCATCCTTTCATATCTACATTGGGATTTTTATCTGAAATTGTGTAAGATAAAGTTTGATGGTCGGTTTGAATTTCAATTCCAATAACTCCGTATAAGTAATTTCTTAGATTTTTAAGAGGCCATACTATCGCTAAAAGTTCCTTCTTATTAGTAGCATAAGCTTGTTCTGTTTTAGACAAGGTTTTTGAAATAAAAGTAATTGGTTTTCCTTCTTGAGATAAAACTGCATCAATTGCGACGTCTGAAGCGTCGGTGGTCAAGGTAAATTTTTTTTATAGTCCGGTTGAACTAGTTCTACTTGAGCAATGAGATTTTCTTTCAGCTCGTTAAAAGCTTTAATTGCTGGTTCATCCAGCTGAATTATCATTTTTGTTGACATTCTTTTTGAGATTTTGCCATTATGACCTCCAAGATATTTTGTTAGAGGTTTGGCTATGTAGGCGTAGTTTGAAACAAATTTTCTATAATAGCCTGTAAAACCTAGGAAACTTCTTAGTTCCCGAATATTTTCTGGAAGTGGATATTTTCTAATGGTTTCAATTTTCTCTGGGTCTGTCTTGATGACGTTATAGGATACCATGTATCCTAGAAAACGGGTTTCGCGTTTGAAAAACTTAGATTTTTCTAAAGAGATTTTCATGTTTGCCCTCAATAATATATTTATAATTTTGTTTAGATCTGTATAGTGTTGTTCAATTGAGTTTGAGAATAATATAATGTCGTCCATATAGACATGACACGTTTTCCCTATTTGTTCTCTTAGAATATCGTCCATTGCTCTCTGAAAGATTCTTGGTGCATTTGTTAATCCGAATGGCATTCTTAAAAATTCGTATTTTCCATTATTTATTGAAAAAGCTGTTTTTTCGACATCAGATTCTTTCATTAGTATCTGATGAAATCCTGACTCTAAATCTATTGTTGAAAAATATCTTGCTTTTCCCAAATTTGATAGAATTACTGATGGGTCTTGCATTGGGTACCTGTCAGGTATAGTACTTTCATTCAATTTTTTGTAATCAATGACGAGTCTTAATTTACGGCTTCCGTCTTGATTCTCTCCTTTCTTTGGGACTACCAGAAGTGGTGAATTGTAAGGGCTTCTGCTAGGCCTTATTATTTTTTCTGATAACATTCTTTTGATTTCGCTATTCACGAAGTCGTTGACAGATAGAGCATACGGATACTGCTTCCCGTATATTGGCCTATCGTGGATAAGATTTATTTCCCCCTTTATGTCTGTTCTAAAAGGAATTTGCATATTTATCTTTGAATGCTCCTTTTCAATATAGTGAACTATCTTTTCCCTCAATCCGCCTAATTGGTCAGTACCTATATTATTTATTTGATTTTTGACGGTATTTACTTAGTCGGCACTCTCAGGATTTTTAATTCCCAAGATATTTTTATTTTTATTGACGGATATTTCTACGTCGGCGCTCTCAGGATTTTTGGTTCCCAAGATATTTGTATTTTTGTTGACGGATATTTCTACGTCGGCGTTCTCGGGATTTTTTGTTCCCAAGATATTTGTATTTTTGTTGACGCATATTTCTACGTCGGCGTTCTCGGGATTTTTAACTCCCAAGCTTTTCTCACTGTTTGGTCATCGAGAGTTTTCGATGCCGTAAATAAAAAATCAAAATTTAATTAATTTCAACGTTATAAACTTTATTCAGGCCGCGAACGAGAGTGGCGCCAACCTGGCAGAATAGGCTGAGCGGATGCTAGCTAAACATAAGCGCCGAAGTAGCAAAGCCGAGCGGCCGAAAGAGAATATGGCACAGCAGCGTTCGCAGCTCCTCGAATCCCAGAACTGCAGATCCAACAGCTCGGTAAAAATGGTGCTTGGCGGTTTTAACAGCCGCTTCCCACAGACCACCGAAATGCGGAGATCGAGGAGGAATAAAATGCCATTCGATGGACTCCATAGAGCAAAACTCCAGCAGTGACCGTTGATGCTCTTCGCTTAGAAATAATCGGCGCAGCTCCTTTAGCTCGTTTTTGGCTCCAACAAAGTTGGTTGCGTTGTCAGACCAAATATGTTGAGGACTTCGGCGGGTGCATATAAACCGCTTCAAAGCCTGCAAAAAAGACATTGTGGACAGATCCCTTACAAGCTCCAGGTGGACGGCTTTGGTAGCAAAACAAATGAAAATGCTAATGTAACATTTTACTGGAGCCTTATTACGCACTTCCGGCTTATAATAGAACGGTCCACAAAAATCCACACCAGTGACTCCGAAGACCTGGGAGCCGCTAACTCTTTCCTCCGGGAGATCAGCCATAATGTGCTGCAACAGCCGAGGCTTAGTCCGGAAGCATCGGATGCATTTGTGTAATGCCTTCGTCACGGTTTTTCTCCCCCCAATTGGCCAATATTGGGACCGAATAATTGCCAACAGTGCGCGAGGTCCCGTATGTAAATTTCGCTCATGGAGGTCAACAATTATAGCCCGCGTAACTGGATGGCTTCTTGGAAGTATAATTGGATGCTGACTATCAAAATCCAACGACGAATTTTTTAGCCGACCGTCTACGCGCAACAGTCCAAATTTGTCCAAGAAGGGAGAGGATGAGGCAAGGGCACTGGATACCGCTATGTCTTTTCCATTTTGAAGAGCCTTTATTTCCTCCCAAAAATGCACACGTTGCACTAGCCGCAATAACAGCTGTGTTCCAGATTTTATATCGCTAGCCGTAACACCGTTGTGGTGAATTCGTTGAGAAAACTTGTATACGTAAGCGAATACCCTCTGCAGTGCTGGAAACGAATTAGCGTACTTAGAAACCGCTGTTATATCCACGTACGGAGACTGAATGAGCAGGACCCTTGCACGCAACTCCAGGGTTGATCTCTCAGATGGGACCGCGGTTGGCCACGTCTCTTGGGATCCAACGAGAAACGGAGGACCATGAGACCACAGCTTATTCTCAACCAATTCATTGGGAAGAGCACCACGCGACAGGATATCTGCTGGGTTCAAAGAAGTGGGAACATACCGCCACTCCATTTCTCTAGTTAGCTTCTGAATGGTCGAAACTCGATTGGCGACGAAAACATTAAACCGAGAGGGTTCTTCTCGAATCCAAGACAGAGCCCCAGCAGAATCGCACCAGCAAAAATACTTTCCAACGTAGACCTTCAACTGCTCTACTTCCGACATAAGTCGGAAGCTTAGGCACCGTAACAGTCTTTAACGGCGCAACTCGGGACTTCGAACAGAGTAAATAGCTTGCAGATCCTGCGCCCTTGGACACGACATAAACGCATGCCCCATACGCCTCAATGCTGGCATCACAGAATCCATGGACCTCCACCTCGGATTTCGATGTTAGCACCCATCTAGGGAATTCGGCGCGCTGCGTACTACCAAAGCTGCTACAAATCATATTCCAGTCGCAGTGAAGAGCTTGAGGAAGACTTTCATCCCAGGACAACTTCTCACGGCACAGCTTCTGAAGAAAGATCTTTGCCTTTGAAATTACAGGACCAACAAGGCCTAAGGGGTCATAAAGCTGAGCGACTGAAGAAAGCACAATGCGCCTAGTGGGCTTTGAGATTGACTGAATCCCTTCAAAAGAAAATAGCAAGCGGTCATTTGCAGGATCCCAAGCAAGACCCAGTGTCTTTGTGAAGTTTCTACCATCATCAAACTTTAGGAAAGACTCCCGATCTTCTTCAGGCACCTTATCCAGAACGTCAGCAACATTGGAGCACCACTTCCTTAACCGAAAATGGCCTTTGGCAAGGATCGCGGATGTTTGCTGCATTATGCTAATAGCTTCATCTATAGAGTCGCCTCCGGAAAGCAGATCATCCACATAAAAGTCGCGACGCAGAATTTCGGCCCCCTTTGGAAACATTATTTGCTCATCATCTGCCAACTGATGCATTGTCCGAACTGCTAAAAATGAGGCAGGCTTCGTTCCGTAGGTGACCGTGTCCAGCTTAAAAACCTGTAACTCATCCTGGGTGGAATCTCGCCAAAGAATACACTGAAGATAGCTGTCCTCAGGAAAAACCCTGACGCAACGATACATTTTACAAATATCTCCAGTAATGGCTACCCGATGGCATCGGAACCTTAACAGAATATGCAGTAACTTTGGCTGAATAACTGGGCCAGACATCAACACGTCATTCAATGAATATCCAGAAGTTGTGACAGCAGATCCATCAAAGACAACCCTGAGCTTGGTTGTTGAACTGTCCTCCTTTAAAACACAATGGTGTGGAAGAAAGTATTGGCCAGTGACGCTCGCATCAGAAGGGACTGGAGACATGTGACCCAACTCCAGATACTCCTTTATGAAGGCAGCATATTGCTCCTTTAATTGAGGACGGCGACAGAGCTTCCTTTCGAGGGAAATCGTCGAACGGCTTGGGGGTACGACTCTCCCAGCAGCTTATAGCCGCATTTTAACGGAAGCCGCACCGCGTAAGCGCCGGAATCCAGCCGAGCAACATGTTGCACGAAATGCGCATCGCAATCTAGCTCTTCCTTCGTCCGCTTCACAATAGGCTCGGAGCAGTCTTCGATTTCCCAAAACCGGCGGAGCAAAGAATCCAGCTGATCATCCAGCATTGTTGCGCTCTCCGGAACATCCTTGTGGGCAGTGGAAACGAGTGATCTTCTCTGGACATGTGAACCGCCTCCACACACGACCCATCCAAGTTGAGTTTTCTGCAGCAATGGCAGGCCGGCTGAGAGCTTAATTTGCCCAACACACAACAGCTCATAAAACAGACTGGCTCCGATAAGAAGGTCGATGCGCTGTGGGCGGAAAAATTCAGGATCAGCCAAAGAAAGATTGCCAGGAATATTCCAGCTGGAGACATCCAAACTGAAGCTAGGCTGCAGGTCCGTGATATTGGCGGCGATGACGGCGTTAACCAGGGCCGAGTACTCGGAACAGTGGGAACGTAGGAGAATATCAACAGAGAATCCATCTGTCGCAAAGCCGGTATCTCCAATACCAGACACCGCCATGAATGACTTGTACCTCCGGAGCTGCAGCTGACTTGCCAGCCGGGAAGTGATCACGTGCACCTGAGATCCAGAATCCAACAAAGCTCGGCATGGAACAAGGGATCCAGCGCGACTACGAACAAAAATGTTCGCTGTAGCAAGCAACGATATATCGCCGCTGTGACCTTGAGCAACTAGTGCATTAGCAGTGGACGGCGAAGAGGCTGCAGGCTCGGCGACCTCGGCTATGGCTGACGTGGGAGGACCAACCAAAGGCTGGCCGCTAGATGCCGGCGGCTCCAGGAAATGCAGCAGGCTGTGATGCCTCCTTCCACAACTGCGACAACTAGCAGCGAGGCACTCACGCATGTGATGGCCCGTTTGCAGACACTTCCGACAAAGACCGAGTCGCCTGGCCTCACCAAGGCGAATCTCAGGGGGCATTGATAGAAATCGGGGGCATGCAGACATTATATGGGACCATCCACCGCATAGAGCACAGGTAGAGGGAAGCGAATTAGTAACAATAAAGGATCTACCATTATTTGCACCTCGACGCCTTCCCACATGAGCGTCCGGGGCGTATGAAGCCATGGCCACGTCCATAGCCTCCAGCGTCCTACACCGCTGCTTCAAAAATTCGGCCATCGACTCCCAAGTAGGGATGGCGTCTGAACCTGAGGAGTTTTGACTCTCCTCCCACTTGGCCTGCGTAGCTGGGTCCAACCTTTGAAGCAGAACTTGGACGATGATGCAGCTGGCGATCTGAACTGAAGTACCCAAATTCTTTAAAGCTCGCATATGGGCATTAAATTTGTCCGAAAGACTTCGAAGCGCTGCTATTGAGCCACTTTCCAACAGACTGAGGCCCAGAATCTCGTTCACGTGTGCCTGAAATATTAAACGACGGTTATTAAATCGTTTCTCCAATAAATTCAGCGCGAAATCATAGTTCTCGTCGGAGACTTCCAAGGAACGCACTGCTTCGAAAGCGGACTCCCGAAGGCAAGATCGCAACCTTTGCAACTTTTCCACCTTACTAATACGAGGATTGCTGCCGACGATGGTAGAGAAGATCGAGTAAAATTCAGCCCATTCCGAGTATCCACCGCTGAACGTAGGGAGCGGCAAAGGAGGCAGCACTTGAAAACTTTGACCTAACCCTGGGTCAGCCTGCATGGTGGACATTCCGTTGGCAAGGGTGGAGTGGGCAGCAATTCGAGATGAGCGAAGGGTCGTCTCGTGCTCAATTTCCGCCTGCATCGTCGCTACGAGCTCCGAAACAGTCCATCGAAGGTCACTGCTGATCTGCAAAATGTCCAAATCCTCAAGCTCCCCGTGGATGGCCTTGAAGTCGCTGAACATGGTGGCTGTCTGACCATGTCGCACGTGTAGCATGGCATCGTCCACCTTGGAAATAGGCTGAAGAGCTCCTTGGATCCTCTGTAAGTCCTGGAGAATACCCAGGGCCTTGCACTTTAAAATTGCACTCCGGGTTGGAGTGGGTGCTCCTGTGACGGCGCCGCTGGAGTTCATGATTTATTATATTGAGTTCCGAACAACCGAAATAAATTTTATTTGCTCGCGGCGAACACGATCTGTCCCACTGTGCGCTCAGAACCGTAGCGGAATTGTGGAATGTATATATATATGAAGCTAGAAGTCTATGCGCGGGCGAATGCACTTGCGTTGTGGATCGTATGTTTGTATGAAGTCTATGCGAGGGCGAATGCACTTGCGTTGTGGATCGTAAATATGTATGTGTGCTTGTGAACTAACGTTTATGTTTATGCCTGTATGTATGTATAATATAATAATATACTATAATTTGTTTATTATTGTAAATAAACTTATTAGACACGTATGATAATTTGATAATGATAATTTCACATAACACTGTTTACAAAATTGTTTTGTTTTTGTTTTAGTAATTTGTTTATGTGTATATGAATATATTTACGATCACGTCGGGGTTCACCAATGTTTGGTCATCGAGAGTTTTCGATGCCGTAAATAAAGAATCAGAATTTAATTAATTTCAACGTTATAAACTTTATTCAGGCCGCATATGAAATTAGGATTTATGTACAATATTTGAAATCCAATTTAGGATGCGAGCGCAGTAAGAAGACGAACGAGAGTGGCCCAACCTTGCAGAATAGGCTGAGCGGATGCTAGCTAACCATAAGCGCCGAAGTAGCAAAGCCGATCGGCCGAAAGAGAGTCGGCTTGCGACCAGCAAAACATCAGTTACTTATTAATTGTTGTGTTTAAATTAGTTGCTTGCTGCTTGACCCGACACTCGCTGTTTTCAACAATTAATGAATCTGTGTTTTCGCTACCATTATCATCAAAATACTTTTTTATAATAAATTCTTTTAACGGAAGAATATTATTTTCTTCAATTAAACGTATTTCGTTTTTCTCCTCATTATCATAATATTTTAACTTCTCCTGTTTCCCATTATATTCCAAGATTCCCTTATCTATATTTATTATAGCTCCAATTTTTCTTAATAAATTGAATCCAATTAGAATATCAGATTCTAAACCTTCGATTTCATAAAATAATTGTTTTGTTTCAAATATATGTATTATATGGTAATACCTAATAATTGAGTAGCCATGAACTGTTGTTACCTTTTTGTATATTGGTAGCTCGTTTTTATTTTCAAAAATTCCCCTTTGTATGTAACAAGCAGTGGCTCCTTTATCTATTAAAACTTTTAGCTGCTTCTTGGTTTTTCGATCTATCCTATTTAAATAAGGCATTCCTCTGTAGGGGTCTGGTCTAAAATATGGTCTTCATTAATATTATTTAATCTGGTTACTTTATCAGCTGGCTGACTTTCTGTTCCATCTGATTCCCTTTTTTGAGCTTGAATTTGCTCTCTATTTTGATTTGTGTTATAAAAATTTGAACGATTTTTATTTTGATGATAATTATTATTATATCTACCTTGATTATCGTTTGCCTGCCAATTATTATATCTTCCCTGGTTACTATTTGACTGCCAATTTTGGCTCGGCTGCCGATTGTTATTAGATTTATTCTGGAATTGAATCGGTGGATCAACATCCATTGGCTCGATAGCTTGTTGCTTATGATTATTATTCTGCCAAAAATTTCCCTTTTGTGGCCAATTGTAATTTTGGTTATGATTAAAATTATTTCCCATTTTAGTGGTATTATTATTTTGCCGTATTTGATCAAATCGTAAGTTGTTTCCCCGATATTTACTTTCATTTTTAAATCCATTAAACCTACTTGCGAATAGAGCACGGAAGTTGTTTGATTCTAATTCTTGGACCTTTGCCAAAGCATTGGACAAATCTGGTGGATTTAATGAGAAAAGAGTTTCTGAAATAGATCCATTAAGTCCGGATATAAATACTCGTAGAGCATTTCTCCTTATTGAATTGTTTGTTTCTTTGGTAATTACACTGTCCTTTCCGTATGTCATTATGGTTTTGTTTATTAGTAAGGTAATTTTTTTGTTGACTTATAGTACTCAGTAACTGTCATTCGTCCTTGCCTGAGGATACTTAGTTCTGACTCGAGAACATGTATTGGTCGTTTGTCACTATATATAAAGTCCAATCGGGATAAGATTGCTTTAAAGTTTAAAACTGTGCCATGATTGGTAAGAGCATCATGGGCAGCTTCCATAATTTTATTTCGTAAAATTGTTAGGGCAATAAAATATTGTTCACTTTCAATTTTATAGAGACTCATTGCAGTTTCTGCAGCTTCCCTCCAACCTACATATTGTGTTGTTTCCCCTGTGAAATTTGGTAAGGATTTTACCACTTCAAGTGTTGTATCGCATTTTATAGCTGGGTCAATTGTTTGTACTTTATAATCTTCCACAGTGTTTTCATCTGTGGCTAGCCTTCCTTCTAAACATTCTACTTTCCTGCTAACTTCATTCAATTGAGCGTTTATTAATCTGTTTATCAATTTTACTGTTAAACTGCCGGCTGTGGCTACACTGCCTGCAGAAAAATTTGGTGCTGTACCTCCGGTTGCCATTGTTAGATTTAGTTCACAAAAGATATTTATCAAATCTTCCAGAATTATTCTTTATATTTTTTTGTTAAATCGCGAATCTTACTTTTTGCAATATATAAATCTTATATTATTTTTCTCAAATTTACAGATCTTAAATTATAGTCTTTAATTTTTTTATTATTTTAAATTAATTCCTCACGATATTGTCCCGTTGGGGTCTTCCTTCTGTGTGGTTGGTGGTTAATAGTTGATAAATGGATAGAGAATATCCTGTCTTCCTTCCTTGGGTTTTTTTGTTGGAGCGAGTTGTCGTTTTTATTTGAGAATGTCCTGCTTTCCTTCCCTGGTTTTTCTTGTTGGAGTTGTCGTTTTATTTGTTTTTGTTGTTCTTGTTTGTTTTTTTTTGTGCGTTGATTTTTTTAGTTTTTGTGTTCTTGTAATTGTTTGGTTTAAAATTTCGGTCCACCTTTGTTTTAATTCACTCTTTATGGATTATTTTATTAATTAATTTCCATTTACTTTATTGTTAACGATCACTGTCACTTGGTAGTGTCGTTTCGTGGATGTTTTAATTTTTCTACTAAAAATGTTGAGTTGTTGACCGCGCGAGTTCCGTTTATGTTTAACTTATTTTTCATTAAACTATTTTTTGGAGCTTTATGTGACGCGGCCCCTTGAGTTGGGTGCCAGTTAAATTGTTTGTAGTTCGGTGAATTAAAAAAATGTAAATTTTATTTTTTAGTTTCACAACTTGGTGTTAAACCTTTATTTATTAAACGCAAAAATTACAAGACACTTTTGATTTTTCTTAAATATTTTTATCAACCGTTCGCGGTCTCGGTCAAAATAGGACTGACTTCTTAGTTCTAAATCTGATCCAAAGAACCTCGGCCATCAGTTGTGTTTAGATTAGAGGCTTAAGATGAAACTGTCGCATCTTATTGTGAAATTCGATTAAGCTGATCGATGCAATTTGGTGGGTACTTGAAACGCAAACGGCGTAATTGATTGGGCTTCGGAGGGAAGCTGATGTTTACTTTTGATTTTGATTTGTTTATGGGGAACCGAGATCGGACCTCAGAGCCAAAGACAAAGCCGAAGGCAAATGCAGAGTTTAAAAATATTGTTTATAAAATTCATAAGTGGAAAGCCATAAGTGGCCTAGATTTATGGGTTGGATAATTGAGCCAAAGATCAAGCCATCAAGACAAAGGCAAATGCAGAGATTGAAAATATTGTTTATAAAAGCCATAAGTGGCCTGTATTTAGGGGTTGGATAACTTGCACGGCATGGAGGTAGATGGGTTTCCTTGTGGCGATGATCCTGCGGTGATGATCCTGGATTTCTTCTTGAGGCGGTTTCACGACGCTGTAAATTTTGTTTTTTATTCCTCACTTCACAGACGCGTCGCGAGCAGCTCATTAAATTGTAGTTCTTTTTTGAGTGTAATAACTAACACTGTCACTTTGTTTTTGTTTGTTTATTTTTTAAATATTTTTCACTATTGTCCACCCGGGGCGCCAAAATGTTTAACGATGTTGTTTTACCTCAAACTTGCAAAATAACAAAAAAAGGGTGGCTGCTAAATATTTAAAAATGCGAAAAAAATGATAACGAAAAGAAATGGTCGTGCCTCATCAACGTTATAAATTCGAATGTATTTTCTCTAATCTTAAGCCTAACTTATCTATTGCGGCGAAGCGGGACGAATTAGCACAAGAGCGAATATGAGCTTTCGCTCCTGCTCCACCCTAAGCTATCTTAGAGTAAATTTAGATACTAAAAACTACAAAATACAATTCAGCTATAAACTATAATTCACAATTTTCGACAACTTCAATAAAATAACAAATCAATAAACAAAACCTATTCAGATAAACGGCACTGCAGACTGGTGTGGATCGCTAAATCTAAGCAAATGAAAAACAATGCTAGCCTAGCTGCAATAGAAACGCCCATGAACTCAAACAGATTTAAAATCTTGGCCGACTCCTATGAGGTTGAGACGGCCAAATCTACTGAAGTCAAAAAAAGAAAGCCAAAGCCTCCGTCTTTTTATATGCGAGAAAAAAGTTCTGGGAACACCGCGCATACGCGCTAGCATGCTAGGATTGAAAGTTGCATAAGCGTTGGGAGTCTGGTGTTGGAAGTTGCGCGGCTAGTGACCGGGGTGTTCTCGATTAGTTTCTAATTGGGCGTGAGTTCGCGAGTTGGCCTATCCAGGACTACGCCTGTTGGTTGCGATTTCGGAAGTCGGTACGGCGTACGCCAGACTTGTCCTTTCCCCACTTCCTTGCAAGGTAGTGAGAGTGGTCGGGAATGGCCCAACTCGACTCCGATACCCTAGGCTTGTAGAGGAACCGTACTGCAACGAATCCTTTCCTAGCTTGTTCTTTATGCTCTCCTCTCTTTGGGCTGTTGGACTCTCGAAATGTAGTCCTTCAACTCAAGCTACCGGGTCCTTTTTAGAAACTTTATAACACTTGAATGTCGGACTCTCCAAAGGCGGTCCTTCAACTCAACGCTACAAGCTTCCTAAAAATACTTATCTTGATTCGCTCTAATAAGCCTCCTTTTATACTGATTAGAGCGCCTGTTAATCCTCCTGGATTCTGCTTCTGCCGTTAACCCTGCATCCAAACTCATGCCACTTTCCCGTCGTCGACCGCCGTGACCGCCGCTGCTCTAACATTCTCCTCATGGCCACTTTCATTGCACGTTTGCGGCCGTCCTTTCTCCTGTTTTCCCACTTCTACGTGGTCCTCTGCCGGACGGCATCCGCCAGATTGGCCCTTGCCTTGGCCAGGTTCACGGCTTCTGTCATCAGCACGATCCTCCTGCGCTCCCTCTCCACCATCTGGTGCAAGACCAGCACCTCGCTACTGTGTTGCTTCTCCACAGCGGCTGCCCGTTGGTCTGCCCATGCTGCTCTCGCTTTTCGTAGATTCCATAACGAGTCGTCGACCACCTCTAGATCGCTCTCGTCGGACGAGACGAGAAATTGTTACTGGAACTTTCGTGGTGTGTGACATCTTTTTTTTGCAAGGACCGTGCTTTTCCAATGGCTCTACTTTTATAGTAAACGCGGATCCCGTTACTGGAAATGTCCCGTTACGACTCCAGGTTTTTTTTGCCTAATCTTTGGTTCTTTTTTTATTGTATATATACATATATAAATTTGTACATTGGTTCTTTATGATTTGATGATTTCCTCTCTTTTCTGTTTTTGTTTTGTGTTCCTTATTCCCTTACCGGTGGCTCTACATCTTGCACTTTAGCTCATTGCACTTTTAGGGCCCGTCATACCGTGGTGCCAGTGTTGCTGCAAATCCTTCGGTCGCCTTTGATAAGAGGTGCTCCTTTGCCCACACTATACCGCCGACCTTTGGGTTCCATTTCCGCCACCTTAAATTATTGTGCCGCGCCTGGTTCTAGGCTTTCGCTCCATATTCCTGCGCAATATCTCAAAGACTTCCTTCAGCTTCGTTGCGTTCTCCGTTGGCGCACCTTTCCCAGCTCCTGTACTTAAAACGTTTTCATCGAACCGGGCTCGCGGCATCCTTGGCTCCTTGCCCTGTGTCACAAAACACGGCTTATACCCCGTGGACTCCGACACTGCCGAGTTTACTGCTAGCTCTGGCCAGTGCTCATCCCACGTTCTTTGATTCTTCCCAGCGAACTGGGCGATCATAGTCTTGACCGTCTTGTTCGCTCTTTCCGTGGGATACTCCTGCGGCGTGTATAGTGCAGTAAACTGGTGGCGCACGCCGAGCTCCCGGTGAACTGTACGCCTTTGTCCGTCACCATTATCTTTGATACTCCATATCGAGCGACAATTCTTTCAATGTTTCACTGATTCGAACTGGGCAATGGACTGAACTGGTATCTTTGCAGGGTCTCCAGCCGTGACTTCAATGTCTTAAACGCCTCCTGGTACGGTGAAGGCGGTGAACTTCCCGCTTCCTTTCTTTAGAGAGATCTGCCAATAACCGTCCTTCAAGTCAAGGCTGCTGAAGAATCTCCCCTCCCTAAGTTTATCGATTTTGCGTTAATCTGCCGGAAGTCCACGCACATCTTTCATTGACCCGTTTTCTTCTTTACCATCACAATGGGTGAACTGTATGCGCTACTCGAGGGCTCGATGCATCCTTTCTCCAGCAGCTCTTCCACCCTCGCATTTATCTTTCCCTGTATTTTTGGGTTTTATGGATAATACCGCTGCTTTATGAGGCTTTATAAAGCGGCGTTTCTTTCTCATCCTAGTACCAGACTGTCCTCCATGCCAGGCATCACCAGCAGGTTCAGGGTCTATGTCTTGACACTGAAGCTTATTCTTGCCTGGAATGCGGCGCGTGTCTCCGTATGGCTTCCATTGGCCAACTTCAACTGTCTCCTTGTCGCGATGCGATATCCGGTGATCTCCGGGATTTCTGTTTGTTCCTCAGAGATAAAGCTCGCCATTGCTCTTGTATCCAGCAGGCCTTTACTTCCGTGCCTCCGACCTCGGTGGTTGCTGTCAAATCTGCTCGTCTCCGGACAGTTCTCCTATTAATTTTGAGAGGCAGCACCGAGCGATCCCTGCTCTCCTATCTGTTGCTCCCGACTGCTGGCAGCATTCGGTGCTCCTTACCCCTGTCGCGCCGCACATCTTGCAGAACAACATTCTTGGGTTCTAGCACCCGCTCGCCCAATGTCCCATGCCACCGCATCTGTTGCATGCTGGCGCTTGGTTCTCCATAGGACCCTGCCTTGGCCCTGCTTGCCCGATAAAGGTCTCTTCTTTCTGCGCAAACTCCTCGAACTCCCCCGCCAGGCCCATCACTTCTTCTAAGAATGGGCAGGCGTATGGCCTTATAAAAATATTCATTCTTGGCATGCAGTTTTTGACGAGCCTCTCTCTTATCTCTTTCGTGGTTTTTCCTACTAGCTTCATTAGGGACTGAAGGTCCACCATGTACTCTTTGAACGGCTCTCCACGTCACTCCTTCCGTTGTCAAACCTGATCCGCCAGCTTTTCGAACAATTCTTTCGGCTGGAAAAAGTTTTTAAGCTTGCCTTGAATTTGGCCCATGTTGGGCAGTCTTCGTCGTCTATGATGAACCATCTTAGAGCCCTGCCCTACAGTAACTCTGGCATGGCCCTCGGGATCATGTTTATGTCGAGTCCATACGTTTTTGCGGACCACGCCAATAGGTAGAGAAACTCCAACGGGTCGCCTGTTCCGTCGAACCGAAACGACCAGTCCCCCACTTGCCTAGCCACTTTCACCCGAAGCCCTATATGAGTCTCTCAGTCTCGCTGGGCGCTCTCTGCCTGGGGGTGGACCTTTGTTCGAACCACTCCTCGAACCCGCGCGTTAACGCCATCACTTCGACCTCTTTGGACTCGTCGACCCACTTCGCCACCGGGGATCTCACTGGTTTCCACAGTCCCCTCCGCTGCTAGACCGAGGTCTCTGCACTCTTCGCTCAGCTCCTCCTTTTTAAGTGTGTATATCCAGTTTTTCCTTCCCCTTCCTATGCTATGTTACTTCTAGACTCAATGCAATCACGTATTTTGCCGCCAGGTGTAACGAACTGTTTTTCTGCTTCCACGGCTAGCTGACAGAGTTTGTGGGTCTTTTCCACCGAATTTATACTTTGACGTGATTGCCCGAGCCCAGCAATAATACAAATAGCATAGAACTTTACAAATTCTTTATGTAGAGGCTTTTCCCAAAATTCAATAGCTTGATCTTAATAACCGCGCAGCTCCGTCGTCGGAACTCCAGTTGGTCATTTCGGGTGTCCCGGACGCTGCCGCTGCTCCGTCGCCGCTGCTACTCCTCGTGCTGCGTTGCCTTAGGTTCCCGAACTATTACCAAACACCCTTCGAAACACCCCTTCGGGTCGTCAGCTACCGATCAAAGACTGGGCAGCGCTCTTCCGCTTCGCTACACCAAGAAAAACCGTACATAGGCGCTAGCGAGCCTGGATTGGGAGTCGGCCACGGACTTTCGCACCTCCGATACTCCAAGGATCCACCATACATGCTAGCGGGCTAGCGCATACACGCTAGCGTCTTTGAATTGGGAGTTGCCTGCGGACGGTCGTCCCCGATACACCTGAGAAACACCCTGGCTGCCGCCTCCGCTACACCTGGACACCGCGCATACGCGCTAGCGCCAGGATTGGGAGTTGCCTGTGGTTGTCGCCTGGTTGTTGCGGCCCCACTACCTCTGGGAACACCGCGCATACGCGCTTACGAGCCAGGTTTGGAAGTTGCCGTCGATGGTCGTGCGTCGCGCTATCGCTTCACCAGGGACACACCGCGCATACGCACTAGCGAGTCCGGAGTCTGCAGTTGCGCGGCTAGTAACCGGGGTGTTCTCGATTGGTCTCTTATTGGGCGTGAGTACGCGAGTCGGCCTATCTATCCTTCAGGATTACGCCTGTAGGTTGCGATTTCCGAAGTCGGAAAAGCGTACGCCAGACTTCCTCACTTTCTTGCAATGCTTCCTCCCGTGGTAAAAAAAATTGAAGTTGTATTTTTTTTTCAAAAGCTACAACATCAAACTAATGAAAAACGTCGTAATTTTTAAAATCGGTTTAAGCGCAAAAAGTCTCCAACCACGGGTTTTTCTAAATAAATCAAGATTTTGAGCGTGTCACAAATATTTCAAACACGGTTTTGTAATATATTTTACCTAATGAAAAAGGCCTACTTTGTCACTTTAAAAGTTCCTCCACCTTTTTTTGTCGCATTGCGTTTGTTGCGGGAATTCGAAGTTTTTTAGCGCTGCCCGAGTATAGACGCCCGTATAAATGCTGATAATTCAGTACCACTTCAACCTCTGAAGTTGTATTACAAAGTGAACACCTGCGTGAACAAACCCCACAAAGCACGAACCACCCGATATTGGACGATACACCCCAAAAACATACCAACATAAAGACCCGAAATTCATGGTAGTAAAAAGAAAGGACAATGAATCATTTAGGACAGTTTCCCCCTTCATAATCCAAAAATCCATAGACTATGCCTGCGGAGGAGAAGTTGATTCCGTAAAAAAAAACACGAAACGGAACCCTACTAATAAAAACAAAAACTCACCTTCAAGCTACAAAACTGCTTAAACTAAACAAAATTGCAAACATGGAAATACTGGTTACTGAACATAAAACACTAAACTCCTCGAAAGGAGTGATCTACAGCAACGACCTCAGATATATTGATGAAGAGACCATCCTTCAAGAGCGTAAACACCAAAAAGTCATAGAAGTAAAAAAAATAATGAAGAAACAAACTACAAGCAACAACACCAACACCAATACCACCGACTCACTAACAGAAACTGGCCTAATAATTCTAACATTTGAATCCCACAAACTTCCCGAAATACTTCGAATTAGATACGAAACCGTTCGCGTGCGTGACTACATACCACTCCCGCTACGCTGCAAAAAGTGCCTTCGATTTGGACACCCAACTCCCATATGCAAAAGCACAGAAAAATGTCCAAATTGCTCGGAAGAAAAACACACCACTGAAGGCTTACACTGCCAAAAAGATAAAAAATGCCTCAACTGCGAGAACAATCCGGAAATCAACTCCCAACACAGCCCGCTTGACCGTAAATGTCCAACATTCCTTAAGCAACAGGAACTTACAGCTATAAAAACTACCGAGAAGGTCTACCATAAAACCGCTTTGAGGATATACTTCGAGCGACATGGATACCAAACTAGAGCCACGTATGCAACAACTCTGGCCAGCAACACTACACAGGACCAAACAAAACCCCAATCTTCAAATACCACCACACCAATAGAAAAAACTATACACAAAAATCACACACAAAACACCATAACCAACATCCCACGGAACCTCAACTAAAGCACCAAAATCACCCGAAGAACACCTCCAAAATCACACTCAACAGAAAGAGCAAGACGACATCGAGGCCATGGATACCGACATTACAGACACCACACCAAAATCACCTTACGCATTACAAATTACAAAGAACTTAACATTAAAAATATTTTCCAAAGATAAGTCAAACTCTCTCTCCACTAACTTCAAACCATCCAAACCAAAAACTAAACCCGCAACCAAAAACAAACATACCAATAACAGCGACAACGAATCCATCTAAAATCCACCAACCTTATCCTAAAATAACCCGATCTTCACCGCAAAAATGTCCCTTAATATAATGCAATGGAATATAAAAGGTTACTCTAACAATTATAACCAACTTCTAATATTGATAAAGAACCACTCCCTACACATTATAGCTCTCCAAGAATCACACATACAATACACCTATAACATACCAACCCCCGTAAACTACACTCTACTAACTAACATAGCCACGAACAGATTTGGCGGCGTAGCACTACTAGTACACAAATCGATCGAACATTCAATAATTAACACCACAAACGATCTCGAAACACTAGAAATACTTGTAAAATCCCAGCAAAACCTACACATACAGACAGTTTACATCTCTCCGACCAAAACTATCTCAAGACAAATACTAGAAAACACATTGCATAGACATCAAGTACCCTCATTAATAGTGGGGGACTTTAATGGTTGGCACCCAGCCTGGGGCTCCCCTACCTCTAACCCAAGAGGTAAACTTATACAAAAATTTATCGACACATCCCAACTTATCCTCTTAAATGACAAATCACCAACACATTTTTCAACACACAACACATACACACACATTGACCTTTCCCTTTGCTCGGAATAACTAGCCCCACACACCAAGTGGAAAATACTCGATGACCTTCATGGGAGCGATCACTTCCCAATAATCACCTCTCTTTTTCCATTAGAAAAGGTAAATAAATTCAACAAACCCTTTTTTAAATTAAAAAACGCCAATTGGAACCAGTACTCTGCCCTCACACACCAATATGACTCCAAAATTGCCCCCTCTGAAAATGTAAACAAAGAGGCTGCCCAAATCAACAAAATCATTTGCATAGTGCAAACAGCTCTATTCCGCAAACCTCACCAAATTCTAAAACATACAAGGTTCCCTGGTGCAATAAATACTTAGCTCACTTACAAAAAGAAAAACAATTAGCTTGGAACACCTTTAATCGCAACATAAACCTTCAAAACATAACAGATTACAGAATAAAGAATGCCAAATATAGATTTGAAATGAAAAAAATAAAAATGAAGCATCCAACTCCTTTACATCCACCACAGCTCCGTCAACACCCTCATCCAAAATATGGCACAATATAAGACGCTTTTGCAGACTTAACCCAGCCAAACAAATCCACGCAATACAAAACCCCGAAAATAACACCCCTACAACTTCTACCAACGACATTGCTTATATATTTGCACGGCACTTCTCAGAGCTTTCAAACGACAGGAACTTCTCAGAAGAGTTCCGAAACAACAAATACAAAAGCAACACATAAGACTACACCCCCTGCCCAACAGCCAAAACCATAGAGGAAATAATTACTCTCCTCGAACTAATGTCAGCCTTACAAACGCTTAAGGGAGCCACTCCAGGGTTAAAAAGAATCTCATATGAAATGATAAAAAACAGCTCACCTACCACAAAAAACAGAATAACAGACCTTTTTAACAAAATACTAGACAGTCACATACCTACCATACGCAAGCCTATAAAACAAGCCTCGTCATACCGATCCTCAAGACAAAAACTGAAAAAACAAAAATAAATTCATACAGACCCATATCCCTCAACTGCTGTCTTGCAAAAACTCTCGACAAAATAGTTGCCAAAAGACTATGGTGGTTTGTAACCGTGAATAAAGTGCTTAACCGAAACCAATTTGGCTTCAAAAAAGGAAAATCGACTTCGGACAGTCTACTCTACGTAGACTACCTCATAATAAAGTCAAAGGAGCACACATCACTCATCTCTCTTGACTTCTCAAGAGCCTTCGATCGAGTAGGGGTGCTAGCAAATACAATAAACTAGCAAATACTATAGCCTTACACAAAAATATTAAATTTAACGCATACGCCGACGATTTCTTCCTTATAATAAACTGCCAAGAAAACAGAAATAAAAACCTCAACTTAGACTACATTTTAAATAATATAAACACCTGGTGCTCATATTCCGGAGCATCCCTTTCCCTAGCAAAGTGCAAACACCTACACATTTGCAAAAAACGCAACTGCACTTGTACTATAACCTGCAACAACATACAAATACCCACCGTCACCTCGCTCAAAATCCTAGGATTAACAATTAACAATAAATACAAGTGGAACACACACATAAACACATAAACACACATACCCTCACTTCACCAAAAACTAAATATAATAAAATGCCTATACGCACACAATCCTTCACGTCGCCAAAGCAACGGTCATTGCTAAACTGGAATACTGATGTTCCTTTACGGACACTCACCAAAAAGCACCTTAAACAAATTAAAGACCCCGTTCAATGCTGCGCTTCGCCTAGCCCTTGGAGCCTTCTGAACAACCCCCATATCTAACTTAATCAACGAGTCCAATATTCTCACAATAGAGCAATAACGAGACCTACAAACAGCCAAGCTTAGCAAAAACTTAATTTTTTCCAGAGACACACCCATACAATCAGAAAAATCAGAAAAAACCTAACCACCATAGACCGAACCATACAACTCTGCCTCTCACTAAACTTACCATACCAACCACAAAAACTACAAAAATTCAATCCACCTTGGGAGATCCCCAATCTTATAGATACAACGTTCAGAATCCACAAGAAACAAAAAACACCCCCAGACACATATCGAAAAATATACGAACATACCAAAGGAGGACACAAATCGTACAAGTTTATATTCACAGACGGATCAAAAATAAATTCCACAATAACTTACGCAGTCACAACAGAAAACCACATTTTAAAATATGGTATGCTCCCCCCATACTCTTCCGTACTCTCCGCCGAAATAATAGCCATCCAAGAAGCAATTGATCAAGTCAAAAGTTTGAGGGGTAAATTCATGATTTGCTCTGACTCCCTCTCAGCAATTGACTCCATAGAAAACACTAACAATTACAACTTTTACTCAAACAAAATCCGATCACATCTAACAAAGATAGCACCAAAAATAAAAATATTGTGGATTTCTGGCCATGTAGGCATAGCAGGCAATGAGCTAGCCGACCAAACCGCTAAGTCAGCAGCGAAAATCCCTCTCATTTTCACCCCAAACATAAATTTAACAGACATAAACAAACATTTAAAGTCAGAATTCTCAACAAGACAGGAACAAAACTTTGAACAATGCACTCAATGGTATAAATCCATAAACAAAGACAACACGAACATCGACAAATACATAACCTCTTTTAACCCAAAATCGAGCAGGCTCGACCAAATAAAAATAGTACGCCTCAGACTAGGCCCCACAAAACTTACCCACGAACACTACTTCAACCAGAACCAAACATCCCCATGCCCCTTTTGCCAAGGAGACAACACCATATCCCACCTACTCAACTCATGCCCATCAATCCATCAAATAAAGCACTCTATCTTTAAAAACACAAACCCACTTAACCTACTTAACCACTAAACGAACTAAACACAGATAACCTTAAAAAAATAATATCTTTTCTAAAAGAATCAAATTTGTTCCACAAAATATGAAGTCCATCCTAACACTAAAATCAGAAAATCGTAACTAAAATGTAATTATGTAAATGTAATGTAAGACTTAAAACATGTATAAAGTCTAATTATCAACTAGACTTTAAAGCCAAAGGCCCCGCTGCCAGTGCTATACCCACTAAGCTAGTTTAGTTTTGTAAACTGCTCTACCTTTAATAATGATAATAATAATAATAAAAATGCTGATAATTGTTTATAGTTTTCTTCATTTATAACAGGGCAGCAAGGGCTAACAGTGGTACAGTCGGTAACCACTCTTTCACTCCAAGCAGTGATAGCAGCACTTTAAATTCCTAGTAAAGTAATTGTGGTACAATTCATAATCAAATCTTAATCTTAATATGTTCTCACTTTTCGTCCGCTTCCCTCGAAAGTCAAATAGAAAAGAAAGCTTAGGCACATGGTTACCGGCTGAGTTAACATCGGTTCTGCAACTTCGGTGTTGCCGGATGCCGCGGGAGCAGTTTTGCTATCTATCGTAACACTCCCCACTTGTATATTCCGCCAGGAATCTACCAAACTACTCTCGATAGATAGAACTGCCAGCTTCGTCGCGGGTCATGTATAAACGCCAGATTGGGTCCTCACCGCGGCGCTCCTCACATGACCGTCCGAGCTAAGGTTCACCTTCAGGATTCTTCCTTTCGGCCACTGGCTACGCGGCTGTCCAGGATCGCACACATACACGATATCCCCTTCTACAAGAGGCTTAGCCTTTTCGCACCACTTGGTCCGCCTAGTGATCACTGGCAGGTATTCATGAAGCCATCGCCTCCAGAACGAGTCCGCCAGTTGTTGTGATTCCTTCCAGCTCTTCTTGAGCTGCACTCCTTCGGGTAGGGCTTCCATCGTCGGTCCTCTTCCAGTTGAGCTTCCAAGCAGGAAATGATTCGGTGTCAGTGATTCTTCGTTCTCATCTTCCAATGGGATGTATGTTAGGGGTCGCGAGTTGACGATTGCCTCCGCCTCCATTAGGGCGTCTCTCAGCAACTCATCCGATGGTCGTTTGTCAAGCAGGATTGATTCCAACGCCGTCTTCACGGACCGCACTAACTGCTCACCCATGTGGGGAGATGCGGGTGGAATGAACTTCCATGTCATCTGGGGTCCAGTGAACTCGCGAGACAGTATATCCTTGAACGCGAGAGAGAACGCCCTACGCAACTCTGTGCAGGCTCCTTGAAAATTGGTGCCGTTGTCGCTCCAGAGTTCCACTGGGCACCCTCGTCGGGCCATAAAACTGCGCACCGCTAGAATACAAGAGTCAGTTGTTAATGAATACGCTACCTCTAGATGTATTGTTCTTGTAGAGAGGCAGGTGAAGAGCACGCCGTATCGTTTCTCTGAACTGCGTCTGACCCGCACCATCAGAGGCCCAAAGTAGTCCACACCCTTGTAGCTGAAAGGTCTATGAAAGGCTGCTACTCTTGGATAGGGAAATTCCGCCATGCGCGGCGGTTTGGGGGCCGCCTGTCGGTTCTTGCATTGTTGGCAGGAACGTCGTATCCGAGCAAGGGTGGATCTCAGCTTTGGTATCCAAAATTTTTGTCGTAGTTCGTTGACCACCGTCTCGTGGTTAGCGTGCAGAAATCTTCGGTGAAATTCCTTTATGATAAGCTGCGTAATGTGGCTGCCGCAGGGGAGTACGACGCGGTCGCTTCCCTTGATGATCTTGGCACGTTCATCCAGCTTTAATACTCCATCGGAATCCATATACGGTCACAGCTTGTATAGTAGGTTATTCTTCTTCAATGGTTTTCCTTGTAAAATTAACCCTATCTCCGTCTGGTAGTACTCCTCCTGAGCGTACGACCACAGAAGACTCTCCGCGACCCTGGAATCTTTTTGTGATGGCTGATTTTCGATGTCCGATCGTTGAAGAGCCTTGGCCTTCCATCGCCTCATACACCATACCGTCCTCGCGGTACTCCATAGCAGACGGGTCCAGATTGAAAACCGCTCGGAGTCTACAAGGGTCGCGCGACCTACGTCTGTGAATCCGTCTCATACGCCGATGAATTGCGCCTTCAATTCCATTCCTGACTCGTCTCCTTCTTCCGCCTCTGTCAGCGGCCAAAATTGCCTCTCTTGCCATAGAAATGTCGGCCCGTTCAACCAACGACTTTCTCGGTTGAAATCAGGTCCTTTGTTCCACTTAGTAGCGTCGTCCGCCACGTTCTCGGAGGAAGGTGAGCGCCAGTCCTTGACGCTAGTACCGTCTAGAATCTCGATCACACGGAATGCTACAAATTGTTTGTACTTCCTCTGGTCCGATCGCAGCCAACTCAACACGGTCCTCGAGTCGGTCCAGAAAGTCCGTGTGCTCAGCTTCGCGCCAAGTGAAAGCTCCAGAGTTTGAGCTAACCTCGCTCCAAGCACTGCTCCCATGAGTTCAAGCCTTGGTATGGATGTCGGTCTTAGAGGGGCTACCTTGGTTTTGCTGCCCAGTAGACTGCAGTTGATACCTGCCTCATTTTGAAATCTTATATAACTCACGGCGTCCACGAAGGTGTGCATCTCCACTTCTGAATCCATCAGCGACTCGTTCATGTGGCATCTTGGGATGGTCATTTTCTCAACGTCCGGGATATACCGAAGCGTGGGTGCTCCTTCGCCGAGTGCGCTTAGTACTTCTCTGGAATTCGATACCCACTTTCCAATGAGGAATCCGCCCTGAAGATGAATGTAGTGGACCTGACGCGCGAGGCTTATAGCTTCTTCCTCCGTATCGACGCTGTTCAGCATGTCGTCTACATAGTGATTCTCCAGTATGCACTTAACAGCGCATGGGTATTCCTTCTTGAACGACTCTGCATTTCTGTTCTTCACGTACTGGGCACAGCTGGGGGAGCAACTAGCCCCAAACGTCATTACCTTCATGGCGTAGTTCTCTCTCCGTTGTGTGTATGGGTCTATAATCCTGTGTATCCTGACCTGATGAAACATCTCGGCGATATCGCCGCCGATAGCAATACGTTTCTCTCTAAGCCTGTGAAGAATTGGTACCAACTGCGCAAGTTGGTCAGGTCCCTTCAGCAGCATTGTGTTCAGCGAGATCTCTTCCGTCTTCGCAGCCGCTTCTTCCGACGAAATGGGCAGTGCATATCCTTTTTTCACGTACTCATCTAGCTGTCGGCGAATTTCCTTCGCAAGCTCCGGCTCGCGAGTCAGTTTCTGGTAAAGGCATCGTGCCCGCTTTAGGGCTGTCGGTAAACTATCCGGCAGCTTGTTATCTTTATACCTCCAAAGCAGACCTGTTTCAAATCGGTCATTTATACGCCTCGTGTACTTCTCCAGCTACTGTATAGCCAACTGGTCATCATTGGATACGCTCTTGCTATTCATCACCGGTCTAGGGCCGCGGTCCGACCACATGCACTGCTCAAGCAGGCGCATGATTTCCTTGTTCTCGTCAGCTTCACATGCACATATGTGAAACTCGTGGTAGTTTGGGGTTATGTCATCACCCACACTGTTGGAGCTTCTTCCTTTAATCGTCCACCCCAGGCGGGTCTTCTCAGCGATCGGATCTTCTGTTGTGCCTTCCTTGGTGCGAAGCACGCGCCCTAGTTTGCAATTATTGAGACCTATCAGGAGCCTGGGCTGTGCTGAGTCGTATCCGGACAGTGGTAGATGTCGAAGGTGAGTGTGCTGTGCTTTCAGGTGGGATATATCTAACGACTGTGACGGGAGATCAAGAGACTGGACCGAGTGAACGTCGCGAAGATCATATAGCTTCGTTTGGCCAATGCCGGAGATCCTTAAGTCGAGTAGTGGGACGTCGATCAAGGTTAGAGATGACCCGTCGTCGATGAAGACATACGTGTTGACTTGCCTACCATTTCCATACTAAGTCACTGGCAATACCCTGAATAGCATTTCCGTGCTGCTGCGATGCAACAGGCGATGATGGGGTTCTAGGTATCCATCTATTCCGCAAGGATTGGCGACGCCGCATCTTTCCACCTTGTGGCTCTGGAAACATCTCCAGCACAAGCCACACCGTCGAGTCGCATTCCAGCGATCGCGGATCGTCATTTCCAGGAATGCTGGACACTTCTGAAGGGTTCTGCAATTGCGGGTGCACAGCCGACAGCCTTGGCGCACAGTGTGTGTATGTACCGTGCCCCTTCTTTCCGTTCTTGACAACGAGCTTGGGACTATCACATGGCTCGCTCCTTCTGCCATCTGCGATAGCCACGTACTAAACTCTGCCAACGTACACACTGTTAGAGAGGCTTTGTGCATTCCCCAAAACGTCTGCACCATCGATGGCAACTTGCTCACTAGTTCCTGCGTGAGCGCTGGGTTGTTTAAGTACTGGTCCAACTTGGAGGTTTTCTTGGTAGCACAAACATTTTGCACCTCCACCGAGAAGTCAACCAGCATTTCAAGCTTGTTCTCCCTCACTTGAGGAAATTGTCTAATCCTTGTCACTAACAAGTCAATGATAATTTCGGGTCGCCCAAATCGCATTCTTAGCGTGGCGATTATCTGCGGAACACAGTCCGCATGCAGCATTAGACTTTGTACTGCTTTCTTGGCTGGTCCTCAAAGCCGCATTAGTTTCTCGGCATCCGTGAATCCGCATAGCTCCGTTGTCTGTTCATACGTTGCGATGAATAAGGGCCAGTCCTCCGGCCTTCCGGAAAACTTCACCAACTCAGCCACGCTAGGCTTCCTCGCTGTCAATTGTTCGTACAATGGTCTGCCCACAGGTTTAGTGACCCTAGCAGCTGAGTGGTTCTCCCCACTGGTAGAAAAGAACCATGGGGGTCCAGCGTGGGATCTCTGCGTACTGCCGTTTCCTTCCACAACGGCAACTTCACCAATTGTATCTAGCATTCTAATACCGTGTACTAGATGCTTCAGGCATCTTTTCTGCGGGGCCAGTCTCCGCTAGCCTCTCCCTTGGGAGCTTGCCCATGAGCGCCATTCGCCTATGTAGAAGTTGTTGTCGTAACTGCAGCAACTGATCTTCTTCCTCCAACAACCTTAGCTCCGTCTGCGGGTCCTGCGCTTCCTTCGAGGCCTCGTTGACGTCATTAGTTCCGATCCTCATCTGGTCGCCACCTGAGTAACTCTGGTAGTTGTCCCCAGCCGTCAGGCTGGTCAGCTTTTCTGTCCTGATCAACGTCGCATGGACGTCTGCGTCACACTCTGCACAGATCCATCCTACGCCGCCATCCTCTAGAGCAGCACACTTAGGATGGCACATGCTCACGCAGCCGGCGCCGATACAGCCAACTGTCACGTGCTCGTCCTCTACTTCACAGAGGAAGCATGTCGCCACCAATCTTGCCTCTCCACCGGAAACAGTAGGCATCTCTATGTTGATTTCGCTCTCTGGTTCAAGTATTCTCCAAGAATACACCAGAAAAGAATTTAAAGAAATGTTGCGGGAATTCGAAGTTGTTTAGCGCCGCCCGAGTAAAGACGCCCGTGTAAATGCTGATAATTGTTTATTGTTTTCTTCATTTATAACAGGGCAGCAAGGGCTATCAGTGGTACAGTCGGTAACCACTCTTTCACTCCAAGCTGTGATAGCAGCACTTTAAATTCCTATTAAAGTAATGGTTGTACAATTCATAATCAATTCTTAAATCTTAATATGTTCTTACTTTTCGTCCGCTTCCCTCAAGTGTCAAATAGAAAAGAAAGCTTAGGCACATGGTTACCGGCTGAGTTAACAGAGATTTGACACCCGCTTAAACTATCGGTTCTGCAACTTCGGCGTTGCCGGATGCCGCGGGAGCAGCCTCATTGGCTTATCAACGCTCGGTCTTCCCTTAGCCTTGTATATAAAGTCCTGCTGTATAACTCGGTATTAAAACCTATATGGATGTACGACTCCCAGTTATATGGGGAATGCCAGGATTAAGAGGTTGTGGTATGCACATATATCGAAGTTACACCGTACCCAGAATAACATTAAATACGCAAGCAGCAACTCTCTGTGGCTGAACGAAATATACAAATAATGCATTGACACTTGAACGTAAACAAAATAAAAATTTCTAGCGCAGTTCAAGTGCATTGTAAAATGATTTCACTTGAAATGCAGCCGGCCCTTCAAAGCCGCTTCAGCATAAACGCCGGCCACTGACCGCTGTCTGTCAGCGGGTGTGCATTGCACATGCATCTCCTTCATACAAATATACACATAATAATTATATATACATAATTATATTATATATACACATAATTGTATATACACAATTATAAAAGTCTGGAGTGGGATAATGATTGGAGCAGAGCGACTGAGAAATCGAAACCGCGATAGCACGAAAGAGCGAAGCGAATGCACTCGATATTGATCGAGAGAGGCGTGACGTCACAGGGCACACAACTTTTTCGGCTGTTGTATGACCCGACATACTTCTTTCGTTAGAAGATGAGCTTTAATTTAATGACCGCAGCAATATGATAGGATCTGAATATGTCTTGACTCATCTTGAATATTTTTGAGCCTACGGCTCAAAAATAAAAAATAAAAAAAAATAAAATAAAAAATAATAAAAAATAAAATAATAAAACAAATAAAAAAAAATAATAATAAAAAAAAAAAAAATAATATTAGGTGCGCAACTAAATTCTCGCTGGTTTTTTAATAAAAATTTGTCGGAATCATTCCCAGAGCATGAAGTCGCTTTGAAATGGCTTGGCGGGTGACTCCCAATGCTGAAGCAAGGTCTTCTTGCGATTGACATGGATCCTTAGTATCGTCTCCAATTCACAGTCTTAAGAGGTTTTCGGCCTTCCTTCACGCGGACGGTCGTTAATATAAAAATCGCCGTCTTGGAAGCGACAAAACCAATCACGGCATGTTGTTTCACTTGGGGAAACACCTCCGTAAACTTTTTGGAGTTCTCGATGTGCTTCAGCTGCCGATTTCTTTGAATGAAAGAAGAAAATAAAGACTTTCCGCAAATGACGATTATTTGGCACAAAATCGGACATATTCGCACAACCAAAAGTACAAGACACATAAACAAAGTGAATAATATGAAAACGCAGTTTCTTTTTCAAATGTATAGGTTAAGTTTATCACGTATTCGATATATCAAAATTGATCTCCAACTGCTGGAGCGATCTATCGACAAACAGCGGCAATTTAGTTGCGCACCTAATATTTTGCTATTTTTAAAGCTGCTTCCCACAATCCTCCGAAGTGTGAAGAACGGGGTTCCAAACGGGGTTTGCGATGCTCATCGGTGAAGAACAGTCGCTTCATTTCTCGCAACCACGAATTAGCTCCAACGAGCTGAACCAACTCCAAGTTAACGGCCTTGTTGTGAAACAACCACTCCTGTTGTAAGTGTAAGGCACGTTGAATTTATTTTAATTGAATTTAAACTTCCCAGACGCGTTGCTAGCAGATTTTTGATTTTGCTTTGAATATTTTTGAATATTTTTTGTGTAAAAACACTGAATTACTGTCACCTTTTTATACCCTTGCAGAGGGTGTTATAATTTTGGTCAAAAGTGAGCAAAGCAGTGAAGGAGACATCTTTGACCGGATAAAGTATATATATTCTTAATCAGGATGACCTCCGGAGACGATAATAGCATGTCCGCCTGTCCGTCCATACGTCTGTCCATCTGGCACTTTCTACGCAAACTAGTCTCTCAGATTAATGCCATCGACTTAAATGGGTGAGAAGAGAGAATGGGTGGAGCGCAAAAAGTCTGTCTAGAGGTAAATCTCCCATTATTTGAGTCATCATACGAAGCTAACATTAAATGCAGCGTATGCATAACCGTACTTTCTTTTTAAAACAAGTTAAATTTTATTTTAGTCGCCGGAATCGTTCAAAACCATTTGAACATAACCGGGCGCTTAGAAGGTGGGGTGAATATGGTACATATGGGATATGGGCCTAGACTTTATACAATTATTTACAGTTATTTACATTAGTTTACAATTTTAGTGAACAACACGGAAAGACAGATCGCTGGGGTGAAATCTCTTTAAACGCCTAAGAGTTTGCGGCTCGGCCAGCCTGCTAGTGGATTTGGGTGACTCGTTAGCCTGTCCGAGTACCGTCGGCTGTGTTGGTTTAGGAGGTCGCCCACCGGAACAAGGCGTAGGTCGATTTGGATGGCCTGGTTTGTCACATACCAGGGAAGTCCGGATGTCCGTCGAGCAGCACGTGCCTGCACTACCCTCAACCTGTTAGCTGGTGCTTGGATGCGGTTCCCCATACGTCGATCGCATACGTCCAGGTTGGCGTGAGGATTGCTTTAAGCAGCAAAACTTTCGTCGAAAGCTGTAGGCTTTTGGATCCCAGGAGCCAGTCAAGCTTTTGGTATTTGCGAACACATTTGGCTTTGATCGCCGTGATGTGGGTGTTCCATATGAGCCTGTGATCTAGGTGTACACCTAAGTAGCAGTGAGAGGTGGCGTTTTTAATAGAGTCACCATTGAAGGTATGTACGATATCGATCAAAAGTCTTATGGAGAAAGTTACGCATGCCGACTTTCTGCAACTTATGGCAGTGTTCCATTGCTTGGTCCAGTGCTCCATCGCATTCAGCCAGTCCTGAACAGCAGCCGAGGCTGACAGCTGAGACGAGTGGGATGCAAGCAGGGCCGTGTCGTCGGCGTAAGTAGCCAGAAGCATACGAGCGTCTGTGGTGAGCGACGAAACTGGCACATCACTCGTGTACGTCGTGAATAGGAACGGACCAAGTACACTTCCTTGGGGCACTCCTGCGTGAATGTGTGCCAAGCTGGATCGTGAGTCTTTTACTGCTACAACAAGGGTTCGATCGGCAATGAAAGACCTCAGGATGGCGAAATAGGGGGCAAGGAGAATCGTTGATTTTGTAAAGAAGGCCCTCGTGCCACACCTTGTCAAATGCTTGTTTTACGTCGAGGAAGACGCCTACAGTGTGCAGTTTATGCTCGAGTCCGTGGGTGATGTGGTTGAGCAGACGATGGACTTGTTCTGGGCAGCCATGGGATTTTCTGAAGCCGAAGTGGTATTGAGGAATATGGCCTTCTACTTGTGGTAGTTCCAACAGTCAGCTGAGTAAAGTCTGCTCGAACACTTTCGAGAAAGTGGACAGAAGGCTGATTGGGCGGTAGGAATCGACTCGAGATAGTGGCTTGTTTGGCTTTGGGATCATGATGATCCGGGCTTGCTTCCACTGTCTTGGAAAATGTCACAGGCTTAGCATGGTGTTGAAAATTTTCACTAGCGCTAGCACTCCTTTGGGTGGAAGAGCCTTGGCCTCTCGATTGTCGATGCCATTGGGTCCATGAGTCTTTTTTAAATTAAGCACGTTTAACTGCAGCGTGACTTCTTGCGGCGTGGTGTGTCTGATGGAGCGCGCTGGCTGAAAGGGAGCGCGTAAGAAGTTTGCAACATCATCGCGGTGTGAAGCGTCTGGAAGTTCAAAAGAAGTGAAGGTGGCAGACAGATGTTTCGCAAAAGCGTTGTCTTTGTCGGAGTCGTTCTTAAGCCAGCGACCAGTGTGGCTCTGTATTGGGGATTGTACAAGCGGCTGTCTTTTAATTTCTCTCGTTAGCTTCCATATCGAAAAATCGCTGCAGTTGTCCGGGCCAGCTCCCTCCAGCAGGATATGAATGTTCTTTTGGCGGGTTTTCGCTAGCAACCTGCGCAGTCTATTAGGAATGCTAGATAGACGCTACTTTGTTGCAGGATCGCCTGACACAATGCCTTCTGAGGTGCCTCTTTAGATCCAGGAGTGCCCTTGCCTCCGGGGTTAGTATTGGCGCCCTTCTATTGGGTGGGAGACCAGATTGGCGCTGAGGTGGTGTAGCTCTCTGGGCGGCTTCAGTAATTGTGGACGTGAAGCTATCTACGTATGCATCCAGATCGCTGCATGTTGCTATTGGTGTGTTGAGCACGTTGTAACCATCGATGTAGGACTTAAAAGTGGCAACGTTTGCATGCGCAGGTAGCATTTTGGGAACTCCTTAATGGAATTGAGCTTCATCATTTATTATGAAGAGCAACGGGAGGTGGTCAGAAGATAGCTCGGTAAGTGCTCTGACAGAGACCTGTTGTTGTCTGAAGCTCTTTGAGATGCCAAAGTCAATTGCACTGGGGGTGGCGTTTGCACGATAGAGGTAGCATGTGGCTTCTCCAGTTGCTACAGTATCGACATTGACATGGGCCAGGACACAGCTGAGGGTCCGGCCTCTGGCACACATCCTGTAGTTTCCCCACCATCTGTGTTTGGCATTCCAGTCACCTGCAGCAAAAAACTTATCTCCGAGATTGGAGAGGAAAGTCGTGAAGGGTGCTTCCGTCCACCTGACAGCAGGGGGGCAGTACACCGAAGCAACGTTAAACCTACCTCTTCTTGTAGATATTTCGATGGAGACGCCTTAAATGTGCTTGTCGGGTCAAGCAGCAAGCAACTAATTTAAACACAACAATTAATAAGTAACTGATGTTTTGCTGGTCGCAAGCCGACTCTCTTTCGGCCGCTCGGCTTCGCTACTTCGGCGCTTATGGCTAGCGAGCATCCGCTCAGCCTATTCTGCAAGGTTGGCGTCACTCTCGTTCGTACTTTTACTGCGCTCGCATCCTAAATTGGATTTCAAATATTGTACATAAATCCTAATTTCATATGCGGCCTGAATAAAGTTTATAAGGTTGAAATTAATTAAATTCTGATTTTTTATTTACGGCATCGAAAACTCTCGATGACCAAACATTGGTGACCCCGACGTGATCTAGTTAATATAATTAACAATTTAAAAAACCGTTGACCCGCGAAAAAATATTTAAAAACATATACATACGTTCCACTGCAAGTGCATTGGCCCGCGCATAACGCCTTCATACATATATATGTTCCACACCGCTACTTGCGGTTCTGAGCGCACAGTGGGACAGATCGTATTCGCCGCGAGAAAGTATGTTGAGCGATTAATTATGGCGGAGTTTCTGGAGCAGCGATGCACGACGTTGGAGGTTTTGGATGTGACCACTGGCCAGAACTATGGAGCTCATCCCCGGCTTCGATGGACGACTTCTAGCGGGACGGATTATGCAGTGCCTTTCCCCTTACGGATGGAGTTGGATGACAGGCCCCAACGGGGGGGGGAATGTCGGGTCAAGCAGCACGGCGTTTAATGTTTATGTAATGTTTAGTGTAATTATTAGTGTAATGTTTATTTATTAGGCTTAAGTTTGTACAAAGGCTTTGTTGATCGCAAGCCGACTCTTTCTCGGCCGCTCGACTCAACAAGCTTTCCATAGAGAGTTTTAGCTCGCAGTGTCTAGGTCGGGCCGCCCTCTCCATTATTTGAGAGCTTTAGCTTCGCAGTAACCAGTCGTCCCGCCCTCTCTGTATTTTACTTGAGTCCCTGCATGCACCATAGCCGGTCTCATCCGGCTTGATCTGCATGCAGGAATAAACATTTTTTATAACGTTCAAAAGTAACAAATTCGTCTTTTTATTTACGGCATTGAAAACGCTCAATGACCAAACAGTGCTCTTCAATGAAAGAAAGAGTCTTTCTTTCACCGAAAGAGTGGAAGAGAGTTGATGGGTTATAGCTGACTTAACGAAGATCGCTGCGCCCCCATGTCGCCGGTCATCCGGATGATCGGCTTTGTGCAAAGTGAAACCAGGGATCCTGAGGGTGGACCGCGAAGAGAGACGGACTTCTGACAACAAAAAGATGTCAATTTCGTAAAGCTCTATGAAAGCAATGATCTCGTTTGCTTTCGAGCTTATCCCATTGGGGTTCCAGCAGGCTATTTTAAGCGCTCCCATTGCGGAGGATAGAGGAAGGTGGACGCATTTGCAGGATTGCTTTCATTAGAGTCTCTACTAGGGACATCATCCTGTCGAGCCTCATGAAAAGCTATTCCAGTTTGGCATTCAGAGCGGCGTTTTCGGTAAAATGTGTTGGAGGGGGAGTATTTTCCATCTCTTTGTGAGGGATGGGTAGGTTTCTTGTGGCTACACTTGCAAATGATTCCTTACCAACGCTGCGTGAGAGATTGGTTGAAGGTAACGTGTTCGATGCTGTGGCTGCTGTGAGCCTTGATTGAGTATTTTGCTTAAATGCGACTTGCAGATATTTGCGGCATCCTCTGAAGTTGGCTGCGTGAGAGCTGTCGCAGTGAAAGCAGCATCTGGGGTCGTCTTTGCCAAGCTTGCACTCCAGGGTAGGGTGGTTTTCTCCGCATTCTCTGCAGATGTAATGCCGTGTGCAGCATGCTTTTGTATGTCCGTATTCCTGGCATCTATGGCACTGTACGGGACTGGATTGCTTGCGTGGCTTCTTCCAGATCACTATGTGCCTGCAAACAGCAGAGATGTTCTTAAGAAACTTGTTGTTGTCAGCCTTCTTGATGTCCACAAACCTCATTTTAAGCGGAAGCTGTGTTACCTTATTACGAAGGGTATAGATGCGCAGAACGCAGTGACCCTCTTCCTGCAGACGCTCAATAATATCCTCCGATGGGACGTCATGATGAATGCTCCTCATTACCATGCGAAAGGGTCGGTCTTCTGGCAGCTGGAGGTGGTGAAAACAGTTCCTTTTTCGCGGAAAAGTCTGGCAACAAGCCTGTTGGCGTTGGAGGAGTTGCACTGAATGGCGCAGTCACCTGAGTTCAGCGCTTTGATGGAGTAAGAGTCTCCAATAAACGCATCAAGCTCTCTGCAGAAGGCAGAGAAGCTGACCACACCAGGAACCATAATCCTTGAGACCTTGGGAGATCGAGCGGCTTGCGGTGCTGCTGTTTGGGCCTGTCCTGAATTGTTTGATTTTGCCGGCAGTAAAGTTGCGTCGCACTCCGTTGTGGCGCGGTTTATCGCGGCTTGTAAAAAGGAGGCCCGACGTCCATTTCCTTCTCGCCGCTTAGGGTTATGAAACGGCTTCCAGATTTGGCGGTATAGCTTGTCTTCTTTTGGCTGACCTTGGGAGAGAAAGCGGAACCTGCTCTCTTCTTAGCTGCTCCTTTGATTGGCTTTGCGGTGACTTACTGCCAGCCAGGGGTGGGGTTGCATGATAGTGTGCTAGTGGAAGCAGGATCATGCCTCGTACTGGATGCAGCGGAACACAAACTCCCATTCGAGCTTGTTGTAAACGTCATTTGATATGAGATTAAGGACATTACAGTACATGTTGTGATGCAGCTTGTGGGAGCCCATCTGGTTGTACTGCTAGCATTTAAGCAGCTGTCCGTTAGACCGTCTCGCAAACTAGGTCGTAGTTCGGCGGGAGTTGCTCCAGCAGTATTCCTCATTGATTTAAAATCGATGGATTGTTTTTGGTCCTACGACCCGCCTAGACTTATGCAGGATAAATGTCCGCTAGTGTGTCGCTGTTGCTTAGCTCAGACACAAACCGGTTGAAAGCTTAAAGCTTTAACAGTAGATCGCCTCGTGGAGATCAGTGGACCACCAGCAATTGGGACCCAGTGCTTGTGAAAAGAAAAAACTGTGAAATCACCTATAGCTGATTCACTTGGGCATTGCTAACGTGAAGATGGTAGGACAATTGCAGTCCTACAGTGAAGGAACGTCCCGAAAGCCTTGGGTTTTTTATTTGAATAATTTGACACACTTGATCACCAATAACACGTCTTACTTTTGCAAATTAGTTCGGTAGAAATCACTACCGAACTACCGAACTGAGCGGACGTGCTTTGTCCGAGCTCCGGGAAAACTGCACCATAATACAGCTAATCAAAAAACTGGGGTAACCCAATATAAGCGAAAAGACGCTGAACTACAATTTATTAAAAGCGACAGATAAGCTTTTTATAACAGTTGTGATGTGCTAAACCAAAAATAGTGCATTGTTCAAAAAAAAATAAGAGCCACGCAATGAGCTCATTGAGCAACGACCAAAAGAACGAGCGTAGAAGTTCAGTGAACCAAAGAAACGGCTTTTACTCTTACTTTTCAACCCGCGATACCGAAGTGGAAAAATCGGCGATTATAAGCAACCCGGCTTTACTGACCGCTGAAACCCAAAGGGCACGGTCTTGCTCACCCGCTCTGCTCACTCCGACTTCCGCGTCATGGAGTTCGCAGTGTAAAACCCCCCCCTCCAATATCGGAAACAAATTTCGCACCAACAACTAGCAGTGCTACAACTTCTGCAACAACAGCGAAAACCTCTGCAACTCAAAGTACCACGACGTCAACGACTACAGCGAGTACAAAAACAACAACCTCGGAAAGTGCCAAAGCGGTAACGGCCACACAGACTGGAATGGATCGCTACATCTAAATTAAGCGCAAGCTTAGCCCGCAGAGTAATCCGGCAGACAACAAAACAAAAATTAACCGTGTCCTGAATATCGATAAAGAACCAATCAGATCCACTACTAACAGATTTGCGCTACTGGCGGAGGCTGAGGAAAACCAACCAGCCCAAGACACCGCAAAAAAACCCAAGCCCCCTTCAATCTATATTAGGGAAAAAAGCTCGAGTGCCCTGGTCAACCAAATTGCATCGTTGATCGGGAACGGTGACAACTTTCATGTTATTCCGCTTATCAAAGGGAACATCCATGAAACAAAAGTGCAAACCAAGACTGAAGAGCACTTCCGAATCGTGTCCAAATATCTGGACACTGTACAGAAAAACTATTACACGTACCAGCTGAAAAGCAGTAAGGGCCTACAAGTGGTAGTAAAGGGAATAGAACCTGATGTTACCGCCGAGGAAACAAAAACCGCCCTTTAAGAAAAGGGCTTCGCCGCCAAGAATGTTATTAACATTCTAAATAAAGATAAAAAGCCACAACCACTCTTCAAAGTCGAGCTCGAGCCAGAATGCAGGTCGCTGAAGAAGAACGAAGTCCACCCAATCTACAACCTGCAATATCTTTTGCATCGGAAAATCACTGTTGAAGAGCCACAAAAACGAAACGGTCCAGTGCAATGCACTAACTGTCAAAAGTATGGACACACAAGGTCTTACTGCACACTTCGGGCTGTCTGTGTAGTCTGCGGGGACGCCCACAAGTCCGCTTGCTGCACTACAAACAAGGATAGAACCGTGAAGAAATGTGGAAACTGCGGTACAGAGAGTACAGAGTACAGAGAAAATATATAATATTGAATATGAATAATAAACATATATGAATATGAATATATGAGTATGAATAATAAACTGAACGATCGGAAATGGTATTTGGTAGATATACCAACTTTTGTCTTTTTGAAGATTGAAGCATGGGACCTTTTTTTTAGATATTTAATTGTAATTACTCGGTTTTATTATGATATTTCCATAAGGATCGGCCAGCTATATCCGATGTTTGATATATATTTTCGGTTTTAATTGCAAGGTTATATCAACTTCGGCTCCGCCCGAAGTTAGCTTTCCCTTCTTGTTTTTAATTTCATTTTATTACCATTTTTATAAAAATAAATATGTTTTTATTAATTTTTTTATGAGAAATTCATTTCGCTAATTGGGAAAATAGTGACGGACGTGTCGGATAACAAAACGACGGACGGACTTCCATGGAATTTTATTTACTGGTCACAATTTTTAATTTTTTTCTTTAATACCAAAATAACGATAGAGCTTAATGATACTTCAAAAAAAGAAAAACATCGAAGTCCTAAGCAGGATTTGAGCCTTGGAAAATTGTACAAAGAGCATCTACACTAAGCATTAGGCTACCACCCAGACTCCATCGACGCCGAACAAAAGCATTATTTGTTCTACTACCATATCGGCGCATTGTAAACAGAAACGTTTTGAAATTGAAATTTGGAAGTCCAAAAATTTGTACGCCGTTGTGCGAGCAGTAACACATACATACAAAGGCACACATGCTTTTTGAAGCATTCATGTAAAGAGTTCTAAAATTCAAGCCTGCATGAATAGCTAAAAAACGACATTCAAATGGACAACCTTGAAAATGAATTGAATGAGATCTCTCTCTGGCCGAGAGAGAGTAGGCTTGCAATGAGTTAGAATGTTATTTTACTCTCTCACTCCCTCTCACTCAATTCGTTGTGTTTCTTTCACTCATTCATTCTATTCCATTCGGATGTATTCTATGGCTGAGAAAATAAGTATGTATTCCTGCTGTCCTCTATTCTAAACATTTAATCGTATGCACGTGAGTTCCCCCGTCACCAACAAGCCCAACGAAAAAAAATTTACCGTTTTGACCATCCACAATTTCCCTAACACTTAGACCAAGTGTCTATCAACTTTAAGAAACTCACACACGATTTGCTTAAATGACCTTTTCAACTGCGTTCGTGACCGCTTCGCTTTACGCCCTCCTGGCACGTTCTGAAAATGTGACACGGCTGTGGCATAATGCCATACAGTGGAAGCACGCATCTTCCCCATTCCACATATTTTAGCCACTGCAAAGAGCTCTTCGCCTTTTTAGCCCGCTCGGGGTAAGAAGAATTTCGCCGGAAGTTATCTTCTCCGCATATTAGTGGTTCCTCGCTAGCTGCTAGCAAAACAGCTAGCAAAAGTTTTTACAAGCGCATCGATAGTATCTCTTCATCTCGAATACCCTTTTGTTGTCAAGGGCTGTTCATTTACGTGTAGGATCACATGAGAAAGTTCTCCATGGGACCTTTCGTTTTATTTATAACTGACCTGGGAAAGGTCGTTCGCTATCCCCAACCTGCGTTTCGGTTGTTCTAAGCTAGGCATCCGAGTAGTCTTCTAACAAACTCTCCCGACCAAATGGACATAATTTTACTCCGTTGAGCTCTTTTTCCATAATGATTTTAATCAAAACAGAACTCTTATAAGAAACTTACATAAAAATCCGAAATCAGTTATGTTCATGACCATTCTGTGAGTGCGTATTTACGCTTCGCATATTTACGCTCCACTTAAGGGATAAACTATATTATTTATTGTTTCTTTCCCTTTATTTTGTGTTCAATGCTTCAACTTATGCAAGAAAAATTTTTAATAGCGAGCCAAAGTTGTATATTGTACGAGTTTAAAATAATTCATACAATAAAATAAGTGAAATTCGTCAAAAAATTTAAAAATGGAGGTAAAAAAAATTCTTATGGTAACAAAACAAATATTAGAGGCTTCAGAGTAAGAGCCATTTAACAAAAATATATGTATATATGTAACATAATGATAATATAAATTTTATTTGAATCATTTATACCCAATATTTTTTGTTTTCTTCTTCTATTCAAATAAGACTTGCATAAATAGTTCATAGCTGCAATAAAAGGAAAAGAAAACATGAGTCATTTTACTTTTTTTGTAATACTCAATGATATTTGGAAAAACCTTCATCACATATTTTCTTTTAACTTTAATTTAAAATCTAATAATACATTATATAATATATATACCCATACCCATATATATAATATATTATATATATAATTATATAATAATATAATAAATTATATAATTTAATTATTATTATAAATATATTCCTAAAAAACTTTTGCCAAATATATATCGCAGAAACATTTAATTTAGGAGTTACCCGCAGATTGATTTAAAAAAATATTTTTTTTTCAAAGTACATGTTCTAATCTAAATCTACATATGTACATCTAAATCACGTTTATAATAACTTGAACTCCATTCGATAAACATTTTTGGAGTTAAACGATGATTTGTAGGCGCATAATAAAGTCCACCAAGCCACCAAGAGAGACGTGAAACTTCAAACATTTTTTTCCCAAATTCTTATGCAATCTTTTGGAATGTATTCCCCAGGTAAATGAACAAACGAGTTAACTTTCAAAAAAATATTACATTTTTTAACTATTGAACGAAATTTGCAGCTAGGACACTTGTTTTTAAACAATAAAAATGTCGATTTTCAGCTGACTAACTTGCAAACACATTCGTACTTATTCTCTTTGCATTTAAATATTGTAAATTTTGTTATGATTGAATATAATTAGTTAGTTATTAGTTAATTATAATATACCCATATATATTTTGATTATAATTCATTCTTACTGTATTTTTAACGCTGAACTCGCGTCTGGCCACACTATCACTTGTTTTTAAGAAAGGAAATGAGTTATCGATAAGAACTTATTTTTATACCTTATCTCCAGCCCCCAAAATATTTTTAATATTTTTTGATTAGATGGTTTTAAAAGTTCACTCGTCGCTTGTTGCAATTTATTAAGGAAATATATATTATTTTAGTAAAATTCTTCCGGCTAAATAATTTTAAAACATTTGGGTCTGGGACATATATCTGACGTTGGCTCATTATTGATTTTTGACTTTGAAATTGAATTGCATGCATATGTATGTTTACTGCAAGCATCGAAGTAAAGATGCATTCGCAAGGGCAAGGCCAATCACAACAATCCTCTCCCCATTCTTTATTGCAACCGCAAACAATTGCAACAGGAAATAATATGGTTGGAAAAACAAATGAACATCAATCACTTGCATCACTTGGTAAGACACAACGCATTTGACGCATAGTAAAAAACTAAAAACTTTTGAATATTAGTGATATATATTTCATCATAGCAAAATTTTTCATCTGCATTTTAGTTATGTAGGCTGGTCGAATGTTTTTTTTAGATATTTTTTTTCTTTTGTATTCATTTTTTGTTAAATAGGAGTCCAAGCACACATTTAAAAAACTGTTTCGGATCCTGAGTAAACTGAATCGGGCAGCGTCGTTAATATACATACCTCCGCGTTATGCACGGTGAAGTTCGACCGAGCTACTAAGTATCTTCGGTAAAGAATTTGAGAGCCATATTTTCTATTATTATTTAAAGTCAAATTTGAATGTTCTTTAAATTAAATAGAAGGCGGACATTTGTTTAGGAAGGCAGATTAGTTGCGACGGACGAATATTTCCATGGCAAGTAGGAGTCGAAAAATAAAATAAATTTAAAGTTCACATGCCAAAAGATCGGACCAATCAACTACCGAAATTTTGTTATTTAACAAGAAAGGAAAACTAACTTCGGGCCGAGCCGAAGTTTATATACCCTTGCAGTGAAAACCGGATATAAACATCGGGTATTGTTGGCCGATCCTTATGAGAATATCATAATAAAACCAATTAATTACAATAAATTATCTTTAAACAAGAAAGGAAAGCTAACTTCGGGCGGAGCCGAAGTTGATATACCCTTGCAGTTAAAACCGGATATATATTGCAAACATCGCATATTGTTGGCCGATCCTTATGAGAATATGATAATATAACCCAATTTATTATAATATAAAATCTAAAAGAAAGTCCCAAACTTCTATCTTCAAAAATACCAAAGTTGGTATTTCTACAAAAAACCGTTTCCGATCGTTCAGTTATCTGGCAGCTATAAGATATAGTCAGCCGGTAGTTAAAAAATTTGGTATGTCGGATTAACTAACCAAAAATATAATCTGTACCAAGTTCCAGCTTTCTATCTTCAAAAACACGAAAGTTGGCTCAGTTCCGTCTTCCAATGTTTCCATTTCGGAATTCCTGAAATCTTCGTGGTTATATATCATAGAAAAAACAAATCCGCTCAAAGTGACTGTTTCCTGTTTATAATTAATTATTGCTTCTAAATACTCTCTTCCTATCAATACATCATATTTTTGGGATAAATTGTGAATCCAAAATGGTTGGTCGATCGGACAAAGTTTACTTGATTTGAAATTTACGGACTTATTTAATTTAATTACACCATTAATTGTGTGCACTTCTGACGTTTTTAATGTTTGTGGGAAATTTAAATAATTTTCTTTTATTAGGTTGATTGAACTTCCTGTATCTATTACACATTTAAATGGGCGATTGTTAATAATTATTCTGATGTAAGGATTTCTATTTCTTCTATTGAATCCGAGGCTATTTGATGAAAATTTTCGATTTTCATTTTAGATTGATCGCTTGAATATTCACGCTGTCTTTTCACTGGTTTGTTAGAATTAGTACCTTGTAAAGAAGATGTTGGCTGTTGATAATTCATAGGATTCTGAGCTCTACCTTGATTTAAGTTTGGCTGCAATTCCTGTCGAAATTGTTGTTGATTGAAATTATTTGGTTGTCTATAGTTACTTTGCTGATTATAACTTTGTTGATTATTATTATTATAAAAGGAATTATTTCTTGGGAAATTATTATTTTTTTGATAATTTCTCCTATCTTGTTCGTTTTGACTTGAATTATGTTGTGATTTAACTTTATCAGAACCAGAATCATAACAACCTTCTTGTTGTGCTACTTGTTTAAGTTTACTGACTGTTGTTATATTGTGCCTTGCTAATGTCATGAATAACCTGTCAGGAAGTTTTCTGATTATTACATCTTTTACAGTATTATTCATGGCATTATTATAAATCATTGTATTTAAATTATTGTTTTCTAACGACAATTTGTTTGTTATGACAAATATTTTATATTCTAGATCCTCGACAAACTTACGAATGCTTCCATTGAAGGGGGTATTGTAGAGTCGTCTTAGTAATTCCTCGCATGGGGTTTGGGTTTTATATTCATCGATGAATCGATGAAATGATGATAGCTGGGACACTCGCTGTGCATCTCCTGATAGCTTCTCAATTGCACTGAAGAATACAGCTATTTGACGCGGATCAGTTGATGGATACAAATTTAAAATGTATTCGATCCGTCTGATGAATGCACTAAATTCCCTGGTGCTTCCATTGAAATTGGGAACTTGCCTAATCTGGCTTAAAGCCTGATTAAGGTGTAGCTCGGAGAGTAACTGGATTTGTGCCACTGGTTCAGCCATTGTAATGTTTGTATTTCTTATTAATTTCGGTAGCGGTCACACTAAGAAAGCGGGCTACTAATTTATTTTAAGTTTTTGTGTTTTGTATATTTTCGGTAGCAGTCACACTTCGAAAAGTGGGCTACAAATTTATTTTAAGTTTTTGTGTGTTGTATATTTTTGGTAGCAGTCACACTTCGAAAAGCGGGCTACAAATTGAAATTAACACGTATGTTCTTTTGCGGATGTGAATAGCGATTAACACTCGCGATTAGTATTATAGCTGCAGTTGCATTAGCATAAAATACTTCAACGATGTTCTATGATCTCGATTGATCACTGGTCACTTTTGCACATCCTACCGGCTGCGCCAATTATATATCTTCTTCAAAATAGTTTGAAAAAATATATTTTTATTTGAGTTCCGGTTTTGATACAGTGTGATTCTTTCAAATTGCTTAGAATTTCAGAACAACTGCTTAGGATGTTAGAATTTTAGAACTAACTTATCTTTAGGGCTCTAGGTCCTTTTTATACCCTTGCAGAGGGTATTATAATTTTGTCCAAAAGTGTGCAACGCAGTGAAGGAGACATCTCCGACCCTATAAAGTATATATATTCTTGATCAGGATCACCTCCTGAGTTGATATGAGCATGTCCGTCTGTCCGTCTGTCTGTCTGTCCGTCTGTCTGTTTCTACGCGAACTAGTCTCTCAGTTTTAAGTCTATCGACTTGAAACTTTGCACACACCCTTCTTTCCTTTGCACGCAGTATATAAGTCGGAACGACCGGGATCGGCCGACTATATCCTATAGCTGCCATATAACTGATTGATCGGAAATGGTATAACTTTGGTGTTTTTAGAGTTAGAGAGTTCAAATTTGACACGAGAGCTATTTTTGGCAAACCATTACGACATGCCAAATTTCATAAGGATCGGCCGACTATATCCTATAGCTGCCATATAACTGAACGATCGGAAATCACCCAACTTTCGTGTTTTTGAAGATAGAAAGCTAAAACTTAGTACAGATTCTTTTTTTGGTCAGTTGATCCCACCTACCAAATTTCATTAGGATCGTTCGACTATATCCTATAGCTGCCATATATCTGAACGATCGGAAATGGTACTTGGTAGAAATATCAACTTTCGTATTTTTGAAGATAGAAGCTTGGGACTTTCTTTTAAATTTTGTATTGTAATTAGTTGGTTTTATTATGACGTAATCATAAGGATCCGCCAACTATATCCGATGTTTGCGATACATATATATCCGGTTTTAGCTGCAAGGGTATATCAACTTCGGCTCCGCCCGAAGTTAGCTTTCCTTTCTTTTTATAGCTACCCTTGCTGAAGCTTTTTGCAGATCAAAGCTCGAAAGAGAGGCTCTCTGAGAGAATAGATTGAGTCGGAACCTTTTACTTGAGGTGTCAGTTGACACGGAAGGCTTTGGGTCTCAATTAATCGAGGTGACAAGAAAATGTGAAGTGGGTTCCCATTTAAGAATGTTTTGATCTGTTTAGTTTTAATTCACTTAAAAGGAGTGAGAAAGATTTGAGTCGGGATTTCTGTTTACCCAAATATTGTTTTGGTTTTCAATCTGAAGTGACTCTTAGAAATTGGAAATCTGAAATGGGGCTGTTTTCAGCCGAATTGAAATAATTAAATATTTATGTTTTTACAAAAATTGGAATGAGGCTATTTGCAGCTGCGTTACGAATTTCAATACAAAAGGCTTCAGCTTCGGTTTACAAAATTTACTGATATACACTTAAAGAAATTTTGTTAATATGTTACTATATATACAAATATCATAACTCTAATGCCTTGGCTCTGGTTCTTCCGATTTTTCTTCGAAAAGGACCCAAGATTTAATCGTGTTACCAATGAGTTCCGTATAAAGACTGAAAAATATATAAATTATATATAAAGATATAATTTAAATGACTTTTCTTTTTTTTAGCAACAGATTAATAACAATAAAGCTATTAAATGAACAACTAAAATATTTAGCGGACTGAAAATGTGCTTTTTTTTTTTTCTATATCTGTTATTGAGATGTAGATAGGTATCGCCTACAACACGCTTAAAAGTTAACGTTCCTAGTTAAAGGACTAGACATGTTTAAACCATTAGAATAAACTTTAGCCCTGTACTCCTTTGCTATTAAAACTATTAAATTTGCATTAAGACAATTTCAAAATTTTATTCACTTCTGACGCTACAAAATATTTTTGTCTAGAGCTTTGATTTAATCTCGATTCACCCCACAAACCAAAGAAATAACTAGCAAAAACCCATATCACCCGAAAAATGTGTGAAACTTATCCTTTCTAAAATTAGGTATCTGTGGTCCAACAAAATTAAAAGTTTAAACTACAATAAGCCTACATAACATCCAAACATCTAACGCTTCTCACCCTTATGAACTTAAAAAATTTGTTGATTAAGTCAGCCATAAAGCTACACTTATAATCTTATGTATACAACTGGTTTAAATATTTTAGGTTTGCTTGAGTTGGCTCATAGAGAATATCAAGCCGTTGATTACGAAAGTGCTGAAAAACATTGTATGCAATTGTGGCGTCAAGATAGTACTAATACTGGCGTATTATTGTTGCTGTCATCCATCCATTTTCAATGCAGAAGGCTTGACAAATCCGCTCAATTTTCCACCTTGGCAATTAAACAAAATCCTGTACTAGCGGAAGCATATAGGTAAGTTTTAATATTTTATAAGCTTGTACTAAAACAATGATAGCCTTACAAAGAGTATTAAAATTTTGTACAAAAGCTTGCACCGCAATGAAGGAGATAGATTGCAACGGCCGGAATATTTCAACTTCATCTCCGACCCTATAAAGTATATATATTCTTGATCAGGATCACCTCCTGAGTTGATATGAGCATGTCCGTTTGTCCGTCTGTCTGTTTCTACGCAAACTGGTCTCTCAGTTTTAAAGCTATCGACTTGAAACTTTGCACACACCCTTCTATCCCTTGCACGCAGTATATAAGTCGGAACGACCGGGATCGGCCGACTATATCCTATAGCTGCCATATAACTGATTGATCGGAAATGGTATAACTTTGGTTTTTTTTTAGAGTTAGAGAGTTGAAATTTGACATGAGAGCTACTTTTGGCAAAATAATACGACATGGCAAATTTCATAAGGATCGGCCGACTATATCCTATAGCTGCCTTACAACTGAACGATCGGAAATGACCCAACTTTCGTGTTTTTGAAGATAGAAAGCTGGAATTTAGTACATATTATATTTTTGGTCAGTTGATCCAACCTACCAAATTTCATAAGGATCGGCCAACTTTATCCGATGTTTGCGATATATATCCGGTTTTATCTGCAAGGGTGTAAAAACTTCGGCTCCGCCCGAAGTTAGCTTTCCTTTTTTGTTATAAAAGATTAATAGTTAATAACACCTCCTTGAGCTTTTCCAACCACAAACATTCTTTTAGTCATTGTTTTTATTAAAGTCTTTAGCATATTTTGGTCTAGGAGGGACCATTATGCCAAAACTTCCCGTTTGAGACCATTGAAGGTGTCAAATTTAGTGTTGGTGGCGTAAACTCGCCTGGCTAGGATAGGTTCTCTATAGGATTAAGGTCAGGAGAGAAAGTTGGCCAATCCAAAACTTTTACGGAATGCTCGCTTAAAAACCGTTGCGTTTCTTTGCTTTTATGGATTGATGCATTATCCTGCATAAAAACATATACATATACATATGGTATTCATGCGAGAGCTCGTAAAGCCCAGATTACGAGTTCCAGACGCATGAAAGGCTCTCCAAACCATTGCGGATCCACCTCCGAAATTGTGCCTTGAAAACATGAGGGGATCCTTACGCAAATCTCGCCAATAATGACGAAACCCATCTGAGCCATACAAATTAAATTTTTTCTCATAAGAAAAAATGATCTATGTGAGAAATATTGATTAAATTTGTATAAGCAAAATGAAATTCCATGACGAGGCCCAGTTGGTTTCCAAATTTTTTTCGGCAAACTGAAGGCGTGCTTCTTTGTGTTGGGACTTTAGAAATGGAGCCTTTTTTAATTTTGGGCAGGAGAGTATATGACATAACCTATATACTATATATAGGTATACTAGTATATAATATAGTAATTCAATATAACAGTTGTAAAAAAAAATTGGTATATCCAGTTTCCATGTATTCATGGTATATGGATGTTTCCTCTTTAGTCTTCGTCTAATTTAAATGCCATAAATCGACCGATTTGGCTGAATTTTGTTTTTCAGGTATAAATTATAAATTAGCCATGTAAAGACAAAAAAACTTTCAAAATTTCTTCCTGTACTGGCGCTTCAGAAATATGTAATTTGTGGGAGAGTGCAAAAATATGATTAAAAACTATATACATACAGTGGGGAGCAAAAGTGATTCCATGTTCAGAATATGCATGTTGAACCGCTCATAAAACGTAAACCAATGAACCAAATGAAACAAACTTTTTTTTTCTCGATTACTTATTTAATTTGTAAGAAATAGACTTAAATACTACAATAATACAAGAAAAAATGTAAGAGATAGAAAAAAAAAACAAAAACAGAAGGCATGTACTCAGTTTTGCACCTTCCAATATTCGCACTTGATTTTGCTCTCCCTGTTTTCTTATCACCAAAATATTTGCAGATTTACTGTTTTATGTCTTTTTCATGCATTAGTTTTTGTCATAATTCAAAGAGTCGCACATTTCTTATAGTTCAAAGTAAATTTTAATAAATTGAGAAATTAGTCGCCAACTTATTGTTGTAAAATGAAGAAGCTATCAGCAGATACCGAAAATAGTATTGTTTCTATGACTAAAAGTGGCTTTTCGACACGCACAATTGCTGAAAAGCTGAAAATTAGTCAGTCTGTGGTGGTCAAGGTGAAAAAAAGGCAAAATGTTGGTTCCGAAAATGTATTGAATGGTCGCCCCCGTCTCCTAACGGACTCTGACGCTCGACTTATAATGTCCAATATGAGGAAGGATAAGCTTTTAACACCAGCAAATGCTTCTACAGAGTTAAATAAACCCGTAAGTCGATGGACAGCTAGAAGAGCACTGGCTAGAATTGGATATGTCGCCTCTGTGAAAAAAAATAAACCAGCTCTATCCGAGAAAAATGTTAAGGCTCGGTTACAATTTGCAAAGACCCACAAAAACTGGACTATAGAAGACTGGAAACGTGTTATCTGGTCGGACGAATCCAAGTTTAACCGTTTCCAGTCGGATGGGAAGCAGTACTATTGGCATAGGCCCGGTGACAAGCTTCAGAGACATCATGTAAAGCAAACCGTAAAGCATGGAGGAGGAAATGTAATGGCTTGGGGGTGCTTTACATGGTGGCACGTTGGGCCATTGCACAAAATTGATGGAATAATGCGAAAAGAGGACTATTTAAACATTTTAAAGACCCATCTTCACAATTTTCTCGATAAGTGTGCCTATCCTGAAGGAGAAATCACTTTCCAACAGGATGGGGATCCTAAGCACACCGCAAAAATTGTAAAAGAATGGTTGGCAAAACAAAATTTTAAGGTCATGGAGTGGCCAGCTCAAAGTCCCGACCTCAATCCAATTGAAAACTTATGGTCAATTGTGAAGCGACGGCTCGGGCAATATCAATCGGCCCCAAGCAACCTTGACGATCTCTGGAGACGCGTGGAGACTGAATGGATCCAAATTCCGAAAGAAATTATAGAGAATTTAGTTAATAGTATGCCGAAGCGCATTAAAAATGTAATAGACAATAAGCGTCTTTGGACTAAATATTAATTTAAAATTTCCTTAAATTTTTCCATAAAAGGTGCAAAACTGAGTACATGCCTTCTGTTTTTGTTTTTTTTTTCTATCTCTTACATTTTTTCTTGTATTATTGTAGTATTTAAGTCTATTTCTTACAAATTAAATAAGTAATCGAGAAAAAAAAAGTTTGTTTCATTTGGTTCATTGGTTTACGTTTTATGAGCGGTTCAACATGCATATTCTGAACATGGAATCACTTTTGCTCCCCACTGTATATGGCTAAACGTGTCACTAAACACAAACGTGTTTTACGCAAGCTCCGTTAAACTTAAGGGGTTACGCCACCCTGACCGGGAAAAAACGGGACGGTTTTTCAGGAATTTCTTGTGACTAAACTAGTTGAGATAGGATTTTTCCACTTTTATTTCTATTCAATACAACTATTAAGCTTTATAAATTTAAAAAAAAAAACTTGTTTTCTATGCAAAATGGCGGAGATATGAACATCGGCGATCATCGGTTTTTCCGGAGTGCTCCTTGATGGTGGGCATGATTCACGTGTCAATTTTCATCTCAATCAAGTAAACAAAATTTTTTTTTAAAAAGTGATAAATTTGGAACAGAATGACGTAGCCGTTTAAGAAAAAAAAAAAATTACGCAAATGAGAGCACTTCAAAAATTGACTCAATTTTTTGGGCAAAAAATTTCGTACTAAAAATTGCATAAAAAAATTTCTATCCATTGGATCGAAAAAATCCTACGTCACTCTCTGGAAAGTCTATGTTAGAAGATGTGTTTCAATTTTCAAGTCAATCGGTTGAACAGTTTTTGAGTTATCATGCCCACCGTCTTGAAAAAAGTGGTTTCAAGAAAAACGCAAAAGAAGAAAAAGAAGTGTCTTAGGTGCCCTCCTGCCTTCAGGAGTTTTTCTTTACTTCAAGTAAACATAACATCCATAATTATCAAGATATTGTCTTCGGGGACGTCTTAAAATACGCGTAAGAATATAGTCTTTTAAATTAAGTAAAAAAAAATTGAAATTTTTTGAAAATTTCAGGGTGGCGTAACCCCTTAAAGAAAGTGTGAAAGAATAACAGTTAATTCAATAAACAAGAAAGGAAAGCTATCTTCGGGCGGAGCCGAAGTTGATATACCCTTGCAGTTAAAACCGGATATATATCGCAAACATCGTATATAGTTGGACGATCCTTATGAGAATATTGTAATATAACTCAAGTTATTATTATATAGAATCTAAAAAAAATCCCAAATTTCTATCTTCAAAAATACCAGAGTTGGTATTTCTACCAAAAACCATTTCCGATCGTTCAGTTATATGGCAGCTATTAGATCAGCAAAAATATAATCTGTACCAAGTTCCAGCTTTCTATATTCAAAAACACAAAAGTTGGGTCAATTCCGATCGGTCAGTTGTATGGCAGCTATGGGATATAGTCGGCCGATCCTTATGAAATTTGGCATGTCGTATTATTTTGAAAAGTAGCCAAAAGTAGCTCTCATGTCAAATTTCAACTCTCTAACTTTAAAAACACTAAAGTTATACCATTTCCGATGAATCAGTTATAAGCCGTTCCGACTTATATATTGCGTGCAAAGGAAAGAAGGGTGTGTGCAAAGTTTCAAGACGATAGCTTTAAAACTGAGAGACTAGTTCGCGTAGAAACAGACAGACAGACGGACAGACAGACGGACAGACGGACCGACGGACAGACGGACATGCTCATATCAACTCAGGAGGTGATCCTGATCAAAAATATATATACTTTATAGGGTCGGAGATGTCTTCACTGCGTTGCACACTTTTGGACAAAATTATAGAGGGTATGCAAGGGTATAAAAATGTCGAACAACACACAATAAGGGAAATGACTCTTAAGGGGGGACATCTAAGTAACAGGGGCCAAATGAAAAAGCCTATCGAAAATTTTTAAATTAGGTTTTATAATATTATATGCAAAGTACAAAACAACATTTTTTTTGAATAAATCGAAAAAAAGGCATTTCAGCATTTCTTCGTAGGGCCTCTTTTTTTGAAGGGGGTCCATGGCCGGACCGCTAATGTCCTTAATTTTTGATGTAGAACAAAAAATCAAGTTTCGTTAGTTTCTATACATCAACAGTTATTCACACAAGTAGGATTTTTGCTATTTTGATTTTTTTGATTTTTTGCAAAATGGTGAGTGATTGAAATTAAAGTTAAAACTTTCACAAAAAAAAAAACGTCACAAAATTATTAAAAAAAAGTAAGCTATATAAAAATAATAAATAGTAATAAGTAATAAATATAAAAATCCTACGTGTGTCGATAGATAAATGTATTTTAAATATACTGTCAAAATTCAAAATTGATCGGTTAAGATTTGTTCGAGTTATGTTTCCGGCAGTCTCAAAAAAAGTGGTTTCGAGAAAAACTCGTTTAAAGTTTAAAGTACTGTGGGATATACCTGAGAGGATAGCAGGATACAGGACTCTATCCCCCCTAAGAGTCACGATCAAGAAAATAGCAGAACTGTATATACTGGATGTTAAATAATTCTAAACGCACGGTATTGGCCTTTTGCTACAGAGACTACCTTCTGTCCGCTGGGAACCGGCGTGTAAGTTATTAATAGACAATCTTTATTACCACTTAATAATAGGTATAGACTAAACGCAAGCCCGTTAGGATCAGTGAGCCAAGATGTTTACCAATGTCGTAGCTTATACTGCAGGTTTCTTCCGTGAGCTCTCAGCTGGTTTACGAACCGAGTTCCGTTGAGTGCTACCTTATCAAAGTACGTGATCAGGTAGGCCCCATATACTCTTTGTTCATCGGTCATGTGTTTGTTGGCATCGTTGACGATACAGGTACCATGATCCTCAATAGTTAAGGGTAAAGAAATGTTAAATGTCTGATTTTTTGAAAATGCTAACACTAAATTTTTTCAAAAGTTTCTACGAAACTAACATCAATAAAGGCTGCTTGTCTTTTAATTCGCTTAAGTCGTCGCTATCTAGAATGGCCGCTTTTACATTATTTATTTTTGCTAGGGTTCTCTAGATATGTGATAATGATTCTGTTTATACCCTTGAAGAGGGTAATATAATTTTGTCCAATAGTGTGCAACGCAGTGAAGGAGACATCTCCTACCCTATAAAGTATATATATTCTTGATCAGGATCACCTCCTGAGTTGCTTTTATTTCTTGAATCTTCTCTTTGGGAGACTAACAAGAGGTGTATCAAATCTTATATTTTTAACTTAACTAACAGTCATTTTGACTGATACGGAGTTAGACGGCCCTAAAAATCGATTGCTGGGTTGGGAGGTCGTTGCGTCTAAGGCGGGATACGCTAGAAACCCGAGTCAATCCTCGAGCGAGAAAATTTGGGTTCGAAGACAGTTTTTCATTGTATGAATCTTTTTGCTTCTGGATTTCGTCTTTCACTGCGATGATGCCCAGATCCCGGTGGATGTTTTCGTTGCGAACATACCAAGGTGCCCCTGTGATAGTTCTCAAGATTTTTGATTGTGCGCGCTGTATGATGTCTATGTTGCTGCTGCTCGCGTTCCCCCACAGGACTGAATTGTACAGTAGTAACTTGTAGTCCCGGCTCAGTGGCGATCGTGAGTTTATGATCCAGTGGAGGGTGCTGGCTTTCAGTTTTAGGTGCATCTTTTTGCATTCGATGTGCTTACGCCAGGTAAGTCGTCAATCAAGGTGAACGCCAAGGTACGTTACGTCGTTAGCTTGAGGGATCTGCATACCGTTTAGTAAGAGCGGAGGGCATGTTTGTCTATTAAGAGTAAACGTTATATGTTTACACTTTTGTTCGTTTATTTTAATGCGCCAGTCGGACAGCCACCTTTCCACTATTGTGAGATGATTAGCCAGTTGGGTTGTTTTCTGCGTTGGGCACCTGGAGCGACTAAGGATAGCGGTATAGTCGGCGAACGTTGAGGTTGTTAGTTGTGCGCTCGTAGGAATATCCGCAGTATACAAAACATATAGACACGGGCCGAGTGCGCTTCCTTGCGGAACTCCAGCTTCGATGGTGTAGTCGCCCGAAGTAGCTGCGTTGCATCTCACTGAGAATACCCTATCGTAGAGGTATGATTCCAGTAGCTTGTGGGTGTATGTTGGCAAATACGTTTTAATTTTGTGCATGAGTCCGATGAGCCAAACTCGGTCGAAAGCTTGAGATACGTCGAGGAAAATAGCGCTGCAGTATTCTCGCTGTTCGAAGGCTGAGCGTATTTCGGATGTTAATCTGTTCACTTGTTCGATGGTTCCATGGTTTCTTCAAAAGCCAAATTGGTGTGCCGGGATAATATTGCAAGCTTCCAGATGTGGTATTATGCAAGTTAACAAGCATTTTTCAAACAATTTAGACAAACGAGATAGAAGGCTTATTGGTCTGTATGATGACGGAATTGTGTGGTCTTTTCCAGGCTTCGGTATCATTATAATGATGGATTTCTTCCTCTTTTTTGGGAAATAGCCAAGATTAATGATTCCATTAAATAGTTTGCAGACGACCTCTATAGCGCATTTTGGAAGTTCGATCAGCATCTTTGGGGTCAATAGGTCACCACCGGGAGCCTTTTTTGGTTTTAGCCCTCTTATGACTTTTTCGATTTCGTTCGGCCGGAATGAAGGTGCGGCTGGCTGAGGGGAGGACTCTGGCTGAATTTCTGACAGGAGGAATGAATTTGAGGCTGGGTTTGGCTGGAAGACACTTTGGAGATGTGTGGCGAATGTTTCAGCTCGGTCTTCGTCGCTGCGAGCCCAGCATCCCAAAGAGTTTCTTATCGGGGTGGTCGTTTCAATTGGGGCGCTAAGATTTGGGTGGGCCCTCCACAGGGGGTACTTTGTGCTTGTTGGCGAGAGATTCTGGTTGTACCTAAGCTGTGCATTTTCTTCCTTTTGGTGAAGAGCCTGGTCGAGTGATCGGGTTGCTTCCTTAAGGCGTTGTTTTGAAGCTGATGATCTGCTGTTTTGCCAAGCACGACGCGTGCGCCTCTTTTCTCGCACGAGCTGTTCGAGCTGCATTGAATATGAAAAAAAAAAAAAATCTGTAGCTATAGGACTTTTGTGTTTTTGAAGATAGAAAGCTGTACAGAATATATTTTTGGTCAGTTAATCCGACCGATTTCATAACGACTATATCTTATAGCTGCCATATAACTGAACGATCGGTATTTGGTAAAAATGCAATCTTTGGTATTTTTGAAGATAGAAGTTTGGGACTTTGTTTTAGATTTCGTATTATAATATAATATAATATAATATAATATATAATATATATAATATATATATAATATAATATATAATATATATAATATAATATTATATATTAATATAATATAATATAATATTATATATAATATAATATATATATAATATATATAATATATATATATAATAATAATATAATATAATATAAATTGGGTTATATTATGATATTCTCATATCCGATTTTAGCTATATATATCCGGTTTTAGCTGCAAGGGTATATCAATTTTGGCTCTGCCCAATGTTAGCTTTCCTTTATTGATTTATATACAAATAAAAAAAAAAATCATTTTTAATGGTACCGTTTTATTATATATAATATATTATTATATTATATATATATATATATATAAGGTTGTCAAAAAACTCCGGCGGTATTTTCGCTAGTTGGCGCTGAAAGCGCGTAGTTCTTGTTTTATTCGTCACATCAGGTCATACTATACCTTTTTGGAAAGCTCATTTCACTCATTTTGCTAACACGTGTGTGATTGATTGTCTTTTCTTTTATGTCGTTCGTGAGTTATAGCGTCGCAATCATGGAGCAAAATAATGAGAAAATACGGCATATTTTACAGTACTACTACGATAAAGGCAAAAATGCATCTCAAGCCGCCAATAAAATTTGTGCAGTTTATGGACCCCATACAGTTTCCATTTCCACCACACAACGATGGTTGAAGATGCACCACGCTCCGGAAGGCCTGTCGTCGAAAATTGCGATAAAATCGCTGAATTGGTCGAAAGAGACAGGCATAGTAGCAGCCGTAGCATCGGTCAAGAGCTGGGCATGAGTCATCAAACCATTATCCAAACCATCATTATAAACCATTTGAAGAAGCTTGGAGTCACTAAGAAGCTCAAGTCAAAGACATCTTTGACCGTATCGACGCATGCGAATTGACGGCCAGGAAAGTTCTTCTGTGTGTTTGGTGGGATTGGCAGGGAATAATCCACTACGAGCGGCTCCCCTATGGCCAAACGCGACATTCGGACCTGTACTGCCAAGAACTGGACCGCTTGAAGACAGCACTCATGCAGAAGAGGCCATCTTTGATCAACAAAGGCCGAATTGTCTTCCACCAGGACAACGCCAGGTCACACATATTTTTGGTGACGCGCCAGAATCTCCGGGAGTTCGGATGGAAGGTTCTTATGCATCCACCGTATAGTCCGGATCTCGCACCAAGTGATTACCACCTGTTTCTGTCCATGGCGAACGCGCTTGGTAGTCAGAAGTTGGTCACAAGAGAGTCCTGTGAAAATGGGCTATCTGAGTTTTTTGCCAATAGGGAGGCGAGCTTCTATAAGAGGGGCATTATAAAGTTAGCATTTCGTTGGAAACTCGTCATCGAACAAAACGCCGCTTATATGACTTAATAGCATTATTTTAACCAACTTTACGAACAATTGTAAATTCAATAAAAATACTGCAACACTTTTTTGACAACCTTATATATTCTTTATCAGGATCACCTCCTGAGTCACCTCCATAAGCATGTCTGTCTGTCTTTTTCTACGCGAACGAGGATCTCATTTTTAAAGCTCAAACTTTTACACAACTTTATTTCCTTCGAACATAGTACAAAGTCAGAACTGCCGGAATCGGCCATTATATAGAAATGGGATTATATAGAAAGAAAGTTGGAACTTTAAAATGGATTCGCAGCCAAACAATTTTTATTGCATACTTTTGCGTTTGGGGGAAAAACCAGAGACGCCCTGATACCGATGCAGTAGGGAAGCCGAGTGTTCATACGGACATAGATTTGGTTGTTGATGGTGATCAAGAATGTATATATTTTATGGGGTCGGAGATGATTATTTCTCTATGTTACACACATTCATTACATACTAGTTTATATGAAAACGTGTATATGAACTCAGGTGATGCTGATCAAGAATATATATACTTTGGGGCGTCGTTATGTCTCCTTCACAGCGTTTCACACTTTTGACCAAATTTCTAATACCCTCTGCAAGGGTATAATTAGTAACTCTAAATCAGTGGTCGGCACCCCAATACAATGATATGATTTTACCGCATTAGTGTTAGTAACGAATAGCAGAAAGTAGGCTTTGAGCATGACGTTTCACACATTTATACTGTGTGTGTGTGGCAGAGCTCGGGCAGAGAAATTTCCTATGCCCCCGAGATAGGGCCGTGCCGACCTCTGCTCTAAATGGTATTTAAGAATGTAGTCTCATGTTCCGGCCTACTTTTTAGAGGTTATTTAAAAAAAAATTTTCTGTAATAAAAAATAATGCGATTGTTTCAATTTTTAAATATGTTTTTATAGACATCATAAACTTTTTGAAAATATTTTGTTTAATTTATTCTTGTGCAGTTTAATACACTTTATAGCATGCCAAAGTATGTACATAAAAAAAAAGGTAGGTCCCTGGCGCAGGTGATTTCGACTGCTAGAATAAATTTCGAATAAATTAGAATAGATTATTGTTTTGTAAGCTTATGGGTCTGTCTCGTACTAGAATGAATAATTTTCATCAACAAACAACAAAATAGCGAACTCACAAAAAAAAAAAATTTATCTTAAATTAATGATAAAAAAAAACTAATCATTAAAAATAAATTATTCTAGTACGGGACAGAGGTGTTACTTTTTAGAACAACATATCCAAATTTCAGTTTAGACCAGTGGTGGGCAAAACTAACACATGTTTAAAATTTGAGTGTGTGCGTAGCAGAGAAAAACAATAAGAGCAGAGAATTCACTGAGCGAAAAAAACGTTTTTTTTTATTTAATTTTTCGTTAATTCAAAAGTTTGAATGGGCACTAAAATTGAGTATTTTATTTTAAAAACAGCTTTGCTAGCAACATTTCTTAAACAAATGAAAAACTACGCTTCCCTATTTATATTCTCCATGAAGAAAACTTTTTCCAACCCAATTTCTGAGAAAATTTTTCTAAGTGGAAAAATTTTGATTTTTAGTTTGGGCTGTCAAATGAATCAAAATGAGAGCAAATGAGAGAGCTTCTAAAAAAAATTTGAGAGTGGTCACACTGTCAGTGTGCCGGCAGCGTTGCGGCAGAATTTCCTACCCTATACTCGCGTGCTATGTAAAATGAGAGTTTGCCCACCACTGGTTTAGACGCTACCGAGAAACTCATACTTTTGGTGTAGGCGCGCTTTCGATTATGGGCTGTATCTCTGTCATTATTTAATATTTTTATTTGAAACTTTAACAGTACATTTCTAATAAACAGTACTTTCGAAATATCCCAAAAAATCGATTTTTGCAACCTCACACATGAGACTACATCCTTAAAACATTATTTAACTTTATTTATTTTATTAATGCATGTATACTACCATTCATTTTAGTAATTTAGGAAATGTTTACAAAGAACGAGGACAATTGCAAGAAGCATTAGATAACTATCGAAGAGCCGTAAGACTTAAACCGGATTTCATTGATGGATACATAAATTTGGCTGCTGCATTGGTAGCTGCTCGGGATATGGAGTCTGCGGTTCAAGCATATATTACGGCTTTACAATACAATCCTGTATGTTTTTGGATTTTTAAGTCTTAGTTCTTTTATAAAAAAAAGTCTTAATATTTAGGAATTGTATTGCGTGCGCAGCGACCTGGGTAATCTACTTAAGGCACTTGGGCGTTTGGAAGAAGCAAAAGTAAGTGAAACACATCCTTAAGAAATTGCAGTCGGAAACAGAAAACAACTTTCTTTATTTTATTTTTATCAAAGGCCTGTTACCTAAAGGCGATTGAAACGTGTCCTGGATTTGCAGTGGCATGGAGTAATTTAGGTTGTGTTTTTAATGCACAGGGGGAAATTTGGCTGGCGATACATCACTTTGAAAAAGCTGTAACCCTTGATCCGAATTTCTTAGATGCGTATATTAATTTGGGCAATGTTCTTAAAGAGGCAAGAATATTTGACAGGTAAGCCGTAACCTTAACATTTTAGTAAGACTGTATTTTAAAAAGTCGTTCCGACTAAAGGCCATTTCCATCGGTAGATCTTATAAAAATTTAAATTTTGTGTTTTCTTTTTGGAAATATTTTATTTTAAAATTCAATATAACAAACATATATGTTCTTATATATATCATTCACTATACACATATACTTAAAACTAGAAGAATGATCAAAAGGCGAATGTGGCAAAGACTCAGCAGTGGCGGCGGACAAAACTTTCAAAGCTGTTAGGCGAGAGAGAGTGTGTATTGGAGATGTACTCCCGCAATATCGATACTCGCTTGAGTTATCGAGTTTGGTCGTGCTAACGAATACTGATTAGGGTTGCTACAAATCTATTAAGAAATTAATAGAGACAAAAGAAAAATCCGTTGCTAAACGCTAAATTTGAAATACAAAATATAATTTTTGTGTTTGGCCCAACAATAATAAATTAATAATATTTCGATTTCTTCCCTTAGGAGATCAAATTTGTAAAACAAAAAAAATACGATATGATGCGAAAAGATCTTCCTTGTGTTCCATTGTTACACTTCGACCTTATTACATCTCCTTATTACACTTCGTTCCTTTTTTACATCTTGTTTTTTTCATAGAGTGCGGAGTCTCTTTTTCATAGAGTTTTTTTCATAGAGTTTTCACCAAGCTTGAGGTTGTGTTGGATATTTTTTGGAAAGTCCACTATGGAATATATGCAAATTGTCTCGTTTAACCTTCGGTGGGATGAGGTGTGCTGGGTGCGATTGGTCAGGTTACATGAAGTGTCAAAGAATCAATCAAAAATATCCAGAATATATATCAGGAACCGTAAATAATGAATATTGTTATGATTTTTATTTTGAACATCACAAAATAATAATTGTTCTCTGAAAAATAAAAATCAGAAATGATCATTATTCTAATATCGAAAAAAAAATCAGAAAATAATCATTATCTATGATCAAAAAATAAAAATCAGAAAATAATTATTGTTCTCTGAAAACAGTTAATAAAGCAGTAAACTATTACAATTTTCCAAAATCTAAGCAATATTGATCTCAGAAAACTGCAAGTCAATATAAGTTTTTTATCCAAAACATCGATGTTTCAAAATTTTAAGTACAATTTTTAAAATTATTAATACATTATACACATTTATGGTTGTACACATATTGTATAAAAAGTAAAAAAACAAACTATTTATTGTGTTTCATGTACTAACTTAAAATACAGATAATTTTGATAAGTCCTGCGATCAGAAATAATTTGCCCAGCTTTGCTAAAGAACACAACAATTTTTTTTGCGACTTCTTTGAAGACGCTTTAGTGTTCAAAGATTTCTGAAAAAATAATTAATTGAAAAAATAATAATATAAATTAATTTAGAATCTTGCCTTCCAATACTGTAACTGCTCGTAGACTTTCCACATGTTAACAGTTTCCACATGCTGTCTGTGCATTATTCAATTCCTTAGATCGCGTTGTAGTGTTTTTGGCTTCCAATTTTGTTTCCAAATTTAAAAAAATCCCCAAAAAAAGGTTTGGTTTGGTGGTAGTGCAGGCTTTTCCGACACAGACGACTTTCTGAATTCAACAATGAGCTCATCCTCCAAGCCACGGCACGCCTGATCGGCATTGCTCTGCATGCAAAAACCAAACTCTTTAAATCTGGGGTCGTGGTAATCCCTCGTGGCAATCCGAGGCATGGTACGGGTTTCATAATGAGCGTCAAAGGCTAGGGTGACTTCCGGCGTTTTGAAAGTGTTTTTTAAGCTTGAAATTTGAATTGCATTTTGCACATGATAGGAATAATTAATGACAGCGTGAGGTACTTCCCACCCGAGATCTTATTAGTCCCTTTGTCGAAAGAACGCTGCAATGTGTACAGTTCTTCCAAAATCTTAAGCTCCCCTGACAGGAAGGTCAAAGAAGTCATAGGTCAAATGGATATTGCATCCTTTAAGCATCCTTAAGCCTCCTTAAACTTGGCCATGGTCGTGGAACTTCTTTTTATAATTTCTATTGTGCGTTGCAAGAGTTTCTATTGACAAGTCTGCTGAAATTACCTCATACTTCCTATTCGCGAAAGGTCAAGTTACTGTAAAATACGCTCAATTTGTCCGTTGTCCGTTGTTATTGCCACTTAATTGACCCCGTTAAGTTTGAGCGTATATCGGGCCCCTCATCTTCATCTTCATCTTTATGAGGTTGCACATATTTTGCAATCATTAGCATGACCTACCTGTCCAGCTTTTCCTTTTGCTGCGAAGCTGGCGCGTACTCCACATTCCGTTGCAGGAACACGTCCAACTTTAAAGACTCGAAGCCATTCTCCTCCTCTTTGTAATATGGATGTATGCGTCTGAGGTGGTCCATTAAGTTTGTGGTATTGCCTCCTGTCTTTAATGTTTTCTCATAGTGGGTACCTATGGCTTTGCCTTTGTCCGCTTTTATTTTGTAGTGCTGACAAACACTAGAAACTTCTCTTTTCCTCTTTAGAGCCGGAGCATCGTTTTCCTTTGTTGATTGTAAAATTTGAAAATTATATTTAAGAAACAACATACAGTGCCGCTCAACTGAATAGGTTTGACATTTGGTTAAGGTTTGAATCGTTGTAACTCTGTAACAAGAGCTCCGATTTTCTCGAAATAAGTTTCGATGTATAAAGAAATCTGTCTTTTATAAAATAGCAAGTTTCTGTTCTGTTAGTTTTGTTTTTATATTATTTTTATTAACCTTTTCAAAAATATAACAAAAAATTACAATTTTGTTCGGGTCAACTAAATAGGTTTGATCACTAAAACTATTAAATTTATTCAAATTAAGGAACATTTCAAGGTACTACCTAACTTAATAATTAAAATACATTGTTTTAGAATTATTCAGTACTTGGTATGCCCACCCACGTTCTTTATTACTTCAAAAATACGGTTTGGTAATGAATCATAATATTTTGTAATTTCATTAAGTGTAATTGTGGCCCAGGCTTCTTTAATTGCTTTAACTAAAGCTCCAGAATCACTAAATTGTCTTCCATCTTCGTAAACTCTTCTGGACAAAAGTGCCCACATGTTTTCCATAATGTTAATGTCGGGGGAGTAAGGCGGCCAATCGAGCAACTTGACGTTTTGGTCCTGAATCCATTGCTTTACAACCCGAGCGGTATGGATGGGCGCGTTGTCATGTTGGTACGTCCATGGAAGACGACCATAAATCTCAGAAATCTGAGGAAAAGCGTTTTGAAGTACTTTCTTGTAGTCATTTGCATTCATCTTTGAGGTGACAAACTGCAGCTCGCACGTTCCATAAAAAGATATGGCTCCCCATACCATTTAAGCCGATATCAATATAGCCTTATATTTATTTTTTTTCAAAATCGGTTAACCGCTTTGCACGGCCCATTTTACAAAATATTGGACAATATTGAACAATGATAACAATTTTGTAATGCAATTGAATTCAAGTCGTTTCAATCCCGCAGTTAAATACAAAGTGAAGTCAAAGCTTTCAAACCTAATCAGATGAGCCAAAAAAAGCGCGCGCATTTACAGAATTTCAAGATCAAAGCAAAATTCAAAAAACCGTTGACTTTTTCCCGCTACTTTTTTCTTGCAAATAATGAGTAAATGAATGAAGAATAAAATTAAAAATTAAATAGAAAAAAAAAAGAACAATTTTTCAAACCTATTCAGTTGAACGGCACTGTATATACATATGAAGAACTTCCGTTATGTTCCAAACATAAGTGTAGTCACATGTAGCATAATATCACTAAATATACAGCATATATACTACCCATTTCCAATTCCATTTCCCAATGAAGAATGAAGAATGAGGTCTGCGTTGCATCTTTGTATTTATGCGTGTTACACATTCACATACATTCACAAGTATATGTGTGCGTACGATTTCGTTTCGAAGCCAGCGCACACAATTTTTGATTTTTCTAAGTTTTTAGGCTTGCTACCCCAAGAAAATTCGGTTATGCGTTATTGGGTAAAATGACTTAAGGGGTTATATACAGTTGTAATAGATGAAAAAATCTTTTTTTTTAATTGCACATTCTTTAAGTATACATATGGGCATTTCCTGGGGTCGCAAACGTATGTTCGTACGCAATTAGTGCAAAAAAATTAAAGAAAAAAACATTTTCTGATACTTTTTTTTTGTTTCCAAAACCAAAAAGCATTTGGAGAGTTCTTTTCTTAGTGTAAATTATGGTTCTAATGGATTTTTCATTTTCATAATATTGGCAAAAAACATGAGGTCGCGAACGTACGCGAAATGGAAGTAGGTTTTGGCTTGCTCTAGCAAAATCAATAAATCTGCGAATTGGAATGGAATATTTTAATGCAATAACTTTACTTTTAAAATAGAGGCATGTAGCTTTTTATCGAGTCTATTCCCAATTAAATATTTCCATTAGTTTTTTTTAAATTAAATTAAGTATGGGTCGCGAACGTACGGGTCCCAAACGTACGATTTCTCCACATATAAAATTTTTTTTGTTTACCTCTTTGTTTTTATAAATAAATTTATATTTTCCTAAAAAATCATATTTCGCCAATTTATTTATTTTTTTTTATAAAAAATTAAATTTTAATTTTATTTTTAATTTTAATTTAATTTCAATTGTTACTTCTTTTATCCATCTACATTTTTAAACTTGTTTACAAAAAAAATTTTTTTTTTGAAATAATATTATTTTTTATACGTACGTCATACATACGGTCGCAAACGTACGCCACTTTAAAATTCAATATAAAAAAATTTTCTTGAAAAAGTCGGGATTTTTTTTTTAATTTCAATAGTTTACACTAAAATGACTTAACACATGAAGTTTCATCCACCTGCTTTCACTTGAAATTAAAATTAAAATAAAATTATGTTTTGGGTCGCGAACGTACGATTAGAACATAGATAAGAATCAAAGTACAAATTAAGAGGTAATTGAACATTTTTCGCTCTCTTTGAATTTTTCTCGTCTTATTAGATTGTTATTAAGAGATTTAGTACAAAAAGAGCAAACACATCATATGTTTTCCTTGAGAAATAAATAAACATAAAAATGTCTTTAAAAGTAAAAAAAGGTAAAAATTACATTTTATAACTTTTCGGGTTTAAAAAAAAAAAAAAAAAAAAGCTGAGATATGAATCCAATAGATTATGAACATTTGAATATTTATTTATGAAAATACAAAAAAAGAATCGAGGAATATGGACAATTATTTTTTCGGTCCTGGTTGACCATCCGCCGGAATAGCCGATATACTGTTGAAAATACTCTCACAAAAATTCATAACGATCGGAGCATTAGAACCGAAGTTGTAGCTATTTATAGCGCACTACATAAACATCAAACTTGAACAAACTTGAAACTTAAAACGCAATTATCTCAGAATCTTGTTTATATATTAATATAATATTTTTTTTATGAAAAAATTTAAAAAATACCCAGAGACATGTACTAAAAAACGTCAGTAAAACATTTTTAATAAATATGTTCTATGGTGTCAAAAAACGATAAAATTTCATTTTTTTGCGCGTATTAAAAACTCAACGAAGACCAACTAAATAATAAAGAACCAAAACAAAATTATTTTTGAATACGTTAAATTCTAAGCTATTAAGAAGTAATATTTAAAAAAATTTTGTTAACTTGGAATAGTTAAAAAAAATTTGTTTTTGTTTGCCTACATTTTTGTTAATTCCATAGAATGTTGAAGTATACGTTTTATTTCCAAATAAAACAAAATGAAATTTAAAAGAACACGTTTTGAATAAACATTTATATTAATTTCATCGACTTAAAACAAATTTACTCCATAAAGTAAACGTTGGCTAAAAAAAAAACAAAAAAAGTAGTATTTTCTGCCTGTCCGGATTTTATTGTCCGCTACTGAATATAACATTTTTGTGTCACAGTTTTTGTTACCATACTCCTCCGAAACGGCTATACCGACTCTCATGAAATTTTGTAGGCGTATTAAAACCTTTTAAATCATCCTGTTCGACATACCAAAAATCGCATATAAAGTGAGTTACTACCTCATCACACTGACAAACTCACGCTACCATAGCATTTTAACCCAATTTAAGCAAGGGCATAAATCCTTCATGTACAGGGAGCAATGCCAAGAAACCGCAAAGGGTGTGATTTAAGCCGTGATACAAGTAGATCTCGAAAATAGAAATAGAAAATCGGAAAGAACCGAAGAACAAATCCAGCAACAAAATACGGATGTACGGGTTAGAATAGCGCAATTGCCTCAAGAAGAGCCAGAAGATACACGAGCTGAACGCAATAAAGTCAAAAGATTAGAACAACGACAATCACGCCGTTTCACAGTCAATAGACACAAAACAAATGACCAACTACGACAACAGTAACATCGAGCATTTATATCTGATTCATAACCTGCGTCTAGCATTCCAGTATGAGCCTGATATTGAGTATTATGCTCACTCAAAAGTGGTAATGATGGACAAGGAATGTCCGCATTGTCATGAAATTCAAAAATGATCCAGCTGGGATGTGTTGCGGGTCAGGAAAAGTGCAACTACCAGAAATTGAAACACCACCTGAACCATGGAATGGCTTACTTATCGGCTCGGATCCAGATTCTTCAATTCGAACATTCAATTCATGCTTTCAAATGACATCGTTCGGAGCAACAGAAACAGTTCGAAATATATATATATATATATCATGGATTCTTAAATGTCTTCAAGATATATATATATCTTGATATATATATATATATACATTGCATAAAACCCATCATGGATTCACATAAATGCATTTATATCTTGAAGACATTTACGATATGTTTTTCAAAGTCTAAAATTTTACTTATAGAGGTCCTTTAGTAGGACAATGATACAAAAGGTGCCAGAGGAATGATTTGAGGAAACTCCCATGAAGGAGGTGGACTTCATTGTCACAGAAAATATTTAGTCTAAAGTCAAGGAGCTTGTTTTTAAGTCTGGGACACTTTATTTTTTTTAAATAAAATTGTAAATGATTTTTAATTTTTTTTGTTTTTATTTTATTTGTAAATATAGAGAAGAAATGCATTAAAAACAGATACAACTTTTTTATTTTACTGATCCTTTTCACGAAAATTGATATTGTTATGTTAGCTCCCTTAGAAATAATTATTGGGACACTGTAAAGAAAATAATTTTTTAAAAATTTATAATTGTAGAAAAAAAATGTATTTTCTTACCTAATAGTGGGTATTGCCTCCGTGCTTTGAAATTACTTCAGCCAAGCGTTTAGACATTAAATTAGCCAAATCCTGCAATGTTTTTCTTCAATTTGGCCTATTCTTCAACAAAATCCTTCTTGAGCTGTGCCAAATTTTCAAACTGTCGTCCATTGCTGTCTACTATATTTGAGAGTATACCCCACACATTCTAAATCGGGTTTAGGTCGGGACTACAAGCTGGCCACCCCAAAAGTTCAATTTTTTAATCCGTAAAGAACTGTTTTGACACTTTGGATACGTGGATGGCGGCGTTATCCTGTTGAAAAATTAACTTTTTCTCAAAATAAGTTTCGCCAAACGGTATCAAAACGTCGTCCATTAGTCTTATGACCATCTGAGAATTCATTCGTGTTAATAAAAAACATATAGAGGATCTTCCGGCGTATCCAAATGCGGCCCATACCATCAGTGACCCACCTCCGATATTGCGAGTATAGCAGGACTTGCGTTCACGGCGGATATCTCTCTAGGACATCATTTTTCCATCAGGGCCATTCAAGTTGAAAGAATTGGAATAATTTTAGTACAGGTATTTTTGGCAATAAAGGACTAAAAATTAATTAATGCTGCGGGTCTAAATAATAATAAAGTTTTTTCAAAATTTTTCTATATTGTTTTTTTTTGTTGAAATTTTTCTACTTTTTACTACACTTTGCGAAAATTTTGTAAAATTTGAATAAAGTAATGAACATTTTTTCATTTCATAAAGTTTTACAATTCTTAATATGTTTTCTGTCTCTAAAGCAGTAAGGCGCAAAACTAACACATGTTTAAAATTTGAGTGTGTGCGTAGCAGAGAAAAACAATGAGAGCAGAGAATTCACTGAGCGAAAAAACGTATTTTCTTATTTAATTTTTCGTTAATTCAAAAGTTGGAATGGGCACTAAAATTGAGTATTTTATTTTAAAAAAAGCTTTGCTAGCAACATTTCTTAAACAAGTAAAAAACTACGCTTCCCTATCTATATTCTCCATGAAGAACACTTTTTCCAACACAATTTCTGAGAAAATTTTTCTCAAACACTTTTTCCAACACAATTTCTGAGAAAATTTTTCTCAAAAAAAAAATTTGAGAGTGTGATTCACAGGGTTAAGATAGTGTTTCAGCGCCAATTTAAAAAAGCTTTTCACAAATATTTTTTTTTAGCCAAACTGTTCCAATGGGTGATATATACCTATAAATCCAAATTCAGCGAAGTTAATTTGTCTTGGATTTTTTCGATCAGGCTATCAGGCAAAAAGAATTTAAAAAGGACTTTCTTGTTTTCCTGTTGGATCATGTTTGGACGATAAAGTTGACTGTTGCAGAATAACAAAAAAAATAAGTTGGACAGATTCGCTTCGAATTTGATTTCCTACAGATTCTGGCGTCAAATTGAAATAAATTATTGCACTATGGTCCCAGTGCGGCATAAAATGGAAAAAATTATGAAACTATTTTTTGAATATGCACAAAATTTTGATGAATAGACATTCCAAATAAATATAATTATAAATTTTTTTGAGTTTTATTGCCACCCTTTATTGCAAATTGTGTTACAATTTGCTTAAATTGGCTAAAAATACCAGATTAAATATGGAAAACAAAGATCAAGGTATGAAAAATCAATTAAAACTATTTCGTGTTCTCATTACATTTGTGTCTGTGTTGTCAAATGTTTTGTTAGTTTTTTTGTTAGTGTCTATTTAGCAGGAATGTGTAACAAAAGTAGTTGTGTTTTGTGGAGTGTTACTGTTTCAGTATATGCACTGAAACAGCGGCGCAAGCAACTAACAGGTGAAGTTGCTTATAAATATATAGGAATTCAAATTTAATTGGTCTTCTTTGCCCGTTTTTGCCCCTTTTCGAAAAAACAATACATGTTGCAGGTGTTTATGAGTTCTCTCATGCAGCGCTCCTCGAAGTTTGAAGGGAGAGCCACCGGAAAGTCAGCGCTGTTAGACGTTTAAATTAAATATTATGTAAAAGTTTATGTAAAGTTTATGTAAAAATTAAGTAAAAACAAGAAAGGAAAGCTAACTTCGGGCGGAGCCGAAGTTGATATACCCTTGCAGTTAAAACCGGATATATACGCAAACATCGGATATAGTTGGCCGGCCCTTATGATTACATCATAATAAAACCAATTAATTAAAATAAAAAATTTAAAAAAAAGTACCAAGCTACTATCTTCAATAATACGAAAATTGATTTTTCTACCAAATACCATTTCCGATCGTTCAGTTATATGGCAGCTATAGGATTTAGTCGGCCGATTCTAATGAAATAGGTTGGATTAACTGACCAAAAATAGAATCTGTACTAAGTTTCAGCTTTCTATCTTCAAAAACACGAAAGTTGGGTCATTCTCGATCGTTCAGTTATATGGCAGCTATTGGATATAGTCGACCGATCCTTATGAAATTTGGCATGTCATATTTTGCCAAAAATACCAAGTTATACCAAAAAGTTATATCATTTTCGATCAATCAGTTATATGGCAGCGATAGGATATAGTCGGCCGATCCGTTCCGATTTATATACTGCGTGCAAAGGAAAGAAGGGTGTGTGGAAAGTTTCAAGACGATAGCTTTAAAACTGAGAGACTAGTTTGCGTAGAAACAGACAGACAGACGGACATGATCATATCAACTCAGGATCCTGATCAAGAATATATATACTTTATAGGGTCGGAGATGTCTCCTTCACTGCGTTGCACACTTTTGACCAAAATTATAATACCCTCTGCAAGGGTATAAAAACTGCTTAAACCTGAACTCTCGGCGATGCATAAAGTAGTCAAATTGCAGTTTGCCAAAAATACCAGTTTTGGGACAAAAAAGGGAAAATTAATATTTAGCGATAAAAAAAAGTTTTATTCAGATGGCTCTGGTGGCTACTCGTATTATGATCGCGATACAAGAGCTATCAAGAAAGGCCACATTTCCAGACATTTCCAAGGGGGTATCTTATGGTAGGACTGCCTTTCATACACCTGTATAACCGATACAGTAATCGCTCAAACGTATATTATAAAAACTAAATACTAAATATTATACAAATACAAAAATAAATATTATAGATATTAATATAAAATGTGTAATATGTAATATATATAATAAACGATATAGAAATTTTTTATTCAAAATAATATTTATTTTTGTATGTATCTATATTTGTTATGTATCTATCACATTTAACACACATACACATTCCTGTCTGACTCATTTATTAGGTATAAATAAATACAAACTTTTGTTTACGTCACTGATGTCTCTGTTCGCAAATACCCATATACGAATTTACATACATACATATGTATGTACACTTTTAAAGAAACATTTTCAACGTGTAAATTTATTTTCAATGGGCCAACAAGATCGCTATAAAATTAATTATTTAAATAATTAATAATAATAATTTATAATAATAATAATTAATAATTAATAATTGCATTTTTTTCGTGTAATTCTTTTTTAAAGCGTTATGGAATATCAAAGCATAATTATTTACACAATAGTCAATATACGGCCTAGTAGTGAAAAATCGAACACATACAAAACATATTTAAAAAATAAAAAATATTGTTACCCTATCCTCATTTATTTACAAAGTTTTTGGAAACGGTACGGTAAAATGTAAAAAATTAATATTTTTGGGAAAAAGTGTTCAACTCACCGTAGTAGATATCCCCGATCCTTTAAACTACATATGTTCTCGATCAAGTTTACCTGCTAAAGATTATACATATTTTAAAATAATATATTTACAATTATAAATATAAAATATATACGGATACGGATAAATATAAAAACTATACGGATTAAAATTAAAAACTCGGATGAAAAAATGTATATACATTTTCCCATCCGTTTGCTCCTCATGAACTAGTTTCTTATTTTAAAGGTTTCGAGTTTATTATAATTTTCTTATTACAAAGTATATGTAAAGTGGCGAACGACAATCAATGTGTTATAAAAATCTTAAAATTGTTCAAATTTTCTTAACGATTTTTCCCCAGTTATCTTTATTAAACTCACTATGCACGAAAGAAAGAAAATATACCATTTATGAGTTGGTTATATTTTATATTAATTATATGCTTGTAGAGGGTAATTTTTGTCAAAAGTTAAACCTAAAACCTACACTAAAGTATATACATTTTTGATCAGGGTAACTTCTATATCCTATAGCTGCCATATAACAAAGCGATCGGAAATTACCAAACTTTCGTGGATTTGAAGATAGAAAGTTGAAACTTCCTACAGATTTTATTTTTGGCCAATTGATCCGACCTACCGACCTTTTTGCCAAATACCATTTCCGGTTGTTCAGTACTATGGCAGGTATAAGATGTTGACACCAAAGTTATGGCGTTGAAAGCTGTTGAAACAACGAAGTTATGGCATTTCCAAAAAGTTTTAAAAGTGTTGGGGCTAAAAGTTTTTCTTAGTTATGAAAAGAGTTGTAGTGTTTATAATTTTATTTTAATAAGTTTAGAGTTTGATATTATTCAAACTATTATTATTATTTGCGTATCGCAAATTTCCGCTCCCACAAAGCTTTTTTCAATACACTTTGGAACATGCACAAACTTTACGCCTAGCACGTGCTTGCGACAATAATAGCAAAAAGTCATTTTTTGCTTGGCCACTGAAAAGCGGGTTAAAGTTATGAAAACAAAATCACCTTTCAGTTTGACAGTTTGAAATAAAGGGACCAAACCCGAACGATATGTCAGTGGAATGGACTACCTTGTATAATTGTATTATGGTTTCACTCACACTATTCAAAGCTTACGATGTTTAAATTAATCATCGGAAATGACCCAACTTTCGTGTTTTTGAAGATAGAAAGCTGAAACTTAGTACAGATTCTATTTTTGGTCAGTTGATCCAACCTACCAAATTTCATTAGGATCGGCCGACTAAATCCTATAGCAGCCATATAACTGAACGATCGGAAATGGTATTTGGTAGAAAAATAAATTTTCGTATTATTGAAGATAGTAGCTTGGTACTTTTTTTTAGATTTTTTATTTTAATTAATTGGTTTTATTATGATGTAATCATAAGGATCGGCCAACTATATCCGATGTTTGCGTATATATCCGGTTTTAACTGCAAGGGTATATCAACTTCGGCTCCGCCCGAAGTTAGCTTTCCTTTCTTGTTTTATTTAAACGTCACATAGTTTTCAGAATTTTTCGGTGAATCCAAAATTTAAATATGGTATGCTTTCTACTAATTTCAATAAGAACTTAAAAATCTTCCATAGAAAAAGTTGTTTCTATGATTTATAAAAGATTCACATTTTACTTTTAGTAATATGGAGAAGTGAAAAAAATTATGGAAATATATCATGGAAATAAATCATGGAGGAAATATAATAATAAACTCCTTAACAATTAAGGAGATATGTAAACAAATATCAAAAATAATTATTATTCATAACATTTATTATTGCGGTCAGAGAATTATTATTATTTGTGGTTTTGATTTTCGCTTAGAGAGTAGCCATTATGTTGTGATATAAAAAAAAAAATCATGAAAATTATCTTGATTCACGGTCTATGGTTGAAAGAACATTTAAAGTTAAAATAACGAGTTTTACGAATTCGAAAAACATTGAAGATTTTTACGAATTTTAAAACACTGAAGTCAGAAGTGACGAACATGCTCACATTTTCTCGCCACAGTATTACTCGGAAAAGCTGCAATCAAGCTAAAAGATTGGAGATTTCGTATAAGTTGTTAAGGCTTATAAGTTTCAACTCCTCTCGAAGTAGCTTTACTTTTGGTTCATGAAAGGTCAATAAGAAAATACTTCTATATCATTGCAGAGCTGTAGCTGCCTACTTGCGTGCTTTAAACTTATCACCAAACAATGCAGTTGTTCACGGGAATTTGGCATGCGTTTATTATGAACAAGGACTCATTGATTTGGCTATTGATACATATAGGCGAGCCATAGAGTTGCAACCTAATTTTCCGGATGCGTATTGTAACCTTGCTAATGCTCTTAAGGAAAAGGGACAGGTACATTTTATGTTTTAATGATTATTTTATAGTATTGTAATACTTCATGCAGGTGAAGGAAGCAGAGGATTGTTACAACACCGCTCTCAGACTGTGCTCAAATCATGCAGATTCCCTAAACAACTTAGCAAATATAAAACGAGAGCAAGGTTTCATAGAAGAGGCTACTCGACTTTACTTAAAAGCATTGGAAGTTTTTCCAGATTTTGCGGCTGCTCATTCAAATTTGGCATCAGTTTTACAGCAGCAAGGTAAATTAAAGGAAGCTTTAATGCACTATAAAGAAGCTATCCGAATTCAGCCGACATTTGCTGATGCGTATTCAAATATGGGAAATACTCTGAAAGAACTTCAGGACGTTCAAGGCGCACTGCAATGCTATACTAGAGCCATTCAAATTAATCCTGCTTTTGCTGATGCCCACAGTAATTTGGCTAGCATACATAAGGATTCGGGAAATATTCCCGAGGCTATTCAATCTTATCGTACCGCATTAAAGTTAAAACCGGATTTTCCAGACGCATATTGTAATTTAGCACATTGCTTGCAAATAGTTTGTGATTGGACTGATTATGATATTCGAATGAAGAAACTGGTTGGCATAGTTTCGGAGCAGCTAGAAAAAAACCGCTTACCATCGGTGCATCCTCATCATTCTATGCTTTATCCTTTGACACATGAATATCGAAAAGCAATTGCCGCTAGACATGCCAATTTATGTTTGGAAAAAGTTCATGTTCTTCATAAGCAGCCGTACAATTTCTTAAAGGAATTGTCAGAAAACGGAAGGCTGCGCATTGGATACCTAAGTTCAGATTTTGGAAATCATCCGACTTCTCATTTGATGCAATCTGTTCCAGGACTACATGACCGTTCCAAAGTGGAGATATTCTGTTATGCTCTGAGTCCTGACGATGGAACAACATTTCGTTACAAAATTAGCAGAGAAGCAGAACATTTTATTGACCTTTCACAAATTCCTTGTAATGGTAAAGCAGCGGATAAAATTTATAGTGACGGGATTCACATTTTAGTTAATATGAATGGCTATACAAAAGGGGCTAGAAATGAAATATTTGCTTTACGACCAGCTCCAATTCAAGTGATGTGGTTAGGCTATCCAGGTACTAGTGGAGCCAGTTTTATGGATTATATTATTACTGATGCAATAACTAGTCCAATGGAATTAGCATACCAATATAGTGAAAAGTTATCTTACATGCCGCACACATATTTTATTGGCGATCACAAACAAATGTTTCCACATTTAAAAGAACGAATAATTGTGTGTGATAAACAACAATCTTCTGTTGCAGATAACGTAACAGTTATTAATGCTACGGATTTATCTCCATTAGTAGAAAATACAGATGTGAAAGAAATAAAAGAAGTCGTTAATGCGCAAAAACCTGTTGAAATAACTCATAAAGTAGCCGAGCTGCCAAACACAACACAAATAGTTTCAATGATTGCCTCAGGCCAAGTTCAAACTTCTCTAAATGGTGTTGTTGTTCAAAATGGACTGGCTACTACTCAAACTAATAATAAGGCCGCTACCGGAGAAGAAGTACCTCAAAACATTGTAATAACAACTCGCCGTCAATATATGTTGCCAGACGATGCAATTGTGTATTGCAACTTTAATCAACTGTACAAAATTGATCCTTTAACTTTGGAATCATGGGTTGAAATATTAAAAAATGTTCCGAAATCAGTTTTGTGGTTACTTAGATTTCCAGCAGTTGGCGAACAAAACATTAAAAAAACTGTCACCGACCTTGGTAAATGGATTTTTCTTTCATTTTTTTAAAACGAAAAGGCATGTATAAATCATATTTTTAGGCATATCTCCTGATCGAGTCATTTTTTCCAATGTCGCTGCTAAAGAAGAACACGTACGCCGAGGACAATTAGCTGATATATGTCTCGATACTCCTCTTTGTAATGGACACACCACATCTATGGATGTTTTGTGGACCGGCACGCCAGTTGTAACAATGCCGGGAGACACGTTAGCTTCACGGTAAGTAATTTAGAATATTCTATTTAATATTCATAGAAAACTTTTAAATTCGTCTCATCAAATATTGCAAACAAACTTTTTAATAAGTAAATATTAGGTCTTGAAACATAATTTAGTTGTTTTGTAAAGATAACGCAGTACTAATAACATGTAAAAAAAAATTTTTTTTTTTGTTTCAATTGCATTCTTGACGTTTTGTATCTAATTTTTTTGCTGTATGTTGCAACCTGCTTAGAGGTAATTCTCGGTTATCGGAAATAATTATGCGTGGTAATCCAAACTACTCTTACACATTATTGAGGACATTCATAACTGGAGTCGTTTCGTATACATGCACATTTCCTTTTGGCGTTCGTCCCTTTGATTCGGGGTGCACTGGATACAGGACGAAATGTAATCCTTGAGGTACTTCCGCATTCTGAGGACCCAAAATCGCTACAGGAGTGGGGGGTTATCGCCAAATACGAGTGGTTCTGATGTTTTCATTATACTTGAATGCGTTGTAATCAGTTTAATTTGCAACGTAGACTAGTAGTTTACGCCGTTATTTTGTCTATTGCTTATACTTAAATTGTTAGACGTATATAATTTGGTGTTTTTGACGTCGCAACTCTTACACGGTTTTATTAAATTCTCGCATTCTATGTTGAATAGTTATATTTTCAGCACTAACGTATTCTTCTTTACTGGGATCCAGACAGTCCAAATGTTTCATTAGGTCGTTGATAATCCGACTTGTCTGCTTCTGTGCTAAGGTCCTTTATTTACCCTTTCAGAGATTATTGTTATATTTTAATGTTTCCAGTCTCCAATCTGCAATTAAGGATGGATGTAGTTTCCCCTATTAAGGGGTTATATATCTTTTTTATTTTCAAAAAATTGAAAATTTTTTTATTGGTTTTTCTTGAAGAACAACTCCTTGAGAATATTTTTCTAAATTTTCATAGAGATTGGAGCAATAGAAAAAAAGTTACAGCGCTCCTAACCGCGCGCCTCGTCGCGGCCTTGAACTGAACTTGAAACTTTAAACGCGAATATCTCGAAATGGTGTTTCTTGAAAAATGACTTTGCGGTGACATAGATTGGCGGAAAACTACTGAGCCGATTTACTTCAAATTTTTTTAAAATGTTCGTAATGAAATTCTTCTGTGCTTGAACAATCGATTTTTCACGCACAAACTTTTTTTTTCGCCAAAATGAATTTTTTAGTAAAATTTTTATTGACCAAAAAGTTCATTTTTATCATAAAACGTTCCCGTATGCATAAAAAAAAATTTTTTTTTAAATCGATCGTTCAAGCGCAAGGAATTACACTAAACTAATTAAATTTTTTTATTTTTATGGTTTAAGTTGACCTGTTAGACCTGGGGAACTGTCACCGCAAGGCTCTAAAAAAAAAAGCCTCTAAGGGAAACAGCCACCCTTTAAAAACTATTTAATATTTTTCCACCAAATTTTGCACAAACATTGTTAATAAAGTGTACTATCAAAAAATTAAAACATCCGTGTAATAAAATAATTGCTACATACCTAAAAAAAAATCCAAACTTTCCTCTTTTTCTTCGACAAAGAAGGTATATAACCCCTTAAGGATGTAGTCTCATGTTCCAGCCTACTTTTACAGGTTATTTAAACAAAAATTTTACGTAATAAAAAATAATGCGATCGTTTCAATTTTCAAATATGTTTTTATAGGTATCAAAAATTATTTGAAAATTTTTTTTTTAATTTATTCTTGTGTAGTTTAATACACTTTATAGCATGACAAAGTATACATCTAAAAAAAAATAGTAGGTCCCTGGCGCAGGTGATTTCGACTGCTAGAGTCATCCGACACAAAAAATTTGAATAGATTGTTTTTTTAAGCTAATGGCTCTGACCCGTACTAGAATGAAATATTTGTATCAATAAAAAAAATGGCAAACTCACAGAAAAAATTAAATTTTATTTTAATTAAGGGGGAATATTTGTGTAACAGGGGGAAAAACGGATTTTCTGGAGCTTTTTTTTGCCAAATAAAAAAGCCAATATTAGATGAGAAGTACACACAAATTTTTTTTTGGAATGAATCGAAAACAAAGTGGTTTCGAGAAAAACGCGTTTAAAGTTTTAAGTTCTGTGGGATACACCTGTGAGGCATCGCCGACACTTCGATACTTTTGCCGGACTCTATCTTTGGGTATGATATTTTTAAAACCCTAAAGATTTTTTTAAGCAAAAAATTGTTTTTTCATTTTTTTGAAACTCTACTCAGATGTCTTTCTTAATGAAAAATAAAAAACTTATTATTAAAAGTAAATGATTCTAGTACGGGACAAAAGTGTTAATTTTTAGAAAAACATATCCAAATTTCTGCTAGATCGGTAGCATAGAATTTTGTGAATCACCTGCGCCGCACACAAAAATGTCGTTCCGAAAAAAACGCGTTTCGAAACGATGTCGATACACGGACAAACAAATTTCTACTATCGATTTGCTGCAAAAAACGTGCTCCAAAAATTATATTGGATCTTCTGCTTCTCTTCGAGCAAGTATGAAACTGGAAAAATATACAAAAGCGTGTGGAAAGCTTTTTGAACAGGTATAAAGTCAACGTACACAGCACCAATAAACAAGTGAGCGCGTAGCTCACTACCGAGTGATTCATACTACTCGGTGTTGGCGCGCTCTCGATTATGGGCTGTATCTCCGTGATTATTTGACATTTTTATTGGAAACTTCAATAGTACATTCTCAATATATAGTACTGTAAAATATGTGAAAAGCAGGGATCGTAAATAATGATTATTGTCGCAATTTTAAATGAATAAATCAATCACTTCCAATCAACATAGAACAATCTTTAAATTTTTTTTTCTCAAGCTTAATGATAATTTGTGATTTTTTTTTTTTCTCAAAAATAATTATTAGTCTTGATTTAAAAAATTAAAAATTGATAAGTAATCATTACAAAGTAATTTTTAAAATATTACTTATAATGATTACGGTCCCTGGTTTTATTTTGATCGAAAAAAATAAAAATCACGAATAATCATTATTTTTGAGTTTTATTTTTTTTGTTCAAGCTTTATGATTATTTGTAATTTTTATTTTTTTGCTCAAAAATAATTATTAGTCTTGATTTAAAAAATTAAAAATCGATAAGTAATCATTACAAAGTAATTTTTAAAATATTACTTATAATGATTACGGTCCCTGGTGAAAAGAAAAAAATCGATTTTTTCAACCTCACCCCTAAGTATACATCTATGGGAATTCCAATGAATACTATATTTTTTTTATAGCCCAAGATTGGCAAGTTAACCCAACATATCTCAAATTACATTTTTTTTTTTAATTTGTATTATTGGCGTCTCCAAGTTCGAACGAAGTCTGCCTCTCTGCTGCTCCTGCTACTGTTATCGTCCTTTTTAAACTCTTTTTCTGCTGTGAACTGCTGTACACTTCTCTGAATAATAAATGATAGCATCATAAATTCTATAAATATTATTTGAGTTATGTTTGAAAAATTAAAATTCATGTTAAATGTTATGTTTGCGTTAATATTATTGTTATAATATTATTAATGATGTTATTTGTGTTTAAATAAATCCTTAAAGAATTTAAAAAAAAATATCCCTTTTTTTACACGATAGCAAGGACCTGAGTCGTCCTGAATTGAGGGTAGAAAGTGACGATTCAGAACACCTTGGAACTTTTCGGCCTTTACAGTTCCATCAATTAATGCCAGATCACCAAAGCCATAGTAATAAAAGCATCCCCGGACCATTCGGCATGCTCCTTGCCTGACCGTTCGCCGTAAGCAATTATTTTTGAAGCGTTTGTCGCGTTTGGGGCGCACATTGCTCATACAATTGTTAGCCAAATGGATTATTGGTGTCGTTAAAAAAATGACGTTTCGCCAATCATGTACAGTCCAAGATTCGTGCATTTTGACCCACTGTAGCCTTTTCTGGAGCCTTTTTTGCGGTCAAGACTGGGTTTTTCGGGTAGTTTTTGGGTTGGTCTTCTTTTTCTTTCCTGATCCTGGCAAATGCTTTAGAGTTCTGGTTTTCTCAAAATTTTGTAGGAAATCCTCGAAAGAAGACGTAATAAATCCAACGTTAGAGCTTGTTCCTTGGAAGCTTAAGAGTTTCGATTGTAAGGCCAATATGGCCCCTATGAAATTTTCAGTCACCTTCAGTATACCTTCCGGATATTTTTTTTTTTTTTATTTAAGCTTAGTTTGTTTTTATTGGATCACTCATTATGAGTCTAACAATAAGGTTGCAAATGGTATGTGAAGGTCCCTGTGAATGTTTTCATTCCGAACGTACCACGGGGCCCCGGTGATGGTTCTGAGAATTTTTGATTGAGTTCGTGGCATTATATCCACACTGCTGTTACAGGCATTCCCCCACAACTGGGAGCCGTACATCCAGATTGGTTTCAAGACGGTGTTATATAGGAGTACCTTGTAGTCCAAGCTAAGGGGTGCGGCTATTGATAAGCCAGTGGAGGGTGTTGGCTTTGAGCTTTAAATGCGTTCTTTTGGCTTCAATGTGGCTGCGCCAGGTAAGCCGTCTATCGAGGTGTACGCCAAGATATGTTACTACATTTGCTATCGGAACCACTGTGTTAGTGGAGGGCAGTCTTGCCTGTTAAGAGTGAACGTTACGTGTTTGCATTTTTGTTCGTTAACTTTGATTCGCCAGTCGGATAGCCATTTCTCCACTGCCACCAGGTGTATAGCAATTTGCGCCGTTGCTTGCTTGGGGCATCTCGAGCGGCTTAGGATTGCTGTATCATCTGCAAAAGTGGATGTGGTTAGATTCCTGCTCGTTGGGATGTCCGCAGTGTAGATAAGGTAGAGTGTTGGTCCAAGCACGCTGCCTTGAGGAACTCCGGCTCTAATTGTGTAGTCATCGGACATGGCTGAATTACATCTTACTGAGAATTTCCTGTTGTATAGGTATGACTTCAGAAGTTTGTGAGTGTTGGTTGGGAGCATTTCTATAATTTTGTGCATTAGACCTTCTAACCATACCCTGTCGAAAGCTTGTGATACGTCCAGAAATATCGCAGTGCAGTACTCCCTTTGTTCGAATGTATTTCGGATTTCTGAGGTTAAGCGGTTGACTTGCTCAATGGTTCCATGTTTTTCTCGAAAACCGAATTGATGAATAGGGATTTTGCTGTGTGTTCTGAGATATAGGGTAATGTGTGCCAAGAAGCATTTTTCAAAGAGTTTTGATAGACACGTTAGTAAACTAATTGGTCTATATGATGAAGCAATTGTGCGGTCTTTGCCAGGTTTTGGTATCATTATAACTTTTTATCGACTTTTTCCATCTCTCTGGAAAGTGTCCGTGTCTCGTTATTGCATTGAAGAGCTGGCAAATAGCTCGAACAGCACAGAGAGGAAGTTCAATAATCATTTTTGGTGATATTAGGTCGCATCCTGGAGATTTTTTTGGGTTGAGTTCGTTTATGATTTTAAGTAACTCATGTGGCCTAATGAACCTATTGTATGTTCATACGTTGATGTGTCGATATCTGATGTTGCTGGCAGTGAGATCCCGTTTGATGATGTGTTGGGCTGAAATACATTTTGAAGATGGTCTGCAAATCTGACGGCTCTTTCTTCGTCGCTTCGAGCCCAGTTGCCTGTGGATGTCCTTATTGGCATTGCAGATTCGATTGGTGCGCAGAGAGATGAACTTAGAGCTCATTGGGGATAACTTTTCTATGTAATGTTTTTGGGACCTTTCTTCTTCATGACGAAGTGCAGCGGAGAGCCTCTCTGTAGAGTCTTTTAACCTTTGTTTTGTGGATGGTGATCTTTTGGATTGCCATTCTCGCCGTGAGCGTCGCTTTGCTAGAACGAGCTGCTCTATTTCAACGTTCGTGTATCTATTATTGTACGATGTTTTTTGCGTTTGTGGAGTTGATACGCGAGCTGCTGCGACCAAGACGGATTCAAGAGTGTTTGTGGATAATTTGATATCAGCTTCGTCATTCAAACGTGGATTCAACTCAATGTGCGAACTTATATATTTTTTGTACTTAAGCCAATTGGTATAATATACCTTCCGGATATAACGAAAAAATTTCAACTCGATATAATAGCACGCGCTCCTACCACACTAATGCAAAGTTCACATTTAGTGCAAGTACTTAGGTGTCCGGATTTCATTGTCCGCTACTGTATATATACTTTGTAGGGTCGGAGATGTCTCCTTCACTGCGTTGCACACTTATGGACAAAATTATAATACTCTCTGCAAGGATATAAAAATAAAATTTTGTTTTTTAACTTTTTTATGCAGTGTAACTTATTAACTTAAACACCTAGTCAAGAAATTTCACTAACTGTATTGTATTACTGTATGTGAAATTCACAACTATTGCAACTACAACAAGTTCAACTCTATTGCGAATTGTGAACTCTGTTGGGAATTCTGTGGGGAAAATTTTTCATTTGTTTGGAACAGAAAACTGGAACGAGTATAAAATTTTTGTTCATACTCGAGTACAGATTCAATACTCTGTTTGATTTATTCCGTTTGCTTGGGGTATAAGTATTGAACTTTCGTTTCCAACTCAATGTCGACGAACAAGTTCCAAACACGAGTAATGGGGCCAATATATGATTTTCTTATGATAGTAACCAATACCCGAAATTTAATTATAGTCAAACATGTTTGATTTAAATGCTATCCGATGTCGGTCACATTGTGTTTGTGTCACATTTTGTCCCACAAGAACTTCTAAAAAGTTTTACCGTAGAGGTAAACAATAAAATTGTGTTGGAAAAAATTAATCGCGGTGAATATAGATTTTCTGGGCAACGTAAAGGACGCAGTTCTTTGTGGAACATTCTTTCGGAGATTAAAAATAAACTTGACCAAATTGTGCCCGGTTTTGTGTTTTGCCGTACTTGTTCGGTTGCGTTAAAATCGAAGAACGGACAAACGTCTAACTTTTACCGGCACAAATGTTGCAAGGAAATAAATGCAATGATTGTGCTAAAACAAGTCTCTGCTAAAGCCAAATTGGAGGCAACCAAAGTTTAAACTTCAGACGACAAATTCACCATCACTATGCTTTGTTATTCCGTCAATTTTAAAAATTAAGGAAAATTTGTGTCCAAATCCCAATGATATTACAGCATTCATTAAATTGAAACAAAACATTTTAGAAAACATTGACAAGGTATGGATGGAAAACCTTTGTTTGTAGCATAAAGTTTCATTTTTTTGTACCCGCCTGCTATATCAATGCAAACAGCTGATTTGGACACGGTAAAAGAATTTTGTGTTTCTTTAATTGCTGATAAACCAATAAAATCAAATCAAAATGAGTACGTCAACACCCTCAACTTCAACAGAGACATCAATATTTTCGTTTGATAGCCAAATCTGTAGTACCTACAGTTCCAATAGTGATTATTTGGATCAGTCTATAAATACCTCAAGCGGTTCCTATTTCTTTTCAAAATTAATCAATAGATTAGCATCCAAGGCAGAAGAAACACCAATCGAAGAAGTCGATAAATATGCCAAAGAAGTTGTTGAAATGTAAAAAATTTCCATTTAATGGATTGGTGGAAAACTAACAAAAGCACTGGCTGGCAAGGCTGTATACGGTTGCAATAATTTTACACTCCATACCATCCAGTAGTGCAGCAGCAGAGAAGTCTTTTTCATTAGCTAGAAACGTAATAACAGAGATGCGTAATAGACTTGCACCTGGCTCTGTAGACAGTATAATATTTTTAAATTCCTTTTTTAAAAATGAAAATAAATTGGAAAATTTATAAGTTATAATAAATATATAAATTTGAAACAAAATCAAAATGTAAATAAATTGTATAATATATTATACTATTGCTTTATTTTATCTTAAAAAATGTTTACAGGCAGACAGAGCACATAATTTTGATGTGCATTAAACGCATCAAATATTTCTATCACAACTATCATAACCGAATCTCTCGAGCAAACAACAGATGATTGAAATCAAACAATTATACTCGAGTAAAAATGCCATGAATTTTGACTTAACAACAGTTCAACGAAATTAATCGTTAGCAACAAGCAAACGATTTGATCGAAGCCCATAGCTTGTACTTGATTGTGATTGCCGAGAGAAAATAGGTTAATGTAAAATCAAATCCCCTGACGTTGGAAGTAATTGAGATGATTTCGGGATGTGATACTATTTTTCATCAGAAACATTTCACTGGTATCGATTTTTGAAGGTATTGATCGCTCCCATAAAGACCCCCATTTTACGTAAGCGTGTTTCATACTGAAGGCCGCCATTTGTTTTGTCCATTGTTCCATTATGCCCTTAGGAGGTTTTTTTCTATCCGAGTAATCCTCGGCAGATCTGGTTAGAGAATGCCACAAACTTCGTTGGATCAAAAAACCGTCGGAAATCAGAGAGCCATGCAACGGGTCATGCAACCACCGAAAAATCTGACTACAAATAAATCGCCACAACCAAATTGTGACGTCAAACCTCACGTCCTTACTCCGCTTTAACGTTCCTTATCCCATTCAATCTCTAGTGCATCACCCTCGTCCTTGCATTTGAGTGGTCGCCGGTCAATACCGATTGCATTATCTCTCTTTCGCGCTCTTCCAGCTTTGTTTTCTCTCTTTTTTTTCTTTGTCGCTTCGCACCTTATATCGTCGAGCCGCGTTTTAAAGAGAGGTTCTTTTGGCTTTTTCCGAAAATTAAGCAAATTTTGAGAATGGATTGCGGGAAAATGAAAAGACATACGAACTTATGCTTTTGAACTTTTGATTCGTTGTTTATTAACGATTAAAAAAAATTCAAAATGGCGGCTTCAAAATGGCGGATCTCGTAGACCTCTATTTTTCTGCTTTGTCAAATGTAGGGCCGCTGGTAGTGAACTTAAATTAGAAATGTATATAATTTATTAAAATTGATGGAATTTCCTATGCCTTATACCTAACGACAATTAATTTTGGTAAAAATAAACCAATTTCATGGACGTTTAAAAAAAAATTGACATTTTTTCTCTTTTTTTCTTACTTTGATCTCGTTTAAAAATTATAAAAAAAAAACTATTTTTCATGCCAATTTTAGGTATAAGGCATACAAAAAAGTATGTACTTTTAAACATTTTTTGAATGAAAGAAATTGGATCAATAGAACGAGCCCTGTGCGCGACAAGAGCTTTGAAAACATGGTTCCGAGAAAAACGTGTTTAAAGTTTTTATAAATTTTGCCTTTAGATAGCTTTCTTGTTATCATGGGTATGTTTGAAACGCTCTAGCTCAAGAAATACGCGTCGTATCGAAATATCCCTTGGCAGGTATGCACAACCTTGCACAACCTTGGCACATGTGTAACTTTCATTTTAATAAAAAAAAAAAATCGATTTTTTCAAAAAAATCCAAAAGAACCTCCCCTTAAACGATAATTAAAGTTTTAAATTTCTATTATTTTTTTAAAATTTAGGTAAACTAAAATTTATAAACTATTTGCAGAAAAATGAAATATCAACATTAGACTGGCCAGGCAATAGTCCTGATTTGTATCCGATTCAAAATCGTTGGCCTATTTTAAAAGTTAAAATACATAAAAAGAAACCCAAAAAAATAAAAGAATTTAATTTGACAGTGGAAAGTGTCTGTTATAAAGACATAATTAAGAGAACTAACGAACACTTGGTAGATTTTATGCCATTAAGAATAAAGGCCGTATTAAAAACTTAACGAAGACCAACTAAATACTAAAGAACCAAAACTAATAAAGAATTTACTCCATGAAGTAAACGCTGGCTGAAAAAAACTAAAAAAAATAGTACTTTCTGCCTGTCCGGATTTCAGTGTCCGCTACTGTATTCTTGATCAGGATCACCTCCAGGATCACTTTTTTGTTTTTAGAGTTAGAGAGTTCAAATTTTACAAGTTCAAATATATAGCTGCCATATAACTGAACGATCGGAAATGAACCAACTTTCGTGTTTTTGAAGATAGAAAGCTGGAATTTAGTACAGATTATATTTTTGGTCAGTTAATCCGACCTACCAAATTTCGTAACGATCGCCCGACTATATCTTATAACTGACATATAACTGAACGATCGGAAATGGTATTTGGTAGAAATACCAACTTTGGTATTTTTGAAGATAGAAGCTTGGGATTATCAACTTCGGCTCCGCCCGAAGTTAGCTTTCCTTTCTTGTTTTAAATTTATTCATTGCAAAAAAAGATTTTAGCCATAAAAAATATTATAATTAAGGTTATTTACAATAATTATTGTAAGTTATTAACGTTTCTATATTTAAGTTATTCATATTTGCAAGGGGGAACATTATTTTTTTTGCGGGTTTCTCTTATAAAATATTTAAATGCAGAAAAAACTTTTTCGGATGTCGTCAAAGCTGCTAATATCTCGCTACTAATATAACAAAGGGCAGGATAAAGGTTTACTAACCAACACTACGGAAAATCAAAAACATCACTGTAAACTTTATTTACAATTTTATATCATTGCATTTGATGCTCCAAATATGCTTGTATTATTCAGAAAAAACGCGCAAAAACCAGAAACTAAAGCGAACTTGGGCGGAGCTCAACTTTGGAACTAGGACTGTATATAAATCTTTATTAGAATTTTATTATAAAAAAAATTTATTAAAATACATCATTTACAACAATAAAGGACGGTATATTATACAAGGTATATTATACTGGTGCTCACCTCTTCCACCAAAAATTTAACTAACCTTTAAAGTTTAAACTTCAACGCTATGCTTTCTTAGCAAAAAATTTGTGTTGAATACTTTTTGCGCTATGGCAAAACAACAGCAGCCCCCCTACGCCATACTACCAATTCAGTAGGGAAGCATACTTAAAAGATTATGACTCCTATATAAATTTTCCTCCGATTTGGCTGATTTTTGATTTCTAAGTGTAAATAATCCATTTTGGTTTTCGGTTGAGTGTTTTACGTTGAGAGATTCGTAAAATGCTCGTGTACTGAACATCGCTCACTGAGAGATATGATTGACGTTCGCACCATATGTATATCGGTCATATATATATATATTTATTTTTACGCGCACGCTAAGGCATGTCGTCGTCCTCAGTGATAAATCATAATTCAATACATTTTGTTATTTTTTTCGTAGGTGGACACAAAAAGGGTAATGTGAAATTTCTTTAAATGGTCTAGAACTATTGAACAATTCTGGTACCTTATTTACTACCTTATAGACCAAATGTAATGTGCTAACGGGACGCTATCATGTCAGATTGTCGGTCGGTCACAATGATTGGATCGTCCATCTCGAGGACTGTTCTATCTACTACAGTGCTTAAGGAGTTCTACCCTTCTGTTTGAGTCGACTGCGACCACGCGCAGGGCAGTAGCACAAGAGGTATGTGACTGTCTCCTCCTCCTCTACATCCCTATAGCTCCTACAGTAATAATAGTGTGGCACCGTTAGTCCAGCTGCGACGTTTCCATCAACCAGTGTCACGTGAGGGCGAAAAGCATCATTGATCTTTTCCTAAAGCGGATGGGCCATGGTCGGGCAGTCTGAAGGACTCATTTAGACACAGCCGCTCTCAGTGGAAACCGCTTCCTACCTGACCTTTTAACTTTGAACCGTCTGTGTATATATGAAGGTCGCGGGACCTTCATACCCTCTGGTCGCGGGATTTGTGTGGCCAATTCCTCTGTCGAAGGAATGGAGACCCCATAGTTTAAGGTGGGTCGACGGGTACACAGTAGTCTGTAGCCCCCATAGGCGTAAAACGGTGTACCATAGGTCCAACTCGGTGTGTCCATAGTTAGTTATTTTCCATAGACCCACCTAGGGTAGCCGGATTGCCGATAACGTGGCCAACTTGACCCTCAATATCTCAACAAGCTTATCTCATGCTTAAGGGGTTATATACAGTTGTACCGCGCAAAAATATGTATTTTTATCGATTTTTTTTTGACACCATAGAAAATATTTATGAAAAATGTTTTACCGACGTTGTTTAGTACATGTTTCTATGTACTTAATTAAATTTTTTCATAAAAAGATATTACATAACAAAAATGTTATAGCCGAATTCCCGAATCGTCTTTTTTCGATGGTGTCTTGCGGTGGACATGATTTCTCGAAAACGGTTCATCCGAAATCCAAAATTCAAAAAAGTTTAGTTAGTATTTTGTATTATCTAGTCCGTGAACGAGGGATTTTTTAAAATTTTGATTAAAAAAAAAATGGCGACGTTTGAAACAAAAAATTTACTTTTTCAAGGTATAAGATTTTCGTTTTTTGTGCTTTAAAAAGGGAGTTTTCAAAAAAATGGAAAATCCCTCGTTCACGGACTAGCTAATATCATAATAAATATGTGGTCAAAATTTGGTGTTGATCGGATTAGTAGTTTTTTAGTAATCGTGTCCACCGCAAAGGTAATTTCCCAAAAAAAAGATTCTGAGATAATCGCGTTTAAAGTTTCAAGTTTGTTCAAGTTTTATATGCAGATAGTGTGCTATAAATAGCTACAGCTTCGGATCTAATGCTCCGATCGTTATCAATTTTTGTGGGAGTACACCCAATAGAATATACTTAAAGAATATGCAATAAAAAAAAAATCGATTTTTTCATATATCACAACTGTATATAACCCCTTAAATGCCCTGTCCTGCCTTGAGCGTTCTGCTCCGTACTTTTGTTTGCGGGAAATCGCTGGAATTAGCTCAGTTTTTGTGGTATTAATAAATAATTTGCAAACGAGGCAAGATATTTTACAAGTTTTTGAAGCAAATTAGGCGTGTCCCACTCCCGCCCCATTGTATTTTTTGGCCCCACACTTACAGCTGCTCCGCATTTCCTTCCTAAACAGTCAAATTTCGCAAAAGGCGAAATTAAGACTATGTTCTGAATTAAGAATTTATATATTATTAAAATTATAATTAATAATTATTAGTATTAACAAATAGTATAAGCCTGAAGCATGACAATCCATTTTAAATTGTATTTATTTTTGCATCGTCGTTCAAGAAATATTAATTTGAAAGCACACAACAAAATAAAGCAAAATGCTTTATTTTGTGTGAGTGTCGTGGGGCGTCACTACTCCTTGCGCGGTGACGTCGCCTTCATAAGAGTGAAGGTAGAGTGTTTCAAATTCCCAGGCTTTGGTACCTCAACCACTCACTATACGCCTTGCTGGATAGTTGAGAAGCGTATCTACGCTTCTACCCACTCTACGCTTCTCTGCATACGGGAAAAGCACATCACTTTTCGTTGCACTGGGACTCATACTACCGGACACGGAATACGCATATCGCGCCCTAAGAAGTTTCACTTCAAAAAACCTTAACTCAAATATGAGATAAGTCTTAGGTGTTTCGTCTGAGGAACCACTTGAACCACGACGACCAGCAGGTAGCTTATATCGCATAAACGAAAAACGCCCGGGCGAGACAAGGCCAGGCCCGGACGACCGAGGGGCGCTCGAAAAACGAATAATTAGTAAATATTAAGCTATTTGTAATATATTAAGCTAGAAGGTGTTAGTAAGGAAATTTAAAATTCTTTACTTAAAATTTGATGGACAGGAGAGAAATGTTATAGAGTAGAGACCATTGTAGTTCGAACTTAAGACCTTTAGGGTCGTGTTGTGCTCTAATAGGACGCCGAGATTATTAACCTGAGCGTATTTCTCTAAGGCAATCCCATAAAAAGTATACGAAGCCTGCAGAGGGCAAGAACAATAAAAAGATTGCATTTTGATCCATTAAGTATTAAATTGTTAGCTGAACACCATTTTTGAAAGTTATCAAGGTCAGACTAAAGACTGCATTGGGCAGAGATGGATTTGTATTGAAGATAAAGCTTTACAGCATCTGCATACATAAGAACTAGAGAGTTCGTTAAAGCAGAGGGCAAGTCATTTATAAAAAAAGTAAATAATAACGGGCGAAAATGACATCCTTTAGGGACGCCAGATGTAGCACGGACTAGACGGGAACGTGTGTTTTTAAATAAGACCCTTTGTGTCCTTCCATAGAAGGTCTATAGGTCTATAGAAAATCCCAACAAATTCAGTTTACTCAACAAGAGTGAGTGATTCACTGAATCAAATGCTTTGCTAAAGTCTGTCTAAATTACATCGGTTTGATATCCCTTATGAAAGCCATCTATGACAAAGGATGTCAACTCCAATAAGTTCGTGGTGGTGGAGCGACGCCTAATAAAGCCATGCTGACAAGGAGAGATGATTGAAGAGCAAAGGTGTTGCAGATGGGGAGTAACTAATTTTTCAAATAACTTTGGAATTGCCGACAATTTAGAGATGCCTCTGTGATTGCCGGCATCGGACTTTTTCCCTTTTTTATGTAAATATAAAAAGGTTTCGAAAGATAAGTTGGAAAGTTATATAAGGGGTTTGCACAAAGCACATTATTTTAGCACGCAGCCTATTCTCGGAGAAAAACGTACAGAAAATAAGATAAGCTAATTGAACGAAGGCGGTCTATACGAACATGTAATGTATAAAGATTTCTCGGACAAAATGATTTTAATGCAAATAAACTCAATGTCACCAAACTCTTGTGATGCCTTTTCAGAAACAAGAGTGGAGTCTACCAAAATGAGGATTCCACCCCAACTGGTTTTAAAACTATTTTCTTCACGGAACTACACTGATGTGCTTGGATGAAAATGCTCTCTGAACAAAAACTGGGTGAACAAATCGTCTTGAACATCAGTCTTGAAGACTTGCGCCTTACATAATTATATTTAAATTTAGCTATGTCCTCCACCTTTATATAGGCTTTTGTTTTGGCTTTGATATGATATCAATCATATATCAATCATTGAAGTATCAGGGGCAAGACGAGAAAAAAATATATGTTTCGATGGAGGAATCACCTGTAAGGGTTTTGGTGTCGCAGGTACGAGAACTACAGCATCAGTCGGTGCCGGGGGTCCGGACTGTGGAATATCCTTTTGGGTGAATCTGACGGGGGTTTCGTTTACTAGGACCTGTGGTATCACTTGAAGGGATACCGCGGAGGACATGTCGGGTAATTGCTCATTTTCCTTGAGAAATTCGGACGGCGAATTGTTCTAAGTTCTAACTATTGGCGGCTGAGCAGACTGAGGCGGATCACAAAGAGCGGATTTTTTACGCTTAGGAGGGGACTGAAGGCCGCTAAACTGACACTAGAAGCTGAAGGCCGCTAAACTGAGTGTCAAGCGCACAGAGCTGGTCATTGATTTTATGAAAACCAGTGATCAACTCTTTAAATCCATTCATAGTCTGTCTCATGAACGACTTCATTTCGTGTTGGACAGCACTAAAATTTTCACAACAATAAAGTAAACCAGACCTACGGGAAATGGCATCCGAAACTGAGGCAGTGAACCCGGCACACTTGGCGTGTACGACATTTTCACATAGCCAGCAATGGATGGTAGGCTGGGATGAGGAGATTGTCTTGTTACAAGACTTCATAGAACAGACCAGTTAAAATTCCGTATTATTAATTAACAAAACAAAATAAATATATAAAAAGTTAAAAAACAACTATACTAACTACTACTATATACAACTATAAGAATACTATACTATACTACTAGTATATACAACTATAGGAAGCCGAAGCGGAAGATTTAGAGCAGTGGTCGGCACCCCAATACATTGATATGATTTTACCGCATTAGTGTTAGAACCGAATAGCAGAAAGTAGGCTGTGAGCATGACGTTTCACACATGTATACTGTGTGAGTGTGGCAGAGCTCGGGCAGAGAAATTTCCTATGCCCCCGAGATAGGGCCGTGCCGACCTCTGCTTTAGAGAATGCAAAGAAAAAAAAATGCAGAAATTAAGAAAAGACGGGGAAGAAGCAGAGCTGAGCTATGCTTGGAATTGAATTTAAACAAATCATTAATTCGCCTCCAAATATACGACAGCATACGCGAACCGATACGGTTTAAGTTAAAACTTAAGATTCTCAATTGATTCGATTCACAAGCAACTAAACACCGGTTTACCAATATTGATAAACGCAATATTTACATAAACGCAGTGCGCACAAAAAAAACACGACTGTTCGCTTAAGAGGAAGAGAGAGAAGATTGATACTTAAAAACTAATACTTTCAAAATCGAAATATTACATTTACTCTTATTATACCCTTGCAGAGGGTATTATAATTTTGGTCAAAAGTGTGCAACGCAGTGAAGGAGACATCTCCGACCCTATAAAGTATATATATTCTTGATCAGGATCACCTCCTGAGTTGATATGAGCATGTCCGTCTGTCCGTCTGTCCGTCTGTCTGTTTCTACGCAAACTAGTCTCTCAGTTTTAAAGCTATCGTCTTGAAACTTTGCACACATCCTTCTTTCCTTTGCACGCAGTATATAAGTCGGAACGGCCCGGATCGGTCGACTATATCCTATAGCTGCCATATAACTGATTGATCGGAAATGGTATAACTTTGGTGTTTTTAAAGTTAGAGAGTTCAAATTTTAGGTGAGAGCTTTTTTTGGCAACATAATACGACATGCCAAATTTCATAAGGATCGGCCGACTATATCCTATAGCTGCCTTACAACTGAACGATCGGAAATGACCCAACTTTCGTGTTTTTGATGATAGAAAGCTGGCACTTGGTACAAATTCTATTTTTGGTCAGTTAATCCGATCTACCAAATTTCATAACGATCGGTTGACTATATCTTATAGCTGACATATAACTGTACGATCGGAAATGGTTTTTGGTAGAAATACCAACTTTGGTATTTTTGAAGATAGAAGCTTGAGACTTTTTTTAGATTTTGTATTGTAATAAATTGGATTATATATTCATATTCCCATAAGGATCGGCCAACTATATCCGATGTTTGAGATATATATCCGGTTTTAGCTGCAAGGGTATATCAACTTCGGCTCCGCCCGAAGTTAGCTTTGCTTTCTTGTTTTTATTTTATTATTATCTAAACTTTATTAAAACAAATATAAATTATATTTTTTATCGTTTCAGAGTGGCTGCTTCTCAGTTGGCTACACTTGGATGCCCCGAGCTAATAGCGTCTACAAGAGAAGAATATCAAAATATTGCTATACGCCTAGGAACTAAGCGGGAATACTTAAAAGCTCTTCGGGCAAAAGTTTGGAAAGCTCGTGTTGATAGTCCATTATTTGATTGCTCACAGTACGCCAAAGGATTAGAAAAATTATTTTTCCGAATGTGGGAAAAATTTGTTAATGGTGACTTACCCGATCACATTTCTGCCATAGAAGAAAAGTGAAATAATGGAATTGGTATTTAAGTGGCGCTTGAAGGTCAAGAATATAATTTCATTACGAATATATGTTACATTTATTCTGTATATTTCCGCAAAACATTAAAACAAAAAAATATTTCACACACCTACAAGTATTTTAAAGAAAGCTGTAAGCGTTCGAAATTCTGAAAAAACCTGTTTAGTCCTGTATGAGCAGCACAAATAGTATATTTGAATGATTTTATTAATTATATTAGTATGCTCTATTTTATATAATTACTTATAGCGACAGTGTTTCGGTCGACGACGCATCTTTGATCGGCTTGCGCATCTCTTATCGCTAAGATAATTAACACCTCATTATCACGGTATGCATTTGTCCCCTGTTCGAGCTTTGCGCATGTGCACCCGGCCTTGTCTCGCCCCCGTTTTGTGAAAAGAGGAATAATTACACAGCCACACAAAAAAAAAAAAAGTGTCCGGGTTGGGAGATCAGAGTACCCTATCCCCATATATTTTGGACCGCTGAACACGAATCTGAAGTCCATTTTGGTCCTGCACGTGTACGTTTCTTCCTAACCTCAAAAAAAGTTTTACATTTTTGGAGGTATGCGACTTTTTTTTTAATTTATTGGATTTTTATGAAACTGGGTACCCAGGGGTTTTTGGGGTCGCTGATTACGAATTTGAAGTCAGATTTTCAAAATTCAATATGGTCGACAAATTTGAGTCTAATAAGACACCTAGAACATTAGCCTTGTTTAATTTTTCTAAGTCAATCCCATAGAGTAAATACGTAGACTAAAGAGGGAAAGAACGATAAAAAGACAAAGACAATTTTCTTTATGATCCATTAGGTATTAAAGGGACCCCCCCCCCATTCTCGATTTTAAATTTTGACGATTTTCAATGGGCTGGCAAATGAACATAAATTATTTTTTAGGGTTGTAACTGTGCTTACATATATTAAGACACAAAAAGGAAGAAAATCATTTCACAGAATTTTTTTTTGTTTTGTTTTTGTTGTTGTTTTTTGTGATCAAAGAAAAGCCCTTCTTTTCGGCGGCGCATGTGATTTCCGCTCACCGCACATCTGAATCCAAAAATTCCAACGGGATTGGAAAAAGTACATGTTTGGCTCTCGTATGAACTTGGATTATTAGCTTCGCTCAAAAATTAACAAAATGGCGGACCTTTAAAATTTTTTTTTTTTTAATTTTCATTTTTTTTTGAAAATTTCCATTTTTTTCAGGCACAAATCGAGTTGAAAAGTAAAGAAGATCTTCACCGATTTGATTTATCCTAGTTCATACGAGAGCTATATATGTATAGAATAACGTGTTAAAATTTGGAACCGATTGGATTAATAGTTTTTGAGTAACCTCATGCGCCAGTCGTAAAAACACTGTTTCGAGAAAAACGCGTTTAAAGTTTTGAGACGGCTCTCGCCGTCGCCTGAGGCTTCCACCATAAATCGGCTATATCTTTAATAGTTTTTGAAATTTTTACTTGAAATTTTCAGGGAACATTCTTGAATAGTTACAAGTTCGAATTAAATTTAAAAAAAAAAATCGATTTTTTAAAACCGAGAATGGGGGGGGGGTCCCCTTAAATAATTCGCTAAACCCCATTTTTGAAAATTTCCGTGAACGGATTGAAGCTTGCATTGGGCAGCGGTTTTGTATTGACGACAAGCTTAACATCATCTGCATAGCGGCTTTGTATTGAAGACAAGCTTAACATCATCTGCAAATATAAGTACTAGAGAGTTAATAAAAAAGAGTAAACAGTTTCGGGCAAAGATGACTTTCATGAGAGACCCTGTGACTTTCCCTGTAGCACGGACCAAGCGGAAATTTACATTTTTAAATGAGACTTCCTTTTTTTCAATTTAGTAGATCGTTAAGAGGTCTGTAGGAAATCCCAGAAGATTCAGTTTACTCAACAGGAGTGTGTGATTGACTAAATCGAATGCTTTACTGAAGTCTATTCAAATAAAATCAGTTTCAAAACTTTTTCGAAAGCCATCTATGACAAAGGATGTCAACTCCAGTAATTTAGTGGTGGTGGAGCGATGCTAAATGAAGCCATGCTGACATGGGGAAATGATCGAAGAGCAAAGATGTTGCAAATCAGGAGTAATTAATTTTTCGAATAAATTTGGAATTGGCGACAATTCAGAGATGCCTAATACCCTCTATTATAATTTATTCCAAAAGTGTGTAACGCAGTGAAGTGGTATTCTTGATAAGGATCACCTCCGAGTTTATATGAGCATGTAAGATCGGCCGACTATATCTTATACCTGCCAACTTTTATGTTTTTCAAGATATAAAGTTGGAACTTCGTCCAGATCCTACCAAATTTATCGATCGGCGAACTATATCTTAAGCTGCCACTAACTGAATGATTGGAAATGGTACTTGGTATTTGGTAAAAATACCAACTTTGTTATTTTTAAAGATAGTAATTTGAGACTTTTTTTTAGTTTTTATTGTAATAAATTTTTTATGTTATACTATGATATTCTCTATTTCGAATGTTTCCAAGTAAGTACACAACTTTTAGACGTGATCGACCTCTGCGAAGGAGTGGTGGAGTCCTCATTTTGGTAGACTCCCAACTTGCTTCTGAAAAAATCACAAGATTTTGGAGACATAGAATTTATTTGCATTTAAATGATACTGTTCGTTAAATATTTATAAATTTCATGTTTATACATATATACCACATTCGTCTGAACAGCCCGCATATGGCATAAATTGTCCGCTATTCAATCCGTTTTTAATTTTATTACCGAGCGTGACCAGGGTTTGCATTTACTGCTCCGTAGCAGCGAGATGCATATAAATATGGCTTTGCTATTGCTACCGCTTTCACTTTTTCCGAGAGCGGGAGCAGAGCCGTAGCAGTAAAATGAAAATGAATTACAGTAACGACTGTCAACAGATAATTGCGCAAGATAAATTTCTGAAATTTTGGCGAGTAGCTATTATAATATGCACAATTTGAAGTAGAAACTTTTTTTTTTTTCCAGATGTGCCGCTAGCTTCACGTTGAGGTCGGTTATTTATCAGACAGCCCTCGTATCTCATCTTTTAGCTCTGGAATTGTTGCTGGCTTACCGACGTAAACCTTTTTTTCAAATAACCCCAAAAAAAAAAGTCCAACGGTGTCAAATCACATGATCTTGGCGGCCAATTGACATCGCCTATATCACGGATAACACGATATAGATAACACGGCCATTGAATTTGTTGAGCATAGCAGCTGAAGTCCTGTCCAATATAACCTGTCCATCCGTCTGTCCATATGAGCGAGTGGCTCACAGAGACTATAAGGGATAGAGTCATAGGATTTGGCAAGGAGACTCCTACAATGCCAACGCAGTTCAATTTTGTTTCAACATTTTGCTACGTCCCCTCCCGCCCACTCAAATAAAGAGTTTCTGTAGCGACAGTACAGAAAGGATTTTTGAAAAACTTTTTATGCCAATCTATTTTTATAGTTGATTTAATATATATCTGAAAAGCAAATTTAATTCAAAACCATATTTAGAGGATTTAAATTTTCCATACAAAATTAAAATTTGAACTCGTGAATCTTGAAGACGAGCCCAAAACTCTAAGATTTGGAATTTGTACTCGTATGGTATTCGCGTAGATCAAGTTTTGTCAAAATTTTGCCAAAATTATGTTTTTGGAAAATGTTCTTTAATGCCAAACTGTTCCAATAGCTAATCTACTCTTATAAATCAAAAAGTAGCCAAATTGGATAATTTTTAGACGAATTACAGATTTTTTAGTCTGTTTTCCTACTCAATTGGTAGTATGGCCGTAGAAGTGGGGCTACAGTTATTCTTTTTTTAATGGCGCAAAAGTATGTGTTGGAGCATGCACCTCCGCAGAGCAGTGGCGGAGAGAGAGACAGCGCAACTGTCTCTCACTAAGCACTGATCTCTTTATTCCATCTACTTCTTCACTTCTATTCTATATATAGATGTTGAGGTACATACCATTAAAAAGAATGAATATAAAAGATAGTGCAGGAAAATTATAAACAAGTAAAAATTGATGCTTAAAAAAAAAAAGCGGCAGATGGAAAATGCGCAAAGTTTGAAGTTTGTTTTCTCTTTTCACCGGCATTTATCATGTGACTTGCATGTACATCAGTGGGGGCAAAACGTACACATGTTTAAAATTTGAGTGTGTGCGTTTTTTTTTTTTTTTGTTTTTCTTATTACTCCTCTCGGGAGCTTAGGGCCTCTACAAGGGCTCTCCACCTAACTTTATTTTGCCCCAGCTGATGTTCTGCCGGGATATTTCTAGCAGTGCTGTACGGCGCCAGGTCATCTTTGGGCGACCCACTCTTCTGCATCCTTGTGGGTTCCATTCCAGAGCCATTCTTACGATGCTTTCTGGTCGATATGCGAATGGTCGTCAACGGGTTGGGGAGGTGGTTGGTTTCTTCTCTTCTTGTATTAGTTTCTTTAATCAATTGATTTTTCAGTTGTTCCGGTGATTAGCCAGATGCAACCTATCCCAGAGGTGGGGCTGCCACCTGTCGATATCTGGGAATACCGTTTTTGCCATGATTGCCATGAGTGGGGTTCGAACCCACGACCCACCGCTTAGCGTGGAGCTACACTACCCACTAGGCTATGGGCCCCCCCGAGTGTGTGCGTAGCAGAGAAAAACAATGAGAGCAAAGAATTCACTGAGCGAAAAAATTTAATTTTTCATTAAATCAAAAGTTGGAATGGACTTTGCTAGCAAAAGTTCTTTAAAAAATGAAAAGCTACGCTTCTCTATCTATATTTTCTATGGAGAAAACTTTTTCCAACCCAATTTCTGAGAAAATTTTTCTCAGTGGAAACATTTTGATTTTTAGTTTGGGCTGTCAAATGAATTAAAAAGAGAGCAAATGAGAGAGCTTCTAAAAAAATTTGAGTGTTCCGGCAGCGCTGCGGCAGAATTTCCTACCCTATACACGCGTGCTATGTAAAATGAGAGTTTGCCCACCACTCATGTACATACATACATGCAAAGGTGCATAAGAGAGAGAGAAAAGAAAAGAATAAAATAAAATATGATTTACGAATGCTTAAAATAAGTTCATGCATGTATGAACAATGGAAAAAAAAGACAAAGAAAAAAAGTTGAGTGTTTGTTTTCTTTAAAAATGTACATTGTTGGGATCGGGGCGAGGTTGGTGCGCGATTCTTTAAGCAAACATGGATTTGGTTGTTCTTTCCTTTATTTAACTCAAATCAAATGGCGCGCGCTAAAAAACTTCGTCGTTTTCCCTCGCCTCGTTAGCTTCTCCTAGCGATCGCAGACGCCTCGTTCTTCCGCCATTTTTTTCATATATCGATAAGCTTACGTTTAGCATTTTTCAAAACTTCTAAACATTATGCAACACTAATTCTAACGATTTCATTTTTCAAATATAAACTTAATTCTAAACATTATGCAACACTAATTCTAACGATTTCATTTTTCAAATATAAACTTAATTCTATGACGGCCGTAACATTCCCTCCCCCGTAATTGATCCGTGGTCAGTTACCATTCTCCAAGACGACGTCCAGAACTGCTACCTTTGTTGCTGGTCTTTCTATAGCACCATGCTGCGTCTTGATGGTCACCCGCCGAACTTGTCCATCGCTGGCCATCATTGCGTCAGTCACGCGTCCTTTTAGCCACAGGTTTCTAGGAAGAAGCTCATCCACGACTACGACGATGATTCCGATGGTGATTGGAGGTGCCTTCTCAAACCATTTGGTGCGCCTGGTTAATACGAGTGCATACTCCTTAACCCATCGTTGCTAAAAGCGGTCTCCGAAGCGCTGAGTCTCGTTCCATATACGCTTCAGATTCATTCCCTCTTTTGGCAGCGGCTTGTATCCGTTCGCTGATCCTAGCAGCAGTTGGTTTGGAGTCAGGGCAGCGTCATCCTCGGAATCAAAACTTACGAACGTGAGAGGTCGAGAGTTGATGATAAATTGCGCCTCCATCAGGGCGTTTCTCAACCCCTCGTCGTTGAAAGAGTAACTTGTGCAAATGTTCTTCAAGACTCCTTTCGTTGTCCGGACGAGTCTCTCCCATGCTCCACCCATGTGCGGTGCTCCTGGTGGGTTGAATTGCCACTTTATACCGTCGAACTTAATAGTGATCTTATCGTACTCGATCTTTTTCAGCTCCTCACGCACGGCTTTTTCCGTGGCTCTGAAATTTGTACCGTTGTCTGAGAATATTTCCTTAGGTGTCCCTCGAAGGGCCATAAACTGGTATCTAGACTGTAGGCGATCTCAAAATGCACCGCGCGCAACGTAAGACAGATAAACAGAGCTACTCATCTCTTCTCTTTGCGCCGGCCGACGTTCACCAATAACGGGCCAAAATAGTCAACGCCTGTATAGGTGAACGGTCTCTCGAAGCTTCCAACTCTTGCCCTAGGGATCGGTGCCGTCTGGGGTGGTCTGGGAACTGCTGTGTCGATCTTGCATCGTTGGCATGTGTTTCGCACAGATTTGTGCAGTACTCGTAGCCGGCTGATATAAAACGAATTTTTGATGTCGTTTATTACAGTCTCATGAGCGAGATGGGAATACTCTCCGTGGAAGCTTCTTACTATGAGGTTGGTTATCCGGCATCCATGAACTAGTATGACGGCGTCCTCAGCTATGTCAACTGCGTTCAATCTGCCTCTAGTTCGTAGTACTCCATCGTTGTCCAGGTATGCGTTCAATCCGGCCAATCTGCTTCCCTTGAGGAGCGCCGGTCCCCGACGAGGGGTCTCCGAGGTATCGATGATGCTCTCCTGCTTCTTGGATATTGGCCAGTTGCTGGCATCGGTCTTCAGGAACTCCGGGCCCGTTATCCACGTCTCTTGTTGGATTTGCCCGGTGACCTTGGTAGCTCCATCTGCTACGTTCAGCTTTGAAGGAATCCACCGCCATTGCTCGACCAGTGTTGTTTCCAGAATTTCGGCGACTCTGTGCATCACGAACTGATGAAAGTTGCGGGGGTCCATAGTTAGCCACTGCAACACTGTCTTGGAGTCCGACCAGTATGTGGCGTTGTCAGTTCGTAGGTTGCGTGTGCTCATCACCTTTTGGCTAAGCGTGCTCCCAAAACTGCTGCCTGCAGCTCCATAAGCGGAATCGAAAGTGGTTTTAAAGGTGCCACCTTAGATTTCGCTATCACCAAAGATACGACGACTTTGTCATCAGTTGCCACGCGCAAGTAGCAGACTGCAGAATACGCTTGCTCTCTGGCGTCGACGAATGTATGGAGCCCAATTTGATATGGCTCCGATGTGGCTGGGGAAAAGCATCTAGGGGCCTCGAAAGTCCTTATTTCTTGCAAAATGGTTTTCCATTGGCGCCATTCTTCTAGAATTCTCTCAGTTAGCTCCTGATCCCATTCAATTTTTTGCCGCCATATGCACTGGAGGAGTATTTTAAGTCCAATCGTCTGGCATTATAAAAATCCCAATGGATCGAAGATCGACATCAGAACTTGTAATACTTCTCGCTTGGTAGGGCCTTGGTTTTCCGTCAGCACATCACGCTTCAGCCTTGAAAATCTGCAGATAAATTTGAACATATCATTAAGTGGGTCCCAGGACATACCAAGTATCTTTTCTGTTGAACATAAATCCACGGGCTTTTGGCTTCCACCGTTGCCATTATCCTGAAAGCTTTTGAGTACTTCTTCCGAATTCGACGACCAGTTACGGATCTCGAATCCGCCTCTGCGATGTACTTCTATGACTTGTCTGGTGATCTGGATGGCCTCCTGTTCTTTCCTCATGCTATCGATGAAGTCGTCAACGTAGTGCGCCCTTTGGATAGGGTTTAAGGTCAATGTGAACTCTTCTTGGTGGGTTTCCGCGTTTTAATCTTGAACAAAGTGCGCTATAAACGGCGCGCAGCTAATCATAGTCATAGCTCGCACGACATAGGTGTCTACTTTGTTTCTGCCTTTGTTATACCACAAAAATCGCTGTGCCTGCATATCCTCCTCGCGAATGTTGATCCTTTGAAACATTTCCGCAATGTCGCCGCAAATCGCTATTTTGTTGACCCGAAAAGTTAGCAAGACGTCTATGAGTGGGTTCAGGCAATCTGGTCCCCTAGGTAGTCATTTAGCGCGTATCCGTGTGCCTTTGCGGCTGCATCCCATACGAGCCCTATATTTTTCGGCTTGTTTGGATTCAGCGCTATGAATATTAGCAGATACCATGAACGGCTGTTCTTCCGGCTCGTTTCTTCCTCGGATAGCTTAAGCGCGTATCCTTTGTCTAGGAGGTTCCTGATTTGGGCGTCAATCTTTTCATACAGATCTGGTTCTTGAGAGACCTTTTTCCTCATGCAGGTAAGCCGCTTCAGAGCGTTACTCCGGCTCTCAGGGAGTTTGTCGATACCACCACGCCACGGAAGTCCAACTTCATATTTTCCGGACTTCTTTTGGCAGGTGCTTCCCACTATCTTCACTGCCAGCTCATCTTCAGCTGAACATAGCTTTCGTGGTACGAGTGCATCAAGGTTAAAATGTTCCTTGATGTCGTCATGGAGTTCATGGATGGATGCTCCATCCTAGCATGCACTTCGATGCTATCGGCTCGTTCCATTTTCCTTCGCGGATCTTGCGAGGGACTGCTAGCTTCCAGTTTTTGGTTCCGATTAGCAAAGTCGGATGGGCAGAGTAGGACTGTAGCGGCAAGTCTTTCAAATGCTGAAATCTGTCGCATAGCTCCTTCACTGTCTGTATCGGTAATGCTATGTTTTGAACGGTCTGGACGTTGTTCAACCAGTAAACCTTATCGCAGTTCATTTCCGAGATTTGGACGGATGCTTTTACGGATCCACTCTCGCGTTGAGTCGTCTCTGCGGTCCACTGCAAACACATTGGCGCTGCCTGGTTTTGTATTCCCAGTCTTTAGAATACCATTAATTCCACAGTTCCCGGTTCGGCATCTTTTCCGGTGTACCTTGAGGCAGCAAAAACAGGCTTTACCCGCTCTGATTACCTGCCACCTGTGCTCCGCGTTGAGCTCCAAAAACACCTGACATTGTGCTGGGTTGTGACCCGGGTCGCCGCCAGCTACGCACCTCAGTTGAACTTGCTGCTGAGCTGCTTCAGTATGGATCACGTTCAATTGTGTTTGTCCTCGTGCGGGTCCAGGCTCATCTGCCTCTCCCTTGTCCGGGCGGCAACTGTTGTGGGAATTGACTGCGGCCGTTTTGTAAAACGATGGCACCACCACTAATGACGCTGCCTCTGCGATTTTAAACAGCCAATCACTGAATGCCTTGACTGCGGCCACTCTATCGTCGCGGGGTTGCATTGCCCAGTTTAGCTTGTGTTGGTTGGGAAGCTTATCTACCAGTTCCTTGACTAGCATTGGATTGTTGAGATGCGCCTTCAGTTCACACGCCTCCATAGTAGCACAGACGTTTCGTTCACAGACAGAACTGCCAGCGCGTACTCTATTAACGCCTCCAATCTGCCTTTGAGTGGTGCCAGTCGTCGCACCTTTTCCATCGTTCTTTCTAGGATGTGCTCTGGTCTGCCGAAGAACATCTTCAAAGTGCTGATGACTTCTGGGACTAGGTTAGGAAGTAGGAGTTTATCTCTAACCAAGTCACGAGCTTTCCCTTTAAGCGACTTTTGCAGACGTAGCATGTTTTCCACATTCGTATATCCCGCTGCTTTCGTACTGGGTTCAAATTTGCAGATAAATAACGGCCAGTCCTCAGGATCCCCGCTGATTGTTGGAAGGACCTTGGGTATAGCTTGCCGGGCCGCTATTTGAGTACTTGTAGGTGAATCTGTGGCTCGAAACATCCCAGCTACCGCTACGTCAGCGGGGTTCATCTGCATGAGAATTTTGTACTTTTCTTCTCAAATAAAGAGTTTCTGTAGCGACAGTAAAGAAAGGTTTTTTTAAAAACTTTTTATGCCAATCTATTTTTATAGTTGATTTAATATATATCGGAAAAGCAAATTTCATTCAAAACCATATTTAGAGGATTTAAATTTTCCATACAAAATTAAAATTTGAACTCGTGAATCTTGAAGACGAGCCCAAAACTCTAAGATTTGGAACTTGTACTCGTATGGTATTCGCGTAGATCAAGTTTTGTCAAAATTTTGCCAAAATTATGTTTTTGGAAAATGTTCTTTAATGCCAAACTGTTCCAATAGCTAATCTACTCTTATAAATCAAAAAGTAGCCAAATTGGATAATTTTTAGACGAATTACAGATTTTTTAGTCTGTTTTCCTACTCAATTGGTAGTATGGCCGTAGAAGTGGGGCTACAGTTATTCTTTTTTTAATGGCGCAAAAGTATGTTTTGGAGCATGCACCTCCGCAGAGCAGTGGCGGAGAGAGAGACAGCGCAACTGTCTCTCACTAAGCACTGATCTCTTTATTCCATCTACTTCTTCACTTCTATTCTATATATAGATGTTGAGGTACATACCATTAAAAAGAATGAATATAAAAGATAGTGCAGGAAAATTATAAACAAGTAAAAATTCATGCTTAAAAAAAAAAAGCGGCAGATGGAAAATGCGCAAAGTTTGAAGTTTGTTTTCTCTTTTTACCGGCATTTATCATGTGACTTGCATGTACATCAGTGGGGGCAAAACGCACACATGTTTAAAATTTGAGTGTGTGCGTAGCAGAGAAAAACAATGAGAGCAAAGAATTCACTGAGCGAAAAAATTTAATTTTTCATTAAATCAAAAATTGGAATGGACTTTGCTAGCAAAAGTTCTTCAAAAAATGAAAAGCTACGCTTCTCTATCTATATTTTCTATGGAAAAAACTTTTTCCAACCCAATTTCTGAGAAAATTTTTCTCAGTGGAAACATTTTGATTTTTAGTTTGGGCTGTCAAATGAATTAAAATGAGAGCAAATGAGAGAGCTTCTAAAAAAATTTGAGTGTTCCGGCAGCGCTGCGGCAGAATTTCCTACCCTATACACGCGTGCTATGTAAAATGAGAGTTTGCCCACCACTCATGTACATACATACATGCAAAGGTGCATAAGAGAGAGAGAAAAGAAAAGAATAAAATAAAATATGATTTACGAATGCTTAAAATAAGTTCATGCATGTATGAACAATGGAAAAAAAAGACAAAGAAAAAAAGTTGAGTGTTTGTTTTCTTTAAAAATGTACATTGTTGGGATCGGGGCGAGGTTGGTGCGCGATTCTTTAAGCAAACATGGATTTGGTTGTTCTTTCCTTTATTTAACTCAAATCAAATGGCGCGCGCTAAAAAACTTCGTCGTTTTCCCTCGCCTCGTTAGCTTCTCCTAGCGATCGCAGACGCCTCGTTCTTCCGCCATTTTTTTCATATATCGATAAGCTTACGTTTAGCATTTTTCAAAACTTCTAAACATTATGCAACACTAATTCTAACGATTTCATTTTTCAAATATAAACTTAATTCTAAACATTATGCAACACTAATTCTAACGATTTCATTTTTCAAATATAAACTTAATTCGATGACGGCCGTAACATTCCCTCCCCCGTAATTGATCCGTGGTCAGTTACCATTCTCCAAGCCGACGTCCAGAACTGCTACCTTTGTTGCTGGTCTTTCTATAGCACCATGCTGCGTCTTGATGGTCACCCGCCGAACTTGTCCATCGCTGGCCATCATTGCGTCAGTCACGCGTCCTTTTAGCCACAGGTTTCTAGGAAGAAGCTCATCCACGACTACGACGATGATTCCGATGGTGATTGGAGGTGCCTTCTCAAACCATTTGGTGCGCCTGGTTAATACGAGTGCATACTCCTTAACCCATCGTTGCCAAAAGCGGTCTCCGAAGCGCTGAGTCTCGTTCCATATACGCTTCAGATTCATTCCCTCTTTTGGCAGCGGCTTGTATCCGTTCGCTGATCCTAGCAGCAGTTGGTTTGGAGTCAGGGCAGCGTCATCCTCGGAATCAAAACTTACGAACGTGAGAGGTCGAGAGTTGATGATAAATTGCGCCTCCATCAGGGCGTTTCTCAACCCCTCGTCGTTGAAAGAGTAACTTGTGCAAATGTTCTTCAAGACTCCTTTCGTTGTCCGGACGAGTCTCTCCCATGCTCCACCCATGTGCGGTGCTCCTGGTGGGTTGAATTGCCACTTTATACCGTCGAACTTAATAGTGATCTTATCGTACTCGATCTTTTTCAGCTCCTCACGCACGGCTTTTTCCGTGGCTCTGAAATTTGTACCGTTGTCTGAGAATATTTCCTTAGGTGTCCCTCGAAGGGCCATAAACTGGTATCTAGACTGTAGGCGATCTCAAAATGCACCGCGCGCAACGTAAGACAGATAAACAGAGCTACTCATCTCTTCTCTTTGCGCCGGCCGACGTTCACCAATAACGGGCCAAAATAGTCAACGCCTGTATAGGTGAACGGTCTCTCGAAGCTTCCAACTCTTGCCCTAGGGATCGGTGCCGTCTGGGGTGGTCTGGGAACTGCTGTGTCGATCTTGCATCGTTGGCATGTGTTTCGCACAGATTTGTGCAGTACTCGTAGCCGGCTGATATAAAACGAATTTTTGATGTCGTTTATTACAGTCTCATGAGCGAGATGGGAATACTCTCCGTGGAAGCTTCTTACTATGAGGTTGGTTATCCGGCATCCATGAACTAGTATGACGGCGTCCTCAGCTATGTCAACTGCGTTCAATCTGCCTCTAGTTCGTAGTACTCCATCGTTGTCCAGGTATGCGTTCAATCCGGCCAATCTGCTTCCCTTGAGGAGCGCCGGTCCCCGACGAGGGGTCTCCGAGGTATCGATGATGCTCTCCTGCTTCTTGGATATTGGCCAGTTGCTGGCATCGGTCTTCAGGAACTCCGGGCCCGTTATCCACGTCTCTTGTTGGATTTGCCCGGTGACCTTGGTAGCTCCATCTGCTACGTTCAGCTTTGAAGGAATCCACCGCCATTGCTCGACCAGTGTTGTTTCCAGAATTTCGGCGACTCTGTGCATCACGAACTGATGAAAGTTGCGGGGGTCCATAGTTAGCCACTGCAACACTGTCTTGGAGTCCGACCAGTATGTGGCGTTGTCAGTTCGTAGGTTGCGTGTGCTCATCACCTTTTGGCTAAGCGTGCTCCCAAAACTGCTGCCTGCAGCTCCATAAGCGGAATCGAAAGTGGTTTTAAAGGTGCCACCTTAGATTTCGCTATCACCAAAGATACGACGACTTTGTCATCAGTTGCCACGCGCAAGTAGCAGACTGCAGAATACGCTTGCTCTCTGGCGTCGACGAATGTATGGAGCCCAATTTGATATGGCTCCGATGTGGCTGGGGAAAAGCATCTAGGGGCCTCGAAAGTCCTTATTTCTTGCAAAATGGTTTTCCATTGGCGCCATTCTTCTAGAATTCTCTCAGTTAGCTCCTGATCCCATTCAATTTTTTGCCGCCATATGCACTGGAGGAGTATTTTAAGTCCAATCGTCTGGCATTATAAAAATCCCAATGGATCGAAGATCGACATCAGAACTTGTAATACTTCTCGCTTGGTAGGGCCTTGGTTTTCCGTCAGCACATCACGCTTCAGCCTTGAAAATCTGCAGATAAATTTGAACATATCATTAAGTGGGTCCCAGGACATACCAAGTATCTTTTCTGTTGAACATAAATCCACGGGCTTTTGGCTTCCACCGTTGCCATTATCCTGAAAGCTTTTGAGTACTTCTTCCGAATTCGACGACCAGTTACGGATCTCGAATCCGCCTCTGCGATGTACTTCTATGACTTGTCTGGTGATCTGGATGGCCTCCTGTTCTTTCCTCATGCTATCGATGAAGTCGTCAACGTAGTGCGCCCTTTGGATAGGGTTTAAGGTCAATGTGAACTCTTCTTGGTGGGTTTCCGCGTTTTAATCTTGAACAAAGTGCGCTATAAACGGCGCGCAGCTAATCATAGTCATAGCTCGCACGACATAGGTGTCTACTTTGTTTCTGCCTTTGTTATACCACAAAAATCGCTGTGCCTGCATATCCTCCTCGCGAATGTTGATCCTTTGAAACATTTCCGCAATGTCGCCGCAAATCGCTATTTTGTTGACCCGAAAAGTTAGCAAGACGTCTATGAGTGGGTTCAGGCAATCTGGTCCCCTAGGTAGTCATTTAGCGCGTATCCGTGTGCCTTTGCGGCTGCATCCCATACGAGCCCTATATTTTTCGGCTTGTTTGGATTCAGCGCTATGAATATTAGCAGATACCATGAACGGCTGTTCTTCCGGCTCGTTTCTTCCTCGGATAGCTTAAGCGCGTATCCTTTGTCTAGGAGGTTCCTGATTTGGGCGTCAATCTTTTCATACAGATCTGGTTCTTGAGAGACCTTTTTCCTCATGCAGGTAAGCCGCTTCAGAGCGTTACTCCGGCTCTCAGGGAGTTTGTCGATACCACCACGCCACGGAAGTCCAACTTCATATTTTCCGGACTTCTTTTGGCAGGTGCTTCCCACTATCTTCACTGCCAGCTCATCTTCAGCTGAACATAGCTTTCGTGGTACGAGTGCATCAAGGTTGAAATGTTCCTTGATGTCGTCATGGAGTTCATGGATGGATGCTCCATCCTAGCATGCACTTCGATGCTATCGGCTCGTTCCATTTTCCTTCGCGGATCTTGCGAGGGACTGCTAGCTTCCAGTTTTTGGTTCCGATTAGCAAAGTCGGATGGGCAGAGTAGGACTGTAGCGGCAAGTCTTTCAAATGCTGAAATCTGTCGCATAGCTCCTTCACTGTCTGTATCGGTAATGCTATGTTTTGAACGGTCTGGACGTTGTTCAACCAGTAAACCTTATCGCAGTTCATTTCCGAGATTTGGACGGATGCTTTTACGGATCCACTCTCGAGTTGAGTCGTCTCTGCGGTCCACTGCAAACACATTGGCGCTGCCTGGTTTTGTATTCCCAGTCTTTAGAATACCATTAATTCCACAGTTCCCGGTTCGGCATCTTTTCCGGTGTACCTTGAGGCAGCAAAAACAGGCTTTACCCGCTCTGATTACCTGCCACCTGTGCTCCGCGTTGAGCTCCAAAAACACCTGACATTGTGCTGGGTTGTGACCCGGGTCGCCGCCAGCTACGCACCTCAGTTGAACTTGCTGCTGAGCTGCTTCAGTATGGATCACGTTCAATTGTGTTTGTCCTCGTGCGGGTCCAGGCTCATCTGCCTCTCCCTTGTCCGGGCGGCGACTGTTGTGGGAATTGACTGCGGCCGTTTTGTAAAACGATGGCACCACCACTAATGACGCTGCCTCTGCGATTTTAAACAGCCAATCACTGAATGCCTTGACTGCGGCCACTCTATCGTCGCGGGGTTGCATTGCCCAGTTTAGCTTGTGTTGGTTGGGAAGCTTATCTACCAGTTCCTTGACTAGCATTGGATTGTTGAGATGCGCCTTCAGTTCACACGCCTCCATAGTAGCACAGACGTTTCGTTCACAGACAGAACTGCCAGCGCGTACTCTATTAACGCCTCCAATCTGCCTTTGAGTGGTGCCAGTCGTCGCACCTTTTCCATCATTCTTTCTAGGATGTGCTCTGGTCTGCCGAAGAACATCTTCAAAGTGCTGATGACTTCTGGGACTAGGTTAGGAAGTAGGAGTTTATCTCTAACCAAGTCACGAGCTTTCCCTTTAAGCGACTTTTGCAGACGTAGCATGTTTTCCACATTCGTATATCCCGCTGCTTTCGTACTGGGTTCAAATTTGCAGATAAATAACGGCCAGTCCTCAGGATCCCCGCTGATTGTTGGAAGGACCTTGGGTATAGCTTGCCGGGCCGCTATTTGAGTACTTGTAGGTGAATCTGTGGCTCGAAACATCCCAGCTACCGCTACGTCAGCGGGGTTCATCTGCATGAGAATTTTGTACTTTTCTTCTCAAATAAAGAGTTTCTGTAGCGACAGTAAAGAAAGGTTTTTTTAAAAACTTTTTATGCCAATCTATTTTTATAGTTGATTTAATATATATCGGAAAAGCAAATTTCATTCAAAACCATATTTAGAGGATATAAATTTTCCATACAAAATTAAAATTTGAACTCGTGAATCTTGAAGACGAGCCCAAAACTCTAAGATTTGGAACTTGTACTCGTATGGTATTCGCGTAGATCAAGTTTTGTCAAAATTTTGCCAAAATTATGTTTTTGGAAAATGTTCTTTAATGCCAAACTGTTCCAATAGCTAATCTACTCTTATAAATCAAAAAGTAGCCAAATTGGATAATTTTTAGACGAATTACAGATTTTTTAGTCTGTTTTCCTACTCAATTGGTAGTATGGCCGTAGAAGTGGGGCTACAGTTATTCTTTTTTTAATGGCGCAAAAGTATGTTTTGGAGCATGCACCTCCGCAGAGCAGTGGCGGAGAGAGAGACAGCGCAACTGTCTCTCACTAAGCACTGATCTCTTTATTCCATCTACTTCTTCACTTCTATTCTATATATAGATGTTGAGGTACATACCATTAAAAAGAATGAATATAAAAGATAGTGCAGGAAAATTATAAACAAGTAAAAATTCATGCTTAAAAAAAAAAGCGGCAGATGGAAAATGCGCAAAGTTTGAAGTTTGTTTTCTCTTTTTACCGGCATTTATCATGTGACTTGCATGTACATCAGTGGGGGCAAAACGCACACATGTTTAAAATTTGAGTGTGTGCGTAGCAGAGAAAAACAATGAGAGCAAAGAATTCACTGAGCGAAAAAATTTAATTTTTCATTAAATCAAAAATTGGAATGGACTTTGTTAGCAAAAGTTCTTCAAAAAATGAAAAGCTACGCTTCTCTATCTATATTTTCTATGGAGAAAACTTTTTCCAACCCAATTTCTGAGAAAATTTTTCTCAGTGGAAACATTTTGATTTTTAGTTTGGGCTGTCAAATGAATTAAAATGAGAGCAAATGAGAGAGCTTCTAAAAAAATTTGAGTGTTCCGGCAGCGCTGCGGCAGAATTTCCTACCCTATACACGCGTGCTATGTAAAATGAGAGTTTGCCCACCACTCATGTACATACATACATGCAAAGGTGCATAAGAGAGAGAGAAAAGAAAAGAATAAAATAAAATATGATTTACGAATGCTTAAAATAAGTTCATGCATGTATGAACAATGGAAAAAAAAGACAAAGAAAAAAAGTTGAGTGTTTGTTTTCTTTAAAAATGTACATTGTTGGGATCGGGGCGAGGTTGGTGCGCGATTCTTTAAGCAAACATGGATTTGGTTGTTCTTTCCTTTATTTAACTCAAATCAAATAGCGCGCGCTAAAAAACTTCGTCGTTTTCCCTCGCCTCGTTAGCTTCTCCTAGCGATCGCAGACGCCTCGTTCTTCCGCCATTTTTTTCATATATCGATAAGCTTACGTTTAGCATTTTTCAAAACTTCTAAACATTATGCAACACTAATTCTAACGATTTCATTTTTCAAATATAAACTTAATTCTAAACATTATGCAACACTAATTCTAACGATTTCATTTTTCAAATATAAACTTAATTCGATGACGGCCGTAACATTCCCTCCCCCGTAATTGATCCGTGGTCAGTTACCATTCTCCAAGCCGACGTCCAGAACTGCTACCTTTGTTGCTGGTCTTTCTATAGCACCATGCTGCGTCTTGATGGTCACCCGCCGAACTTGTCCATCGCTGGCCATCATTGGCTCATCCACGACTACGACGATGATTCCGATGGTGATTGGAGGTGCCTTCTCAAACCATTTGGTGCGCCTGGTTAATACGAGTGCATACTCCTTAACCCATCGTTGCCAAAAGCGGTCTCCGAAGCGCTGAGTCTCGTTCCATATACGCTTCAGATTCATTCCCTCTTTTGGCAGCGGCTTGTATCCGTTCGCTGATCCTAGCCGCAGTTGGTTTGGAGTCAGGGCAGCGTCATCCTCGGAATCAAAACTTACGAACGTGAGAGGTCGAGAGTTGATGATAAATTGCGCCTCCATCAGGGCGTTTCTCAACCCCTCGTCGTTGAAAGAGTAACTTGTGCAAATGTTCTTCAAGACTCCTTTCGTTGTCCGGACGAGTCTCTCCCATGCTCCACCCATGTGCGGTGCTCCTGGTGGGTTGAATTGCCACTTTATACCGTCGAACTTAATAGTGATCTTATCGTACTCGATCTTTTTCAGCTCCTCACGCACGGCTTTTTCCGTGGCTCTGAAATTTGTACCGTTGTCTGAGAATATTTCCTTAGGTGTCCCTCGAAGGGCCATAAAATTGGCTAGGCACATGATACATGAACTGGTATCTAGACTGTAGGCGATCTCAAAATGCACCGCGCGCAACGTAAGACAGATAAACAGAGCTACTCATCTCTTCTCTTTGCGCCGGCCGACGTTCACCAATAACGGGCCAAAATAGTCAACGCCTGTATAGGTGAACGGTCTCTCGAAGCTTCCAACTCTTGCCCTAGGGATCGGTGCCGTCTGGGGTGGTCTGGGAACTGCTGTGTCGATCTTGCATTGTTGGCATGTGTTTCGCACAGATTTGTGCAGTACTCGTAGCCGGCTGATATAAAACGAATTATTGATGTCGTTTATTACAGTCTCATGAGCGAGATGGGAATACTCTCCGTGGAAGCTTCTTACTATGAGGTTGGTTATCCGGCATCCATGAACTAGTATGACGGCGTCCTCAGCTATGTCAACTGCGTTCAATCTGCCTCTAGTTCGTAGTACTCCATCGTTGTCCAGGTATGCGTTCAATCCGGCCAATCTGCTTCCCTTGAGGAGCGCCGGTCCCGTGGATAACGTTTTTAGTTCTGCTGCGAAGGCGATGGATTGAGATTGCTTGTATAGCAGCAGTCGATCAATGAACAGGAGTACTAGCGCCACTGCTCTGTATAACCGCCGCCAATTTGAGAAATCGTGCACGTTGAACCACTGATTTCGCATGCGTCGTCATCACATGCTTCCGGATCTCCGAGGTATCGATGATGTTCTCCTGCTTCTTGGATATTGGCCAGTTGCTGGCATCGGTCTTCAGGAACTCCGGGCCCGTTATCCACGTCTCTTGTTGGATTTGCCCGGTGACCTTGGTAGCTCCATCTGCTACGTTCAGCTTTGAAGGAATCCACCGCCATTGCTCGACCAGTGTTGTTTCCAGAATTTCGGCGACTCTGTGCATCACGAACTGATGAAAGTTGCGGGGGTCCATAGTTAGCCACTGCAACACTGTCTTGGAGTCCGACCAGTATGTGGCGTTGTCAGTTCGTAGGTTGCGTGTGCTCATCACCTTTTGGCTAAGCGTGCTCCCATAACTGCTGCCTGCAGCTCCATAAGCGGAATCGAAAGTGGTTTTAAAGGTGCCACCTTAGATTTCGCTATCACCAAAGATACGACGACTTTGTCATCAGTTGCCACGCGCAAGTAGCAGACTGCAGAATACGCTTGCTCTCTGGCGTCGACGAATGTATGGAGCCCAATTTGATATGGCTCCGATGTGGCTGGGGAAAAGCATCTAGGGGCCTCGAAAGTCCTTATTTCTTGCAAAATGGTTTTCCATTGGCGCCATTCTTCTAGAATTTTCTCAGTTAGCTCCTGATCCCATTCAATTTTTTGCCGCCATATGCACTGGAGGAGTATTTTAAGTCCAATCGTCTGACATTATAAAAATCCCAATGGATCGAAGATCGACATCAGAACTTGTAATACTTCTCGCTTGGTAGGGCCTTGGTTTTCCGTCAGCACATCACGCTTCAGCCTTGAAAATCTGCAGATAAATTTGAACATATCATTATGTGGGTCCCAGGACATACCAAGTATCTTTTCTGTGGAACATAAATCCACGGGCTTTTGGCTTCCACCGTTGCCATTATCCTGAAAGCTTTTGAGTACTTCTTCCGAATTCGACGACCAGTTACGGATCTCGAATCCGCCTCTGCGATGTACTTCTATGACTTGTCTGGTGATCTGGATGGCCTCCAGTTCTTTCCTCATGCTATCGATGAAGTCGTCAACGTAGTGCGCCCTTTGGATAGGGTTTAAGGTCAATGTGAACTCTTCTTGGTGGGTTTCCGCGTTTTAATCTCGAACAAAGTGCGCTATAAACGGCGCGCAGCTAATCATAGTCATAGCTCGCATGACATAGGTGTCTACTTTGTTTCTGCCTTTGTTATACCACAAAAATCGCTGTGCCTGCATATCCTCCTCGCGAATGTTGATCCTGTGAAACATTTCCGCAATGTCGCCGCAAATCGCTATTTTGTTGACCCGAAAAGTTAGCAAGACGTCTATGAGTGGGTTCAGGCAATCTGGTCCCCTAGGTAGTCATTTAGCGCGTATCCGTGTGCCTTTGCGGCTGCATCCCATACGAGCCCTATATTTTTCGGCTTGTTTGGATTCAGCGCTATGAATATTGATACCATGAACGGCTGTTCTTCCGGCTCGTTTCTTCCTCGGATAGCTTAAGCGCGTATCCTTTGTCTAGGAGGTTCCTGATTTGGGCGTCAATCTTTTCATACAGATCTGGTTCTTGAGAGACCTTTTTCCTCATGCAGGTAAGCCGCTTCAGAGCGTTACTCCGACTCTCAGGGAGTTTGTCGATACCACCGCGCCACGGAAGTCCAACTACATATTTTCCGGACTTCTTTTGGCAGGTGCTTCCCACTATCTTCACTGCCAGCTCATCTTCAGCTGAACATAGCTTTCGTGGTACGAGTGCATCAAGGTTGAAATGTTCCTTGATGTCGTCATGGAGTTCATGGATGGATGCTCCATCCTAGCATGCACTTCGATGCTATCGGCTCGTTCCATTTTCCTTCGCGGATCTTGCGAGGGACTGCTAGCTTCCAGTTTTTGGTTCCGATTAGCAAAGTCGGATGGGCAGAGTAGGACTGTAGCGGCAAGTCTTTCAAATGCTGAAATCTGTCGCATAGCTCCTTCACTGTCTGTATCGGTAATGCTATGTTTTGAACGGTCTGGACGTTGTTCAACTAGTAAACCTTATCGCAGTTCATTTCCGAGATTTGGACGGATGCTTTTACGGATCCACTCTCGAGTTGAGTCGTCTCTGCGGTCCACTGCAAACACATTGGCGCTGCCTGGTTTTATATTCCCAGTCTTTGGAATACCATTAATTCCACAGTTCCCGGTTCGGCATCTTTTCCGGTGTACCTTGAGGCAGCAAAAACAGGCTTTACCCGCTCTGATTACCTGCCACCTGTGCTCCGCGTTGAGCTCCAAAAACACCTGACATTGTGCTGGGTTGTGACTCGGGTCGCCGCCAGCTACGCACCTCAGTTGAACTTGCTGCTGAGCTGCTTCAGTATGGATCACGTTCAATTGTGTTTGTCCTCGTGCGGGTCCAGGCTCATCTGCCTCTCCCTTGTCCGGGCGGCGACTGTTGTGGGAATTGACTGCGGCCGTTTTGTAAAACGATGGCACCACCACTAATGACGCTGCCTCTGCGATTTTAAACAGCCAATCACTGAATGCCTTGACCGCGGCCACTCTATCGTCGCGGGGTTGCATTGCCCAGTTTAGCTTGTGTTGGTTGGGAAGCTTATCTACCAGTTCCTTGACTAGCATTGGATTGTTGAGATGCGCCTTCAGTTCACACGCCTCCATAGTAGCACAGACGTTTCGTTCACAGACAGAACTGCCAGCGCGTACTCTATTAACGCCTCCAATCTGCCTTTGAGTGGTGCCAGTCTTCGCACCTTTTCCATCATTCTTTCTAGGATGTGCTCTGGTCTGCCGAAGAACATCTTCAAAGTGCTGATGACTTCTGGGACTAGGTTAGGAAGTAGGAGTTTATCTCTAACCAAGACACGAGCTTTCCCTTTAAGCGACTTTTGCAGACGCAGCATGTTTTCCACATTCGTATATCCCGCTGCTTTCGTACTGGGTTCAAATTTGCAGATAAATAACGGCCAGTCCTCAGGATCCCCGCTGATTGTTGGAAGGACCTTGGGTATAGCTTGCCGGGCCGCTATTTGAGTACTTGTAGGTGAATCTGTGGCTCGAAACATCCCAGCTACCGCTACGTCAGCGGGGTTCATCTGCATGAGAATTTTGTACTTTTCTTCTCAAATAAAGAGTTTCTGTAGCGACAGTAAAGAAAGGTTTTTTAAAAACTTTTTATGCCAATCTATTTTTATAGTTGATTTAATATATATCGGAAAAGCAAATTTCATTCAAAACCATATTTAGAGGATTTAAATTTTCCATACAAAATTAAAATTTGAACTCGTGAATCTTGAAGACGAGCCCAAAACTCTAAGATTTGGAACTTGTACTCGTATGGTATTCGCGTAGATCAAGTTTTGTCAAAATTTTGCCAAAATTATGTTTTTGGAAAATGTTCTTTAATGCCAAACTGTTCCAATAGCTAATCTACTCTTATAAATCAAAAAGTAGCCAAATCGGATAATTTTTAGACGAATTACAGATTTTTTAGTCTGTTTTCCTACTCAATTGGTAGTATGGCCGTAGAAGTGGGGCTACAGTTATTTTTTTTTTTAATGGCGCAAAAGTATGTGTTGGAGCATGCACCTCCGCAGAGCAGTGGCGGAGAGAGAGACAGCGCAACTGTCTCTCACTAAGCACTGATCTCTTTATTCCATCTACTTCTTCACTTCTATTCTATATATAGATGTTGAGGTACATACCATTAAAAAGAATGAATATAAAAGATAGTGCAGGAAAATTATAAACAAGTAAAAATTCATGCTTAAAAAAAAAAGCGGCAGATGGAAAATGCGCAAAGTTTGAAGTTTGTTTTCTCTTTTTACCGGCATTTATCATGTGACTTGCATGTACATCAGTGGGGGCAAAACGCACACATGTTTAAAATTTGAGTGTGTGCGTAGCAGGGAAAAACAATGAGAGCAAAGAATTCACTGAGCGAAAAAATTTAATTTTTCATTAAATCAAAAGTTGGAATGGACTTTGCTAGCAAAAGTTCTTCAAAAAATGAAAAGCTACGCTTCTCTATCTATATTTTCTATGGAGAAAACTTTTTCCAACCCAATTTCTGAGAAAATTTTTCTCAGTGGAAACATTTTGATTTTTAGTTTGGGCTGTCAAATGAATTAAAAAGAGAGCAAATGAGAGAGCTTCTAAAAAAATTTGAGTGTTCCGGCAGCGCTGCGGCAGAATTTCCTACCCTATACACGCGTGCTATGTAAAATGAGAGTGTGCCCACCACTCATGTACATACATACATGCAAAGGTGCATAAGAGAGAGAGAAAAGAAAAGAATAAAATAAAATATGATTTACGAATGCTTAAAATAAGTTCATGCATGTATGAACAATGGAAAAAAAAGACAAAGAAAAAAAGTTGAGTGTTTGTTTTCTTTAAAAATGTACATTGTTGGGATCGGGGCGAGGTTGGTGCGCGATTCTTTAAGCAAACATGGATTTGGTTGTTCTTTCCTTTATTTAACTCAAATCAAATGGCGCGCGCTAAAAAACTTCGTCGTTTTCCCTCGCCTCGTTAGCTTCTCCTAGCGATCGCAGACGCCTCGTTCTTCCGCCATTTTTTTCATATATCGATAAGCTTACGTTTAGCATTTTTCAAAACTTCTAAACATTATGCAACACTAATTCTAACGATTTCATTTTTCAAATATAAACTTAATTCTAAACATTATGCAACACTAATTCTAACGATTTCATTTTTCAAATATAAACTTAATTCGATGACGGCCGTAACATTCCCTCCCCCGTAATTGATCCGTGGTCAGTTACCATTCTCCAAGCCGACGTCCAGAACTGCTACCTTTGTTGCTGGTCTTTCTATAGCACCATGCTGCGTCTTGATGGTCACCCGCCGAACTTGTCCATCGCTGGCCATCATTGCGTCAGTCACGCGTCCTTTTAGCCACAGGTTTCTAGGAAGAAGCTCATCCACGACTACGACGATGATTCCGATGGTGATTGGAGGTGCCTTCTCAAACCATTTGGTGCGCCTGGTTAATACGAGTGCATACTCCTTAACCCATCGTTGCCAAAAGCGGTCTCCGAAGCGCTGAGTCTCGTTCCATATACGCTTCAGATTCATTCCCTCTTTTGGCGGCGGCTTGTATCCGTTCGCTGATCCTAGCAGCAGTTGGTTTGGAGTTAGGGCAGCGTCATCCTCGGAATCCAAACTTACGAACGTGAGAGGTCGCAAGTTGATGATAAATTGCGCCTCCATCAGGGCGTTTCTCAACCCCTCGTCGTTGAAAGAGTAACTTGGGCAAATGTTCTTCAAGATTCCTTTCGTTGTCCGGACGAGTCTCTCCCATGCTCCACCCATGTGCGGTGCTCCTGGTGGGTTGAATTGCCACTTTATACCGTCGAACTTAATAGTGATCTTATCGTACTCGATCTTTTTCAGCTCCTCACGCACGGCTTTTTCCGTGGCTCTGAAATTTGTACCGTTGTCTGAGAATATTTCCTTAGGTGTCCCTCGAAGGGCCATAAAATTGGCTAGGCACATGATACATGAACTGGTATCTAGACTGTAGGCGATCTCAAAATGCACCGCGCGCAACGTAAGACAGATAAATAGAGCTACTCATCTCTTCTCTTTGCGCCGGCCGACGTTCACCAATAACGGGCCAAAATAGTCAACGCCTGTATAGGTGAACGGTCTCTCGAAGCTTCCAACTCTTGCCCTAGGGATCGGTGCCGTCTGGGGTGGTCTGGGAACTGCTGTGTCGATCTTGCATCGTTGGCATGTGTTTCGCACAGATTTGTGCAGTACTCGTAGCCGGCTGATATAAAACGAATTTTTGATGTCGTTTATTACAGTCTCATGAACGAGATGGGAATACTCTCCGTGGAAGCTTCTTACTATGAGGTTGGTTATCCGGCATCCATGAACTAGTATGACGGCGTCCTCAGCTATGTCAACTGCGTTCAATCTGCCTCTAGTTCGTAGTACTCCATCGTTGTCCAGGTATGCGTTCAATCCGGCCAATCTGCTTCCCTTGAGGAGCGCCGGTCCCGTGGATAACGTTTTTAGTTCTGCTGCGAAGGCGATGGATTGAGATTGCTTGTATAGCAGCAGTCGATCAATGAACAGGAGTACTAGCGCCACTGCTCTGTATAACCGCCGCCAATTTGAGAAATCGTGCACGTTGAACCACTGATTTCGCATGCGTCGTCATCACATGCTTCCGGATCTCCGAGGTATCGATGATGCTCTCCTGCTTCTTGGATATTGGCCAGTTGCTGGCATCGGTCTTCAGGAACTCCGGGCCCGTTATCCACGTCTCTTGTTGGATTTGCCCGGTGACCTTGGTAGCTCCATCTGCTACGTTCAGCTTTGAAGGAATCCACCGCCATTGCTCGACCAGTGTTGTTTCCAGAATTTCGGCGACTCTGTGCATCACGAACTGATGAAAGTTGCGGGGGTCCATAGTTAGCCACTGTCTTGGAGTCCGACCAGTATGTGGCGTTGTCAGTTCGTAGGTTGCGTGTGCTCATCACCTTTTGGCTAAGCGTGCTCCCATAACTGCTGCCTGCAGCTCCATAAGCGGAATCGAAAGTGGTTTTAAAGGTGCCACCTTAGATTTCGCTATCACCAAAGATACGACGACTTTGTCATCAGTTGCCACGCGCAAGTAGCAGACTGCAGAATACGCTTGCTCTCTGGCGTCGACGAATGTATGGAGCCCAATTTGATATGGCTCCGATGTGGCTGGGGAAAAGCATCTAGGGGCCTCGAAAGTCCTTATTTCTTGCAAAATGGTTTTCCATTGGCGCCATTCTTCTAGAATTTTCTCAGTTAGCTCCTGATCCCATTCAATTTTTTGCCGCCATATGCACTGGAGGAGTATTTTAAGTCCAATCGTCTGACATTATAAAAATCCCAATGGATCGAAGATCGACATCAGAACTTGTAATACTTCTCGCTTGGTAGGGCCTTGGTTTTCCGTCAGCACATCACGCTTCAGCCTTGAAAATCTGCAGATAAATTTGAACATATCATTATGTGGGTCCCAGGACATACCAAGTATCTTTTCTGTTGAACATAAATCCACGGGCTTTTGGCTTCCACCGTTGCCATTATCCTGAAAGCTTTTGAGTACTTCTTCCGAATTCGACGACCAGTTAAGGATCTCGAATCCGCCTCTGCGATGTACTTCTATGACTTGTCTGGTGATCTGGATGGCCTCCAGTTCTTTCCTCATGCTATCGATGAAGTCGTCAACGTAGTGCGCCCTTTGGATAGGGTTTAAGGTCAATGTGAACTCTTCTTGGTGGGTTTCCGCGTTTTAATCTCGAACAAAGTGCGCTATAAACGGCGCGCAGCTAATCATAGTCATAGCTCGCATGACATAGGTGTCTACTTTGTTTCTGCCTTTGTTATACCACAAAAATCGCTGTGCCTGCATATCCTCCTCGCGAATGTTGATCCTGTGAAACATTTCCGCAATGTCGCCGCAAATCGCTATTTTGTTGACCCGAAAAGTTAGCAAGACGTCTATGAGTGGGTTCAGGCAATCTGGTCCCCTAGGTAGTCATTTAGCGCGTATCCGTGTGCCTTTGCGGCTGCATCCCATACGAGCCCTATATTTTTCGGCTTGTTTGGATTCAGCGCTATGAATATTGATACCATGAACGGCTGTTCTTCCGGCTCGTTTCTTCCTCGGATAGCTTAAGCGCGTATCCTTTGTCTAGGAGGTTCCTGATTTGGGCGTCAATCTTTTCATACAGATCTGGTTCTTGAGAGACCTTTTTCCTCATGCAGGTAAGCCGCTTCAGAGCGTTACTCCGACTCTCAGGGAGTTTGTCGATACCACCGCGCCACGGAAGTCCAACTACATATTTTCCGGACTTCTTTTGGCAGGTGCTTCCCACTATCTTCACTGCCAGCTCATCTTCAGCTGAACATAGCTTTCGTGGTACGAGTGCATCAAGGTTGAAATGTTCCTTGATGTCGTCATGGAGTTCATGGATGGATGCTCCATCCTAGCATGCACTTCGATGCTATCGGCTCGTTCCATTTTCCTTCGCGGATCTTGCGAGGGACTGCTAGCTTCCAGTTTTTGGGTCCGATTAGCAAAGTCGGATGGGCAGAGTAGGACTGTAGCGGCAAGTCTTTCAAATGCTGGAATCTGTCGCATAGCTCCTTCACTGTCTGTATCGGTAATGCTATGTTTTGAACGGTCTGGACGTTGTTCAACTAGTAAACCTTATCGCAGTTCATTTCCGAGATTTGGACGGATGCTTTTACGGATCCACTCTCGAGTTGAGTCGTCTCTGCGGTCCACTGCAAACACATTGGCGCTGCCTGGTTTTGTATTCCCAGTCTTTGGAATACCATTAATTCCACAGTTCCCGGTTCGGCATCTTTTCCGGTGTACCTTGAGGCAGCAAAAACAGGCTTTACCCGCTCTGATTACCTGCCACCTGTGCTCCGCGTTGAGCTCCAAAAACACCTGACATTGTACTGGGTTGTGACTCGGGTCGCCGCCAGCTACGCACCTCAGTTGAACTTGCTGCTGAGCTGCTTCAGTATGGATCACGTTCAATTGTGTTTGTCCTCGTGCGGGTCCAGGCTCATCTGCCTCTCCCTTGTCCGGGCGGCGACTGTTGTGGGAATTGACTGCGGCCGTTTTGTAAAACGATGGCACCACCACTAATGACGCTGCCTCTGCGATTTTAAACAGCCAATCACTGAATGCCTTGACTGCGGCCACTCTATCGTCGCGGGGTTGCATTGCCCAGTTTAGCTTGTGTTGGTTGGGAAGCTTATCTACCAGTTCCTTGACTAGCATTGGATTGTTGAGATGCGCCTTCAGTTCACACGCCTCCATATTAGCACAGACGTTTCGTTCACAGACAGAACTGCCAGCGCGTACTCTATTAACGCCTCCAATCTGCCTTTGAGTGGTGCCAGTCTTCGCACCTTTTCCATCATTCTTTCTAGGATGTGCTCTGGTCTGCCGAAGAACATCTTCAAAGTGCTGATGACTTCTGGGACTAGGTTAGGAAGTAGGAGTTTATCTCTAACCAAGTCACGAGCTTTCCCTTTAAGCGACTTTTGCAGACGTAGCATGTTTTCCACATTCGTATATCCCGCTGCTTTCGTACTGGGTTCAAATTTGCAGACAAATAACGGCCAGTCCTCAGGATCCCCGCTGATTGTTGGAAGGACCTTGGGTATAGCTTGCCGGGCCGCTATTTGAGTACTTGTAGGTGAATCTGTGGCTCGAAACATCCCAACTACCGCTACGTCAGCGGGGTTCATCTGCATGAGAATTTTGTACATTTCTTCTCAAATAAGCGACAGTAAAGAAAGGTTTTTTTAAAAACTTTTTATGCCAATCTATTTTTATAGTTGATTTAATATATATCTGAAAAGCAAATTTCATTCAAAACCATATTTAGAGGATTTAAATTTTCCATACAAAATTAAAATTTGAACTCGTGAATCTTGAAGAAGAGCCCAAAACTCTAAGATTTGGAACTTGTACTCGTATGGTATTCGCGTAGATCAAGTTTTGTCAAAATTTTGCCAAAATTATGTTTTTGGAAAATGTTCTTTAATGCCAAACTGTTCCAATAGCTAATCTACTCTTATAAATCAAAAAGTAGCCAAATCGGATAATTTTTAGACGAATTACAGATTTTTTAGTCTGTTTTCCTACTCAATTGGTAGTATGGCCGTAGAAGTGGGGCTACAGTTATTTTTTTTTTAATGGCGCAAAAGTATGTGTTGGAGCATGCACCTCCGCAGAGCAGTGGCGGAGAGAGAGACAGCGCAACTGTCTCTCACTAAGCACTGATCTTTTTATTCCATCTACTTCTTCACTTCTATTCTATATATAGATGTTGAGGTACATACCATTAAAAAGAATGAATATAAAAGATAGTGCAGGAAAATTATAAACAAGTAAAAATTCATGCTTAAAAAAAAAAAGCGGCAGATGGAAAATGCGCAAAGTTTGAAGTTTGTTTTCTCTTTTTACCGGCATTTATCATGTGACTTGCATGTACATCAGTGGGGGCAAAACGCACACATGTTTAAAATTTGAGTGTGTGCGTAGCAGGGAAAAACAATGAGAGCAAAGAATTCACTGAGCGAAAAAATTTAATTTTTCATTAAATCAAAAGTTGGAATGGACTTTGCTAGCAAAAGTTCTTCAAAAAATGAAAAGCTACGCTTCTCTATCTATATTTTCTATGGAGAAAACTTTTTCCAACCCAATTTCTGAGAAAATTTTATCTCAGTGGAAACATTTTGATTTTTAGTTTGGGCTGTCAAATGAATTAAAATGAGAGCAAATGAGAGAGATTCTAAAAAAATTTGAGTGTTCATACTCTCAGTGTGCCGGCAGCGCTACCCTATACACGCGTGCTATGTAAAATGAGAGTTTGCCCACCACTCATGTACATACATACATGCAAAGGTGCATAAGAGAGAGAGAAAAGAAAAGAATAAAATAAAATACGAAATACGTATGCTTAAAATAAGTTCATGCATGTATGAAAAATGGAAAAAAAAGAAAAAGAAAAAAAGTTGAGCGTTTGTTTTCTTTAAAAATGTACATTGTTGGGATCGGGGCGAGGTTGGTGCGCGATTCTTTAAGCAAACATGGATTTGGTTGTTCTTTCCTTTATTTAACTCAAATCAAATGGCGCGCGCTAAAAAACTTCGTCGTTTTCCCTCGCCTCGTTAACTTCTCCTAGCGATCGCAGACGCCTCGTTCTTCCGCCATTTTTTTCATATATTGATAAGCTTACGTCTATCATTTTTCAAAACTTATTCTAAACATTATGCAATACTAATTCTAACGATTTCATTTTTCAAATATAAACTTAATTCTATGACGGCCGTAACATTCCCTCCCCCGTAATTGATCCGTGGTCAGTTACCATTCTCCAAGCCGACGTCCAGAACTGCTACCTTTGTTGCTGGTCTTTCTATAGCATCATTCTGCGTCTTGATGGTCACCCGCCGAACTTGTCCATCGTTGGCCATCATTGCGTCAGTCACGCGTCCTTTTAGCCACAGGTTTCTAGGAAGAAGCTCATCCACGACTACGTCGATGCTTCCGATGGTGATTGGAGGGGCCTTCTCAAACCATTTGGTGCGCCTGGTTAATACGGGTGCATACTCCTTAACCCATCGTTTCCAAAAGCGGTCCCCGCAGCGCTGAGTCTCGTTCCATATACGCTTCAGATTCATTCCCTCTTTTGGCAGCGGCTTGTATCCGTTCGCTGATCCTAGCAGCAGTTGGTTTGGAGTCAGGGCAGCGTCATCCTCGGAATCAAAACTTACGAACGTGAGAGGTCGAGAGTTGATGATAAATTGCGCCTCCATCAGGGCGTTTCTCAACCCCTCGTCGTTGAAAGAGTAACTTGGGCAAATGTTCTTCAAGATTCCTTTCGTTGTCCGGACGAGTCTCTCCCATCCATGTGCGGTGCTCCTGGTGGGTTGAATCGCCACTTTATACCGTCGAACTTAATAGTGATCTTATCGTGCTCGATCTTTTTCAGCTCCTCGCGCACGGCTTTTTCCGTGGCTCTGAAATTTGTACCGTTGTCTGAGAATATTTCAGAATATAGAATAGGCACATGATACATGAACTGGTATCTAGACTGTAGGCGATCTCAAAATGCACCGCGCGCAACGTAAGACAGATAAACAAAGCTACTCATCTCTTCTCTTTGCGCCGGCCGACATTCACCAATAACGGGCCAAAATAGTCAACGCCTGTATAGGTGAACGGCCTCTCGAAGCTTCCAACTCTTGCCCTCGGGATCGGTGCCGTCTGGGGTGGTCTGGGAACTGCTGTGTCGATCTTGCATCGTTGGCATTCAATCTGCATTCAATCTGCCTCTAGTTCGTAGTACTCCATCGTTGTCCAGGTATGCGTTCAATCCGGCCAATCTGCTTCCCTTGAGGAGCGCCGGTCCCGTGGATAACGTTTTTAGTTCTGCTGCGAAGGCGATGGATTGAGATTGCTTGTATAGCAGCAGTCGATCAATAAACAGGAGTACTAGCGCCACTGCTCTGTATAACCGCCGCCAATTTGAGAAATCGTGCACGTTGAACATAACCACTGATTTCGCATGCGTCGTCATCACATGCTTCCGGATCTCCGAGGTATCGATGATGCTCTCCTGCTTCTTGGATATTGGCCAGTTGCTGGCATCGGTCTTCAGGAACTCCGGGCCCGTTATCCACGTCTCTTGTTGGATTTGCCCGGTGACCTTGGCAGCTCCATCTGCTACATTCAGCTTTGAAGGAATCCACCGCCATTGCTCGACTAGTGTTGTTTCCAGAATTTCGGCGACTTTGTGCATCACAAATTGATGAAAGTTGCGGGGGTCCATAGTTAGCCACTGCAACACTGTCTTGGAGTCCGACCAGTATGTGGCGTTGTCAATTCGTAGGTTGCGTGTGCTCATCACCTTTTGGCTAAGCGTGCTCCCATAACTGCTGCCTGCAGCTCCATACGCGGAATCGAAAGTGGTTTTAAAGGTGCCACCTTAGATTTCGCTATCACCAAAGATACGACGACTTTGTCTTCCGTTGCCACGCGCAAGTAGCAGACTGCAGAATACGCTTGCTCTCTGGCGTCGACGAATGTATGGAGCCCAATTTGATATGGCCCCGATGTGGCTGGGGAAAAGCATCTAGGGGCCTCGAAAGTCCTTATTTCTTGCAAAATGGTTTTCCATTGGCGCCATTCTTCTAGAATTCTCTCAGTTAGCTCCTGATCCCATTCAATTTTTTGCCGCCATATGCACTGGAGGAGTATTTTAAGTCCAATCGTCTGGCATTATAAAAATCCCAATGGGTCGAAGATCGACATCAGAACTTGTATTACTTCTCGCTTGGTAGGGCCTTGGTTTTCCGCCAGCACATCACGCTTCAGCCTTGAAAACCTGCAGATAAATTTGAACATATCATTATGTGGGTCCCAGGACATACCAAGTATCTTTTCTGTTGAACATAAATCCACGGGCTTTTGGCTTCCAGCGTTGCCATTATCCTGAAAGCTTTTAAGTACGTCTTCCGAATTCGACGACCAGATACGGATCTCGGATCCGCCTCTGCGATGTACTTCTATGACTTGTCTGGTGATCTGGATGGCCTCCTCGTTCGTTCCTCATGCTATCGATGAAGTCGTCAACGTAGTGCGCCCTTTGGATAGGGTTTAAGGTCAATGTGAACTCTTCTTGGTGGGTTTCCGCGTTTTAATCTTGAACAAAGTGCGCTATAAACGGCGCGCAGCTAATCATAGTCATAGCTCGCATGACATAGGTGTCTACTTTGTTTCTGCCTTTGTTATACCACAAAAATCGCTGTGCCTGCATATCCTCCTCGCGAATGTTGATCCTGTGAAACATTTCCGCAATGTCGCCGCAAATCGCTATTTTGTTGACCCGAAAAGTTAGCAAGACGTCTATGAGTGGGTTCAGGCAATCTGGTCCCCTAGGTAGTCATTTAGCGCGCATCCGTGTGCCTTTGCGGCTGCATCCCATACGAGCCCTATATTTTTCGGCTTGTTTGGATTCAGCGCTATGAATATTGGCAGATACCATGAACGGCTGTTCTTCCGGCTCGTTTCTTCCTCGGATAGCTTAAGCGCGTATCCTTTGTCTAGGAGGTTCCTGATTTGGGCGTCAATCTTTTCATACAGATCTGGTTCTTGAGAGACCTTTTTCCTCATGCAGGTAAGCCGCTTCAGAGCGTTACTCCGGCTCTCAGGGAGTTTGTCGATACCACCGCGCCACGGAAGTCCAACTACATATTTTCCGGACTTCTTTTGGCAGGTGCTTCCCACTATCTTCACTGCCAGCTCATCTTCAGCTGAACATAGCTTTCGTGGTACGAGTGCATCAAGGTTGAAATGTTCCTTGATGTCGTCATGGAGTTCATGGATGGATGCTCCATCCTAGCATGCACTTCGATGCTATCGGCTCGTTCCGTTTTCCTTCGCGGATCTTGCGAGGGACTGCTAGCTTCCAGTTTTTGGTTCCGATTAGCAAAGTCGGATGGGCAGAGTAGGACTGTAGCGGCAAGTCTTTCAAATGCTGAAATCTGTCGCATAGCTCCTTCACTGTCTGTATCGGTAATGCTATGTTTTGAACGGTCTGGACGTTGTTCAACTAGTAAACCTTATCGCAGTTCATTTCCGAGATTTGGACGGATGCTTTTACGGATCCACTCTCGAGCTGAGTCGTCTCTGCGGTCCACTGCAAACACATTGGCGCTGCCTGGTCTTGTATTCCCAGTCTTTGGAATACCATTAATTCCACAGTTCCCGGTTCGGCATCTTTTCCGGTGTACCTTGAGGCAGCAAAAACAGGCTTTACCCGCTCTGATTACCTGCCACCTGTGCTCCGCGTTGAGCTCCAAAAACACCTGACATTGTGCTGGGTTGTGACTCGGGTCGCCGCAAGCTACGCACCTCAGTTGAACTTGCTGCTGAGCTGCTTCAGTATGGATCACGTTCAATTGTGTTTGTCCTCGTGCGGGTCCAGGCTCATCTGCCTCTCCCCTGTCCGGGCGGCGACTGTTGTGGGAATTAACTGCGCCCGTTTTGTAAAACGATGGCACCACCACTAATGACGCTGCCTCTGCGATTTTAAACAGCCAATCACTGAATGCCTTGACTGCGGCCACTCTATCGTCGCGGGGTTGCATTGCCCAGTTTAGCTTGTGTTGGTTGGGAAGCGTATCTACCAGTTCCTTGACTAGCATTGGATTGTTGAGATGCGCCTTCAGTTCACACGCTTTCATAGTAGCACAGACAGAACTGCCAGCGCGTACTCTATTAACGCCTCCAATCTGCCTTTGAGTGGTGCCAGTCTTCGCACCTTTTCCATCATTCTTTCTAGGATGTGCTCTGGTCTGCCGAAGAACATCTTCAAAGTGCTGATGACTTCTGGGACTAGGTTAGGAAGTAGGAGTTTATCTCTAACCAAGTCACGAGCTTTCCCTTTAAGCGACTTTTGCAGACGTAGCATGTTTTCCACATTCGTATATCCCGCTGCTGTCGTACTGTGTTCAAATTTGCAGATAAATAACGGCCAGTCCTCAGGATCCCCGCTGATTGTTGGAAGGTCCTTGGGTATAGCTTGCCGGGCCGCTATTTGAGTACTTGTAGGTGAATCTGTGGCTCGAAACATCCCAGCTACCGCTACGTCAGCGGGGTTCATCTGCATGAGAATTTTGTACTTTTCTTCTCAAATAAAGAGTTTCTGTAGCGACAGTACAGAAAGGTTTTTTTTAAAACTTTTTATGCCAATCTATTTTTATAGTTGATTTAATATATATCTGAAAAGCAAATTTCATTCAAAACCAAAACTTTTTCCAACCCAATTTCTGAGAAAATTTTATCTCGGTGGAAACATTTTAATTAATTAATTAGTTTGGGCTGTCAAATGAATTAAAATGAGAGCAAATGAGAGAGATTCTAAAAAAATTTGAGTGTTCATACTCTCAGTGTGCCGGCAGCGCTACCCTATACACGCGTGCTATGTAAAATGAGAGTTTGCCCACCACTCATGTACATACATACATGCAAAGGTGCATAAGAGAGAGAGAAAAGAAAAGAATAAAATAAAATACGAAATACGTATGCTTAAAATAAGTTCATGCATGTATGAAAAATGGAAAAAAAAGAAAAAGAAAAAAAGTTGAGCGTTTGTTTTCTTTCAAAATGTACATTGTTGGGATCGGGGCGAGGTTGGTGCGCGATTCTTTAAGCAAACATGGATTTGGTTGTTCTTTCCTTTATTTAACTCAAATCAAATGGCGCGCGCTAAAAAACTTCGTCGTTTTCCCTCGCCTTGTTAACTTCTCCTAGCGATCGCAGACGCCTCGTTCTTCCGCCATTTTTTTCATATATCGATAAGCTTACGTCTATCATTTTTCAAAACTTATTCTAAACATTATGCAATACTAATTCTAACGATTTCATTTTTCAAATATAAACTTAATTCTAAACATTATGCAACACTAATTCTAACGATTTCATTTTTCAAATATAAACTTAATTCTATGACGGCCGTAACATTCCCTCCCCCGTAATTGATCCGTGGTCAGTTACCATTCTCCAAGCCGACGTCCTGAACTGCTACCTTTGTTGCTGGTCTTTCTATAGCACCATGCTGCGTCTTGATGGTCACCCGCCGAACTTGTCCATCGCTGGCCATCATTGCGTCAGTCACGCGTCCTTTTAGCCACAGGTTTCTAGGAAGAAGCTCAACCACGACTACGACGATGATTCCGATGGTGATTGGAGGTGCCTTCTCAAACCATTTGGTGCGCCTGGTTAATACGGGTGCATACTCCTTAACCCATCGTTGCCAAAAGCGGTCTCCGAAGCGCTGAGTCTCGTTCCATCTACGCTTCAGATTCAAGAAAAATAGGCGATAAATTGCGCCTCCATCAGGGCGTTTCTCAACCCCTCGTCGTTGAAAGAGTAACTTGGGCAAATGTTCTTCAAGATTCCTTTCGTTGTCCGGACGAGTCTCTCCCATCCATGTGCGGTGCTCCTGGTGGGTTGAATCGCCACTTTATACCGTCGAACTTAATAGTGATCTTATCGTGCTCGATCTTTTTCAGCTCCTCACGCACGGCTTTTTCCGTGGCTCTGAAATTTGTACCGTTGTCTGAGAATATTTCCTTAGGTGTCCCTCGAAGGGCCATAAAATTGGCTAGGCACATGATACATGAACTGGTATCTAGACTGTAGGCGATCTCAAGACAGTTAAACAGAGCTACTCATCTCTTCTCTTTGCGCCGGCCGACGTTCACCAATAACGGGCCAAAATAGTCAACGCCTGTATAGGTGAACGGCCTCTCGAAGCTTCCAACTCTTGCCCTCGGGATCGGTGCCGTCTGGGGTGGTCTGGGAACTGCTGTGTCGATCTTGCATCGTTGGCATGTGTTTCGCACAGATTTGTGCAGTACTCGTAGCCGGCTGATATAAAACGAATTTTTGATGTCGTTTATTACAGTCTCATGAGCGAGATGGGAATACTCTCCGTGGAAGCTTCTTACTATGGTTATCCGGCATCCATGAACTAGTATGATGGCGTCCTCAGCTATGTCAACTGCATTCAATCTGCCTCTAGTTCGTAGTACTCCATCGTTGTCCAGGTATGCGTTCAATCCGGCCAATCTGCTTCCCTTGAGGAGCGCCGGTCCCGTGGATAACGTTTTTAGTTCTGCTGCGAAGGCGATGGATTGAGATTGCTTGTATAGCAGCAGTCGATCAATAAACAGGAGTACTAGCGCCACTGCTCTGTATAACCGCCGCCAATTTGAGAAATCGTGCACGTTGAACATAACCACTGATTTCGCATGCGTCGTCATCACATGCTTCCGGATCTCCGAGGTATCGATGATGCTCTCCTGCTTCTTGGATATTGGCCAGTTGCTGGCATCGGTCTTCAGGAACTCCGGGCCCGTTATCCACGTCTCTTGTTGGATTTGCCCGGTGACCTTGGCAGCTCCATCTGCAACATTCAGCTTTGAAGGAATCCACCGCCATTGCTCGACTAGTGTTGTTTCAGAATTTCGGCGACTTTGTGCATCACAAACTGATGAAAGTTGCGGGGGTCCATAGTTAGCCACTGCAACACTGTCTTGGAGTCCGACCAGTATGTGGCGTTGTCAATTCGTAGGTTGCGTGTGCTCATCACCTTTTGGCTAAGCGTGCTCCCATAACTGCTGCCTGCAGCTCCATACGCGGAATCGAAAGTGGTTTTAAAGGTGCCACCTTAGATTTCGCTATCACCAAAGATACGACGACTTTGTCTTCCGTTGCCACGCGCAAGTAGCAGACTGCAGAATACGCTTGCTCTCTGGCGTCGACGAATGTATGGAGCCCAATTTGATATGGCCCCGATGTGGCTGGGGAAAAGCATCTAGGGGCCTCGAAAGTCCTTATTTCTTGCAAAATGGTTTTCCATTGGCGCCATTCTTCTAGAATTCTCTCAGTTAGCTCCTGATCCCATTCAATTTTTTGCCGCCATATGCACTGGAGGAGTATTTTAAGTCCAATCGTCTGGCATTATAAAAATCCCAATGGATCGAAGATCGACATCAGAACTTGTAATGAACTTGGGCCTTGGTTTTCCGTCAGCACATCACGCTTCAGCCTTGAAAATCTGCAGATAAATTTGAACATATCATTATGTGGGTCCCAGGACATACCAAGTATCTTTTCTGTTGAACATAAATCCACGGGCTTTTGGCTTCCACCGTTGCCATTATCCTGAAAGCTTTTGAGTACTTCTTCCAAAATCTTGAATAAAGCCAAAACAGAAAAAAAAATCTTTGAAACTCTTTACAGGAAATGGCGGAATCGCTTTATAAACCGTCCATGTGCGAAAACATCGAAAAAGCCCTACTTTGTTGCGAAATAGGAAATGTTGGTACGATAGTTTAAAATATGTGCCGAGTCAGAGTGTAGCGAGAAACCACCGGAGGATTTCTTGACGGTGTATTTCTCTTCAAAGCAAAATTCTTAATGCGAGAGACGTCTGATTAGGAATCTAACTCCAGCTTTACTTTTTAATATCCGGCCTAACTCACAACATTATCACTCACCCAAATTCGCAATGTAATTTTTGTATTCGAGGCACTAATTACAGTTGGCGGAAACGCTGAAAGGATTGTATCTTTTTTCGTCATAAAAAAGAAAAGAAGTCTTTGGTTAACCAAGAGATTGCTGTTTACTTGAATGTACTACGTCTAAGACTAGAGGTTAACAATATCCAGGAAGCATCAGTGTTGCCAAAATGAAAGGGAGAAAGCGTAAAATTATCAATTAACCGTGATATAAAACCAGTACATCAACCGATGCAAAGAATAACTATTACCCTTGAGGACAAGGGGAGGTGCCAAATTCAGGAGGCACTAAAGCAAGACATCATTGAGCCAGTAAAGGGGCCCAGACCGTGAATTTCACCATTAGGAAAAACAGTCTATGGTTGGCCAACCGGGAAACCCCAGTGCTTCAAAAATGTTCAATACAACAATTGATGCAAAGAATCCCAGTTGCCTTTACGGATACGGTGAGGTGCAAAATTAAGGAGGCACTGAAGCAAGACATCAATGAGCCAGTAAAGTTGGTGGAATTGACCATTAGAATTGGTATTGAAAGAAAAAGGAGACATCAGATTATGCCTGGACATGCCCTTTGGAAAACAAAGCCTTAGGTACATAACTTGCGGTTTTGCAAGTTAACTTGCAGATGCAAGCCCAATGGCATTGGGAGCCGTTTTGCTAAAATTCTCGGATGAGAATGACCTAAGAATAATCTCATTTGTCAAAGTTTAACGGACATATGAATCGATATTATCAGACGGAGGAGGACAGTTAGCACTAATATGGGCAGTAGACAAACTGTACGACTACATTGCCGGCTTGGAATTTGAATTGATAACGGACCAACCCTTACCCATTAAGCGTTCAAGTTGAAAGTAATATATAGGACAGCTAAGGAAAATGTTAACGTATGTAAATGAAAATGTATAAATTTTTTTTTTTAAATTTGGTTATTTATCTCTAGTTATCGCTAATCTAGTAAAATATAGTTTAGAGGACCGGGAGCGAAAGATCCATACAAAATCAAAGAAAAAGTTGCAAGCTTCTATCTTAAAAAATACTTAAGTTGGTTTTTTACCAATTACCATTTCCGGTCGTTCAGTTTGTTATGAACTTATATACTGACTTATAAACTGAATGAACAGGAAAGAAGGGTGTGTGCAAAGTATGAAGTCGATAGTTTCAAAACTGAGAGATTAGTTTGACGGACATGCTCATATCATCTCAGGATCAAGAAAATGTATACTTTATCGGGTCGGAGATGTCTCCTTCAAAAAATATAATACCCTCTGCATGGATATAAAAAGGTGGCAGTAACACAGTGTTTTTACACAAAAAAAATAAAGTACAAAAATTTTCAAAACAAAATCAAAAAGTTGCTCGCGACGCGTCGGTGAAATGTAGGTTAGGTTAGGTTAGGTTGAGGCGGCGATGCGGGGCGTCACTGACACGCCCATCCACTTAAGCCGCTGGGGCTCCTTGTGATACCGCACAGTCAAGAGGTCCTACCAGGGGTCCTCCCCCTTCCTATCTACTAATGTGCCCAAGAGTGTGCTATCTTTCCTGCGGCGGCTCGCGGTCCCATCCAGCTTTCCGGATGAAAGCAACGACTCTGCGTGGAGCGATCTCCGCGAGGTCTGTAAGGTCCGTGAGTGCTGCTGCGCTCAAGAATTTGAGTCGGCTGCGCCCCAGCTCAGAGCAGTAACAAAGGAGGTGAGCGACTGTCTCTTCCTATTCTACATCCCAACAGCTCCTGCAGTAATTATAGTGTGGCACCGCTAATCTAGCCGCGTGTGCTCCTATTAACCAGTGTCCCGTGATGAGGGTGATATTCTCTCGTGGTCCCTATGTCCGGGCACCCATATGAGGTGGTTGTCGTGCACTGCCATCTCGTTAAGCGATCTGCGACAGTGATTTACTATCCTGGAGTTGCATAAAAATCCCTCAAAAGCTTTGAGTGCCGCTTGACTGTCTGAGAAGTGCTGGAGACCTAAGTGATTCCGCGATAGCTATTACTTTTGCTTGAAACACACTACAGTGGTCGGGGAGTCTGAGGGACTCATTTAGACACAGCCGCTTGAGCCGCTCATTTATCCCACCTGTCTATTCAACTTTGAACCGTCTGTGTAAATATGAAGGGAACTGGCTGGTTCCGGGATTTGTGTGGCACATTCCTCCCTCGTTGGAATGGATACCTTATATTTTAAGGTGGGACGATCAAAAGGTATACAGAAGTCTTTAGCCCCCGTAGGCGTAAAGTGGTGTAGACCCGTCTCGCGTAGCCTAATTGCCGATAGCGTGGCTATCTTGGCCCCCACTATCTCTACAGGTAATAGGTCGAGTCTGTTGGTCTAGGGCGTCTGTTGGTGTGGTACGTAGACTGCTTGTTATCTTTACATGAAGTTTTGAGAGCAGGCCAACCGAATACCACCCCGTAGAATAGGACTTATGACCGCTGTGTAAAGCCATCTGACTATATTTGGAGACATTCTCCATTTGAGTTCAATTGTTTTTTGGCATGTATAGAGCGCGGTTGTTGTCTTGCTTGCTCTTGTGTTTGACTTCCAGTCCAGTTTCCTGTCTAGTGTAATCCCTAGGTACTTGGCGTTACCGCTGAGGGAGAGTGTTTCCCCTGATAGTTTCGGAAGCCTTAAATTTGGTATTTTGTACTTCCTAGTGAAGAGGACAAGCTCGGTTTTGGATGGGTTTACACCTAGTCCGTGCCTAACTGCCCATGTTGAGAGTACCCTCAGTTTGTCCGTCATGCAGTTGCATAGAGTCTGAGAAAATTTTCCAGAGAAGGCAATTGCGACACCATCAGCATATGCAATAACCTTGCAACCACCACCTTCTAGGGATCGTAGTAGGTTGTCTATTCCTAGTCTCGTCAACGCATTGATTATCGTACATGGCAGGATGTTATTGAACGCACCTTCTATGTCTAGAAAAGCAATGAGTGTGCATTCCTTCTCACTAAGTGCCTTTTCAACGAACTTAGTGATCCCGTGGAGTGCATCTCCGTGGATCGGCTCTTTCTATACGCATCCTGTGATCACGTGATATCATCTGGGTTGATGGTAAGATTAATTTGGAGGCCGATTAGTCTCTCCGTTGTCAAGACAATGGTCCTCAAGAGGAGGAAGGATGACAGGCTTATAGGTCTGAAGTCCTTAGGGGTGCAGTGTGATAGTTTTCCCGCTTTGGGTATGAATACGACCTTCGTCCACAATCAGAGAGCCTGTGAGAGCCTCTAGGGTTTCTTTACTGGACGTGGTCCATCTACCTTCCGAGATTTTAATGTATCCTACATTTGGTGCAGTTGTTGCGAGGACCTTTCTGAGTCGGGAGGCCTCCGATGTCAATTAAATGTTTCGTGCAGAACTTGGTCCAGGCATTCCTCTTTGCCCTACTCAGTTTTTTGTTGTACTGTCTGAGTTCCGCTTTGTGCACTTTCCAGTGTCAACCATGGCATCCAGGTCTTTCCTGCTGTCAACGTTCGTTATTGGAGGTTTCCCCAAAGATCTTTCTTATTTTTTCTTATATAACTCCCAGTTCGCTTTTCTCGCGTTGCGTACTGTTAGTCGATTGAAATTCTCGAAATTGACAATTAATTCTTTGTATCGATGGTCCGAAAAAGAGTGTTTCTAACAATCCTGTCAGCTAGGGAGTAAAGGGGCCCATCCCGGGCGAGCATGTTCGACGAACATGTTGTGCTCGACGAAATTTTTCCTGTGGATGGTAGTGTTCGTTGTCAAATTTTGTGTTCGTCAAAATGTTCGAATGGAATTGAAATCGTTCTATTTTGACAACGTTGGCAACAACATGCTCGTAAATGGATAGCAATGTTGGCACGAACGTCAGTTGGAAAAACGTTTTGGTAGAGCAAAATGAATAAAAAGTTCCTGCTAGATTTTATTTATTGCATAAAAAATGAGCCTCTGCATCCTTTTTCGCTTCATTATACCCTTGCAGAGAGTATTATAATTTTGTCCAAAAGTGTAAAACGCAGTGAAGGAGATATCTCCGACCCTCTCCGACCTCCTGAGTTAATATGAGCATGTCCGTCTGTCTGTCCGTTTCTACGCGAACTAGTCTCTCAGTTTTGAAGCTATCGTCTTGAAACTTTGCACACACCCTTCTTTCCTTTGCACGCAGTATATAAGTCGGAACGGCCCGGATCGGCCGACTATATCCTATAGCTGCCATATAACTGAACGATCGGAAATGACCCAACTTTCGTGTTTTTGAAGATAGAAAGCTGAAACGTAGTACAGATTTTATTTTTGGTCAGTTGATCCAACCTACCAAATTTCATAAGGATCGGCCGACTATATCCTATATCTGCCATATATCTGAACGATCGGAAATGGTACTTGGTAGCAGTGTTGGGCAAATTTTAATTGAAGATCAATTAAAGATTAACAATTAATTAATTGGTAAATGTAACCACAACAATTAACAATTATTCAACTGTAATTGTGAAAATTTTCAAATAACAATTATTTAATTGTTAACTGTATTAGTAACGATTAACAATTTATTAATTTTCAATTGTTTTGTTAAATTTAATTAAAAATAACAATTATAAAATACCGAATAAAATAAAAGACCGATCCAAATAATAATCAATAATTTTAATTTAACATGATTAGACAGACAAAAGCAATTTAAAATTTCTTGTAATAATTTAAATTACACTTCAGTACCACTCTCTTCTCGAACATACTGTCTGATAGTTTGTGACTCTTTGGCAGATTTGTCATTGTCGCAAAAGAAAAAAGACGTTCCACTGCAGCTGACGATGGCAAAGGTGTGTTGTATTTAATAAAAACACTTTTTATCTCAGGATATCTATTGAGAAGTTGTAAATCTTGGCTTTCCTCGGCAAAAAAATGCAACATCAAAAGTTCTGCTTTAGTCATTGGGGCATCAGAGGAGCATCCGTTTTTACTTGAGTTTGAAATATCCGAGTCTGAGTCAGAGTCAAAATTAAAAAAAATATTTTCTTGGGTACTTTTTGTTGTTGCTACTGTTGCTACTGTATTTTCACTCATTTGTTTGGAAATGTATTTTTCTACCAAGTTGGTAGAAATATCAACTTTCGTATTTTTGAAGATAGAAGCTTGGGACTTTCTTTTAGATTTTTTATTGTAATTAATTGGTTTTATTATGACGTAATCATAAGGATCCGCCAACTATATCCGATGCTTGCGATATATATCCGGTTTTAACTGCAAGGGTATATAAACTTCGGCTCCGCCCGAAGTTAGCTTTCCTTTCTTGTTTTTTTTTTATTTACTTATATTTTTTTAATAATTTTTTTTTTACTTTTAATTTTTACGTTATTATTATAATTTTGAATTGCATTCTATTAAAATTTTTGTAATAATAAATGACGGGCGCGTCGGATAACAAAATGCCGGAAGGACTCCCTTGAAATTTTATTAGCATTTTATTAGCGGGACATAATGAAGAGTAAAACAATTTTACAATTGTAAAATTAAAGAAAAATATTACAATTAAAGCAATATAAAAAAAAAATAATTATTATAAAAGAAAGCAAAAGTTCAAAGTACTAACGAGGATTTGAACACAGAAAAATTACACATAGAGTAACTACTCTTCTATGCATTACGCTACCATCCTGTCTCGATCTGCGGCGATCAAAAATACTATTTGTTCTACCAACTACCACATCAGCGCATCGAAAACAGAAACGAGAAATTGAAATTGAAATGTGGAAGCCAAAACATTTTTACTCCGTCGTGCGAGCAGTCACACATACACACATAGGTTCACATTTTTGTTGACGGGTACATGTAAAGAGTTCTAAAAATAGAATCGTATGCATGTGCGTTTCCCCCCTCACCAACAGGCTCGACGCAATAAGTTGACCGTTTTGGGCCCTGATGTCCCATCTATGTACTTTATAATCTTTGATTTAACATATACAGTCCACTTATCGAAGCTCTACTGTACCATCGTATGCCCCACATGCCCTTGCCCTACTTGCATGCATTTAACTGCAATTATCCATATAATTTCCAAATATTTTCTGCTTCCAATTTCAGAAAATATATAGCCGATAAAATTAAAAAAAAAAAAAAAATTACATTTTCTAAAACCAACAATTATAAACCGCCATTTCACTACAAATCCGTGTTGTGTTTTTCGGTTCTGTTTATTTTTCTTTGAGGTACGTACAGGGTGCCGACGGCATAACCGGCTGCATAACAAAACAGATTAAAAAATCAATTAATTATAAATTTATGTATTTCAAATTAAAACTACGAAAATTTATTTAATTCTTATTTTTCGTTCGAGCAAAGGGCCAGGTTTTTTAATTCACCTTTCCGGCCACTCAATAATTAAAGTCGAAGATTTAATTATCGGAAAATTATAATTAATTAATTTAATTATCCACCTTCTGTCCGAATAGAGCCGCGGTTTTAATTCCATCTTCCCGGCTTCGTGTTAATTAAATTCAATTAATTAAATATTTAGGTTTCAATTCCACCGTTCCAGCTTCAGGATAATTAACCTCAATTGATTAAAATTTGAGATTTTCAACCCCACCCGTCTGTCTCCATAATAGTTAAATCCGACAATTAGGAAAAAATTAATTATTTATTTTCTCTCTGTGTTAAATCCAAGCCAAGGTCAAGTCCACCTTTCCGGCTCCGCAAATTCGAAAATAGTTAGGAATTAAATATTTACGTACGAGCCATACTGGTCAAAAAATATACATATATAGAAAGTCATCAATTATCTTTCCGAACGAGCACGAATTTTCCGGTCCTTTTCCATTTTCCGCGCCGTCATTTTTCCAGACGTTGCTCCTACTCCGCATCTGGCAACATTCGCCTAGAATCTCGACAAACCTTAGCCCATCTGGTTTTTTTGGCTTCCTGAAGTTTCTCCCACATCCGAATTGTGCCGCATCCGACGTTCCTCTCGACATCGGCGCTACTAATTCCCACTTGGCCTTGCAATCGCATTTCGTCCGAGATCTCACCGGTCTCATCACATTAGTGACCGGCTACCGCTTCGAACGAGCCACCTATTGCGCACGTCAGTCGACAAGCACTGACCAGCGAATTGGTGTCTGAGAATGCCCACGGGAGACGACCAAAAGCCACGTCCGATCCCAACCATCCGTTTGGAGAGATCTCAATCCGCTTCTCCGCGGACGCCTCTTTTAAAGCCTAAGGCGTACAGTGCCATTCCAAGGTCAAAGAGTGACGAATCCGTCAGTACAATCCCCGGTCCTTCTCAGAGGCAGACTCATTCCGTCGCAAAAATGGCTCAAAGTGCGGTCGACGTGGCGCTGAAGAAGTTCATCGCTACAACAGATCGAGTTAGCCAATTTGAGGCCAACATAAATACTCCGGGCGCCAGAGAAACGGACTCGGGCTCCCAATACATGTGCGAAGTCCATCGGGACCAAATTCGGGCACTGTGGGAGAAGGTGGAGAAAAGCTATGAGAGCTGCTCCGATTTGCTAGCCGAGTCTGGCGACAATGCGGCCATCTCGACAGTGCTGGAATCGAAGTATAGCTACTGTTACTCCGTCTATTCAAGATCCGTCTATTTGCCCAGCTTCAAGAGAAAATTGCTTCCCATACTACTTCGGCTTCCGTCAATGTACACACGCCCGCGTCTACAGGCTGCCGGTTACCTCCGGTGGATACCGAGGTCTTCGCGGGTGATTATCTTCGGTGGCCCACCTTCCGAGATTTGTTTACGGCCATTTACATCCAAAACTCGCGGCTCACCCCGGTAGAGAGGTTGTTCCACTTGTTGTCCAAAACAAGTGGGGACGCCCACGCCATTGTTTCCAAGGCTCCGCTTACCCATGAGGGTTTTGACGCCGCGTGGCAAAGCCTCACAGATCGCTTTGAGAACCGGCGGCTATTGGTCAATAGCCAGTTGAAGATCCTTTTCAATATCCAGGCTATTTCTCAAGAGTCCGGGGTCGCGCTGAAGGAGCTGCAAGCCACCATTCAGAGTTGTCTGACAGCCCTAGCAATGTCCTCCATCAATGTTGAGGCTTGGGACTGCCTCCTGGTATTCATGATTTCGTCAAGGCTCCCCAAGGTCACACTCTCTATGTGGGAGCAATCCGTCCATAATAAGGCTGAAATTCCAACATGGAAGGAATTAGACAACTTCCTGACAGAGCGCCATCGCACTCTAGAGGCAATCGACGACGTCAGGCTCCGCTAGTGGCTCCGTTCAACTTCCGCCAAGGTCGGGAATTCCTATTGCCCCCGCTCGGAGGCTCAATGCACACGAGACTCGAGTGGTTCCGGGCCAAAAGGGCTGCGATCTCTGTTCGAGGGAGAACCACCCCATTCGCTTATGTCCGCGGTTCCTACATATGGATGTAAATGGGCGCTTTGACTACATTACAAGGAAGCACTTATGTCTAAACTGTTTTGGCCGAGGGCACCAGCAGCGAGACTGCACGAGCCCCCGTACATGTTTCACATGCCACAGCCGACACCACACCCTCCTGCACCGCGGCAATCCGTTCGCCACCGCTCCAAGTCCGCCTATGCCGCCTACCGCTCCAAGTCCGCCTACGCCAACAAACGGCTCAGAGGATCAGTCGAATGTGCAGGTGTGTTTCGCTTCCGGGTCAGGAGCAGTCCTACTGGGCACGGCCCTTATCAACGTGTGCCATTTGGGGTGCACCGTCCAGGCACGAGCACTAATAGACTCAGGGTCCGAAGCGACCTTCATAACGGAACGACTGTTCGTTAATCCTTCCTTCAAGACGATTCAAGCCCAAGTTTCCGGCCTTAATCAAACCATTTCCGCGCAGTCTACTAAATTGTGCCATTTCTCCATTCGGTCGCCGTCAAGACCCGGGCTACAATTAGAGACTGCGGCTTATATTCTTCCGCAGTTGGCAGGAAATCTGCCATCATATCCGATTTCGCGAGATCGTCTCAAGGGGCTGCCCGATATTACCCTGGCGGACCCCAACTTCTTTGAGAGCTCCCAAGTCGATGTGTTATTAGGAGCTGACATTCTTCCGTCCATTCTCCTCGGTAATTCCAAGGCTAACATCTGCGGGTCGCTTCTCGGTCAGGAGACCATTTTCGGATGGGTGTAAAGCGCAGCGTGTCTGTTTTTTCCGCACGAGTTGCCCGCAGCCTCGGTGACTCACTGGTTCAGGGTTTCGATTCAAGATGCGAGCATAATTCTGTTACGACTCCTTCTTCGATTTACACATCGCATCACGCTGCACGGTGGCAATCAGCTGATGATCCGACTGATCCGGGCCTAATTCTAGATTCCAAGGTCATATTCAGCACGATGTCGCCACGCTCACGCAACGCCCCGTCACTGGAGAGCAGATGTACTCGAGGTACACTATCCTACCGATGCCGAGTCTGCAATGGGATCCATCTGTTGAAGAAGTGTCGGCGCTTCCTACGCCTTAGTGCCGAGGAGCGGCTCCGAGCGGTTCTCGTGAACCGCTATTGCTCGAGCTGCCTGGCCCACGAGCACTCCGACGGATCCTGTCGGCGTGGGGACGGCTGTAAGACGTGTGGTCAGGATCCCCACACGCTGCTGCACCCCGGGACCAAGGAGCACCGGTCACCGCCCACGGGAGACAGTACACGGGGTGTCTCGCTCTCTCGTCGGCCGTCATCCGCCAACTCCCGGCGCGGTTCGGGTGCTTCTCGCCCTGCGTCCGCCATTTTCCGGCCCTCACAAGCCGATCCACTGCCATCGACTTCCCGGCGCTCGTCGGCAACTCCTCGGCATTCTTCCGCCACTGGCTGGCAGTCGTCAAGCGCTCCACTGCTTTCGTCCGCCACTCATCGGGTGCCGTCCACCGCTCTTCCGCCCGCGTCATCCGTGCCTAGGCAACTTTCCGCCTCTCCTCGAGGGCCCCCGCAGGACGCGCTCGCTGCGCCCCCCCTATCGTCGCTGCTGAGACGGAACATCGGGACCCGGATTTTCGACACGGGGGCCTTCATCGACCCGTGTACGCCCTCTAGCTGCAGTGACGCATAGCTAGCGACGAGGGATCTGTTGCAACCCGAGCGATTGCAAGGGGGGGAGAATGTTTAGGTGAGGGGCCGTTGTGCCGCTCACCTGAAGAGCGCATCCGCGCTGAAGAGCGCACCCGCGCTAAAGAGCACAACCGCACTGAAGAGCGCATCCACACTCGCCCCTCTGTGCCCTCTCTTCTCGCTCGTTGGTTGTCGTCGATCTCTTTTTTGTACTAGTTTTTAAGTTAATTCGATGTAAGCAGCCCAATAAAGCTGACCGCGTTATATCCACTGGAAGACGCCCCCGACTTTTTATTTATCATTTCATCCCTAATCCTGGAATCTTTGGCGGCAACCACGCCCCCCTACAAACAGTTATCAAGGTCAGACTGAAGACTGCATTGGGCAGAGATGGATTTGTACTGAAGACAAAGCTTTACATCATCTGCATACATAAGAACTAGAGAGTTCGTTAAAGCAGGGGGCAAGTCGTTTATAAAAAGCGTAAATAATAACGGGCCAAGATGATTTCCTTGAGGGACGCCGGATGTAGCACGGACCAGACGGGACTGTATGTTTTTAAATAAGACTCTTTGTGTCCTTCCATCTAGGTAGCTGGAGATCCACGTTAAGAGGTTTTTAGGAAAACCCAGCATATTCAGTTTACTCAACAAGAGTGAGTGATTAACTGAAGCAAATGCTTTGCTGAAGTCTGTGTAAATTACATCGGTTTGATATCCCTTACAAAAGCCATCTATGACAAAGGATGTCAACTCCAATAAGTTTGTGGTGGTCGAGCGACGCTTAACAAAGCCATGCTGACAAGGAGTGAAAATCGAAGAGCAAAGGTGTTGCAAATGAGGGGTAATTAATTTTTCAAAAAACTTTGGAATTGCCGACAACTTAGAGATGCCTCTGTAGTTGGCAGCCTCGGACTTTTTCCCTTTTTTATGTAGGGGAATTATAAATGATTCCTTCCACTTAAGGGGAAAAATCGAGGTTTCCAAAGATAAGTTGAAAAGTCTTAGAAGAGGTTTGCACAGAGCCCTGGCGCAGTATTTTAGCACACAGTCTGGTACTCCGTCAGGGCCTGGCGAATATATGGGTTTTACCCTTAAAAGACCCGATAATAAGTTGTTCTCAGAAAAAAACGGACAGAAAATACGATTTGCTGCTTGAATGTTATATGCGTAAGGCTGATCAGTCAATTTAGGAGGAGAAGAAGTTGTTTGAAAAAATTCTGCGAATAGATCGGCAATGGCCTGATCCAAAGTCGCAGAGGAATTTTCAAACGTAAGCAGGGGTTAAAAAGATACGTGTTTACGCTTAGTGTTTACAAAATTATAAAACTGCTTTGGATCCTGAGTAAATTGAATCCGGCAGCGGTCAATATAATTATAGCGGTCAATATAAGCTAGTAGGTATCTTGAGAAATCAACACTACTGCAGGATTTTTTATATTTAAGTAAAAGCTTATTTTTTTTATTTTTTAGGTTAGTGAGACACCTTGTAAACCAAGGAGGATTTGTTGAAGCGGACGGATATTTCCAAGGCACACATAAGTCAAAAAATGTATTTAAAGTAAAATAAAATTTTTCTAAAGTGACATTAGGATCAGTGCACGCCAGAATATCAGACCAGTCAAATGTATCGATAAGGCTATTAAGTTTCAGAAAATCATCTTTACGGAAACAGCAAATCTTATTTACCACTCTCGGAGACATCTGATTGATACCAGGAGTGGTTTCGATTGAGACCTCCAGCGTGGGTGATATGGATCCTCTGGGGTTGAAAGGGGAAAAGCTCTGGAGAGATCAGTACCATCCGGATCAGATACAAAACATAAGTCTAAGAGCCGACCTAGCGAATTTCTAACATGATTGATCTGACCTAGGGACATGTCAAACATGCCTGCGGTGAAGTCATGGTAAGTTATAAAGTCGTATTATCAAATACAAGCGAACATATGTTCATATATTTTATGCGCAATTAGCTTATTTTGATTAGTGTATATTGTGTTATAATTACGAGGGATTGAAAAGAGAAAGATACAAACATTTATTTAATTAAATAAAATTATTTTTTTTTTATATTAAAAATAAAGTCAGCATTAACTTCATTTTCTACGCAAAATTTCATTGAGATATATTTCTTTATTTTCTCTTTTGGTAAAAAAAAAAACAGCTTGCCATTTGAAAAGATGGTCTCATGGGCCTCATCGAGGTTTTCGAATATTTTTTATAACATCGATGTTTTTCCATATCTAACTTCACTACGAAAAGCAAAGCTAGAACCAACAGATCCGATGCTATCATCGAGCTCGGCCAATACTTTTAGCAACAAAATTCTATCCAAAGAATAGACCCGCTGGAGTATTGGATACACTTTTGTATTTCGTTTTGATATTTAAGCATAGTACTGAGTTGACGAAAATCCGCTGTTGAAATTCTGATAGCGATTTTGCACTTTATTCAACTACCGATCTAGTGTGACCAAAAAAATGAAATAAGGTAATACTGAACAGATGTTGTTTGTAAAAAAAAAAACAAATAAGCAAAAATGAATTCAAAACGATTGGATGTTGGTGTTTTGTTTAGGTATTTCGCCGCTAAGGAGCTGATTAAGAAATAGAAAGCTGGGTCAAAATCAAAATCCAAATTACTTACAAATCATTTCAATGGCATTTTATGGCATTAAAATGCACCTTGTGGGTCAAATCCCATATTATGGGCTTCGTCTTGACCGCAGAAATTAATTTTAATTTGTCCTGGCGCGTCGAAAATTTTTCGGGCCGACTATTTTTTTGTTTGGTCAATTGACCCTCCATGTCACACCTATAGAAATAAATTGAAATATTTCTTTTAACTCCCCGAAAACAAAAATTTTCGTCAACTCAGTACCCGCAAAATCTCAAAGGCCAAAATTTCTTCTTCTTTCCTTTTTTACACCGTTTTTTTTATATGGAGTTTGACAGCTGTCACTCGTTGGACAGCGGATTTTCGTCAACTCAGTACTATGCTTTATTGATGAATAATTACATTTTTTTTATAGGTAGTTTAATTCAGGAAGTTTAATTCAGCTCACTAGCGCAGTGTAATTTAAAATAGTGTTGCTCATTCCACAACTCTCGCTGCTCATTTGTTTTTGCAAATGCTCATGCCTACCGAGTTGTGTGAGTCCGCTCACGCCATAAGATTCGTTGCTCACGCCATAAGCATCGTTGGTCCCATCATAAGCAAAGGGCAATTACAATAACAATTTTTCGTGTTTTCCCTATTCTCCTCAATCGTACTAATCCAGTGGTCGGCACCCCAATACATTGATATGATTTTACCGCATTAGTGTTAGTAACGAATAGAAGAAAGTAGGCTGTGAGCATGACGTTTCACACATTTATACTGTGTGTGTGGCAGAGCTCGGGCAGAGAAATTTCCTATGCCCCCGAGATAGGGCCGTGCCGACCTCTGTACTAATCCGAATGAATTTTGTTGTTGGAGTGCCGAAAACTTTTCACTGCAAAAAATTCATTCTTGATTTTGTTTCTGTTAAAATGGTCGACCTAAAGGGATGAATTTCTTCTTCGCAGATCTTTTTTTAAAGTAAGAAGCTCTGAATTATTTCTCATTATATAATAATCAGCTGTGGTAAAAAAGAAGGGCCTTTTTATTTGCTGTAACAAAAAGTATTTTTTATTATATTGATATTTTTAAACCCCTTGTGGATAATACTATAATTTTATTTTTCAGTGCATCCACATGGATGGGAAAAAAATTCTCGCACCAATGTATTGTTAATTTTTTGCATTGGTATGGGAGATTTCACTCCCGTATCACTTACCATACATCACATAGGAAGGGTACAGGAAGGGTATGCAGGCACAATTCACATGCTGAGAACCAAAAACTTTGAAGCATACCTGTATACCCTGTTCCTTTCTTAGGGTTTGGTCATTGAGCTTTATCAATGCCGTAAATAAAAAACGAATTTATATTTAATTTAAAACGTTACAAATGTTTATTCCTGCATGCAGATGAAACCGGATGATCCGCAGATAGACCAGCTTATGGTGCATGCAGGGATATATAATATGTAATATACAGAGAGAGGACGGCCCGACAAGTCACCTCGAGCTAAAGCTCTCGAAAGTGGAGAGGGCGGCCCGACCTAGACATTGCCGAGCTAAAACTCTCTATAGAAAGCTTGTTGAGTCGAGCGGCCGAGAGAGAGTCGGCTTGCGATCAACAAAGCCTTTGTACAAACTTAAGCCTAATAAATAAACATTACACTAAACATTACATAAACATTATTTAAACATTATTTAAACATAAACATTAAACGCCGTGCTGCTTGACCCGACACTTAGTATATTGATTTTTTATGATTCGTATAAATATATATATACAAAACATTTTACTGCTAACACCTAATCTTATTCTAAAATAATTGTAAAATGTATGCTGAAATATTCAAAATTTAATATAATTTCTTTCGTCATTTCACCCAATAACGAATACCCGAATTTTGTTAGGGTAACAAGCCTAAAAAGTTAGAAAAATAAAAAATTGTGTACGCTGGCTTCGAAACGAAATCGCACGCACACATGCACCTGTGTATGTGAATATGTGACACGCATACATACAAAGATCAATCCAAACGCAGGCCAACCTTCTTCATCACGCTTTTTTCAGAGACTAAGGACCAGAAAGCATTCAATGAGAATATGAGCCTAAGATGTACGAACGATGAGCGTAAGAAAGAGAGTAAGAATTCGGTCTGGGGCCTGCTGGGGCCCGTCGCAAGAAATTGTTGCATCCTTGTTGTTAGTGCTAAAACCATAGGCATAAAAACGGTTTAGTTTCTAAAACAAAATCAGTGGATTGGTGCCTACTTTTATTTAATTATTTTAGTTAGTTTTGCGATTCATGAAGTTCTTATTTTATGTGAATATTTCTTATATGAAGTCGTTATTTTTTTTATTTAATAAATATTAGTTTTGTACAATATATTTCTTATTATTTGCAGAAAATTACAGGAAATTTGAAAAATTAAAAATAGTTTGATGTTTTTAAACATTTATGTACTGACCAGCGTTTAAAAAACCGCGGCAAATTTCAGTTAATATGATTTTGCTTCTTCTTCTGAAAAAGTCACCGTCTTGTTCTTTTTTCTCTTTTCTTTTACTTGCAATTAGAACGCCGCTAGACTCACAAGTGTTCAGCTATGGCGCAAAGTGCCGTGTGGAAATATTTTGAAAATAAAGTTGCCGAGGATTTTGCTATATGCAATATGTATATGCAAAAAAAAAAAAACCTAAAAACAATAGAGTGTCGAATTTCAAAACTCATTTAATAAAGCAACATAAAGTTGAATTAAATTCAACTCTTGAAAACATTGAATCGTCATCAAATTACTCGATTAAAACCGTGCAAAAAAAAAAATAATTGAAGTCAACAAAAAACAACTGTTAAGATCCTTCATTGGATTGGTAACGGAAGACAGCATTCCTTTTAATGTTTTAAATTCACCAAACATGAGGAATATTCTCGATCCAATTTGGAAGGTCTTAAAACTGTGGATAGACAAATAATGAAATTAAATGCATTAAACTGCAAAAATACTTTAAAAGTAGTGGAAAATAATATAAGGAATCACATATCAAATTAACTGAACAACAAATTATTATCTTTAAAAATAGACAGTGCAACCCGATCGTCCAGAAATATATTTTAAATTAGTGCACAATACATAAACGCGGTTGAGATAAAATCAATAATTTTGGGAATGGTGCAGGATTAAGAGGAGCCAAAAATCTTGCCGCCGAAGTGGTGAAAGTGCTTAATAAATATAATATTAATTTGAATCAAATCGTATCCATAACTTCTGATAACGGTGCAAATATGCTAAAAACAACAAATATTTTATCATTTGTTTCCAAAACAAAATACATAAGAAAAATCTCCAATGGATATCGTGAAATATTTGAATTAAAAAAATTGAAAATCTTACAATTCGATTTTCCAACCAGATGAGATCTACGTACATAATGTTAAACAACTTGTTGGAAGCCAAGGATATTTTAAGTAAAATTGAATCTATTAAAAACATAAAATAGTTAAAAACATAAACCATAAAAAAATTTCAAGAGGAACAATTACATTACAGTAACTTTTACGCCCAATGGCTCAAACTTAAAATATCTACCGAAAAATTTGTAAATGATACAAATCATAATTTTACGAAAAGTATTGGAAATTCAATTTTAAATTCTATTGAAAAACGAACAACAAATTTATTCTATTGTTTAACAACAAATTTATAGTTTCTTGCTTGTTTTTGGATCCACGTTTTTAACATATATTATCGCCGCAACAAAAAAATGACGCAATAAATCATTTAAAATTTATTTGGGATAGACTTAATAGTCTTCACCCTACTGGCAATATGTGAAATGCAGAACTATTTTTTTCATGAGGAAGACGAGTTGTTAGAAGCGTACTTATCTCAAGGCGTTAAATCAGAAGTGAACAGTACAATCGATGTGTATTCAAAAATTGTAAACCTAAAACTTTCTTATCAAAGGATTGACATAGACGTTTTGTCTTATTGGAAAGGCAAGCAGTATATGTACACCCAAAAATATAATATCACGATAATAATATTAAAAAAAAATATATGTCGATATATTTTCGTCAACTCAGTACTAGGCTTTATATTTTTATGTTATTTTATCCCAACGAATTTTGATTTAGTTTTTTATTTTTGTAAACTTAAGAATAATTAAAAAAGTTTAAAATAAACAGAATAAAAAAAAATTCAAGTACACTGTACGCAATTAGTAATGTTTGTTATGCCGTACCTCCAACTCAGGTAAATGAAAATAGCCTAATTAATTAAAATTTTATCCTTTATTATTTTTATAACAGGTGTCCATTAAACGAGCTTTCTCTTTAAGTCTGGTGCTTACCGATCGATTAAGCAATTAAGCCACGATGTTCTTGAGAACTAGGGCTGTTGTATTTTGAAAAAATATCGTATTGATGATATTTGCTGTGAAAAAAAATCGATATATCGAGTTTTTTTGATATTCTTTTATTTTACGTTAAAAACCATTTTAATATTGGATTTCAAATGGCATGAACTGCAAATAAGAGCTATTTTGTGGAACAATAGACTATTTCTTGTTTAAAAAGTGAATTGGAAAAACAATTAATATTTATACCTACTCTCAAGCAATACAATACTCTCAAGTACTCTCAATTCATGAAGTTCGTATTTAATGCTTTTAATTATTAATTAGAAATCAAATCTTTATTTAACGATTTTAAAAAAACCCGTACGGTTTGCTTGGTGGTTATTTTTGAAATGGGATAATAAATTTGTGGTGTTTCCGCTAGTTTTTATTACTTTCAGGCAAAATGTGCATTTTGCTGAATTAGCTTTCACCTCCGTCTAAAAGTCTTTTGTCGAACTCATTTTTACACCTTGTCTTTTCACTTTCTGGCTTAAGAGTGATCAAACATAAAATATCGGAAATATCAATTCAAAAATATCATTGTCGACTACTTTTGCCCAAAAAAATAATATCACGATAATAATATTAAAAAAAAATATATGTCGATATATTTTCGTCAACTCAGTACTAGGCTTTATGTTTTTATGTTATTTTATTCCAACGAATTTTGATTTAGTTTTTTATTTTTGTAAACTTAAGAATAATTAAAAAAGTTTAAAATAAACAGAATAAAAAAAAAATTCAAGTACACTGTACATATGCAAGTAAATGCTAAAGCCTAGTACTGAGTTGACGAAAATCCGCTGTCGCACGAGTGACAGCTGTCAAACTCCATATAAAAAAACGGTGTAAACAAAGGAAGAAGAAGAAATTTTTGTCTCCTAGATTTTTCCGGTACTCTGACGACGAAAATTTTTATCGAATTGAATGGCGTTGCCGGATCAAAAAAAATAAACAGCTGATTTTGGGGTGTTGAAAGAATTAATTTTATTTATTTCGATAGGTGAAACATGGAGGGAAAATTGATGAAAGGAAGAAATAGTCGGCCCGAAAAATTTTCGGCGCGCGAGAATAAATTGAAATTATGTAATTAGTGCGGTCAGGGCGAAGCCCATAATATAGGATTGCCATTAAATGGCATTGAAACGATTTTTGATTGATTTTGACCCAGTTTTCTTTATCTTAATCAGCTCCTTAGCGGCGAAATACATAAACAAAACACCAACATCCAATCGTTTTGAATTCCTTTTTGCCTATTTGTTTTTTGTTTACAAACAACAGCTGTTCAGTATTACCTTATTTCTTCATTTTTTTTGGTCACACTACCTCGGTAGTTGAATAAAGTGCAAAATCGCTATCAGAATTTCAACAGCGGATTTTCGACAACTCAGTACTTTGCTTTATTCTGAATTTTAAATAAGTATAATAGAAAATAAATTATTTAAAAACAAGAAAGGAAAGCTAACTTCGGGCGGAGCCGAAGTTGATATACCCTTGCAGTTAAAACCGGATATATATCGCAAACATCGAATATAGTTGGCCGATTCTTATGATTACATCATAATAAAACCAATAAATTACAATGAAAAATCTAAAAAAAAATCCCAAGCTCCTATCTTCAAAAATACGAAAGCTGATATTTCTACCAAATAACATTTCCGATCGTTCAGTTATATGGCAGCTATAGGATATAGTCGGCCGATTCTAATGAAATTTGGTAGGTTGGATTAACTGACCAAAAATAAAATATGTACTAAGTTTCAGCTTTCTATCTTCAAAAACACAAAAGTTATATGGCAGCTATAAGACATAGCCGGCCGATCCTTATGAAATTTGGCATGTCGTATTATTTTGCCAAAAGTAGCACTCATGTAAAATTTGAACTCTCTTACTCTGAAAACACCAAAGTTATACCATTTCCGATCAATCAGTTATATGGCAGCTATAGGATATAGTCGGCCGATCCGAGCCGTTCCGACTTATATACTGCGTGCAAAGGAAATAAGGGTGTGTGCAAAGTTTCAAGACGATAGCTTTAAAACTGAGAGACTAGTTCGCGTAGAAACAGACAGACAGACAGACGGACAGACGGACATTCTCATATCATGCTCCTTCACTGCGTTGCACACTTTTGGACAAAATTATAATACCCTCTGCAAGGGTATAAAAAAAAATTAATTTTATTCTAAAAGTTACACATTGTAATACCACTGTGCATCGAACAGAATTCAAAGTGTTGAAAAGACTTTTTGACAGGGACCGTAAATAATGATTATTGTCGCTATTTTTAAATGAATAAATCAATCACTTTCAATCAACATAGAACAAGCTTGACTAGCACGTTTTTTTCCTTTGAGTTTACATTATGCATATCCTTGATGATTTTTAATTATATTTATTCTTATATTGTTAAGCATTATTTTTGAGCGAAAAAAATAAGAATCGCAAATAATCATTATGCTTGAACAAAAAAATAAAACTGAAAAATAATGATTATTCGTGATTTTTATTTTTTTCACTCAAAATAAAACTTACCAAACAATAACTTTTGATCCTTTATAAGGACATAGGACAATATTGGCAATATCCTTAAAGGATAAGGATTAAGTTTCCTTCTCATAAACTGAATATAAGGAAAAAAAAAGGTTAACAGTTATTTGCGAGCTATGACCACTAGACATTGCAATGTTGACCGACTGAGTCCGACGCTTGTGCCTGCTGAGTCCGTAAACCAGTGGTCGGCACGGCCCTATCCCGCGGGCATGGGAAATTTCTCTGCCCGAGTTCTGCCACACACACACGGTTCAAATGTCTGAAACATCATTCTCACAGCCTACTTTCTGCTATTCGTTACTTATACTAATTTATTAAAATCATATCAATGTATTGGGTGCGACCAGTGTCGTAGACCTATTACTGAGAAAAAGTAACGTCATAAACTATCAGAAGAAAATATTTTACAATTTTAATTACTAAAAAACTTTTTATACAGCTTATCAAAAATAATAAGTTAAAGCAAACATATGTTAAAAAAATATTTATTTTGATGCAAGGATATTGAAAAAATTTCATACTCCTAAAAGATTTTTTCGGTAGCATACAAGACTACATAATGGAACTTTTGTTTTGGAACAAGTGTACGCTTTGGGATTTCCGCAATGGGCAACAAAACATAATTTCGGAGGAGGTAGTAAAAGGCTTTTTTGCGCTTTCATTGGAAATTCTTGATTTGGAGGAATCAATATATAGGTTGCGCCTTTTGAACTAACATATATAAGTTTTGGATCGCAGGATTTTTGGCATTGCTTATTGCGCAAAGTCGGTCGATGTTTATTGGTTTCTTGTTTCTTTAGTAGGCGATCCATTGTTTTTTTTTTATCTTTTTCTCGCCGCTCATCTGCTTGCTGTTTGCGTTTCTGTGATTTTAAAGTAGCTCTTTTGATGTCCTCCTCAGTTTGTGGCTTATCTTTTTCTTTGTATCCACTGGGTAAAGCTATAAGTTCTTCTTCAAACCCACTAAAACTTTCTTTAGCTCTTTTGTGCATAGCACGTTGCCTCGCTGTCATCAATTTTGGATCCTTAAGTTTTTTCATTTCATCATCAACGTCCGCTAGATTTCCAGTTTCTATTGCATTTAACCATCGTTCCTCATCGCTTGAAGTATCACTGTTACGACGCTTTTTCATTTTTTTCGGAGATGTTCCAAATTTTCCAATGTCCTTTGGGCGCAAATTGGTACATTGAAAATCATTCTCGTTTAATTTCTTTAAATTGTTCTCGTACTGCTTAACTGAGACATTTTCGGATGTTGCGGAACGAAAAGTTACAGTATTTGATGACAAGGAAAGCGATTCATTCTTTGTCCCGTGGGATCCTTGCCTTGTAAAGTTATCTACAAATTAATTTTTTTAGATAAAATCATAACTTGTGTGTTTGTAATTATTTACCCATTTTGTTACGGATAAATCAAATTACAGAAGCAAAGGCTCCAACAGTACTTCTATATTCGTCAATTTAGCGCCGATTTTCTCACTTTGATGTGGAACAACGAAATATGGAACTTTAGCAAATTGTTTTTTAAATATTTCTTAATAGCGTCCAACTCAGTGAAAAATTTTAAATATATCTCAAACATGAAATCAAAAAAGCCACTGAGGTTAAATAAAAACCAGGGAAATAATCATTATGAGTTTTATTTTTAAAATCACAAAATAATCATTCTTTTCTGAGCGAAAAAATAAAAATCAGAAATAATCATTATTTTATGATCAAAAAATAAAAATCACAAAATAACACAGTGCGACAGTGATTTGGAACTTTTGAAGAGACCTAGTAGGAATTGTTCATTAGATCGAATATAGTATAAAACCGTGTTTGAAATTTTTCGAACACCCTCAAAATCCTGATTTATATAGAAAAAACGGTTTTTTTGGGACTTTTTTGGTCTTAAAAATTCCTAAGCGCGTAATTTTAAACCGATTTTAAAATCGGTTAAAATCGGAAATTTTACGTTTTTCAATAGTTAAATGTTGTAGCTTTTGAAAAAAAAAATAGATCTTCAATTTATTTTAACAAAAAGGATACAATTTTTACACAAGAAACTCCCATTTTCTAATTTTTGTCGTGTTTTTCGGACTTTAACGTCATTTTTTCGGTGCAACTTGGGACATTGGGAGGTATTTGTTGAAAAAGGGCGTTGCAGACTGTGTAAGACAGGAACTCCATTGTCAAAATGTATTAAATGTAAAGTATACCTATGCTGCAACAACAATAAAAACTGTTTTTTATCTTACCACACTTAAAAAATGAAAATAAACAAAAATAACCATCAACTCAAAATTTATTCTTTAATACACACCATTGCCCAACGTTGCCCACAAGCAACTTCCGATAGCGCCCAAACTAGAAAAAGTTGGGGTCGAAAGGGTTAAAAACTAGTCTCTTTGAAAGCTCGGTTCAGAAATACATAAAATTTTTGTAGATGGAGATGACTTTTTAAAAAAATGATATTCCAAGTTCCTAATTAATTAAAAATAAAAAGATTAAATAACTATAAAAAATTCAATAAAATGTTTTTGGACATTTTGGTGTGTCATGAATGGTGTGTCTTGACTCCAAATTTTCGATGTAACGTGAGAAAACTGCATCGATGGTAGCGTGGTAGATACTTGCAAGAACTGAGTTAATGGCTTGGAATCTTCTTTTTCATTTTTAATGAAAAATCCTAATGTCATTTTTAAACCATGTCTATCACATACACGTAAAACCGAATGGATTATTTATAAAATCACGGTGAAAGTTGTTATGTGCAGTTTTAAACTTATTAAAGTCTGAATATTGTAATAGATCACCACTATTTACATCACAATCAGGAGAAGGATGAGTTGAAGTCGTTGATAATAGTTCACGTAAGAGGTTAGCACGTGTTTGCCTTCGTTCACTTCTATCTCGTTCAATTTCAGTTCTACTTTTTTCCGTTTTCTATTCTGATCCATTCCTTCACTCGCCCGTTTGTTCTCCCGCCACGTTTTTGTCTTTTCTGCACCCGACTTCGGCATATTTGCAAAAATCTCTCGATTTAAGTAATGAAGAAAAACAAAATACGTTGCTTATGATCACTTTGTTAGAAACCAACAGCTGTTTTCCGCGATCGCGACGCCGCCTGAACGCAGAGAATGACATGAAACACAGAAAGTCTTCCGTCTCACTCTCGCTCGATTCCCGGAGGCCTCTCACTCTTACTTACTATGTTAGAGCGAGCGTCACCAAAAAGGTTGCCGATCGAGATTTCAGAACCCTCCCATAAGAAGTTTCACTTGAAAACTAAAAAATCTTCCAAAAATTGGTTTCTATGATTTATAGAAGTTTAGATTCAATTTTCTTAACTTTTAGTGGTACGGAAGACTATTAAAGAAGAAATCATGGTACTAAATGGTACCTGTATATGTGGTCTAAGGAAATATGCAGTAAAATATCAAGAAAACCTAAAAAATCTAGTCTAAATCTAAAAATCAAAAATAGTAATTATTTTGTGACGTCTATTTTTTGATCATAGAATAATGATTATTTTGTGATTTTTATTTTTCGATCATAGAATAATGTTTATTTTGTAATTTTTTCTATTCGATAATAGAATAATGATTATTTTCTGATTTTTTTTTTCTTTCAGAGAATTATTATTATTTTGTGATTTTTAAAGTAAAAATCATAAGAATAATCATTATTTATGGTCCCTGATAAAAACTGTGTAGAAATGATTTGACGCAACTATCAAATCAATAGAAGTATTTTTCCGTTTTTACTATCTCTGTAAAACGGAAGATCTATCTTTGTCATCGATCACAAAGATTGCTGTTTTGTGATAGAAAAACGAATAATTTTTCAACTTCTTTGACTGTGGTGCAGCAAAAAACCTTAGGTTGCAAGCAAACCTATTAATTGTTTTTACATATGGCCAATATCCAAAACATTTAATTTAAACCAAAACAATCACATGCCAACGCTTTTTTTAATTAATTTAAAAAAAGTGAATCGCATAGCTTTTGATAAGCACTATAATTTGTGCAAACATTCATTTTTAAAATGATTTTCTTCTTTAGATATTTAAATAAAATCCAAATTGTCAAATAAAACAATACGAGTCACAAGCCACCCAGATAGAAGTTACTTATCAAAAACTAGTTTACACACTGATTTCAGCAAACGCAATAGAACATATATTCTGAAACAGCTTTTAAAATTTAATAAATCAATAATAATTTGTACATTTTTATGTTTTAATTAAAAATATGGAGTAGTTTTTTTTTCTAACTCCCACACGCGATATCTCTTCCAATATTGTTTTTATGTTTTATTTTTACCTTAAATGTTATTAGAGGGGATGGCGTCTCATTTTATTCAATATCCATTTTTTATATGTAGCATTAACTTCAAACCAAACCATATATAGATAGATATTATAATTTTGTTTGGTATGGAAATTAACGCCAATTAAGCAAGATACACAATAGTTCAATTTTATTGGATATTATTATTAAATTAACTTTATCCTTTAGCTGTTTTCTGAAAATTTTCATTTATTTAAAAACTATCTTCAAAAATACGAAAGTTGATATTTCTACCAAATACCACTTCCGATCGTTCAGTTATATTGCAGCTATAGGATATAGTCGGCCGATTCTAATGAAATTTGGTAGGTTGGATTAACTGATTCTATTCAAAAATAGAATATGTACTAAGTTTCAGCTTTCTATCTTCAAAAACACGAAAGTTGGGTCATTTTCGATCGTTCAGTTATATGGCAGCTATAAGATATAGACGGCCGATCCTTATGATTTGGCATGTCGTATTATTTTGCCAAAAGTAGCACTCATGTAAAATTTGAACTCTCTTTCTCTTAAAACACCAAAGTTATATGGTACCATTTCCGATCAATCAGTTATATGGCAGCTATAGGATATAGTCGGTCGATCCGGGCCGTTCCGACTTATATACTGCGTGCAAAGGAAAGAAGGGTGTGTGCAAAGTTTTATGTCGATCGCTTTAAAATTGAGAGACTAGTTTTCGTAGAAACAGACAGACGGACATGCTTATAACAACTCAGGAGGTGATCCTGATCAAGAATATATATACTTTAAAGGGTCGGAGATGTCTCCTTCACTGCGTTGCACACTTTTGTACAATATTATAATACCCTCTGTAAGGGTATAAAAACTGGTATAACCCAATATAACCGAAAAGACGCTGAACTACAATTTATTAAAAGCAATAGACAAGCTTTTTATAACAGTTGTGATGTGCTTAACCTAAACTAGTGGATTGCTTAAAAAAAATTAAGTGCTACGCAATCAGCACAATGAGCAACGATCAAAAGAACGAGCGTAGAAGTTCAGTGAACTAAAGAAACGGCTTCTACTCCTACTTTTCAACCCGCGATACCGAAGTGTCGATTAAGAGCAACCCGGCTTTACTGACCGCTGAAACCCAAAGAGCACCCACTCTGCTCACTCTGACTCCCGCGTCATGGAGTTCGCAGTGTAAAACCCCCCTCGAATATCGGAAACAAATTTCGCAACAACAACCAGCAGTGCTACAATTTCTACAATCACAGCGACAACCACTGCAACTCAAAGTACCGCGACGTCAACGACTACAGCGAGTACAAAAACAACAACTTCGGAAAGTGCCAAAGCGGCCACGGCCACACAGACTGGAATGGATCGCTACATCCAAATTAAGCGCAAGTGGTACTAAAGGGAATAGAACCTGATGTTACCACCGCGGAAATTAAAACCGCCCTTAAAGAAAAAGGCTTCGCCGCCAAGAATGTTATTAACATTCTAAATAAAGATAAAAAGCCACAACCCCTCTTCAAGGTCCAGCTCGAGCCAGAAAGCAGGTCGCTGAAGAAGAACGAAGTCCACCCAATCTACAACGTGCAATATCTTTTGCATCGGAAAATCACTGTTGAAGAGCCACATAAACGAAACGGTCCAGTGCAATGCACTAACTGTCAAAAGTATGGACACACAAGGTCTTACTGCACACTTCGGGCTGTCTGTGTAGTCTGTGGGGATGCCCACAAGTCCGCTTGATGCACTACAAACAAGGACAGTACCGTGAAGAAATGTGGAAACTGCGGAGGCAGCCATACAGCAAACTATAGAGGATGTATGGTGTATAAGAAGTTAAAGAGTCGCATGCGTCAAGCGACCGCAACGCGAAACCAAAATTCACAGAAAACTACGCCAGACGTCTTTTTTGCCAAAGCTGCGAGATCCTCATTCGGTCCACTAAACACCACCAACGGCTTCTCCTACGCCGATGCTCTACGATCTGGAAGAGAAATTCCAATTCAGCCTAACTCTCAAAGCGCTCAACAGGCCCCAGAACAGCCACACAGCAAAATGGAAACTATGATGCTTACCCTCCAACAAAGTATGATGGAGCTTATGTCATTCATGAAAACGACCATGCAAACGCTTGTTCAAAACCAGAACATGGTGATACAGCTTTTCGTAGCACAACAGTATAAATAATCTATGCAGGCGCTACGAATATCAATGTGGAACGCCAATGTCTCACGGCATAAACTAGAATTATCACAGTTCTTAACCGAAAACCATATCGACGTTATGCTACTGGTGGAAACGCATCTTACAAGCAAATACAACTTTCATATAAGAGGCTACACAATCTACCGCACAGATCATTCAGATGGGAAAGCCCACAGCGGAAGTGGAGTTCCAATCAGAGAACGCATTAAACACCATTTTCACAAAAGGTTTGCAACAAACTTCTTGCAGGCCACATCGATACAAATTCAGTCATGCAACGGAAGCCATTCAATCGCTGCCGTTTACCTCCCTCCTCGTTTCTCAATGTCGAAAGGACAATTTATGGATCCCCAAATTCACTTGGGAATCGATTTATAGCCGCAGGAGACTACAACGCCAAACATACGCACTGGGGATCACGTCTAGTGACTCCTAAAGGAAGACAATTGTACAATGCAATTGTAAATGTGAAAAATAAACTGGACTACGTTTCCCCTGGAAGTCCCACATACTGGCCAAACGATTCACGCAAGCTTCTAGTTCTTATTGATTTTGCAGTGACAAAAAACATACCTAGCAATCTAATAAGTGCCAAAGCAGTCTCGGACTTATCGTCAGACCATCGCGAAATAACCGAACAGCCCTTCGACAGAAACGAACTGGCTAAAATACAAGAAGTACGTGAGTGCCCACGTAGAACTCACCCCGGAATTTAACATCTAATCGGACATCGACTACACTACGAGCGCCCTGGAAGAAGTACTCGTTGCGGCAGCTAAAATCTCTACTCCTCATGGGAAAGAAGTAGACCGAAACAAATACTTCAAATCTAATCAGCAAATCTGTTCGAGCTGTTGCTCGTGCGAGAAAAGAGGCACACGCGTCGTGATTGCCACTCAGCAGATCACCAGCTTCAAAACAACGCCTTAAGGAAGCAACCTGATCACTCACCAACAGGAAGAAAATGCACAGCTGAGGTACATCCAGAATCTCTCGCCAACAAGCACAAAGTACGCCCTGTGGAGGGCCCACCCAAATCTTAGTGCCCCAATTGAAACGACCATCCCATAAGAAACTCCTCGGGATGCTGGGCTCGCAGCGACGACGAGCGAGCTGAAACATTCGACACACATCTCCAAAGTGTCTTCCAGCCAAACCCAGCCTCAAATTCATTCCTCCTGCCAGAAATTCAGCCAGAGTCCTCCCCTCAGCCAGCCGCACCTTCATTCCGGCCGAACGAAATCGGAAAAGTCATAAGAGGGCTAAAACCAAAAAAGGCTCCCGGTGGTGACCTATTGACCCCAAAGATGCTGATCGAACTTCCAAAATGCACTATAGAGGTCGTCTGCAAACTATTTAATGGAAATTTAATCTTGGCTATTTTCCAAAAAATTGGAAGAAATCTATCATTATAATGATACCAAAGCCTGGAAAAGACCACACAATTCCGTCATCATACAGACCAATAAGCCTTCTATCTTGTTGGTCTAAATTGTTTGAAAAATGCTATTAACTCGCATAATACCACATCTGGAAGCTTGCAATATTATCCCGGCACACCAATTTGGCTTCCGGAGAAATCATGGAACCATCGAGCAAGTGAACAGATTAACATCCGAAATACGCTCAGCCTTTGAACAGCGAGAATACTGTAGCGCTATTTTCCTCGACGTATCTCAAGCTTTCGACCGAGTTTGGCTCATCGGACTCATGCACAAAATTAAAACGTATTTGCCAACATACACCCACAAGCTACTGGAATCATATCTCTACAATAGAGTATTCTCAGTGAGATGCAACGCAGTTACTTCGGGCGACTACACCATCGAAGCTGGAGTTCCACAAGGAAGCGCACTCGGCCCGTGTCTATATGTTTTGCATACTGCGGATATTCCTACGAGCGCATAACTAACAACGTCAACGTTCGCCGATGACACCGCTATCCTTAGTCGCTCCAGATGCCCAACGCAGGGAACAACCCAACTGGCTAATCATCTTACAATAGTGGAAAGGTGGCTGTCCGACTGGCGCATTAAAATAAACGAACAAAAGTGTAAACATATAAAGTTTACTCTTAATAGACAAACATGCCCTTCGCTTTTACTAAACGGTATGCAGATCCCTCAAGCTAACGAAGTAACGTACCTTGGCGTCCACCTTGATAGACGACTTACCTGGCGTAAGCACATCGAATGCAAAAAGATGCACCTAAAACTGAAAGCCAGCAGCCTCCACTGGATCATAAACTCACGATCGCCACTGTGCCTGGACTACAAGTTACTACAGTACAATTCAGTCCTAAAGCCAATCTGGACATATGGCTCCCAGCTGTGGGGGAACGCGAGCAGCAGCAACATAGACATCATACAGCGCGGACAGTTAAAAATCTTGAGAACTATCACAGGGGCACCTTGGTATGTTCGCAACGAAAACATCCACAGTGATCTGGGCATCCTCGCAGTGAAAGACGAAATCCAGAAGCAAAAAAAATCATGCAAAGAAAAACTTTCTTCGCACCCAAATTTTCTCGCTCGGGGATTGACTCGGGTTTCTAGCGTATCCCGCTTTAGACCCAACGACCTCCCAACCCAGTAATCGATTTTTAGGGCCGTCTAACTCCGTATCAGTCAATATGACTGTTAATTAAGTTAAAAATATAAGATTTGATACATCTCTTGTTAGTCTCAAGAAGATTTGGTAAAGCTTGTAATTAATGGATCTGACAATACTAACAATAAGTGCAAAAGATCCTGGATGGTTTTTTCGCAAGAGTTTTTACGTGTATGGCTCAAGCGAAAATTTCTTAAATCTTTGTTTCGGGCTTCTAAGGCTTCTTCCTACATCATTCCGATTGGAAGTGGTACATTTTCGATAACATCCGCCCGTGAATCAAAATTTTGTACATTGAAGATGGAATCCAATTTACTATCCTCATCCAGAAGAACCTAATGTTTAGTTAACCAACACGCGTTCTTGCTATCGAAACACTTCTTATACATACCTATTTGATTTTTTCCATCATTCTTACAAAAATAATTTTACAAAAATTTTTAACGGTGCATTCTATAGATGTCAAGTCCATTTGCACATGCATACGATTCTATTTTTAAAACTCTTTACATGTATGCGTCAAAAATTTTTCATTTCTGTTTTCAATGCACCGATGTGGTAGTTAGTAGAAAAAATAGTATTTTTAATCGCTGCAGATCGAGACACGGAGTAGTTACTCTTCATACAATTTTTGTGTGTTCAAATCCTCGTAAGGACTTTGAACTTTTTCTTTCTTTTAATTATTTTTCTTTAATTATTTGTTATTTTAATTATTTTGTTTTGTTCTTCTTTAATTGTAGTATTAGAGAAAAAAAAGTTAAACATTATGTCCGGCTAATAAAATTTCATAGGTGTCGGTCCGGCATATTGCCATCCGACACGTCCATCACTTATTTTTGCAACAATTTTAATAAAATGCAATTAAAAATAATAATAATAAAGTAAATATGAAAAGTAAAAAAAAAAAAATATTAATAAAAAAAAAGTAAAACAAAAATAATCATAGAACTAAAACTTTCTAAAAATAGAAACAACTGCCCACTAATGAAATCGAACCAAGGACCCCAAGGATAAGGAGCGCGCGCTTTTTATCTAGGCCACCCTCCAAGTTGATTTAATGAACTTAAAATTGGTTTTAAAGTTAGAGAATACAATCCAAATACAGAGCTGAAGAGCAAAGATAGTAGAAGATATTTCTGATCTCTTAGCTCTAATACTGTTTCTATTTGAACGTTTCAAATTTTCATCGTTCCAAAGATGTTACGTTCTAAATATAGAATTCTCTCTTTCCCTGTCTCATCTACCAGTCGTTTGTCGTGGAACCCGTGGAACCCATTCAGCTGAAAATATATAAGTTATACACTAGACGAACCATACTTTACCACATATATACGCTTTGTTGCGGGCCAAGGCGAAGTTCACAAAGTTTAGCTCAACAGATGTTGGAATTTGTATTAAAAAAGGATACTACAAACATTGCTGGATTTAAACATAAGTAATGAATACATCTACTCACAGGACCAAAACATTTATTTTTATTAACTACATACCTTAAACTTTGGGAAATTTTTGAAATTAATTCCAAAAAGACAAAATCAAAAAAAGTGTCGCAGATACATATGAAAAGGTTGGAATCCTATGAGAATCTGCAGAAAATTTGCATTATTTTTTATTAACATTTTTTTTTCTTATGTTCAATATTGCAATAATTCTGATTTAAAAAATAAATGATATTGACGATATGGGTCCAAAATATATGGGTCTATATGGGAAGATATGGGTCTTTAGCCTGAGCTGAACTCGTTTCATTTTGAGAACTTTACCACTCGGCTATCCCTAACTCGTTGTCGCGCTGTATAATCTTTGATGAAGTCAAGCCATTGTTGTTTTTTGACAAAACAGAAAGTAGAAAAATATAACTCAATAAAATGTTTTGTTAAAAATAAAATTAACACTGAAAGCTAATGTGAAAAATGTATACTTTTTTTTTTGATTTTATGTAAAGGTAGATTTCGTTTCTTAAAAATTTAACTGGTATGCTCAATTAAGTATTTTAATAAGAAAACTTGTTTATCTCAGCCTACCAAGTATGCCGGCGTCAATGCTTTATTTTCGGATGCCATTTTCAGTCGAGTCGAGCTTTTGCAAGAGTAAGACGTGTTATTGGTGATTTATCAAGTGTATTCAAACATAAAACCCAAAGCTTTCGGGAAGTTCCTTCACAGTAGGACTGAAATTGTCCTACTTATCTTCACGTTAGCAATCCCCAAGTGAATCAGCTATAGGTGATTCCACAGTTTTTCTTTTCACAAGCACTGGGCCCCGGCAATTGCTGGTGGTCCACTGATCTCCACGAGGCGATCTACTGTTGAAGCTTTAAGCTTTCAACCGGTTTGTGTCCCATCTTAGTTAATTACTTAACTTTATCTGGTAAAGTTTTTGCTAATTGCTAAAAATGGATAAATCTCTTCAAAAACAATCCATTGATTTTAAATCAATGAGGAATACTGCTGGAGCAACTCCCGCCGAACTACGAGCTAGTTTTCGAGACGGTCTAACGGACAGCTGCTTAAACGGTGGCGGTACAACCAGATGGGCTCCCACAAGCTGCATCACAACTTGTACTGTAACGTCCTCGATCACATCTCAAATGACCTTCACAACAAGCTCGAATGGCAGCTTGTGTTCCGCTGCATCCAGTACGAGGTATGATCCTGCTTCCACTAGCACACTATCATGCAACCCCACCTCAGGCTGGCAGCAAGTCACCGCTAAGCCAATCAAAGGTGCAACTAAGAAGAGAGCAGGTACCGCTCTCTCTCCCAAGGTCAGCCACAAGAAGACAAGCCATACCGTCAATTCTGGAAACCGCTTCATAACCCTAAGCGACGAGGAAGAAATGGACGTCGGGTCTACTTCGCAAGCCGAGATAAACCGCGCCACAACAAAGTGCGACGCAACTCTGCTGCCGGCAAAATCCAAAAATTCAGGACAAGCCCAAACAGCAGCACCGCAAGCAGCTCGATCTCCCAAAGTTCCAAGGATTATGGTTTCCGGTGTGGTTAGCTACTCTGCCTTCTGCAGAGAGCTGGATGCTCTTATTGGAGACTCGTACTCCATCAAAGCGCTGAACTCAGGTGACTGTGCCATTCAGTGCAACTCCTCCGACGCCTACAGGCTTGTTGCCAGACACTTCCGCGAAAAAGGAACTGTTTTCCACCACCACCAGCTGCCAGAAGACCGACCCTTTCGCATGGTAATGAGGAACATTCATCATGATGTCCCATTGGAGGATATTATTGAGTGTCTGCAGGAAGAGGGTCACTGCGTTCTGCGCATCTATACCCCTCGCAATAAAGTAACACAGCTTCCGCTTAACATGAGGTTTGTGGACATCAAGAAGGCTGACAACAAAAAGCTTCTTAAGAACATCTCTGCTGTTTGCAGACATGTAGTGACCTGGAAGAAGCCACGCAAGCAATCCGGTCCCGTACAATGCCATAGATGTCAGGAATACGAACATACAAAAGCATACTGCACACGGCATTACATCTGCAGATAATGCGGTGAAAACCACCCTACCCTGGAGTGCAAGCTTTGGAAGGACGACCCTAGGTGCTGCTTTCACTGCGGCAGCTCTCACGCGGCCAACTTTAGAGGATGCCGCAAATATCTGCAAGTCGCATTTAAGCAAAATCAAAGATTATAAAGTACATAGATGGGACATCAGGGCCCAAAACGGTCAACTTTTTGCGTCGAGCTTGTTGGTGAGGGGGTAACGCACATGCATACGATTCTATTTTTAGAACTCTTTACATGTACCCGTCAACAAAAATGTGAACCTATGTGTGTATGTGTGACTGCTCGCACGACGGAGTAAAAATGTTTTGTCTTCCAAATTTCAATTTCAATTTCTCGTTTCTGTTTTCGATGCGCCGATGTGGTAGTTGGTAGAACAAATAGTATTTTTGATCGCCTCAGATCGAGACAGGATGGTAGCGTAATGCATGAGTAGTTACACTATGTGTAATTTTTCTGTGTTCAAATCCTCGTAAGGACTTCCAACTATTTCGTTCTTTTATAATTATTATTTTTTTTATTTTTCCTTAATAATAATATTTTTCTTTCATTTTACAATTGTAAAATTGTTTTGTTCTTCATTATGTCCGGCTAATAAAATTTCAAGGGAGTCCTTCCGGCATTTTGTCATCCGACACGTCCGTCACTTAGTTTTACTTTAATTGTTATAGAATTCAATTAAAAATAATAAATACAACGTAAAAATTAAAAGTAAAACAAAAAATAATAAAAAAAAATATATGTAAATATAAAAAGAATCGTAAAACTAAAACTTTATCGAACCCAGGAAGTCGAACCCAGGACCCTATGAAGTCGAACCCAGGACCCCATGAATAAGGACCACGCAATATCCATCTAGGCTACCCTCGAAGTTGATTTTACGATACTTAAAATTGGTGTTAAAGGAGGCGCTAGAATCCATACCAAAAACAGAGCTGACGAGTAAGGATAGTAAAAGATATATCTGATCTCTTTACTCTTACATTGGTTCGATTACAACGTTTCAAACTTTCATCGTTCCAAAGATGTTACGATCTAAAAATAGAATTCTCTCTCTCATCTGCCAGCCGTTTGTCGTGGAACCCGCTCTCAAATGTTTTCATTATTACAGCGGGTTCCACGACGAGAAAATTTTCATAAAAAATTTTCCTTTGTATGAGATGTCCCATCTATGTACTGTATAATCTTTGGCAAAATGCTCAATCAAGGCTCACAGCAGCCACAAAATCGAACACGTTTCCTTCAACCGATCTCTCACCCAACGTTGGTAAGGAATCTTTTGCAAGTGTAGCCAGAAGAAACCTACCTATCCCTCACAAAGAGATGGAAAATACTCCCCCGCCAACACATTTCACCGAAAACGCCGCTCTGAATGCCAAACTGGAACAGCTTTTCATTAGGCTCGACAGGATGATGTCCCTAGTAGAGACTCTAATGCAAGCAATCCTGCAGACGCGTCCACCCTCTTCTACCCTCCGCAATGGGAGCTCTTAAAATAGCCTGCTGGAACCCCAATGGGATAAGCTCGAAAGCAAACGAGATCATTGCTTTCATAGAGCTTTACGAAATAGACATCCTTTTGTTGTCAGAAGTCCGTCTCTGTTCGCGGTCCACCCTCAGGATCCCTGGATTCACTTTGCACAAAGCCGATCATCCGGATGACCGGCGACATGGGGGCGCAGCGATCTTCGTCAAGTCAGCCATAGCCCATCAACTCTCTTTCAACTCTCCGTCTCCATGGAGATATCTACAAGAAGAGGGAGGTTTAACGTTGCTTCGGTGTACTGCCCCCCTGCTGTCAGGTGGACGGAAGCAGACTTCACGACTTTTCTCTCCAATACGTTTCTTCTGCAGGTGACTGGAATGCCAAACACAGATGGTGGGGCAACTACAGGATGTGTGCCAGAGGCCGGACCCTCAGCTCTGTCCTGGCCAATGTCATTGTCGACATTGTAGCAACTGGAGAAGCCACATGCTACCCCTATCGTGCAAACGCCACCCCCAGTGCAATGGACTTTGGCATCTCAAAAGACTTCAGACAACAGCAGGTCAATGTCAGAGCACTCACCGAGCTATCTTCCGATTACCTCCCGTTGCTCTTCATAATAGACGAAGAAGCTCAATTCCATAAAGGAGTCCCCAAAATGCTACCTGCGCATGCAAACGTTGCCACTTTTAAGTCCTACATCGATGCGCACACCGTGCTCGACACACCAATAGCAATCTGTAGCGATCTGGACGCGTACGTAGATAGCTTCACCTCTACAATTACTGAAGCCGCCCAGAGAGCTACGCTACCTCAGCGCCAATCTGGTCACACATCTAATAGAAGGGCACCAATACTAAGCCCGGAGGCAAGGGCACTCCTGGATCTAAAAAGGCACCTCAGAAGGCATTTCATTGTGTCAGGCGATCCTGCAACTAGCATTACTAAAAGACTGCGCAGGTTGCTAGCGAAAACCCGCCAAAAGAACATCGATACCCTGCTGGAGGAAGCTGGCCCGGACAACTGCAGCGATTTTTCGATATGGAAGCTAACGAGAGGAATTAAAAGACAGCCACTTGTACAATCCCCAATACAAAGCCACACTGGCCGCTGGCTTAAGAACGACTCCGACAAAGCCAACGCTTTTGCGGAACATCTGTCTGCCACCTTCACTCCTTTTGAACTTCCAGACGCTTCACACCGCGATGAGGTTGCAAACTTCTTACGCGCTCCCTCTCAGCCATCGCGCCCCATCAGACACACCACGCCGCAAGAAGTCACGGTGCAGTTAAAGGCGCTCAATTTAAAAAAGACTCCTGGACCCGATGGCATCGACAATCGAGCGGCCAAGGCTCTTCCACTCAAAGGAGTGCTAGCGCTGGTGAAAATGTTCAACGCCATGCTAACATTTTCCAAGACAGGGTTCAGGACTGGCTGAATGCAATGGAGTGCTGGACCAAGCAATGGAACATTGCCATAAATTGCAGCAAGTCGGCTTGCGTCACTTTTTCCCTAAGACTCGTGATCGACATCGTACACACCTTCAATGGTGACGCTATGAATAACGCCACCTCTCACTGCTACTTAGGTGTACACCTTGATCACAGGCTCATATGGAACACCCACATCACGGCGATCAAAGCTAAATGTGTTCGCAAACTACAAAAGCTCGACTGGCTCCTGGGATCCAAAAGCCTCCAGCTTTCGACGAAAGTTTTGCTGCTCAAAGCAATCCTCACTCCAACCTGGACGTATGCGATCGAGGTATGGAACACCACATTCAAGCACCAGCTAAACAGACTGAGGGTAGTGCAGGCACGTGCTGCTCGACGGGAATCCGGACTTCCCTGGTACGTGACGAACCAGGCCATCCAAAACGACCTACGCCTTGTCCCGGTGGGCGACCTGCTAAACCAACACAGCCGACGGTACTCGGACAGGCTAACGAGTCACCCAAATCCACTGGCTAGCCGGCTGGCCGACCCGCAAACTCTTAGGCGCTTAAAGAGATTTCACCCCAGCGATCTGTCTTCCCGTGTTGTTCAATAATATTGTAAACTAATGTAAATAACTGTAAATAATTGTATAAAGTCTAGGCCCATATCCCATATGTACCATATTCACCCCACCTTCTAAGCGCCCGGTTATGTTCAAATGGTTTTGAACGATTCCGGCGACTAAAATAAAATTTAACTTGTTGGAAAAAAAAAAGGATGCCATTTTCAGGGGCTGGTCTCCAGCTGGTATTACTGCGATAGTTATCGCGCCGTCCAGGACGAACTGAGATCGTTCATGTTTGGTCTTGTGTGAGCAGCGGAAGCTGTATATCTTAATCCCTTTTTTAATTTTATGAATTTGTTGTACAATTGAATTTTTTTTATTTATAAAATTTGGTATTTGGTAAATTTCGTATCTCTGGTCGGCTTGCTCATCTCTTATCAAAGCAGTACGCACTGTCCCCTCTTGAACTGCGCAGCAGTTCTTATCTCTGGTTATCCTAAGGGAACCTGGAACTGAAAATAATTTGCCTTCCGAATTTCTTGAGCAATGTTCAATATAAATGTGCAATTGTCCAATACTACGGATCTGAATGAACGAAACCACGTTGAGCACCCATTAGTCACAAGACGGTGTAACCATCGTCCGGACCAACGGTGCCAACTGTTATTGCAGTTTTCGTACGTGCGACACCGATAAGACGTTACGTTCATACGGATTTCGGCCATTTTCGTCCAAGTCCAAGTTATCATAAGTCTAGCGGCCCAAAAAAAAGGTTTGACAAACCATTGAGATAACAAACCATTCAGGAGCGAAATTGGGTTCAAAAGATATTAGAACTCCTCCTCCTCCTTGCAGAGGTCACGTCTAAAAGTCCTAACTACTAAAAGTCACGCCGGAGTCGTTTTTTTTTTTAGAGGTATAGAACTTTAAATTCGCATTACTCTTGGCGACCGATTGTCAAGTGATTTATTCTGACTTATAACAGCTGTCAAGTGATTTATTTTCAGTTTGGCTTGGCAATTCATCATGAATGGACTCACGCCTGAACAACGTTTGCAAATAGTACAATTTTATTGTGGAACACGTACCCCTCACAAAGTTAATTTTATCGTCGACAAAATCGTCCATTAGAGCAGTTAATTCGATTAACCATGGAACGTTTTCGCACCACGCTTACTCTTATTGATAACTTGCATCCCAAGATGCAGATAAATTGCATCCCTTGCAGCCGTACGGTGCGTACAGAAGAATCTATTGCTACTTTAGAGCGTAGCTTTGAGGAAGACCCGAATGATACCATCCGCCATCGAACACAGGAATTGAATCGGTAAAGAGCTATGATTACTAACTTTCTCATATCTAAAATGAACAGCCATGATTTCCAGGAGCTTCCCACAGGACGGTGCAACATGTCACTTAGCTCGTGCCACAATCGATTTTTTGAAAGACACGTTTGGTGACCGCCTAATTTCACGTTTTGGACCTGTGAATTGGCCTCCAATCTTGAGATCGTGGAAGACAACATTCGCCGTATTATTGCCGATATGGCCATAAATGTTGGAAAAAGTCATCAAATATTGGAGGTTCAGATTACACTACATCCAAGCAAGCCGTGGCGGTCATATGCCAGAAAACATATTTAAAATGTAATGCCACAAGATTATCATTCGAATCAAAAAAATACATGTCAATCAAATAATCTTTATATAGAGTCTATTCTTGTAATTGGCCTTACAATTACAAGAAACATACGGAAGAAATATGAGTGGCTGAATGATCTGAAGTAATCCGTCTAAAATGGAGTCTCTTTAGGCGCAATGTCCGTAGAAATGGATTTTTTGTATATAAAATAATATAATTTGGGTTGTGTAATAATGTTTGATATATGTCGTTGGTTATTCCTCGCTGCAGTCGGTGATGCTGCAGACGCCGGAGATATTTGTAAGATAATTACCCCTGGCGGTTGCCGGGGGGTGTTGCTACTCCTTGTAGGTAGTGGTTGAGATCCCTGGCGGTTGCCGAGGGAAGATCCGTTCTGTGACGGGAGTTAGGATGGGAGCACTTGCCCCGTTGTCACGGCCCTTGAGGCGCGGTGACCAATTCAACAAATGAATTTACAAATTAACGGCAGTGCCGGAGATTGGTTTTATGGTGCTCTTTATTGTATGAGACTCTGACACAAACTGAAACTTAAAGCTAACAAAAAGTATTTCATAGCGGCCACGCAAATGTGCAGTGCTTGCCGCTATGCACGGGCTTCCGGCCAGACGCTATGTCAGCAGTTTGGCCAGAGCGAGCTCTTAAATAATCGGACATTGCCGCTGCTTGGTTAACTTCAGTTAACTACTCCCCCCTCAAGAATGAGGCCGCCCTCGGCCGACCCTATTTGGGCAATCATCTCCTTTAGCTGGGCCGCTGTGTTTCGGGCCTGAGTGACTCGCCGATAGGTCAAGCCGATGCAAATTAAAGCGCAGCATATTGCTCCCGCTATGAACACCAACTGATGTAGTCGCTGGTGGTTAATCTCCTTCCCGAACTCTTTTATGTGCTCCAGATTACGTTCACTCAGTCGGTGAAGGTAAGGAAGGCTAAGAACGTTACGTTCCATGGTGACGTTCAGGGAAGGTGAGCTGGCCACTCCTGGAGCCCTCTTCTGGGCTGTGATTGACCAATCGGGTTTCGTTGACAATGGCACTCTTTTCAAAAGTGATAAGATATGTGCCCTTTATATGGACACAAGTGCCATTATCCACACACACGTGAGTCGAGCGATCATTTACAATTACTATCCCTTCATAAACGTAAGTGATGGGGTGTAAATCGCTTTGCTGGATCTCGCAATGCGCCGTGCCTCCAGCGTGAAGCTCTTGGGCGCATGATCTTCTGCGAGCCAATCGGCAAAATGTAGCTCCTGATGTCGGGGAGCACTTTTCCACGGTGTGGATCTCACTGTCGCATTCGGCAATCACGTTATCTTCCAGCCTGAGCATGGTGTCGTGATGTGACACTGGGAAAACGGTAATCTTGCTGCAGGCCGACTTTATCTTTGGAAACTTAATAATAAAATGTAATATGTTATCGGACTGTAAGATCTTAACGGACGATACGGACAAAACATCCCTAATCGCGGTCTCGGTGGGCTCTTCCATCCACACACCTTCCAGGTCTGCATGATCTAGGATGCTGGGGCTAACAATATTAACTTTGGCAAGTGCCACTGCTAGCATCAAGCCCTGTAGCTCCATTGCTATCATCCTATTTCGAGTTAAAAGCATCTCGAATAGGTGCCCAGTATCAATTCGCTTTGCTGGACTTTTTTGCTGACCTCAGAAGTTGGTTGACGGTAGCGGAAATTTTATTGATTTGAATTTGTACTTTGTTGTTAATATTAATCTGCCTATTGTTTGCATTTGCTAATTGGAATTCATTAAATTTAATTTTTTCAAAATCTTCTGCGTCCGGCGTTCCTGCCACCACCTTAAGCGCAGTCCCTAAGAAGTCTAAACTTCTTGCTACCTTATGATGGACGCTCAAAGAGTCGAGCATGTCGCGTAGGTGGGCGACGTCAACAACTAGGAGTTTCTGCATGTGGGATTGCGGGAACATGACGGTCATCCCATTAGTTTCTTCGATGACGCGCCTATATTCCGAGAGAGTTGCTGAGTGCTTTACAAAGGAAAATTCTTCCCATATCAGGATTTGACCATCAATGATGGGAATGTATTCGGCTTTGGAATAGTCCAAGACGCGTGCCGATGTTGCGGCCAAAAGGAAAGTCAGGGTTATGGTTGAAAACCTGTAATTTGGATGTGATGTGAATTCAATTGAAACTGGGTAGCCCACCATTAAAGCATGATTAAAATAATAATGGAAGCAAAAGCTTATGCCAAGTGGCTAGGAAAAAGACAATAAAAAAAGATGAAAAATTATTAGGCGGGCGATAGTTGAGTCACGCTCGGCCTACCTAAGGTTGTCTTTGTGGACCACCCTCCCCTTAATGAGGACTGTGGTCCCCATGTCCGCTTCAAAGGTGACAGTTTGTTGCTCAGTCGCCTGCTAGACTACACTAGGTTTTTTTCGCCAACTTCGAAAACCCTGTTTTGCCGGGAAGCATTTCTCCTGTCGCGGAACTTATTCTGGGCGTGTTTAATCGTATTCTGTATCGCGTATTGCGGGTTGTTTTGTAGGGGGGCGTTGGTTCCGCAAAAGATTCCAGGAGTAGAAATGTTGAATAAAAAGTCGGGGGCGTCTTCCAGTGGATATAACGCGGTCAGCTTTATTGGGCTGCTTACATCGAATTAATTGCTTAAAAACTAGTGCAAAAAGTAATAGAAAAACTACGATCGACGACGGCCGGCGAAGGAGCGAGAGCGCAAAGAGGGGCGAGCACGGATGCGCTCTTCAGCGCGGGTGCGCTCTTCAGTGCTGGTGCGCTCTTCAGCGCGGGTGCGCTCTTAAAGTTGCGGCACACCGGCCCCTCACGTAAACATCCTCCCCCCCTTGCAATCGCTCGGGTTGCAACATATCCCTCGTCGCTAGCTATGCGTCACTGCAGCTAGAGGGCGTACACGGTCGATGAAGGCCCCCGTGTCGAAAATCCGGGTCCCGATGTTGACGCTGTTCCGTCTCAGCAGCGACGATAGGGTGGGCGCAGCGAGCGCGTCCTGCGGGGGCCCTCGAGGAGAGGCGGAAAGTTGCCTAGGCGCGGATGACGCGGGCGGAAGAGCGGTGGACGGCACCCGATGAGTGGCGGACGAAAGCAGTGGAGCGCTTGACGACTGCCAGCCAGTGGCGGAAGAATGCCGAGGAGTTGCCGACGAGCGCCGGGAAGTCGATGGCCGTGGATCGGCTTGTGAGTGCCGGAAAATGGCGGACGCAGGGCGAGAAGCACCCGAACCGCGCCGGGAGTTGGCGGATGACGGCCGACGAGAGAGCGAGACACCAGGTGTACTGTCTCCCTTGGGCGGTGACCGGTGCTCCTTGGTCCCGGGGTGCAGCAGCGTGTGGTGATCCTGACCACACGTCTTACAGCCGTCCCCACGCCGACAGGATCCGTCGGAGTGCTCGTGGGCCAGGCAGCTCGAGCAATAGCGGTTCACGAGAACCACTCGGAGCCGCTCCTCGGCACTAAGGCGTAGGAAGCGCCGACACTTCTTCAACGGATGACTCCCATTGCAGACTCGGCATCGGTAGGATAGTGTACCTCGAGTACATCTGCTTTCCAGTGACGGGGCGTTGCGTGGGCGTGCCGACATCGTGCTGAATATGACCTTGGAATCTAGAATTAGACCCGGATCAGTCGGATCATCAGCTGATTGCCACCGTGCAGCGTGATGCGATGTGTAAATCGAAGAAGGAGTCGTAACAGAATTATGCTCGCATCCGGAATCGAAACCCTGAACCAGTGAGTCACCGAGGCTGCGGGCAACTCGTGCGGAAAAAACAGACACGCTGCGGGGGTTGGCTGGAGATAATGGGCCTGTCAGCACCCATCCGAAAATGGTCTCCTGACCGAGAAGCGACCCGCAGATATTAGCCTTGGAATTACCGAGGAGAATGGACGGAAGAATGTCAGCTCCTAATAACACATCGACTTGGGAGCTCTCAAAGAAGTTGGGGTCCGCCAGGGTAATATTGGGCAGCCCCTTGAGACGATCTCGCGAAATCGGATATGATGGCAGATTTCCTGCCAACTGCGGAAGAACGTAAGCCGCAGTCTCTAATTGTAGCCCGGGTCTTGACGGCGACCGAATAGAGAAATGGCACAATTTAGTAGACTGTGCGGAAATGGTTTGATTAAGGCCGGAAACTTGGGCTTGAATCGTCTTGAAGGGAGGCTTGACGAGGTTGAACAGTCGTTCCGTTATGAACGTCGCTTCGGAGCCTGAGTCTATCAGTGCTCGTGCTTGGACGGTGCACCCCAAATGGCACACGTTGATAAGGGCCGTGCCCAGTAGGACGGCTCCTGACCCGGAAGCGAAACACACCTGCACATTCGACTGATCCTCGGGGCCGTTTGTTGACGTAGGCGGACTTGGAGCGGTAAGCGAATGGATTGCCGCGGTGCAAGAGGGTGTGGTGTCTGCTGTGGCATGTGGAGCAGGTATGGGCGCTCGTGCAGTCTCGCTGCTGGTGCCCTCGGGCAAAACAGTTTAAACATAACTGCTTCCTCCTTATGTAGTCAGAGCGCCCATTTACATCCATTTCTAGGAAACGCGGACATAAGCGAATGGGGTGGTCCTCCCTCGAACAGAGATCGCAGCCCTTTTGGCCCGGAACCACTCGAGTCTCGTATGAAGTGAGCCTCCGAGCAGGGGCAGTAGGAAGTCCCGATCTTGGCGGAAATTGCACGGAGCCACTAGGCCTGACGTCGTCGATGGCCTCCAGAGTGCGATGGCGCTCTGTCAGGAAGTTATCTAATTCCTTCCATGTTGGAATCTCGGCCTTATTATGTACGGATTGCTCCCACATAGAAAGTGTGACCTTGGGGAGCTTTGACGAAATCATAAATACAAGGAGACAGTCCCAAGCCTCAACATTAACGGAGGACATTTCTAGGGCTGTCAAACAACTCTGAATGGTAGCTTGCAGCTCCTTCAGCGCGACCCCGGACTCTTGAAAAATAGCCTGGATGTTGAAAAGGATCTTCAACTGGCTGTTGACCAATAGCCGCCGGTTCTCAAAGCGGTCTGTGAGGCTTTGCCATGCGGCGACAAACCCCTCATGGGTAAGCGGAGCCTTAGAAACAATGGCGTGGGCGTCACCACTTGTCTTGGACAATAAGTGGAACAACTTCTTTACCGGGGTGAGCCGCGAGTTTTGGATGTAAATGGCCGTAAACAAGTCTCTGAAGGTGGGCCACCGAAGATAATCACCCGCGAAGACCTCGGTAACCACCGGAGGTAACCGGCAGCCTGTAGGCGCGGGCGTGTGGACATTGACGGGAGCCTGAGTGTATTGGGAAGCAATTTTCTCCCGAAGCTGGGCAATACATCTCGAATAGACGGAGTAACAGTAGCTGTACTTCGCTTCCAGCACTGTCGAGGCGGCCGCATTGTCGTCGGACACGGCTAGCAAATCGGAGCAGCTCTCATAGCTCTTCTCCACCTTCTCCCATAGTGCCTGAATTTGGTCCCGATGAACTTCGCACATGTATTGGGAGCCTATTTCCGTTTCTGGGGCTCCCGGAGTACTTATGTTAGCCTCAAATTGGATAATTCGATCTGTTGTGGCGATGAACTTTTTCAACGCCACTTCGACCGCACTTGGAGCCATTTTTGCGACGGAGTGAGTCTGCCTCTGTGAAGGACCGGGGGTTGTATTGACGGATTCGTCACTCCTTGCCCTTGGACTGGCACTGGTAGCCTTAGGCTTCAAAAGAGGCGTCCGCGGAGATGCGGATTGAGATCTGTCCAAACGGATGGCTGGGATCGAACGCGGCTTTTTGTCGTCTCCCGTGGGCATTCTCAGAGTCCAATTCGCTGATCAGCGCTTGTCGACTGACTCGCGCAACAGGTGCCCCGTACGAAGTGGTGGCCGGTCGCACTAATGTGATGAGAACGGTGAGATCGCGGATGAAAGGCAATTACAAGGAGCAAGTGCGAACTAGTGGCGCCGATGTGGAAAGGAAAGTCGTGTGCGGCACAATTCGAATGTGGAAAGAAAAACTTCAGGCACCAGAAAAAACCCAAAAGGAGACGAGGTTTGTTCGGATTGTAGGCGGATGTTGCCTGATGCGGAGTAGAAGCAGAGTTGGAGGCACGAAAAAATGGAAAAGGTACCGGAAAATTCGTGCTTGTTCGGAAAAAAATGATGACTGTCTATATATGTATGTATATTTCGACTTGTGTGGTTCGTACTGAATTTAATATATACTGAGATATTAAATTCTTAACTATTTTCGAATTTGCGGAGCCGGAAGGTGGACTTAACCTTGGCTTGAATTTAACACACAAAGATATAAATAATTAATTTTTGGCTAACTGTCGGATTTAAATATGATGGAGCCAGAAGGGTGGAGTTGGAAATCTTAATTTTTAATCAATTGAGGTTAATTATCACGAAGCTGGAACGGTGGAATTGAAACCTAAATATTTAATTAATTGAATTTAATCAACACGAAGCCGGGAAGATGGAATTAAAAAACCTTGGCTCTATTCGGACAGAAGGTGGATAATTAAATTAATTAATTATAATTTTCCGATAGTTAAATCTTCGACTTTAATTATTGAGTGGCCGGAAAGGTGAATTAAAAAGCCTGGCCCTTAGCTTGAACGGAAAATAAGAATTAAATAAATTTTCGTAGTTATAATTATAAATACATAAATTTATAATTAATTGATTTTTTAATCAATTTTGTTATGCAGCCGGTTATGCCGTCGGCACCCTGTACGTACCTCAAAGCAAAATAAACAGAACCGAAAAACACAACACGGCTAGGTCGAGAATTTAAGCGACACAATCACGGATTTGTAGTGAAATGGCGGTTTATAATTGTTGGTTTTAGAGAATGTAAAATATTTTTTTAAATTTTATCGGCTATATATTTCCTGAAATTGGAGGCAGAAAATATTTGGAAATTATATGGACATGCATGCAAGTAGGGCAAGGGCATGTGGGGCATATGATGGTACAGTAGAGCTTCGAGAAGTGGACTGTATATGTTAAATTTTATCGGTTATATATTTCCTGGAATTGAAGGCAAAAAATATATGAACATGCATGCAGGTACGGATATATGTAAGGGCATGTGGGCATATGTTGGCACAGTGGAGCTTTGATAAGTGGACTGTATAATTGGGGGAACAGAAAAGTTATGTGGTGTAAAAAATGACACTGATTGAGGAAGATAAAAACAAATATTACGACAGCGGCGGACTGTTCGGTGAATTTTGAAATTCCGGAACTAATTCACACCGGTGGCCAATATTAATTATGCCTTCTTTTTGTCACCACACAATTTCACTGTTCACTTGCGAATTTTTCGCGGATTAATTGCACCAAAAAAATATGTATGTGCGTATGTATGTATGCGGATGCACATATGCCTCGACCGTTGGCAAGCGAATGGATAACGGAGAGGCCGAAAACGGCGAGGAATATGGGCAGCACACAAAACGGAGACGGATAGAAAAATTTGCCGAATTTTAAGATTATTATAAATTATTAGAAAATCTCAACCTGCCGTTGTGTCGGAAAACTCGGACTTGGAGTTGACACGGAGGGAAAAACAATCTTGCAGCAGTGTGAACGAAATTTAATGTTCGGATCACTGCTGAAGACCGGCAGAGAGATGGGGACGGAAAAATGTACTTATCTTTTGGCGGAACAATGCCGAGAACTGCTGGCAGAAGAAAATCCAGTAATTATCCGGCTCGAAGGACCAATGTTTTGTAGGGGGGCGTTGGTTCCGCAAAAGATTCCAGGAGTAGAAATGTTGAATAAAAAGTCGGGGGCGTCTTCCAGTGGATATAACGCGGTCAGCTTTATTGGGCTGCTTACATCGAATTAATTGCTTAAAAACTAGTGCAAAAAGTAATAGAAAAACTACGATCGACGACGGCCGGCGAAGGAGCGAGAGCGCAAAGAGGGGCGAGCACGGATGCGCTCTTCAGCGCGGGTGCGCTCTTCAGTGCTGGTGCGCTCTTCAGCGCGGGTGCGCTCTTAAAGTTGCGGCACACCGGCCCCTCACGTAAACACGGGTCATTCGATTCCGTTTGAACCGGGTCTGCTGGCCTCTTGTCGTTGGCCGACGTGTAGCAGGGATATTCCCTTGAAAAATTAATAACGTCCGAATCATAATCTTGAATGACGTCGTCGTCAATTTCCTGAGCCGTGCTTGAAGCTGCGGCTGTATATTTCTCCCCGGTTCCGCCTGCGCTCTGCGCGACGTGGTTAACCTTCTGCTTGTTGTGTAGGCCCGATCGATCGGACACTGTTGGCTCCCTGTTTTGGTACGACGGGACCGCGATGGGTCGATGTCCATGGGTTCATGGGTATTTGCACTGCGTGGAGCAGAGTGTACCTGCGCCTTGCGTTGTTTGGCGCAGTACGGATTTTTGTCTTTGTCCTCCTGGCTTTTAGCAAGTGAAGCCGCGAATGAGTATCTCTCGTGGTTAGATTCCACTTCTTGTGCCAAAGCGAGAGCTGAAGGCATATCTTTCGGCTTTGCCGAGAAAAGGACTCGGAGTGCGTCATCCCGGAATTTGTCACACAAAACTTTTGCCGCCGAGGCTTCGTACGACATGGTAGCTTTGTTGGTGAGCAAGGTGAGTTTTTTCTCTCGACTACGACGAGTATTGCAGGAGGGTTAGATTTCCCTGCCTGAGAGTACCCATTTCTTGCTCGACAACGTGAATCTGACGCTTATCACTGTACGTAAAGTTGAGTCGATTTATAATCGCGTCGAAATTTAGTACAGTGCCAAACGAAGACAGTACGGCATCGGAAGGGCCCCTTATTTTATTCCTAATAATAATAACTGCCTGATAATGGCGCGAGCTATTTACATAATTCCTGTAAATATAGTATGCGGCTACTGCCGCTTGTCTCCAGGAGACGTATGCGTCCTGTGCTCCCGTAAATTCGGGCAGGCAGTTGACGGCATCTAGGGGCTCGTCACATTTGACGTCGTCCCTAATTTCTATAGGTTTATAGGCTTTCATTTGGGGAGCTTCCGCTTGGGCGGGAGCGATTTGTGTTGCGTCGACCCGTTCGGTCAGTTTTTGTATAGCTAGACGTAGCTCATTTTGTCTACGCTGGCTTTCAGTATTGGCTTCCCGAAAGGCATGGTTAACGGCCGCCTGTATAGTGGCCGTCATTTGTTCCATGCTGAATGCCATATTTGCGGCCTCGGACTCAGAGTCGTTGGAGAATTGTCTTATACTCCTTTAGAGGTGAAAAGGGCGGCTCATGTGGAGCTGTACCCATAATATCGCCCAAAAGAATTAATGCATGCTCGAATTGCATGTCTTTAGAGACATTTGGGCTTGTGCGGGGTTCGCGGGGGCTGAGCCGCCGCTTCAGTTATGTGTGCGAGCTCGTCGAACTGCGCTGTTGCCTTGCCAAGTAGAGACAAGGTGAGGGGTGCGCGGGGACTGAGCCTCCGCTTATTATAAACGAAGAAAAAAAATTAAAACAACAAATTGCCACACAATGCATGTGCGGCCGTATCGTGTTCTTGAAAATGGAGTGGGGAAACAAAACGAAAAAGAAAAATAAATAACCAAAACTGCGCGGCTAATACCAAGAATTCTTGTGTAACAAAAAAGACATATAAAAGCTGAATTAAATTCACGCGATTATATAAATTATTTCCGATTGAAATTTAAAATTTTCTGCCATCGATTTTTTGGTTTTGGTTACGAATTTTTATTCCGCACTTTTTGTGTTAAACAAAAATCCGTACTCAATAAGTAATCGAACTACCGAACTGAGCGGACGTGCCTTGTCCGAGCTCCGGGAAAACTTCACTTCGCTTATATTTTCGCCAATATAAGCGAAAAGACACTGAAATACAATTTATTAAAAGCGACAGACAAGCTTTTTTTTTTTTTTTTTTTTTATAACAGTTGTAATGTGCTAAACCGAAACTAGTGCATTGTTGAAAAAAAAAAAATACGTACCACGCAATGAGCTCATTGAGCAACGACCAAAAGAACGAGCGTAGAAGTTCAGTGAACCAAAGAAACGGCTTCTACTCTTACTTTTCAACCCGCGATACCGAAGTGGAAAAATCGGCGCTTAAAAGCAACCCGGCTTTACTGACCGCTGAAACCCAAAGGGCACGGTCTTGCTCACCCGCTCTGCTCACTCCGACTCCCGCGTCATGGAGTTCGCAGTGTAAAACCCCCCCTCCAATATCGGAAACAAATTTCGCACCAACAACAAGCAGCGCTACAACTTCTGCAACAACAGCGAAAACCCCTGCAACTCAAAGTACCACGACGTCAACGACTACAGCGAGTACAAAAACAACAACCTCGGAAAGTGCCAAAGCGGCAACGGCCACACAGACTGGAATGGATCGCTACATCCAAATTAAGCGCAAGCTTAGCCCGCAGAGTAATCCGACAGGCAACAAAACAAAAATTAACCGTGTCCTGAATAACGATAATGAACCAGACAGATCCACTACTAACAGATTTGCCCTACTGGCGGAGGCTGAGGAAAACCAACCAGCCCAAGACACCGCAAAAAAACCCAAGCCCCCTCCAATCTATATTAGGGAAAAAAGCTCGAGTGCCCTGGTCAACAAAATTGCGTCGTTGATCGGGAACGGTGAAAACTTTCATGTTGTTCCGCTTATCAAAGGAAACATCCATGAAACAAAGGTGCAAACCAAGACTGAAGAGCACTTCCGAATAGTGTCAAAATATCTGGACACTGTACAGAAAAACTATTACACGTACCAGCTGAAAAGCAGTAAGGGCCTACAAGTGGTAGTAAAGGGAATAGAACCTGATGTTACCGTCGAGGAAATAAAAACCGCCCTTAAAGAAAAGGGCTTCGCCGCCAAGAATGTTATTAACATTCTAAATAAAGATAAAAAGCCACAACCCCTCTTCAAGGTCGAGCTCGAGCCTGAAAGCAGGTCGCTGAAGAAGAACGAAGTCCACCCAATCTACAACCTGCAATATCTTTTGCATCGGAAAATCACTGTTGAAGAGCCACATAAACGTAACGGTCCAGTGCAATGCACTAATTGTCAAGAGTATGGACACACAAGGTCTTACTGCACACTTCGGGCTGTCTGTGTAGTCTGCGGGGACGCCCACAAGTCCGCTTGCTGCACTACAAACAAGGACAGTACCGTGAAGAAATGTGGAAACTGCGGAGGCAGCCATACGGCAAACTATAGAGGATGTATTGTGTATAAGGAGTTAAAGAGTCGCATGCGTCAAGCGACCGCAACGCGCAACCAAAATCCACAGAATGCGTACGTTTCGTCAAAAACCACGCCAGACGTCTTCTTCGCCAAAGCTGCGAGATCCTCATTCGGTCCACTAAACACCACCAACGGCTTCTCCTATGCCGATGCTCTACGATCTGGAAGGGAAATTCCAATTCAGCCTAACTCTCAAAGTGCTCAACAGGCCCCAGAACAGCCACACAGCAAAACGGAAACTATGATGCTTACCCTCCAACAAAGTATGATGGAGCTTATGTCATTCATGAAAACGACCATGCAAACGCTTGTTCAAAACCAGAACATGGTGATACAGCTGCTCGTAGCACAACAGTCCAAATAATCTATGCAGGCGCTACGAATATCAATGTGGAACGCCAATGGTGTCTCACGGCATAAACTAGAATTGTCACAATTCTTGACCGAAAACCATATTGACGTTATGCTACTGGTGGAAACGCATCTTACAAGCAAATACAACTTTCATATAAGAGGCTACACAATCTACCGCACAGATCATCCAGATGGGAAAGCCCACGGCGGAACTGGAGTTCTAATCAGAGAACGAATTAAACACCATTTTCACAAAAGGTTTGCAACAAACTTCTTGCAGGCCACATCGATACAAATTCAGTCAAGCAACGGAATCCTTTCAATTGCTGCCGTTTACTGCCCTCCTCGCTTCTCAATCTCGGAAGGACAATTTATGGACTTCTACAATTCACTTGGGGATCGATTTATAGCCGCAGGAGACTACAACGCCAAACATACGCACTGGGGATCACGTCTAGTGACTCCCAAAGGAAGACAATTGTACAATGCAATTATAAATGTGAAAAATAAACTGGACTACGTTTCCCCTGGAAGTCCCACATACTGGCCAACAGACTCACGAAAGCTCCCAGACCTTATTGATTTTGCAGTGACAAAAAACATACCTCGCAATCTAATAAGTGCCAAAGCAGTCTCGGACTTATCATCAGACCACTCGCCTGTGCTTCTAACGCTTCTTCAAAGCCCAGAAATAACCGAACACCCCTTCAGTCTGACGACGACAAAAACAAACTGGCTAAAATACAAAAAGTACGTGAGTGCCCACATAGAACTCGCCCCGGATTTTAACATGGAATCGGACATCGACTACACTACGAGCGCCCTGGAAGAAGTACTCGTTGCGGCAGCTAAAATCTCTACTCCTCATAGGAAAGAAGTAGACCGAAACAAACACTTCAAATCTAATCAGCAAATCGAACAGCTCGTGCGAGAAAAGAGGCGCACGCGTCGTGATTGGCAAAACAGCAGATCACCAGCTTCAAAACAACGCCTTAAGGAAGCAACCCGATCACTCGACCAGGCTCTTCACCAACAGGAAGAAAATGCACAGCTGAGGTACATCCAGAATCTCTCGCCAACAAGCACAAAGTACCCCCTGTGGAGGGCCCACCCAAATCTTAGTGCCCCAATTGAAACGACCACCCCGATAAGAAACTCTTCGGGATGCTGGGCTCGCAGCAACGAAGACCGAGCTGAAACATTCGCCACACATCTCCAAAGTGTCTTCCAGCCAAACCCAGCCTCAAATTCATTCCTCCTGCCAGTAATTCAGCCAGAGTCCTCCCCTCAGCCAGCCGCACCTCCATTCCGGCCGAACGAAATCGAAAAAGTCATAAGAGGGCTAAAACCAAAAAAGGCTCCCGGTGGTGACCTATTGACCCCAAAGATGCTGATCGAACTTCCAAAATGCGCTATAGAGGTCGTCTGCAAACTATTTAATGGAATCATTAATCTTGGCTATTTCCCAAAAAAGTGGAAGAAATCCATTATTATAATGATTCCGAAGCCTGGAAAAGACCACACAATTCCGTCATCATACAGACCAATAAGCCTTCTATCTTGTTTGTCTAAACTGTTTGAAAAATGCTTGTTAACTCGCATAATACCACATCTGGAAGCTTGCAATATCATCCCGGCACACCAATTTGGCTTTCGAAGAAACCATGGAACCATCGAACAAGTGAACAGATTAACATCCGAAATACGCTCAGCCTTCGAACAACGAGAATACTGCAGCGCTATTTTCCTCGACGTATCTCAAGCTTTCGACCGAGTTTGGCTCATCGGACTCATGCACAAAATTAAAACGTATTTGCCAACATACACCCACAAGCTACTGGAATCATACCTCTTCAATAGGGTATTCTCAGTGAGATGCAACGCAGCTACTTCGGGCGACTACACCATCGAAGCTGGAGTTCCACAGGGAAGCGCACTCGGGCCGTGTCTATATGTTTTGTATACTGCGGATATTCCTACGAGCGCACAACTAACAACGTCAACGTTCGCCGATGATACCGCTATCCTTAGTCGCTCCAGATGCCCAACGCAGGCAACAACCCAACTGGCTAATCATCTCACAATAGTGGAAAGGTGGCTGTCCGACTGGCGCATTAAAATAAACGAACAAAAGTGTAAACATATAACGTTTACTCTTAATAGACAAACATGCCCTCCGCTTTTACTAAACGGTATGCAGATCCCTCAAGCTAACGACGTAACGTACCTTGGCGTTCACCTTGATAGACGACTTACCTGGCGTAAGCACATCGAATGCAAAAAGATGCATCTAAAACTGAAAGCCAGCAGCCTCCACTGGATCATAAACTCACGATCGCCACTGTGCCTAGACTACAAGTTACTACTGTACAATTCAGTCCTAAAGCCAATCTGGACGTATGGCTCCCAGCTGTGGGGGAACGCGAGCAGCAGCAACATAGACATCATACAGCGCGCACAATCGAAAATCCTGAGAACTATCACAGGGGCACCTTGGTATGTTCGCAACGAAAACATCCACCGGGATCTGGGCATCCTCGCAGTGAAAGACGAAATCCAGAAGCAAAAAGAGTCATACAAAGAAAAACTGTCTTCGCACCCAAATTTTCTCGCTCGGGGATTGACTCGGGTTTCTAGCGTATCCCGCCTTAGACGCAACGACCTCCCAACCCAGCAATCGATTTTTAGGGCCGTCTAACTCCGTATCAGTCAATATGACTGTTAGTTAAGTTAAAAATATAAGATTTGATACACCTCTTGTTAGTCTCGCAAAGAGAAGATTCAAGAAATAAAAGCAACGTTAAAATAAAAAAAAAAAAAAAAAAAAACTTTTTGTGTTATATAGAAATATTAATTTATTTATTCACAAAAACAGAAATGCAAACAATATTGGGACAATAATTGGTTCACAAAATGAAATGGTTTAAATATTTTATAATAGGTAAAAAATGTTAATGCTAAACCGTCAGCCAACTAATAAAGATTATTTAAGTTTTTTTTTTTTTTTTAAATTTTATGGGGCTGCAGTTTTTTATTAGCGTAAGACACAATATTTTACTATTTTTGTCTTTCTTTCTTTCTTTTTTTTATTTTTTAATACACAAAGAAAAATTCATGCAGACTTAGAAAAACTGTGTAAATACATGGTTCTTTTACGATGGGCGCCAAATAATATAATTTGGGTTGTGTAATAATGTTTGATATATGATGTTTGTTGGTTATCCCTCGCTGCAGTCGGTGATGCTGCAAACGCCGGAGATATTTGTAAGATAATTACCCCTGGCGGTTGCCGGGGGGTGTTGCTACTCCTTGTAGGTAGTGGTTGAGATCCCTGGCGGTTGCCGAGGGAAGATCCGTTCTGTGACGGGAGTTAGGATGGGAGCACTTGCCCCATTGTCACGGCCCTTGAGGCGCGGTGACCAATTCAACAAATGAATTTACAAATTAACGGCAGTGCCGGAGATTGGTTTTATGGTGCTCTTTATTGTATGAGACTCTGACACAAACTGAAACTTAAAGCTAACAAAAAGTATTTCATAGCGGCCACGCAAATGTGCAGTGCTTGCCGCTATGCATGGGCTTCCGGCCAGACGCTATGTCAGCAGTTTGGCCAGAGCGAGCTCTTAAATAATCGGACATTGCCGCTGCTTGGTTAACTTCAGTTAACTTATACAGTGTCTACCAAGTTCCAAACATTCCCTCAAGTGCCCGGTTTTATGACCGCCGTTGATTGCGATGGCACTGGGAAAATCTGTCTGAGACGGTTTTGCCAACAAGTGCCGTCCACGTACCAAAATGTATTTGTAATATGTTATTGCATTGACTTTTTTCAGTTTGTTTTTATGAATTTTATTAACTTGAATTTTTGTTAAAGTAGAAATGGAATTTTTTTAAATTTTTAAATCATACATTTATTAAATGTAAAAAAAATTCATTGCCAGAAAAAAAAATTTTTTTTAGCATTTTTGTCTGGTGTTATAAAAATCATTCATCGGTAGGGTATGCAAGAACCATTCACATGCAGAACAACAACAACCTAAAAGTAATCGGCGTTTTAAGTGATGTCGACTGAAATATACCCTGTTCCTTTCTTAGTATATTGATTTATTATGATTCGTAAAAATATATATATACAAGACATTTTACTGCTAACACTTAATCTTATTCGTAAATAAATATAAAATGTATGCTGAAATATTAAAATATATAATATAATTTCTTTCGTCATTTCACCAAATAACGAATACCCGAATTTTGTTAAGGTAGCAAGCCTGAAAAGTTAGAAAAATCAAAATTTTGTGCGCTGGCTTTAAAACGAAATCGCACGCACAAATGTCCCCGTGTATGTGAATGTGTGACACCTGCTGGGGCCTGTCGAAAGAAATTTTTGCGTCCATTTTCGTTGAATGAAATGGGTATTCTATATGCTGTATGGTTAGTGCTTACATTCAACCACACGCAAACCCACTTTCATTATGGATAAGGCAAACTGGCATAAATTTGCCAAGCTAACAGAAAACTTCTCTGCGCCACGACCACCAAGCACAAACATGAACAAAGAAGCTGCAACAATACAAAAAATTATCTTTTCAAGCGCTCACAAGGCAATACCACAAACACACCCAACGTTTAAGCCTCATAATGTACCACATTAACAATTTCACATCCCAAATGTCACCGGACAGCCAACCCAAAACGATCGGCCAACCCAACATCAGTCGCTTTTGCGGCATTAACCCTTAGAAACACATACACTGTATATTCAACCCATCCACAAAACCAAACACTAATAAAAAATTTGAAATTGCTCAGCTCTTCTGCCAAAATTTTTCAGAAACCTCCTCTGACAGCAATTTTTCAAGCACCTTTATTAATCACAAACAAACATCACTTAGCAATACTATTCATCTTCCACATATTCCTAATAGAAAAACCCGTAACTATCCATACCATACACCCATAACCCATAACAGCAGCATTAACCACATTTAAAGGAAACAGACCAGGACTTGACAGAATCAGCTACACAATGCTAAAAAACCTTGATAAAACAACCAAAACCAGAATTATTAATGTCCAAAACGCCATACTAAACTTCTACATTCCACAAACATACAAAAATAGCTTAATAATACCGATTGTAAGACCAAACACAGACAAAACCTTGCCCTACTCATACCCCCCGATCGCACAGAACTCATGCCTAGCAAAACTACTTCTCAAAACAGGAAAGGAAAACTAACTTCGGGCGGAGCCGAAGTTAATAAACTCTTGCAGTTAAATCCGGATATATATCGCAAACATTGGATATAGTTGGGTGATCCTAATGAGAATATAACCCAATTTATTATAATAAAAAATTTAAAACAAGTCCCAAACTTCTATCTTCAAAAATACCATAGTTGGTATTTCTACCAAAAACCATTTCCGATCATTCAGTAATAAGGCAGCTATAAGATATAGTCGGCCGATCGTTATGAAATTCGGTCGGATTATCTGACCAAAAATAAAATCTATACGAAGTTCCAGCTTTCTATCTTCAAACACACGAAAGTTGGGTCATTTCCGATCGTTCAGTTATATGGCATCTATATGGCATGTCGTATTATTTTGCCAAATATAGCTCTCATGTAAAATTTGAACTCTCTAACTCTAAAAACACAAAAGTTATACCATTTCCGATTAATCAGTTATATGGCAGCTATAGGATATAGTCGGCCGATCCGGCAAAATAATACGACATGCAAAATTTCGTAAGGTTCGATTCCCAAACTGCTAGAGAATCTGGTTACTTCCCAAATGCAACATTTTTGTAGAAGCATTATTCCCAGTTCACAGCATGGTTTTGTCAAGCATCGCTCTACCACAACTAACCTACTTGAATTCACTTCGATCATTCACAGAGGTTTTTGAACCGCATGCAAACTGATGTGGTATACACTGATTTTAGCAAATCGTTTGATTCTGTGAACCATCATTTTCTCCTTCATAAGCTGTATCTTATGGGGTTTTCTCCACAAATCGTACAGTGGTTGACCTCCTATCTATCGTACCGTACGCAGCGAGTTTTGTTAAAAAATAATATACATCCTAGATTATAAACGTTTCATCTGGTGTCCGACAAGGTAGTTACTTCGGACCTCTTCTGTTTGTTCTTTTTGGTAATTATTTACCTAGTGTTGTAAACTATGCTACTACATTTATGTATGCTGATGATGTCAAGTTATTGTATTCTTTTTCATACCATTTTCTTCATAGACACCTGCAATTAGACCTCAACGAAGTCTTCTTATGGTGTTCAAACAATCTTCTTTTACTTAACTGCTCAAAGTGTAAGGTTGTGACGTTTAATCGCAGTGTACCTCACATTGTCTCGTACTCACTTGGGAATAACGTCTTAGATCGTGTTTCCCTTATTAATGATCTAAGAGTCCTTTTCGACAATAAGTTGTTGTTCAATGAACATATATCACTGACAGTCAAAAAAGCACACCTCAGGGTAGCACACCCCAGGTAGCTTTTATCAAACGTTGGTCAAAAGAATTTGATGATCCTTTCACAACTAAAACTCTATATGTATCTTTGTTTCATCCTATCTTGGAATACTGTTCATGCGTTTGGAGTCCGCAAAACTTGGTTCATCAAAGAAGGATTAAATCTGTTCAAAAGCAGTTTCTGTTATTTGCATTAAAAAGTTTAAACTGGGATACTGTTACAACTATTAAACCTACCTCCATTAAAAGAGCGCCGTACTTGTGCTGGGGTTATGATACTTTATGTGCTTATTCTTGGAGAAGTGAACTCGAAATTACTTCTTGAAAAATTAATGTTTTCTGTACCTAATAGATTAACTAGATACTTCCGACCTCTTTGGTTACCAATTTTTAGGTCTGATTTTTCTGAACACGATCCATTTTGCGTTATTTGTAAAAATTACAATTCATTGTCCCATTTATTATCCCCGGAATTATTCCTAGATGTAATTTAATCAAAAATTATGGAATCTCTTTTAGCTTAATTATACTTACTTTATAATAATATAGACTCTAGAATAACAGATCATTGTTAATAAATAAATAAATAAAAAAACTAAATAAAAGCTCTTTGCGGAGTTTCGGTTATGGTTAATGGGGTCTTAGTGTGTTTAGTCGTTTTAGACTTTTGGCATTTAGGGCATTTCTTTATGGACTCTTTTATGTCTTTGGACATATCTTTCCAGTAATAGTGTCTCTGGACCTTGGCCAAGGTTTTTGTAATGCCTGTATGACCACCTTGTATAGGATCATCATAATGATTTCAGTATATAATTGCCCATATTTTTAAAATTATCAATTGAAACATGTTCAAAGATATTTTCCCACGGTGCCACTTTGAGTTGGCTGATTTTGTAAATACCGGCCTGCTTTTCAAGCCTTTGGAAGAACTGACCTAAGTCAAGGGTTCCATTAGTATACAAATTGCTAACATATCTTGCTGTAATTTTTTTTCCGCGGTTAAATAAACACATGTTATTATTTACATGCAAGGTCGCTACTTTACATACTTCATCATTATTAATGACTTCATTTAAGTTGGGCTCTGAAGCTTTTTCAATAGATTGCTTATGCAATTCTTTTTATTCTTTTCCTTCGCAGGATTTTTGTCTACTTTGGTTTCTGGTAGTGACTTTCAGAATATTTTATTGTATGTTTTTTAAGTCTGTTATTGTTATTCTAGAGAGCGCATCGACTACATAATTATCTTTACCCAGGCACTCTACCGAAAAATTATATTCCTCTAATTCAAGTCTCATTCTTGTTAGTTTGGAACTAGGATTTACCATTGAAAATAAGTAAATAAGTGAAATGTCTACCATAAATATATTGTCTGAAGTGTATTATTGCCCAATGAATAGCTCTTGTTGCTTTCACCTTTCGTAAAGGATCTTGATGCGTATGCAACTGGAAGCTGTAGTCCATTTTTGTTTTGAGTTAGGACAGCTCCAAAAGCGTATTTGCTAGCATCTGTGATTATGAAACATTTTTTTGATAAAATTTGGGTTTTGCAACAGAGTTGGGTTTTTTAATGCTGATTTAAAATGTTCAAAGGCGTTTTGACATTCTATTGTCCATTCGAATTTTAAATTTTTCCTATATTATCTTGTTATGTGTCGGGAGTATTCAGCAAAATTCTTTATGAAACGTCTGTAATAATTGCAAAATGCAATGAATCTTCTATCGCTGTTCGCATCATGTGGGACTGGGTAATTTTGAATGACGTCGTATTTTTTGTCGTCGGGTGAAATTCTTTTATCTGTGCATTTATGTCCTAGAAAAGTGACTTCATGCATGAAAAATGAACATTTTTCTGGATGTAACTTTAGGTTGTGCTGCCTACATTTCTCGAAAACATCAGTTAAGTTTTTGAGCATATGTTTTTCAGAGCAACCTATGACTATTAAGTCATTCATATAAAGAAATGCTTGCAAAAGTTCTAATCCAGAGAAAGCTATGGTCATCATTCTTTGAAAAGAGTTTGACGCTATTTTTAAACCGAATCGTAATCGCGTGAAGCGATGTGAACCATTGTTTGTTGAAAAAGATGTTATATCGCGTGAACTTTTTTTGATTCCAATTTGGTGAAAACCTGACATTAAGTCAAGGCCTGAGAAATATTTTTCTCGATCTAGTTGATCCAAAATATCGCAAATTCTAGGGAGGGAAAATTTATCAGACAAGAGTTTTTTATTCATTTGACGATAGTCAATTACTAATCGCCATTTTTTATTTTCCGAATTTGGAATTGACTTCTTTGGTACTAACAAAAGTGAGCTATTATAAGGTGATACAGAGGGTTCCACTATTTTATCTTTAATGAGTTTTTGGACATGTTTTTGAATTTCTCGTCTTTTTGACTATGAGGATTTCTATAATTTTTCATATACATATACGGGTTTATCATCAGTTAATCTCAGTTTTTGTTTATGGAAATTATTGGTAGTGATCGATTCGGTTTCTAGTCCGAATACATCACCATACTGGGTGCAGTTGTTCGTTGAATTGAGGAGGAGAGTTTTTCGAAAGTTGGGATAATACAATTTTTTTCGAGTTTCTAAGTCAGTTTGTAGTACTTCGTAGTTTGAAAGTGGTTCATGCTGAATATTTTTAATATCAACTACTTGATCTGTATTTGTTGTATTTAGTAGCCTTATACTCGTATTTGCATTCTGGGCTGTTGCTATGGTATTTGCTATATAGGTACCAAGCTAAATTTCTTGATTCGGAATTAATACACTGTCATTTTTAGAATTCATTTCAAATTTTTCGAAATACTTGAAATCTTGCCGGCAGAGTTAGAGAGTTATTGCCAGAACTGTATGTTATTGGAACATACATAGGATATTGGAGGTTACAGTAATTAAGAAGCCTATCTCTCTGGTCATGTATTAGTGTACGCGCTATATTGAATCGGTTTACTAATATTTCGGCATGCTTGTTCACAATGTTTTGCTGTGCTTTTTTTTTTTTTTTTTTTTTTTTTGCGGTCTTTCAGAATTTGGAAATGGCTTGTGCATCAATAAGAGCATCAGCTAGCATTCCTGTATTCATCATAAAGCTTAGAGACGACCGAGGAGCGCTCGAGAAACGATTTGTTAGTACATAATAAGCTATTTTAAATTTGTCAAGCTAAGAGGAGTTAGTAAGGAAATTTAAAATTCTATACCATTAATTTGAAGGACAGGAAAGAGATGTAATAGAGTAGAGACCATTGTAGTTCGAACATAATACCCTAAAAGGGTCATGCAGTGCATATGTCGAACTACAACGGCTAAGGAACAGAGAACTAAAGTTTCGAGTCCTTCTATTAAGAATGTTAAAATTTAAGCGTGTTAGTAAATGCTGGCTATCTACATCCCCGTTAATAAGGTTATGCAGAAAAACTACACCGAGCATTGTCCTACGATTTGTTAAGCTAGGTAAGTTTATAAGTAAAAGTCTGCTACTGTAGGATGGAGGCTGAAGATTTGCATCTCAGTATAGACCTCTAAGTGCAAATATTAAAAAGTTCTTTTGTACGGATTCTATGCGGTCCTTATGTACTCCATATTGGGGACTCCAGACACATGAACCGTACTCTAGTATAGGACGGACCAAGGAAATAAATAATGTTTTGGTTATATGGGGTCATTAAATTCTTTTGACCACCTTTTGATAAAACCAAGGACTCCTTTAGCCTTATTAACCATTAAGGAAATATGGTCGGCAAATTTAAGTTTGATGTCTAATAGGATGCCGAGATCATTCACCTGGGTTTATTTTTCTAAGGCAATCCCATTAATAGAATAAGTACCTTGCAGAGGGCAAGAACGATAAAAAGACATATGTTTGCATTTTGATCCATTAAGTATTAGATCATTAGCTAAACATCATTTTTGAAAGTTATCAAAGTCAGACTGAAGACTGCATTGGGCAGAGATGGATTTGTACTGAAGACAAAGGTTTACATCATCTGCATACATAAGAACTAGAGAGTTCGTTAAAGCAGGGGGCAAGTCGTTTATAAAAATCGTAAATAATAACGGGCCAAGATGACTTACTTGAGGGACGCCGGATGTAGCACGGACCAGACGGGACTGTATGTTTTTAAATAAGACTCTTTGTGTCTTTCCATCTAGGTAGCTGGAGATCCACGTTAAGAGGTCTTTAGGAAAACCCAGCAAATTCAGTTTACTCAACAAGAGTGAGTGATTAACTGAATCAAATGCTTTGCTGAAGTCTGTGAAAATTACATCGGTTTGATATCTCTTAAGAAAGCCATCTATGACAAAGGATGTCAACTCCAGTAAATTTGTGGTGGTGGAGCGACGCTTAATAAAGTCATGCTGACAAGGAGTGATAATCGAAGAGCAAAGGTGTTGCAAATGAGGGGTAATTAATTTTTCAAATAACTTTGGAATTGCCGACAACTTTGAGATGCCTCTGTAGTTGGCAGCCTCGAACTTTTTCCCTTTTTTATTTTTTATGTAGGGGATTTATGAATGATTCCTTCCACTTAAGGGGAAAAATCGAGGTTTCCAAAGATAAGTTGAAAAGTCTTAGAAAAGGTTTGCACAGAGCCCTGGCGCAGTATTTTAGTAAACAGCCTGGTACTCCGTCGGGGCTTGGCGAATAAATGGGTTTTACCCTTAAAAGACCAGATAATAAGTTTTTCTCAGAAAAAAACGGACAGAAAATACGATTTGCTGCTTGAATGTTGTATGCGTAAGGCTGATCTGTCAAATTAGGCAGAGAATAAGTTGTTTAAAAAAATTCTGCGAATAGATCGGCAATGGCCTGATCCGAAGTCGCAGAGGAATTTTCAAACGTAAGCAAGGGTTAAAAAGATACGTGTTTACGCTTAGTGTTTACAAAATTATAAAACTACTTTGGATCCTGAGTAAATTGAATACGGCAGCGGTCAATATAATTCCTGTAACATTCAGCGTTATGCACGTTAAATTCGACCGAGCTAGTAGGTATCTTGAGAAATCAACACTACTGCAGGTTTTTTTATATTTAAGTAAAAGCTTATTTTTTTTATTTTTTAGGTTAGTGAGGCACCTTGTAAACCAAGGAGGATTTGTTGAAGCGGACGGATATTTCCAAGGCACACATAAGTCAAAAAATGTATTTAAAGTAAAATAAAATTTTTCTAAAGTGACATTAGGATCAGTGCACGCCAGAATATCAGACCAGTCAAATGTATCGATAAGGTTATTAAGTTTCTGAAAATCAGCTTTACGGAAACAGCGAATCTTATTTACCACTCTCGGAGACATCTGATCGATACCAGGAGTGGTTTCGATTGAGACTTCCAGCGTGGGGTGATATGGATCCTCTGGGGTTGAAAGGGGAAAAGCTCTGGAGAGAGCAGTACCATCAGGATCAGATACAAAACATAAGTCTAAGAGCCGACCTAGAGAATTTCTAACATGATTGATCTGACCTAAGGACATGTCAAACATGCCCGCGGTGAAGTCATGGTAAGTTATAAGCGACAAAGATGGTGAGTTATCGACGTTGGACCACTTTAATTCTGGGATATTAAAGTCGCCCACCGCTACGAGTTGGTCACGATAAGTGACCAGTCTAAGTCTAAGTCTTGATAATGACTTATAAGATTTGTCAAAATGAATTTTTATATCATACAATGTTTTATAGATTTCTTTTCATTCCATTATCTAATGGATTAGGGAAACTCCTTTTTAAATTTTGGATACCATATTATCGGGATATTTTATCGGGGCAGAATTCATATTTTTCAACATTTTTCCCTTACACAATTATATTTATTTAATTCGTTTCATTTCATTTTTCCATTATACATAAAAATAGATTTATACTTTATAAAAATAAATTTTGTTCTTTAATATAGTATCAAATATATCTCTATATGGATATAAATATTATATTTAACGTGTAATTTATCAATGTGGAACGCCAATGGTGTCTCACGGCATAAACTAGAATTGTCACAATTCTTGACCGAAAACCATATTGACGTTATGCTACTGGTGGAAACGCATCTTACAAGCAAATACAACTTTCATATAAGAGGCTACACAATCTACCGCACAGATCATCCAGATGGGAAAGCCCACGGCGGAACTGGAGTTCTAATCAGAGAACGAATTAAACACCATTTTCACAAAAGGTTTGCAACAAACTTCTTGCAGGCCACATCGATACAAATCCAGTCAAGCAACGGAATCCTTTCAATTGCTGCCGTTTACTGCCCTCCTCGCTTCTCAATCTCGGAAGGACAATTTATGGACTTCTACAATTCACTTGGGGATCGATTTATAGCCGCAGGAGACTACAACGCCAAACATACGCACTGGGGATCACGTCTAGTGACTCCCAAAGGAAGACAATTGTACAATGCAATTATAAATGTGAAAAATAAACTGGACTACGTTTCCCCTGGAAGTCCCACATACTGGCCAACAGACTCACGAAAGCTCCCAGACCTTATTGATTTTGCAGTGACAAAAAACATACCTCGCAATCTAATAAGTGCCAAAGCAGTCTCGGACTTATCATCAGACCACTCGCCTGTGCTTCTAACGCTTCTTCAAAGACCAGAAATAACCGAACACCCCTTCAGTCTGACGACGACAAAAACAAACTGGCTAAAATACAAAAAGTACGTGAGTGCCCACATAGAACTCGCCCCGGATTTTAACATGGAATCGGACATCGACTACACTACGAGCGCTCTGGAAGAAGTACTCGTTGCGGCAGCTAAAATCTCTACTCCTCATAGGAAAGAAGTAGACCGAAACAAACACTTCAAATCTAATCAGCAAATCGAACAGCTCGTGCGAGAAAAGAGGCGCACGCGTCGTGATTGGCAAAACAGCAGATCACCAGCTTCAAAACAACGCCTTAAGGAAGCAACCCGATCACTCGACCAGGCTCTTCACCAACAGGAAGAAAATGCACATCTGAGGTACATCCAGAATCTCTCGCCAACAAGCACAAAGTACCCCCTGTGGAGGGCCCACCCAAATCTTAGTGCCCCAATTGAAACGACCACCCCGATAAGAAACTCTTCGGGATGCTGGGCTCGCAGCAACGACGACCGAGCTGACACATTCGCCACACATCTCCAAAGTGTCTTCCAGCCAAACCCAGCCTCAAATTCATTCCTCCTGCCAGTAATTCAGCCAGAGTCCTCCCCTCAGCCAGCCGCACCTCCATTCCGGCCGAACGAAATCGAAAAAGTCATAAGAGGGCTAAAACCAAAAAAGGCTCCCGGTGGTGACCTATTGACCCCAAAGATGCTGATCGAACTTCCAAAATGCGCTATAGAGGTCGTCTGCAAACTATTTAATGGAATCATTAATCTTGGCTATTTCCCAAAAAAGTGGAAGAAATCCATTATTATAATGATACCGAAGCCTGGAAAAGACCACACAATTCCGTCATCATACAGACCAATAAGCCTTCTATCTTGTTTGTCTAAACTGTTTGAAAAATGCTTGTTAACTCGCATAATACCACATCTGGAAGCTTGCAATATCATCCCGGCACACCAATTTGGCTTTCGAAGAAACCATGGAACCATCGAACAAGTGAACAGATTAACATCCGAAATACGCTCAGCCTTCGAACAACGAGAATACTGCAGCGCCATTTTCCTCGACGTATCTCAAGCTTTCGACCGAGTTTGGCTCATCGGACTCATGCACAAAATTAAAACGTATTTGCCAACATACACCCACAAGCTACTGGAATCATACCTCTTCAATAGGGTATTCTCAGTGAGATGCAACGCATCTACTTCGGGCGACTACACCATCGAAGCTGGAGTTCCACAGGGAAGCGCACTCGGGCCGTGTCTATATGTTTTGTATACTGCGGATATTCCTACGAGCGCACAACTAACAACGTCAACGTTCGCCGATGATACCGCTATTCTTAGTCGCTCCAGATGCCCAACGCAGGCAACAACCCAACTGGCTAATCATCTCACAATAGTGGAAAGGTGGCTGTCCGACTGGCGCATTAAAATAAACGAACAAAAGTGTAAACATATAACGTTTACTCTTAATAGACAAACATGCCCTCCGCTTTTACTAAACGGTATGCAGATCCCTCAAGCTCACGACGTAACGTACCTTGGCGTTCACCTTGATAGACGACTTACCTGGCGTAAGCACATCGAATGCAAAAAGATGCATCTAAAACTGAAAGCCAGCAGCCTCCACTGGATCATAAACTCACGATCGCCACTGTGCCTGGACTACAAGTTACTACAGTACAATTCAGTCCTAAATCCAATCTGGACGTATGGCTCCCAGCTGTGGGGGAACGCGAGCAGCAGCAACATAGACATCATACAGCGCGCACAATCAAAAATCCTGAGAACTATCACAGGGGCACCTTGGTATGTTCGCAACGAAAACATCCACCGGGATCTGGGCATCCTCGCAGTGAAAGACGAAATCCAGAAGCAAAAAGAGTCATACAGAGAAAAACTGTCTTCGCACCCAAATTTTCTCGCTCGGGGATTGACTCGGGTTTCTAGCGTATCCCGCCTTAGACGCAACGACCTCCCAACCCAGCAATCGATTTTTAGGGCCGTCTAACTCCGTATCAGTCAATATGACTGTTAGTTAAGTTAAAAATATAAGATTTGATACACCTCTTGTTAGTCTCGCAAAGAGAAGATTCAAGAAATAAAAGCAACGTTAAAAAAAAAAAAAAAAAAAAAAAACGTGTAATTTTTGTTTCTTTGCAGAACCTCTTTTTATAACTATTGTAGGCGCTTTTTTTTTTTAATTTTTTTTATTTTTTGTCCAGAGCGCTGCCGGTCTTCTCTCCTTGGTCATCAGGCGGGGCTGGTGCTGGCTGCAGGTTGTTGAATTTTGATGGAGCACCGGTGCTGGCTTCACAGGTGCATGGCTAAAATAACGGTGTGCGCTCTAGGAAGCGCTTGTGTTCTTGGCAGTTGCTTGGATGTTGAAACTTTAATTATTCGTTCCTCATAGTTTGTTTGTATAAGGGGGGCTGAGTGAGTGTCAGATCGTTTGAGTATTTTTGTTGTTGTTAATTTTCACTTTAGGAAGTCAAGAGCAGCTTGTAACTTTAGCCTTGTTGACAACGCTGGAGGCGATGTACTTGTTTACGAGTGCAGAAACCATTTGAGAAGTGCTACTCCCTTTTTTAATTTTTTCGGCATGTATTTTTTCCCATGTGCTCCTGGGTTCTAGTCCTTGGATGGACAATGTCCTTTGTCCATCGCTGTCACGGTCGCCATGTAATATGTCTCGGCGTCCAGGGATCCCATCCAGTTTGTATCAAGTCGATTTTTGGGTATATTGTTTGGATACTTTATTATTTGATCTTTATTTTAGAGCAGCCGTTGTTGCCGCTCCAAGCTCCCAAAAGGTTCTTCTCCTTTACAATATTTTTAGGAGTCGGGAAGTCTAGGTCTTGTAGCTGCGCTGCCAACAGCGGCAGCGGAGAGATGGCTATGTGTATAACGAGATTGTTTTATCTCACACTTCAAATAATAAAAAAGGGGTGGCTGCAAAATATTTAAAAATTTGCGAAAAACGAAAACGAAAAGAATGGTCGTGCCTCATCAACGTTATAAATTCGATTGTATTTCTCTCTAATCTTAAGCCTAACTTATCTATTGCGGCGAAGCGGGGCGAATTCGCACAAGAGTGAATATGAGCTTTCGCTCCCGCTCCGCCCTAAGCTATCTAAGAGTAAATTTACAGACTAACAAATAAAATTCAGCTATAACTATAATTCACAATTTTCGACTTCAATAAAATAACAAATCAATTAACAGAATATTTATTCTTAAATATATAGCTATGATAGTAGGGAGTAAATAGGCAATCGGCTGATTTCTTGCGTCATATCCGTGTATGCATGTATATGTTGGTGGGAACGTAAATCCACAATCCAATATACACTCACATATATATATAATCCTAAATAAAAAATACATATTGACCTTTCATCCGACCCTGACATAAATATGTCTCCTGCAAGAAAGTGATAAAAAGGGATCGCAGCAGGTCAATTGGTTCCTTTTTTTCTTGACCCTTCAGGGTGGATTTTCACTTTTCTACGAAAAGGTTTTCTTGTGATATACTTACTCCTTGTAAAATTCTGTATTATATTTTATATTATAAAATTAAATTTCTTTATATAAGTCCGAGTTAATTTTAAAATTAATTAAAAAAGAATTGGAGTAAAAAATCCTTTTAAATGATATGCACCACCATAATACAATTTTGGATATTTTTTTTTTAAATAATTATTTGTTCTTCATCATTAATTTTAAATTAATTACAAAATAATTATAATAAAATACATTTTTAAATGAACTGCAGCACCATGAATATAATTTTTGTAAATAAGCATTTTATTTTTTGTTAATCAATTTTATTTATTTTTTCACGATCCTGAATCTTAGACAGGTATCTTAAGTGGACAGTTGAATTTGTAGGGAATTAGGCAAACGGCGTATAAGCGCCAGAAAAATGTTAGTAGTATGTAATTAGGCAAACGGCGTACGGCGTAAATTTAGTGGCGCCATCTATGGGTCAAGTTTGTGTAAAATTGGGCAGCGCCATCTACCGTAATATTTTATACGCCCTCTATTGGCATAAAAGCAAACGATCATGTCAAAAATTATACTTGCCAGGATCATCGCCGTCTATGTTTTCTACATTTTCTGATATCTTGCATTGGTTTCCATTAAGAGAAATATGAATGTAAAGAAAAGATCATGTAAGAATGAAACTTGTCAGGATCATCGCCGTCTATGTTTTCTATATTTTCTGATATCTTGCATTGGGTCCCATTAAGGGAAATATGCATGTAAAGAAAAGATCATGTAAAAATGAAACTTGCCAGGATCATCGTTTGCCTAATTACATACTACTAAAATTTTTCTGGCGCTTATACGCCGTTTGCCTAATTCCCTACAAATTCAACTGTCCACTTAAGATACCTGTCTAAGATTCAGGATCGTGAAAAAATAAATAAAATTGATTAACAAAAAATAAAATGCTTATTTACAAAAATTATATTCATGGTGCTGCAGTTCATTTAAAAATGTATTTTATTATAATTATTTTGTAATTAATTTAAAATTAATGATGAAGAACAAATAATTATTTAAAAAAAAAATATCCAAAATTTTATTATGGTGTTGCATATCATTTAAAAGGATTTTTTACTCCAATTCTTTTTTAATTAATTTTAAAATTAACTCGGACTTATATAAAGAAATTTAATTTTATAATATAAAATATAATACAGAATTTTACAAGGAGTAAGTATATCACAAGAAAACCTTTTCGTAGAAAAGTGAAAATCCACCCTGAAGGGTCAAGAAAAAAAAGGAACCAATTGACCTGCTGCGATCCCTTTTTATCACTTTCTTGCAGGAGACATATTTATGTCAGGGTCGGATGAAAGGTCAATATGTATTTTTTATTTAGGATTATATATATATGTGAGTGTATATTGGATTGTGGATTTACGTTCCCACCAACATATACATGCATACACGGATATGACGCAAGAAATCAGCCGATTGCCTATTTACTCCCTACTGTAGGCTCTAGGCTCTAAGCGTTATCTTTTTTTTTCGAGTCTTCTGATTGGTTTTCCCGATTCATTAACCGGAAAAATGTGGGGAAAATTGGGGTGGTTTTCATGCGTTAACTCATGTACATGTATTGATGATACCAATACATTCAAACACAAGTACCTGTTTTCCGTTTTCGAGGATCAATAGGTTTTGAGGTTTATGCTAAGAATCAAATTTTTAGTATAAATCCAAATCCTAAAGAAAGAGTTTGAAGTTAAAATATAAAGAAAAAATATGAGCGAGCTGGAAATTATATTCGAGGATACCCAACCAGCACTTAGTGATATTTGTGTATCAAACGGTGCACTTTTATCATTAATTGGTATTGGGAAAAATACACAAGAAGAGCTATTTAATAATCTACAGGATGATTCTCTGACATCCATGTACGATTTGCTAACGCCAACATGGGATTACGAATTAACTATCATCGAGGATAAAATGTATGTCCCGGACACTCAAGAAAATATATTTGAGGATTTCGACGACGACATACCTGCTTCTCCGTGCTTTATTCCGGAGACCCCAGAACTAGTGGAAATATCATCAAAACCAGAGTTTACTTTCCCGGATGATGACCACATATTTTTGGAAATTAATGAGGGAAAAGATAATTATGAAAGTTTAATGGATGAGGAATTCGACAACATTTTAATCGATTGGCTTATAAATAATGAATAAATTAAAAACTATGTTATTTTATTATTGTGTAATTATTTTTAATTCATGAAAAATAAATAATTATTCAAACAAAATTATTTTTGAAATCTTTCTTTTTATCAAAGTTTAGTTAAAATGAACTTAAAAATTAAAATACATTAATATTTAAAATAGTTGATTGAAATTAAATTAACACCAAGATTTAAAATTTAAAAGAAATATTTTGAAGTTTGTGTTAAGTTAATTATTTCAATTAATATCGTTGGATGATCCATCAAGAAATGGGTGTATAATTCACTTCGGAGCCAGTACTTTTTCACTTCAGAACAGAAGTAGCAGTTATAGTATGAGGATCTGGCTTTTGTATTGCTGAAGTTGTGTTTTTTTAGAATGTGACGTTTTAATCCATAGCGATATTTAAAGGAAGGACTTTCTATACAGAGATCACAAACGAACGTTTTCATTTCGAAGATTTGAAAATAAACTGATAAAAAGCAACACTAGAACTTGTTTTTATATTATATTTTTAAGATTGAAGCTGTTCGTGAATATCTATATAGTATATAATTGACCTATATATTTTAAAATTAAATGACCATGCAGTCATCTCTTTCATTCCTAATAATAATTACCATATCCCTAGCTATAAATTCTTTATATACACAAATACATTTATAAAAGTGGTATGATGTCATCCCTTTCATTTAAATAAAAGTATATTATTCGTATTAATATACTTATATATATATATATATATATATATAAATAAATATGTGTGTATATGTATATATGTAACCACAAAGAAGAGTGAATTTATTATTGAAAGGTATAAAAGAGCGGGATCATTAAATAAATTGATTAGTACCTAACAGTAACCTTTTTGAAGCGAATCCAGGAGTACGTGAGTTATAAATGATGGTATGCTTACAAATTCTCACAGCCAATCAAAAAATATCCTTATGTTTATGTATATCATAGTCTTTCTTAGATACTTTGAATGATCAAAAGCCTGTTATTGGCTACACAAAGACTGAAGACCTATGTATTAATTTCGAATACAAGATCATTGGCTGTAAGATAAAGAAAACCACATATGGGACGAAAATAGCCCTTTATTTGACTGATAAGGACGACGAACCACTCTGGATATTTTTACCAAAGAGCTACGTGAATAAATTTTCAACTAAAACACCATTTAAGAAATTGAAGGAAAATGGAATAACGCATCTTGTATATAAAGGAAAAGAGATGACTAGATATAGCTCAGCCTGTTTACAATTTATCTCAAAGGAGTAACTGTATAAAAGAGTCGATTCCTTATAATGTTTTATCAGTTTCATTTTTTCCCTTTAATCAAAAACAACTCCTCTCTCAAGCCTCTCGATGTACGCGCATCAAATAAAATTATTTTTACTTCAATTTGAAGATATGCTTTTCGAGGAGCACCTTAAAAAACTTCAATTTTTAAAAACAACTTTAGAGGATTTGGAAGAAAAGGAAATGCTGTACTCGAAATATGGATTCCACTACAAAATATGTCCCTGGAGTGATGATGAAGCAACCGAAGGTCCAGACACTTGTAACTGCAACAAACTTCCTCTATATATAAAGGAAGCTACGGATATTATGATAAGATACTATAAAATAAGTAAAAGAATGTATCCAAATCCATGAAAATAAAAAAGTTTTTTTTATAGATATTATAATTAATATTGTTTATTTTTCATATTGGGTTAAAAAAAAAAAAAAAAAATTTTGTAAATCATTTAAAACATTTACTAAACATTTTTGAAATTAACTTATCATTATAGGTGAAATCTTTTATCTTAAAATTCTGTGTAAAACTCTTTAAAGTTTTTCGATTGCTTTTGTAAAGACCAAAAAGCATGCAGTAATGTCCACAGGTATTTGAAAAGTATCCTTGCAATTGTTGCTTGTTATAAGTATATTTTGATGCATTTCTTTTTAAAAATGCAATAAATTCTTTTTTCTGAGGATATTGTCCATAAGAATCGAAAAATTCTGCTGACTTTTTGTTATAGAAGTAAAATGCAACCCAATGCATTCCTGGTTGGTATGAATAATCAGTGTTAGCTACAATCAATGCTGGATATTCACGAATTTCTTTTGGTAGTTTATCGGCCGAAAAAACCCCTTTAAATATTTTTTTAGTTTGAGGATGCTTGGAGAGCAAGTCCATGATTTGTATTGTATTCATTTTTACAAAAGTACTCGAATATTTCGATGCTTATCAATATCAATCATAGAGTCGTATTCACAATAAACAATGCAAGTAACAGCCTCAGCCAGAGGCTCAGAGAATCTTCCTTCTATTCTGATCGTTCCTTGAGAAATCAGGTTAGCGCAAACACTAGAATTGGAGTGATCAGCAGTTAAATCAAACGCTAATATAAAATTATTTTTGTCAAACATATCCTTGGAAATTTGGAGACCACGATCATAATGCTTAATTCCACAAGCTTTAAATAGTAAATTATATGCTCTTGAACTTTGGGTATTGGTAGGATTTGAGAAATCAAATTCAAGTGCCTGAGAAGGTACCTGTACTCCATTAACTAGCAGATTGAATCGTTGTATTATAAAGTTTTCAAAATTAAAAGGATCTAATCCTCGATTTCCTGAGTATGCTCTGTTTTTTACCATACAAAAGGCCAAAAAATTTGGAATTTGACCAATAACTGCGTTATCGATGGATAATGTATTATTTCCTGGGTATATTGTGAATGATTTTACTTCAACTTTATTGTATGGGTATATTGCATTTTTTGATTGTAAAACGTGATGATGAGCTAATAAAATGCTGGGGTTGACTACTACATGATTCATGAACAGCTGGGCTTCCAAGATCTTTAGATTCGATTCAGTTTCGGTTTCCAATAAATAAAATGCTGTTTTTTCAATATTAAAAGTAATGCGCAAATCAACATTATTTACAAGCAGTTTTGGTTGGTTGAAAATATCTCCATGCACTTTTCCAAATAATTCTACTTTATTACTATTTTGAAACATGTTTTTAAGAATTTGACTGCCATCACTTTTAAATGGTGTTTGGGTACCATAATTTGGGAAATATCCTTGTGTTGCTAAATGACTTTCACTTGCATCACAACCATAGTTTAAAATTGTTTGCAAATATGATCTATAATGATAATTATTATCGCTTTGGGAAACCAAAGTATTATTTAAATATACAGATGAGCTTCTAAATATAGAATGCAATATATTATTTGCTACACCAACAGCATTTCCTTCAATACTACTATTATCAATTTTTTTAAGTTGAACCACAAGTTTTAAGTAAACACTTGAAAGATCTCTGTAGGTTTCTCCATTTCCTAAACAAACGAATTCAATTGATGAAGCACTATCCAAAGAAGCAATAGGGTTGTATGAAACTTCTTCGGTTTTCAAAATACAGCTTTGCGTTGGATGAGGCTCAAAAAGATCCAATTCGCTTTTCATGCATTCAATGTGATTACTCATTTTGATTTGGAAAATATGTCACTAATTTTAAATTTTTTAGATGCTTTTTTTCTTGACTTTTTTGAACGCGTATGTTTACGACGTTGTTTAGTTGTTAAATGATTGCGATTTTTTCTTGGTCTCCTCTTATTATGCCTTTTTCCTTTACCACTTTGTAATTTAGTAATTTTATGAATTGCTTTGTCAGATAGATTATGTAATGCGATTTTACTTTGTTCTTGAATGATATTTCGTAGAGGTTTTCGACCCAAATCATTTATAACAGCCTTTCCGGTTTCAGCAGCTTGATTTTTAAGTGCATTTATCCCTGACAGAAAAAGCGGCTTAATGTAATTAAAAAGTCCACTAAAGAAATTTCCAATACCACGACCATGCTGAACAATTCTTGGGGAAACATAGAGACTACCTATGTTACTTAAGCTTCCACCGCACTGATTTAAATAATATTGATGATAACATTTCGCCATGGTTGGTAAATCAATTCTAAATGTTAGTTTCCCTTAACATTATTATTTATAGATTTTTTCTTCTTTTTCTAAAATGCAGAGTTAGAAAAATTGGAACTGATGAAGTTTCAAAGGGGATTTTATATCCACTTGAATCAGTAATTAATATTGAAATTTCGTTTGGTGAAAAATTTTCAATAGGATAATATTTAACATTCCTGACCTACATAAATTTTTCTTTTCCATTTGTAAATAAAAATCTTAAGCAACGTGGTCTTTTGCTTCCTACACCATGAGGCTTTATAATGTCCGTGTTAATAAATATTGCACCGCATTCCAGCTCATCCGCTCTCATTGGAGCCGGTTTGTATCGAAATGTTTCAGAATTTACTAAACTTATAAATTCTGTTGAATTAGAGCTTGATTCTTCTGATTCATTTTCTTTTGTTTCTCTCCTTTTTTTAGGATTTTTTCGAAAAGAATTATTTAAATATATATCAGTTATACCGACTTCCCATTCCTCAGACATTGTTTCAGGAAGGTTTACAATATTTGTAAAAGCGCATTTTACATTATCAGGAAACACATTTAAGGAGTCATTGCTGAGCAATGTAATATAAAACTCGTTTTGAAAAAACATTTTAAGCTCTGCAGTTAAGAATATGAGATCCAATTTAATTTATTTTTACCAATTTGGATATTGTTTTCTTTGCGGTTTGCCCTTTGCAATTTTTCTAAATCACTTATATACTTAAGATTTCTTAGTGGATAGGGGGAATCTCTATTCTTTTTAACCTTATTTCTCAGTTTCAGTTTCTTTTCAGTAGAATTTCCTTTTATAATTCTTGTTTTCTCAACTAATGATTTTTTTAAAATCTTATCATCAGTGAAAGAAGTATCTGCGAGTGATCGTTTATTATTAATTGGAATTGAAACAGATTTCTCAGATGATTGTTCTTCTTCATCGCTGGGTAAAATGGCTAAATCGGGTAAATCCTCTCTTTTAAATGATGACTCGTTCTTGTATTCTTTAGAAGTACTGGCAATAGAATCTTTCCAATCATCTATATATGTTTGGGTTTCTACATTTTGATTTAATGAAAACGGGGGTTTCGATACCGATTGATGCAAAACAGCTTTGTTTCTCTTTTTTATTTTGGGTATGCACATAATTCTTGTTGAATTTTAATCCATTTATCATAATCACTAATTTTTTTATTGTTTAAAATTGGTAAAAATTTTAAATATATAAGATCATTTCCTCGATCATTTACTAAAAGTTTATGGTATGCATTTGGATGCATTAAGATTACTTTGTTTAGCTGATGCTTACTTTTAATCACGATTCACTTTTACTTTTAATCAATTTTTCCAAAAATCCCAGAAAGCAATGAACTTATTAAAATTGGTAAAAATCCTCCTTTTTGAATAAGAACTCTTCTCTTAGAATTTAAAGATTGTTTTGAGCTGGAAATATGTCGTAATAAATTTTTATACTTTTTTAATGAATTCAAGATATTTTTTGATATTTTATGGTTTCCTTTTAAAGTATTTATCACTATCTCCGACAATGTTTTTACTAACTCGCTATCACTATTGCAAATAATCGCTTTTCGAAGTTTATTATTTGCTTTTTTGAGCACATACAATAAATGTTTGTTGGCTTTCAATCGCCTTATGCTCTTTTTGTAAACCATTTTCATCTGAATAGCAAATTGAATATAATGGATTAAAAATCTCTGTTCTAAATCTTAAAAGATCATTTATTCCTTGCGTAAGATCGATAAGTAAATAACCATGAGGTTCATTCGTGACTTCTTTATATATTCTAAAAAGTTCTTTAGGGTTTTCAGGATATATCTGTCTAGCTAAACATTGAAATTGTAATTTGTCTCTAGGATTTTTAAATGCCACAATGTATTTTGTATTTAGTGATATGTCTCGGGTGTGAGTAGATTTATGAAATATATTTTGTGACACAACAATTACAGATAAATTTCGATGATGAGATCCTTTGGTAAAAAGTTCACATACATTTTTATTAAATGCTCCCATCATTAAATCATCTAATACCAAAAGTATAGGTTCATTATTTTCATTTTCAATGGAGTCAGGTACCCCATGGTAATATTCAATATTGGTAAAATTTGGTTTCGCTTGCTCTTCGCCGTAACACCATATTATTCTATCTATTGAAGTACTTATTAAGTCCTTCCTTCCTGAGGGGCCACAAATAAGCATCGTAAAAGGTCGAACAAATTGTGTAAACATTTTGATAAAAGTTTTTTGTTTATTCAATGCTAATTATCAAAAAAAAATTTTTCTAATGATTTTTTTCCTGGTCCCGTTTTTTAGCGCAGTCCTTTTCAAAATGAGTATCAGAACCACAATAGTTGCAGTATATAAGTTGACTGCATGCTTTTTTACGAGGATCTTTTCCAAAGATGCGATCCATTTTGCTAAAACAACTTCTCAATTAAAGTACTAAAATCATACTGTTTATTAAAGTAACTTATACATATGATTCTCCGTTATAGTATATATCGTAATTACAGTTTTCTAAAATTACAAAAAGCTTAAATAAATTATTTAGAGCACATCTAAGCTTAAGTTTTTTGTGAATTTTACAGTTGGTAAAAAAATTAGGATAACACGTCAGGCTCTTTCCTATATCTATATCGATAATATTATTCGATAGAAACTTGGATAAAAATTCCTTTTTTACTTCGCCACGTACAATTATATTGGAAAACTTATTTAGTGGAGAAAGTACATCGCTTAAGCAGTTAAGGGTATTTCTCCTTCCATCCAGTCCAATCCGTTTATGTTTTTTCGATGAATATTATGTTGTTGTAATGTATCATAATTCAACTCCTTAATGTTGTATGGAGGTTTGAAGTGAAAGAAGTTTGGTATTACAGTTCCTCCAGGCATGAAAGCCAATTCCTTAACAAAAATTTGATTGTTATTTCCAACAACACATTGAAAATCTACTATAACGGAATTTGATCTATCAAATTTAGTCATTTTAGAATGAGTTTTAAATGTAAACTGACTTTGGTGTCTACATTTTAGGTCTTTATATACCATTCATTTTATTATATAATACATGCATTATGTAATATATAATATAAAAGTTGCTCTCACATCTTAGGAGTTTGTATATATGGATATATATTTCATTTCATTATGTAATACATAATGTATAATATATATATATGTATATACGGCATACTAAGCCCTTTATAAACCACACATTTTAGTAACTAATTTCAGTTTGTTAATAACATTCAGATTCAATGGATACACTCCAAGCTAAAAGAGAAAGAGCCATAAGAAAAAAACAGAACCATGAAGTTATATTTGGTTTTGAATATTTTGTGGCTCAAAATTTGAAAATAAAATGTGGATTTTCGACATCTAGAAAATTTACTCCAATGATTTGGATGCAGCAGCACAAAAACAATTATATTGGATTTGATAAAGAAGAATGGATGCAACTGCTTACATACAAGGAATTTATACAATTAAAGATTGATCAGTATGACTTCCTAATGTCTGATACAGTTTTGGATCACCCTATTTTATCAACTATTAAATGTAATTTTAGATTTAGAAAATCAGATAAACAATATGTTCTGATACTAAATCAATTCGGTAATAAAATTGAAATAGATAGTGACACTTGGAGATCATTAATTCGCCTAGCTATATTTTTAACTACATTTTTATGTTGGAACACTATATTAAAACAGCAAATATCCTATCTGTACTATAATCATATCATTCCGAAGTGTGTCTCTTTACAAAAATTCGATATTCAATTATCTGATTTAGATGGTAACTATGATAAAAATGTTCAAATAGATTTAACACGTTTATGTTTCGAAATATCTAAAAAAATGACAAAAGAAATAAAAGAAGATGTAATTCATTATAAGAAATCATTAATCTCTAAGACCTCAGACATTAACAATAAAAAATAAATTTTTTTTAAAATAAAAACAAGAAAGGAAAGCTAACTTCGGGCGGAGCCGAAGTGTATATACCCTTGCAGTTAAAACCAGATATATATCGCAAACATCGGATATAGTTGGCCACTCCTTATGGGAATATGAATATATAATCCAATTTATTACAATACAAAATCTAAAAAAAGTCCCAAACTTCTATCTTCAAACATACCAAAGTTGGTATTTCTACCAAAAACCATTTCCGATCGTTCAGTTATATGGCAGCTATAAGATATAGTCGGCCGATCGTTATGAAATTTGGTAGGTCGGATTAACTGACCAAGACTATAAACTGTACCAAGTTCCACCTTTCTATCTTTAAAAACACGAAAGTTGGGTCATTTCCGATCGTTCAGTTATATGACAGCTATAGGATATAGTCGGCCGATCCTTATAAAATTTGGCATGTCGTATTATTTTGCCAAAAATAGAGATCATGTAAAATTTGAACTCTCTAACTCTAAAAACACCGAAGTTATACCATTTCCGATCAATCAGTTATATGGCAGCTATAGGATATAGTCGGCCGATCCGGGCCGTTCCGACTTATATACTGCGTGCAAAGGAAAGAAGGGTGTGTGCAAAGTTTCAAGTCGATAGCTTTAAAACTGAGAGACTAGTTTGCGTAGAAACAGACAGACGGACAGACGGACAGACGGTCATGCTCATATCAACTCAGGAGATGATCCTGATCAAGAATATATATACTTTATAGGGTCGGAGATGTCTCCTTCACTGCGTTGCCAAAATTATATACCAAAATTATAATACCCTCTGCAAGGGTATAATGAGTAAGCAACAAGTTGTTGATGAAATACATAAAACTTGTAGAAAAAATTTTTTACGTCGACAGTTCGTTCAAAAAGGGTATCATGATACTTGGCAAATTGATTTGGTTGAAATGATCCCATATTCCAATCAGAATAATGGATATAAATATTTACTAACGGTTATTGATACATTTTCAAAATATGCTTTTGCTAAGCCTGTAAAATCAAAATCGGCAATGGATGTTGCAACTGTTATGAAATCTATATTGAAAGATTCCAAATACAAGCCAAAAAATATACATTCCGATCAAGGCAAAGAATTTTTTAATCAACTCTTTAAAGAACTTATGAAGAAAAATAATATAAATCATTATCATACATTTACACACCTTAAGGCTTCGATTTGTGAACGATTTAACAGAACTTTAAAAAATAGGATGTGGAAAATGTTTAGTTTTAATGGAAATTATCGATGGATTACCCATTTGAATTCGCTTGTAGAAGACTACAACCATTCTTACCACAGAACTATAAAAATGAGGCCAATCGATGTTTGTAAACAGAATGAAGAGTTTATTTTGAAAACATGTTATAACATTGTTAAGGTATTTCCAAGGCATAAATATGTAGTAGGAGAACATGTTAGAATAAGCAAATACAAGGGTGTATTTGTTAAAGGATATGAACCTAACTGGACCACTGAAATATTTACAATTTCAAAAATAAGGACTACATTCCCAGTTACTTACGAGCTCATTGATTATAAGGGTGACCCTATAAAAGGTACATTTTATGAAGCTGAAATTCAAAAAGTTAAAGACAAAAGTGCATTCCTAGTTGAAAAAGTAATAAAAAGAAAAAAAGACCAAATTTTTGTAAAATGGCTAGGATTTGATGAAACACATAACTCATGGATAAATAAAACAGATTTATTAAAATAAAATTTTACAATTTGGAATTTATTTATACAAATTATACATACATATATACATTTTTAATTTTTATTATTATTTATATACATTTTTAATTTTTATTATTATTATTTATTTTTATTTTATTTTTTTGTTTTTTTTTTTTTTTATTTTTATTTTTATTTATTTTTTTTTTTTTTTTGTCGCTTATTTAATATTTTTAAAAATACGTACAATATTATTGACATTATCCATTTGTATTTAATAAAGATCTTAATTTATATTGACCATATGCTAAAGTATTAATATTACAAGCTAATACCCATCTTTTATCATCTCTAGGGCTAAGACTTACTTTATTAACTACATCAGTATATAACTGATGGCCCCTACTTCTTATACATCTTTGTTCTCCATAGTACGTTTTCTTATGTCTAATACATTCAATATAATCTAAATGACACAGTTTTTTGATTACTGATTGCTTAACACCCTTAACTTTCTTTGTATCTATATATTCGTCATTGTTTTCTACTAAAAATGAATATGCTTTAGCTTTTAGACCCGCGAAAGAGGTCATAATTTTACCAGCATTTTCATCTTTGAATAAGCCCAATTCTTTGTTGTTAGCTTGAATAATGTTGAATCGGTTTCCTGTCTCATAATTTGATGTGTCAAAACGGCTAGAATTTTTTTTTATTATTTTGTATATATCCTCTTCACAGGAAACTATAAAAGAGTCTGTATCCATATATATTATTTTTGCTGAGGGACACTCTACTAATAAAAAGTTATAATAGTAATCATACATTAGCCATTTGGACAAATCGAGAACAGTAAATCCAATATAAATAGGCTTATCATACAAAATTGAAGTCTTTGTAGTCTCAATTGCAGCTAAATTTTCTCCAAAAATTTCTAAACTATGAAAATTATTCCTTGCAACTAGTTGTCTAAATCCTGGAGAGTTTTGCGCCGATTCATAACGAGTTACTAGTGTTATTTCTCGACGCTTTTCTACGTTTTCCATGGTTTTGCCGTATACGGCATTATTCATTAATTTATAAAAATTTTTTTCAAATTCATTTTTTGCTATTTTTCTATGTTGGGTATTTAAATCTACATATATAGGGCTTTAACCAGTATGACTGATTAAAAGATAAAATTCTATGAATTTTCTTTAATATTAATCCCTGTTTAAGACACAATTGAAGCTGTTTTAAATGAATAATATAAAACTCTTTAGAATTTAAATCAGCTATTAATTTTGGCTGTTTTCCTCCTGGGGGAACCTTGTTTTCAGGACAAAATGGTAGACTGTTATGTTTGTCATGAATTTCATCAGGATATTCTAAATCTACTTCTAAAATATATCCTGTGTCTCCTGAGGAATCAGCATTTTCTACATCAAATAAATTGGTTTCATTTTCGCTTAAAAATTGAAAATTTGAAAATGGGAGTTTTTGGCTCATAGCCCAACCATATAAATTATTTGCGTCAATATACGACAAATAATTTTTTGGTTTTGTTTTATCATAATTTCTCATGTACTCATTATTTGCTTTTGAAATTCTTTGAGTACATTGAGTCAGACCGCCCCGTATACCTCTTTTAACAAAATTGTATATGTTAGGGTCACTTATTAAATCTAATTCTACTTTAGGATACTTCAGCATAGCATCCCATGAAATAGATGGGGCTGAAACATAATTAACAGGGTCTAATTTATAAATTTTTGAGCATATATTACGGAAGTTTTCAAAAACGTCTGCTAAAATTAGTACGTCACTCTCCAAATAATATTTCATATAGTCTTTTAGAGTTCTGCACTGAAACGAACTCCAAATTTCTTTAGCGAAATTGTATTCGCTAATACTACACTCTTCGTCTTTCAACGAATTATAAAAATATTCCCTAGGAGGAAGTTCGGTTTCATTGAATTTTTCAAAACTATCCAAATAATCATAGGGAAATACTCCCTTTCTTCTCATTTGCCTAAACTTCTCTCCACTCAATTTTGATTTTAATATTTTAAAATCTTTATCTTCCATGTTGTAAGCTAATTTTTCTAAACTAGAATTTAAAAACCTATTGGAATCTATGTACTTTATAGTATAATTAGTCTTTCCCTTTTCAAAAATTGTCTGATTTAGAGCAATATATAACTCTTTAGTAGAGGGTATTGGTTTCAATTTACCCCCTAGGGCATTAATAAAGAGGTGGATATCGTATCTTGATAAATTATGAAAAACTACAGGGAAATAAGCTTTTAACTTAAAACTATCTTTACAACTTCTATGGATAGGGCCTTGGTATTTACCCGTGAACTGGTTAAAATATTGTACGCGTTCATCCGTACTGATGGCCTCTTCACACGCATAGCAGTTCCCATGCTCCTGGTAGTCCTCATCGCAGATGTCAAAGTTATATATAGGTTTTTTTGATCCCTTCCAGTATTTGCTATATAAGGCCATTGTCTCCTCTTCCAGCGTTTTAACAAAAACCTTCATACAGTCATGTCCTGTAATTTGTAAAAAGGAAAAATTTATTAACTTTTAAACTTTTCATTTATTTTAAAATAATTTATTTACCTTCATAGGTCCATAATTTATTCAGCTGAGGGTTGTATTTATGGGCAACATAAAACGAAACAGCACATGCTGTATGTTTCTGCACAGGCTTGGTATAGGATTCGTTTGGATTATTTGAGGCTGTTTGGTAATGTTCCAAAACTGCTTCAATGTCCGCATAAATTACCACGGGTGGTGCCAGTTTTTTTGAAAAATTTTCAAATTTGGTTTTAGTGTTTGGTTGTGGGTATAGTGAAGCCACTTGACCGCACTCCTTTATATTGTGGGTCTTGTTAGTGCTGCAATAAAATTGTAGGCAATTTCTACAAATATATCTCTCCGAATTTGAGTTGTTCACTTGTGATTTACACAATGTTTTTATGCTTGTAATGTACGCATAATGCAAACAATTTTTTTTAGGAATTTCTATTCTCAATATATCGATATGATGGATTTTTACTTCTTTAGTTCTAATTGTAGGACCTTCTATGCGACCGTTATAAATTTCATATACATTTATGCTGTAATTTGAATTATTTTTCTCGAACAGCTTTACTCCATTCTTTGTAATGGGAAACTCTATTCCCGAAAAGTTTAATATTTGTTGTTCATATGTTATAATTGGTTGGCTAATATCAAAAATTCCATAAAATGAAGTTCTGGGCAGTTTTTCGCGAGCTGATTTTTTTTGCGCTGATGTATCAAAATTTATTTGAATGTGTTTCATATATGCTATGTGAGCCAAAATACACCACTTAAAACAATAAATGTCATTATTTTTAACATTTATGAGAGCATTTCTTTTATCGTCATTTAAAATGTATTCGACGTCGTTATATGAGCTGACGTAAATTGCTTTATAGTTTGTTGAGAAATGTTTTGTTTCTTCTTGCATCTTATCAGTTTCTTCAGTCGGTTTTACATATTTACCATGAACTGATAGACGCACTTTTATAGCTCTTAATTCGCTAAGTGCATATTTTATAATGTTTAAAAGATTATTTTTACATCCAATGTAAAATTCTTTTAAATCTAGATCGCGCACTCCGAAACTTTATACTTTTTTGTGTAAAAAGTATCACTTTGGGTTATAGGAAAAATGTTAGCATTTTGCCACACAAGTTTCCTTAATGCTGCTCTATGATTTGGAGAATGTAAATGAATTCTTTCCTCAATGAAAGCACAATTTTGCTTACAATCGGGACAAATATTCTTCTCAGCAATTATGCGGTCTAGTCTAGCCCTTTTTGATGTTGATGGCTGTTCTTCAATATCCATGGGTTGCCCCTCTTGAGGGCTAGTTTCCTTGGGCACACCAGCCTTCCGTTTTACAGCTGATGATACGTTGAAAATACTATGTTTTGATGTAGTTCCTTGGTTCCTGATTCCTTGAATTTTTGGTTGTTGATTTTCCTCCTGCTTTTTGGTCACCGTTGTTCGCGAACGATACAAAGCTTTCGCCAAACCGTTGGCCTGAGATTTCTTCTTCATCTCCGAGAAGGCATTTCGAGGTCCTTCACATCGATCATAATGAGTTATAAACTCATTCACACTAATAACTTTAGAGCACAAGTCACACGCAACTTTCGACTCCATTTTTATGTTTTTAGGTTTTTGTTTTTATTTTTTGTAAAAAGAAAAAGCGTAAAAATTGCTTTAACCGGCAAGGCAAGATTTATACTAAAAATTTGATTCTTAGCATAAACCTCAAAACCTATTGATCCTCGAAAACGGAAAACAGGTACTTGTGTTTGAATGTATTGGTATCATCAATACATGTACATGAGTTAACGCATGAAAACCACCCCAATTTTCCCCACATTTTTCCGGTTAATGAATCGGGAAAACCAATCAGAAGACTCGAAAGAAAAGATAACGCTTAGAGCCTAGAGCCTACAGTAGGGAGTAAATAGGCAATCGGCTGATTTCTTGCGTCATATCCGTGTATGCATGTATATGTTGGTGGGAATGTAAATCCACAATCCAATATACACTCACATATATATATAATCCTAAATAAAAAATACATATTGACCTTTCATCCGACCCTGACATAAATATGTCTCCTGCAAGAAAGTGATAAAAAGGGATCGCAGCAGGTCAATTGGTTCCTTTTTTTTTCTGGACCCTTCAGGGTGGATTTTCACTTTTCTACGAAAAGGTTTTCTTGTGATATACTTACTCCTTGTAAAATTCTGTATTATATTTTATATTATAAAATTAAATTTCTTTATATAAGTCCGAGTTAATTTTAAAATTAATTAAAAAAGAATTGGAGTAAAAAATCCTTTTAAATGATATGCAACACCATTATAAAATTTTGGATATTTTTTTTTTAAATAATTATTTGTTCTTCATCATTAATTTTAAATTAATTACAAAATAATTATAATAAAATACATTTTTAAATGAACTGCAGCACCATGAATATAATTTTTGTAAATAAGCATTTTATTTTTTGTTAATCAATTTTATTTATTTTTTCACGATCCTGAATCTTAGACAGGTATCTTAAGTGGACAGTTGAATTTGTAGGGAATTAGGCAAACGGCGTATAAGCGCCAGAAAAATTTTAGTAGTATGTAATTAGGCAAACGATGATCCTGGCAAGTTTCATTTTTACATGATCTTTTCTTTACATGCATATTTCCCTTAATGGGACCCAATGCAAGATATCAGAAAATATAGAAAACATAGACGGCGATGATCCTGACAAGTTTCATTCTTACATGATCTTTTCTTTACATTCATATTTCTCTTAATGGAAACCAATGCAAGATATCAGAAAATGTAGAAAACATAGACGGCGATGATCCTGGCAAGTATAATTTTTGACATGGTCGTTTGCTTTTATGCCAATAGAGGGCGTATAAAATATTACGGTAGATGGCGCTGCCCAATTTTACACAAACTTGACCCATAGATGGCGCCACTAAATTTACGCCGTACGCCGTTTGCCTAATTACATACTACTAAAATTTTTCTGGCGCTTATACGCCGTTTGCCTAATTCCCTACAAATTCAACTGTCCACTTAAGATACCTGTCTAAGATTCAGGATCGTGAAAAAATAAATAAAATTGATTAACAAAAAATAAAATGCTTATTTACAAAAATTATATTCATGGTGCTGCAGTTCATTTAAAAATGTATTTTATTATAATTATTTTGTAATTAATTTAAAATTAATGATGAAGAACAAATAATTATTTAAAAAAAAAATATCCAAAATTTTATTATGGTGTTGCATATCATTTAAAAGGATTTTTTACTCCAATTCTTTTTTAATTAATTTTAAAATTAACTCGGACTTATATAAAGAAATTTAATTTTATAATATAGAATATAATACAGAATTTTACAAGGAGTAAGTATATCACAAGAAAATCTTTTCGTAGAAAAGTGAAAATCCACCCTGAAGGGTCAAGAAAAAAAAAGGAACCAATTGACCTGCTGCGATCCCTTTTTATCACTTTCTTGCAGGAGACATATTTATGTCAGGGTCAGATGAAAGGTCAATATGTATTTTTTATTTAGGATTATATATATATGTGAGTGTATATTGGATTGTGGATTTACGTTCCCACCAACATATACATGCATACACGGATATGACGCAAGAAATCAGCCGATTGCCTATTTACTCCCTACTTATGATCACTTAAGCGGAGGTTTATGCACATATAATTGGTTTGCTCGTGTTACATTTATGCTGCATATGCAGTTTCGACGTGCGGCTAAGACACAGCAAGCGTTTGGAAATTCAGTCATTTATGACCCAGGCTTCAAATTACGTAAACAAACATAAACACTGCGACAAAGTGCTACAGTGTGTGCCCTTTAAGTACTCCTGGTACAGAGGATGGTCGATATATGTATTTCTATATATGTGCATATTACAGACGAGAGCAACGAGAGCAATGGGTGCTGGCTCCCTTGGTATAGTGGTTCAAGGCTTATTGTTTTCGAAACTTTTTGTAGTCCTCCGTGGTATCACTTTAAGTGAAACGAAGGATTCAATTGAACGAAATCCCCATTAGAGTCGTCCAACAGGGTAAAATACCGTCCAGACCAAAAATTAAAATGTTTGAAATTAACAAGATTTTTCACTGCAGGTTTCTTGTATATTGATGGTTCCTAGTTATCTAAAGGAAGGTTTTTAGAAAACTGACTTGGTGACTTTTACTGGCAAATCAAGTCTTTTGTGTTTTTGGATATGGGGTCGGAAGTATTCATTGCTCTATGAAAAAGGTTGTTGATTCGGCTGCTTTGTCTTGCATTGTGGGGTCTATATTTATGGCGAAGTCGGATATATATATTTTGTTTCTGGATTCAGCTGCTTCAACACCAAAATAACCGACCGGAAGAACAGTGTTTTTCAATATAACTCTTAAATGGACAAGAATCTGTTGGACCGTCGCTGTCTTTGGTAGCCACGGATATTTGTCAATTATTAGGTGATCAGTTTGAAGGCAAAGTTCTTCAAATTTATTATTTTAAAAAAACATTCAAAAACATTTATTGGCAGCTGACAAGATATTAGAATATTCCTCATGTTTGAAATAATGTGTATCGCGTGTATCGACGCCAGTTATTTCTGCAAAAGCTTCATATTTGCTGAATGCACGGCGTGCAACATTTATGCTTTCCAATCCTCCTTGTTTTGGTGGGTCCATTTTCGGGAACAGCATTTCCCCAAAAAAATTCGCTGAATATTTATTTATTTTTTTTTGCAAGACAATGCTTATATCGACTTGGGTGGATATTCGCCATTTCTTCACATCCATTTTTTACCCAGCATGAAATACGAATTCAAGAAGCCTAATCCAACAATTTTATGGACTTAAACCGTGTCTTAAGACACTTAAAATTGTTGTTAGCAAAAAAATCTTTAGGTGTCGCAGTGCAGATTGGCCAAGCTTTGTAAGATTTTGTATTTGTTAGGGCATTAAGCACCTTGCCATCAATTACAGTCAAAAACAAGCTAAATCTTATATTTATACATATCCTTTCATAAAGATTTACTTAAAAAGAATTTAATTTTTGATTTCTGTCTGCAGAGTCTGCATCTTGTGACTGACTGTTGGTGTAAGCCTGATTATATAATCAGCTTGCCCCGTGCTGCCATCAAAACTATAACTCAATATCAATTCGGAAGATAAAAAGTCAGACTGCTGGATGGTCAGTGCCGCCGCAATAGCTTTTTTTTGATATTCCACTATTCGACTTGTTGTGTGATTTAATAGGTCTTGCAAAGAAACTTTTGCTACGGTTTCCGTTACAATATTGGCTGGTATAATAAAAAAAAGGAATGCTTTTTCTTTTCACCTACATCATGGTAATTGGGATATATATTGGCTTTCCACCATTTTGCATCCTCTCAAATTGCGCAATATTCGTCAGTTGTGGAACCTTGATCCAAAATCAAAGCCAGTAGAAGATCGCAAAAGCTTAACCATGGGCTTGTTTATTATTTTGCGAATAGCGACAGCTTTCCAGTGTTTACATCAAGTAATATTAATAGGACAGCAAGATCAACTAGCACGCGTCTACGAGCATCTATGTTTGCCGCTTGAGTAAGTAGTCTTACGATATGTTTTTGTCCCGCGGAGAGGTCGGCTGCTTGCCTTCTTTCAGCTCTTTTATCTTTTTTATTGAATTTTTTTTTTGGACATCGAACTGGTTTTTTTATTTCCTCTTCTTTGGATTCTTCTCTAGTTAAATTAAGGCTCAAGTACTCCTCCATCCAATTCTGTTTTTAAACATATCTAATTTTCTAAAGCATTTTGTCAATTTCGCCATAAATTTGCAGAGAAAGTTTTGACCTTGTCGTTTAAATAAACACAATTTTTTTCCAGAACGCTGTCATTAATATTTTTAGTTATAAAAGTATATATGGCATGTTGTTTCTTGCAAAAGCTGTCATTCTTACCCCACACTTCTAGCAGTTCTGCATTTCTGATCAAGATGTTGCTTCCTTAAAATTAGAATTACGCAAAAAACCGCACAATGAGCTTACATATTCTAAATTTAGAGTTGACAAATCTACAACATGTATATGGACTTTGATACAATTTGAACCTTTTTTAAAACCCTTTGGAAAGTTCAACGAAACACTCAAAATATTAAGATCAACACAAAGTACTAACCTGAAGAATTAGTATTCATTTTAAATTTGATTATTTCATGATTTTTTGTTAGAGATTTGCCGATTTGAAACTGCACCGCAAAGTTCACCTTTAAGACAGCACGTGGTGTTCGCTTGCAACAGATGACTTTAAAAGCTTTTATTGTAACACTAAACCAGTGGGGGGCAAACTCTCATTTTCCATAGCACGCGTGCATAGGGTAGGAAATTCTTCCGCAGCGCTTCCGGCACACTGACAGTGTGAGCATTTTACAAGTTTTTTAGAAGCTCTTTCATTTGCTCTCATTTTGATTCATTTGACAGCCCAAACTAAAAATCAAAAATTTTTTCACTTAGAAAAATTTTCTCAGTAATTGGGTTGGAACAAGTTATCTCCATAGAAAATATACACAGGGAAGCGTAGTTTTTGTTTAAGAACTGTTGCTAGAAAAGCTTTCTTTAAAAGAAAGTACACTATTTTAGTGTATTCCAACTTTTGAATTAACCAAAAATGAAATAAAAAACTAGGTTTTTTCGCTTAGTGAATGCTCTGCCCTCATTTTTTTCTCTGTTACGCATACACTCAAATATTATAAATGTGTGCGTTTTGCCCCGACTGCACTAAACTGTTAAGTTTAACATTTTAGACATGTAAAACAGCAATTTGATCATTTTTTCATGTTAAGATTAAAAGATTCATGTCACATTGAAAAAACGGGAACTCGCGAAAATTGAATATTGGCCACGAAAACGGGGCAAATTCCACATAGTGCAGTGGTGTTTTAAGCTGGCCATTTCTGTCACAAAGAGAGAAAATGGTTGAACGAAACGGACGTGTTCGCGGTTGTGCTCCTGGTTATTACTAGGACCACAGAAACTAAAATTGAGCTTTATTCTCGAAACGGCATGGATGCGGTGAAGGCGAAATGAAAAGGCACCAGTTGGAGTGCGCTATCCGACCTAGATTCTAGTATTATCATCGTATGTAGAATAATATTTTTATACCCTTGCAGAGGGTATTATAATTTTCGTCAAAAGTGTGCAACGCAATGAAGGAGACATCTCCGACCCTATAAAGTATATATTTTCTTGATCAGGATCACCTCGTGAGTTGATATGAGCATGTCCGTCTATCCATCTGTCTGTCTGTCTGTTTCTACGCGAACTAGTCTCTAAGTTTTAATCGTCTTGAAACTTTGCACACACCATTCTTTCCTTTGCACGCAGTATATAAGTCGGAACGGCCCGGATCGGCCGACTATATCCTATAGCTGCCATATAAATGATTGATCAGAAAAGGTATAACTTTGGTGTTTTTAGAGTTAGAGAGTTCAAATTTGACACAAAAGCTAATTTTGGCAAAACATTATAAGGTTTATAGTATAAACCAATGTTTTAAGTAGAGGGCGCAGGCGCGTAAAACATTGTTTGACAGCTACCTTTTGTTCTCTGCTGATTTCATCTGACAAACCGGCATTGTGTTTTTTTGTCAAATTGTGAAAACATTTGAAAAAATAAGTTTCTTGTTTCCTAACATTTCAATTGGAAAACATCAAATCAGTCACGTATATTTTTAAACAATTTAAATAGCAGGCATGTGTCTTTAAGGTGGTAAGTTGAACTGTGTAAATTATGTAGATTGTGCCTTTGAGATTAAATTAACCACTCTGTCCATATCCCAAAATGCCTAGAGGAACACGTTCGAACATCGGCCGCCGCGCAAACATCCAAGCCAGCAACGAGTGTATTTACACAACTTAAGCGAAGAAAGACGAAATTTAATAAGAGAAAATAAGAGAAGATCATTGGCATCATACAATAGCTTGGCATTCCAATATGATCCCACTGCTAACTACTGTGATGATGAAAATATAGATATTGAACCAATGACGACTATATGCCTATATGGCAATGCGTTAAAGTTCAAAAGAGAAACGGCTGGATTGGGCTGGATTAAGATGTGACATAGCCTTGGCGTTAGCATCCTCTGGAATTGCGGCGACTCTTCTATATGGCGGTCGTACTGCACATTCAGCGCTTAAGTTGCCACTCAATTTAAACACAATAGATTCTTCAACATGCAATATTTCCTGATCCAGTGCAATGGGAAAATTATTGATGGAATGCAACCTCATTGTTTGGGAAGAGTGCACATAAGAAATCACTTGAAACACTTATAACAAATAACAACATCTTTGGCGGCTTGATGATATTGTTGGCAGGCAATTTCACGAAGACGTTGCCAGTAATTCCCCGTGGAACGCCTGCAGATGAATTGAACGCATGCCTGAAGGCATCACCTTTTTGGAGTAACGTGAAAACATTGTCTCTAACCACAAATATGGGAGTTGAACTTCAAAATGATCAAAGTGCTGCACAATTTTCAAAACGATTGTTAGCTGTTGGAAATGGAAAAGTCCCAGCTGATGCCGGCTGGATTAATTATTCTAACAACGACTTTTGCCGGTTTTTCGACTCTCAATTAGCTCTTATTTTTCCCAAACATTAGTGAGAAATATCAGAATTACGCTTGGTTAAGTCAACGAACCATTTTTGCCGCAAAGAATAATGATGTACACCCACTGAATTTCACCATTCAATCAAAGATTGCTGACGATTTGGTGACATAAAAATCAGTTGATTCGATAACAAATCCCGATTATGTAGTAAATTATCCAACGGAGTTTTTGAATCCACCGCGGCTTTGTAACGGTACTCGACTTTCGGTTAAAAGACTTATGCCGAATTTCATTGAGGCAACCATTTTCAACGGAAAGTACGCAGGTGAAAATGTATGTATTCCTCGAATACAATCGAACACGAATCGCCTTTCGCCTTGCGTTCGCAATGACAATTAACAAGTCACAAGGCCAATTGCTTAGTGTTTGCGGCATAAATTTAGAAAATCGTTGTTTTTCACATTGACAGTTACACGTTGCGTGCTCACGAGTTGGAAAACCATTCAGTTTGTTTGTGTCAGACCAAAAAACAAAACATGTGGTTTACCAAAAAGCACTTCAATAAAATGGAACAGTGAGTGAGCACACGAAAATCATTGGCGTCTGTCATCTTCCATCATCTTATATCGGAAACCCACGCATTTTCAAATATAAAACAACAAAAAAATGTTGTATCGAAATTTTAATAACAAAACGAAATGTTACATAAAACGAAGCCATCTAGTGGCAAACGGAGTTCGCCGGGTTCGCTAGTATACATATATATTTTCAAATGAAAAAGAAAAAAACAATTGAATATTAAAAATATTCAAACTTTTATTTATTTGAATTTTCATAAGTTTTTTTTTGCATGCTTTATTTAATCATTTATAATACAATAAATTTTTCAAAAATGAATATGAAAAGTATGTCCAAAAGACGCCATTTGCGTTGATCATCAATCTCTTCAACCTGAAAATGAGAAAGCCATATTAGCACATTTAATAATAAATAAAGGTTTTTTATATTTCAGTAAGAACCTTTTTATATTTCAGTAAGAGCCTATTTTTAGTATTTTTTAGGTAAGTGAGGCACTAAAGTACAGAAAATTTTTTCTAAAGTGACATTAAGATCAGTGCGTGCCAGAATATCGGACCAATCATATGTATCGATAAGGTTATTAAGTTTGTGAAAATCAGCTTTACGGAAGCAGCGAATCTTATTTGCCACGCATGGAGACATCTGATCGATATGAGGGATGGTTTCGATTGAGACCTCCAGCGTGGGGTGATATTGATCCTCTGAGGTTGAAAGGTGAAAAGCTCTGGAGAGAGCGGTACCATCAGGATCAGATACAAAACATAAGTCTAAAAGCCGACGTAACGAATTTCTAACATGGTTAATTTGACCTAGGGTCATGGGACACGCGGTGAAGTCATAATGCGTGATAAGTGATAAAGATGGTGAGTTATCGACGTTGGACCACTTTAATTCTGGGATATTAAAATTGCCTACAGCTACAAGCTGGTCTCAATCGGACATAAGATTAAAAACGGATTGAAAAGCGGACAAATGATGCCAGTTTATGGGCGGTTCAGCTGGGGGAGGTATATATGAACATGTAATGTATAAAGAATTCGCGGACAAAGTGATTCTAATGCAAATAAATTCTATGTCATCACACTATTGTGATTTCTGAATAGCCCCTTCGCTGAGGTCGATCCCGTCTAAAAGTGATGTACTTTCTTGAAAAAACTTCGGAGCTTAAGAACTCTGGCTCTAACCAAGTTTCTGCAAAGGCTATAATATATGATGCAAAAAAAACTCTATCAGAATATAGTTTGGGGAGTTTGCTACATAGCCCATTAGTATTCTGATATTCTGAAGTGTTAGTGACGATAATAGTTTTTTGGGTTAGTGGACGAAAAATAGGTGGAAGGTTGATCAGTGGTTCTAATGAGGGAAAATTTCACTCTGACTAATTTTTTTTGAAACTTTCTTTCAGTGAAACTTTTTTTCACTGAACTAGGCTCACCTGTCACCTGTAAGGGTTTTGGTGTAGCAGGTACGAGAACTGCAGCATCAGTCGGTGCCGGTGGTCCGGACTGTGGAGTCACCCCTTTCGGGTGACTCAGAGGGAGGTTTCATTTATTACGATCTGTGGTATCACTTGAAGGGATACCACGGAGGACATATCAGACAATTGCTCATTTTCCTTGAGAAATTCGGACGGCGAATAGATATGAAGAGCGGCCATAGATATGAGCGTCTGTGTTTTTGACGGCTGAGCAGCGGATTTTTTACGCTTAAGGGACTCAGTTAGCAGCTGAAGGCCGCTAAACTAAGTGTCAAGCACACAGAGCTGGTTATTCATTTTACGAAAACCAGTGATTAACTCATTAAATCCATTCATAGTCTGTCTTATGAACGACCTTATTTCGTCTTGGACAACACGCAAATTTTCACAATAATAATGTAATGGCATCTTACGGAAAATGGCATCCGAAACTGAGGCAGTGAACCCGGCACACTTGGCGTGTACGACGTTTTCACATAGCCAGCAATGGATGCTAGGCTGGGATGAGAAGATTGTCTTGTTACAAGACTTCATAGAACAGACCAGTTTAAATTCCATATTATTAATTTACAATAAAAAAAAATATATAAAAAGGTAATAAACACTATACCTTGAACCACTGTGTCAAATAGGAAGCCGAAGCGGGAGTTTTGGAGAGTGCAAAGGAAAAATTCAGATATAAAGATAAGAAAGAAGCAGAGCTGAGCTATGCTTGGAATTAAATTTAAAGAAATTATTAATTCGCCTCCAAATATACCGCAGCACACGCGAAGCGATACGATTTAAGTATAACAGAAATTTCTAAAAAAAATTTGATTATCAAGCAAGTTAATACCGGTTTACCAATATTTATCTTAAACGCAGTGCGCACAAAAAAAACACGACCCTTCGCTTAAGAGGAAGAGAGATAAGAAACCAATCTTAAAATTTCCGACGTTTTTCGATAGTGAAATACTGTAGTTTTTGAAAAAATAATGGATCTTCAAATTATTTAAACAACATTTATGCAACTTTTACAAAAGAATCTGGCCGTTTTACATTTTTATCGTGAAACTTACAAGAAATTGTATCATTTTTGACACACATTAATATTTTTTTTTTTTTTTTTTTTTTTTCGCGGTCTTTCAGAATTTGGAAATGGCTTGTGCATCAATAAGAGCATCAGCTAGCATTCCTGTATTCATCATAAAGCTTAGAGGCCCAGACGACCGAGGGGCGCTCAAGAAACGATTTGTTAGAGTATATTAAGTTATTTGTTAATTATTAAGCTAAGAGGAGTTAGTAAGGAAATTTAAAATTCTATATTTTAAATTAGAGGGACAGGAAAGAGATGTAATAGAGTAGAGACCATTGTAGTTCGAACATAATACCCTAAAAGGGTCATGCAGTGCATATGTCGAACTACAACGGCTAAGGAACAGAGGACTAAAGTTTCGAGTCCTTCTATTAGGAATGTTGAAATTTAAGCGTGTTAGTAAATGCTGGCTATCTACATCCCCGTTGATAAGGTTATGCAGAAAAACTACACCGAGCATTGTTCTTCGATTTGTTAAGCTAGGTAAGTTAATAAGTAAAAGTCTGCTACTGTAGGATGGAAGCTGAAGATTTGCATCCCAGTATAGACCTCTAAGTGCAAATATTAAAAAGTTCTTTTGTACGGATTCTATGCGGTCCTTATGTACTCCATATTGGGGACTCCAGACACATGAACCGTACTCTAGTATCGGACGGACCAAAGAAATGAATAAAGTTTTGGTTATATAGGGGTCATTAAATTCTTTTGACCACCTTTTAATAAAACCAAGGACTCCTGTAGCCTTATTAACCATTAAGGAAATATGGTCGGCAAATTTAAGTTTTATGTCTAATAGGATGCCGAGATCATTAACCTGGGTTAATTTTTCTAAGGCAATCCCATTAATGGAATACGTAGCTTGCAGAGGGCAAGAACGATAAAAAGACATATGCTTGCATTTTGATCCATTAAGTATTAGATCATTAGCCAAACACCATTTTTGAAAGTTATCAAGGTCAGACTGAAGACTGCATTGGGCAGAGATGGATTTATACTGAAGACAAAGCTTTACATCATCTGCATACATAAGAACTAGAGAGTTCGTTAAAGCAGGGGGCAAGTCGTTTATAAAAAGCGTAAATAATAACGAGCCAAGATGACTTCCTTGAGGGACGCCGGATGTAGCACGGACCAGACGGGACTGTATGTTTTTAAATAAGACTCTTTGTGTCCTTCCATCTAGGTGGCTGGAGATCCACGTTAAGAGGTCTTTAGGAAAACCCAGCATATTCAGTTTACTCAACAAAAGTGAGTGATTAACTGAATCAAATGCTTTGCTGAAGTCTGTGTAAATTACATCGGTTTGATATCCCTTACAAAAGCCGTCTATGACAAAGGATGTCAACTCCAATAAGTTTGTGGTGGTGGAGCGACGCTTAATAAAGCCATGCTGACAAGGAGTGATGATCGAAGAGCAAAGGTGTTGCAAATGAGGGGTAATTAATTTTTCAAATAACTTTGGAATTGCCGACAACTTAGAGATGCCTCTGTAGTTGGCAGCCTCGGACTTTTTCCCCTTTTTATGTAGGGGAATTATAAATGATTCCTTCCACTTAAGGGGAAAAATCGAGGTTTCCAAAGATAAGTTGAAAAGTCTTAGAAGAGGTTTGCACAGAGCCCTGGCGCAGTATTTTAGCACACAGCCTGGTACTCCGTCGGGGCCTGGCGAATAAATGGGTTTTTCCCTTAAAAGACCAGATAATAAGTTGTTCTCAGAAAAAGACGGACAGAAAATAAGATTTGCTGCTTGAATGTTATATGCATAAGGCTGATCAGTCAATTTAGGAGGAGAATAAGTTGTCTGAAAAAATTCTGCGAATAGATCGGCAATGGCCTGATCCGAAGTCGCAGAGGAATTTTCAAACATAAGCAGAGGTGAAAAAGATACGTGTTTACGCTTAGTGTTTACAAAATTATAAAACTGCTTTGGATCCTGAGTAAATTGAATCCGGCAGCGGTCAATATAATTCCTATAACATTCAGCGTTATGCACGGTAAAATTTGACCGAGCTAGTAGGTATCTTGAGAAATCAACACTACTGCAGGTTTTTTTATATTTAAGTAAAAGCTTATTTTTTTTATTTTTTAGGTTAGTGAGGGACCTTGTATACCAAGGAGGATTTGTTGAAGCGGACGGATGTTTCCAAAGCACACATGAGTCAAAAAATGTATTTAAAGTAAAATAAAATTTTTCTAAAGTGACATTAAGATCAGTGCACGCCAGAATATCAGACCAGTCAAATGTATCGATAAGGCTATTAAGTTTTTGAAAATCAGCTTTACGGAAACAGCGAATCTTATTTACCACGCTCGGAGACATCTGATCGATACCAGGAGTGGTTTCGATTGAGACCTCCAGCGTGGGGTGATATGGATCCTCTGGGGCTGAAAGGGGAAAAGCTCTGGAGAGAGCGGTACCATCCGGATCAGATACAAAACATAAGTCTAAGAGCCGACCTAGCGAATTTCTAACATGATTGATCTGACCTAGGGACATGTCAAACATGCCCGCGGTGAAGTCATGGTAAGTTATAAGTGACAAAGATGGTGAGTTATCGACGTTGGACCACTTTAATTCTGGGATATTAAAGTCGCCCACCGCTACGAGTTGGTCACGATCCGTCATAAGATTAGAGACGTATCGAATAGCGGACAAATGCTGCCAATATGTGGGCGGTTCAGACATAGGAGGTATATATGAACATGTAATGTATAAAGCTTTCACGGACATAGTGATTTTAACGCAAATAAATTCTATGTCACCAAACTCTTGGGATTTCACCTCTTCAGAAGCAAAAGTAGAGTCTACCGAAATAAGGACTCCACCTCCTCTTCGCTGAGATCGATCCCGTCTAAAAGTGGTGTACTTACTTGGAAAAACTTCGGAGCTAAAGATCTCCGGATTTAACCAAGTTTCTGTAAATGCTATTATATGGGATGCAAAGAAAGAACTATCAGAATATAGCTTGGGGAGTTTGCTACGTAGCCCCCTAGTATTCTGATAGGTAAGAGTTAGTGAGGAAATTAGTTTTTTGGGTTAGAGGCCAAAGAAGAGGTGGAGGGTTGGTCAGTGGTTCCGATATTGGGAAGTCTCACTCCCACTGGTTTATTAACTTTTTTTTTAACGGAACTAGGCTGATGTTCTTGGACGAAAAGATTCTCTGGCCAAAAACTGGGAGAACAAATCGTCTTGAACATCAGCGCGGGCACACGAATCTTGAAAGAAGACGTGCGCCTTGTATAATTGTACTTAAATTTTTGTATGTCCTCCACCTTTATATCGGCTTTAGTTTTGGCTTTGATATAAGCCGAGATATCAATCTCTGAAGTATCAGGGGCAAGCCGAGAAACAAATATATGTTTCGATGGAGGAATCACCTGTAAGGGTTTTGGTGTCGCAGGTACAAGAACTGCAGCATCAGTCGGTGCCGGTGGTCCGGACTGTGGAATACCCTTTTGGGTGACCCTAATGGGGGTTTCGTTCCCTAGGACCTGTGGCATCACTTGAAGGGATGCCATGGCGGACATATCGGACAATTGCTCATTATCCCTGAGAAATTCTGACGAATTTTTCTCAGTTAAGGGCCTTGGGGTGGCCAGAGTTATAAGCGGCTGCATTAATGTCGGCTGAGCAGGCTGAGGCGGATCAGAAACAGCGGATTTCTTACGCTTAGGGGACTCATTTAGCAGCTGAAGGCCACTAAATTGAGTGTCAAGCGCACAGAGCTGGTCATTGATTTTACGAAAACCAGTGATCAGCTCTTTAAATCCATTTTTGGTCTGTCTCATGAACGACCTCATTTCGCCTTGCACAGCACGACAATTTTCGCAACAATAATGTATCCCAGACCTACGGGAAATGGCATCCGAAACTGATGCAGTGAAACCGGCACACTTGGCGTGCACGACGTTTTCACATAACCAGCAATGGATACTAGGCTGGGATGTGGAAATCGTCTTGTTGCAAGACTTAATGGCACAGACCAGTTTAAATTCCATTTTGTTTATTATTATTATTTTTTTTTTTAATTTAATAAGACAAAAATTAATATTTAAAAAGTTAAAAAACACAATACCTTGAACCACTGTGCCAAACAAGAAGCCGAAGCGGGAGCTTTGAAAGAGTGCACAAGAGAAATGCAGAAAATATAGATAAGCCGGGGAAGAAGCAGAGCTGAGCTATGCTTGGAATAGAATTTAGACAAATTATTAATTCGATTCCAAATATACCAAAGCACTCGCGAAGCGATACGGTTTAGGCTTTAAGATTGTTATAATTCACAAGATTTAATTCACAAATATTTATCAAAAACGCAGTGCGCACAAAAAAACACGACCGTTCGCTTGAAAGAAAGAGAGGGAAGAGAGGGAATATTGTCTCATTAATCCTGAATCCTACTATGAAGCGAGTGACCTGACAGTCAATACAGACAATTTAGAGCATTAAATACAAGAATATAAAATTGTAAATAAAGTTTACAGTGAAGTTTTTTATGTTCTGTATTGGTGGTTAGTAAACCGTTTTCCTGCTCTTTTCATATTAGTAGCAAGATATTAGCAGCTTTGGCGAACACTGAAACATCCGAAAAAGTTTTTTCTGTAGCTAAATATTTTATATGAGAAAACCGCAAAAAAAATGTTCCTTCTTGCAAATACAACTAACTTTAATACAAGTATACAGTTGGTCTCTATGCTTTGAGGAGTAAAGACGTGTAACTGCGAGCGATCTTCAGACCCAAGTCTTATCAGCTAAAAAACAACAACCACAACGAAACAAGTGTACAAGTGTGCAAAACAAATTCAAAAATAATAAAAACGACAACTACCAACAAACTTCAAAGCAGGTTGAAAATATGTCACAGCAGAGCACCTGCCTTTCGGCAACCGGCAAACCTTTCACGATTTCCCTGTATCAGTTTGTGAGCATAAAACTCTTATCTTCTCCAAGGGAGTTACTTTCTCTAACGAACGGCGAGGCATCGTTGAAGAAACTATATTGAAAGAATTTAAATCTCAAAAAGTAACAGAAATACGCAAAATAAAAAAAAAGGAACTAAATGAACTTAAAGAAACAGGACTCATCATTATAACCTTTGCATCATTAACTCTCACAGAGACAATGATGATCGGATATGAAAAGATAAACATTCATACCACTTCCTCTCTGATGTTGCAACTGTCTCAGACTTGGACACTTCACACCAGCTTGTAAAGTACCCGCACTGTTCCGCCGAGAAACACCCAACCACGGAAAAAATTTTTAACAACGAAAAAGTCTGCATAAATTGCAAATATAAAATTCCAAACAACAAACAACAATGGATAAAACATGCCCAGCTTCTATAAAACACAAAGAGCTCACATCAATCAAAACACTGGGAAAAGTTGACCACAAAACAGCTCTTAAGATATACTAAACTCGTTACATCCACAACACACCACTCTACTCTATAAAATTAGCAGAACAACCCAACAAAATTTCAACAATACCCGCAAACCCATCTGGCTCCTTGTCAAATCCGCCCCCATCCGGTGACAGACCGAAGTCATAATTAAGGATATCAATTACATACGACGACCTCGAAACTCCCATGAACACCTCACCCCTCTCTCACGCAGCAACAAAATCGACATCATCATCAACATCAACACCTACCTCAGCCTTTTGCTATCATAAGATCTTAAACTTCGAATTTACTCATACAAACAAACAAACCCCTAAAACCTAAAAAGAACAATAAAAACAAAAACTATCTTCTCAATAGTGACAGCGACAGCATTTAAATCAGTGGTGGGCAAACTCTCATTTTACATAGCACGCGTGTATAGGGTAGGAAATTCTGCCGCAGCGCTGCCGGCACACTGACAGCTCTTTCATTTGGTCTCATTTTGACTCATTTGACAGCCCAAACTTAAAAATCAAAATGTTTCTACTGAGAAAAATTTTGTTCAGAAATTGGGTTTGAAAAAGTTTTCTCCATAGAAAATATAGATAGAGAAGCGTAGTTTTTCATTTGTTTTATAACTGTTTCTAGAAAAGCTTTCTTTAAAAGTACAAGAAAGTACACTATTTTAGTGTCCATTCCAACTTTTGAATTAACGAAAAATGAAATAAAAAAATACGTTCTTTTCGCTCAGTGAATTCTCTGCTCTCATTGTTTTTCTCTGCTACACACACACTCAAATCTTAAACTTGTGTTAGTTTTTCCCCCCACTGATTAAAATATATCTAATTCAATCCAAATACACCTACACTTTAAGGGGGGACATCTGAGTAGAATTTTGAAAAAATCGCAATTTTTTTTTCGCTTAAAAAATTCTTTAGGGTCTTAAAAATAACATATTAAAAGATAGAGTCCGGCAAAAGTGTCTAAGTGTCGTAATTTTCCATTCTGCGGCGATGCCTCACTGGTATATCCCACAGTACGTAAAACTTTAAACGCGTTTTTCTCGAAACCGCCTTTTTTGAGTTGACCGAACACATAACTCAAACAACTCTTAACCTATCGATCTAAAATTTTGACAGTATACTCAAAATATCTACGTCTATCGACACACGTAGGATTTTATATTGCTTACTTTTTTTTTTATCAACAATTTTGTGACGTTTTTTGTTAGTAAAAATTGAAAATTTTTTTCAATCACTCACCATTTTGCAAAAAGTCCATATATCGAAAAAATCCTACGTGTGTCGATAGCCATTGATGTACAGAAACTTACCAATTTTGATTTTTTGTTCTAGATCAAAAATTAAGGACGTTAGGTGTTCGGCCATGGACCCCCTTTAAAAAAATAGGGCCTACGAATAAAGGCTGCAGAGCCGCCATTTTGTTTTCGATTTATTAACATTTTGTACCTTAAATATAATTTAATAAAACCTCATTAACAAATTTTAAATTGGCTCTTTCAATTGGCCAAAAAAAATTCCAGAAAATCCGTTTTTTTTCGCCTGTTACTCAGATGTCCCCCCTTAATACATAAGTAAGTCTTTCTAACAATACTTAGCTTAAGTATTAATCTTAATGGTAAAAATACTTTAATGAAATTTAAATGAATACATAAATAATTATAATGAATTGCAAACGTTCATTAAAATACACAATTCAAAAATTGTATCCCTACAAGAAACCCACCTATTCTCTACACAAAAATGAAATGTTCAAAACTTCACTGCCGAGATAAACCCAAAATCATCTGTCTCCAAGATATGGTCAAACATAAATCGATTTTACGGCTTGAAGATTCGACACGATATCCATTGCATCTCTGACCCTAATAACCCAACACAAACAATTCTCGACAAAAAGGGAATAGCCAACATTCTTACTAACCATTGGTCGAATTCAGCACTAGAAATTTCCACCCAACCTTCATACAACACAAAACTAATAGAATCACCAACCTATCTAACGTCCCATCCCAAATAGCTTTGAGTATCGAAAAGGACATCACCATGATCGAAATGTTAGCCTCCAAAAACCAATTAAAAGGAAAACCCCCTAGCCGAGATCCTATCAGCTACCCCATGATAAAAAAAACCTACCCACAAGCCTAATTCTAAGACTCCTTAAACTTTTCAACATCATTAACTTAAAAATACCTCACCAGTTTAAAGTTAGCACAGTTATACCCATTTCTAAACCAAATATGGACAAGACTTCTACCAACTCTTATTGCTCTATCTCCCTCAACCAGTGCACAACAAAAGTTTTTGATAAAATTGTCTCTAAACGGCTTTGGTGGCTGGCTACAAACGGCAAGTTGTTAGATAGCCGTCAATTTGGATTCAAAACGGGAAAATCAGTATCTGATTCAGGTTACCTCCTCCCTATCAAATAAAAACCATATCTCCAATATCTCCTTAGACTTCACTTATCCTTCGACAGGGCAGGGTAGGTACACCATCATCGACGAACCAGAGTATTGAAAATAGGACCAATGATAGCAAAATACATATTCAACTTCCTTACCAACAGAAAAATTACTACCATCACCATGGTACACCATCATCGACGAACCAGAGTATGGAAAATAGGACCAATGATAGCAAAATACATATTCAACTTCCTTACCAACAGAAAAATTACTGTCCTTACCAACAAGACTTGTTCTAGTTCCTGACCATTAGACAACGGAATACTGCCTCTCTATCAGAAACCGAATGCAAACACGTACATGGATGTCATATGCCATTGCATAACGTAGAAGTACTAAAATTACTAGGAATAACAATAAATAAGAAATAAAAATGGAACAACCACTTTAAAAACTTAACTTCGCAACTAACAAAAAGGCTTAACATAATCAAGTGTCTATCCAACAGCAGGTACGAAGCCAATATTACCACTATTCTTTACGTGGTAAAAACCATTCTAATGACTGCAATTAGAAAATAATAACTATGGAATACCCCTGTACGGAAAAGCCTCAAAGTCCATCCTTAACAAAATAAAAACTATTACACAGCCATCCGACTTGCATTCTCTGCTCACCGTATAACACCAATTAATAATCTCTTAATATAAGTAAATATAATTCCCCTTAAGTTTAGAGAGATAACTACCCAAAAAAACTTTAAAACTTTCTTAAACTCAAAACACTTACCTATCGAACAAATATGTAACAATATTATTAATGCAAAAAAAGGGCCAAGATACCCTCTTCCCTTCACAACACTATTCATCTATGTTACAAATTAAATATTTCACTTTCTCCAGTGCTCCTTATGGGAGGAGCAAAAAAAAAAAAAATACCCCACTGGCTAAATAAGCAGCCAATCACCAATACCTCCTTAAGGGTGTAGTCTCATGTTCCGGCCTATTTTTAGAGGTCATTTGAACAAAAATTTGTTGTAATAAAAAATAATGCGATCGTTTCAAGTTTCAAATATGTTTTTATAGGCATCATAAACTATATGAAAATATTTTTTTAAATTTCTTGTGTTTTTAAATTAAATCTTGTGTAGTTTAATGCATTTTATAGCATGCCAAAGTATGCATCTAAAAAAAGTGGTAGATCCCTGGCGCAGGTGATTTCGACTGCTAGAGTCATCCGAAACAAAAAACAAGAAAGGAAAGCTAACTTCGGGCGGAGCCGAAGTTTATATACCCTTGCAGTTAAAACCGGATATATATCGCAAACATCGGATATAGTTGGCCGATCCTTATGAGAATATGATAATATTACCCAATTTATTATAATACAAAAACCAAACCTAAAAATGTCCCAAACTTCTATCTTCAAAAACACAAAAGTTGTGTCATTTTCGATCGTTCAGTTATATGGCAGCTATAGGATATAGTCGGCCGATCCTAATGAAATTTGGTAGGTTGGATCATCTGGACCAAAAATATAATCTGTATTAAGTTTCAGCTTCCTATCTTCAAAAACACGAAAGTTGGGTCATTTCCGATCGTTCAGTTATATGGCAGCTGTAAGATATAGTCGGCCGATCCTTATGAAATTTGGCATGTCGTAATGGTTTGCCAAAAATAGCTCTCTTGTCAAATTTGAACTCTCTTACTCTAAAAACACCAAAGTTATACCATTTCCGATCAATCAGTTATATGGCAGCTATATGATATAGTCGGCCGATCTGGGCCGTTCAAAACTGAGAGACTAGTTCGCGTAGAAACGGACAGACAGACAGACGGACAGACAGACGGACAGACGGACAGACGGACATGCTCATATCAACTCAGGAGGTGATCCTGATCAAGAATATATATACTTTATAGGGTCGGAGATGTCTCCTTCACTGCGTTGCACACCTTTGACCAAAATTATAATACCCTCTGCAAGGGTATAATTAGAATAGATTATTGTTTTGTAAGCTTATGGCTCCGTCCCGTACTAGAATGAAATGTTTTCAATATTTTCAATTTTTATCAATAAACAACAAAATAGCAAAATTACAAAAAAAAAAAACTCAAAAATAAATTTCAAAAATGTATTTTAAATTAATGATAAATAAAAAACGAATTATTAAAAATAAATTATTCTAGTACGGGACAGAAGTGTTACTTTTTAGAACAACATATCCCAATTTTAGCTAGATCGGTACCATAGAATTTTGTGAATCACCGGTGAATGTGATTTGTGAACAAAAATGTCGTTCCGAGAAAACGCGTTTAAAGTTTAGACGCTACCGAGTAAATCATACTATTTGGTGTACACGTGCTCTCGAAACAACGGGTTCTTCCATTTCTCTGAACTTTACGAAACAAGACACCTTTTCTCAACTCATAAGTCTGTGCAACATCATCTGTCAACTCTTTAGAGTTAAGTTTGTTAATGATATGGGTAATTGTAGAAGCCTGGCGCTGTTCAGGAGCAAGCCAGTCACTTGAGATTTCTGCCAAGTTTACACGCTTTTCAGGGACTAAAGACTTTTCAACTTGGCTGGCTTCCGCTTTCCTTCTCTATATTCTATTGTATACACTACGAACGTACGACCAACTAAATAATGACGGAAATGTTTAACGGATTCTACCAATGCCAAGGTTTTTAATTCGTATGAATGGTATCTAGACTCTGCAGGGGAAGTAAATTTACTAAAATACTCTATTACATGGGGACTACCATTGATTCGATGCATTAATATTGCTCCATAACCGTAAGAGCTTGGATCTGTGTGTAACTGTATTCAATGTTGTGGATCAAAAATAACAAGTACCGGCTCATTTACAAGAATAGCAATAATATTTTTCAAACTCGTTATTCCGATTAAACACACTTTTACTCGAAGTTAAGGAATATATCGGTTTCATAATCAGTGAGAACCGAGGCACGAATTTTCGAAAATAAGACGCCAATCCAATAAACTGTCGTACGCTACGAATCGTTTGCGGTGGTGGCAAGAAATTTAACGCAATAATTTTTCGCGGATTAGGCCTTAACTCTCCAGCTCGTACCTCATACCCCAAGTATTGTACAGTAGTTTTTAAAAATCCACATTTTGCTATGTTCAAAGAGAATCTCGCTGCAGTCAATACATCCAAAACAATCCTCAATCTTTCCATACCTGATTCTATGGTAGATGACACCACCATTATATCGTCCATATAGACTATTACATAAAAATAAGCAAGATTTGCGTTTATAATGGCTCGCTAAAAAACAGGGGAAAACGGGGCTTTTTTAAGGCCAAATGGCATTGTCAGATACTCATAGTGCCCCTCAGGTGTAACAAACGCAGTATATTCAACAGAATCGGGATTAATGGGTGTCTGATGGTAACCACTAGCCATATCCAGACAAGTAAAATATTTTGCTCCCGCAAGTCTAGCAATCTGATCGTTGATTAGTGGTAAGGGATATCTGTTAGAAACAGTATTGCTGTTCAGTTCACGATAATCAACACAGAGTCGATCGGATCCGTTCTTCTTTTTAACCAGGAGTATAGGGCAAGCATAGGGAGAACAAATAGGTCGAATAATGTTACAGTTTAACAACTCAGTTATCCTTTCACGTACAATTTCTTTTTCATTCGGACTTAAACGATATAAACGCCGCTGCACAGTTTTGTTTGGATCAATTAATCTAATAGTCATTTCATCAGTGTTAACCTTTGTGCAAGGGATTCCATCAATAAATGCAACTGAATAGTCTTGAAGTAATTTAATTAAGTTTTCTTTGTCATTACCAATCATATCAGTATCAACATTAAGTAACAAGGCAGATGGCTCAGAGACCAATTTACTTTATCAGGGGTCAAGATGATTTCGTATCATGGACTAAGGATTTCCCTACCAATTACAATATCATTTGAGAGATGCTTATCTGCTATGAAGTGAAACAGTATTTCAGTAGTATAAACAGTAGTTTTTGTAACTTACTGGAAATGCCAGCGTCGCCAATACCTCGTATTATGACAATATTATTACCAAGTTTGCCATCAAATTATTCGGCAACACTACTTCGATAGAAATAGTTCTTTAAACTGGTCCTAATTAATGCCAGAATAGCAGATCTGTGCAAGCCACGCTGAAGCACTGCCCTGCATGCAACTACTCAACATCATGATAAGTGCGCTGCCATCATTCTTCTGTTCGTTCATGATAAGGCTTGCCGTTACACACCTTTGAGTCGCATCCACTCCTAACACATCTGGGTTAAATTTTGGCAAAACCACTTGATTTTGTGGACGCGCAGACGCTTGCATAGCTTTACACATTTCGACGAAATTGCGATTTTGTAGTTCCATAATGGTACGCCACTGATCTTCAGTAAATGCAGGAGTTGGCACTTCTGATGTCGGGTTCTGGTTATGATTTTCCATATTTTTAACGGATTGTATACGGCGAATATACTTGTTCGTGCTACTGCCAACTTGAGACTCCTCCAGCAATTCTAGCTTACCGAAAATGTCCTTCAGAAAAGCTACAACGAACATACTTGTATCTCTGTCTCTCGCAGTGGCTTAAGCATACACGCACAACAATCGTAGTGCCCATGCGTAGAGATTCTCTCTCAAACCTCTAACCTCATGCAACATCTCTCTTCCTTATTCGCATCGAATTATCCTGACCATCTGGCGAATAGAAGGAACAAAGTGTACTAACAAACAAAAATTGCAGGGACGAGAATTGTTCTTTATTACACTGACTACCATAATTTAAGATCCGACACGGCCATTCTGACAATTTACACGTCCTCGTGTACTGTAATCATAATATTACAAATATGACTTATAAATCCGTGATTTTAGCTTGTGTTTTCTTTTACTCATCAATTTCGAATACCATTTTTATGTGATTTCCTAATGCTAAACATTTTCACTTACTTCAAAATCTTTCATTATTTTACATTCTATACAACATTATAAACAAATTTCAATTCTTATTCATCTTTCATCTTTCACTTGTGCTTGCCCTATGACGCAGATAGCTCAAATCTCAAAACCATATCTTTAATACATTTCAATCAAATATTGTCATGGTTCATAAACCATGCATAAACTTTACATCAGCCAGGTTATTTCCATTTGAATTCTCAAACAAATCCGCCATTCGCAAACATTTCTTATCGAAGTCTATTGCAACTTCATTTCAATCATTCCATACTATATGGACATTTGGTTTTCACATAACATATCCTCTCATACGGATATATCATAATCATTTCAACAATTCTCAGGCGGGCACTCCAATTCATTCGGAACATAACCATCTGGAATCTTTCTCAAATCTTCATGACAATATTTATAAGTTCTCTTATTATGCAATGATTTCAGGATATATCTATCTCCCTCTAGAACTTCACTAACCAAAAATGGCCCTTTAAACTTTACATCCAATTTAGTTTGATGTCGTTCTCCATTTTTCAGTAACACAAAATGATTCTGAAGAGCTTGATTTTTCATATTTTCAATTGCCCTATCTCTAGCTTTGACTTTATCTACCTCCATCTCTGTATAGTACGGTGGATTCAAACCCAAAGGACGAGCCTCCTTGCCGACAAGTAACTCTAGGGGACTTGCTTTGGTTGCACTACTAACTTTGCAATTTAAGGAAAGTTGTATCTCACCTAAAGCATCCTGCCAAGATCGGTGACTCAATTCAAACGCTGACAGTAAATTCTTAAGTGTACTCATCACACGTGCAACTTGACCGTTTGCACGGCTTCCTCCTGTAGCTATAAGATGAAGCTTAATCTTCTGTGATGTACAAAATTCTAAAAATTTCTCACTAGTAAAACATCTACCCTGATCAGCGATTATACGCTGCGGTATTCCGAACAAAGAAATAGATGATTTCACTGCCTGAATACAACTATCAGAATCTAGTCTTAAAGTATGCAACAAATAAACAAATTTAAGATCATTCTTCCCACTTCATTTTATGTTATGTCGATATGCACCGTGTGCCATGGCACATTCACTTTTGGAATTGGATGTAACTCGGCTTGTATCTTCCCAGATGAACCCTTAACAGTTTTACATGTAATGCAACTATCGACAAACTTCCTAACATATTTATTCATCTTAGCAAATCAATAGTATTGGTAAGTCTTGTCAAGAGTCTTTTTCCATCCCAAATGCATGATGGACTCGTGCACTTGATTTATTACTGACCATCGAAATGCATGGGGTACCACTGGCAAACAACGGGTTCTTCCATTTCTCTGAACTTTACGAAACAAGACACCTTTTCTCAACTCATAAGTCTGTGCAACATCATCTGTCAACTCTTTAGAGTTAAGTTTGTTAATGATATGGGTAATTGTAGAAGCCTCGCGCTGTTCAGGAGCAAGCCAGTCACTTGAGATTTCTGCCAAGTTTACACGCTTTTCAGGGACTAAAGACTTTTCAACTTGGCTGGCTTCCGCTTTCCTTCTCTATATTCTATTGTATACACTACGAACGTACGACCAACTAAATAATGACGGAAATGTTTAACGGATTCTACCAATGCCAAGGTTTTTAATTCGTATGAATGGTATCTAGACTCTGCAGGGGAAGTAAATTTACTAAAATACTCTATTACATGGGGACTACCATTGATTCGATGCATTAATATTGCTCCATAACCGTAAGAGCTTGGATCTGTGTGTAACTGTATTCAATGTTGTGGATCAAAAATAACAAGTACCGGCTCATTTACAAGAATAGCAATAATATTTTTCAAACTCGTTATTCCGATTAAACACACTTTTACTCGAAGTTAAGGAATATATCGGTTTCATAATCAGTGAGAACCGAGGCACGAATTTTCGAAAATAAGACGCCAATCCAATAAACTGTCGTACGCTACGAATCGTTTGCGGTGGTGGCAAGGAATTTAACGCAATAATTTTTCGCGGATTAGGCCTTAACTCTCCAGCTCGTACCTCATACCCCAAGTATTGTACAGTAGTTTTTAAAAATCCACATTTTGCTATGTTCAAAGAGAATCCCGCTGCAGTCAATACATCCAAAACAATCCTCAATCTTTCCATACCTGATTCTATGGTAGATGACACCACCATTATATCGTCCATATAGACTATTACATAAAAATAAGCAAGATTTGCGTTTATAATGGCTCGCTAAAAAACAGGGGAAAACGGGGCTTTTTTAAGGCCAAATGGCATTGTCAGATACTCATAGTGCCCCTCAGGTGTAACAAACGCAGTATATTCACTGCGGGATCGGGATTCGGGATTAATGGGTATCTGATGGTAACCACTAGCCATATCCAGACAAGTAAAATATTTTGCTCCCGCAAGTCTAGCAATCTGATCGTTGATTAGTGGTAAGGGATATCTGTTAGAAACAGTATTGCTGTTCAGTTCACGATAATCAACACAGAGTCGATCGGATCCGTTTTTCTTTTTAACCAGGAGTATAGGGCAAGCATAGGGAGAACAACTAGGTCGAATAATGTTACAGTTGAACAACTCAGTTATCCTTTCACGTACAATTTCTTTTTCATTCGGACTTAAACGATATAAACGCCGCTTCACAGTTTTGTTTGGATCAATTAATCTAATAGTCATTTCATCAGTGTTAACCTTTGTGCAAGGGATTCCATCAATAAATGCAACTGAATAGTCTTGAAGTAATTTAATTAAGTTTTCTTTGTCATTACCAATCATATCAGTATCAACATTAAGTAACAAGGCAGATGGCTTAGAGACCAATTTACTTTATCAGGGGTCAAGATGATTTCGTATCATGGACTAAGGATTTCCCTACCAATTACAATATCATTTGAGAGATGCTTATCTGCTATGAAGTGAAACAGTATTTCAGTAGTATAAACAGTAGTTTTTGTAACTTACTGGAAATGCCAGCGTCGCCAATACCTCGTATTATGACAATATTATTACCAAGTTTGCCATCAAATTATTCGGCAACACTACTTCGATAGAAATAGTTCTTTAAACTGGTCCTAATTAATGCCAGAATAGCAGATCTGTGCAAGCCACGCTGAAGCACTGCCCTGCATGCAACTACTCAACATCATGATAAGTGCGCTGCCATCATTCTTCTGTTCGTTCATGATAAGGCTTGCCGTTACACACCTTTGAGTCGCATCCACTCCTGACACATCTGGGTTAAATTTTGGCAAAACCACTTGATTTTGTGGACGCGCAGACGCTTGCATAGCTTTACACATTTCGACGAAATTGCGATTTTGTAGTTCCATAATGGTACGCCACTGATCTTCAGTAAATGCAGGAGTTGGCACTTCTGATGTCGGGTTCTGGTTATGATTTTCCATATTTTTAACGGATTGTATACGGCGAATATACTTGTTCGTGCTACTGCCAACTTGAGACTCCTCCAGCAATTCTAGCTTACCGAAAATGTCCTTCAGAAAAGCTACAACGAACATACTTGTATCTCTGTCTCTCGCAGTGGCTTAAGCATACACGCACAACAATCGTAGTGCCCATGCGTAGAGATTCTCTCTCAAACCTCTAACCTCATGCAACATCTCTCTTCCTTATTCGCATCGAACTATCCTGACCATCTTGCGAATAGAAGGAACAAAGTATACTAACAAACAAAAATTGCAGGGACGAGAATTGTTCTTTATTACACTGACTACTATAATTTAAGATCCGATATATTCATATGTTATAGTAGGATTCAGGCGAGGTTATTAAAGATCATAAAATTTTATTCATTTTCATTGTTAAGTTTAAAACCCTTTCCTTCTTAAATAAATAATTTTTATTACGAAAACACCATGGGATTATCCCATGATGACCTTAAAGCTAGGAAATGCCACCAATTGGTTCAATGAAAATCCTCCTTTGTTGAATGAACACGTTCAAGGGTTTTCAATTGTGACCTGTTACACAGGTATGAATTTAGTTTATATGAGGACTGAGTAACTTTAAAATATCAGGTATTACCTTTTTTCTGATTGGTCGAAGCGGAATCATTTTATCCCTAAAATTTGGGCTGTAAATATTCGTAAAACCTAAGTTCATAACACAACAGGTAATGTGTGTGAAAAGTATTTTTTTGCCAGTCTTAAAGTTAATAAGTGCAAGTTTTACTTCTTACCAGTGACAAAAAAGTGCGTGTGTTAAAAAATATATTAATTAATTGTTGATACATATATTTTGGCATATACATATAAGTCATATATAAGACATATAAGTCTTTTCCCCTAAAAGCGTCCTTTAATATGAGATTTATGAAAAAGGAATTTAATGCACAAGACCAATCCCGAATTTCGAATTCAAGAGCGGATTCGGGACGCCGTAGCGCGAGCTACTCATCGCGAGGACCCAGAAGAACGTGCAAGGCAACAGTAAGAGCCACGCAATGAGCTCATTGAGCAACGATCAAAAGAACGAGCGTAGAAGTTCAGTGAACCAAAGAAACGGCTTCTACTCTTACTTTTCAACCCGCGATACCGAAGTGGAAAAATCGGCGATTATAAGCAACCCGGCTTTACTGACCGTTGAAACCCAAAGGGCACGGTCTTGCTCACCCGCACTGCTCACTCCGACTTCCGCGTCATGGAGTTCGCAGTGTAATAACCCCCCTCCAATATCGGAAAAAAATTTCGCACCAACAACTAGCAGAGCTACAACTTCTGCAACAACAGCGAATACCTCTGCAACTCAAAGTACCGCGACGTCAACAACTACAGCGAGTACAAAAACAACAACCTCGGAAAGTGCCAAAGCGGTAACGGCCACACAGACTGGAATGGATCGCTACATCCAAATTAAACGAAAGCTTAGCCCGCAGAGTAATCCGGCAGGCAACAAAACAAAAATTAACCGTGTCCTGAATATTGATAAAGACCAGACAGATCCACTACTAACAGATATGCCCTACTGGCGGAGGCTGAGGAAAACCAACCAGCCCAAGACACCGCAAAAAAACCCAAGCCCCCTCCAATCTATATTAGGGAAAAGAGCTTGAGTGCCCTGGTCAACAAAACTGTGTCGTTGATCGGGAACGGTGACAACTTTCATGTTGTTCCGCTTATCAAAGGGAACATCCATGAAACAAAAGTGCAAACCAAGACTGAAGAGCACTTCCGAATCGTGTCCAAATATCTGGACACTGTACAGAAAAACTAGTACACGTACCAGCTGAAAAGCAGTAAGGGCCTACAAGTGGTAGTAAAGGGAATAGAACCTGATGTTACCGCCGAGGAAATAAAAACCGCCCTTAAAGAAACGGGCTTCGCCGCCAAGAATGTTATTAACATTCTAAATAAAGATAAAAAGCCACAACCCCTCTTCAAGGTCGAGCTCGAGCCAGAAAGCAGGTCGCTGAAGAAGAACGAAGTGCACCCAATCTACAACCTGCAATATCTTTTGCATCGGAAAATCACTGTTGAAGAGCCACATAAACGCAACGGTCCAGTGCAATGCACTAACCGTCAAGAGTATGGACACACAAGGTCTTACTGCACACTTCGGGCTGTCTGTGTAGTCTGCGGGGACGCCCACAAGTCCGTTTGCTGCACTACAAACAAGGACAGTACCGTGAAGAAATGTGGAAACTGCGGAGGCAGCCATACAGCAAACTATAGAGGATGTATGGTGTATAAGGAGTTAAAGAGTCGCATGCGTCAAGCGACCGCAACGCGCAACCAAAATCCACAGAATGCGTACATTGCGTCAAAAACTACGCCAGACGTCTTCTTCGCCAAAGCTGCGAGATCCTCATTCGGTCCACTAAACACCACCAACGGCTTCTCCTACGCCGATGCTCTACGATCTGGAAGAGAAATTCCAATTCAGCCTAACTCCCAAAGCGCTCAACAGGCCCCAGAACAGCCACACAGCAAAATGGAAACTATGATGCTTACCCTCCAACAAAGTATGATGGAGCTTATGTCATTCATGAAAACGACCATGCAAACGCTTGTTCAAAACCAGAACATGGTGATACAGATGCTCGTAGCACAACAGTCTAAATAATCTATGCAGGCGCTACGAATATCAATGTGGAACGCCAATGGTGTCTCACGGCATAAACTAGAATTATCAAAATTCTTAACCGAAAACCATATTGATGTTATGCTACTGGTGAAAACGCATCTTACAAGCAAATACAACTTTCATATAAGAGGCTACACAATCTACCGCACAGATCATCCAGATGGGAAAGCCCACGGCGGAACTGGAGTTCTAATCAGAGAACGCATTAAACACCACTTTCACAAAAGGTTTGCAACAAACTTTTTGCAGGCCACATCGATACAAATTCAGTCAAGCAACGGAATCCTTTCAATCGCTGCCGTTTACTGCCCTCCTCATTTCTCAATCTCGGAAGGACAATTTATGGACTTCTACAATTCACTTGGGGATCGATTTATAGCCGCAGGAGACTACAACGCCAAACATACGCACTGGGGATCACGTCTAGTGACTCCCAAAGGAAGACAATTGTACAATGCAATTATAAATGTGAAAAATAAACTGGACTACGTTTCCCCTGGAAGTCCCACATACTGGCCAACAGACTCACGAAAGCTCCCAGACCTTATTGATTTTGCAGTGACAAAAAACATACCTCGCAATCTAATAAGTGCCAAAGCAGTCTCGGAATTATCATCAGACCACTCGCCTGTGCTTCTAACGCTTCTTCAAAGCCCAGAAATAACCGAATACCCCTTCAGCCTGACGACGACAGAAACGAACTGGCTAAAATACAAAAAGTACGTGAGTGCCCACATAGAACTCGCCCCGGAATTTAACATGGAATCGGACATCGACTACACTACGACCGCCCTGGAAGAAGTACTCGTTGCGGCAGCTAAAATCTCTACTCCTCATAGGAAAGATGTAGACCGAAACAAACACTTCAAATCTAATCAGCAAATCTGTTCGAGCTGTTGCTCGTGCGAGAAAAGAGGCACACGCGTCGTGATTGGCACTCAGCAGATCACCAGCTTCAAAACAACGCCTTAAGGGGACCCCCCCCATTCTCGGTTTTAAAAAATCGATTTTTTTTTTTAAATTTAATTCGAACTTATAACTATTCAAGAATGTTCCCTGAAAATTTCAAGTCAAAATTTCGAAAACTCTTGAAGATATAGCCGATTTATGATGGAAGCCTCAGGCGACGGCGAGAGCCGTCTCAAAACTTTAAACGCGTTTTTCTCGAAACAGTGTTTTTACAACTGGCGCATGAGGTTACTCAAAAACTATTAATCCAATCGTTTCCAAATTTTAACACGTTATTCTATACATATATAGCTCTCGTATGAACTAGGATAAATCAAATCGGTGAAGATCTTTTTTACTTTTCAACTCGATTTGTGGCTGAAAAAAATGGAAATTAAAAAAAAAAAATTTCAAAGGTCCGCCATTTTGTTAATTTTTGAGCGAAGTTAATAATCCTAGTTCATACGAGAGCCAAACATGTAATTTTTCTAATCCCGTTGGAATTTTTGGATTCCGATGTTCCAGTGAGCGGAAATCACATGCGCCGCCGAAAAGAAGGGCTTTTCTTTGATCACAAAAAACAACAACAAAAACAAAACAAAAAAAAATTCTGTGAAATGATTTTCTTCCTTTTTGTGTCTTAATATATGTAAGCACAGTTACAACCCTAAAAAATAATTTATGTCCATTTGCCAGCCCATTGAAAATCGTCAAAATTTAAAATTGAGAATGGGGGGGGTCCCCTTAAGGAAGCAACCTGATCACTCACCAACAGGAAGAAAATGCACAGCTGAGGTACATCCAGAATCTCTCGCCAACAAGCACAAAGTACGCCCTGTGGAGGGCCCACCCAAATCTTAGTGCCCCAATTGAAACGACCATCCCATAAGAAACTCCTCGGGATGCTGGGCTCGCAGCGACGACGAGCGAGCTGAAACATTCGCCACACATCTCCAAAGTGTCTTCCAGCCAAACCCAGCCTCAAATTCATTCCTCCTGCCAGAAAGTCAGCCAGAGTCCTCCCCTCAGCCAGCCGCACCTTCATTCCGGCCACCCGGTTAAACACCCGTCACTCTAATGGGTTCGACTTCCCAGAAATTCATGAGTGCTTGAATGGACTCACCTGCCTCGAAGAACGCCTTATCTCACTGAGAATTCTTTTTATGAGGATTATTTCCCTCAGCTATGAAAGGCAATGCGGAATCAGAGTGGCAGTAGTGAACGTTCCAATTTCAGTTCCTGATGTTGTGACTGCGTTTCTGCGCTCTTTCGACTCTACTCATGTCATCCAAGTCCATTTAAAAAGAAGACTAGAGTACGCTCACAATTTCATGACTGAAACTGAAACTATTCGACCCGCTCGGGTCCTTGAAGCTGTGCGATACTTAGTGAATACCGAGCTCTACAGAAAACACAACATTTCACTGAACGAATCATGGCTAGCAGGACTTCAAGGAATTAATGAAATTCCTTTTATTGCGGAGGAATCTGATTGGAATCTATCCCAAAATTCTGCAGAGCTCGAGGAAAATTTAAGTCCCGGAGGCCATGAAACATTATTGGAAAATAATGATAGTGCAATTCAGCGCATTGCATTGGTACCGGGTGAAGGCCGTCGGCCAACAAGCTTAACGCTTGACGAAGACCCAAAGGAACTTTCCTTTCCAACTATGTCTTGCGGAGAAATATTTAAAGGAAATACAACCTATGCAAAAAAAGGCAGATCTCAAATCCGATTTTACGACCGTCGTTGCGTTGTAATTCCTAAAGTTTTATACATGTATAAATTTTACAAAATGCAGCGCATTCAAAATTCTATTTCAATTGCTTTACGCAAAAAGTCCGGTGCAGTTACCGCTGGTAATCTGCGGGATGAGTCATTTGTTGACAGACTTGTTCAACATGATGATGGCTACCACATCCTTAAAGGCTTACGGTTTGCACCAGCTCATTGGGAGGCTGAGAAAAAAAAGTTCTAGCTATGATTCGACAATTTGGGTTGCCAACATTTTTCATAACTCTTTCCGCTGCTGAAACTAAGTGGAATGAACTTTTAGTTATCCTTTCCCTTCTATTGGACAATAGGGCTATAAGCGAGGAAGAAGCGGCAGCTCTTTCCAGCTCCAAAAAAGCTCGGTTAATCCGATCCGATCCAGTGACGTGCTCTCGATACTACGATTACAGGCTGCAACAATTAATGAAATTGTTAAAAACTGATATTTTTGGGGAATTCAATCTTTCCCATTTTTATTGGAGAATCGAATTCCAGCACAGAGGATCTCCGCAATCTCATGGCATGTACTGGCTTACTGGTGCTCCTTAGCTCGAAGACGTCGAAAATACCGAGCAAGTAATAAACTTTATCGATAGGTTTATTACTACAAATGAAGACGATCCTGAGCTACAAGAAGTAATTCAGTATCAACGCCACAAGCATAGTGCTTCCTGTCTGAGAGAGTTACGCGGATAGGAGTTCTGCTGATTAAATATGCCATATCCTCCTATGCCCGAAACGCTTCTTTTGCATCCAATAGAAGAAAACGAAGTAAATGTTGAAGAACATAAAACTTTGTACAAAAAAATTAAGAAATCTTTAAAGACCATTTCAAATGAAGACGCAGCTTTGTATAATAATTTTGATTATTTTCTGACCCACCTTGAAACTAATTTTGAAGCCTACAAATTAGCCTTATATTCCAGCTTGAAAAAGCCACAAATTGCAGACAATTCTCCGACCGACTGCTCAATGCTTATAATAGAAATATTCTAGGCTTACACGAGCTAATATGGATATTCAATTTATCCTAGATGCGTACGCTTGTTTGGTGAATAATTTGGTTGATATTTGGTGAATATTTTTGAGCGTAATTTTCTTGACCAATATGTGGCCGATATGTGTGTTGGCCGATTTTGCGGCTTGGTACAGATTTGTCAAGCGAAATGCACGATCTGCCGCTAATCATAGGGAAGACTATGATGAAGCAAATGATGTGGAGGTAGATGCTAAGATGAAGTTGCTGAGCAAAGCTATCCACTGATAGATGGGTCTGGTTGCGTTAAGAAACGCAGGCATCCACTGATTCTAAGGGGGGTTCGCTTTAGCATTAACTCTACACCTTCCGATTATTTCCGAGAGCATTTAATGCTCTTCTATCCTTAGCGAAATGAAGAAGTTCAGCTGAACTTCTTTCCAACGACATTGAAGACACATTCCGAGTAAGCCATGAAGCCATTAAGGCAAAAATAAAGTAACTATGATGTGTTTGATGTCATGGAGTTGGAAAGAGTTCTTGAAGATTTGCAAGAGGATAGGGGAGATCATGCTCCTGATGCGGAAGAACCTGCCTCCCAATTCTTAGACGAAGAGTTTAGAGCATTGGCAGTACCAAATATAGAGCGGAACGTAAATACTCCTCAGGATGACAACGCGATAAACAACCCTGAAGAAGACGGTGAACTTTAATTAATTAGACTCCCCCCGTTAGTTTCCAATGATGACATTTGTTCGCTAACTCGGTCACTCAACTACAAGCAAAGACAATATTATGCACATGTGATGCATAATGTTGTTTGTAAAAATATTTTTTACGAATATGTTGGTGGAGGGGCCAGTGTACGAAAACGCAGACTGATTTCTACCATCTATCAGTCTGTGACTTGGCGAGCAAATAAACTTCCTGGTTCTAAGGATACGGCAAAGGTTTTATTATGTGCTCCAACTGGAAAAGTTGCTTTTGGAATTGGAGGACTGACACTTCATTCAGTGTTTTCTCTTCCAATTAAGTCCCTTAAGACCTTTAAGCAATTACAGTTTAAATCAGTGGTCGGCACCCCAATACATTGATATGATTTTACCGCATTAGTGTTAGTAACGAATAGCAGAAAGTAGCCTGTGAGCATGACGTTTCACACATTTATACTGTATGTGTGTGGCAGAGCTCGGGCAGAAAAATTTCCTATGCCCTCGGGATAGGGCCGTGCCGACCACTGGTTTAAATAAAATTCATTGCAAGTTGATTGATCTCCAATTAATTATAAATGATGAAATTTCAATGGTTGGTTCTAAAATGCTTTCATTTTTGGATCAAATGCTTCGTCAAATTTTCCGAAGCCCTGACATATGTTTTTGTGGAAAATCAATTATAGTTTTTGGAGATCTACAGCAGCTTTCCCCAGTTGGAGACAGTTGGATATTTTCGGAAAGGATTAATCCAATTAATCCTTATAGCGTTTTAGCAGGAAATAGCCTATGAAGCAACTTTATGTATTTTGAGCTCACAGAAATAATGCGCCAAAGAGGCGATCATGCATTTGCTCAAGCCCTGAATTATTTATCTGAGGCTTGCATGACAATTGCAGATATAGAGCTCATAAAACAAAGAGTTGTTTCACCCAGCGAAGTTCCTGATCATGCCATTCATTTATTTTCTTCTAACGAAGAAGTTAACAATTACAATTCCATAAAACTAGCGCAAATTGGGCCGGAAGAGTTGGTTTCCACTGCTGTTGATACAGTGAAAACTGCGAACATATCTGCACGAAACAGAGAAAACACGTTAAGATATGCTCAAAATATGAAAACCTCTGAAACACAGGGCTGATTATTTAATTTTAACTTAATTTTGGATGCGACTTTAAAATAACGCGACTTTGGATGAAATTTTTTGAACCCACGGTTGGTGCTATCGCCAGATCAAAAGTTCGAAACAACCCCGATGCTTCTGTTGACCGAAAACAATTTCCAATTGTTTCTCGCTGAGGCTATTACCATCCACAAAAGCCAAGGAGCAAGATATAGCAAAGTCGCCGTGCATCTTGAAAGAGGCATCAAGCGAGCTTCGCTGTATGTTGGATGTAGCAGGGCTACTAGCGCATCAGGACTTTTCCTTCTAGGCGACTTTGTAACTCCAACCATATTTGGAGCCCCAAATGTCCAAGACGAACTTCAAAAGTTAAGGGAGGAAAATTTCTTGACTACGCAATATGAAATTTTAGTCAGGAGTACTGAAGAAATCTCCATATATTACCATAATGTTGAGTCTCTTCGAAGATATTTTCAACGACCCTATTATTTGTTCTGCAAATTTTCTTTGTTTTGTCGAAACTTGGACTCTTCCCAGCGAAGACTTTTCTTTACAAGGTTTCGACATTATAAGCAGAATTGATAGCAATTGGCAAAAATGGAATTATGATTTATGCCAAGTTGCCTGAATGGGGAGAATGGGGGAAAGCATACAGGTCAAAGTGTCTGATTGCATTCAACTTGGTGAATGCCAGCATGATTCCTGTCACTGCTTTCTTCAAGCTGACGCACTACCTCCATGTGGTTCTCTCTGGATTGTCGCTCGACAGCCGTTGAGTGGCAAACTAAAGCGCGCGACGAGAGTCCTAACTCTACAAACTAGCTTTTTGCGTAGGACTTGAAATCCACCCATGTAAAACACAATTTCAATGAAGGAAGCAAGAGAAGCCTCGGAAAGGCTCGACCGAGCTTATGGCCGCTGTCCTTCCCATGACATTAAAATTCTCCTCGGGGATTTTAATGCCAAGGTAGGACGAGAAGACATCTTTGGTGCCACCGTCGGGCGATTTAGCCTACATGAGACCACCTCGAGCAATGGTCTCAGATTAATAGGCTTTGCAGCTGCGCATAATATGGTAGTTCGTAGTACTGGATTCCGTCATTTGGACATCCATAAAGCATCTTGGCTCTCTCCCGATCGACTGACCAGAAATCAGATCGATCATGTTGTGATCGATGCGAGGCACGCATCTAATATACAAGACGTGCGATCCTGTCGGGGTCCCAACATCGACTCCGACCATTATCTTGTTGCAGCTAAGATTCGCACACGGCTATGTGTAGCGAAGATTGCACGTCGAAATGCGTTAAGAAGACTGGACATCGGAAAGCTGCAATCACAACAGGCGAAGAATGCATTCTCCACTCACGTCTCGGGGCTATTAAGCCGAGCACCTTCAATACCTGAAGACATACGCGATATGTGGGCGCTTCGGCAGAAGAAGTGCTTGGATTCCAGCGTCCTCTAACAAGGAATCCATGGTACGATCAGGAGTGTCATGACGCAACAGCTGCAAAGGATGCCGCCTACAGAAAAACACTGCAGGCTGGTGCGACACGAGCTATTGTGGATGTATACAGGTCGAGAAGACGAAAAACGCCTTTTCAGACGCAAGAAGAAAGAGCAGGAGAGGCGAGAGTGTGAGAGCACAGAGAGCAGCAGACGCAGATATGAAACACGTAACTTCTACCAGAGGGTCAAGCGTCTGACCCAAGGATTTAAGACTGGTGCAGTGGCGTGCAGGGACGATGATGGAAATCTTGTCACAGAAGCAGAGGTCGCGCTGAGGTTATGGAGGGATCACTTCTCGAGTCTGTTATCTGGCTCAAGCACAGACTCTGAAGACTATGATCCACGAACCTCAATCTATGGCACTGATATTGAAGTGTCAATCCCAAGTCATATCGAAGTCAAGGATGCAATCCAACGGCTGAAAAACCACAAGTCTGCAGGTGCTGACGGCCTGCCGGCAGAATTGTTTAAGGCTGCTGGTGATATGTTGGTAGGGAGCATGCAACAAATAATCAGTAAGATATGGCTCACGGAGAGCATGCCCGAAGATTGGAACCTCAGCATGATCTGTCCCATCCTGAAGAAGGGTGATGCCACGGTACGCACCAACTACCGCGGAATTAGTCTTCTTCCAGTTGCATACAAGGTCCTAACGAGCGTATTGTGTGAAAGACTGAAACCCCATGCTGAAGCATTGATTGGACCTTATCAGTGCGGGTTCAGGCCTGGCAAGTCCACTGTTGACCAGATTTTCACATTGCGCCAAATCCTGGAGAAGTCTTACGAAAACCAGATCAACACGTACCATCTCTTCGTCGACTACAAAGCCGCATTTGATAGCCCCCGGCGAGATCGCCTATATGCCGCCATGTCTGAGCTTGGTATACCAGTAAAGCTGACTAGACTTTGCAGAATGACATTGAGCAACACCATCAGCTCTGTCAAGGTAGGAAGTGGCCAATCCGAAACCTTTACTACCAAGTGTGGCCTCAGACAAGGTGACTCGCTGTCTTGTATACTCTTCAATATTTTAATGGAGAGTATTATAAGAAAGGCTGGTGTACATCGGACGGGCACGATATTAACCAACAGATGTGTCCAGCTCCTTGGTTACGCTGATGATATTGATATCATTGGCCGCACCAAGAGTGATGTTACAGGAGCCTTCGGGGCTATTGAAAAGGAATCTGCAATAGTAGGACTAGCAGTGAATATGGAGAAAACAAAGTTTATGGTGTGTTCTAGCAGAGAATCGCGGCGTCTTGATTCTCAGCTGACTGCAGAAAACTATAGCTTTGGGTCCGTCAAGGAGTTTATCTACCTAGGCACTGCTATAACAAGCACAAATGATGTCAGTCTGGAGATTAAGCGGAGAATAACACTTGCCAACAGGTGTTACTTTGGGCTCAGTAGGCAGTTCAATAGTAGAGCTCTCTCTCGACGCACAAAAATCACACTCTACAAGACGCTCATTCTTCCAGTACTCCTATATGTTGCGGAGTGCTGGACAGTGACGCAGACAGATGCAGCTGCTCTTGGAGTGTTCGAGAGGAAAATTCTTCGAAAAATCTTTGGTCCAATCTGCGTAGACGATGTTTATCGCATCCGATACAACCACGAGCTGTATGAGCTGTACGGTGATGTTGATGTAGCCAGTCGAGTGAAATCTCAAAGACTTCGCTGGCTGGGCCACGTTGCCCGTATGGATTAAGACGCTCCGGCTCGTAAGGTGTTTGATGCGGTGATTGTTGGGACACGAAGGAGAGGACGACCCCGAACGCGTTGGCAAGACCAGGTGATGGAAACCCTGTCCACACTTGGGGTTACCAACTGGCGAAGGCGCGCTCAGGACAGAGACGCGTGGAGGCACATTGCGCTTCAGACCGAGACCCGATAAAAGGGTTGTCATGGCCATATAATAATAAAGGGAACCCTGATTTTCCTATAACACAATTTCGAAATGAAGTTATGGCGGATGTAGAAGGAATACGCAGCTTAGAAAATAATACAAAATTGGTATTAGGAGATTTTAATATATACAGATCTACAACCACTGATCGACTGGAGGAAATTTTAAATGAAGTTAACCTTATTCCAATCAATAATTGTGCAATACAAAACATTTAACGCAAATTGATTGGATTTTTGCTGAAAATGATCTTAGGAATGCTGTGGCTCTTACGTAAAAAACGATCTGTAGTCATCATGATGGAATTTTTCTTAAATATAGCTAAGATTTTTAAGAGCTAAGAGAGCAAAGGAAAGAATGGTGCGTGCAAAGTTTCAAGACGGTAGCTTTAAAACTGAGAGACTAGTTTGCGTAGAAACAGACAGACAGACGCACCGACGGACAGACGGGCATGCTCATATCAACTCAAGAGGTGATCCTGATCAAGAATATATATACCTTATAGGGTCGGAGATGTCTCCTTCACTGCGTTGCACACTTTTGGACAAAATTATAATACCCTCTGCAAGGGTATAAAAAGGAGACTCTAAATGTACCGCAAACCTCCAAGTGGTACACTCTGGGGTCGTGAAAAATAAGATAATATATTCACCAGGTAATAACGGAAGTCACAACTCCCATATTAGAGCCTTCATTTGAAGTTTTGAAATTTCGATTTTATATTCTAAATCAGCGACACACAACACCCGCGAATACAAATTTTGAACTCTTTACGTTGAAATTCTGACTTATGACAATTTTTCAAATAACTTTGGAATTGCCGACAATTTGATATGCTTCTGTAGTTGGCACCATCGGACTTTTTATGAAAGATTCCTTTAACTTAAAGGGAAAAATCGATGTCGGTTTTTGATGATTTCACCTCTTCAGTAGCAAGTAGGAGCCTACCGAAATGAGATCTCCATCCGTCTAAAAGTGGTGTACTCACTTGGAAAAACTTTGGAGCTGAAGGTCTCCGGCTTTTACCAAGTTTCTGTAAAGGCTTTAATATGGGATGCAAAGGAAGAACTATCAGAATATAGTTTAGGGAGTTTGTTTGAGTGTTAGTGACGATACTTGTTTTTTTAGTTAGTGGACAAGGAAGAGGTGGAAGATTAGTCAGTAGTTCCGATATGGGGAAGTCTCACTCCCACTGGTTTTATAACTTTTTTCTTTACGGAACAAGGCTGATGTTCTTGGACGAAAATATTCTCTGGCCAAAAACTGGAAGAACAAATCGTCTTGAACATCAGCGCGGGCATACGAATCTTGAAAGAAGACGTGGGCCTTATATATTTATATTTAGTCGACCATTATATAGGCTTTTGTTTTGGCTTCTATGTTTCGTCGTAATAACCTGTAAGTGTTTTGGTGTCACAGGTACGAAAACTGCAGCATCAGTTGGTACCGGTGGTCCGGACTGTGGAATACCCTGATGGGTGACTCTAACGGTGGTTTCATTCACTAGTACCCGTGGCATCACTTGAAGGGATGTCACGGAGGACATATCGAACAATTGCTCATTTGCACTGAAGAATTCGGAGTGAAAATTGTTGCCAGTTTTAGCCTTTGGGTTCGGGCAGAGATATAAATGACTGCGTTGTCGTCGGCTGAGCAGGCTAACGGGGAAGAGAAACAGCGGATTTGTTAACGCTTAGGGGACTTATTTACCAGCTGAAGGCCGCTTTAATTAGTATCAAGCGCGCAGAGCTGGTAATTGATTTTTCGAAAACCTGTGAACAACTCCGTAAATCCGTTTTTAGTCTGTCTCATGAACGACCTCATTTCGTCTAGGGCAACACGACAATTATCACAACATTAATTTAAACCAGACCTACGGGAAATGGCATCCGAAACTGAGGCTGTGAACCCGGAGTGCACACTTGGAGTGTACAATGTTTTACATAGCCAACAATGGATGGTAGGCTGGGATAAGGATATTGTCTTATTACAAGACATCATTGAGCAGACAAGTTTGAATTCCATTTTAATAATTTTAAATGTAAGCAATATATAATAAGTTTAACAACAATGTACCTTGAACCACTGTGCCATATAGAGCCGAAGCGGGAGCTTTGTAGAAAGCGATTGGAGTGGGAAAAGGAAAATTGCAGAAATAGAGATAAGAATCTCTATTTCACAAAAAAACAAGAAAGGAAAGCTAACTTCGGGCGGAGCCGAAGTTGATTTACCCTTGCAGTTAAAACCGGATATATATCGCAAACATCGGATATAGTTGGCCGATCCTTATGAGAATATGATCCAATTTATTATAATACAAAATCTAAAAAAAGTTCTAAACTTCTTTCTTCAAAAATATCAAAGTTAATATTAATATTTAATATTTATATTTAAAATATGGCAGCTATAGGATTTAGTCAGCCGATCATAATGAAATAGGTTGGATCAACTGACCAAAAATAGAATCTGTACTAAGTTTCAGCTTTCTATCTTCAAAAACACGAAAGTTGGGTCATTTCCGATCGTTCAGTTATATGGCAGCTATAGGATATAGTAAACCGATCCTTATGAAATTTGGCATGTCACAAAAATTTGCCAAAAAAAGCTCTCATGTCAAATTTGAACTCTCTAACTCTAAAAACACCAAAGTTATACCATTTCCGATCAATCAGTTGTATGGCAGCTATAGAATATAGTCGGCCGATTCCGGTCGTTCCGACTTATAAACTGCGTGCAAAGGAAATAAGGATGTGTGCAAAGTTTCAAGTCGATAAACTTAGAGACTAGTTCGCGTAGAAACAGACAGACAGACAGACGGACAGACGGACATGCCGAGCTATGGTTGGAATTGAAATTAAACAAACTATTAATTCGCCTCTAAATATACCACATACGCGAAGCGATACTGTTTTAGTTAAAAGTAAAGTTTCTCTAAATTCAATTCTCAAGTGAGTAAACACCGGTTTACAACAAGATTTATCATAAATGCAGTGCGCACAAAAGAACAAGACCATTTGCTTATGAAAAAGGAAGGGAAACGATTGTATTTTAATTATAAGACTAACATTAATAGGCTGCGTTTCTTTAAATTGGCCTATGTCGTCGCTATATAGAATGATCGGACTTACAGTATTTAATTTTGCTACGGTTAACCCGTAAGAATTTTCTTTAGGTCAATGGTAATGATTCTGTTTTTTGCTAAAATTATTATTATTATTATCATGTTGTGGGTGGGCTAAAACGGGGTGAGGTGTTAACGTCCATCGGCTCCGCCTTTGATTGGCTCTGAGCCTGATCTTAAATCAGATAAAGTTGTATTGCCCCTAACTTCCTACTTATTTCTTGTTTGGTCGTTGAATTTTTCAGGACTGCCCTGGAATCAGTATGTGCGTACCTTTAGCGTTTAAGGTCTTCACGTACTGCACTGAGCATGGCGAAGAAGCTGCTCTAAACGTCACCACTGTCATGTGGTAGATCTTAGCCTTCACAGGAATCTTTGAGTGCATTTGCACCGAGAGCACCGAAGAGCGGCACGTACCACAACTTGTCACTGTTGCCATAAGTGACCTCCTGCTGCTCTAGTTGTTGCGAGTAGTTGTTGTTGCATCCATAATTCCATTGTAGACCTGCGCAAAGTTTGTGTCGAGCTTCATTTTCTTCTCAATGTTTACGATTCACTGTACTGCCATGCTTCAACAAAGTGGCAGCCTCATCGCTTCATTCTCCCATAGCCGCCCAGTCTGGTTGCTCTATAAGCCTAGTCGTTCGCTTTAATCCAAAGCTCTCTAATTCGAAGTAATCGATGACCATCTTCTCCAGATCGTCATCCTGAGTAACGGCTAGAAGGCACGATTTCTCCATCAGCGGACTCGATTGTTGTCTTACTGGTCCATACTATACCCATCCTAGCTTGGTAGCTGCCGCGTATGGTCCTCCTGAACCAAAGCTTTTGGTCTGCAGGGGTGTTCCTCGGTGCGGGATATGTGGTATACACTGACTTTAGTAAAGCGTTTGACTCTGTGAACCACCATCTCCTCCTTCATAAGCTGTGTCTTATGGGGTTTTAGTACAGTGGTTGACCTCTTATCTATCGAACCGCACGCAGCATGTTTAGTTTAAAAACAGTTCATCACAGATTATAAACGTTTCATCTGGTGTCCCACAAGGTAGTCACTTAGGACCTCTTCTGTTTGTTCTTTTTGTCAACGATTTTCCTAGTGTTGTAAACTATGCTACTACATTTATGTATGCTGATGATGTCAAGTTATGTATTTCTTTCTCAGACCATTTCCTTTATAGACACCTGCAACTAGACCTTAACGAAGTATTCTTGTAGTGCTCAAACAATCTTCTTTGGCTTAACTGCTCTAAGTGTAAGATTATGACGTTCAATCGCAGTGTGCCTCACATCGTTTCGTACTCTCTTGGGAATAACGTCTTAGATCGTGTTTCCCTAATTAACGATCTTGGAGTCATTTTTGACAATAACACATATCACTAACCGTTAATAACGCCAGAGGTGTGCTAGCTTTTATCAAACGTTGTTCTAAAGAATTTGATGACCCGTTCACAACTAAAACTCTATACGTATCGTTGGTTCGTCCTATCTTGGAATACTGTTCTAGCGTTTGGAGTCCCCAATACTTTGTTTACAAATGAGGATTGAATCTGTCCAAAAGCAGTTTCTGCTATTTGCATTAAAAACCTTAAACTGGGATACTGCCACTTCCCTCCCGTCGTATAATTGCCGGTTAAAACTACTAAACCTACCTCCTCTTAAAGAGCGCCGTACTTGTTATGCTACTTCATGTGCTTATTCTTGGACAGGTTGACTTACAAGTACTTCTTGAAAAATTAATTTTTCACAGTTCTGTATATTCACTTGCCGTACCCGGACGTGTTTCTTCGATCGCTCTTGCCAGTTTGCAATTATTTTCGATCTTGAACTCAAGCTTTCTCCTTCTGCGACAAGTTGAAATATAACAATTAATCCCTAAAAATAAATTCGACTTATTAAGTTCATTGAACTATTTATTTCCAATTTTTACATTTAATCGGTTAAAGTTATCTCTGTTGCGCTTTAACTATATTCTCCAACATAAGTCTCTCCGAGCTGTACTCTCCGGACGTAACCCGTTACATTCATAGTTACTGTGGAGTTTGTTGTTCTTCACGACGCCGAACCTTCGTTGCACATCTCTTTTGTAACGTCATCTCTTACATCCGATCTGATCGTCCACTCTCGGCTACAGAGTGCTTCAGAGAGCCTAAATTCTTTACACGCTATTACAGTGGTCTGCATTCCGTCAAAAAGAAGCCAAAAATGAGTCTTACTTGCACAGCAAAAAAATGTGAATTTGGTGGAACCATCACGGGTGATTCATACCTGTCTTGTTGGCTCTGCAATAACTGCTCACATATTAAATGTGCTGGAGGAGGACACAATGGACGGATAAGTGACCTTATCAACAAGAAAATTGGCCTGACATGGTCTTGCATCGCTTGTAGAGAAATTGAGTCAGAGATGCGGACTTTTATGAAACAGACGAGAAATGGTTTCCTAGATGTCCGCAAGCAATTCTCGGCCCTTAATGAGCAATTCCTCGCTCTTGAAACTCAATTCCTTGGGCTAAAGTTGTTAAGTGAATCCCCCAGACGAAAAATTCCGAACAACAACCTGCTGACTGCTAAATTATTGAATACCCCTACATCCCATGCTGTACAAGTCGATGAATTTTTAACACCAAACATTTTACCGTCGCCTACTAGTCTACCTACTTATGCTGTTCCAGTACCAAGGGACTTGATGAGCCTTCCTTCAGGGCACTCTAATATTCATCCCTTGCAAGAAGCGATCAGCGTACCAAGTACAAATCTCGAGCCACCTCTCATCTTGGAGCCTCCATCGTTGGACATCGTTGGACAACCCCCATCGTTGGACAACCTACCCTCTGCTCTAGCTGTGATGTCTCCAAGGCCTCTGGTTGGTGTGGCGCCTGAAGTTAGATCTTCTGGACTTACGCTGAGGGCTGTTGCTCCTCGTAAGGCCATTTTTGTCTCTCGGCTTATGCCGGATGCTACTGTTGATGATGTCAAGAGTCACCTGTTAAACCATCTTAAGGTAGCTCCTAATGAAATAGCTATTTTTAAGTTTAACTTTAAGCATAAGCGTTCTATATCTTCTTTTAAAATAGTTCTACCTGATTCCTACCTTGAAAAAGCACTTGATCCTGTAGCCTGGCCTGAGCACAGTATCGTTCATGAATTCCTAGCAAAAGACGCTCAGAATCCTATCCCTGCAGAAACTGCTTCAAAAAACTGAATAACATTGTATTTTCCTGCTGCTATCAAAACGTTAGAAGTATTCTGGGTAAGCTGAGCCAGTTTTTTACAAAGAGTGCTTCTTTTGATTTTGATGCTATCGTGCTTACTGAAACTTGGCTTAACTCCTCTGTCTCTGATTATGAAATTCTTGTTTCCAAATTCATAGTGTTTCGATTGGATCGTCCAACTTTTGCAGGTGGTGTCCTCATTGCTGTTACTAATAAGTACCCTTCTGAAATTATTCCTTTCACGAACGAGTTCGGAATTGAGTTCATTGCGGTGAAAATTTTAACTGGCTCGTCTCATATTTTTCTGACCTGTTCCTACATTCCTCCCATGGCTGAAGATATTGTGTACTTTCACCATCTTGATGCCATTAGGTCTGTCTCTTCGTTGGCCAAGGCCCGTGATTTAATCCTAATCATGGGAGATTTCAACCTTCCCATCATTTCCTGGATCCCGTCTGAGGTAGACAATTCCTTGCTTTCCAGTTGTCATAACGACTTTATCGATGGCTTAACCGATCTTGCCCTGCTCCAAATTAATCCAATTCATAACACTCATGGCAGATTTCTCGACCTTATTTTTTCTAATGTGTCATCCTCTGTGACAGTCATTCGGTCCCCGCCGCTATCGCTTCCTGAAGACATTCACCACCCTACACTATTAGCATCGGTGTTTATTGATGTGCCTCACAATGATGCTTGCTTTAATGCTAAACCTCGTTTCAAATGCTTCAGAAAGACTGATTTTATTGCCCTTCGGAATCATTTAGCTGAAATCGATTGGAATTTTCTTTCATCTATAAACACAATTGAAGCAGCTACGGATTCGTTTTACGAAATAATTCATAATGCCTTGAACAAATTTGTTCCGGAAGTCCCTGTATCATTGTCTACAAAACCACCTTGGTATAATAAACACCTTTCTCGTCTTAAGAACAGGAAATCCAGAGCTTACAAAAAGTTTCTCAAGTCAGGATCGATGTGCCACCAGTCAAACTTTCTTTATGTTCGCAACCAGTTTATTATTCTCAACGATCTACTCTATAAGCAGTATATCAGGAATTGTAAGGTAAACTTTCGAAATGATCCAAGCTCCTTCTACTCTTTTGTCAATATGAAACGTAAATCAAATCTTTTTCCTCCTTCCCTATCATATAAAAATATTTCACATTCTTCTGAGCAAGGTATTGCTAATCTCTTTGCGTCATTTTTTCAAACCACCTATTCGTCCGATTCATATAACCACAATTCTACTTATCCTTATAAATTACCACATATAAACAACATTTACTTTACAAAATTTCGAATTCAGGATCTGTTCGAAGCTCTTTCAACAATAGATATATCTCTGCTGGTCCTGACAATGTTCCTAGCTGTGTTCTAAGGTACTGTTCTGATATCCTTTGCTATCCTCTCACTATCTTATTCAACTTATCCTTGGAGCTGGCATGTCTCCCCAAGAGATGGAATGAATCTTTTATTATTCCGCTTCATAAGAAAGGCTCTAAAGCACTTATTGAGAACTACCGGGGGATTGCTAAGCTATCTGCGATTCCCAAACTGCTTGAGAAACTGGTTACTTTCCAACTGCAACATTTTTGTAAAAGTATTATTTCCACTTCACAGCATGGTTTTGTCAAGCATCGCTCTACCACAACTAACCTTCTTGAATTCACTTCGTTTATCCACAGAGGTTTTCTGAGCCGCATGCAAACTGATGTGGTGTACACTGACTTTAGTAAAGCGTTTGACTCTGTTAACCACCATCTCCTCCTTCATAAGCTGTGTCTTATGGGGTTTTAGTACAGTGGTTGACCTCTTATCTATCGAACCGCACGCAGCGTGTTTTGTTTAAAAACAGTTCATCACAGATTATAAATGTTTCATCTGGTGTCCCACAAGGTAGTCACTTAGGACCTCTTCTGTTTGTTCTTTTTGTCAACGATTTACCTAGTGTTGTAAACTATGCTACTACATTTATGTATGCTGATGATGTCAAGTTATGTCTTTCTTTCTCAGACCATTTCCTTCATAGACACTTGCAACTAGACCTTAACGAAGTCTTCTTGTGGTGCTCAAACAATCTCCTTTTGCTTAACTGCTCTAAGTGTAAGGTTATGACGTTCAATCGCAGTGTGCCTCACATCGTTTCGTACTCTCTTGGGAATAACGTCTTAGATCGTGTTTTCCTAATTAACGATCTTGGAGTAATTTTTGACAATAAGTTGTCCTTCAACGACCACATATCACTAACAGTGAATAAAGCCAGAGGCGTGCTAGCTTTTATCAAACGTTGGTCTAAAGAATTTGATGATCCTTTCACAACTAAAACTCTATACGTATCGTTGGTTCGTCCTATCTTAGAATACTGTTCTAGCGTTTGGAGTCCGCAATACTTTGTTCACCAAAGGAGGATTGAATCAGTCCAAAAGCAGTTTCTGCTATTTGCGTTAAAAGGCTTAAACTGGGATACTGCCACTTCCCTCCCGTCGTATAATTGCCGGTTAAAATTACTAAACCTACCTCCTTTAAAAGAGCGCCGTACTTGTGCTGGGGTTATGCTGCTTCATGTGCTTATTCTTGGACAGGTTGACTCACAAGTACTTCTTGAAAAATTATTGTTTTCTGTGCCTAATAGAGTAACTAGATCATTCCGACCCCTTTGGTTACCAATTTCTAGATCTAATTTTGCGGAACACGATCCATTCCGCGTTATTTGTAAAAATTATAACTCGTTATCCCATTTAATGTCCCCTGAACTATCCCTAGTTGTAATTAAATCCAAAATTATGGAATATCTTTTAACTTAATTTATCCTTACTCTTAGTTATAATAATATAGAAATAACAGTTCATTGTTAATAATAATAATAAAATAATGTTCTCTGTTCCTAATAAAGTAACTAGATCCTTCCGACCCCTTTGGCTACCGATTTCTAGGTCTAATTTTGCGGAACACGATCCATTTCGCGTTATTTGTAAAAATTATAACTCATTGTCCCATTTATTATACCCTGAACTATCCCTAGATGTTATTAAATCCAAAATTATGGAATATCTTTAGACTTAATTTATCCTTACTTTTAGTTATAATAATCTAGATTCTAGAATATCAGATTATTGTTAATAATAAATAAAAATAAAAGTTTTGTCTTCGGCAGCTAGGCCGACAAATAATTTTCCACCATATAAAGTGTATATATTCTTGATCCCGATCACCTCCTTAGTTGATATAAGCAGGCAACGCCTTGTAGACTCGGACCTTGCTTAAGTAAGTTTCGGCAGTTACTGCAACATATTGCAACATATTCTTCACATATTGAATGAACACTGTTCTTAGTGTTATGCATACATACTATTACAAACATTTCGATGCACTTGGCCACAATATGTATATACAAGTTAACACGCGCAGGCAGAATTTAGGAAAAGTGCCGAAATGCACACCGGATCCGGTGGCCCGCACGCGTAACGAAAGAGGTGCTGACTACGCATTCCAAGGGAAACTGTCCGGCGACCGGCTCGGGCACTTGCGCAACTTGCGCTTCGAAGTACAGCCCGGGTAGTATTTTAGTTCAGTCTTAAGAAGCACTCCGCAGCCTTAGCTCGCGTTATATTTTATCTTTGTCTGTAACACTAACCCTAACGGGCTTGTGCGAAACAAACGATCAATAAATATTGTAGAGCTCCGGATTCAGCCTTAGCTCGCGTTATATTTTATTTTATCTTTGTCAGTAACACTTACCCTAACGGGCTTATGCGAAACAAATGATCAATAAATATTATTTGTAAAACCCACACAAAAATAATCTATTATTAACTGGCGCCAAAGCGTGATAAAGAATCCGCACCCAATTCGGAAAATTACGGCATAGAAATAAAGTTAATACAAGTGCAATTCGGCTACAGGAAAAGTAGTCGGAAAATAAAATAAATAAAATAAACATACAAGTGAAAAAAGAAGCTGAGAAGAAAACCCACCCTCAAAAGCTTCTAAGACATTCCAGACAAAAATATATTTTTTTTCTACTCACATAATAGTGAAAAATAATATAAAAAAAAACAAAAAAAATGTGCAAGATTTTATTCAGGTAAATCTTGCATAAAACTCAAAAAACCAACGAAACATTGAAAAAGGGAGCTGTAGGGACAATCCTGGCCCCCCCTCCGCGGGAATAATCCAAGTAAAGGGAGCTGTAGGGTAACCCCTTGCCCCCCTCCGTGGGAGCAACTAAAGTAAAGGGAGCTGTAGGGTAACCCTCGCCCCCCTCCTTGGGAATCAACAAGCTAAAGTGGCGGAAAGCCTACGGCAACTTGCAGCATATCTTAATAAATTAATATAAAAAATGTAAGTAGGCTGTTTGTATTGAAGCTTATCGTGCAAGAAAAATAATACAGAAAATAAAAAATTTTTTTTAACAAATAAAAACGATTTGCTAGGCCTGTAGTGACTACACGATTTAAAAAAAAAAAGGAGAAAATATTTTTATTTTGTTTTTTTTTTCTTTTCTCCTCTTAAAATTTTGTTTTTTTTTCCTTTGCCTAAAAGGCTTAAAACTTGTCAAACTTGTCATTGTGCAAGAGAAATAAAAAATAAAAAATTAATACAATAGGAAATACATGATTAAAAAATATATCAATTTTTTTATTTTCGTCGCTGAAATCTGAGTATGAAGAAATACATTTTTCTCTGAAATTTGAGTACGAATAAAAGCATTTGACAGCTAACTCATTTTTACTATTCATAAGAAGTGCACTGAGAATTAAGGGGTTATATACCTTTTTTTTTCTTAAAAAAAACGAAAAATTTTTGTTTGCTGAATCCTAAAGTATATCTCCTAGAGAATATTTTCCCAAAGTTTTATGGAGATCCGAATAAAGGAAAGCAGGAAAGCAGCGTTTTGAGGCGCGGTTCGTCACGGCTGCGGACAGCGTCAAGCAACTTTGAATGCGATTATCTCAAAGTCGTGTTTTTCCAAAAGTGCCTTCGCCGTGACCACGATTACACAAAAACTATTTGATCGATCTTCTTCAATTTTTTTTTAAATTATTCGTAATGATTGTGCCGAGTTCGTGAACGATTCAGTTTTTTTGCGTCCATTTTTATTTCGCAGATAAAAATTTTTTAATAAAATTTTTAGAACTGAAAACATCAATTTTTTGGAAAAATGTTTACTGTATGCAGGAAAAACCAAATATTCTTGAAACTAATCGTTCACGAACTGGATATAATATTATACTAATAAAAAAATTTTGGTTTTTGGATTTTTGTTGACCGGCTGGACTGCTATCGTGGTCACCGCAAGCCGCTATAAAAAAAAAAGGGTTCCGAGAGAATTGCCATAACTTTGTAAATTGTTTATATTTTTTTAAGAACAAACGCTTATTGTTTCAATAAAAACATGTACTTTTAATAAAAAATAACTTCAGTGTCATAAAATAATTTCTACACACACGAAATAAAAATCCAAAGTTCCCTCAATTTTTTCGCTCAAAAAGGTATATAACCCCTTAATAAAAGCGAACAAAATATTACAAAAAAAAGATAAATACATTAAAATTTTTTTTTTTTTTTAACAAAATTATACAAAATTTTATAAAAATCCGCAGCATTTTGTATTATTAATTTTGACCCATGTCCACGGGAAACTACGCGTCGTCAGATGAAGAACTTTTAGAAGAGTATAGGAAATCTCGGGGGTCAAGGGCTCACCAAGAGGACTTTTATCCACCAACCAGTAGGGCCGCAACTAACACCCTCGTTGGAGAGAGCGTCCTTGAAACTAGAACCTCTGAATTTTCTGTCTCATAAACAGCTTCTAGCCATCGAGAACGCCATTAAAGGCGCACTTGAAAAGCAACAACGAGAATTTGATGAGAAGGTAGCCACATTGATGGCAGAAATAAACTCATTAAAAATCAGACTCCAGATATCAAAACGTATCAGGAGATCAAAATTGTACCAGGAATAGAATGTTCCGAACCGCTAGATATAGTAAAATCCGTCCCAGATTTGAAGGAAAACAGGAGAATTACGTCTCTTGGAGGCAGGCTGCCACAGCAGCATTCAGGGTGTTCGAGCCTTACGAGGGCAGCAGTCGATTCTACCAAGCAGTCGCAATCCTCAGAAACAAAATAAGAGGACCAGCATCCGCTGCATTGTCTTCATATAATACATTGTTAAATTTCCATGCCATACTGGCACGTTTAGATTTCACGTATGCGGATAAAACTCCGGTACACGTAATTAAACAAGAATTAAGTTTAATTTACCATTTTCCTTTACAAGGAGATTTACCCTTACTTAAATACTACGATGAAGTAGAACTGAAGCTAACGCTTCTGACAAATAAAATTATTATTACCCACGACGCTACCGCAGCAGCTGTTCTGAACCAAAAATTCAGAAACGACGCCCTGCATGCGTTTGTATCCGGCCTAAAAAAATAATTAAAGATAGCCGTATTTCCTGCACAACCACAAGATTTGCCATCGGCATTGGCTTTGGCCCAAGAAGCCGAATCGAGCAACGAAAAAAGTGTTTTTGCGGCTAGTTTTGCTCGACACAGCGAGGAAAAAGTGAGTAAACCAAACAACCAGCGACAAGCGGGTTGGAAGAATTGGTCCACAGACCAAGAACAAAGTCAAAACTTGGGGGCAATGCAAAAGACCCTTACTTTGCCAGACCTCAAAAAGGAGGCAATAATCAACCCGGTTCTTTTAGACAAAGACCATATAGTAATACGGGAAACGCCCAGAAACAAACAAGGGCGGAGCCAATGGATGAGGATACCTCATCCCGTTTTAGACAGCCTTCAGCATGGGTAGTAGGGCAATCGAAGAAGACTACGATTCCGTTGTGCAAGCATGCGCCACAGAAATAGAGGATGTCCTGGATGCAGAGGACTCTATTAATTTTTCAGGGTAAAGTCCCCTCTCCCGTACATTACGCAGGAAGGGAAATAAAGCTTTTAATCGATACACGTACCTCAAAAAATTATATTACTCCACGCCCGGGGATGAAAAGCGTCGTGGCTGTGGACACCCCATTTAACGTAAAGTCAATCCACGGCTTTACAAAAATCGAGAAAATGTTTTGCTTCCATATTTAATGTTAAATCACCATTTTTCATTCTCAATGTTCTAAAAGATTTTGACGGTATTATCGGTCTCGACTTGCTTAAGGGGTTATATACAGTTGTGATATACGATTCGGAAATTCATAACGATCGGAACCGAAGCTGTAGCTATTTATAGCGCACTATCTGCATATAAAACTTGAACAAACTTGAAACTTTAAACGCGATTATCTCAGAATCTTTTTTTTTGGGAAATTATCTTTGCGATGGACACGATTACTAAAAAACTACTAATCCGATCAACACCAAATTTTGACCACTTATTAATTATGATATTAGCTAGTCCGTGAACGAGGGATTTTCAATTTTTTTGAAAACTCCTTTTTTAAAGAACAAAAAACGAAAATCTTATACCTTGAAAAAGTACATTATAATATAACATTTTTGTAATATTTTTTTATGAAAAAATTTAATTAAGTACCCAGAAACATGTACTGAACAACGTCGGTAAAACATTTTTCATAAATATTTTCTATGGTGTCAAAAAAAAATCGATAAAAATCCATATTTTTGCGCGGTACAACTGTATAGGATTTTTATTAGAGGCGGCGTAAGCGAGTGGCTGGTGGTCCGTACAGATCTGTACATTTTTTACTCCATACAAATAATTGCGGATGTTTTATAATGCCCAGACTATGGCGAGGAGTTCCCGCTCGTTGGTTGCATAGGTCTTTTCGTTATCACGCAGAGTGCGTGATATCATTGTAATTGGGCGACCACCCTGTGATATAACAGCCCCTAGACCAAAACCCGACGCGTCCGTTGTTAGATTGAACGGTTTCTCATAGTCTGGATAGAAAAGGCAAAAAAATTTTGATGCTAGGATTTCTCTTAGTCTGCAGAATGTTTCCATCTGTTCCTTGTTCATTTCAATGCTTCTTTTTTTGTTTGGTATTTGCTTATCTTACCGTTTTCGCCATTAAGAATGCTAGTAAAAGGCCTTGCATTTGCTGCAAAATTCTTAATAAAGCATCTATAGTACCTAGCCAACCCTATGAAAGATCTCAGCTCGAAAAGGGTCTTTGGCTGGGGAAATTGCTTGATGGCCCCGACCTTTTCGGGTGATGTCCGCAAGCCCCCTTGCATCACTATGAATCCCAAGTATTCAACGCTCTTTTTGAAGAACTTTGATTTTTCTTGAGATACTCTCATACCTGTTTCGGAAAATTTTCCTTGGACCCATCTTTTGTCATTAAGATGGTCCTCTTTCGTCTTTGAGTATATTATGACATCGTAGACATAAACATAGCATATCTTTGAAATTTAATCTCGTAGGACATCGTCGATAGCTCTTTGAAAAATGCTCAGAGCATTTTTTAGTCCAAATGGTAATCTGCAGAATTCGTATTTACCATTGTTTATTGAGAAAGCCGTCTTGTGTCGGTCTCTCTGCCAGCTCTATTTGGTGGAAGCCGGCTTTAAGGTCGAGTGTTGTAAAAAACTTTGACTCGCCCAGGTTCGACAATATTGTCGTAATCGCAGGGATAGGGTATCTGTCGTCTACGGTTTTATCGTTTAGCTTTCTAAAGTCGATAACGAGTCGCTGCTTCTTGCCCCCGTTCTGGTCGGTTCCTTTTTTGTTGGGTTATTACCCACGTTGGGTTATTATAAGGAGACTTGGATGGCCTTATTACGCCGTCCGCTAGAAGTTGTTTAACCTCTGCGTTGACAAACTCAGTTACACCCATGGGGTGCCGGTACGACTTTGAGTACACCGGCTCCCCATCGGTTTTAATTGTAGCCACAGTATTTATATTGAAAGGAAGTGTTTCGTCAGGATCAGCAAAGGCTTTGTAATTTTCGCCTATCATTTTGTCAAAGGCAGCTTTTACTGCGAGGGGAACGTCCTCGTCATCTATTTTGATAAAGTTGACATTTTCTGCCTTTGCGAACTGGATCTTTTTGGATCCATTATTAGTGTGGAAAATATTTGTAGTAAAATCGAGTTTCGCATTCACTTATTTAAGGGGTTGGAACTCCGGGAGCGGGAACTCCTCGCCATAGTCTGGGCATTATAAAACATCCGCAATTATTTGTATGGAGTAAAAAATGTACAGATCTGTACGGACCACCAGCCACTCGCTTACGCCGCCTCTAATAAAAATCCTAACGCTAAGCTAAAGCGCTGGAAAGAAATTATTGACGACCACGGTGCAAAGGTGATTTATATACCTGGCAAAGAAAACTTTGTCGCTGACGCGTTGTCCCGTTGTCAAAACGCTAACGCTTTAGAAGAAGAATAGGACTCCAATATGGCTACCATACATAGCGAGAAATCGCTAACGTATACCATAGCCACAACACATCTGTTTCAGGAATCAAATAATAATTGAAGTGAGTAACAGCTCTTCCATAGACACGTTCATTCTGTTTAAAAACAAAGTTAGACACATAGTAAAAATAAACGACCGCGGTAACCTACTGAATACTTTGCAAGAGGCAATATATTGCTCCCTGCCAATACTGGCATTTATTCAACACAAACTCGTGGAGTTATTCCCGAGCACTACTTTCAGACATTCAAAAAGCTTTGTATAGGACATAACGGACGGAACCGAACAGAAAGAGATCATGGTAATCAAACATAATAGAGCTCATCGAGCAGCCCAGGAAAAGCGAAGCAAGTCCTAAGAGACTATTTTTTTCCAAAAATGTTCCGACTAGCAACAGATTTAGCATCAAACTGCAAAATCTGTTCCATAGCAAAGTACAAACGCCACCCATCCAAACAATCAGTAGCACAAACACCTATACCTACTTTTGTGGGGGAAATTCCACACATTGACATTTTTTCCACAGACGGAACTCTTTTCCTTACGTGTGTGGACAAATTCTCGAAATTCGCCACAGTACAGGTGATCGCGTCAAGGGCTATTGTGTACGTAAAAAGTCCAATAATGCAAATATCAAATTTTTTTTCCAAAAGCGAAAACGATTTACTGCGATAATGAGAAATCCCCAAATTCCGAGACCATAAAATCCATTCTCCTGAACAACTATAACATTTCCGTAACGCACCACCTCTACACAGCACCTCAAACGGCAAAGTAGAGAAATTTCATAGCACCCTGGCCGAAATAGCACGCTGTTTGAAGCTAGAGAACAATCTAATTGCCACTACCGAAATAATTCTTCTTGCAACTAATAAATACAATAAATCCATTCACTCGGTGACTAACGAAAAACCCATAGTAAAATGTCTATGGGTTTTCGTTAGTAAAATCGTAAAATCCGCGGAATTCGAGGCAGAAATTAGCAAAAAAATTCAACAGTCTCAGGAGAAAACCCTCGAACACGTAAATAAAGATAGGACTCATAAAACTTACCAAGTGGGCAATAAAGTTTTCCTGAAAGCAAACAAACGCCTGGGGAATAAGCTTACACCACTGTGCTCAGAAGAGGTTATTGATGCAGACCTTGATACCACGGTCCTTATTAAAGGGTGGGGGGTCCTCCCTTTCCTGTCCTCCACAAGGACAATCTACGTTAATCGTCCTTACAAGATTTTGACCTACCCCTTTGTTCCTTTCATTATTCTTTCTGGGTTACAGAAATATTTTTTAATTTTCATACTAACGGCTATTAGGATGGACGCAACATTAAGACTTAACGATTACACGAACGCGGACTATATCCCGATAGAAGACAATGACATTGTAATCTGGAAAAATTACGGGTACCTACAACACGCAACGAACATGACGACCTACGAGGACTACGCGGACCAGACAGAAGCAATGACGAAAACATTCACGGACGACCACAGAACACCAGTTATAGCAACGGACCTTAGAAATATTCGCAAGTTGGTGACCACCCTTAAGTACCACTACAGGGCTACTAGAAGCATTAATTAAATTGGTACGGCTCTCAAGGTTATTGCAGGTATGCCTGACTTTAATGATTGGGAGCAGGTAAGATTTAATCAGAACCGGTTGAAGATGAAGGTCAGAAAGAATTAAATATAAAATTTAAAGAACGTATAAAAAAGCTCGGTAACGAAATGAATCAGATTCAGAAATACGAAACAAATAAAGAAACGCACTTGTTAGAAATCATTTTAGCAAAGAATAGAATCATAATTACAGACCTAGAGAGCATCCTTATGGGCCTAACCCTAGCAAAATTAAATATTGTAAGCCCAGCTATTCTAGATGGTGCCGACGTATGCGAATTCAGAGACAAACAGCCTATTAATATTAATATTAGTTTGGTAGAAATATTAGAAGTATCTAGCATAAGCGTTTTTCAAAATTGTGACATTCTGCACTTTCTCATTAAATTTCCTAATCCTAAGCTCGTATGTAAGAGAATGACAGTCTACCCGGTTCAACGCCACAATAGAATCCTGAACTTCGAGGGCGGAAATTTAGTTGCCGAATGCCCAACACGGAACCTCAATATCGGTGACTGTCAGCGACATGGAGGTTGGCGGTATGAAGAAAAAAGATGATAAGAAGACCAAGCAATCTGCGGTAAAAACGGCGAAAATAATCAAACCGCCCCCAATTTTTATCCCGGACGTATCCAGCATCAAGGGCCTTTCCAAAGACATTTCCCACCTCTTAGGCGGGGATGTTGAAGTGACCTACAAGGCAAGCACTAACAACACAATTCGCGTCATGACTCCAGACAAGGATACTTACTCAACTCTGAAAAAGTTCCTGAGCGAAAATAACCATCGATACCACACATTCCAGCACCGAGACGAGCGCGCTTATCGGATCGTCGTTAAAGGTCTCCACTTCTCCACCGACCCGGAGGATATTACCGTACTGTCATCTGGAGTACAGATGCGTAAAGTGTGGAGATAGGCACCCATCGTCCGAATGCACCAAAATCGCCAGTGAACCAGCTGTCTGCCTCCACTGCGACGGATCACACGCGGCCTCTTACAAGGGCTGTCCAGTCTACAAAAAGGCAAAGAACACGTTCGCCCCCAAGCAGACTGCCCCAAGACTCCAGCAACCTCAATTCAGAAAAATTCACCCTAACATCAGCTATGCTAGCGCAGTCAAAAACGGAGCACCACAGTTTGACTCCAACCCCAATCCCGATCCCAGTCTTCCAAGTAATCCAATGGACGCCCTAATGGCTAGGATGGAATCTATGTTTGAGCGCATGATGGAGAAGGTCTTGAGCCAAATAGCCCAAATGATGGCCACCGTTTGCAAATCTTTATGCATACGCAATTATACGCAATCATACTTGACTATTAGAGGATACGACCTCATTGCCGCTAACCACCCGAACGGTAGAGGTCGCGGGGGCGCGGCCATCCTTATTCGCAGCTGCATCAAGTATGAGGCACTTCCAGCCATGTGCGAAGACTGGGTGCAATGTGCCGAAATTAAAATCTCCACTACCAACGGTGACATAACAATCGCTGCAGCATATTGCCCCCCCCCAGGCACAACATCCACGAACAGGAATTCGGCTTGCTACTGGATTGCCTCGGCCCCAAGTTCATAATCGGAGGGGACTTTAATGCTAAACACCCCTGGTGGGGCTCCACCAATGCTAAACCCAAAGGGCTCGGCCCTATATAGGCAGATTCAGTCCCGAAACTTGAGCTGTCACGCAACCGGTGCACCCACATACTGGCCTACGGATCCCCACAAAATCCCAAATGTCCTAGACTTCGCCATCTCCGGAGGACTGGATTCTGCCGGAATTCAAGCGAGAGAAGTAGAAGACCTCTTCTCGGACTACAGCGCCTTTGCCGTGTCACTTTTTGCCCCAGCCTTGCTCAGGTCAGCCCGCAAAAAGCTGATCTACAAGACAACAAACGTTGACAAGTACCAATCTTACCTGAACAACGTTACCGACCCCAGCCCGACACTTGACTCCCCGGTTGACATCGACACCGTTGTAGAAGAGTTAACAGCCCATATTCAGGCGGCAGCTTCTGAAGCAGCACCAAGGCCCTTCAACCGCCCAAGAGCCACTGACAGGGACATCCATTTTTGGAGCCCAAAAGTCGAAGAACTCAAACTTGAAAAGCGACGACTCCGAAGAGTGTGGATGCTCTCGAGGAATCCTTTGGACAAAACTGCCTTCAATAGAGCGACCAAATGTCTGACAGAAACTCTGGCAAGACTAAGGAAGCAGGCCTTTGACGGGTTCGTTGAACAACTCGAGCCAGGCGACCCTAAACATAATTTATGGCAAGTCACCAAATTTATCAGACTCCCGCTGAAAAGGATTCCACCTGTACAAAGAACCGACGGAACTGGTGCAGATCAGAGATGGACAGGGCCAACGCTTTAGCCAAACACCTCGAAGGAGTCTTTACGCCTTTCGATCGCTGCTCACAGGAGGATGCTGCTGAAACTGCCCGACTGCTAGCCGAGCCTTCCTGGGACGCCGATCCAATACCACCAGTGACTGAGGAGGAAACAGCTGAGCTCATAACTATCATGAGCAACAACAAGGCCCCGGGCGATGATGGTATCAATGCAATTGCATTAAAAATGTTACCACCTCCAAGCATACAGCTAATTACGAGGATCTATAATAGATGCTTGGAGATAGGGTACTTTCCGTCCACATGGAAACGTGCCCAGGTAACTATGATACCTAAGCTCGGGAAACCCGAAGCAAACCTTTCGTCCTACCGACCAATAAGTTTGTTACCAATGCTCTCCAAAATACTTGAACGAGTGTGTTTAAGCAGAGCACTGCCAGTATTTGACGAGGCTGGACTGATCCCTGACCACCAGTTTGGCTTCAGGCGGCGACACGGTACGCCAGAGCAGTGCCATCGGGTAGTGCAGTGCATCCTGGACGCGTTTGAAACCAAGAAGTACTGCATGGCCGTCATGCTGGACGTGAAGCAGGCGTTTGACCGAGTCTGGCATCCCGGTCTTCTATATAAATTAAAGACTGGCCTACCCCGACCAGACTTCCAGTTCCTAAAGTCGTTCTTGGAAGACCGTAAATTTGCTGTTAGATGTGGCGAGGCCATCTCCGGTATAAGAGAAGCTCACGCTGGTGTACCCCAAGGCAGCGTTCTTGGCCCGTTGATGTACAATGCTTACACGGCCGACCTCCCTGTTCTTCAGAGGCCTGACCTGCTCGCAGCAACCTATGCAGACGACACCGCCTTCCTTACCACCGCCGATAGCGCATTGGGGGCAGCCGAAACGTTGCAATTGCAGCTTGACTTGCTCAGCAACTGGCAAAAGCGATGGAACATTGCCGTCAATAATGAGAAGTCCTCTGACACCACATTTTCTCTCTGCAAAGGCAACTGCCCTCCAGTTAACCTTAACGGCTCTCCAATCCCACAGGAAGACAATCCCAAGTACCTGGGATTCACCCTAGACAGGAGGCTCACCTGAAAGCCCCATCTGATTAAGAAGAGGAAACAAGCTAATCAAAGACTTCGATCCTTCTACTGGCTTATGGGTAGGAGATCGAAGCTGAGAACGTCCACTAAACTCCTCATTTACAAGGCCATAATACGCCCAATCTGGACGTACGGCATAAAGCTCTGGGGCATTGCGAGCAAGACGAATGTCCGAACTATACAAGCTTTCGAAATTAGAGCCCTTCGAATCGCCACTGGGGCCCACGTCTATCATGACAATCGCACCATCCACGAGGTTCTCAATTTCCCTTGGGTCAAGGACGAGATACAAAGAAGCAGCGCACGTTACATGCAGAGGCTTCATAATCAACCGAACCTGTTGGCCAGCTCTCTAATTTATTTCTACCATATTAATATTTAAAATTATCTATAAGTGAAGTTTATGTGATAACATTTAATGGTTGTCCCTAATGGACAGTTTTAAATAAACGTTACCCTGCTATTAAAAAAAAAAAAAAAACAAAAAAAAAAAAACTTTTGAACTGCGCAACGGTTCTGTCGCAATATGAACATAGAACCTCTACACTGTGGCGGTGAGTCTTAGCCAGCCACTACTTATATATACATTTATGTTATCGTTAACCGAAGCTCTGCCGGGGTCTCTGGCGTAAGCTAGGGCAGAAAGAGATAATGCTGGACGAATAGCCACACAACTGCAAGAAACTTGCTATCGACTCGCACGACGCGAGTTTTTTTTTCGAAGCACCTTCGCCAGCGATTTGGTGGATGGATGGTTGTCGAACCACTTATTTAGGAGCTCTAATATATCATCATCATTTTTTCCATGTTCCATTCCTGTAAACGGCGCTGAAATTTTCTCAACCCGATCGATAAACGGGTTGGAATCTTTAATGGTTGAGAATAGCTACCGGGACTCAAGCCATTCGGCATAGCCTCCGCTAAATATAGGTAGAGGTAATGGTGGAAAATACGGCTGCATGTTTGATCCAAATTTGCAGTGGGGATCGCTCTCACTACCGTCGACCGGCCGTTACCATGGCCGCACAGAAAAGTTGAGCGAAGGATTACCTCCTTGTCGATTATGAACCTCACCTCCCTTGCCAAGTCGTTGAAGCTAATACATATGTAACTCGCTCCTCAGCTCCGAGACATCCAGTTCGCCCAACTTCCTATGCGTGGTCTTATAATCTATCAAATTTTATAAGGATCGGCCTACTATATCCTATAGCTGACGTCCAACTAAACGATCGGAAATGACCAAACTTTTGTGTTGAGTTGGAACTTCCTTTTGGCCAAAAGATCCGATATAGCTGATATTTCCGATATATCTCTTTTTTAACAGCGAGGGTATATTAACTTAGGACCCGGCCAAAACTAGATTTCCATTCTTGTTTTTTTGTATTTTAGGTTAATGTCACCGGCGGAGCCCCCTTGCGTCAGCTTTTTCGTGTTATTCTTGTCCACCTGTTTTATAGAGCTAAATGTGACTTCGTATTATGTTGTTTACAATCATACGTATTTTGTTTGGAGATTTAATTTTTTTATGATCAATGACTACATAAGAAAAACTTCAAATGCACTTCTATAATTTAATTATTACTTTTTTTTGTTATCTATGCTATAATTTGTAGTTCTATCAAGAAAATTTTATAGGTGTATAGTAAAGTCCGTCAAACAATTTCAATAGCATATGGGCATTTCCTGGGGTCCCGAACGTACGTTCGTACGCAATTAGTGCCGAAGAATTAAAGAAAAAAACATTTTCTGATACTTTTTTTTTTGTTTTCTATAGCATTTGGTGAGTTCTTTTTTTTAGTGTAAATTATGGTTCTAATGGATTTTTTATTTTCATAATATTGGCAAAAAACATGAGGTCGCGAACGTACGCGAAATGGAAGTAGGTTTTGGCTTGCTCTAGCAAAATCAATAAATTTGCGAATTGGAATGGAATATTTTAATGCAATAACTTTACTTTTAAAATAGAGGCATATAGCTTTCTATCGAGTCTATTCTCAATTAAATATCTCCATTAGTTTTTTTTAAATAAAATTAAGTACGGGTCGCGAACGTACGGGTCGCGAACGTACATGTCGCAAACGTACGATTTTTCCCCACATAAAATTTTCTTTTTTTGTTTACCTCTTTGTTTTTATAAAAAATTTATATTTTCTTAAAAAATCATGTTTCACCAAATTTTTTTTTTAATAAAAAATTAAAATATAATTTTATTGTTAATTTTAATTTAATTTAATTTCAATTGTAACTTCTTTTATCCATCTAAATTTATTTATAACCTTGTTAAACAAAAAACATTTTTTTTAATTAATATTATTTTTTATACGTACGTCATACATACGGTCGCAAACGTACGCCATTTTAAAATTCAATATAAAAAAATTTTCTTGAAAAAGTCGGTATTTTTTTCTAAATTTCCATAGTTTACACTAAAATGATTTAACACGTACGTACGATTAGAGCATATATTAGAATCAAAGTACAAATTAAGAGCTAATTGAAGATTCTTTCGATCTCTTTGAATTTTTCTCGTCTTATAAGATTTTTATTAAGAGAAATAGTACAAAAAGAGCAAACACATCAAATGTTTTTCTTGAGAAAAAAATAGACATAAAAATGTCTTTAAAAGTAAAAAAAAGTGAAAATTTTTAGCGCATTACAACAAAAACTTAAAGTCTTATTTGCCAATTTTGATACAAGAATTAAAAGCTAAATAGCATAATAAAATGTTAAAATTTAAAAAATATTTTAAATTATATTTGATTGCTGAATTTTAAATAAGATTTCACAATTTTTAGAATTCATCATTAAGTTTATTAAATCTTTCTAATTTTTTGTTTGCATATTGCCACTTGAAAAAATGGAAACTTATTTAAAAAGCCCGCAGGAGCCTTGTGGGGAGAGCTTTTAGGGGAAAGCAAACCACCCACCCGAGGAATCCTAGACTGGCAATCGCGTACACCGCGTCTCTTGTTAAAATTATAGACAAAATACAGGCAGATAGACGTGATCAAAGTGCAATTAACAGAGTCTGGAAAGGAAATGGTCGGTGAAAAAAATCACAAATTGTCAACACCTACGTACATAAATGTAGTACATAGCCTATATTTGCTACACACAAAAAAGTATACAGTAATTGCCTTAGGTAACTAAACTGCGGGACATCAGATAAAATATTGATTATTTTTTAGTTGGTGCTTTTTAGCTGCTTTCAGAGATATTTGAGTTTCTGATTCATTTATCGTTAACCAATGTTACAGACCTAACTAAAATTTTACAGCAACACTAGCAGTCTTCATAAGCTGGGAAGGGAACGATCCTTTCACATGGTATCACAAGAAGTCTAAATAACCCACGTGGGACCTGGTAGCTATGCCTTTGTGCCCTAGGCATTCGCCAAGGCATAAAACAAACTCTTTTATTCCAGAACTTCATTCATCCATTGTAATGAGACATGAACTAATACCGAATTATATATTCGGTATATTCTATATTATTTATATTATATTTTATATTAGCATAATAAAATATGCTAATATTATGCTAACAGAATATTATATATTCTATATTATATTCTTAGATCTTATGTTGATCTTTTTTTAAGGAATGTCTTTTCAATCTTTCGATGATCTTTCGTACACTAAAAACAATTATGGTGAACCCAATTGACTGGTCTACATAATTCAATATATAGTACAAATTGATAAATTTCTTCTGCAAATGAAGAAATTTCTGTTTGGTTTAAACTTCAGGAGGTTCAAGAAAGCCTAAATTTTATGAAGTAGGTGAAATTATTCGTGGAGATTTTTTGTTGTCAGCCTATGTAATTATTGAAGAATGGTTTTTACTTTATTTTACCTGTCATTACTTGCATGAATTCTGTAAGAAATATTAAATTTATGTAATACTCTTTTATTTATTATATTTTGTTTCTTACCATCAAAGTCAACTGTACCAGAACCATCTGCGTCAATTTCTTCTATTATCATATCTAGATCTTGATTGGAAAGCTTATCATCTAGTTCATGAAGAATGCCACGCAATGTAGCAACTGTTAGATAGCCTTTTCCTTCTTTATCGTAAACCCGAAATGCTTCCTTTAACTCGTTTTGCAGAGCTCCTACATCTTCTTCTACTTCAATAAAACGTGCAGCCAGTTTGCAAAACTGACTAAAATCTAATTTTCCAGTTGTACCTTTATCTACTTCTTTAATAAGTGCCTTTACCGCTGGCGGTTCTAGTTTCTGACCTAAAATTTCAAGAATACTGGATACGTCAGCATGCTCAATCGAGCCGGCCCCATCATGGTCAAATGCTTTAAAAGCATTTCGAAGAACTAAAAAAAAATGGGTTTATTATAAATTTCTTTAATATTACCAATTAGTATACTTCTAAGTTGTTCTTTGTCGTATTCTGCGTCAGACTGAAAATAAATTTAAAAAAAGAACAACCCAATAAAATTATTAATACTTTGGTATATGTAAGTATAAGTAGAGTATAAGTATTTAAGTACAATTTTAATGCCAAACTATTCCAATGGTTAATCTACAGCTCTGAAAATCAAAATTTAGACAAATCGTAAAAATTTTAGAGGAACTTTAGACATCTTATTCTGCTTCCCAACTAAATTACTTCGGTTGGTGCTTTTTTTTTAACAGCAGAAGAGTATGCAACAAAGTTTTTTAAGTTTGGAATATATAATTTAAACTTGAAAGCTAATTTAAAGTGTGCGTGGAGGAGATGAGTATAATACAGTGTGCGTACGTTCAATTTTGGGCACATAATTACTTGAAAATTAGTACAGCTAACTTAAAAAAAGTTTAAGTTTAACTACCGAACTGAGCGGACGTGCTTTGTCCGAGCTCCGGGAGAACTGCACCATAATACAGCTAATCAAAAAACTGGGGTAACCCAATATAGGCGAAAAGACGCTGAACTACAATTTATTAAAAGCGACAGACAAGCTGTTTATAACAGTTGTGATGTGCTAAACCAAAACTAGTGCATTGTTCAAAAAAAAAAAATAAGAGCCACGCAATGAGCTCATTGAGCAACGACCAAAAGAACGAGCGTAGAAGTTCAGTGAACCAAAGAAACGGCTTCTACTCTTACTTTTCAACCCGCGATACCGAAGGGGAAAAATCGGCGATTATAAGCAACCCGGCTTTACTGACCGTTGAAACCCAAAGGGCACGGTCTTGTTCACCCGCACTGCTCACTCCGACTTCCGCGTCATGGAGTTCGCAGTGTAATAACCCCCCTCCAATATCGGAAACAAATTTCGCACCAACAACTAGCAGAGCTACAACTTCTGCAACAACAGCGAAAACCTCTGCAACTCAAAGTACCGCGACGTCAACGACTACAGCGAGTACAAAAACAACAACCTCGGAAAGTGCCAAAGCGGTAACGGCCACACAGACTGGAATGGATCGCTACATCCAAATTAAGCGCAAGCTTAGCCCGCAGAGTAATCCGGCAGGCAACAAAACAAAAATTAACCGTGTCCTGAATATCGATAAAGACCAGACAGATCCACTACTAACAGATATGCCCTACTGGCGGAGGCTGAGGAAAACCAACCAGCCCAAGACACCGCAAAAAAACCCAAGCCCCCTCCAATCTATATTAGGGAAAAGAGCTTGAGTGCCCTGGTCAACAAAACTGTGTCGTTGATCGGGAACGGTGACAACTTTCATGTTGTTCCGCTTATCAAAGGGAACATCCATGAAACAAAAGTGCAAACCAAGACTGAAGAGCACTTCCGAATCGTGTCCAAATATCTGGACACTGTACAGAAAAACTAGTACACGTACCAGCTGAAAAGCAGTAAGGGCCTACAAGTGGTAGTAAAGGGAATAGAACCTGATGTTACCGCCGAGGAAATAAAAACCGCCGTTAAAGAAACGGGCTTCGCCGCCAAGAATGTTATTAACATTCTAAATAAAGATAAAAAGCCACAACCCCTCTTCAAGGTCGAGCTCGAGCCAGAAAGCAGGTCGCTGAAGAAGAACGAAGTGCACCCAATCTACAACCTGCAATATCTTTTGCATCGGAAAATCACTGTTGAAGAGCCACATAAACGCAACGGTCCAGTGCAATGCACTAACCGTCAAGAGTATGGACACACAAGGTCTTACTGCACACTTCGGGCTGTCTGTGTAGTCTGCGGGGACGCCCACAAGTCCGTTTGCTGCACTACAAACAAGGACAGTACCGTGAAGAAATGTGGAAACTGCGGAGGCAGCCATACAGCAAACTATAGAGGATGTATGGTGTATAAGGAGTTAAAGAGTCGCATGCGTCAAGCGACCGCAACGCGCAACCAAAATCCACAGAATGCGTACATTGCGTCAAAAACTACGCCAGACGTCTTCTTCGCCAAAGCTGCGAGATCCTCATTCGGTCTACTAAACACCACCAACGGCTTCTCCTACGCCGATGCTCTACGATCTGGAAGAGAAATTCCAATTCAGCCTAACTCCCAAAGCGCTCAACAGGCCCCAGAACAGCCACACAGCAAAATGGAAACTATGATGCTTACCCTCCAACAAAGTATGATGGAGCTTATGTCATTCATGAAAACGACCATGCAAACGCTTGTTCAAAACCAGAACATGGTGATACAGATGCTCGTAGCACAACAGTCTAAATAATCTATGCAGGCGCTACGAATATCAATGTGGAACGCCAATGGTGTCTCACGGCATAAACTAGAATTATCACAATTCTTAACCGAAAACCATATTGATGTTATGCTACTGGTGGAAACGCATCTTACAAGCAAATACAACTTTCATATAAGAGGCTACACAATCTACCGCAGAGATCATCCAGATGGGAAAGCCCACGGCGGAACTGGAGTTCTAATCAGAGAACGCATTAAACACCACTTTCACAAAAGGTTTGCAACAAACTTTTCGCAGGCCACATCGATACAAATTCAGTCAAGCAACGGAATCCTTTCAATCGCTGCCGTTTACTGCCCTCCTCGTTTCTCAATCTCGGAAGGACAATTTATGGACTTCTACAATTCACTTGGGGATCGATTTATAGCCGCAGGAGACTACAAAGCCAAACATACGCACTGGGGATCACGTCTAGTGACTCCCAAAGGAAGACAATTGTACAATGCAATTATAAATGTGAAAAATAAACTGGACTACGTTTCCCCTGGAAGTCCCACATACTGGCCAACAGACTCACGAAAGCTCCCAGACCTTATTGATTTTGCAGTGACAAAAAACATACCTCGCAATCTAATAAGTGCCAAAGCAGTCTCGGAATTATCATCAGACCACTCGCCTGTGCTTCTAACGCTTCTTCAAAGCCCAGAAATAACCGAATACCCCTTCAGCCTGACGACGACAGAAACGAACTGGCTAAAATACAAAAAGTACGTGAGTGCCCACATAGAACTCGCCCCGGAATTTAACATGGAATCGGACATCGACTACACTACGACCGCCCTGGAAGAAGTACTCGTTGCGGCAGCTAAAATCTCTACTCCTTATAGGAAAGATTTAGACCGAAACAAACACTTCAAATCTAATCAGCAAATCTGTTCGATCGGTTGCTCGTGCGAGATAAGAGGCGCACGCGTCGTGATTGGCAAAACAGCAGATCATCAGCTTCAAAACAACGCCTTAACGATGCAACCCGATCACTCGACCAGGCTTTTCACCAACAGGAAGAAAATGCACAGCTTAGGTACATCCAGAATCTCTCGCCAACAAGCACAAAGTACCCCCTGTGGAGGGCCCACCCAAATCTTAGCGCCCCAATTGAAACGTCCACCCCGATAAGAAACTCTTCGGGATGCTGGGCTCGCAGCGACGAAAACCGAGCTGAAACATTCGCCACACATCTCCAAAGTGTCTTCCAGCCTCAAATTCATTCCTCCTGCCAGAAATTCAGCCATAGTCCTCCCCTCAGCCAGCCGCACCTTCATTCCGGCCGAACGAAATCGAAAAAGTCATAAGAGGGCTAAAACCAAAAAAGGCTCCCGGTGGTGACCTATTGACCCCAAAGATGCTGATCGAACTTCCAAAATGCGCTATAGAGGTCTCTGCAAACTATTTAATGGAATCATTAATCTTGGCTATTTCCCAAAAAAGTGGAAGAAATCCATCATTATAATGATACCGAAGCCTGGAAAAGACAACACAATTCCGTCATCATACAGACCAATAAGCCTTCTATCTTGTTTGTCTAAATTGTTTGAAAAATGCTTGTTAACTCGCATAATACCACATCTGGAAGCTTGCAATATCATCCCGGCACACCAATTTGGCTTTCGAAGAAACCATGGAACCATCGAAAAAGTGAAGAGATTAACATCCGAAATACGCTCAGCCTTCGAACAGCGAGAATACTGCAGCGCTATTTTCCTCGACGTATCTCAAGCTTTCGACCGAGTTTGGCTCATCGGACTCATGCACAAAATTAAAACGTATTTGCCAACATACACCCACAAGCTACAGGAATCATACCTCTACAACAGGGTATTCTCAGTGAAATGCAACGCAGCTACTTCGGGCGACTACACCATCGAAGCTGGAGTTCCACAAGGAAGCGGCCCGTGTCTATATTTTTTGTATACTGCGGATATTCCTACGAGCGCACAACTAACAACCTCAACGTTCGCCGATGATACCGCTATCCTTAGTCGCTCCAGATGCCCAACGCAGGCAACAACCCAACTGGCTAATCATCTCACAATAGTGGAAAGGTGGCTGTCCGACTGGCGCATTAAAATTAACGAACAAAAGTGTAAACATATAACGTTTACTCTTAATAGACAAACATGCCCTCCGCTTTTACTAAACGGTATGCAGATCCCTCAAGCTAACGACGTAACGTACCTTGGCGTTCACCTTGATAGACGACTTACCTGGCGCAAGCACATCGAATGCAAAAAGATGCACCTAAAACTGAAAGCCAGCAGCCTCCACTGGATCATAAACTCACGATCGCCACTGTGCCTGGACTACAAGTTACTACTGTACAATTCAGTCCTAAAGCCAATCTGGACGTATGGCTCCCAGCTGTGGGGGAACGCGAGCAGCAGCAACATAGACATCATACAGCGCGCACAATCAAAAATCTTGAGAACTATCACAGGGGCACCTTGGTATGTTCGCAACGAAAACATCCACCGGGATCTAGGCATCCTCGCAGTGAAAGACGAAATCCAGAAGCAAAAAGAGTCATACAAAGAAAAACTGTCTTCGCACCCAAATTTTTTCGCACGGGGACTGACTCAGGTTTCTAGCGTATCCCGCCTTAGACGCAACGACCTCCCAACCCAGCAATTGAATTTTAGGGCCGTCTAACTCCGTATCAGTCAATATGACTGTTAGTTAAGTTAAAAATATAAGATTTGATACACCTCTTGTTAGTCTCACAAAGAGAAGATTCAAAAAATAAAAGCAACGTTAAAAAAAAAAAAAAAAAAAAAAAAAAACAATAAAGGAAAGCTAACTTCGGGCGGAGTCGAAGTTGATATACCCTTGCAGTTAAGACTGGATATATATCGCAAACATCGGATATATCCTTATGATTATATCATAATAAAACCAATTAATTAAAATAAAAAATCTGCAAAAAAATACCCTTGCAGAGGGTATTATAATTTTGTCCAAAAGTGTGCAACGCAGTGAAGGAGACATCTCCGACCCTATAAAGTGTATATATTCTTGATCAGGATCACCTCCTGAGCATGTCCGTCTGTCCGTCTGTCCGTCTGTCTGTCTGTTTCTGTTAAAAACGTACGTTCGCGACCCCAGGAAATGCCCATATATTATTACAATTAATTGGGTTATATTATCATAATCTCATCAGGAACGGCCAACTATATCCGATGTTTGCGAAATATATCCGTTTTTAACTGCAAGGGTATATCAACTTCGGCTCCGCCCGAAGTTAGCTTTTCTTTCTTGTTTTGCCAAACAAAATAGTTAAATATATTGCAGACAAAAATGTTATTTATATAAGTGGCATATCTGTAATATCCTGTATTAATCATAAAGCTTAGAGGTCCAGACGACCGAGGGGCGCTCGAGAAACAATTTTAGTATATGTTAAGCTATTACTTGGCCGTCAGCCAACGGGTACAACAAGGGGACCTACGCGCAAGCAATTGCGTGCCGTAACTGTGTACACCGCTGGTAGTGCGACTATACTCTCCACGTGAGGGCGGCTGGTAACAGGTCCCGGTAAGGTCATTTCTCTGCCGAGGATGCTGGCTAATGGTAGTCGGGCGGGGAGAAGAACACTCCCTTCCTTAAATTACCCCAATCCAAGGTGGAACAGCATATGCCGAAGGATGCGTGTCCGAGGGCGGGCTCGGACGCTAATATGCGAACTCTGGGGGACAGGCCGACCTCCCAGTTTTAACCAGGCTTATCGTGACAAGCGGGCTATGTCATGATGGACGAACCCCTTCCCGCCTACTCGTGGGACCAAAACATGAACATCACTTTACCTAACAAAAACCAAAGCGGAGAACGGAACTCCCTAAAAAAGACCGGAAATGGGGCCAACGGCCCGTCAAACTCCAAGGCCCTCAAAAGCCAAGGAGTTGCTGAGATGGAGAAGTCCCCCACTGAGGGACAACATCTGGAGGCGGGACGCGCCGGTGCAGTGGAGGTTGCCAAGGCAGCTTCCTCCAAAGCGGGGCTAGCTATGGGACCACCGAACGGTGTGGAGAGGAAGACCCCAGGGTCAACCTCTAAACCAACCGGCGGTGCCCCTAAGGCGAACCCTGGTCCGGAAGCGTCTCACACGAAGCAGCGTAGAGGATCCTATAAGGATAGAAGAAGAGCAGCCTTCATTCTGATGAGGGCGGACCCATCGGCCGAAGCCAACCCGGACCAGGCCGAGATTATTAAGTGGGCAAGGGAGATCCTACCCGACTTCAATCCGGAAAAGGCGGGAGAAAGGCTGGATCCGAAGAGACGCACTGGGTCAGACCCTGCCAAGGAGGCCGCGCAAAGCGCGAAAAGGCAGAGGTCCACAGAGGGAGAAGCCCCCCAGGCCAAGAAGAGGAAGGCCCAGCCGCAGCCGCCCAACCGCTCGTTCGCCGAGGTGACGAAGGGAAGAACCCTAATTGGAGTCCTGGACAAGGGCTCCAAGGATGGGCTCATCCCCAAGGAACTCTGGCGACGAGTGGTAAACGAGTTGCATGGGCGCTTCAAGGAGGAGATGCTGCGAATTGGAGGACCCCCACCAGAATGCGAAGACACAGGATGGTATCAGGGTAGCGTCAAGGTGATTGCTTGCCAAGACGCGCGATCGGTGGAGACTTACAAGCGGATGGTTCCATCGCTTGGAGAGGTCTACCCTGGAGCTAAGCTGGTGGCGGTTGACTGGGACGAGATCCCCAGCAAACCGAGGGCGCGAGTGTGGCTCACAGAAAAGCCAGCCGACCCGAAAACCATTCTAACAATGCTTAGGATGTGCAACCCGACGCTCCCCACGGCGGACTGGAGAGTCGCCAAGGTCGAGGAGGCGGTGGGACTGCGGAGGCAGGTCGTCCTCACACTAAACGAGGAGACCGTAAAAGCCCTGGAGAGGACGGAGCACCGGCTAAAGTACGGATTCGAGCATGTTTTGGTCCGTATCTATAAATCTGATGCGAAGGCCAAGCCAGGAGGTATCGGTCTGGAGGCAGACACACAAGAGCCAGACTTGGAGGAGCCGACCGAAGAGGGGCACCCGGAGGGAATGTCGGATGAGGAGGAGGACATCCTAGAAGGGTACACCTCGGAGGAAAGCGACTTGGCAAGGGCGCTTGGTGGTGTCGGAATGGAGGAGGACTAGAGAGTCCGGGCCTCCAACTGTGGTGGAGGTTTGTAAGGATGTCCCTGACGATCTTACAAATAAACCTCCACCACAGTAAAGCAGCGTCAGCTGCCCTCCTTCTCCACCTCGCCGAGAGTGGAGCAGATGTGGCCCTCATCCAGGAACCCTGGATCCTAGGAGACAGGATTCTTGGGCTGGGGGCGTCGGAGTTCAGGCTCTGCAAAGCCAATACTACAGGTAAAAGGCGAGCCTGCATCCTCGCAAAAAAGAACCTTAACCTCTTTTTGCTACCCAATTTCAGCAATGAAGACCACGTAGCCGCAGCCGTAGAGAGCCCAAATGGCCCTCTAAGGATATGTTCGGCGTATATGGGCCACGACCAGGAGACCCTTCCCCCGCACCCGCTAATCAAACAGCTGGTGGAAGACAGCAGGAAGCACAAGATCGACCTGATCATAGGTTGCGATGCTAACGCCCATCATCATCTGTGGGGCAGCACTGACACAAACGAGAGGGGTGAGTCAATTTTCGATTTTATCCTAGGCTCCAATCTTTTGGTGGGTAACAGGGGTACAGAACCCACTTTCATAGTCAAGAACAGAAGAGAAGTACTTGACGTCACTCTTTACTCTGAATCCCTAGCAGACAGGATTGTTAGATGGGGAGTCCTAGAGAAACACTCATTCTCAGACCACCGATACATAGAATTAGTGGTCAACTTCGAGAACTTTAATCGACTAACGGTACGCAACCCAAGAAAAGCGAACTGGGAGTTATATAGAAAGAAGCTAGATAGTTCCTTGGGAAATCCTCCAACAGGGAATGTTGATAGTAGGGTAGCCCTGGATGCCATGGTGGACACGGTCACGGCAGCATGCGCCAGGGCATTCAATAAAGCTTGTCCCAAAATCAGATCGGGCAAAAGCAAGTCAAAGAAACCACCATGGTGGTCGCAAACACTTGCGCTCTTTAAAACCAAGGCCCGCAAGGCCTTCAATTTTGCCAGCAAAACAAACTCGGAGACAGCCTGGGAGTCGTATAAAGCGGACCTTAGGCGATATAACAAAGAACTTTGCAAGGAAAAAAGGAATGCCTGGGCCGAGTTCTGCCCGAAAATTCAGCAAACATCAGAGGCCTCTCGACTCAGGAAGGTCCTTGCAACTACTGCGCCAAATGTAGGATACATTAAAACCTCAGAGGGCAACTGGACATCGTCCAGCAAAGAAACCCTAGAGGCTCTCATAGAGACACATTTCCCGGGATGCTCTCGAGAAGACACAACCCTGGAATTGCAGACACAGGGGAATAGCCCCCCCACCACTAACCCACTTGAATACCTATTGAATGATAGATATCTCAGCTGGGCAATAAATAGCTTCAAGCCCTTCAAATCCCCGGGCCCAGATGGCATTGTCCCGGCTCAACTAATTAAAGTCGGACCCAACCTGAGATCTTGGGTCAAGATAGCTTTCTCAGCAATTTTCAGGATGCGCATCGTACCCAAAATGTGGTTGCGGACGAAAGTCGTATTTATACCCAAGGCGGGACCATCTCACTGCACCCCCAAGGACTTCAGACCAATAAGCCTGTCGTCCTTCCTTCTCAAGACAATGGAGAGACTAATCAGCCTCCATATTAATCTTACTATAAACCCAGATGATATCTCGGGATCACAACATGCGTATAGGAAGGGCCGATCCACGGAAACGGCACTCCACAAAATCACTACTTTTGTCGAGAAGGCACTTAGTGATAAGGAATACGCACTCATTGCTTTTCTAGACATAGAAGGTGCGTTCAACAACATCCTACCAAGCTCGATAACCAATGCGCTGACAGGACTAGGAATAGATAATCAATCCGTACGCCTTATTAAGCAGATCCTGGTAAACAGGACTGTTGAGGCGTCACTAGGAGGAGAATCTATTCATAGATACGTCAGAAGAGGCACCCCGCAAGGAGGCGTACTCTCACCCCTACTCTGGAACGTGGCGGTTAATAGCCTACTGCGATCCCTAGGTTGGTTGCAAAGTTGTCGCTTACGCGGATGATGTCGCAATTGCCTTCTCAGGAAAATTTCCCCAGACTCTATGTGACCGCATGACGGACAAACTTAGGGTCCTCTCAACGTGGGCAGCTAGAAATGGACTAAATGTGAACCCATCCAAAACAGAGCTCGTCCTCTTCACCAGGAAGTACAAAATACCAAACTTAAGGCTTCCAAAACTATTAGGAGAAACACTATCTCTTAGCGATAGCGCCAAGTACCTAGGGATTACGCTAGACAGGAAACTGGACTGGAAATCAAACACTATGGATAGAGCTAACAAGGCTACAATCGCGCTCTATACTTGCACAAAAGCCATTGGCCTTAAATGGGGAATGTCACCAAAAATAGTAAGATGGCTTTATACAGCGGTCATAAGACCCATCCTCTTCTACGGGGTGGTGGTATGGTGGCCTGCTCTCACCAACTCCACAATCAGGGAGAAGCTCAGGAAAACGCAAAGGATGGCGGAGGTCTGTATCACGAGCAGCCTACGTACTACTCCGACGGACGCACTAGACTTCATACTCGACCTATTACTGGTAGAGATAGTGGGAGTCAAGATGGCCACGCTATCGGCAATCAGGCTACGAGAGACGGGCGCATGGAAAAGGACTGACTATGGACATACCAAGTTAGATCTACACCACTGCACGCACGATCATCCCACCTTAAAATACAAGGTCTACATTCCAACAAGGGAGGAATGGGACACACAAATCCCGGGACCAGCCGGTTCCCTCCATATCTACACAGACGGTTCAAAATTGAATGGCCAGGTGGGAGGCGGTTTTCATTGCGAAAAGCTGTGTTTAAATGGGTCCTTCAGACTCCCCGACCACTGTAGTGTTTTCCAAGCAGAAGTAATAGCTATCGGAGAAGCACTCGGATCCCCAGCACTTATTGGAAATCAGGACACAATCTGTATCTTTTCAGACAGTCAAGCGGCACTCAAAGCCCTTGACGGTATTTCATCCAACTCCAGGACAGTGAATGACTGTCGCAGATCTCTTAACGAGATGGCAGAGCAGCATGACATACACCTCATATGGGTGCCCAGGCATAGGGACCACGAGGGTAATTGCGCCGCCGACGAACTAGCAAGAGCAGGTACTACCAATCCTCTCCTACCGGAGAAGGTACCAGTAGGTATCCCCTTAGCTACGTGTAGGCTAAAATGCAGGGATCACTTTGACCGCCCATCACTGTGGAAATGGAGAAACCTCCAAAACTGCAGGAACTCCCGCATGATGTGGCCAATCCGATCTAGGAAGAGGTCAATGATGCTTATCGCCCTGAATAGACAGGACTGTAGTCTGGCGATCAAGGCCATTACGGGACATTGGTTAATAGGAGCACACGCGGCTAGACTAGCGGTGCCACATTATGACTACTGGAGGAGCTGTGGAGACGAAGAAGAGGAAGAGACAGTCGCACACCTCCTGTGTCAATGCCCTGGGCTGGGGCGCATCCGGCTCAAATTCTTGGGCGCAGCAACACTTACAGACCTTACAGACCTCGCGGAGGTCGCTCCACACAGACTCGTAGCCTTCATCCGTAAATCTGGATGGGACCGCGAGCCGTTTCAGGAAGGATAGAGCACCCTTGGGCACATAAGTAGTGGGAAGGGAGAGGTCTTTTTGTAGGATCCTTGCCTGTGCGGTATCACAAGGAGCCCCAGCGGCTCAAGTGGATGGAGGTCAGAAACGGCCTCTCATCGCCGCCTTAACCTAACCTAACCTAAGCTATTTCTTATTTGTTAAACCAAAGATTATACCGTACATAGATGGGACATCTCATACAAAGAAAAATTTTCTATGGCGGGTTCCAGCAGTGGAACCCGCTGGAACGAGCGGGTTCCATTGCGCGACAAGTTAAGTTTGAGAAATTTTTCGCGCGACAACGAATGAGGAAAAGCCTAGTGGTAGAGTGCTTGGCTGGTGTGCAAAGTAAAGTAAACCGAGTTCAAACCAGGCTCGGGAAGTCCATTTTTTTTTTAATTTTAAATCTATTTATATTCTTTTTTTTATTATTTTAATGTGTTTTCCTAAATTTATAATCCAATGAAAAAAAAATACAAAATTGTAAAATCATCTTAACATTGTCTCAGTTCGTAGTGGAACCCGCTGTAAAAATGTCTATAAGTGCGGGTTCTACGGCATTTTGGCAGGCCGCGTCATGGAACCCGCTCTCAAATGTTTTCATTTTTTCCGTCGTGGAACCCGCTGTAATAATGAAAACATTTGAGAGCGGGTTCCACGACAAACGGCTGGCAGATGAGATACGGAGAGAGAGAATTCTATTTTTAGATCGTAACATCTTTGGAACGATGAAAGTTTGAAACGTTGTAACCGAACCAATGTAAGAGTAAAGAGATCACAAATATCTTTTACTCTCCTTACTCGTCAACTCTGTTTTTGGTATAGATTCTCGCGCCTCCTTTAACACCAATTTAAAGTATCTTAAAATCAATTTCAAAAAATTTTACAATTAATGAAAAAAAAAATTATAATAATTATAAAAGAAAGAAAAAGTTCAAAGTCCTTACGAGGATTTGAACACAGAAAAATGAAACATAGAGAAACAACTCTATGCATTACGCTACCTTCCTGTCTCGATCTGCATTGATCAAAAATACTATTTGTTCCACCAACTACCAAATCGGCGCATCGAAAACAGAAACGCGAAATTGAAATTGAAATTTGGAAGCCAAAACATTTTTACTCCGTCGTGCGAGCAGTCACACATACACACATAGGTTCACATTTTTGTTGACGGGTACATGTAAAGAGTTCTAAAAATAGAATCGTATGCATGTGCGTTCCCCCCTCACCAACAAGCTCGACGCAAAAAGTAGACCGTTTTGGGCCCTGATGTCCCATCTATGTACTTTATAATCTTTGGTTAAACTAAGAGTTAGAAAGGAAATTTAAAATGCTAAATTTTAAATTTAAAGGACTGAAAAGAAATGCTATAGAGTAGAGACCATTGTAGTTCGAACGTAAGACCCTAAAAGGGTCGTGTTGTGCATATGTTGAACTACAATGGCTATGGAATAGAGGACTAAAGCTTCTAGTCCTTCTATTAGGAATGTTAAAATTTAAGCGTGTTAGTAAATGCTGGATATCTACATCCCCATTAATTAGGTTATGCAGAAAATCTACACGGAGCATCGTCCTACGATTTGTTAAGCTAGGTAAGTTTATTAGTAAGAGTCTACTATTATAAGATGGAAGAGGGCAAGAGTGATAAAAATTCATAAACTTGCATTTCGATCCATTAAGTATTAAATCATTAGCTAAACGCCATTTTTGAAAGTTATCAAGGTCAGACTGAAGACTGCATTAGGCAGAGATGGATTTGTACTAAAGACATCATCTGCATACGTAAGAACTAGAGAATTCGTTAAAGCAGGGGGCAAATAATTTATGAAAAGAGTAAATAATAACGGGCCAAGATGACATCCTTGAGGGACGCCAGATATAGCAGAGACCAGACGGGAATGTATGTTTTTAAATAAGATTATTTGTGTCCCTCCATCTAAGTAGCTGAAGATCGACTTTAAGAGGTCTGTAGAAAATCCCAGCTTATTCAGTTTACTCAGCAAGAGTGAGTGATTGACTATATTAAATTCTTTGATAAAGTCTGTGTAAATTACATCGGTTTGATATCCCTTACGAAAGCCATCTATGACAAAGGATGTCAACTCCAGTTAATTTGTGGTGGTGGAGCGACAAGGAGTGATAATCGAAGAGCAAAGGTGTTGCAAATGAGGGGTAATTAATTTTTCAAATAACTTTGGAATTGCCGACAACGTTGAGATGCCTCTGTAGTTGGCAGCCTCGAACTTTTTCCCTTTTTTATTTTTTTTTTTTTATGTAGGGGATTTATGAATGATTCCTTCCACTTAAGGGGAAAAATTGAGGTTTTCAAAGATAAGTTGAAAAGTCTTAGAAAAGGTTTGCACAGAGCCCTGGCGCAGTATTTTAGCACACAGCCTGGTACTCCGTCGGGGCTTGGCGAATAAATGGGTTTTACCCTTAAAAGACCAGATAATAAGTTTTTTTCAGAAAAAAACGGACAGAAAATAAGATTTGCTGCTTGAATGTTGTATGCGTAAGGCTGATCTGTCAAATTAGGCAGAGAATAAGTTGTTTGAAAAAATTCTGCGAATAGATCGGCAATGGCCTGATCAGAGGTCGCAGAGGAATTTTCAAACGTAAGCAGGGGTGAAAAAGATACGTGTTTACGCTTCCGCGTTACGCACGTTAAAATTCGACCGAGCTAGTAGGTATCTTGAAAAATCAACACTACTACAGGTTTTTTTGAATTTTAGTAAGAGCCTATTTTTAATATTTTTTAGGTTAGTGAGGCACCTTGTAAACAAAGGAGGATTTGTTGAAGCGGACGGATATTTCCATGGCACACATGAGTCAAAAAATGTATTTAAAGTAAAATAACATTTTTCTAAGGTCACGTTAAGATCAGTGCATTCCAGAATATCGGACCAGTCATATGTATCGATAAGACTATTAAGTTTATGAAAATCAGCATTATGAAAACAGCGAATCTTATTTACCAGCGAATCTTATGTTTTGATTGAAATCTCCACCTTGGGGTGATATGGATCCTCTGGGGTTCCATCAGGATCAGATACAAAACATAAGTCTAAAAGCCGACCTAACGAATTTCTAACATGGTTAATCTGACCTAGGGACATGTCAAACATGCCCACGGTGAAGTCATGGTGAGTGATAAGTGACAAAGATGGTGAGTTATCGACGTTGGACCACTTTAATTCTGCGATATTTAGGTCGCCCACTGCTACGAGTTGGTCACGATCCGTCATAAGATTAAAGACGTATCGAATAGCGGACAAATGCTGCCAATATGTGGGCGGTTCAGACATAGGCGGTATATATGAACATGTAATGTATAAAGATTTCACGGACATAGTGATTTTAACGCAAATAAATTCTATGTCACCAAACTCTTGGGATTTCACCTCTTCAGAAGCAAGAGTAGAGTCTACCGAAATGAGGACTCCACCCCCCCTTCGCTGAGGACGATCCCGTCAAAAAATCGTGTACTTACTTGGAAAAATTTCGGAGCTAAAGATCTCCGGCTTTAACCAAGTTTCTGTTAAGGCTATAATATGGGATGCAAAGGAAGAACTATCAGAATATAGTTTAGGGAGTTTGCTACAGAGCCCCCTAGTGTTCTGATAGGTAAGTGTTAGTGACGATACTAGTTTTTTGGGTTAGTGGACAAGGATGAGGTGGAAGGTTGGTCAGTGGTTCCGATATGGGGAAGTGTCACTCCCACTGGTTTTATAACTTTTTTCTTTACGGAACTAGGCTGATTTTCTTAGACGAAAATATTCTCTGGCCAAAAACTGGAAGAACAAATCGTTGGTATGTGCTAATAATCATTTAGCGGCATTAATGCGAAAAATACTAGCCCTAAATAAAAAGGTAATCGCGTATTGTAAAAGTAATGCAATTATTATTTTAAAATAATTTATATTTATTTTTAGGAAAGCATAGTAAAAAAAGAACTGGAAGTTTCATCTGAAAGCCAAAGTTCGTCGTTAGGTGAGATTAATGGAGCATCCCAGAGTTTTCTACTGAAGGATTTCCTTAGCTCCATTGAGGTGAACTCGGAATCCGATGACGACGATGATCTTGAGTTAAAGTTGGCTATGACAGAGATCCACACATACTATCCTAAGCAAATTGGACTGCAGGAGAATATAATGCAGTGGTCGGCACCCCAATACATTGATATGATTTTACCGCATTAGTGTTAGTAACGAATAGCAGAAAGTAGGCTGTGAGCATGACGTTTCACACATGTATACTGTGTGTGTGTGGCAGAGCTCGGGCAGAGAAATTTCCTATGCCCCCGAGATAGGGCCGTGCCGACCTCTGATATAATGGAATACTGGGAAGGCAAAAAGTTTACTTATCCTCGTCTCTACCAACTAGCAAAAGTGTAGCATAGTGTGCCTGCTGCACAGGTTTCGGTAGAAAGAGCATTTTCAGCACTGAAATTGGTACTTTCGGATTTACGGTGTAACTTATCATCGGAGTCCATAAAGAAACTGTTTTTAAAACTGAATAAATAGAAAATTAAAAAATAGATAAATATTTCAATATATGTGTCGACGCCAAAAACATTGTTATCGATAGTTAATATAGTATTAATAGGAAATTTAGTATTTTTTAAGTTATTCGATTTTTGGCCCATTGAAGTACGGGCCTATTAATCGCGGTTATGTGAATGCCGCCGAAAGGTGCCTTTTCACTGTCTTGTGAATAGTAGGAGGGCACACTGCGGTAAGAAGAAGAGCTAAATTTGAATGTAAACTAATTTAATGAATTTTGTAACGAACATAGATGCCGCGGGAACCTTGCTATCGACGGTAACGGACGAGAGATGAGCTGCACGCGTTTGCCGGCCTAGATCTCGTCGGCTAGTGGGTGGGTTCCCTGAAAATCTCATCTCTCCCCGCAAGGTTCCTGATGTTCATCATAGCAATCGAATTTGTTCGAATGCGTGCCTGGCCTAACGAACGGCGTAGGCCTGACCGTGATCCCTATTGAAGCTCCCCTCCGGGCTAATGTTTTGCCCACTACGGCATCCTGGAACGGCTGGGTGTACGCATGGCGGCTGCAAACCAGACTGGGACTACACTATTTACCACATTATAAAATTTTATTGATTAAATTCATAAAAATATTTCATCTAGAGTTCTACGCTAAATGCTATTAAATTCAATTCAAAAATTCTCTTATGTTCTAAAATGACGGCCTAAGGAATAAACTAAAACTAATTATCTCCATTCAAAAAAATCTCTTAAAATCTACAATGTTTTCCTTAACCTAAAGAAGGAACCAAATGTCTTAAACGCCTAATAGCAATCCAAGTAGAGATTACAAGAAATGAAGGAGGTAACCGGTTAGAGGTGGATGTCTCATATCGGTCTACGGTCGATTTCGCTGATAAATATCGGTAGGCGATCGACGATGGGGGCGGGGCTACAGGGCTCCAAGTTGGAGAGCGATGGCGGATTGCTTTCTCAGCCTGACCGGAGCTGCCGCGGTAGGGACACCGCGAGGGATCAAACCCGAATTCGGGAAGGGTCCAAGGTACGGACGCCGACGAACGGACCTTTCTCTAAGCCTACTTCACTCACCAATTATTTCCCACGTCGCGATGATGGAAGCGCTTCCAGCATGCCACCTGTAGGGGAGTTTTTTTCAAGATTTAAGGGTCGCCGAACGCTTCCCGTAACGATAAACAAAACGGCTTTTACGAAATGTTGAGGAATACCGCACGTGAACGCCCGCCTTAGGACGACTCTTCCCTCATCGGGATATCACACATTCGTCTATCCTCTAAGCGGCCACATCCGACAGCACTAGCACCGCTATGTCGCCTTTCGCCCACGTTTTGGGCCCGCTTTCGCCCGGGTCAATGCCCTGATCGATAACGGTCGGTGTCAAGCGCGATCCTTGATGGGGGTTAAGGGGGTAACTTGCGCCGCTGCTCCTCTTGTTTCGCGCCTCCTTGTTACTCCTCCTTTTGGCTGCCTCTAGAGCTCTTTCTCTTCTCGCCCTCTCTGGGGGCTCACGGAGACAGCTACTTAAAGATTCACCGCTCGTGACGCACACCACCGTATTTGCTGGGCTCCTCAACACTCAAAAAAAAAACCCGCGCTCAGGGATTATTATTTGTCGGAGGGTCGAATGCCTCCTTTCCTCCCTCTTTGCAAACGTTTCGCTTTTCCAATTGCTCAAAATGCCGGCTCAGAAATGAAAATTATCGCACTCTCTCTATCTTTTCCCCTCTTTCCTTTCTCCTTCGATCCTACCCGATCTTACCCGTTTGCAGGGCTGCCAACTCCTGCCGCTTCTACCACTATCGATAATGTCCTAAGCGTTGCCACCTAGCCCCTTTATCCGCCTGCCTCTGTTACAAAATGCCCCCTTCTCAAGATCTGAATTAGGATCGTTATGGATCCTAATCAGATCACTCACAGAGGCAGGACTCACTGCCGCAATTCCTTAGCATGGTACACTCCTATAAAACGTCCTTGCCTATCTTCTAACTCATAGGTCGCCTTACCGGTCCGTTTCCTTATCCTGGCATTGACATACTTCGGGCCAAGCTTGGCGCTATACCCGGTTGCAAAGTTATTCTGCCTGCCCCTCCTGAAACTCGACCTCCCGCGCTCGGGTGTCATACCGTCTCTTATTCCTTTCGCCTTGCATCTCCAAAGCCTTTTGCGCTTGGTTGCGGACAACGTCCAAGGAGTCCTCTCTCGAGAGCATAACGCTCCGGTCCTCCAACAGACCCAACGCCCTCAGAAGTTTATACGAACCCCCTGAACCCATATACTGCTGTCCGAAAACTAGGTAGTATGGCGAAGCCCCTGTGCCCGAATGAACGCTTGTTCTTAAAGCACAACTGATCTCGCTGAGCTGCTCGTCCCAATTCTTCTGATTTGGCTTCACATAAGACCGAATCGCCGCTATCACGGACCTGTTCACCCGCTCAGACGCATTCGCCTGCGGTGAGTGCACTGCCGTAAAGACCTGAGTCACCCGATTCTCACGCATCAAACCCTTGAACGCCTCTCCTTTAAATTGGGTCCCATTGTCCGACACAACAGTCTCCGGCACGCCAAACATATGAAACAGCTCCTGCTTAATAAACCTGACCACCGTATCGGCCGACAGCTTCTTTACCGCCCTCAGAAAAACGAACTTGGTATGATGATCTAAAACAATGAATATGCCCACATTACCTGACCGCGACCATGGATACGGTCCCAGAAAGTCTACGTAGATTTTCTGAAAGAATCTCTGAGATCCAGCTACTCTGCCCATCGTCGGTCTCGTAACATAGTTGGGTGCTTTCGTTTCCTTGCACACCTCACAATTCCGTACATAGTCTCTAACATCATCCACTAACTTCGGCCAATAATACATACGCCGAATCCTCTCCAGCGTTTTATTGAGACCCCCATGAGCTGCCATTGAACTATCATGCGCCTCCCTTAGGACCTCTGGAATGACTTCCTTAGGAAGCCACAACTTCCAAACAAACTGATCAACCAACCCTTCTTCCTGGGCCAATCTCGCTCTCCGGAAGACCTTACCCTCCATCACTTTCAAATCAGGCGTCATATCCTTATTGGCCTCCACCGTCTCCGCCAACGTCTTGTATTCAGCCGACTCGAAGTGCGGCGACTCGTAGTCAACGTCTATGCCCGAAACATCTATCCCCTCGTCTTCGCCTTCAAAAACCCTGGATAGCGCGTCTGAAACCGCGTGTAGCTTCCCTTTCCTATGCTCGAATTTAAACTTGTAACCTTGCAACTTGGCTGCCCACCGACCCAAACGCGACCTCAAATCGGGCTGGGACATAAGCCACTGCAGCGACGCGTGATCCGTAACTACGGTGAATCTATGCCCCTCGACATACGGTCTGAAACGATTGATGCAGATAATCGCCGCCAGGCACTCTTGCTCTGTGACCGAATAGTTCTTCTGAGCCTTGCTCAACTTCCTTGAGACGAAGGCAATAGGATACTCGTCCCCTCGATCTCCCTCTGTCTTTTGCAGGAGAATATAATGCAGTGGTCGGCACCCCAATACATTGATATGATTTTACCGCATTAGTGTTAGTAACGAATAGCAGAAAGTAGGCTGTGAGCATGACGTTTCACACATGTATACTGTGTGTGTGTGGCAGAGCTCGGGCAGAGAAATTTCCTATGCCCCCGAGATAGGGCCGTGCCGACCTCTGATATAATGGAATACTGGGAAGGCAAAAAGTTTACTTATCCTCGTCTCTACCAACTAGCAAAAGTGTAGCATAGTGTGCCTGCTGCACAGGTTTCGGTAGAAAGAGCATTTTCAGCACTGAAATTGGTACTTTCGGATTTACGGTGTAACTTATCATCGGAGTCCATAAAGAAACTGTTTTTAAAACTGAATAAATAGAAAATTAAAAAATAGATAAATATTTCAATATATGTGTCGACGCCAAAAACATTGTTATCGATAGTTAATATAGTATTAATAGGAAATTTAGTATTTTTTAAGTTATTCGATTTTTGGCCCATTGAAGTACGGGCCTATTAATCGCGGTTATGTGAATGCCGCCGAAAGGTGCCTTTTCACTGTCTTGTGAATAGTAGGAGGGCACACTGCGGTAAGAAGAAGAGCTAAATTTGAATGTAAACTAATTTAATGAATTTTGTAACGAACATAGATGCCGCGGGAACCTTGCTATCGACGGTAACGGACGAGAGATGAGCTGCACGCGTTTGCCGGCCTAGATCTCGTCGGCTAGTGGGTGGGTTCCCTGAAAATCTCATCTCTCCCCGCAAGGTTCCTGATGTTCATCATAGCAATCGAATTTGTTCGAATGCGTGCCTGGCCTAACGAACGGCGTAGGCCTGACCGTGATCCCTATTGAAGCTCCCCTCCGGGCTAATGTTTTGCCCACTACGGCATCCTGGAACGGCTGGGTGTACGCATGGCGGCTGCAAACCAGACTGGGACTACACTATTTACCACATTATAAAATTTTATTGATTAAATTCATAAAAATATTTCATCTAGAGTTCTACGCTAAATGCTATTAAATTCAATTCAAAAATTCTCTTATGTTCTAAAATGACGGCCTAAGGAATAAACTAAAACTAATTATCTCCATTCAAAAAAATCTCTTAAAATCTACAATGTTTTCCTTAACCTAAAGAAAGAACCAAATGTCTTAAACGCCTAATAGCAATCCAAGTAGAGATTACAAGAAATGAAGGAGGTAACCGGTTAGAGGTGGATGTCTCATATCGGTCTACGGTCGATTTCGCTGATAAATATCGGTAGGCGATCGACGATGGGGGCGGGGCTACAGGGCTCCAAGTTGGAGAGCGATGGCGGATTGCTTTCTCAGCCTGACCGGAGCTGCCGCGGTAGGGACACCGCGAGGGATCAAACCCGAATTCGGGAAGGGTCCAAGGTACGGACGCCGACGAACGGACCTTTCTCTAAGCCTACTTCACTCACCAATTATTTCCCACGTCGCGATGATGGAAGCGCTTCCAGCATGCCACCTGTAGGGGAGTTTTTTTCAAGATTTAAGGGTCGCCGAACGCTTCCCGTAACGATAAACAAAACGGCTTTTACGAAATGTTGAGGAATACCGCACGTGAACGCCCGCCTTAGGACGACTCTTCCCTCATCGGGATATCACACATTCGTCTATCCTCTAAGCGGCCACATCCGACAGCACTAGCACCGCTATGTCGCCTTTCGCCCACGTTTTGGGCCCGCTTTCGCCCGGGTCAATGCCCTGATCGATAACGGTCGGTGTCAAGCGCGATCCTTGATGGGGGTTAAGGGGGTAACTTGCGCCGCTGCTCCTCTTGTTTCGCGCCTCCTTGTTACTCCTCCTTTTGGCTGCCTCTAGAGCTCTTTCTCTTCTCGCCCTCTCTGGGGGCTCACGGAGACAGCTACTTAAAGATTCACCGCTCGTGACGCACACCACCGTATTTGCTGGGCTCCTCAACACTCAAAAAAAAAACCCGCGCTCAGGGATTATTATTTGTCGGAGGGTCGAATGCCTCCTTTCCTCCCTCTTTGCAAACGTTTCGCTTTTCCAATTGCTCAAAATGCCGGCTCAGAAATGAAAATTATCGCACTCTCTCTATCTTTTCCCCTCTTTCCTTTCTCCTTCGATCCTACCCGATCTTACCCGTTTGCAGGGCTGCCAACTCCTGCCGCTTCTACCACTATCGATAATGTCCTAAGCGTTGCCACCTAGCCCCTTTATCCGCCTGCCTCTGTTACAAAATGCCCCCTTCTCAAGAGCTGAATTAGGATCGTTATGGATCCTAATCAGATCACTCACAGAGGCAGGACTCACTGCCGCAAGTCCTTAGCATGGTACACTCCTATAAAACGTCCTTGCCTATCTTCTAACTCATAGGTCGCCTTACCGGTCCGTTTCCTTATCCTGGCATTGACATACTTCGGGCCAAGCTTGGCGCTATACCCGGTTGCAAAGTTATTCTGCCTGCCCCTCCTGAAACTCGACCTCCCGCGCTCGGGTGTCATACCGTCTCTTATTCCTTTCGCCTTGCATCTCCAAAGCCTTTTGCGCTTGGTTGCGGACAACGTCCAAGGAGTCCTCTCTCGAGAGCATAACGCTCCGGTCCTCCAACAGACCCAACGCCCTCAGAAGTTTATACGAACCCCCTGAACCCATATACTGCTGTCCGAAAACTAGGTAGTATGGCGAAGCCCCTGTGCCCGAATGAACGCTTGTTCTTAAAGCACAACTGATCTCGCTGAGCTGCTCGTCCCAATTCTTCTGATTTGGCTTCACATAAGACCGAATCGCCGCTATCACGGACCTGTTCACCCGCTCAGACGCATTCGCCTGCGGTGAGTGCACTGCCGTAAAGACCTGAGTCACCCGATTCTCACGCATCAAACCCTTGAACGCCTCTCCTTTAAATTGGGTCCCATTGTCCGACACAACAGTCTCCGGCACGCCAAACATATGAAACAGCTCCTGCTTAATAAACCTGACCACCGTATCGGCCGACAGCTTCTTTACCGCCCTCAGAAAAACGAACTTGGTATGATGATCTAAAACAATGAATATGCCCACATTACCTGACCGCGACCATGGATACGGTCCCAGAAAGTCTACGTAGATTTTCTGAAAGAATCTCTGAGATCCAGCTACTCTGCCCATCGTCGGTCTCGTAACATAGTTGGGTGCTTTCGTTTCCTTGCACACCTCACAATTCCGTACATAGTCTCTAACATCATCCACTAACTTCGGCCAATAATACATACGCCGAATCCTCTCCAGCGTTTTATTGAGACCCCCATGAGCTGCCATTGAACTATCATGCGCCTCCCTTAGGACCTCTGGAATGACTTCCTTAGGAAGCCACAACTTCCAAACAAACTGATCAACCAACCCTTCTTCCTGGGCCAATCTCGCTCTCCGGAAGACCTTACCCTCCATCACTTTCAAATCAGGCGTCATATCCTTATTGGCCTCCACCGTCTCCGCCAACGTCTTGTATTCAGCCGACTCGAAGTGCGGCGACTCGTAGTCAACGTCTATGCCCGAAACATCTATCCCCTCGTCTTCGCCTTCAAAAACCCTGGATAGCGCGTCTGAAACCGCGTGTAGCTTCCCTTTCCTATGCTCGAATTTAAACTTGTAACCTTGCAACTTGGCTGCCCACCGACCCAAACGCGACCTCAAATCGGGCTGGGACATAAGCCACTGCAGCGACGCGTGATCCGTAACTACGGTGAATCTATGCCCCTCGACATACGGTCTGAAACGATTGATGCAGATAATCGCCGCCAGGCACTCTTGTTCTGTGACCGAATAGTTCTTCTGAGCCTTGCTCAACTTCCTTGAGACGAAGGCAATAGGATACTCGTCCCCTCGATCTCCCTCTGTCTTTTGAACGAGCACCCCTCCTATTCCGTAGCTACTTGCATCGCAATGGATGTAAAATGGCTTCGTGAAATCTGGGCTGTGCAACACTGGGGCTTAGCACATCGCTTCCTTCAACTTTGCGAACGCCTCAATTCCAGCCTGCGTCATTGTGAACCTGCACTTCGGTCTGACTAGATCCGTCAGTGGGGCAGCTATGTCCGCGTAGTTGCTGATAAACTTGCTGTACCACCCGGTCATGCCTAGAAAACTACGCAAAGCTCTCAGAGTCCGTGGAATTGGGTACTCCACCATCGCTGCTATCTTTTCCGGATCGGTCTTGATGACTCCCTCCCCGATCACGTGACCCAGGTACCTAACCGAACGTACGCAGAAGTGACTCTTCTCGACGTTTAACGTTAGCCCTGCCTGTTGGATATGCTCTGCTACCGTTGTAAGGACTGCCAAATGCGACTCTCAGATTCCTTCGAGTCAGATTCCTCCTTCCTTCCTTCCTTCCTACTACTAGCAGATCGTCCAAATAGACGAAAACTTCGTTCCTCAATGAAGCCGGGATGACCTTGTCCATGAGTCGCGTCATCGTCTGCGATGCGTTCGACAATCCAAAAGGCATCACTGTGAACTGGTACAAAGGCTTGCCTGGTACGGTGAATGCCGTTTTGTCCCGTGACGCTGGATCTAAAGGAATCTGCCAATAGGCGTCCTTTAGATCCAAACTCGAGATGTAAACTGCTTTCGGAAGCCTGCTAAGAATTGCATCGATTTGCGGCAGCGGGTATGCATCTCCCTGCGTAAAACTATTCACTTTTCTGCAATCCAAACATAGTCTGACCTTGCCTGGTTTCTGGACTAAGACAACTGGTGACGACCAAGCGCTCTCGGCCTCTTCGATTACTCCCAATTTCAGCATTCTGTCCACCTCCCCATACAGTAACTTCTCCACTGCTGGTGAGACGGGATAATGTCTCTGCTTCACTGCTTTAGCATCCCCCACGTCGATGCTGTGACTGATCAGCTGTGTTTTGCCCAATCCTAACTTGGCAAAAAAAGGAAATTTCTCTACTACCGCCGTAAGGCTAGCTTGTTGTGCTGCCGTCAACTCGTGACTGACCGACACCTCACTGACTTGGAACTCCGTCGGCAGAAGCTCAAAACTGTTCCAAAAGTCAATGCCCAGATATAAGTCCTGACTCAGTGTGGGCACCAGGTATAGACTTTGCTTTTTGCATTGCCCCTTAAACTTTATTTCGGTTGTCACCTGGCCTAGCACTTGCTGTCGTTGTCCATCGGCTGTTCTCACGCACGATCCCTTTCGCTTGAACTCCGCTTCACTTTGGATAAACCTTTCCGCCAACCTACCTCCCAAGCAGCTAATCGCCGCTCCCGTATCTAGCAGCCCTATGACTTTTTCCCCTAACAAATAAACTTCCGCAAACGGTCGCTTATCCGCCTCCTTGTACCTTATTGCTTCAATCTCTTCCACCGCCTGCCAATATAGTTTTAATCTGTTTGTATTCCTAGATTTTTTCGACTTAGTATCTAATTTGTTAATTTCTACAACTTCATTTATGATTCTGTCTACTTCTAAATTCTTTAACGATGGTTTCTCTGGATCTTCTACTTGTCCTTGCTCTGCCCTATCTGAACACGCTGAGTCGGACGGTCTTGCGCATTCACCCGCCCGTTTTTTAAACAGTTTGCGCAAGACGGTTTGTAGGTATTAGGCGCTCCGCATCCGAAACAAAATACCTTACGTTTCCCCGCACAGTCGTGATACCTGTGCCCTTCCTTTCGGCAATTCCAACAAATGAGAGCCACTGCTTCGATGTCCGGATCTCCATCGTCCGAAAACTCACTTGCATCCTCCATTTCCATTCCTTCATTCAACTCCGCTACCGCCTTTCCGGCAGGATGGCTCCTATGATGTCCTCTGTCCTCGCGTCTGAACCCCTCAGCGTTCGCCTTCTTCGTATAGCCGGGCTTGCAAAAGCTGCTCTCGTGCCTTACCTCCTCCAAGAACCTCGCGCGGCGCCTGCAGATTTCCCTCAATTGACTGATCGATCGAATTGACACATTTAGCAACTCGTGTCGTATCTCGGACCTCAAATTTCGCCTCACAACCTCTACTATCGTGGCCTCGCTAAGAGGCGTTTCCAACCCGTCCATCAATTGCTCTATTGCGTCATAGAAAGTGTCGAAATCTTTCTTTTTCGCGCTGCTTTCTATCCCTCATGGCTTCGCGTATGTCTACGCCCGACCGACTATCGCGAAAGTGATTCCTAAGAGCATCACACAACTTGCCCCATCTCATGCCCCTATTCGCTTTGTGGAAGCGCCAATAGAAATCTCCGGCCTTGCCATCGAATAAGAGACTTGCATTCGCGCAGAGTGCTGCAAAATTGCTATCTAGCGTCTGGTGGGTCAGGGCCTCTACTCGATAGATGAAGTTGTCTATTGACATGCCATCTGGACTCCCGCTGAACCTGATCTTCCAGTTGTTTAGTATGTGTCCAACCTTGTCTGGACGATATGCTGGCTGTCTTAATTCGTCTATGATGGTATGCCCCTGGTCTCGAAACCCTCCCTCGTTATCAAAGGGTTCGCTAGGCTGTTCATTTCGGGATGTTGTCCTCCCAGCTCCTCCTTCGGCTTCCCTCTCAGACTGAGCTCTTTGCTGGAACAACCTCTCCATCTGTGCTGACAATTGTTCTAGTAGTGTTGCCTGCATGGCTTGAACCGACTGAGACATCATTGAGCTTATTTCTGCCGTACTACCTAGGGACTCTGCTTGAGAACCTACCTGGCCTGTACCACCCGGTGAATCGGCCCTACGAATCTGTTGGCTTGTGCCTGCTGCAGACATTTCGCTCGTCGTCTGGGGTTTTTCAAAACACACCACCTTGCAAGTGGGACATGCTGCCTTGGTTTTCGCGTGAGCCGTTATGCATGCTTTGTGGAACTTATGCCCACATTTGGTTCTGGCCCTGCCTGTTGCCATCTCTTTATTGCATAACATGCATATTGGCACCTTTTGGGGCGTTGCTGCCCCCTTCTCTGACTCTGCTGGGTTCATTTTACTGTTGTTATTTTACTGTTATTTTCCTAAAATTCTCAAAAACTAACACTTAAACTATTGAAAGATTGCTAACTTGTTGCTAACTAAAACCAAACTTTGCCACTGTCTGATCTGCGCACCGCCAATACGCCACCTTATTGTTTTTTCTTCTTCTTCCCGTTCCTAGGTTCCATCCGCTTCGTTCGGAAAATGAAAAACCCCCCTTAATCTCTACTCTCGCAAGCTCTGCTGATTCCCAGGTGCCGCGAGGTCGATGTCTCGGACGTGGTTAGCTGCTACTCCTGCTGCTAAACTCCAAGCGTCCGTCTCCTTCTTCGGGGGACGACGGGATCTGCCTGCTACCTAAAGGCGTGGTCAGAACTCAGCGTTTGTTTGAGCCTGCTTCTCCGAACACCTATCCTGGCAGCTTTCCCGTCTGTTAGTTATGGAAGATGTCTGAGGTCGTTTGCGTGGTTAGATGATTCCTCTTATCACCTAAGTTCCAAAGCGCACCTTCGATCTCACCATTCTACTCCTATTCTGTGGGGCTGTTGCGGTATCGTGGTCTACTCTTCTTCTTTTAAAAGTAGAATTCCCAACCGATGTTAGCTTCAGCTCCTGGGTGTTTTGGTCGTGGTTAATGCCATGCCATTATAACCAGCCGAAAAAACGTATCTAAACGTTGTTAATTCAAAACATGGTTGCTTTTGTAGCCGTATCAAAAATACATGGCCACTAAGTTGGGCGCCAGAAAAACTATGATGAATTATAAAAATGATTATAACTGTAACGAACATAGATGCCGCGGGAACCTTGCTATCGACGGTAACGGACGAGAGATGAGCTGCACGCGTTTGCCGGCCTAGATCTCGTCGGCTAGTGGGTGGGTTCCCTGAAAATCTCATCTCTCCCCGCAAGGTTCCTGATGTTCATCATAGCAATCGAATTTGTTCGAATGCGTGCCTGGCCTAACGAACGGCGTAGGCCTGACCGTGATCCCTATTGAAGCTCCCCTCCGGGCTAATGTTTTGCCCACTACGGCATCCTGGAACGGCTGGGTGTACGCATGGTGGCTGCAAACCAGACTGGGACTACACTATTTACCACATTATAAAATTTTATTGATTAAATTCATAAAAATATTTCATCTAGAGTTCTACACTAAATGCTATTAAATTCAATTCAAAAATTCTCTTATGTTCTAAAATGACGGCCTAAGGAATAAACTAAAACTAATTATCTCCATTCAAAAAAATCTCTTAAAATCTACAATGTTTTTCTTAACCTAAAGAAGGAACCAAATGTCTTAAACGCCTAATAGCAATCCAATCCAAGCAATCCAAGATTACAAGAAATGAAGGAGGTAACCGGTGAGAGGTGGATGTCTCATATCGGTCTACGGCCGATTTCGCTGATAAATATCGGTAGGCGATCGACGATGGGGGCGGGGCTACAGGGCTCCAAGTTGGAGAGCGATGGCGGATTGCTTTCTCAGCCTGACCGGAGCTGCCGCGGTAGGGACACCGCGAGGGATCAAACCCGAATTCGGGAAGGGTCCAAGGTACGGACGCCGACGAACGGACCTTTCTCTAAGCCTACTTCACTCACCAATTATTTCCCACGTCGCGATGATGGAAGCGCTTCCAGCATGCCACCTGTAGGGGAGTTTTTTTCAAGATTTAAGGGTCGCCGAACGCTTCCCGTAACGATAAACAAAACGGCTTTACGAAATGTTGAGGAATACCGCACGTGAACGCCCGCCTTAGGACGACTCTTCCCTCATCGGGATATCACACATTCGTCTATCCTCTAAGCGGCCACATCCGACAGCACTAGCACCGCTATGTCGCCTTTCGCCCACGTTTTGGGCCCGCTTTCGCCCGGGTCAATGCCCTGATCGATAACGGTCGGTGTCAAGCGCGATCCTTGATGGGGGTTAAGGGGGTAACTTGCGCCGCTGCTCCTCTTGTTTCGCGCCTCCTTGTTACTCCTCCTTTTGGCTGCCTCTAGAGCTCTTTCTCTTCTCGCCCTCTCTGGGGGCTCACGGAGACAGCTACTTAAAGATTCACCGCTCGTGACGCACACCACCGTATTTGCTGGGCTCCTCAACACTCAAAAAAAAAACCCGCGCTCAGGGATTATTATTTGTCGGAGGGTCGAATGCCTCCTTTCCTCCCTCTTTGCAAACGTTTCGCTTTTCCAATTGCTCAAAATGCCGGCTCAGAAATGAAAATTATCGCACTCTCTCTATCTTTTCCCCTCTTTCCTTTCTCCTTCGATCCTACCCGATCTTACCCGTTTGCAGGGCTGCCAACTCCTGCCGCTTCTACCACTATCGATAATGTCCTAAGCGTTGCCACCTAGCCCCTTTATCCGCCTGCCTCTGTTACAATTTACAGAATAAAACGTTCCGTACGCCATAGCCATAGGCCTTTGAAGTTCACCTTTCTTTGGACCTATGCGTTGGGGGAGCCGTTTAAGGCAACTCCGCACTTCACAAGACGACATCATGTAATAGAAAGAATTTTAAGAAACTCGGTGTGTACTTTTCCATAGTTGGCCCAGACTTTAACATTTCTAGTAGAAATAGAACTAAATAAATTGAATAATTGAGGAATCCTTGATTAAAACATTTTTAGGACATGTTTTTTAATAAAGGCGTAATAATAAATTGTCATTAAAGATGCCATTATTAAACGATTTTTTATCACATAATTCACATAATCGAGTCTTTCTTTTGTAATGAACACTGTTATTTATTGAATTATAAGGGAATCCTTGATTATGTCCTTTAAGAATACATCATTTGAAAGGTACAGCGCCACAGATCATAAATATGTAAGCGGTTTTTTAACAGTCCAACAGTTTTTAACAGTCCTTAACAGTCCATAATACAAATTGAATCATAACACTTATTTTCAATTGTTTTAATAAAAATTGAATCATAATTTTTATTTTTTTTTTTAAATAAAAATTGAAAAATAATTTTTGTTTTTAATTATTACTATAAAAATTGAAAATAAGAGTTATATTTAAATTTTTGTCATAAAAATCAACAAATAATTTTTATTTTATAATTTTTATTTCAAAAATTATAATAATTACGGTCCCTAGTAATAATAATGTTTTCAAGCAATGCTCGTCTAATATTGTTTCTCCATTGCTCAGAGGAGCTGCTGCAATCGCCTCTCCAAATCTTGATGAAATTGCTATAATTTCCCCTACACCACTGACACCACTGCTAACATCTTGAAGGGCAGCCAAAAACATAAGTAAGAGGAAGAAACCCCTTTCACCCGAACTTAAGTCCAAAAAAAGGTCCACAGAGATCTTACGTTTGATACCATCGTTACGTTACATTACGTTTTTACCATTAAGCATAGTACTGAGTTGACGAAAATCCGCTGTCCAACGAGTGACAGCTGTCAAACTCCATATAAAAAAAAAACGGTGTAAAAAAGGGAAGAAGAAGAAATTTTTGCCTCCTAGATTTTGCGGGTACTGAGTTAACGAAAATTTTTGTTATCGATTTTAATCGTGTTGCCGGATCAAAAAAAATAAACAGCTGCTCTCGGGGAGTTAAAAGAAATATTTTCATTTATTTCTAAAGGTGTGACATGGAGGGTCAATTGATCAAACAAAAAAATAGTCGGCCCAAAAAATTTTCGACGCGCCAGGACAAATTAAAATTAATTTCTGCGGTCATGACGAAGCCCATAATATGGGATTTGACCCACAAGGGGCATTTTAATGCCATAAAATGGCATTGAAATGATTTGTGATTGATTTTGATTTTGATTTTGACTCAGTTTTCTATTTCTTAATCAGCTCCTTAGCGGCGAAATACATAAACAAAACACCAACATCCAATCGTTTTGAATTCATTTTTGCTTATTTGTTTTTTGTTTAAGCATAGTACTGAGTTGACGAAAATCCGCTGTCCAACGAGTGACAGCTGTCAAACTCCATATAAAAAAAACGGTGTAAAAAAGGAAAGAAGAAGAAGAAGAAATTTTTGCCTTCTGGATTTTGCGGGTACTGAGTTGACGAAAATTTTTGTTATCGATTTTAATGGTGTTGCCGGATCAAAAAAAATAAACAGCTGCTCTCGGGGTGTTAAAATAAATATTTCAATTTATTTTTATAGGTGTGACATGGAGGGTCAATTGACCAAACAAAAAAATAGTCGGCCCGAAACATTTTCGACGCGCCAGGACAAATTAAAATGAATTTCTGCGGTCAAGACGAAGCCCATAATATGAGATTTGACCCACAAGGGGCATTTTTTTTTTTTTTTTTTGTATTAAGTTACTTCTATCCAGGAAATTGGGGAAGATTTATTTGGCCGTCCCGAAGGGGCATTTTAATGCCATAAAATGGCATTGAAATGATTTGTGATTGATTTGGATTTTGATTTTGACCCAGTTTTCTATTTCTTAATCAGCTCCTTAGCGGCGAAATACATAAACAAAACACCAACATCCAATCGTTTTGAATTCATTTCTGCTTATTTGTTTTTTGTTTACAAACAACAGCTGTTCAGTATTACCTTATTTCTTCATTGTTTTGGTCACACTACCTCGGCAGCCGAATAAAGTGCAAAATCGCTATCAGAATTTCAACAGCGGATTTTCGTCAACTCAATACTATGCTTTACAAACAACAGCTGTTCAGTATAACCTTATTTCTTAATTTTTTTGGTCACACTAGCTCGGTAGTTGAATAAAGTTCAAAATCGCTATCGGAATTTCAACAGCGGATTTTCGTCAACTCAGTACTATGCTTTAGCATCAACCAGCATGTCAAGGTACAGCAACAGGTTTGCCTTACTAGACTTGGAAGTGGACCTAACCAGTGACAGACAGGTTGAGATGACACCAAGTGATGAAAAGGAAAGCTTCTCTAGCTCTTCAGTAGCTGCCCAAACAAATATATCTAATGATTATATGGATACAAATGATTTTGACGACATATCTCAACAGAGAGATTCTAATAGTAATAATAATGTTAATGATTTTTCAAAACCACCGCAAATATTTTTAAGTATGACCAACCTTAATGAACTATTTAATGTCATTTCGGAGGTCACTAGTTTAGATAACGTAGAAGTTAAAGTTAACCAAGGAGTCACAGCTAGAATCTTTCCCAAGGACTCTAAATCTTATCGAGTAATTGTTAATCATTTTGATAATTGGAAATAGAATTTCATACTTACCAAATGAAGGAAGATAAGCCTCATAGAATAGTGGATAGGGGGCTTCATCATAGCACATTAACCAGCGAAATTGTTACCAATTTTAAAACATTTGGCTTTGATGTTCTTCAGGTGCATAACCCAAAGTCAAGGACTAACCGAAACTAACCGCAAAACTCAACATATTTTTTATTAATATTAAGCCAGGTGCAAAAATAAATGATATTTACGATATAGTAACACTTTGCCGTCAACGGGTTAAAATTGAAAGGATGGGTAACACATCAGAAATATACGATGCTAAGAATATGGCCACACAGCTAAGTACTGTCGTCGACATCCGTTTTTTGCTCGATGTGGCGAAGATCATCATACAAAGCAATACCCACGGCCCCTAGATCAACCGCCTACTTGTATGCACTGTGGTGGGAATCATACGGCAAGCTACAAGGGTTGCCAGTGGTATCAAGATTTCCTTAGACGATCTATGGGTCCCCCAAAGAAGCAAACAACACGTCAACCACAAGAAAACCGTGAGAAACATCAGTCAACAGCAACTCACTAAGCAAATACCTAACATTTTTGCAACCAAAAGCGGAGGTTTATCTTATTCCTTAATAGTCAGAAATGGAAATGGACTTGCCCAGCGCCGTCTACATGACCTCCAACCGCAGCAACAATTACAGAAATCGAATAAAAATGCTGTACAACAACAAAATGTGATCGACGTCCAGTCAATATTAGAGCAACAGCAGCAGCAATTTTTAAAATGGCAACAACAGCTCCAGCAACAGCAGCAGCAGCAATTTGTTTTGTGGCTACAGCAGCAGCAGGAACAATAGAAACTAAACAAGAACAAGCCAACGACTTGAACGGCTCGAAAATATGGTTTTTGAAATGGCCAACTCAATCAATCAATGGATGGGGGATAATCCTTATCTGAAATGTCAATGGCATTTCTGGTAAAGCCAGAGAAGTTCAAATCTTTGCACACAACAACCGTATTGATATTATACCCTTAAGTGAGATAAGGCTTAATTGAGGAGAAGTTGTCAAATTATATGGATATTCCTGCTATCCAGCGTATAAGCCATTACGGCATAATCTTGGCATTGGAGGATCGGCGGTATTGGTGAGAAGCTCTATCAGTCATTTCCCACAAAGTTTTATTGAAACACAAAACATACAAATGTCTTCCATTAAAGTTGCCACAGTCATGGGATTTATGGGTGTAAGAGGAATATACTGTCCTCCAAGGCACAGAATCGAAGAAAGGCATTTCACTGACAAACTCGCTTCTTGTGGTCAGAGGTATCTGATTGGTGGTGATTGAAATGTTTGACATTGGATGTGGGGCGACACAATTCACCCAGAGGACGTGAGCTAGTCGAATCTATCTCAGCTAGAGTGGCTAAAATTGGAGGTCGGTTTCATAGGCCAAAAATAAAAAATTAAAAGTTTGAAATTTGCCGCTTTCATTTTATGAACTGTTTCGTAATAGAACAATGAATAAAACGACAAAAGAATTTTTTCATTCCATCGTTCTTACGGGCTACGAATAGCGAGAGAAAAGAGACATATGGAACACGTGAAAATCGCAGCGCACGCAGCTTAAAATTTGCTCTTTGGAAGATCTTAAAAACTAGATTAAATCGCGTTTAATCGCCATAAAGTGTAAAGAATTACCAAAAGCAAGGTATGCGCTGTGTATTTATGTTATTTGTATGAAATAATATGTTGCATTATTGTTTTAAAATAATTGTTTTAACAGTGACCCGTCGAGTGATGTGTTTTTCTTCATATGTTGCTTTCAATTGGACAAAAAGTTGTTACGCGGGCGTACGCGTGAAACAAAACTTGATTGTTAATATTAGTTAATGTATGCTTAATCTATGTTTTCAATTTCAGCTGACACCTTTTGCCCCTCTTAGTGCTATGCGATTTTTTGTGAAGCCTTGCTTGTCATCGTTTACTAACCTCAATTGTCAAGTAACCTAACCTCAATTTGAAAAAAGCGGATATATATCGCAAGAATCAGATATAGTTCGCCGATCCTTATGAAAATATCATAATATAACTAATCTATTACAATACAAAATCTAAAAAAAAGTCCCAAACTTCTATCTTCAAGAACACCGAAGTTGGTATTTCTACCAAAACCATTTCCGATCATTCAGTTATATGACAGCTATAAGATATAGCCGGCTGATCCTTATGAAATTTGGTAGGTTGGATCAACTGACCAAAAATAGAATCTGTACTAAGTTTCAACCATCTATCTTAAAAAGCAAAAAAGTTGGGTCATTTCCGATCAAACATTTATATGGCAGCTATAAGATATAGTCGGCTGATCCTTGTGAAATTTGGTAGGTCGTATTATTTTGTCAAATATAGCTCGTACAAAAACTGAACTCTCTGACTATAAAAACACCAAAGTTATAGCATTTTCGATCAATCAGTTATATGACAGCTATATAATATAGCTGATTAATGTCCGATCTGGCTGATTTTAACATATCATTTTAGAATAAAAATATAAATATTTTGTGCCAAGTTTCCAGTCCCTACCTCAACTAGAAGTATTTTTGGCCGCTCTCCCCATACAAGCCGGACCACTGTGCACTGGTTCACCAACTGGATACCAATATGTATCAAGTCACACAGCTACTTGCATTGATTTTGCATTATACCATGGGATACTAGATTCTCAAATAAATATCAGCCAAAGCTGGGATTTAGACTCTGATCACATTGCCCTAGTTGTTAATTTGCTAACAAATGGTGTTAATATCAGCCCAAGTCATAGGTTAGTCACAAAACGCACTGATCTCACCGCTTTCAAACAACACCTTGAAAGCTCCTTTCAACTTAATTCGACTCTAAGCTCTAAAGAGGACATTGGGAACGCTGTCAAAATTCGAACAGAAAATATACATAGAGCTGCTACTGTTTCAACGCCACCTGATCCTGATCATCGTATTATAAGTTATGGCATTGTATTTACAAGGGCGAACTTTGCAGCGATTTTTTCGACCATAAATTGTCCTCCATGGACTACACCATTGACACGAACTACACTTTTTGTAGAAATGCACAAAATCGCTGAAACGACAACCTTATAGACAGGTTCCCATCCGATGTCCTGATGGCGAAGTTGCAAAAAACGAATTGCTTTCGGTCAACACTTAGAGGATCGCTTCACTCCTTATGATTTTGCTTCAATAAAACAAGTTAAAGAGACCCATCAGAGTTTGGAGACTCCATTGCAGATGTCAATGCCTATTTAACCTATAGAATTGAGGAGATATCTGAAGTCATCGAATCTTTGCCCAAATATAAAGCTCCGGGTATTGATAGGATTTGTAACACTACGTTGAAGGCCTTACCTACAAGAGCTATCCTATACATAGCATTAATTTGTAATGCCATTATTAGGATCCAAATTTTTCCAAAGCAATGGAAGTAAGCTGCAATTCAGATGATTCACAAGCCCGGTAAACCAGAGATTGATCTTGAGTCATCAGACTCTTATCCTCCCTATCTAAAGTTTGGGAAAAGGTAAATGCCAATCACACGGCACAGTTGAACAAGTTCACAGATTGGTGAAACATATCTTGCAGGCCTTTGACGCCCTGGAGTACTCAGACGCAGTCTTTATCGGCAGAAGGAGTATCTTATATCTCTTGTAGCTTGGTGCAAACGGTGGAATTTGAAGATCAATCCGCTGAAAACAACAAACACCTGTTTTACACTGAAAGAAAAATAATGAATCCGCCTTAAATTCAACTAGAGGGAGTCACTCTGGAGCAGCCTTTACAAGCAAAATATCTTGACATTACCCTGGATATGCGCAATACCTTTGGGCCACATCTTAAAGTCACGGCTAGAAAATGTAAGCTGAGAACCCAGCAACTGCGTTGACTTATAAATAGAAAGAGCAGATTGCAAATAGAAAGAGATGCAAAAGAGCGGTATATGCGCATTGTATCCTGCCAATTTGGATTTATGGAATACAGATTTGGGGAATCGCAGCCAAATCCAAATATAAACGAATCCAGGTGTTGCAGAACCGGACACTAAGGAATATAACAAACTGGTATGTTTTTTATGGTATACAACTGGTATAACAAACCCTAGTATGTGCGCGGGACAACTCTTCATAAAGATAAGTTATTGAAGCTACACACTGTAGAAGACCTGATTGGTAGGCACACAAGCCGATATAGTGAAAAACTTTTAAGACACCGTTGCCTACTTGCTAGAAACCTACTTCCAGCTATACCATTGAGACGCCTTAAGCGACAAGGCTTTGCCAAAACAATTAGGAGCCAATAAGGCTGCCATTCCATTTGTAATCCTTATATTTGTATTGAGGTTTGTTTTCTTTTTTCATATTCTATCCATGTGTTGTTAAGGTACATTTTATGCTGTACGGGTTCTTCACTTAATAATTAAAAAACAAAAAAAAATGACCTCTATAGGTTCTCTATTGGACTTCTATAGGTTCATGTGTCCCTTTAGTGAGATTAACTTATTTAATCGCTGTAATAAATCATTGAAGATTTATTTTTCTCCCGTCGAATTCTATGACAGCGTGCGAAATATCTTCAATATAGGCCTTTTGAGCCGCTCAAATCAACTAGTGTAAAAATTGCCAATGTTGCCAGATTCTTTTGATTTTATTCTAAAGTTTCTGCATCTGTGGTGTAATTACAATATCTTTTGCTATTTTAAATTCCGAGGTTTACCGTTGATTTCTATAGTAAGCGGTGTATTTAACAACGTTGATATTTTTTTTGAGCTGAGTATAACTGCATACGTACAGCCCACCTACCGCCCTTCTGATATTTGGGCACTTGCGCATAATGATGGTTCGAATAGATGCGAGATACTAAATCGATAGAAAAATTAGAAGAATAACGAGGAGGAATTGCTGTGCTCTTGTATATAATTTGGAATATAAATTTTTAAAATTGAAGGAGAGGAGAGTGAGATGATGCGGCAGAGACTATTTAAGTTCTACCAAAGATTATAAAGTACATAGATGGGACATCTCATACAAAAAAAAATTTTCTATGGCGGGTTCCAGCAGTGGAACGAGCGGGTTCCATTTCGCGACAAGTTAAGTTTGAGAAATTTTTCGCGCGACAACGAATGAGGAATAGCCGAGTGGTAGAGTGCTTGGATTGTGTGCAAAGTAAAACGAGTTCAAACCAGGCTTGGGAAGTCCATTTTTTTTAATGTATTTATATTATTGTTTTATTATTTTAATGTGTTTTTCTAAATTTATAATCCAATAAAAAACAAGAAAGGAAAGCTAACTTCGGGCGGAGCCGAAGTTTATATACCCTTGCAGTTAAAACCGGATATATATCGCAAACATCGGATATAGTTGGCAGATCCTTATGATTACATCATAATAAAACCAATTTACTAAAATACAAAATCTAAAATAAGTCCCAAACTTCTATCTTCAAAAATACGAAAGTTGATATTTCTACCAAGTACCATTTCCGATCGTTCAGTTATATGGCAGCTATAGGATATAGTCGACCGATCCTAATGAAATTTGGTAGGTCGGATCAACTGGCCAATAATAGAATCTGTATTAAGTTTCAGCTTTCTATCTTCAAAAACACGAAAGTTAGGTCATTTCCGATCGTTCAGTTATATGGCAGCTATAAGATATAGTCGGCCGATCCTTATGAAATTTGGCATGTCACAAAAATTTGCCAAAAATAGCTCTCATGTCAAATTTGAACTCTCTTACTCTAAAAACACCAAAGTTATACCATTTCCGATCAATCAGTTATATGGCAGCTATAGGATATAGTCGGCCGATCCGGGCCGTTCCGACTTATATACTGCGTGCAAAGAAAAGAAGGGTGTGTGCAAAGTTTCAAGACGATAGCTTCAAAACTGAGAGACTAGTTCGCGTAGAAACGGACAGACAGACAGACAGACAGACGGACAGACGGACAGACGGACATGCTCATATCAACTCAGGAGGTGATCCTGATCAAGAATATATATACTTTATAGGGTCGGAGATGTCTCCTTCACTGCGTTGCACACTTTTGGACAAAATTATAATACCCTCTGCAAGGGTATAAAAATACAAAATTGTAAAGTCATCTTAACATCGTCTCAGTTCGTAGTGAAACCCGCTGTAAAAATGTCTATAAGTGCGAGTTCTACGGCATTTTGTCAGGCCGCGTCGTGGAACCCGCTCTCAAATGTTTTCATTTTTTCCGTCGTGGAACCCGCTGTAATAATCAAAAAATTTGAGAGCGGGTTCCACGACAAACGGCTGGCAGATGAGAGAGGGAAAGAGAGAATTCTATTTTTAGATCGTAACATCTTTGGAACGATGAACGTTTGAAACGTTGTAATCGAACCAATCTAAGAGTAAAGAGATCAGAAATATCTTTTACTATCCTTACTCGTCAACTCTGTTTTCTAGATTCTAGAAGATTCTAGCGCCTCCTTTAACACCAATTTTAAGTATCATAAAATCAACTTCGAGGGTAGCCTAGATGGATAGTGCGCGGTCCTTATTCATGGGGTCCTGGGTTCGACTTCATTAGCAGGCGGTTGTTTCGATTTGGATAAAGTTTTAGTTTTTTGATTCTTTTTATATTTACTTTTATTTATTTATTATTTATTTTTTTTTTTTGACTTTTAATTTTTTCGTTATTAATATTATTTTTAATTGCATTCTATAACAATTAAAGTAAAAATAAGTGACGGACGTGTCGGATGACAAAATGCCGACAGGACTCCCTTGAAATTTTATTAGACGGGCATAATGGAGAACAAAACAATTTTACAATTGTAAAATTAAAGAAAAATATTATAATTGGGGAAAAATAAAAAAAAAAGAACGAAAGAGTTCAAAGTCCTTACGAGGATTTGAACACAGAAAAGTTACACATAGAGTAACTACTCTATGCATCACGCTACCATCCTGTCTAGATCTGCGGCGATAAAAAATACTATTTGTTTTACCAACTACCACATCGGCGCATAGAAAACAGAAACGGGAAATTGAAATTGAAATTTGGAAGCTAAAACATTCTTACTCCGTCGTGCAGTCACACATACACACATAGGTTCACATTTTTGTTGACGGGTACATGTAAAGAGTTCTAAAAATAGAATCGTATGCATGTGCGTTTCCTCCCTCACCAACAAGCTCGTCGCAAAAAGTTGACCGTTTTGGGTCCTGATGTCCCATCTATGTACTTTATAATCTTTGGTTCTACATAAGTCCCTGAGAGAATCGAGTTGTGCATATGTGGACAACAATGGCTAAGGAATAGTGGACTAAAGTTTCTAGTGTTTCTATTACGAAAGTTTTAATGTAAGCGCGTTAGTAAATATTGGCTATTTATATCACCATTAATAATGTTGTGTAGAAAAATTGCACCCAGCATTATACTACGATTTGTTAAGAGGGGTAGAGTCTGCTACGATACAAAGGAAGTCCCCTTAGAGCAAATAGTAAGAAATTCGTTTGGACTTAGAAAATCTATACGGTCTTGACGTACTCCGTATTCGGGACTCCAGTCACATGAACCGTACTTCAGTATCGGATGCACCCAAGGAACACGTTTTTAGTAATTGCGTCGTCTAATTCTTTTGACCATATTTTAATAAAACCAAAAACACCTTATGGTTTATTAATCATTGTGCAAATTTGGTCGAAAAATTGATGTTTTTAATTTTATAGGCAAATGCCATGCCATAAAAACAAGAGAGGGCGGCTATAGTCGAATTTCCCGACTATATTATACCCGGTGCTAATTAACTACCCACAATTTAACTTACCTATAAAGTTTAAACTTTAACGGTACGGATTCTTAGCAAAAAATTGTTGTTGCATAATTTTGCGCTTTGGCAAATCACCAACAACAAACCTACGGCCGTACTACCGATTCAGTAGGGAAGTAGACTACAACTCCTCTATTAATGTGTTTATGCGATGCCGAATTTACGCTTTCATTTCACGATTTCCGATTCGTGTGTACAAAAACGCCATTTCGTGAATTCGGTAACACACGAAAGTTGACTATGATTTCAGCCTCAAAGCATGAATTGGTGGTACAAATCCGGTGGCAACGCCGTTCATAAAAGTTGAAATTGAATAAAGTTTCCAGTTAGCGACTTTGGAAATTAATTTTCCGGTTCTTATTTGCCGATTGTTAATGAAAATTTTTTTTTCAATTTATCGCGTTGCTTGGTTTCTATACTTATTATGAAATCAAATCATTTTGAAATTAAATCAAAATCAAATCACGAAATGATATGTGTCGCATAAACAGGGGTTATTTGTATTGGAGTTTTTTTTTGCCGTTGACGTACAGGCTCTTTCGTGATGTGTCTTCTCCTCCTTCGCTGCCGCTGTATTTACCCTTTTGAACTTGTTTTTCCAAAGCGTTTCTTTTTTTTTTTGTAGCCGTTTTCTGCTGCCGTGCTCTGTGCTCAGCTGTTGTGATTGGGAATGGTTCATCGTTTGGATACATCTCTAAAGCCTTTTCTAGAGTTGGTGCGTTCCTTGGCTCGATAGGAGCATTTCCATGCAAATCGTTTGGCATTCACTGGCGGAAACGCCAATTTTGTGGCATAAAGTCCAAAATTAGTATGTTACATGCGACCATCCTTGGTTTTTGGTAGCTCCCCAAAGGAAGTTAGTTGTTTAAAGCTAAATGCAGCCAACTTTTAGTGATTTTTAGAATTATTGATTCATGTTCTATACCAAACCTAACTTAAAAATACAAGTAGTTGTGTTTCTTGGAGCAGAACTAGTAACATTAATGTGGATTATGGTAAACAGAGAGAATATGAGGTAGTTTGTGTTAATGTATATAAATTGTTTGGTCATTGAGATTTTTCAATGAGAGGGCGGCCCGACTGCTCACTGCGAAGCTAAAGCTCTCGATAATGGAGAGGGCTGCCCGACCTAGACACTGCGAGCCAAAACTCTCTGAAGAAATCCCGTTGAATCGAGCGGCCGAGAGAGGGTTGGCTTGCACTAACTAAGCTATTTGTACATACTTAAGCCTAATAAATAAAAATTACACTAAACATTAAATTAACATTACTTAAATATAAACATTAGACCCCTGTGATGCTGCCTGACCCGACATATATAATAAAAGTTAACATAACAGTTAACAGATTTAGGAAAACCTCAATTTAGGACAAACTTTAACGGATAGATCAGGGCACCTGGAAACCCCCTGTTTTAAGCAACCTTATCCGAGTGTCGCGGATCTCTACCAGGGCGGTTGACCCTTTCTCCACAACTCGTGGGACATCCTATTGAGAATTTAAAGAACCCAAAAACCCAAAAAACCCACTTAACTGGCATTGACAAGCGAGTCTGGCCAGGGGCCTAAGGCAGAGAAGACGACGAGGGAGCCCACCTGCCAGGTCAATACCGCTAAGCAGGGTCCGGTAGGGCCCCGTTCCAAACTCGGTTGGCTGGAAGCAAGCCATCCATAGCTGACCCATGGACGCCAAAGCAGTCGGTCCCTTTGCAGGAGCCCAAAAAGGAGTGACCGCAACCCAAGCGGGAACGCTCTCAAGCCGTTAACAAAGAGCTTTGACTCAGTCAAAAAGGTCATTTACGGAAATTGCTAAGAGCCGCATACTCTTAGGAGTAATCGACCGAGGCAATCCAGATGGCAACGATGTAATCAGCGATGACGAAGAGACGGAAGCTAGGAACCAAGGACTATAAGTTGTTAGCAGCCTATACAGAAGGCAAACTATTAAAAACTTTTGCTCCATTATTTCAGTGTCACAGATAACGTGGCTGAAATTAAGTTTTATGAGTTTGTGAACTCACTCGAATTCACATGCCGAGAATTTCAGAACACCGAGTGAGAATATATGAAGCGTGAAACGGAATGAAACTTCCGGGCATAGCCAAAGACATTAGATGTTGAATGCAATTTTTAAATTCGTGATTGCGTGGAAGAACGTGCTGGTGACAAAAGTGTATGAACAACATACTAAAAAAAAAAATTTTTTTTAATTGAAAAAAAAAACGAAAGCTTATATATTTTTTAAGATGCAAGATTTACCTTCACATAAAAGCATAAAAATATATATGTATATTTTTCTCATTAATACCGTTCAATATTAATTTCATTTTCTAACAAAAAAAATTTCTTGAGTTTTTTTTTTTTTTTTTTTATTTTCTGTTTTTTTCATACAAAAGAAACAGGTCGGCATTTGAATGCTTTTGAAACATTGGCTTCACCCGTTCTAATGCCATTACTTCGTCTTTCCTGGTTTTGATGTAGTGCGTTTGAGTAGGACGCTCGTGCGCTCACTCAAACCGAACCGGCTACGCAGTCAATTCATTATACCCTTGCAGAGGGTATTATAATTTTGTCCAAAAGTGTGAAACGCAGTGAAGGAAACATCTCCGACCCTTCACATTTTTGTTGACGGGTACATGTAAAGAGTTCTAAAAATAGAATCGTATGCATGTGCAAGCTCGTCGCAAAAAGTTGACCGTTTTGGGTCCTGATGTCCCATCTATGTACTTTATAATCTTTGGTTCTACATAAGTCCCTGAGAGAATCGAGTTGTGCATATGTGGACAACAATGGCTAAGGAATAGTGGACTAAAGTTTCTAGTGTTTCTATTACGAAAGTTTTAATGTAAGCGCGTTAGTAAATATTGGCTATTTATATCACCATTAATAATGTTGTGTAGAAAAATTGCACCCAGCATTATACTACGATTTGTTAAGAGGGGTAGAGTCTGCTACGATACAAAGGAAGTCCCCTTAGAGCAAATAGTAAGAAATTCGTTTGGACTTAGAAAATCTATACGGTCTTGACGTACTCCGTATTCGGGACTCCAGTCACATGAACCGTACTTCAGTATCGGATGCACCCAAGGAACACGTTTTTAGTAATTGCGTCGTCTAATTCTTTTGACCATATTTTAATAAAACCAAAAACACCTTATGGTTTATTAATCATTGTGCAAATTTGGTCGAAAAATTGATGTTTTTAATTTTATAGGCAAATGCCATGCCATAAAAACAAGAGAGGGCGGCTATAGTCGAATTTCCCGACTATATTATACCCGGTGCTAATTAACTACCCACAATTTAACTTACCTATAAAGTTTAAACTTTAACGGTACGGATTCTTAGCAAAAAATTGTTGTTGCATAATTTTGCGCTTTGGCAAATCACCAACAACAAACCTACGGCCGTACTACCGATTCAGTAGGGAAGTAGACTACAACTCCTCTATTAATGTGTTTATGCGATGCCGAATTTACGCTTTCATTTCACGATTTCCGATTCGTGTGTACAAAAACGCCATTTCGTGAATTCGGTAACACACGAAAGTTGACTATGATTTCAGCCTCAAAGCATGAATTGGTGGTACAAATCCGGTGGCAACGCCGTTCATAAAAGTTGAAATTGAATAAAGTTTCCAGTTAGCGACTTTGGAAATTAATTTTCCGGTTCTTATTTGCCGATTGTTAATGAAAATTTTTTTTTCAATTTATCGCGTTGCTTGGTTTCTATACTTATTATGAAATCAAATCATTTTGAAATTAAATCAAAATCAAATCACGAAATGATATGTGTCGCATAAACAGGGGTTATTTGTATTGGAGTTTTTTTTTGCCGTTGACGTACAGGCTCTTTCGTGATGTGTCTTCTCCTCCTTCGCTGCCGCTGTATTTACCCTTTTGAACTTGTTTTTCCAAAGCGTTTCTTTTTTTTTTTGTAGCCGTTTTCTGCTGCCGTGCTCTGTGCTCAGCTGTTGTGATTGGGAATGGTTCATCGTTTGGATACATCTCTAAAGCCTTTTCTAGAGTTGGTGCGTTCCTTGGCTCGATAGGAGCATTTCCATGCAAATCGTTTGGCATTCACTGGCGGAAACGCCAATTTTGTGGCATAAAGTCCAAAATTAGTATGTTACATGCGACCATCCTTGGTTTTTGGTAGCTCCCCAAAGGAAGTTAGTTGTTTAAAGCTAAATGCAGCCAACTTTTAGTGATTTTTAGAATTATTGATTCATGTTCTATACCAAACCTAACTTAAAAATACAAGTAGTTGTGTTTCTTGGAGCAGAACTAGTAACATTAATGTGGATTATGGTAAACAGAGAGAATATGAGGTAGTTTGTGTTAATGTATATAAATTGTTTGGTCATTGAGATTTTTCAATGAGAGGGCGGCCCGACTGCTCACTGCGAAGCTAAAGCTCTCGATAATGGAGAGGGCTGCCCGACCTAGACACTGCGAGCCAAAACTCTCTGAAGAAATCCCGTTGAATCGAGCGGCCGAGAGAGGGTTGGCTTGCACTAACTAAGCTATTTGTACATACTTAAGCCTAATAAATAAAAATTACACTAAACATTAAATTAACATTACTTAAATATAAACATTAGACCCCTGTGATGCTGCCTGACCCGACATATATAATAAAAGTTAACATAACAGTTAACAGATTTAGGAAAACCTCAATTTAGGACAAACTTTAACGGATAGATCAGGGCACCTGGAAACCCCCTGTTTTAAGCAACCTTATCCGAGTGTCGCGGATCTCTACCAGGGCGGTTGACCCTTTCTCCACAACTCGTGGGACATCCTATTGAGAATTTAAAGAACCCAAAAACCCAAAAAACCCACTTAACTGGCATTGACAAGCGAGTCTGGCCAGGGGCCTAAGGCAGAGAAGACGACGAGGGAGCCCACCTGCCAGGTCAATACCGCTAAGCAGGGTCCGGTAGGGCCCCGTTCCAAACTCGGTTGGCTGGAAGCAAGCCATCCATAGCTGACCCATGGACGCCAAAGCAGTCGGTCCCTTTGCAGGAGCCCAAAAAGGAGTGACCGCAACCCAAGCGGGAACGCTCTCAAGCCGTTAACAAAGAGCTTTGACTCAGTCAAAAAGGTCATTTACGGAAATTGCTAAGAGCCGCATACTCTTAGGAGTAATCGACCGAGGCAATCCAAATGGCAACGATGTAATCAGCGATGACGAAGAGACGGAAGCTAGGAACCAAGGACTATAAGTTGTTAGCAGCCTATACAGAAGGCAAACTATTAAAAACTTTTGCTCCATTATTTCAGTGTCACAGATAACGTGGCTGAAATTAAGTTTTATGAGTTTGTGAACTCACTCGAATTCACATGCCGAGAATTTCAGAACACCGAGTGAGAATATATGAAGCGTGAAACGGAATGAAACTTCCGGGCATAGCCAAAGACATTAGATGTTGAATGCAATTTTTAAATTCGTGATTGCGTGGAAGCACGTGCTGGTGACAAAAGTGTATGAACAACATACTAAAAAAAAAAAATTTTTTTTAATTGAAAAAAAAAACGAAAGCTTATATATTTTTTAAGATGCAAGATTTACCTTCACATAAAAGCATAAAAATATATATGTATATTTTTCTCATTAATACCGTTCAATATTAATTTCATTTTCTAACAAAAAAAATTTCTTGAGTTTTTTTTATTTTCTGTTTTTTTCATACAAAAGAAACAGGTCGGCATTTGAATGCTTTTGAAACATTGGCTTCACCCGTTCTAATGCCATTACTTCGTCTTTCCTGGTTTTGATGTAGTGCGTTTGAGTAGGACGCTCGTGCGCTCACTCAAACCGAACCGGCTACGCAGTCATCTGATATCTGATATAACTGAACGATCGGAAATGGTATTTGGTAGAAAAATAAATTTTCGTATTTTTGAAGATAGAAGCTTTGTACTTTTTTTTAGATCTTTTATTTTAATTAATTGGTTTTATTATGATGTAATCATAAGGATCGGCCAACTATATCCGATTTTTGCGATATATATCCGGTATTAACTGCAAGGGTATATCAACTTCGGCTCCGCCCGAAGTTAGCTTTCCTTTCTTGTTTTTTATAGAATTAATTCGAATGTAGGTTTTTTGGCATTCTTGCAGATGGGTAATGTCAATAGGTCGAATTGCAAAGAAATGCGGGAATAGAAAACTTGCTAAAGGACCCAGAAAATCATTGAAAGAAACCCCGATGTGGGCAATAGCTCTTAGTTGGGAACGGAACACAAGTGATTGAACGGAACACATCAGCACATCCAAATATGATAAAATTTAAGTCTACCAGCTTCAACTCGATGAGTTCAACAAATTTTAATAAGCTTTAAAGATGTTTCATAGGAAAACAAAAAACTGCTTAAACCTAGACTACTGCCAAGACATAAAAGAGATGCAGTTTGCCAACAAATACAAATTGGGTCGAAGAGTGGAAAAAAGTAATATTTAAAAGTAAGACAAATTTTAATTTTGATAGCTATAATTGCTACCGGTATTTCCCTAATTGCTATTATCAGGATACAAGGCCTACACGGAGGGTCTCTTATGGTATGGCCTGCCTTTAGGTATTTAGAAAATTCATCTATACGTTTTAATACAGGAACGCTCAAACCTATGAAAAGCTATTAGATTTAGTTCTTAGTTATTTAATACACTTATTTATTGGGAGAAGCACATAAAGACATTACGAAAATCAAACATTTGAAATAGCCAACGCGCAGCTCCGGATTGAATGCGATAGAAAATCTTGTTGGCATCCTTTCTCAAAAGGCTTAGGAGCAAAAATCGACAAAAGAAACAAGAAGGGCGGTTATAGTCGAGTTTCCCGGCTAAATTATACCCCTTACCCGAAAAAGTTTGGCACCAAAACATTTTTTTTGATCAGTTTTAACAGCCGAGTCCATATAGCCATGTCCGTCCGTGCGTGGATCTCGGATACTTTAAGAGATTATTGAAGGCGTGGCATACGCCTCCTCCCGCCTCCATAAATCTCAAATTTCTGTAGCATGAGAAAAAAACTTTTGACTTTTTTTGGAAAAACTTTTGATGCCATAATATTTCTGTAGGTTATATATATTTTAAATACAAATTTTATCTAAATCCTCCGACTTAATATCCATACCGTTTAATATTTATATCCATACCGTTGAAGTCCATACCGTTAAAGTTTAAGCTTTAAAGATTAGTGAAATTGTGGGTGGAAGAGACGAGTACCATGTATTATATAGTCGGAAAACTCGAGGGAAAGAAAGGACGGTTTTATTTTTAATAATGTTTTTTTTTTTTTTATCACATGGATAATGTTACGTTATTTTTTAAGAAAAAAATGCCGTGAAAGGAAAGAATGAACTGTGCAAAGTTTGAAGTCGATTGCTTTAAAAGTACTAGTTTGACGTTATGAAGAAAGGAAGACGGACAGACCTACATTCTTAAATATATCGACTAAGGACGTGATCCTGCTAAATAATATACAAGTATATACTTTATAGGGGCAGAGATGTATCCTGCACTGTGTTGCACACTTTTGAGCAAAATCACTGCAAGGGTATAAAAATCAACTGAATACTAAATGAACTAATACTATACCACTAAAATATGCACTTTGAACAGTTTAAGAAAATCCTTTCAATAACGAAAAAAAATTACGTACCATATTTAAGAAATTAAAATGTAAATATACGTTTTAAAATTGTTTTAAATTCTGAGTTAATTTTTAATTTATATTCGGAGCACTGAAAGTATTGTTCTGAAAGATTAGAAATCACCCGGCGTATAAAATATCCAAGGTGGAAACTGATTAGTTTTAAAATCGAAAAATAATTGGAAAACAATTTTTCCTATACAGAAACTGTAAAAATGTAAACGGCTACAACACAAGCAAATAGCAAAAAGAGTCTTTCGGTTTAATCAATGACGAGATAATAAAAGCCACATACAAGATATATGTGCTTGTAAATGTTCTGCAGTGGGCTCTGCAAACTAAAGAATTATTATCTAATAATTTAATTCTTAAAAAGTATGAATATTAAAAAAAAAGACATTAACTGTTAAACAATTCTTTTAAATTACAAATACAATTACAATACTATATTTATTAATATAAAAATAAACATGTATAATGCACGCTCTTCATACATATGTAAGTATTCTTCATACATACATATACCTGTATCATTTAGTAAGTTTTCCCTGCCAATTTAAACTCTGACCACTTGGCTATTTTATGGTTTCTATTTAAGTCGCCGAGCTTAAATCAATAAAATAGAACTATTGCACAAAATTGTGATATTAAAAATGCCCATTAATCGAATATATCATATAA